>NC_140581.1:1021607572-1023062572 GCF_964204655.1 Triturus cristatus
AAAACATAACAGGATAAAAGCCAATGGAGACTAAAAAGTGGCGAACACTTGTGCAAATATCGCAAAAAGAAGTCCTAATACATTACAGATTCTGGTGCAGCATTATAGCGTATGAGGATCAACTCAACCCAAACAAGTGTGCAGATCCTCAGTCATGTTTAATCCTGTTGGTGTCTTAGTGTTGAGTTGCAAAATATAACGTGTTTCCAGTCTGCGTCGGTTGAACTCACGATCACCTCCCCTCCTACTAGGCTCAATAGAATCAATGACATAATAATTGAGCCCCCTAGTGTCGCTATTATGTGCTTCTTTAAAATGTCGAGCGACGGGGTAGGTGTTGTCTTGGTTGGAAATAGCACGTAAATGCTGCAATATACGCTTATGCTCCGCTAGCTTAGTACTGCCAATGTAGCTAAGGTTGCATGGACAGGTGAGGACATAGATCGCATACTCGGTTTTGCACGTCAATAGTTTGCTGATCTTGTGCTGTCTGTTACTAAATGGATCAATATATACTTTAGTATTGATACCATGGGTACAGGCCTTGCATGTCTTGCACTTGTAAAACCCACTGTTGAGCTGCAGCCAAGAAGTTTTATCAATGGTTTCAGGATTAGTATTAACTAAGGCTTGTCTCATAGTTGGGGCCCTACTATAAGTGATGGAAACACGCTGCGGAAGCAAAGGACCAATAATTGGATCGCTCCGCACAATGGGCCAATTCCTGTTTATGATTCTGCGTAATTCCGCTTGTTGTTTGCTGTAGCCCATGATAATTCTAAAAGCATTAGATGAATTTATGTTATTACCCTCTTGGTTGCCGTGTATTGTAGTGACAACCGTAATGCTAGACGTGGGTTTCAACAGATCCTCACGGCTCAGTGCATTAGATCTTGTAATGGCACTTTCAATGACACCCTCTGAGTAGCCTCTCTGCCTGAATCTTTGTTTGCTCAAAGTCTGTGCTACTCTAAGATCCGTATCATTACTGCACACGCGCTTAAGGCGCAACATATATATGTGTGTGTATATATATAAATATATGTGTGTGTTTTATGTTTTGCATTCTGCCAGAACAGCTGCAAAAGAACAACACATTTCCCATGGTTGTAATTTTGCTATAATGGATAGACATTGCTACAAAGACCAATGTCTTTGACTGTGCTGGAAAAAAAATGGCAAGTGCAGCAATGAGGGGCGCAACAGTTCATTTATTGCCCGCAGTGTAATTGCTCCCATGATGAATATTGAAGGTAACCGAGCCAGCGAGTGGAAAGAACTGGGTGTGCTGTGCGGCTTAAATCCACTGGGATAAAAATTCTACCAAGCGCAGTGTCACTGGCTTTGATACTAATCAGTGTTGCAAGGACATACACTGTAATGACGACATGTTAGCAGTGAAAGTACGCAAAGGTGGATTAGTCTGTTGTTATTGATTATGAGACATGGACCAATGGGAGTGGTTTGAAATGTATTTAAAAATCTGTCATATGAATTTGGAGTGCATTTCCAACATTGAAAAGCCAAACTCGGCCTAAAAGCGTCTGTTACATGTTGAATAAATTGAAGATGCATCAACCTGAAGAGTGCTTCGCTTTCCTTGTTGGAATTGTTTGTTTGACATATGACGTATAAATATATATTCAAATTGTTAGATGATATGGCCCAGTTTAACACTTCTGGCTCTCCATTATGATATATATCATATGTCCTCCATAGCTGCTGCCCAGTGTACTTGCCACCTCAGGGCAATGGCTGGGCAGATGCCTACTTCAGTATCCCCATAGCATCATTTACAACAAAGAAGAGTGCACATTTCCAGATTACAAAGTGCTTTCATTGTGTAGGAACATCTATTACAAAGGGCTTGCCCACATTCAAGATGTGGGGTCATGGCACTGTTCTTTATTGTACATGACGCTGAGGGAATATATGTAGATGCAGCATGAGTGTGTAAATCTATAAATATGTGGAAAGTGCATTTCCAGAGACAACAAAATATATCAGGGAGCGTTTCTATATCTTCTGCTAAAGTGACTCATATTTTAAACATAAAATACAAAACAGAACTATGCAAGACTAATTAACTGTAATTAAATAAAGTTGCACAAAAATGCACCTAAAAATGCCCTTGATTATGCTGCAATTTACTGGAGGGTCTGCAGAATATGTAATTTCGTCGTAACTATTCTGTATTCAGGGTCGGCTTGTGTCCCTTTTTAAAGAATGTTAAGAATGTTTTGGAAGCTCTCGATTATTTAAGAGGTCTGTTAGTAGGAACTTTGTATCAACAAGAAACAGTGCGCAGACTCGTGGCGTAAAAAAGGAAGAGGGTTGTGGACAGGAAATAAAGAACACAGACCGCGTGCTTCCTGAAGGTGTACAGCTTGGGTTGACGCTTGACCCTTGATTTAACATGTATACATTGATGTAGTGCTATTTTCTTTGGAACTAATTTTGTATCATGTGTAGAAGTGCGGTTTTATAGTGTACATTATATGGGCCACATTTTCATTCGATCTTAATCTTGTCAAAAATGGAAGTTGTGTGTCGCTCATCCGGTCCTCCCCCCCTCCCCCCCCCCCTCCACCCATCTCTTCTCACGAACGCTGCAGCACGCGGTCTAGCTAAGATGTAATGGTTTATTTCCACTGTTATTGCTGTTCAGCTTTTGATGATCTTTCCTCTGTAGTGCTATGATTTGAAGCATTCACAAGGTCCTTTCGTCAGTTCACTGTGTCCATACGTTCTCATAACACATGACTGTTCATGTATCTAGTTGTGTTGTAGAACATGGGTATGACCACAATTCAAGAGGGGGGACAAGGAGCTGTTAGAAATAGGTCCTGTACCAATGCTCCTAAAGACAATGTGCAAACAGTTAGAATGATACCAGTTCCTAAAAGGGAAAGGAAAAGAGCACTCAGCAGTCCAGATCGGTTCTGCGAAGTGAAGGTTGTTGAGTGAAGATACGCTCACAACCTGCACTTGGCTCACACACCCACATGCACAATGCGGCAACTCCTAAAAGATCTCCAACCGAGTGCCCTCTAGTAGGGCATGAGAGACTGCAGCGCCACCCCCACGAGGAGCAGTGCCCAATGATGATGCTTTGCATCCGCAGGGGTGTGTGAGGGCACAACAACAACACACACAGGAGTACCACTCCCTCTCCCTGCACACTCATACCTTACCTTGGAGACACCTACCCCGACTCGCAGAACCAATCTGGACTGCTCAGCGCTCTTTTCCTTTCCCTTTTAGGAACTGGTACCATTCTAACTGTTTGTAGAACATGGGTACTCACAAACATTTTCCGGGGGCCAGAAAGTACCGTCTGTGGCATGCCCAAAGGCCACACCGATGTCAACAATGGGAGGATTGGGGTGATGAAAGGTGAGCATAGCGGACGCGAAGCAGATGCATGGTGTGGACAACAAACCGAGCCTTCACGTGACTTCTGTCTGCCACCTATGCTCCATTTTCATGCATCAAGAATTGAAGTTAAAGCATTAACTTATAATGTAAAACATGAGAGAGAAGGGGATACTGAATTGCAAAATGTGAAACCAGAAAACCTGGTATCCGTCCTTGCTTCCCCACTTGATGAAGTTGTATGATCCTAGGCAATTTGTTAATGTCACTTTGCCTCTTATTTCTTCATTAACACATATGGGAGCCCCCTAAAATAAATGAGTTTAGGAATAGGTTAAGAACGGTACATAACCTTCTTGTGTTTTATTTAATAAACTATAATGGTGATCCAATTGTATAACAACCAAGGCTACACACAAGTTGCACCTGAAAAATGACTTTCCTCTTGGTTCACTGATAGCATTCTTTTCAGAATGGGGGGCGGCATGAAAGTTTCCAAGATCATGTTTGAAATCTATCACTGCTAATAAATGCCTGTCAATGCAGAGACAATCTGATTTACTAAGGTAATACTCTCATGCATGTTAATAAAATACACTTGTTTGCAGAGAGTTTAAAACTTAAGAAGTCTTTGAAACTATAGGTGTTCCTAAAGATATGTTGTCAAGGGCACTTCCTTTTCCTACTTATGGTTACTTTAGCTAATGTGTAAATAAAATATGCCCGTTTTGCAGCTTTCCAAATTATCCTGCTCTGTTAAGTGAACAGCAGCTCAGTGCTGCTGTTCACCAGGGGGCCGCAATTAACGGCCAGGAGGCTGTACTTTGAGTATCCCAGTTCTAGAATATCCGGACAACATTAGCATAAAGGGGAGATGAAAAATCCATTCATGTGGTGGGTTAGTGCTCAGGTGTTAGGGCAATGTGACATTTATTTTTCATGAGCTCTGATTTGCTGATGAAAAGATGCATTTACTCTCAGGCACAGTGAGTCTGTGGTTTCTGTAATTTCGTGTGCAAAAATAATGAAGAAAAATTCTTCGATTTTGGAGGTGAGCAAGAAAATGTTCCTGCTGTGCTTGGGATGTTGTCCAATTGCTTTCTGATTTTTCTGCCTATTTGGGAACTAGAATACATACTCTGTATGACTGCGTTTAAGAGCCTTCATGGTGTTGACTCTATTTCACTTCATTATTTAATTCTCTAATAAAACTGTTAAACTTTTCATTGATCTAGAACAGTTACTGAGTGTGTCCAATCCTTTTACTGAATGAATTGCATTTCTAATTTTTAATGCTCTGGGAGGTGCCTTAACGTGGGCACACATTGCCTCATTAAATGTGAGGTTTAATACTAACTCTGGGAAATCGGATTGAGGTACATTTCAGAGAGTCCAGATTTTAGGGTACACCATTTTGCTCCCACATCTCGAAAACTGCATTGGCCAAGGTAGCATACTCATAATGCATTGGAAGCAAACACACAGCCCCCTGCACATTGAGAGAGGCACCTTTAATTGCTAGGCATTCATTTGGTTTTATCTTTTAAATTGTTTACAAACATTTGATGCTCATATTCATTCTAAATACTCAAACTGCTACATGTTGACGCCTCAATAGTCACATTTCACATAATATGTAGCTCTGCTAATGTGTCCTGGAATCAAGAAAGCAGTGGACATCTGTTATATCTGCTCAGATAAAAGTTAAAGTAGGCCTTATGGAGTGCTATTGACAGCCAGTCCACGGGACCCCACGCAACACTGGTGGGAGTGGGGGAGAATGGGTGAACAATAGATGGGCTGGGGTTTGGAGAGGGGGAGCTGTGAGCCAAGGATGAGCTGTGGCTAAAGAGAGCATTAAAATTGTCTTAAAAGACAGTGTGAGGTGGCGTAAGCAGTGGAGGAGCTGGGGAGAAACACAGGGACATGGTAGGCTGGGATGTGAAGGGAGAAGCAATGGAGCAACAAGCACATGTGCTAACAGAAAAAGGTCCTCTAAATGTAAGCAGTGTAAGCATAGAAGTCATCGAATCAAAAAGAAAAATGTATGCTCTCAGAGAGAGACAAACACAAGAAGCTGTAAGAAAGCCAGTGAGTAAAAAGCTGAAATTGACAAGAAATCCAACAAATGATAAGCAACGGGCTGACCTAAAGCCCACTCAGAATAGTGACATTGTGCACAATAGTTCTTTGATAACATATAGAGAAAAACTGTCTGTATGCAAGGCCTAAAAAGGTCTCATCACTGGGGGCAGTGGCAGTAATGTGAAGCTCCTAGCAGTCAAGTGGGTGCAGATGCCTCACCCAGGCTTAGAATCGCCATTCTAGCATCATATTCATCTAATCCTACTAGTGCTGGCAGCTGTGTCGATTTATATTCAAGGTTAAGGAAGCTGCAGTACAAAGGAGTAGAAGCAGGACATTTAGGTATTGGCCAAATCTAGACCAGTTTCAGCTCTGCTGATTCATTACTAATGCACATTTCTGCCAAAGTCCGATAGTGCATTATGCAAGCTTTCTTATACACAAATTATACAACTTGAGGTGCTCAATGAGACAGTAGCCCGCACATTTTTAATCACATGTTGTAGTCATACATTTCAAGGTATGATATGGTGTACAAGAAGTGTGACTTTAATACATACACATTGTCATTTTGCGGGTAAAGCAAAGGTAACAAGCATTGAAAATGCAATAGGTCTCGCCTTTTATTAAGTTAAAGCCATTTGCTTTGCTAATGGTATTGTATAGCAAAGCAAATGGCCTTAACTTAATAAAAGGCGAGAACTATTGCATTTTTAAGGAATGGGGGTGATCCGATCCTGGCAAGTGTGAGGAGGGGTAGAAGCACAAAGTATGGTTCTGGGTGACTCCATGCTACACGGATAACTCCAGGCCTCCTACTCACCAACTAGCCCCACTCTGTGACTTGACTCAGTTCATCTGAATTCATTAGACTGGCAGCAGGAACGTTAGCCCACTGAGCTTAATCTCACTGAGCATTATTTAGCCACGTCCATCCGCCCCATTTGGAGAGAGGTGTGCGTTCTGTTGTCATGGCTACCAATGCTTTAAGCGGAAGTAGAGAAGTGCAGGTACTAGTCCTCAGATGCCTGGTCCCTACTGAGAAGTGCAAGTACTCTCCTGTTAAAAGTGCTGCACCCTGCAGGGTAGTGCAGATACTCATCCTTTCCGATGGAAAACGCACAGGTACTCAGTACATGCCCATTTAAAGCACTGATGGTTACACAACCCTGAAAAGCACATAGGTCAAAAGTCAGTTGCACAGAGGTCAAAAGTGAGTTCCAGCATCACTATTATCGTAAGTACTCTTTTTGAAACCTCCCAAAAAACTTACCTGTTTTCGGTCACAGACCGTTGATAAATATGTAGATTTTAGGCTGAACGGTACCTGGAAGGTACGCCCGCACCACGGGGGCTGCAGCGCCCCGCTTTACGCCCCTCCCTGGACGCGAAGTTTGTCTTTTTTATACAACGCTGTTTCGTGCCCCTCCTTAGGACCTGCCCACTCCGTCCTCCAGGTGTCTGCTGATTTCCTCTGGCTTGCCGGAGTCTTACCAAAGGTTAAGTCAACTGCCGGAACTCGTAAACACGGATGGCGCTGCTCCTACCAAATTGTTTAATTTTTTTATTTAATTTTTTGTTTTTATACAGCGCGAACTTGGCCAAGCGCCTCAGGGCGCTTTACACGGGCACCGCGTGTTTACATTTATTAGGCACGGGAAGATGAAGCTATTTGTTTGCCTCGTTGTACGGCATTTAAACTCGTGGGCTGCGACCATGGGAAAGCTTACTTTATCAATAAACCTAACCACAGCGCCAGCAGGTCTAACATTTTGAAACCGCGGAATTGTTTTTTGTCTTCTCATTGTAAAGGTAATAATACATCAACCACAAACAAGTGAAATGCGTTTGAGTTGCGGTAGTTATAAGTTGGCGCTACAGTGAAATAGAACGACACTAATACACACCAGTGCTTTTTTTCCCTCCAAGTCCCTAACCTTTCTGTCACTTTAGATTTAAAATATCGGTTCTGTGTAATTCATTCATTTTTTGCACCTTCAAAATGTTACCGCGCTCGCCCAGGTGCAGAAAATGAAGACCAGACAGTAAACAAACTAAGCATTTGGTCAAACATTGCTGGAACTGAAGAGAAGCTGGCGGGATAAATTCTGCATTCGATTTAGATTCACGGCGCAGCAGGTGCCCTGGATTCAGTACAAAGAAAGGGAAGAGAGTGTGATAAAATGGAAGGGAAAGGGGAGAATGTGAACAACAAAAACACGTTTATAGTGGTTAAATTCAGGAAAGTGCTGAGAGAAATACAGAACAGAATGCATGCTCAAAAAGGTCCGGCGCTAAATGGTCGAAATTAAGCGAACATTCTCCAACGGCTCAGGCGTGCCTTTGAAACTAAATCTTTTCGGCCAGCAGGTGGCGCAGTTTTCACTGAAGTAAGACACTTCCTTTACCCGAAAGCACACTGCGACTTCTATAACAGAGAAGCGTAAAGCATTAGCAAATAAAAAGCGCCAGTATATGTCAAGCAGAAACGCAAAATATGGTCGCTATAAGATGTGGACTATCAGTATGGCATTTATAATGTGCGATCTCTTGAACCTCGGACGAGATTTCTGTATGCTGCTATGAGACTAATACAGCCGGTATGTTGCTCGCGCAACCACTAGGTAGCAGCATTTAAATATATCACTTTACCTCCAGCCACGCTTGTTACACGGGGCTTTATGATTCAAAAATAAATTACATGTCAGTTAGAAACTCACTTGATCGCTCCCTGGATGCGGCTCTATTGTTCTGCGTGTGGGGGAATGGCATGGCAGAGGGGGTGGAGTCTTGCCACGCCTGGCTGAGCTGCTAAGGTCGGCTTTCACTTTTGTCTTTCGCAAAGCTTTCTAGTCTTTATGGGGCCATATATTTGAAACACATGGCCCCATAAAGATAAGAAAAGCTTTTACTACAGACGTAAAGGAACCTAGCCAGTCCAACTGAGACGGCTCTAAAAGAGAAAAGTGTACGTCATTAGACGCTCTTTTCCAATGGCTGGCCACCGTTTAGCATAAACGGTGACGCCAGCCAATGGAAAAGAGGGGCGGGGCTTAAAGCCCACTAGAGAAATATACCCTAGATCATTAAATCTCGCCAGCGAGACTGAGCATGTCTGCGCCGCCTACGCTAGCCGAGACCTAAAAATAAAGTTGAGTAAATCATTGGCAAATAGCATTAAATAAAAAAGATAATTGCAACAGGACATGGATATCTGATCTAGTTTACTATCAATAATAAAATGTTGCTTTGATGAATCATTATTCGAAACACGCAAAGAAAAGTTTATCCTGTAATGTTTTCAGTGTATTTCTGAGTTCAAAATACTGATATCAGATAGTCTGGAAAGTTGTGTAGGGGAGAACCCTTTGTGAAAAGTTGACACGGGACCTCTCTGCCTCTTAACCCCTTCGCTGCTAGGCCTTTTCCCCCCCTGTGCTATGCCTTTTTTTGGCTATTTGGGGTATTGCGCGCTTAGGTCCCTGTAACCTTTTGACCACATAAGGTATCCACGCCAAATTTGTGTCCTTTTCTTCCAACATCATGGGGATTGTAAAGGTACCCAGGATTTGTGGATTCCCCTGGAGGGGACCCAGAAATTAGCCAAAATACAGCTAAATTTGGTATTTTTTTTTGTAAAAATGGGAAAAAAGGGCTGCAAATGATAGCGTCTGGGTTTTTCCCTGCAAATGGTATCAAAAAAGGGTTTGTGGGGCTGAAATCACAATTTTCCCAGCTTTTAGGGAATTACAGACTTTTGTCAGAAATCCAAAATTTTTTACACAGTTCTGGCATTTTTCTGGGACATAGCCTATTTCTGCTATTTTTTGTTCTTTCAACCTCTTTCCAGTTAATGGTAGAAATGGGTATGAAAGCAATAATGGATCCTGGAAAGCTATACATTTCATGAAAGTAGACAAAATTCTGAATTCAGCAAGGGGTCATTTGTGTAGATCCTTCAAGGTTTCTGTTTGGAAACTAACAGTTAAATATAGGAAAAATTGGAATTTAGTTGCAAAAAACAGCCTTTTGTGTCAACGTTTTCACCTGTAACTTCTTCTAATTATGACCGCTCTTTGAAAGTAATGTACAGTTACACCGCTGGACCTTTCTGGTTGTGGGGATATATAGGACTTGTAGGTTCACCAAGAACCCGACAAACCCAGAGTCAAAAACTGAGCAGCAATTTGCAATGGCTTTTTATTATGTACCGGGTATAATTATTGTGGGAAAATGTATACATGGAAAAATCGGTATGAAAGACACCTATGTATTTCTGAAATGGGAACAAATTATAGAGTTTAGAAACAGTACATATTTGAAGATTTTCGAAATTGGGAATACTCGCATGAGAATTATCGGTCATTTTTCCTTACCCAGAATCCCTTGCAAACCTCAATTTTTGCTGAAAAAAATCAATTTTTTCACACATCTTTGTGTGGGAAAGTGTGGCATCACCGGGCTCACACAAATTTCCTACCACCCAACATTCCCCCAGGTCTCCCGATAAAAATGGTGCCTCACTTGTGTGGGAGGCCCAAGTACCCGCGACAGGCAAGGGCCCAAAACGTTCTGAGGCAACATCAACATTGCCTGTCAAAAAAATGTTTTGTGCTCTTCCCTGTCGCGGGTACTTGGGCCTCCCACACAAGTGAGGCACCTTTTTTATTGGGAGACCTGGGGGAATGCTGGGTGGTAGGAAATTTGTGTGAGCCCGGTGATGCCACACTTTCCCACACAAAAATGTGTGAAAAAAGTGATTTTTTAGCTAAAATTGAGGTTTGCAAGGGATTCTGGGTAAGGAAACGTTGGGGGATCCAAGCAAGCCATACCTCCCTGGAAGCCCCCGGGTGTCTAGTTTTCAGAAATGTGTGGGTTTGGTAGGTTTCCATAGATGGCCGCCGAGCACGGGGCCAAAAACCCAGGTGGCCCCCCTTGCAATACCAGGTTGTTTGGTGATAGGCAATTTTGATTTTGCCTCAATACGTTTTGGGCCCCTGCCTGTCGCGGGTACTTAGGCCTCCCACACGAGTGAGGCACCGTTTTTATCGGAAGGCTTTGGGGAACGTGGGGTGGGTGGAAGTTTGTGGATCCACGCAGATTCCAGAACTTTCCACAACAGAAATGCAAGGAAAATGTGTTTATTTGACAAATTCTTAGGTTTGCAAGGGATTCTGGGTAACAGAACCTGGTGAGAGCCAGTCAAGTCACCCCATCCTGGATTCCCCTGGGTGTCTAGTTTTCAAAAATGTATAGGTTGCTAGGTTTCCCTAGGTGCCGGCAAAGCTAGGATTCAAAATCTACAGCTAGGCACTTTGCAAAAAAGGGTCAGTTTTCACTGTGAAAATGTGGTGTGTCCACGTTGCGTTTTGGGCCGTTTCTGTCGCGGACACTAGGCCTACGCACACAAGTGAGGTACCATTTTTCTTGGAAGACTTCGAAGAACGCGGCGTGGGTGGAATTTTGTGGATCCACGCAGATTCCAGAACTTTCCACCTCAGAAATGTGAGAAAAATTTGTTTTTTTCAATACATTTGTAGGTTTGCAAGGGATTCTGGGTAACAGAACCTGGTGAGAGCCAGTCAAGTTACCCCATCCTGGATTCCCCCGGGTGTCTAGTTTGTAAAAATGTACAGGTTTGCTAGGTTTCACTATGTGCCGGCTGCGCTAGGGCTCAAAATCGACAGGTAGGCATATTGCTAAAAACAAATCCATGCCTAGTCTGTTTTCTACCGCCCTGGGGGGGATATCGGGGGTGGGGTTGCCCTGATATGCCCCCAAGGGTGGCAGAAACACTGTGGCTATTTGGAGGGTGAGGGCATTGGTATGCCCATTTTGGGCAACCAACAGCCCCACACATAAAAAAGCCAGCGTAATCGTTGGCGTCTAGTGGGCATTTTGTCCCCCGGGGGGGCAGATTGGGGGAGGGGGTGGTGGCATGGACATGCCGTTTTGGGCAGCCCCCACCCTAATTCAAATTTGCCCCCAAAAAATCCCTGGCAACTAGTGGGCTTTTTGCCCCCCGGTGGGTGCAGATTGGGGCTGATGCCCCCATCTGCCCCCCAGGGGGGGCAGAAAGCCTACAAGACACCAGGGATTTTTTTGAGCAAATTTTACTTAGGGTGGTGGTTGCTAAAAACGGGCATGCCAATGCCCACACCCTAATAAAAATGTGCCCAAAAAAATCCCTGTCGTCTAATGGGCTTTTTGCCCCCCCGGGGGGCAGATTGGGGGTTACTGCCCCATCTGCCCCCCAAATGGGGGCTAAAAGTCCCCCCCCCCGGGGTGCAGATTGGGGGCTAATCAGGGGGGGCAGAAAGCCCACTAGACGCCAGGGTTTTTTTTTAGGAAATTTTAATTAGGGTTGGGTTTGCCAAAAACGGGCATGCCAATGCCCCCACCCTAATAAAAACTTTCCCCAAAAAATACCTGGCGTCTAGTGGGCTTTTTGCCACCCACTGGGAGCAGATTGGGGGCTACTGCCCCATCTGCCCCCCGGGGGGGGCAGGAAGGCTGTAATTTTTGCGGGAGAGGGGGTGGGGGCATGGGCATGCCCATTTTAGGCAGCCCCCACCCTAATAAAAACTTTCCCCAAAAAAATCCCTGGCGTCTAGTGGGCTTTTTACCCCCCGGCGGGGCAGATTGGGGGTTACTGCCCCTGGGGTGCAGAAAGGCAGTAATGGTGGTGGGGGTGTGGGGGCATTGGCGTGCCCGTTTCGGGCAGCCCCACCCTAAAATAATTGTGCGAAAAAAAATCCCTGGCGTCAAGTTGGCTTTCTGCCCCCCTAGGGGGCAGATTGGGGGCTACTGCCCCCATCTGCTCCCCAGGGGGGGCAGAAAGGCTGTAATGGTGGTGGGGGCATTGGCATGCCCATTTTGGGCAGCCCCCACCCTAAAACAAAACGGTGCAAAAACAAAATCCCTGGCATTTAGTGGGCTTTCTGCCCCCTCGGGGGGCAGATTGGGGGCTACTGCCCCATCTGCCCCTCAAGGGGGGGCAGAAAGACTGTATCTTTGTGCCCGGGGATGGGGGCATCGGCACACCCGTTTTGGGCAGCCCCCACCCCCAAAAAATACTCCATGAGAAAATCTCTGGTGTGGTAATCTTATGCAACAGCCCAGCAAGAAGGTATTCTCATTAGCTTGGCAACTTGAAATTGACCAAACCCTGATACTGTTGGTTGCAATTGCAAAAGACCATACATTACTCTGAGCGCTAAAGTCAAACCCATTTCGCCTAAGCACCTAATCTGGTACCTCATCCTGATTGATCCACATGTGCAAGTCAATTGTCCAGTTTAACCCTAATAATCCTTGTTCTTTCATAAAAGAACATTTTATCCCCCCCCCGCCCAATTGCACCCCTGTACCACAATTTCCAGAGACATAAGTGTTGCTCTTTTAATCTCCCCATAAGTATCTATGATTATGCCACAAATGCTGCTTAGGTCAAATGTCACATTCTTCTACATGCCAGTTGAAACTTATCTCCATTGTGATGCATATCTAGCGGTCTAAAACAGAATGCATGCTTTAAATCTTGTAAGCTCAGGACCCAGCACATATCCAGGAGCTCAATCAAGGGAAAAAGGGTAGTGGTGCTGTCTGGCCAAAGCATTATAAATATACTTGCTTGCATGTTACCATGTACTACACAATTGCATCAGTGAGACACCTTTTAACGTAGGTGAGCAAATAGAGTGTCTTAGAATGACACCTCATCTGCGCAGTATAGAGCATCCCCAAAATGATCTTTCGGCTCTGAGTTTCTGGACTGGTGTTGGATGTGATTTAAGATGATCAAAAAGCTTTAGTTGTTTCACACCATGTAGGCCACCTGTATCTACAGGGTCATTCTGCCTAATGATGGTGCATGCCTCAGCCAGTCACCTAGGTAAGGACAGATAAGGAGACCCTTGTTTTGGAGAAATATCACAAGTTGCACTAAAAACTTAATGCAACCCCAAGGAGAAATTCCATTCTTGAATGAAATTACTAGAGACTGCCAGTGAAGTGATTGTTGTATGTTGATTATTACACATGGTTGTGTTCCTTTAATTCATGCTTGTGAGCGAGACGTGGAACCTTGCTAGGTTCTTGTTTAGATTCTAATCCTGGGGTCAGTTGCACTGGCGTCCTGGAGAAGAAGCTGTGTTACCTGGCGCTCACCTGTTCTACTGATTTGCTCAAATAAATCTATCTTCTACATCCGCTTGTGTGCCTCATTACAGTGATGTATATTTCTTGATATGGAGAGCATCTGATTACAAAATCTAATGGTTACGTTGAAACAGATAAATTCTACTGAGACTAAAATATTGCCCTGGTGATGAGCAGAATATTTGTATAGAGTTTCTCTTTCTTGAAATATTTTGTGGACACAAACCAGTTGGCTTGCTTCAGATCCATCACATATATTGCCCTTTGTCCAAGAAATATTGGAGTATATCTTATTGCCCTTTTTTCCATCTGGGGAATGGGAAAGCTGGTCTCCTTGACCAGGAGTTTTTGTATTTTCTTGCCTATCAGTTTCTTCATAATATAGCCTGCCAGTGGGTTCTGCCTCCACAACTTTCTTCTCTTCCTCCTCTGAAGAAGCATCAGTGTCCTAGGAAGTGAATGTAGGAGGATTTACTTTTCTTATTCTTTCCCTTCACCACATATTTTTGCCTTACTCATTTCTCCTGAATCATTTGGCAGACACTGGATACGTTTTTGTAGCCTCATGCTACTTGTGCATCCACAGTACTTCTCTGGAGGAGAGTCTACATTTTTTTTACTTAGAGGAAATGTGCCTCGTCATGTTATGCTGGCTGTTTGTTTGTCTCCAAAGAGCTCATAAGTCGGCTCTCGAGGCCAGACCAGCAGAAGCATACTCTCATGGATTTTGTAAATAGTTAAGCAAATATCTGAGTGTGTCAGCTGGCACTCTTATGATAATTGAAATACCTCACTAACTGTTAGGCTATTGTCTAAGATGGGTAGGCAGAATTTTTTTAATCCCTTTCTTTTTTCTTCATAATAGATTCTGCTTTTTATTTAATATGGTGTAACATTTTCAGTGTTCTCAAACTAGCAACATTCAACGTGTTTCTGCCTACAAGACATTGAAGTAATCATCTTGTGTAGACAATGTTAATCATCAGTGGTACATCTGAGAAGTTGTGTGACACAACTTCAATTTGAGAATAAACATTGTTGTAGTTCAACAGCCCTCCACCTTAAAACAGGCTTAGCAGCATCCTACTGGTGCCCAACAGTCCCATCCAGACACGTAGACAGGTGTTTTATTTGTATGTGTATGGAAAGCATATAATGAATTGGGAGGCGCGGTCTCTCTAATGGGGGCAGCAGGACAAAGACCAGTGGCCCTATTAATTAAGTTATTTTAGAGCAGGTGAAGTAGTAGTTTTGTTGTACAATTTTACATAATCTTACATGCCTTTGTCAGTTGGCCCCAAACCATCGGAAATGGGAATAAAAGTGGACTAATCAGTGTAAATTCATATATGGTTAGTCCAAAAAGAATGGACTGTGGCATCCTTGTACTAATGGGGAGATGGACCTTTCGGAACTGATTCACAAAGTCCCGTTAAGAATATATATTTAAGAAAAAGTTCTGCTGTAGTACTACTTGCCGGACTCAGATCTGGTTTTGTGAATAGTCCACACTTGTTTAAGACCATTCAACTGGCACTTGATCTCTTTAGCTACTAGCATGCTCAGGTCAACCCACACTACTCTGTAATGTAGTTAAGATGGGGAGGCCCAGTTCATTGTTTATCTGTCAGAATCTAGTCATGGCCTATACTCTTAGACATAGGCTTTATTACGTTTTCAGTTTTGAAGACCTCTAAATCAGCTGTAGAGTGACATCAGGATGGTAGAGATGTACCTATCACTAGGATTAGAGGGATTAGAAAGGGAAGAAGTGCATACGCTCCATTAAAAAAAAAAAAGTGTCACGTATCATCTTTGAAGCTACTATCGCCTGTCTATCGTCACTCGTTTATGGGTCTGGAGGAGATAGTACAGTTTTACAGTAATGCATGCATTGCTCTGTATGGCTATATTGCTCCAGAGCTTTAACTTAACCAACAAAGAGAACAAGCATTGCTAAAACCAAAAGGTCTGGTCTATGAGAACTTTTGGCTCTTAGCTTTGCCAGTGTTTCTTAGCCATGCTGTACAGCATTGCACAGCTGCAAAACGACATGATTTTTTTCTTTTGATTCACTGATCCAAGGTGTGTGTGTGTGTGTCTGTCTGTCAAAGTCCCAGAGTAAGACCTCGCCGGGTCGAACAGAAGGGCACAGTCTCCAGTTGTAGTGCTCAAGATGTTGGTTTATTTAGCAAGCATGGCAAGAAGATGCATTTATAGCACTAAAGTACTTTTTAGGAACGTAATGTGAAACCTTTTTTTTTCTTTTTTTAAAATAAATTCAAATGTAGTATAGACGGGTTGCAGGAGCAGTTTGGGGAGAGGATGGTAAAAGAAGCCTTATGGTAGGCAGTGTGGGAAAAGGAATATGGTGAGTGGAGAGAGAAGTCACAAGGCTGGAGAACTGACATGGCTGGCAGAGGAGAACTAACATGGCGAGGGAGAACAAACATGGTGGGGGAGGGGGAGAACTAATATGGCGAGGGAGAACTAATATGGCGAGGGAGAACTAATATGGCAGGGAGGAGAGGACTAACATGGCAGGTGGGGTAGCAGAAACCCGGCAGGCGGGTAGCAACAACCTGGCAGGCGGGGTAGCACCAACCTGGGAGGCTGTGTAGCAGCAACATGGGAGGTGCGGTAGCAACACCGCAGCAGGCGCGTGAGGGGTAGCACCGTGGCAAGTGCATGAGGGGCAGCACCGTGGCAGGCGTGTGAAGGGCAGCACCGCGGCAGGCGCAGGAGGGATAACCGCGTTGGAGGGATTGCAGCACGACAGGTGCGGGACAGGCAGCAGCACGGCAGGCGGGGGAGGAGGAGCAACTCGGCATCTGGGGGAGCAGCAACTCAAGGGAAAGCACACTGGAGCAAAGGGAGAAACAGAGGAGAGGGAAAAAATAACATGGAGTGTTGGGGATGCAGTTTGGCAAGGGGGCAACACGAGTGGGGGTGGGGAGAGAGAAGCACATTGTCGAGAGAGAGTAGGAAAGAGATATAAGCTGGAAAACATGCACTCTCATGGAATGCTCCAAAAGAAAAGAAAATAGTTCCCTTAATTCAAGCAGAGGGAGCATAGAAGCCAATCAAAAAGATGGTAAACATGCTATGCTTCATGGTATGGATAAAAACAAGATGGACAGGCTCAAACAAAGCCAACCAATAAGAAGCAAGCAAATACGAAAAACAGTTAAGCCAACCAATGGTAAGCGATGTGAGGGCTGCAAGCCCCTTATGTTCTTTTTAAGTCCACAACATGTTTTTCGTAACCAGACTGCATGCGCTGTTTTACAAGCTCAAACTAAACAAGGGAAAATAGGTTTATTTTGGAGATCCAGAAATTTTTTCCAATATTTGTATGCTTGCAATCTTCAGGTTAATGTATATAGCTAGACTGTAGATGTAAGCAAATCAGGAGTGGCTTCTATTTTGACTTTAATGCACACTATTACTTTTCATTCTAGGATAGAAATCCTGTGTCTGGCGTGAGAACAAGTAAAGCTGTGCTCCCAGATGAGGCGGACTCTGAGGCGGCAATGCTGAAGTAGTTCTATGGAACTTTCCTTGAATTTGGAAAATGCCCAGTGGTGTAAGGTAAAGCAGTCTTCAGAACTTCTCCTCTTTCTTCGTTGTTATATCGCGGTTTTTGCTCTAACATTTACCAGGATAAAGCACTGTGGTATGCTTATTGGTGAAGTTGTGATGTCTTCTCACAGGCAAATATTTGTATCTGCTCATTCCTGTCTGCTTTCACTTTAGGGTCGTTCTCTCACGTCATTGCTCAGAACGTCTGTTAGTGGCTCAATACAAATATGTACAGAGTAACAGTTTGCCAAACAAAACACTTATCTCTGAAAAGGGCCTAACAAGGATTATCACACCACAAATCTTCTAGCCCTTTGGTTTGTCCTAGGGGGAACCAACACCCTTGCCTACCATGGTTATCTGTGAGATTCCATGTAATGAAATACCCCTCTGCAGGCATTAATTCATGATATTAATAATCCACCCTATACTGCCTATTGAGTTTATCATATCCTTTTCCAAATTGACATGTCAGACTTACAGCTTTTGTCGTAAATGTTGATAGTAAACGGATCACGCCTATAGACTTCACCATTGATTGCACCCGTAACCAACCAGCACAGTCCTGCTGTATTTTGCATAATGTTTCTCACAATGCAAAAAGAGCAATACAAGCACATTTGTTTTTGAGTTGAAGCATACATCTTTTGCTTAATCGGTGCTCGAGGAAGTCAATGAAGGGGATTTTTAAAGATCATCATTTGAAATACTCCAGAGGTTACAAACATTTTGGGGTTTCGAAGCCTAGGTAGGGGACAACTTGCCTATGTCCACAGACCAACCAAAACCCAGTGCATGTTGGGGAGCTGCAGGAATGTAGAGAAAGCTGTACTATGCTTCCCAGCCCCCTGGTCACCTGGGGATCTTGTTGCATATACCGTGTGCATAAATTAGGTATGTAGACTGCAAATCTAGCGTAGTTTCCCCTCACTCACCATTCTGAAATTCACAAAGTTTTAGGTCTGTGGTCTGCATCCCGTCAACATGGCATGGGAGTCCTGAAGTTCCCAAAACCACTGCTGAATGAGGGGTCTTTTCAGGTACTCAGCAAGGTTCTGAAGTTGGATTTACGTTAGAGTGCTTGCTGGCGTTGTCGGTCATAGAGCAGTGGCCTTATGCAATGAATATTTGGTGAAGTAGGTACACACAGAACGTGATCCCCTCTCAACCTGCCCTCCACCTGTAATTAATTCACCCCAAGCATAACCCCTTCCCTGTAGTGATTAACTGAACCTGCAAGAAATCTGAGAATAACGCATTGCAACAGGGTCAAGGAGCATCATCTCCAGTCCGTCCTAGCATGAGTGCTAGAAGGAAATCTTTTACCTCTCCTGCTGCTTGCCTCTTTGGACAAGTTCTGGATTTGCACAGTACCACAATGCTCACTTGCATCTCCTGCTGCCAGTTCTGTCTGGCACTGACTTCGGAGTGCTGCTGATACATAACTGGAAGGGAGAATCTCAAGTAAAGATCCTCTCAGAGCAGGAAGGGTCATAGGATCATTGGATTGACAGAAGACTGGAAATATCCAGAAAAGAAGCAGAGAAAAAAAAAGAAGGGCAGCAGGTTTGACAGCGTTCTCAGCATCCCCCTTGTGGAGAAGGAAGCTGCAGGCTAAACAGAAAAGCTAAAGTAGTTGCTGAAAATCCCATAACTTACAAAGCAGCTCATAGGCAAAAATTCCGGGGTAAGGATTACATTGGGTTTGTCCTTAGACCTTCTAAGAACAAACAAAAAACACATGCTTGCAAGCCATAATCACCAATCTACAACTCTGTGGAGTAGGTCCTGTTAAGTGCACCATTAGTTGTATGGAACACAAGTTGGGTAAAATGAATGCAAAGAATGATCAACTTTGAAGAAAAATTTACCATCATGGATTAAAAGGTCAACAAAAGTGATAATAGAAGTGCAAATACTGGTGTAAAGGTTGTTGGCATGAATGAGACGTTCAATGCCATGCTGACAGAAAGGAGTTCTCTTACGTTTAGAATAGAGAATTTGGGGAATCGCGAAAGGTGGTTATATTAAAAGTTGTGGTTGCGTGAGGGAATGCAAGGAAAGATGCGTGCTTGTTTCTGCCCCACAGTCTGCTGGAAGTGGATCTAGACCTTCCTCTCTACATCGAAAGATGTTTCAGAATTGAAGGACCAGTTGATATTGCAAGTTTGCTTTACTCAAAGTTTTACTTTGCTCATTAAAGTTGTAGATGAGGAGGACCAGTAGTGCACACTCGAAGCAGTGAATATGGAAGGATCAACTGATGGGCACAAAAAGTTTTCCCTACTTGCCCCTTGGCCCTCATACTTTCCAATCAGAAATCCTGCAAGTATAAGGGGCTAGAAAAGGTACCAAGCAGAGATCAAAAGTGTCTTGGCTCGTCTGATGTAACAAAAACAAGGCTGCTTCGAAATACAACTATTTGTAGATTACATTATATTGTTTGTTGGTTGCCTGAAAAATAATTAAATGATGTTTCAGTGAGCAAGTATATGTAAATATAGCTGTGTGCTTCCATTAACAATGTGTATATGAAACCTCTCAAAATACTTGATTCACTGAGTTTGCCCTGTTTCCATGCAAATGAAGTGAAATAAAGAAGTAGTCGAGCAGATAAGGAAAAGGGGGAGGGGAAATGTGGGACAATCCATACAAGAGGATTATGAGCCTGATATATAAATAATGTAACCTACAACTATATTTTGTTTAAACACAGCATGAAGCTAGTCCAGTATGGCCTCTGTTTTCATTATATTTGCTTTACACACAAGAACTTCATTAACACAGCCTCCGCTGCCATTTGACCTAGTGCGCATTTCCTGGCACCATTTCCTTCAAAACGGCTGCCTTATCGGCGGCCCCCATCTCGTCCACGTGACGCACACTGATGCTTAGCACATGGCAAACCCTGCAAATAGTTCGTCATTTTCCCTGCATGACGAAACGTGTTTCTAAATACTTAAAAACCTTCAGTTGGCAACACAGAAAAAGACACAAGACAAAGCTGTTCCCAGACTAAAATTTACACGTAGTAAAATTACATTTAAGATACTTTTAAACATTTCTTTCACCTATCTATTTAACTGTATAAATGTCAAGAAAAAAAGATCTCCCACATTTGCAAAGCCAAACACCTAGGCAGTTTAAGGTAACAGCATTCAAAAGAGGGGGCTCTAAAATGGAGGTTGCGCATGCAGTGTGGGTTTGACTTTCTTTCTGTTTTTACTGAATGTGTCTGTGAAATGGAGCTACTGAGTGTTGGCATCAAAGTTCTAATGTATTATTCTAGCCTCTTGTCTTCTCGTAAAATAAAACAGATGCATGAAAGAGTTTTCCTTCTACACTGCTTATGCACAGGTATCATTTTGCTTTCTGTCCTGCCACTGACTGCTTCTGCATCTAAATGCCACCAAATCTTCCTCACATAGAACATATCATCTGCTCTGCCTGGAAAACATATTACCTGGTGTACCTATGCCTGAGTGAATGGAGGTACCAAAGTCACCAAAAATGGGACCTTATGGGATTGTATTGACGTTGCTCTCAGCAGATCTCTCTGAAAAGATATTAGTGGTGCGTTCCTCATAATGAGATTTACATTTAAAACTGGACTATTTAACCCCTAGACCAGAGGTCTTCAAACTTTTGGATGCCGAGACCCCCTTGTCAGCATTTTGAGGTGTAAGGACCCCCTCCTGACCAAAATGTCTAAACCTGTAGGCAGGGCTACTGGAATTATGAGGCAGGTGAGGACCAAATTACGCGACAGGCTTGACTAAATTGTGTGGGAAGAAAATGTAAATGATGTTATGTGATGCAGCGTATCTTGGGATAGCATTGCTTCATTATTATAAAATAAATTTTTTGCACACAGTAACACAGAGGAAATATTCCACCCCATCAGTACCTGTTTATAACCAAAATACAGCAATTAACATCAGAAAGATTTCTAGTCAACCTTTGTGAAGGGGCTTCCACTCCGCAGGAATACGTGCTGCCACATTAGAAGCTCACCTGGCCCGGGCCGGGAGAAGCAGGTGTCCCTTAAAACCCTGGCGGTTTTGTGCAGAGTTAGGCAGTTTATCCATGCAGCTTTCCTCTCACTCACTCACTCCCTCCCTTCTATCCCTCTCTCCTCTCCCAAACCCTGATCCCTCTCTCACTTTGCAGGCCATTTTCTTTCACCCCTTTTTACAACTTCTGAACTATCCCCATTCAACCTCTCACTTCACCTTTAATCGCCTCTTGCCATTCTGTCTTTTCACTGCCCTCATCTCGAACAGTCTCTCGCATTTATCTCATGGCCTCTCTGGCCTCGTCACCTCCCGTGCCCCTCAGCACTTCTCATTCACCTCGTCTCTCCATTCAAATTTTTGTCTATTTGTATCTTACACCTCTCCAGTCCCCCATTCATCTTTCACATCTACCCTTTGTTCTAACAGAAGCACTCACCTTTGGCTCACACTCACTTTTTGCTTGTCCACACTTCTCTTCGGCACTTCACATTTCTCCTCATCCCTGACCTCTTCAATCTAACTTTCTCACTCCCTTGCTGTCCTCTCTCATCGCTCCTCACCAAGCATACGGGTCAGGCCCGTATGTTCCTCTCGGCCTGTGCCAATCTGCTTTTTGTTCCCTAATTCAAGAAGGCATGAGTTGTCTGTCGCGCTGTTTTGGTGCAGGACGTGCAGTTATGGAACTTGCACCCTCCTTTGCTTTGCTCCACCAAGAATCTATTATCCTTTAGGAAGATAAAAAAACCTGGCTCTATGCTCTGTAGGTCACCCCATTTGGCTGGTTCTCCTTCTCCTTCTGTGTGTTTCTCATTGTCCTTCCGGCAGCAGATGGTTATTAGCCGCATGACATCTTTTGGTAACAGTAGCGCACTACAAATGTAAATAATAATAATAGGGAGACAGATGACCAGGCTTGTGAAACCCCCTAGCCGCAAGGAAACATTGCTTGTAAAATATATTGAAATGAGAAATTGTTGATGATAGAAACTGAAGTCGCCTGCTAATGTGTAATTGATGTATTTCAGTCGAATTGGTTTAATAAAAAGAATTTACAAAAAAAAAATAATAATAGGGAGAAGCAGGGGAGCCACTAGACCAGAACTTCGGGGGGTGGGGGCAAACACTCCTAGCCACGGCTGGCCCTAACACTGGTTACACACTGTGCTACAGTCTTTTTTGGTGCCCCACCCCGTTTCCTTCTTCTCAATGAATTCCCTCACTACCACTCACCAACAATGCACTTCATCTCTCTATAGCAGCTTTCTGCAAACATTTCATTTTTTATAGCGCTACTCATACTTTAGTCACACATTTCTGTGATCGGCATGGTACATATTCTTTGTAGCAGGCACATTAACCCTCTGCACTGTGTGGGTGACAAGAGTGCCCATGTGAGTGCACGGTGAGAGATGCAACAGTGTGAGAGTAGGGTGAGAGGAGTGACTGCAGGGTGAGTGAGGTGGCCGTACGAATTTGAGTGTGGATGCAAGTTCAGAATGGGACGAATGAATGTACGATAACTGATGGGCGTGTTTGAGTGAGTTGCATATTGAGCAGTGAGGGGACAGGTGAGTGAAGTGTCACATGAGTGCAGGGTGAGTAGTGTGCTTGTGTGACTGCAGGGTGAGGTATAGGGTGAACAGCGCAAGTGCATTGTGAGTGCAAAGTGATCATCGTGAGTGCAGGGTGAGCAGGTGAATGGTCTGAGTGCATGGTAATCAGTGTGGGTTCATTGTGAATGCTGTGAGTGCAGGGTAAGCGTGAAAGAGAAGGGCGAGAATGATGAGTGAGTTGTCTGAATGCAGGGTTTATTCCCAGGCACTTGAAGTAACTCAGCATGTTATTGGAGGCAGCGTAGGGTTTAAGATCTAAGTTAAACTATTGCTATTATGGCATCAATCTGGGATCGAGGGTGGAGGAAATAAATAATGTGCTGATCCTGCAACAAACTTCCAGTCCTATGGTTAGGGTAGCCAGCATATTATTTTGATGGCCCAGTTGGTACAAAAATAATCAATCAACTAAAACAGTATTTTAAGCACGTATCTGTGCATACTTTGAACAGCAAATATAAATAGAAAGCACTTTTAATTGTGTTCTAGGGCTGCCGCAATGATCCATGAGAACAAAGACAGAAAAGTCACATAGCGAATGAATACATACTTTTTTATTTATAAGTCTATTTGGTGTCAAGAGAAGGTCTTTGTAGGCTCTTTAAATAACACATGGCTCGCATTTTTCTTTTGGCAACCCTACTTTATATTACTTTTTATTAAATGCATTCTCGCACAACAGCAGTAAATCTAAAATACAAATGTAAGGAATAGGCAGAGTGAGGACCCAGGGGGTACTGGAAGGGGGAGGGGGACACTAAGCCTTTGTAACCAGTTCACAAAGGCATGCAAATATGCAAATGGTCTTTAAAGACCTGTGAAAAACTCGGACGGGCGTGCCGGAGATAAGACTCCAGACACTGCCCAGCTGAGCCCCCAGCAGCTCGAGTTGAACTGCAGCAGCCCGGTCTGAGACACAGGTTGGAGGAAGAGGAGGGCTGAATCACTTGGGCCTCGGCAGAAGTGTGCTTGGGAATGCGCGACCCCCTTTGCATCACTCCACGCCCCCCCTGGGGGTCGCGCCCCACAGTTTGAAGACCCCTGCCCTAGACTGTGGTGAGAAGCATAAAGCTTTATTCCCACCTCTACTAAATTTGTGAAGTAGCAGGCATTTATTAAGTGCTTGGCAAAGGCCTTTCAAGTTTCCGTAGAAAAGGAGGAAAATAAGGTATGCGTTTTCTCTGTGACCTTATGGAGGAGCTAAGATGAATGTATGAACTTTATCTGATAAACCTTCCGGTGTCCGACATGTCCAGGTTAGGAACACAGATGACCATACCCAAACTGGGGCTTAACTACCCCCTTATGTCTTATTCTTGAATTCCCATTACCCATTTCTTAATGACCATTTTGGTGATAAGTCACTGGTTTATTCTGTCACACCTTTCCAGTGCCTTTGCTTCCACCTAGTCTCACATGAGGTTCTGGTAGAAGTGCAGAAGTAGCTGACTTTGTGGGGTATCAAAATTGTGCCCACATAGAGGAATGTGGGCCTTTACTGCAGGTTAATAACGCTAGCTCAAGGCTGGCCTAAAGTTAAACCCTCCCCCACCCCCTTCTCTTCAATGAGTCCTTTTAAGATGTTGACTGGGTCACATCCTGTTGAGTTTTGTTGTTGGGTAAATTACTTTGTTCCAATAATACTGAAAGACTCCTACATTCACGTCCCAGTCTGGCTTTTGTGGAGGAAATGCATAATGTCTATAATACAAGGTGTCTACTGCCAGTAAAGTGTGTTTACTTCCAGTTGATATCTTTGAACTTTTCACCAAGTTGTTAGTAATAGTGGCTGGCCAATATGGCAGCTTTGGGTGCATTTGCGCACCTTCGTAGATGATGGTTTAGTGTGAGCCCCCTCATCTGAGGAAGTCCTGAGATTCCTGTGTTCGATACTGCATCTGCTTTTTCATCTTTGCTTATCAGTGAATGAAGGAGCATCCATTCTTTTCTTGGCGCACAGACCTCTCCTGCATTTGAGCATAGATGAGCTCTTTATCAGCCATGAATTAATTTCCATCTGAAATGTCTGTCACAGTAATGTGGTTCCAGAATTCATTGTGTGTGATGACATTCTGTGTCTGGACCTTTTGAGGATGGATGAAATGAGTACAAATCAATCTCTTTGTTACTGTTTCTCACTTGCACCTGGGCAGCTAGTTAAGGGGGGCTCTGGAAGCCTCCTCTTTTCCCCTCCTGATCTTCTGAAGCTGATCACTAACCATTTGTAGGAACAGGCTTGCAGACTCCCTAATCTCACTCAGGGTTTCGTAAGAGATTCTGGGTAAGTTGAAGGGGGGCCCATGAGATGCAGGGAAACAGGAAGAATAGACTAGTTAGGAAACAATGATTGAAAGGCAAAGAGTTAAGAAATCAGTTAATCATTCTACCAGACAGCACAATTCTAACAATGTATGATTCTGGGACGGTATTCAAAGAATTGTGCAAGTCTGCTATTCCATCATAAAGTGCTTCACCTCCCTCATCGGCGAGATATTCTGCAAGTGTTTATGGAGTAAGAGCACTTATATCGGTGCTCTAGGCTCAAAGTATCAGGCCCTAACTTTCCTTTTGTTGCGTTTCTACAACGAACACCTCATCATTAGTGCTGCACCATTTGTTAATGCTGCCAAATTGCGCAGGTATTTGCAAGGGTCAATTAAACCTTAATGGATTTGGGTTCTTTAATGCTCAGAAAGAATTGCACAGTAATTACACAGTTCTGAAGTCTAAGGTCCCTCCCTCTCACTTACTCATTTCATAGTCTTCATTCCAAAGTAGTGCTCCAGAAAAGGTTTGCAAGGGCTCTTTCTGCATGTGCAACATTTGTATCCTTGTGTTAAGCACAGGTCTCTCTCTAAACATCACAGGAGGATCCGAATCTGCAAATGGAGCTTCCATGCTGCAAGTGCAGCCCATTCTTTTCCTCCAGTAGAAGCAACAGCACTAATGGGCTTAAGAGTGAGGAACGGCATTGGCTCACACAGTGTGCTCGGGGCCATGTGAAACACTGAGGGACTGCGCCTCTTGATATAACAGAGCGCTCCAAATGCGAACTCCTTTGGGCACCTAGAACTCTGAATGTAGAGCAGGAAAATGGAAGAAAGTAGAAGGAATAATACAGGGACCGAATCCTAGACTTCTGATAAGACCATCCGATGGCCTGCACTGTTATGAAGCTACAGCGTGAGCTTTCATAGAGCGGACAGCTGGCCCTTGACAGGAGGAACCAGTGAGAGCTGGGCCACTGACCGAAGCCACACTGAATTGGACTATGCTTGGATACTCTTCTGATGCACAGGCTTTGGTCCCCATCAGTCTTCCTCCTCTACATAAACATGCTGTAATTAACAGTAGTCTTTTTATTTGTGTGCTTTTGTTTCTCACATACCAGGTTAAGCTGAAGATTCAAGTGGAATGCTGCAGGTTTTGTGTAACCTCTGCTGCCGGCTACACAAACTCTGATTGTGTTCCTCCCAGCTGAATCTTCTAGTGAAACCTCACTTTCAGGATCTGCTAGGCCCGTGTTCTTTAGTTGAGAGGGCGCATACTTTATAGCACGGTAATCTGAGCCCATCAGTTCTAACTCATAAACTCTTCGATCCTTTGGACATCGGTTAAATATGTTTTTGATTGTGGTTACCTTTGCCTACAGACTTCTTTTTGTTAAAACATGTTTAATTGGGTATTACACATGATTCATAATAGTACACAGAACACATAGTACATCATGTATATGCAGCTAGGGGAATCGCGGTACTAAATACAGCAGAAGGTATCATCATGGTCGATCTTTTTAATGAGCCTTGAAACAAATAAAAAATAAAAATGGATAAACATGTACCACAAACGAGTAGCAGCAGGTGGGAGCTGTCTTGAATAACAGACAGTGGAACTGCCAGAACTCTGAAAGAGAAAAGTTTATCACTTATTATTATGACCAGTAAGCATTGGAGAAGGGGGGTGGGGGGACCACAGCATCTCGGCAGTATGTTGAAATATTTCCAGTGGTTTGTGCTCTCGAATCCAGAAGACTTAAATAATCTTCCTCACTGGTTATGGGTAGGAGATTTATTGTAAATACTTTGTTCGTTTTACCATGTGGGTATTAGTATTCTGCAGCCTGGAATTTAGTGATGGGCTGTAGCAATGCTTTTTCCGCCCCCTTTACTATTCCATATGCAGAGTGGTACTTTCTGCCATGTTGTATAGCCTTAAGCCTTTCGGGGAGGGGGGTGCTGGGAACGTAAGAGCATACCATGCCATTGTTATGGTTCTGTGTGCTATTATCTGAGCTGTATCTAGGAATTTGGATTCAGCTCTACGCTTTTTGAGGCATTTTAACAGACCTTGAAAGCATCCTTGAATGTTACATATATCTCTTTGACCTCTAATATCGATCGAAGCATCTGTGATCTCCTGCCAGAATGTATTGAATCCTGGACAATACCACATGTGTAAGAACCCCTGCCTGCTCAACATGACCGCGCAGGCACATGTCAGATACCCCTTAATACATTTTGCTGAGCTTGTTCGCGGTCAGTTCTGTAGTAGGGGATCTCTGTGTATAGTCATAATCTATGAATAATCCCCGCCCATGTGCGGGGACCCCGGAGCAATCAAAAATATCTCTTAAGCTGTCCCGCATTTGCAAACCTGCAAAGACACTTAAGAGACAGACAAAATAATACAGCCTAATCACAACAAGGCTGCACTGGCCAGCACTTCCTCTGAAGTGAACACAAAAGCCAAAATAAAGTTTAAATGTCATTTTTATTCACATCTGACATCCTCCTTTATTACCACACACTCCCTTCACCAAAATCCCTTTAAACAATAGAGAGGAAGGGGTGGACAGACAAGCCCTATAGGCTGTCATTATGTGTCTGCTAAAGGGATACCGTGCCTTTAAGAAACTCTCCAGAGACCCCCGGTATCCCAGGATGCACAGCCAACACAAGTTACTTTCAGTTCTTTTTTCCGGCTCCTGCTAGCAGGACCCTGGAGCTTGAGCTCTACCCTTTTGGGTGGTTTATTTGATTAAAATTGGATTTTTAGGATAAATAGTGTTTTCATTCGACGTCTAGAGCCTTTGTCAACTACTGCCTGCAATTTGGAGCAGTTTTGGCCCACTCTTAGCATGGCTTTGTTCGATAACTGCCCTGAGTGTGGGAGGAAAAAGGCCAAGACGGACCCACATGATGTTTGTATCCTCTGCTTGTCGTCCTCACATGTCCCAGCTACATGTGCCATCTGTAAAACCTTTTCAAAAAGGACCCTGAGGGACAGGGAGAAGATTCGCCTTCAGGGACAGGAGCAGCAGAGGACCGGTGGGACTTCGGGGCATGGAGGGTCTCATTCTCCCTCCTCCGCCCATGCTTCAGCCCCTAGAGGGACCTCCGGGCAGAGCAGGGAGCAGAAACGGCGCCTACCGGCTGGTAGGTCGCGTTCGACGTCGAAGGCGACGACGTCGACGGCGAGGGAGAAGGCACCGGTATGTTCGCCGTCGATCCAGGGCTCTGGGTCGCGGCAGCCTCGGCGTTCGACGTCGAGAGAGGGGCCGGCGAGACCCGGGACCGGGTCGCCGTCGCAGGTGTCGCGGTCGACGTCGACACCCCATCGGCGTCGTACCGAGCCCCATGGAAGACTTCACTCGCCACCTTCGCCGTCGACCCACGGCTCGACGCTGACGGAGTCGACGCCGAGATCCCGGCGCCCGCCGTCCAGGCGGAGAAGATCGCCGTCGAGGCACAGGTCGCCGTCGAGGCACAGGTCGCCGTCGAGGCACAGGTCGCCGTCGAGGCACAGGTCGCCGTCGAGGCACAGGTCGCCGTCGAGGCACCGGACGTCAACGTCGAGACACCAGCGTTCGACGTCGAAGCACCAGAAGGCGACGTCGAGGCAGAAGTCAACGCCGCGGCGACGGAGGTCGAGGCATCGGTCGACGTCGAGGAGGCATGGTTCGACGTCGAGGAGGCATGGTTCGACGTCGAGAGGACGCTCGACTGCGAGACGGCGTTCGACCTCGAGAGCGAAGAGACGCCGGACGAGGTCGACATACAGTTCGACGTCACGGACATCGGGGAACACGTCCTCCGTGATTACGATCTCCAGTCGGGGATCGGGGAGACGCGGACGTTCCCCGTCGGTGGCTTCCACGCGGGACAGGCCCGCCAAGAAGAGGAGAGTGGCCGCGAGCCCGGACAGTTCTGGTGCGGGCTCTCCTGCAAGGAGTGATGGGGCTTCGGAACATCTGTCCCCGCTGCGTCCTCAGCAGCCGCCTCTGCCTCCTGCGCCCGATCTTCCACCGGCTCCTCCACCGGCGCCTGATCTTCCTCCTCCTCCTCCTCCTCCTCCTCCTCCTCCTCCTCCTCCTCCTCCTCCCCCTCCTCCGCTACCTCTGCCCGTGCCTCAGCGGCCTGCATCTCCACCGCAGCCGCCGCCTCCGCCCCTGAGGGCTCCTCGCAGGCAGAGATCTCGCTCTCGCCCTCGCAGGCGATCACGGAGTAGGCACAGATCGTCCACTCGCTCTGGGCATGGACGACGGAGGTATTGGTCTCGTTCCAGAGGCTCGAGGGGCACGAACTCTTCTGGGACTGGACGGTTTTCTCCCTCGCTGTCGGAGACGCCTCCTACCCGCGTCTCGTCGGTGGATGACATTGCCACGTTCCAGGAGGTGCTGATGAGAGGGGCGGCGAAGTTGGGGATATCAGTCACTACCCCTATTCCCACTACTTCTGTGATCTTTGAAACTTTGCATAAGGCTCATCTGTCGCGCCCCCTCCTCCCATTGGTTCCGGGGTTGGAGGAACCTGCAATGGAGGTGTTCTTGACGCCGGCCGTGGTGAAACCGGCGCCCTCGAGACTGCTGAAAAAGTACAGGGCTCCTGACTCGGACCCGGCGTTCCTCAGGGTGGATCCTCCCCCGGACTCTGTTATCGTGGCGGCGGCTCGTAAACAACATTCTACGACGCCTTCGTCCACGGCTCCTCCGGATAAGGAGAGTCGCAAGATGGACTCCTTGGGGAGGAGGATGTGCTCCACGTCGGCCACTACGATGAAGGCCGCTAGCGCCTCCGCTCTGTTGGGTCGCTATGACAGGTCCCTTTGGGACTCCCTGCAACAGTTCGCTGCCTCCCTGCCTAGAGACAAGAGGGAGGACTTTCAGGAGGTGCTGAACGAGGGCATGATGGTCTCTAATCAGATCATCAGTGCGGCGGGGGATGTGTCGTTGCTGGCGGCCCATGGGTACTGCCACGGCATACACATGAGGAGGCATTCCTGGCTGCGGCTGACACCGCTCAAGCCTGAAGCGCAGCAGAAGATCGCCAATTTACCGTTCTCTGGCACGACGCTGTTCGGGTCGCATGCGGATGACGAGATGGCCCGCATGAAGGCTGAGGCGGAAACCCTGAAGGCGGTGGGGCTGGAGAGGCCCAAGGAGCAGAGGAGGTCCTTCCGATCCTCGGGCAGGCGCTACGCCAAGCAGAGAGGTCAAGGGCGTCAGTCGGGCCACCAACAACAGCCCCAGCAACAACAGCAGTTCCCGAGGCAGTCCTTTCATAAGCGCCAGAGGGGCAGACGACAGCATCAGTCCTCGTCGGGGAACAAAGGCCCGGCCGGGTCGAAGCCCTGAAAAGTTACTTCCCCCTCATCCGTTACCCGCTCCGGTGGGGGGAAGTATTCAACACTACCTGGCAGAGTGGAGGACAATAACGCAGGACAAGTGGGTGCTGAATATTGTTTGCAATGGTTACTGTCTTCGTTTCACCAGCCCGCCTCCACAGATTCCACCAGTGTGCTCCTCCTACATGGTGAGGGAGCTCCAGCGGGAGGCGGACGTTCTGTTAAAAAAGAGGGCGATAGAAGCGGTTCCTTTGAAGCAAAAAGGAAGAGGTCTCTACTCACGGTTCTTTCTCGTAAGAAAAAAGGACAAGAACGAGTTCAGGCGTATTCTAGATCTGCGTCAAGCAAACAAGTGGATCCGCAGAGAAAAGTTCCGTATGTTGTCCCTGCATCAGATTTACCCTCAGTTGCATCGAGGAGACTGGCTGTGCGCCATAGATCTGCAGGACGCTTACTTTCATGTGCCGATCGCACCAAAGCATCGCAAGTTCCTGAGGTTTCTGATAGGCAACAACCATTACCAGTATTCAGTACTCCCGTTTGGCCTGAAGTCTGCACCACGGACGTTCTCCAAGTGCATGGCAGTGGTCGCGGCACACCTGCGGAAGACCAAGGTGTTTGTGTATCCATACCTGGACGATTGGTTGATCAAAGCGTCCACTTACCAGGAAGCCCAGTGCCATTTCAACAGGACGGCGGCTTTGCTTCATCGACTGGGGCTGCACATCAACATGACGAAGTCAGTGCCGGTCCCTGTGCAGTGTCTCCAGTACTTGGGGGCTTCGGTCAATACTTTGACCGCAAGCGTGTGTCCTTCGGAGGAGAGACGCTTATCGATCCGTGGGAAGGCTCGGCATCTCATCTCAGTCCCCTCTCCTACGGTGAGGACGGTGTCTTCCTTACTGGGGTCGATGGCTTCTTGCATCTTTCTCACTCCCAATGCACGTCTGCATATGAGGCCCCTACAGGAATGTCTGGAGGATCAATGGGACCAGAGGCGGGGGCGTTCGGAGGACAAGATCCAGTTGTCTCAACACGCTCGGCAGTCTCTGAAATGGTGGTGTGCCTCAGGGAATGTCTGCAAGGGGACTCCTTTTCACAAGGATATTCCGGTCCAGACCATAGTGGCCGATGCGTCTCTCCAGGGCTGGGGAGCGCATTCGGGCCCTCTTCAGATTCAGGGGATATGGTCGCAGATGGAGACGACTTACCATATCAACTTTTTGGAACTCAGAGCGGTACACTTGGCCTTGAAGGCGTTCCATCCCTCCTTCAGGACGAACTCCCTGCTGGTTCAGATGGACAATACTACGACCATGTATTACCTCAACAAGCAGGGGGGCTCACGTTCCCGCACCCTGTCTCGGGAGGCACAGGCGATCTGGAACTGGCTGGTGGCCAGGAACCTGACGATCACGGCGACCCATCTGCCGGGGGTGCAGAATGCCCAAGCAGACGCGCTCAGCAGGCTCGTTCAAGAAAACCACGAGTGGGTGCTAAACGACGACGTGCTAAGAGACGTCTTCGCAGAGTGGGGCACTCCGGATATAGATCTGTTCGCTACGGCAGAAAACAGCAAATGCCGCGACTTCGCGTCCAGGTACTACCAACCAGGGACGCTGGGGAATGCCCTATGGATCAGCTGGTCCAACAGCTTTCTCTACGCCTTTCCACCCATTCCCCTGATCCCGGCGGTGCTGATCAAGCTGTCGCAATCCAGAGCCAGAATGATCCTGATTGCTCCGGAGTGGCCGAGGCAATGGTGGTTCACCGACCTTCTTCACCGGTCTGTTCTGCCACACAGACGCCTGCCATGTCGGCCGGACCTTCTCACGAAGTTCGGAGGACAGATGGTTCACCCCAATCTCTCGTCCTTGAGTTTGGCAGCATGGCTCCTGAGCTAGTACAGTATGGACACTTGAACCTACCTCAGGACTGTATGGAGATCTTGAAAGAGGCGAAGAGACCGTCTACGAGGACTTCTTACGCCTATAAGTGGAAGAGATTCTGCTTATGGTGCAAGGCAAAGGACTTTGACCCTACATCCTGTAAAGAAGATGTTATTTTGCCTTATCTGCTGCAGTTAGCTCAATCTGGGCTTAATTTTCAGTCTATTAAGGTTCATCTCGCAGCTCTGACTGCGTATAGGAAAGGCCCTTCTCAAACCTCATTTTTTCAAATCCCTGTGATTAAGGATTTTTTGGAGGGTTTGCGTAAGGTGTTTCCCCCTGTTAGGAGACCTTCTCCACCATGGGAATTGAATGTGGTGTTATCTAGATTGATGAGGGAGCCTTTTGAGCCTATCCATAAAGCTTCGTTGCAGCATTTGTCTTGGAAGGCTGCCTTCCTTGTGGCCATTACATCGGCCAGGAGGGTGAGTGAGATTCAGGCTCTGTGTTGTCAAGAGCCGTATACTGTTTTCCATGCTTCTAAAGTAGTGATGCGTACCCATCCTAAATTTTTGCCTAAGGTGATATCAGATTTCCATGTAAATCAAATGATAACTTTGCCTACGTTTTTTCGGCATCCTTCCTCTCCGGCGGAGAGGTCTCTGCATTCACTTGATGTACGTAGGGTACTGAAATTCTACCTGGATAAGACAAAAGATATCCGCAGGTCGGATCAACTGTTTGTTAATTATGGTTCGGTAAGAACTGGTTTAGCTACCTCAAAACAGTCCATTTCCAGATGGATTGTTTCCTGTATTCAGCTTTGTTACCAAAAAGCTAATAAGACATTGGGGGGTAAGCCTACGGCACATTCGACTAGAGGCAAGGCTGCTACTACAGCTTTGCTTAGGAATGTTCCCATTGCTGACATTTGTAAGGCTGCCACCTGGAAGTCGGTCCATACGTTTACGAAGCATTACTGCCTGGATTCTGATGCTAGGGCAGATGCGCAGGTTGGACAGGCTTCGCTGAGGAATTTGTTTGCACAGTGATTTGTTGGTGGTTGGGCTTACTCCACCGCTGCTTGTTGGTTGGGATGGGCTTGCCATTCTATTCATAGATTATGACTATACACAGAGATCCCCTACTACAGAAGGAGTAGTTTCTTACCTGTAACTCCAGTTCTGTAGTAGGGGTATCTCTGTTATAGTCATAAGCGACCCTCCCTCCTCCCCGGTGGAGTAACCTGATAGTATCAGGCCTGTTGTTATACACCTTCAAAAAGAACTGAAAGTAACTTGTGTTGGCTGTGCATCCTGGGATACCGGGGGTCTCTGGAGAGTTTCTTAAAGGCACGGTATCCCTTTAGCAGAAACATAATGATAGCCTATAGTGCTTGTCTGTCCACCCCTTCCTCTCTATTGTTTAAAGGGATTTTGGTGAAGGGAGTGTGTGGTAATAAAGGAGGATGTCAGATGTGAATAAAAATGACATTTAAACTTTATTTTGGCTTTTGTGTTCACTTCAGAGGAAGTGCTGGCCAGTGCAGCCTTGTTGTGATTAGGCTGTATTATTTTGTCTGTCTCTTAAGTGTCTTTGCAGATTTGCAAATGCGGGACAGCTTAAGAGATATTTTTGATTGCTCCGGGGTCCCCGCACATGGGCGGGGATTATTCATAGATTATGACTATAACAGAGATACCCCTACTACAGAACTGGAGTTACAGGTAAGAAACTACTCCTTACTCCCTATGAAAAAGGTTGAATTGTAAATATTTAAATTTGTCATTGCCTGCACTTTGAGGATGCGCTAGGGCTTGCTTCCATTCACCATCACTGAACCCTCTTCCAACCTCGGTTTGCCATTTCTAACAAAGGGAAGTTCCAGTAGCGCCCAACATGGTTAACTGATCTAGTTTTCTACCTACCCCCGTTGTGTACAAGGTTTGTATTAGTGAGGGTGTTTCTGGTTCACTTTCATTTATCTCCCAAGAATCACACACCACCCTAGCCTGTCTTACGGGCAAGAAGAATTGTCCTTTATAGAGCCCGTACTCCACTGCCAACACTTCAGATGGGACGAAACAACTTTAACTGATAGGCCATCTAATCATGTATTTCAAATGTACATATAACTCCCCTCCTGTTAATCAGTCATCCATGGCATTCTTTGAGTGATTGTTGGATTGCCGTCTACAGTTCAGAATGCTGCAGTGTTACTGTCCTTCCTAAGATGTCATGTGCAAAGCTTCCAGGTATGCTAAGCTAAATGCATTTTGTAAATATTGTAACGTCGACTTCAGTTTCTTGTTACTAATAAGGAGAATAGGTTTACTTGGGTTCCTTCCCATGTCTTTTTTTTTCTCCGTAGAAGAGCAAACTGGAGATACCAGTACGCACTCCTCAGTGACTCTTGTACATCAGTCCAGTGCCTGGCTTCCTACAGCTACACATCTCCTCTCTGTCTAACCCCTTAGACACGTTGCGAGGAAAATACAGAAATGTCCCAAATAGGTGTAAGGAGGATAGAGACTGTACTTGCCTTTGCACAGTGCTTAATATGTTAAAAGAAAAAAAAATGCCAGGGCCGCCCTCAGCTTGCACCATGCATTGCCTCTGCCAACGACCGTCCCAATACAACTACTAACCATCACACTCCTACAAGAGTCACAATTCAGACTATTCCAGACCCCAAAGCTATTAGAATGGCTTTGGCAGCAGGCATAAGTCCTTTTAAATGTTTATTAATAAACAACTGTTATCGGCTTATCTTTAATTTAGACAAACGGCGCCACCATGTGACAGACTATCTTTTTTTTTTTTTTTTTTTTTTTTTTTGAAAAAGTTTTTATTGAACAATAATTCGGTTACAAGTATGGGCCTACAACCACCCGGGCCGGCCGCTAGGTACATAAGGAAATACACACATATCAAGGCTACAATCAGTTCCCAGGGCACTGCCCCGCAGTGGCTCAAGATAGTTCTCGAAGAACAGCAAGCGTCAGTCCAACAATAACAAAAACAAAGGGAAAAACAATAAAAACAAAAGGCGAGTTATGAGGGAAACCAGTGCGGGTCAGGCTCCCCCCGGGAGACTCCAGTCAGGACAATTGAGCAATCCGCTAAAGAGAGGAGTACCGGGAGGCCGGGGACGGAGGGGGGGGGGAAGGGGGTCAAGGGAGATGAACGTCCAAATGTAGTTGTTACAAAAAGCGCCAGGAGCCATCAAGGGTCAGGGGGACATGGCGATATCAGTGTCTACCAGGGGGGGCGTACAGATGCCTCCGCGATATGCGTTCCATTGCCCCCAAATTCTACCCCATGCCCCCGGCTTGCCACGGGCCACATACACTGTCTTCTCCCTAAACATACACCAGTCCATATTCTCCTTCCATACTGACACGGTGGGCGGCCGTTGAGCGCCCCAAAGTTGCGCTATATCCCTCTTGGCAATCATGTTCCCTAGGGCCGCCCACCGAGTCTGAGCCGCGCTGTAGTCATTGGGCTCCCACACATTCAGGACACAGCGACGCACCTCCGGCAGCAGCACAACCCCAGTGACCTGTCCCATAACCGTGTGGACCCGGCGCCAGTAGTCCGCCACCTCGCGGCACTCCCAAAGGATATGAAGAAAGGTGGCGCTGAGCCCACAGCCTCGCTTACAGAGCCCGTCGTCGGAAAATCCCATCGAGACCAAGCGCGGACCCGTCACATACACCCGGTGGAGAATCTTGAGCTGTACCAACCGGAGACGAGCCGGAATGGCAACCTCCTTGGGGGACGACAGTGCAGACTGCCAATCTTCGTCGTCCAATTCGACCCCATCCCCAGTCCAAGCCTCCCGAAGGCGCACCAGGAGGTCCGCCCGGTGATTAATCAATTTTTTATAAATTAAAGAAATAGTACTATCAGGGACATGTCCGTCAAGTATGCGGTCCTCGAGGGGCGAAGAAACAGGGATCTTGGTCCCCTCCCCGAAGACCGAGAGCAGGGCGTGTCGAACCTGGGCGTAGCGGAAGAACTCCCTGTCGGTCAGCTCGTATTCGGCCCGGAGCACCGCGAAAGTCTTGACCGCGCCCTTGTGCCACAGGTCTCCCACTTTGCTGATACCAATCGTGTCCCACTGGTCAAACCCCTTGGTGGTCCACAAGCTGCCCAGGCGGTCGGAGGCAAACAAGGGAGTAGCACATGTTAATCGCTCACTCCAGCCCATGGCCGCAGTGGCAGCCCTCCAGGTCCGCACAGCAATCTTAGTAGGACCCGTAAGGGTCCGGCCAGCCAGGCGAGAATAAAGTGCCCTGTTGTAGTTCCCGCCGGGAAGCAGGAACTTGTCCATCTCATACGCCGGATTCAAGCCGGGCGCATAAGTGGCGTGGTTAATGGCAGATAGCTGCGAGGCCCAATAGTACCTGCGAATGTCAGGAAGCGCGATGCCCCCGTCATACCAGGGGAGAGTGAGCTTGGCAAGAGCAATACGCGCCCGCCCGTTCCACACCAGTCTCCTCTGCAGGCTCTCCACCTCTCGAAAGTAGGCCACTGGGATAACGTCGAAGGAGTTCTGGAGTGCATAGAGGAACCTGGGAAGGGACATCATTTTAAACAGCGCGGCCCGACCCAGCGGGGACAGGGGCAGCCTGCACCACCGGGCCGTGTCCTCCCGCAGTCGCCGAAGTGGACGCAGGAGATTCTGCTCATAGCGAGCCACCAGGTCCAGCGAAACGTATATCCCCAGGTACTTAAAGCCGCTCAGAGATATTTGAATCGGGAGCCGAGGCGGCAGGAGAGGAAGACCACCAGAGATGGGATAAACGCAGGATTTAGACCAATTGATCGTGAGACCCGAATTGTTCCCAAAGGAGGTCAGAACGTCAAAGAGGACGTTGAGTGACTGCCGCGGTGAGGTGAGATACAGGAGAATGTCGTCCGCATAAAGCGAGACCCGATCTTCGAAGCCCGGGCCCCACCGGATCCCTCTAAGCGAGGGCTCCCAACGGTGCCAGGCAGCGAGTGGCTCCAGGGCGAGAGCAAAAAGCAACGGGGACAACGGGCACCCCTGCCTCGTGCCCCTGCCAAGGGCAAAGGGCCGAGAGACCCGCCCATTCACCACCACTTGAGCCATGGGTCCCGTGTAAAGGAGCCTCACCCAGCCAATAAATCCCTCTCCAAAGCCGAATTTATCCAAGACGGCCCAGAGGAATGGCCACTCAATAGTGTCAAATGCCATCGTGGCATCCAAAGAAACCAGCACGGCCGGTTCGGAGAGGAACTCCGCCCTGGCAAGGGCACCGTGCAGACGCCGCAAGTTAAGAGCGGTGTTGCGGTGCGGGATAAAGCCGCATTGGTCCGGATGAATAAGGTCGCACACGACACTCAACAATCGATTGGCCAGGACTTTCGCCAGGATTTTGGGCTCCGCATTGAGCAGTGAAATAGGCCGATAAGAAGTACAGCGGTCACGCGGCTTGCCCTCCTTGGGGATAACGACTATAGTGGCCAAGCGCTGGTCGGCCGGAAGGGAACCCGCCGCAAGAGAGTCGCGGAACATGCGGCTGAGGAAGGGTGCAAGCTTATCAGGACGCAATTTGTATAGCTCAATGGGCAGACCGTTAGGACCCATAGCCTTGCCCGAACGAAGGGAACGAATCGCGGTCGCTATTTCATCCGACGATAAGGGGGCGTCCAGCCGCTCCCGGTCCTCAACGGACAGGCCGGGCAGAGCAATATCTCTCAGTAGGAGGCGAGAGTCATCCTCATCCCTGTCGGTCACCGGGGAGTACACCGCCCGGAGGTGGTCAGCGAAGCATTCCACAATCTCATCCGGCTCAGTCACACACACACCATCCGCAGCACGCAACTCGGGGACCACACGATTCACTCTCTCCTTTTTGTCCAGCCACGCAATCAACTTTCCCGCCTTGTCCCCCGCGTCATACAATCGGCCCTGCTGCTCCCTATACATAGTTTTGGCCGCGTCAGTGACCAGGGACCTATATTCGAACTGTTTCAGGCTAAGGGCATGTAGCCCGTCCGGAGTAACATTCGCCTCCAAGGCCGACTCCAGCCCCGAGATGTCAGTCTCCAGCTTCACCACCGCCTCGCTCCTAACCTTCTTGGCCACCACTATCTGGGCGAGGGCGTGTCCGCGTATCACAGTTTTAAAGGCTTCCCAAAGGGACAACGCAGACGACACCGACCCCTCGTTTTCACTGAAGTATTGGTCCATGGCCTTAACCAGGCTGTCACGAGTCACAGGGTCCCGCAGGTACCAGGGGTTAATGGGAGCTATCCGCCCTGCGGACCGCGACCCGGTGTCAAAGAGAAGCCACAGCGGAGAATGGTCGGAGATACCACGCGCCAGGTGTCTGACCTCTCGAATCCGACCAGTCTGCGCCGCGGGCATAAGGAAGTAGTCTAACCTGGAGAGACTCCCATGCGCCCCCGAATGAAAGGTGAACTGACACTGGGTCGGATGCATTAGTCTCCAACTATCCACCAAGCCGAAGGTCTCCAACATCCCACCCAGCCATGACTGGGCAGCGGGGAGGGTCCTCGGTGGGTGACGATCCAGTTCACCCGAAACAACAGAATTAAAGTCCCCGCCCATGAGCAGGAGGCCGTCCGGAAGGTCAAGCAGCATTCGACCCAAGTCAGTAAAGGTGGAGTTCTGGAGGCCCGGGGGGACGTAGACTGAAACCAGGGTAAGGGGCTGCCCCTCCCACCTCCCAATCAAACACACATAGCGCCCTCTGTCATCCGAGACTATCCTCGTGATCTCCACCGGAAGGGAGGTTCGCAGGAGAATGCCCACCCCCCTGGAGCCAGTTGTGAAACCAGAATGGGCTACGAGGCGGTATCCCCCCCTGTTCATCGCATGGCAGACATTGCCGACCAAATGCGTCTCCTGGAGAAACACCACATCAGGAGTCAAACGACGCAAATATTGCAGTACAACACCCCGCTTAATACGGTCCCCCAACCCATTGACGTTCCACGACATAAGCCTCAACCCGTCTCCCCCCATCCCCTCCAATAGATCAAGAGGCCCCCAGCCCGCAGCACTGTTCCCAAATATGGATAAAAATCAATACCTCGCCCTGTAAACAAAAAACACACAACAAAACAACCCCTCTTCCCCCCCGACCCCCCCCCAAGTCCAACGCCCCCCACCCTGCACCCCTGCGGGCCAAAGACCCCCCCCAACTTGCAGTGTGCCTGTCGCCCCACTAACCCCATTCTACAAAAAGACCCCGGAGGAGGAAAGGGACCCGAACCCGCCCGCACCCCTCACGGGTCCTGGTAAGACACAGTATGCAAAAGAAGTAAGACCCAACTGTACAGTGCAAAACCGCAGAAGCAAGGACCAAAGGTCAGTCTAAGGGGACCCGTCACCTGCGGTGCCCCCAGAGGGCCCGGGCCGGCCGCCCCCGTCCGGCAGCGAGTCCAGCCAGTCACTTGCGGCCACAGGAGAGTCAAAAAAGGCTGTCCGCTCTCCATGCTCCACTCGAAGTTTCGCCGGGTAGATCATCGAATACTTCAGGCCTAGCTCGCGGAGACGGCGCTTCACCCCTTGGAATCCCATCCGCTGTTTCTGGACCAGTTGTGTGAAGTCCGGATAAAAGTTGATGGTCGAGTTCTCGTAGCGGACCGGGCCACGGGTCCGTGAAGCCTGCAGAATAGCATCGCGGTCCCTGTAGTGGAACAGTTTAGCCACGATAGGCCTCGGGGGGGCCCCCGGCCGCGGCCGGCCGCCCGGAACTCGATGGGCCCGCTCCACAGCGAAGAATTTGCTTAGGCCAACCGGGGACAGCTGTTGCAGGATAAGTTCCTCGACCACGAGGTCCACCGGGCGGCTGTCGGAGGACTCCGGTACCCCAATGATGCGGATATTGTTGCGTCGGGCCCGTCCCTCGAAGTCCTCGAGCCGCCGGGCCATATGGTCGTTGACCACTCTGATGTCCCCAAGCGCGGCCCTCAGATCCGACACCTCCGCACCCAGGGTGGAGGTCCGTGTATCAAGGGCCTGGACCCTCTCGTTGGTTTTAGAGAGGTCGGCCCGAATCAGGGTGACGTCGATCGCGACAGTGTCGATCTTACGTGCCAGGGCCTCATATTGCGTCGCGATGGTTTCCCTGATGCCCTCGATGGCGCCCATAATGTCCTGTAGGGAAGGTTCCGCAGAGACGGTCGTGCCTCCCCCTGCAGCATCCAGGGAGAGGCCAGCAGCGCCAGTGGACCCCCTGCCCTGGGTATAGCGGTCCATGTTGTTGCTCTGGACCGCCCCCCCGCGCAGTGAAGCCTTGGTCTTGCGCCCCTCCGGACCCCCTTTGCCCGCCATGTGAGCGCAGTCTCTCAATGGGACCTCCGATCAAGAGGTGTGCCGGGCGCCAGCGAAAGGACCACAAACTGTCGGTGTAGGGGTCGGAGGCGTTAGGCCCACCAGTAGCAGATGGAAGCAAGCCTCGGGCAGAGGCCCAGGAGGCACCTCGCCACCCTGAGCACGCACGCCAGCTGATCTCCTGAAGGCCAAAACCGAAACCGAAAGTGCTGAATCGGCAACTGGCACCGCGCTGAGGCCGCTGTTGTTCAATTGCAGCCCGGCCCCACGGGTCACCTTCACCCCGGCCACCTCCGTCGGGTGGGTCCCAAAAGTTCCGACGACGACAACTCAGGATTCCCAGGTCCGATTAGAGTTTTGAAAAGAGATATATGATCAGCTGGTCTTCATCTCCCAGATTCCATAAACCAAATCAGGATAGTCTCAGGATATATTCCGAGGAGCAGAGAGGGTCCGGGGAGCCCTGTGCTCACGCGACCATCTTGGATGCGCGCTAGGCTCCTCCCTGTGACAGACTATCTTAAGTACTGGTGTTGGTAATTAAGTGCCAATGCCAAGCACCGGAAACCACTGTCTCAAATTATGCACTGCATGTGCAAGATATGTTCCAATGCCTCACCTTGGAGCTCGGAGCTTCTCTTTGGCTGGGCAGTGCGAAGGGCGTTGGCGGAAGTAGTGCAGTTGACTCCCAGGAGTAATTTGTGTTTCTTCCTCTGTATGACCCATTTTTGTTGTAAATCTTTAATGTAATTTCCTTTTTAGTAATATTGCAACCATTGATTTAGAATTTTACTCCTAGGCGTATAAAAAAATCCTTTAAGTTGTATGGCTACATTTGATGCCTGTTAATACAAGTAATTGCTAACCTTTTGGTTCAGTTCATTGTTGGACTCAATAATACTAGTCTGTGTTTTCTGTGTTGTTGACCGAGAACAAAAAAAAATGAATACCCCCTTTTGTTTGGAGTACACTGTTTTTTATAGTGTCATGTTTATGACTGCCTTGGTGATAGAGCTAAGTAGGTTGTTTTAAGATGTTAGCTTTTGTTATTGGTAATGTTCTGGATTAGTCTTTATTTTTGTTAACTCTTTTAAAGCCAGTCATGTTACACAAAGAGTTAATGCTTCTGTTGTGGAGACTTGTGTATCAATTCCACATGTTTATATCCCATAAGGTTGACTAAGTATTTATTCTTTTTAACAGTGTAGGCATTCCTCACCACCCAGCTAACTGAACATACAGGCTTTGACAATAGATAGCATATCTAACAGGGACACTTACTGGGCCAAGTCTCAGATAGGCACACCACTCTCAGTTGACACCAAACTTAAAAGCTCAGACTTCAGACAGCAGAATTATCTTAATGGCTTAGGTATCAGATAAGAGTTATTTATCTCTTTTGTTAAGGATGTATGACAGCATAAGGCCTGAATCTCAGGCTAGAGCTATTCAACTGTGAAATTGGAAAATTCTAAGCACTTTGCATGATTGATTAAACCTAGTAGAAATAGGTTAAGTAATTTGCTCAGGATCACAGTGTCTCTCAGCAAGAAGCTGTGAACTCCACACTTGACACCCAGCAGCTCAGTTGCCTGTCCAGTCTTTCCACTACCTTGGCCATTCACAAATGTATAGTGCATATGGAAAGTTAACTTTGGTTACTTTGATTACTTAGTTTTAAGTTATGCAGCAAAAACTGGATTTTGCATAGTACATTAAAGCTAAGCTTTCATACGATCTCATCTTTCATCCTACATCTCATTTTCTGCTCTCCCTTCCTTTATCTCTCGTCTTTTTCACTCTAACTTTTATTGTCTTTCTTGCAAATTCCAACGCTGTGCTATGATCGAGAAACTGAGGTAATACGTCATACGATCATGAACATTTGCACTAACATTATAAAATCAATGTCACTGCACCGATTTCCATATGTAAACCCATAATGCGAGCCATGCTTTTAGCAGTCATGTGCTGAGAATTCCATGCAGTATTACAGGATCCAGGAATACACTATAACCGTTTTAGCCAAAAATGGATGACTAAGCGACTTCTAATAGGGGCCAAAATCTGCCACATTCCCCTAAAAGAGGCACATTCCTTACCCTACTGACAGCCTACTTCCACAAACCTATTGCGCCTACTATGGATGTCTCTGGCCCATTGGGAAGTTATCTCGGAAAAGCATTGTGGTGCTAATGGCCGATGGTACACTACATGCATGGTGAATAACAATGACAACAGCTCAGTTATTTTTGCATAGTGCTTAAGGATGCATTTATCATCAAATCATAGAGAAGTCTTTTTATGTCAATCCTGGGCAGTGCATGCGCTGCTTTGTGAAGCCTGCTGTATTTAGGTATGGACTTGAAGCTCCGCCCACTCTCCGTTCATATTTTCAATTGGCTCCTGTTACTGTCCTTTAAAATGGTTGCTTTTTATTTATAAATAGGGTTTGTAGTCCCTCCTGAGTACCGCATTGTCTGCATTTATAACCTCCCGTGGAAACTGGGACTGGCCTTTATACTTGTGTTTTTGCTCTATATGTTTTATTTAGTCTGTGAGTACTATTTTCTTAAATGATTTCTCCTATTCCACCAATAACATGCTTTCCTGTAACGCAGCACAGCGCCCGTATTAATATTTTTTTTAGTAATGGCGGCCGCGTCATATTAACAAAACCAGCTTGCACCTTTTAATCGATATTTAAATTTTTGGGCATTGCGGTCCACTTACACTATAGCGGCCGCGCTCCTTTCTTTATTTACGTTGTCAGCGCATCCGCTTTGACTTTAGCGGCCGTGCTCCTTTCTTTATTTACTTTGCCACGGTGGACTGCTTTAACTATAGTGGCAGCCATCTTTTCTTTTCATGGGAGTACTAGCCAATGGCGGCTGCACGCCTGGAGTAGGAAGGCATGCATTTTGCACATAAAGGCGTGCGTCCGCCATTGGCTAGTACTCCGTACTCCCCGATTTCCCGTCCTATGCCGAACACCATCTCACCCCTTTCACTTGCCCACCCCACCCCCCCACCCTTCCAAGGTCGAGAGTTTAAGCTATTGGCGTTGTAAACGACAATGCCTTTTATTTATGTGTCAGTTTTCTAAACAGATGAATTCAAGGCATTATCATTTACAATGCCAAAAGCTTAAACTCTCGCAAATGTGAGACCTATTGCATTGCACAGTCACACCCACTCACACGGCCATACAGCCACTCGCACACCCACTCTCAAAGGTTGCAGTGAGAAAATAACATTAAAAACAACCTTCGACATTCACTGAAAAAACAAAGGTTACAGGGGCGGTATAGTTAGTAAATTACATTTAAAAAATGTAGAAATTCACTAAAAAATCAAAGGTTACACGGGCATCACTGATGACATCATAAACAGAACCACTCACACCCCCACTCACACCCCCACACAACCTCTCATACACCCGTTCACACACCCATACAACCACTCACTCATACACCTACTCACACATCTACTCACTCACCCGTCACTCACAGAGCCACTCACTCACCCATACAGCCACTCACACACATGCTCACCAATACAGCTACTTACACACCCAGTCACTCACCCATACAGCCTATCAACAGAGCCACTCACACACCCACACAACCACTGATATACCCATTCATACATCCATACAGCCACTCATGTGCCCATACAACCTCTTACACAGACACTGTCCAATACAGCCACTCACACACCCACTCAAATAACCAAACATCCTCTCAAACAGCCACTCAGTCAGCCATATAGCCACTCACACACCCACTCACGGATACACACAGTCATACAGCAAAAATAGTACCACTTCTTACTAGTACACAAAGTAAACTAATTTAAGTTATGCAATATCTTACTATATATATTTAACACTCATAAACTTTCAGAAAATACTCACACTTACTGGATGTCATCATGAGTGATGTCACTAACCATGTCATAAGCAGTGCATTACAGGGGCGTAAGTTATAGCAAGCTCAGGTAATTATAGCTACTGAAATTCAGTGGTTTTATACGAGTGAAACCTGAGCCTAACTATAACCTCCCTGTAACCTTTGTTTTTTTCAGTGAATTATGTGTATATGTAAATATTCACACACACACACACAAATCAGTGTTTCTACTGATGTTAACTTCTTTTATATTGTGCTCTTACATTTTCCCCAGATATTTGCTTCTTATGTTATTCTGCAGCTTCAGACTAGTGAGGCTTCATTCTCTTGCCTTTTCAGGATGGTGCCCATAGAATGATGAACACCACTGTAGAAAGCTCTGCGCTGGCAGCCATGTTTTTGTGTGTGTTTCATTTGTATATCTGTACATGGGCACACCATGTCTACCGCTTGGAAACCCGACTGTCTGATCGGTGCAATCTGCAGTGCCTACCACTGAGTAACAGAGGGTCCTTTCTGAATGTTTAAGCTGCAAAAATTGCTACTTTGGTCATTTTACTTACATGGGGGCTTGCAAGAAGCCTTCATCCAGGTATACTCGTTTTTGGTTACTTTTATGGCATTTGAAGGAGGTCTGGGAAGCTGGGTGTGGTATACATTTCTCCTTCTTACAATTGACACAGAGGATTTATGATCTCAACTTAAGTCATTATTATGCTGACTCGCACAGCATTTATCTTTCTCTCTTGTTAGTGATGCAGATAGTCAACGGTGACAACTTTATTTATTTTAATTTATTGTTTTCTTTTAACATTACCACTTGCTCTGAGATTTCGTTTAATAGTTAATTGCTGACGTCAGACTTTAAGGTTCAGTGCACTAAACCTTTTATTTTGATTATTTATGAGCTCTATGATTGTTATGATGTTTTTTCTCCTTTGCGCAAAGGTTTTAGAAATTTTCCGTGTGCGTAGACGTACGCTACATGGAATTTCTTTGTTATTATATTAATTTGTAAGAGTTGAGTGCTCTGTGCACATAATTCTGTTATGTGATTATTCTGTGTTTCTCAACTCATTTAACGCGGTGTGGTATTTATCCACACATTTAACACGGTGGTATTTTTCCACACATTTAACACGGTGTGGTATTTATCCACACATTTAACACGGTGGTATTTTTCCACACATTTAACACGGTGTGGTCCTTTTCCACACATTTTACATGGTGGGGTCCTTCTCCACACTTTTGACACGGTGGGGTCGTCTTTCTTCACACTTTTGACACGGTGGGGTCTTCCTCCACATTTTGACACGGTGGGGTCTCTCTCCACTTGTTTCATACCGTCTGTTTGATTCTTGTATTATATACTGTTCTTCCACCTCATCTTGGGGAGAGTTCTCTGGTGTTTTTCCATTTCTGCTACTTTCCCATTTCTGCGTATTCTACGTTTACTTACTTCTTCACTTTTATTTTCTTTCCAACACCCTGTACTTTTCTGTTTGCCTGGCCAGCATACATGATAGTAGTACTCGGTTTTCTCTTTCGTCTATTGTATACGTTTGTATTTATTTTATGTTTTTGTGAAAAGGAAGATGGTTTAATAGTCGCTTGTACTTGTCTCTTCTCTTACTTCCTATCCACTTTATTTCCTCTGATTGCAATTTCCATATTTTCTTTCAGTATACCATTCACTATATTTCATTCTCGTTTTCTTGCCTATTTATGATGCCTTTTAAAACTTCCTTCCTTTGCATTGTAAAGGGGGAAGATATGTGGTATCCTGCTGCTCAGCCAGAGTGATAGCTGTAAGAATGTTGGGATGTGGAATGTAATGTGGAATGTTGGAGTGCCTGGTCAGTTGGTGTATGGGCTGAGCAGCAGGGAAGCTGCTCCTGGTGGGGCTCTACTCTGTGACATCTTATCTTGAATAAACCTACATAGAAAATTGCTTGGACTCATTCATCATTCAATATACTACACTGGGCTATGCGAGTCGGCGAATGGCATTTTTGCCAGGGAAGGGTCGAGGAAGTTAGCATGTGGACCTCTGTGGTGGATGCAAAGCTGCTTTTCATTCACTTCTCGAGGACCATGTGGACTTCAGTGGCATAAGTAAAGCCTTTCTTCTTCCAAGGGCAGAAAATAACAAAAAAGGGGTAAATAGAGGTAAGTAAGAAAAGCGACTGCCACTGAAAAGGACACCCGACGAGGATTCATAAATAGGTAAGTGTTCATAAATCGTTTTCCCTCCTGCAGCCGATCTGCAATGAAGTTAGTGTAAATATTCATTTAGGGAGATTGCTACAAAATAAAAGCCTATGAAATTAATACGTATCATTTCATGTTTGGAAAAGAAAAACTATTTGGAGCCTCAACTCTATTTAAAAAAAAATAGGAATTCATTTGAAGGAGTCTATTGGACTGATTAGGGTTACCATTGTAATTGGATAATTTGGCTATCAATTAACGCCGACCTAACATGATGCAGTTATGCTTATATTTTACATATTCGACTACTTTTCTGAATTCCAGTGATACTGCCAGACAATGACAAGTAGGAGGAATTAACCAAGTTCTGAAGTGTTTGTGGGTGGTGCAATCTCGCTTCGGTGGGTCCATGTCTGAAGACCTTCATGGGGATTAGTGTACTATCAAAATGCACTGAACCAATCATTCACAGTAACACTAGTCAGTAGGCTATCCCCCTGTATCGGTATGCTCTGCGTCCAGTACTGAATAGCAGTACCTAACGTACGGACTTTACCACCAGTACACTGCAGTTTTACTCTTAAATGTTTTGTTGAGCTGTTACTCAGTCACTTCTAGTCAATTCTTGAATCTGCTACTCTCCATTCTCTGTTCTTGCTCATGATGATGGGGCCTCTGATCGAATGTTGGGTAATCGCACTGGTCAGTATTTTTCCCAGCAGCAGTGGCAACCCTAGGTTCAGATAGGTGGACTTTGGGAGTTTTGCAGCCACATCTCCCTGCTTATCTGCTCTTTAGTGTGTCTTTCCATTGGTGGCTCTGTGGATCAGGTGACTGGGATGTCCTTAGTTAATGTACCTATTACAAAGCATAGAGCTTAGCATGTATTTTATGTAGCTAGCTGCATGACATTTTTGGATACATACATTCTTTTGGGGTCTGCAGGTCAGCAGTTACTATCCTTGCACTAAAGCTTAGTGAGTTATGGCCCAGCTTCAATACCTTACATTTTGTTCTTAACCCTTCCTTAGTCCTCCCCGGTCCCTCCCAGCGGAAGAGAAGAAGGGATTGATGCGGGCACACTGACAGGGGGTGGTGGGGGTAGAGAGGGTGGAGGGTTGGGGGTTTAGGGGGGAAGCGAGGGAAGAACGGATTTCTCCTGATGTGTCCACTGAGGATTGGATCCTTTTGGTTTTCTCTGTAGTTGGCTTCATTGCGTTGTTTGAAAAACTTTAATAAAAATATTTTTTTTTAAAACCCTTCCTTAGTCTAATGTCACTAGCAAGGTTTCCTTTGGGTTGTAATAAACACTTATTAGTAAGTGCTTTGTAAGTGGTTATCAATGTAATTACTCATACAGATATATCTGATGTCCTCATAGTGCCAATACCTCTGTGCTGAGATTTTCTGCAGGTATCAAGACATAAAAAAAAACAGTTCTGCTTTTGATTCTCTTGCTGCTGACACTTCTTGTGTATTTGGTTCTGTTGATGGTTATAGGGAAGAATCCCCCTTACCTTATGTCGGCTGTCAAATTCTTCTCACTTTTGAATCTGTAAGTCCAGTTTCATATGAATGTTCGCTCAATACTCATGGTTCGTACATACCAAAGAATATGATCATATTTTGAATATTTTGAATTTTACTTGTATAGGCTGTCTGTTTACTTAGTTGAGCTTGCAATATCGCATGTGCTGTATGCGCCGTCACTTGCAAAACATTGTTAACAGTAAGAGGCTTGGAATCCGCCCATTGCTTACCATGTGTTGCCTTCAGTGTCATTCTTCTTTGCTGCCTCCTAAGTGGTCAGCGCAGACCAAGCATTCGTTCCTTTCTATGGGGCCTGCACCAGGCACAGATTGATGCAAAGTAATCAGTGCCCGTTCACTGTTTGCCCTGTAATAGAGGGACTATTTATTAACGCTTTGCATGAGTGCGATAGTGTTTTTGTGGTGAAACCTTGAACTGTGTTTGTTACATAAATGCCTACCCTTGCACCATTAAAAGGGGGTTTATTACCAAGAGGGTGCTTTCTTGTGCCCACAGAACTACCACTGTCCTAGGATGACACAATTGACCCATTGGCCTGTGTTGAAAAAAGATACACTGATAAATTTTCCAAGGCTTTTATTTCATAAAGTACTGAACCACCAACTCCAGCTGCCAGCCTGCTTGATTCTCCTGGTAGTAACTGTCTCACACGAGACGCTACCATGCAGATGGAACATCAGGCAGAGTTCATCTCTGAGTGGTTCAAGCATCATGTTGGGAACTTTCCTAACCTTGTGTACTACAGGTGTTTCGTTCTGCTTGAATACTATACAGTGTTCAGAGTTCTTAAGAAGCCCCACGTTGTCAGAGAAGACTTGGGAGAATTGCTCAAAAAACTTTCTAGAGACTGCTGATTGGTCAACCAGCATGACTTGCTCAGATGGGAACCGAGCATTTGGGTTGAGGATTATTCCCAAGTCTCTCTGAGGTCTCCAGCCAAGAAGATTATCGCCACGTTTGGCGACATAAATCTTCCCAATGGTCCCTCTTCTTTTGAAATGAATTTTCATGATGGCAAACCCAATTACATCAATATGTGCGCCACCATAACTAACAGGACTAATGTTGGGGGCTGAAAGTTGGAGTTCAGGAAAAGTCTTGCACCACAATTCATTGCCCAACATAGTGAAAGGAGAGCCAGAGTCTGCCAAAACCACAATTAACTTGTCACTAATCATCAACTCACATTCTGGCATACTGATGAGACCAGCGTCGACCATGCCATCACCTCGCACACTTAGCATGACAGTTCTCGAGGTGTCACAAGTTTCCACATTTTCTACAGTGCGCTCTCTGCCACCAGACTTGCATAGTGACCCTTGATCCCACATTTGAGGCAGGTTGTGTTTCTTGCATAACATTGAGGGTAGTTGGAGGAGTGATTGGTGCTGCCACATCTGTAGCATTTTATCTTTGAAAAATCTGTGGATGGTTTAGTCTTGGTTCCTCGCATATTTTTAGAGAAGTTGTCAATAGAGTTTTGAGGCGCCTCCAGTTGAGTTAACTTGTGACTGCTACTAGGAGTTGGAGCACTGTCAGTTATTGCTTTATGGGTTTTCATCTCCTTAACCCAGCCAGAGGTATTTTCCATACCCTCTACAATAGCTATAGCTTCCTTGAGCGATAGGTTTTTAGACAAAAGTTTTTCTTGCACTCTAGGACTGTTAGTTCACCTGACCAATTGATTGCGTATCAATGAGTCAGTAAGGTCCCCAAACTCACAGGTGTGGGCAAGTGTTTTTAATGAAGCTAAATAATTCCCAGTTTTCTCATTAGTTTCTTGGATCCTCATGAAAAACTTGTGTCTTTCTAACACAAAATTGATGCGTGGCCCAAAGTACATTTCCAACATTTTTATGGACATTTCAAACACATCAGACGGTTCACCATCTCCCTTACCAACAGGAATCACATCAAAACTCTCGTAAATATTGCGCCCTTCTACTCCAAGATTATGAAGGAGAATGTCTTGTTTCTATGAGCCGAGAATTTTTCACCTCCAATAGCTACCAAATAAAAGTCACAAAGTAATTTCCATCTTTTCCATGGTAATAGTGGTTCACTTTTTTCACATAGAAAAGGAGGTGGTTGGCTCATTGTAGTGGCAGCCATGGTGAAACTTATGTGTAAAGGGAAGGTCAGTGGGCTTGCTGCAATAGATATTATCTCCAAATTTATGTAACTAAAATGGAAGTCGAAAGGCTATGCAGCAAAAATTCAACTGAGGAAATCGTAAGGAAAAGACACTTTAGAAGGCAGTCACAGGCAGTTTTTTTTTTTTTTGTGAAAGTCACAGAACTGTGCAGGCAGCTTTAAAAGATCACTGACCAAAACAGGGAAAACAATACTTGTTGGTAATCCTCGTCGCCAGTATTGAAAAGAGATACACTGGTAAGTTTTCCAAGGCTTTTATTTCATGAAGTACTGAACCACCAACTCCAGCTGCCAGCCTGCTTGATTCTCCTGGTAGTAACTGTCTCACACGATACGCTACCATGGAGATGGAACATCAGGCACATGCAGCTCTTAGAATGAACATAACACACTACCATTCTGCTACAACCCAAAAGGGGAGAGGCACTTGAAGCCTGCACCAGACCTTCCACCTCAAGATCACTAATGCTTACCTCTTTGCTTATGGTTTGTTTCTGTATGCTATACCCTGGGCCTCTTATGTTGTCCAATGGTGACTCCACCCCTTCCCCCTACCAAAAGAACCACTGGACTGGAAATTAAATATACAATGTTTTCTTCTTGATGTATGTACCATGCTTATGGTCATTGTGATGACTATGTACAATACTCCTATAGTCATGGGATGTACACTACTTACCTGGCTTTACTTGTTGTTATTGCAATATAATAAAAACTGATTATTTTTTTAAAAAGGGGGAGATTCTTTCCAGTTTTACATTACTGACAAACTGCAATTATATTTTAAAAACTACACATTACTTTAATAGCGTGTACTCACCCAGCAGGCAATATCTGCAAAAACACTACCAAAAGAAACATGATTGTGACTGAGGCACCATATGAGCACAATTATTTTATTTTTTTGTAGATTGCTGAACACTGATGTTCAACCATTTTTAAGGTACTCTCCATTCTGGAAGAAACATTTTTGTGACAAATTTCTTGCTCTGCTTCTCAGATAAACCCCTTGTTCTGGAATGATAAGTGTCCCATTTCAGGGGAGGGACATAGTTGAATGACCCATTGCAAGACTGTAAGATCGGCTGCATGGGGTATTGTTTATCAGAGTTCAGGGTGTGGCCTGGATGCATACGGCAAGATGTGGATAAGGGTCAAGGCAGTAGACTGACCCGAATGAAGCAGTGATTAGGGGCAGAGCCACTGGAACTGTGCCGCCGGCAGGGGAGGACCTGTCCCTGTCGGCCAGCTTCTACACTCCCTCTTTTTATTAATTTCTGGTGTGCTCCCACCTTCCCTCCCCTTGTGATGGTTGTCCCCCGCCCCGACAAAAACAAACATTGACAAATTTTGTAGAACTCACCTATGCAAGATCAATTGGCTTTGTAAATGTTTTTTTGAGCCATGTTGCAGCACTGCTGTGCAACATGACTGAAAAAAACACTAACAAAGCCAGTTGATCTCGCAAAGGAAAGACCTATTGGCTTTGCCAATGGTTGTTATTTTCTTGTTTTTCTGCATAGGATGTGTCTTTAAAATTCTTGTCTTGTCCTGAATTTATGTCTTGAATTTTTACTACTGTTGTCCAGAATCTGCATCCGTGACAGACGGTCGCCCTACTCCCATTCTCCCCCAAGTAGTAGCATAGCTAAATACCAGTCACGTTTGTAATGGATCTTTTTATTAGAGGTAGTGGGCCGTTTGTTATTGGATATATTTTGTACAGTTTGTTAGTGCACCTACAGTGAGTGCTCTTGTCTGCAGTTTCCTTGGCATATTTTTACTCTTTTGTAAAAATGTTTTCCAATGTAAGCCATGGGGTAATTGTGGTTAGATGAAGTGCGTGTTACTTTTTGTCATGGAATTTAACAGATTTAATGGAACACTTGAATTTTTGCACATGATTTTCTACGTATGGAAACAACATTTAATAGCCTTCTAAATGAACAATAAAGAACAGCTTAGCGCGGATGTCCAGCATAAAACATACTGTTTTGGGTTTTTGAAACTCGGTAAAAGACCCATCGATTGCCTTTTGTATACGAATTAGACGGCTATATGGGATAACTGTTGTCCAGCTATCTGACCTTCTCCCCTAAATTACGCTCCAAATGTAGGTCCAGATTTTACTCTTTTGGCCACACTGTTGTTTAGAGATTGTTGATTAATACAGGGTTACAACTAAAACCCCAGTGCTAATACAGGGTTACAACTAAAACCCCAGTGCTAATACAGGGTTACAACTAAAACTCCAGTGCTGTGCTTTTGGGGTTATCGGGCAAGGAAGGCTGGATTGGATGGCGTGCAAGCAGCCTAAAAACAAGATAAGTGAACTTGTCAAAAAGTAAAATGTTAGCAAGTTTAAGCGGGGAGATAATAGCCAAGATTGCACGATTAGTCTAGAAGATATGTAAGATAAATTTTGCAGCTAAATTGTTCTAATAGGAAGGAAGCAACTTTCGGAGATCACACGCGGCTACTATCAGAAGATGAAGAAGAAGAAAAGTGTGTGTGGAGAAAGGAATCAGATTTTCTAAATTAGGAATTCGTGTGAATTGCTTAATTATGAATTAAATCAGCATTTCAATCAAGATCACGTTATGAAGGAGATTCTGTCCGCGTGAAAATCCTTAAACATAAATCATCATGGGTGGCAGACTGTGCAGTAAATGGCTAAGTTACATCAATTACATTTCAAACACTCTGTAATTAAATTGATGTCTCATTAGAGGCAGAGAATCTGTACAAAACATGTTAAGTTAAAAGGATGAAAATAAATGGCCTGCTCGGGATGGAAAGTACTTCAAAAGGTCATTTTAGGCAAAAGCGAAATTGGCAGTGTCCAAGAATATGTAATGACGCGTGTGCTCTTCTCCTGGTGCCTGCCTTTCTGCTGTTGAACTCCACATTGAAGAGTTAATTTACCTACATGCACCCACTTACAGCAAACGCCTGTGGTAGTTTGCTCACAATAAGGGATTTAGGCAGAGATAAGGGGTACCCCAATTTATCAGACCCTTTGAGTATGATCACCACAAAGAAGTAATTTGTAGAATGGACAAAATTCAGTTCATGGATGCCTTCTCTGTTCAAGTTGGGATCAGTTTCCAAGTGCTGGGTTGCGCTCTTTTTAAATGTCATCCTATATCGGGCTGCTTCTACCGGCTACATCTGAATTCCTTCTCTGTCTGGTGAAGAAGGGTAAACCCTATTTACTCCTGTTTGTAGTGGGTCACGCCTTAAGGAATTTTTGGCTTTCTTTTTTGTAAGTAGTCATTGAAGATGTGTGATAAGACATGATATGGTTTCTGCTTGTTATGTTTCTGACTTTCACCTGAGCCCAGGTTAGCTTGCTTTATGGCTTAACTCACTTTACTTTTGTGGATTTCATATACCGGTGACTGAGCCCCCCTCCTAAACATTCATTCTTCATTGGCTTTGGTTTCTCAAGTTAGCTAGACAACTGTGCTAACTCCTGTTTCTTTTTTGCTTACTACAGGAGGGATAGAAATTTCAATGCAAAACTGTATCTTGGCTCTTTGTCAGAAACAGAGATAAATAGACTTGGGTCCCTTTGTTCGGCACAACTCTTCCCTTAAACTCTGGCAGATGTTCGTTGAGCAATGGTAGTTTAGGTTTGAAAGGCTTTGTTATCTACATTTAAAGTGGACACGTTTTCTGTTTCAAAAGGCTTCACGTTAGGAATTTGACCAAGTCCTAGTTGTGCGGAACTTGCTTTATCTGACCTGTTATGTCTTGCTTTAGGGATTCTGGTGTTTGCATTGCATAGTGGTTTCTTGCACACACTGGAAAGTAACAGTCTAGCGTGCAGACCTCAGAGTTTCTTACAATTGCCTTAAAGGTTTCTCAACTGTCAGCGCTTCGGCAGGTTCACTCTTCTAAAGAGGCACACATGGGTTAAAATGTGATGGAAAATGATTCCTTTGTTGAAATTCAAAGATTGAAAAACCTTTTTTGGTTCTCCATTTGCAGGTTCTGTGATAAAGCAAGTTCCAGATGAATTCTTCACTCGATCCTCTCTTCAATTTCATGAATGTAACCTTGTATGATTTTTTTATTATGCACAGCATAATCGATATGTGTAGAGGGTAACAATCTCTGGACTGCCCTGAATGTGAAATGTATGTTACATTGCCGAATTTCAATAAAGTGTTTTTTTTCTTTAAATGTACGTTATAGATGGATCTCATGCATAAATGATACAAGATTGCCTAGGTTTCTGATGCGTGTGGCCTCTGTTCAACAAAAATGCTTCACTTCACCCCTTTAAAAAGCAGCGAGGAAGAATCTACCAAGAACATGAGAATGCTGAGTCTTGTTAGTTGATTTTGTGGGTACTGATGTTAGCTTGATACCAGCAGGCAAAGCCAATGTGCTGCACTTATGTGAGAGCTATAGGCTGTGCCAGCGTCTTTTAGCTACGTTGTACGGCAGCGTGGCTGCCGTTCAGCTTGGCTAAAAGTTAGTGGTGTGGCGTAGAGTAGGGTAAAGTGTGAGAGTAGAGTGGGATAGAGTGGAGTGACATAGAGTGGAGGGGTGTAGAGTGACGTGCAGTAGAGTGCCGTACAGTGGCATTGTGTAGAGTGGTATTGCATAGAGTGGTGTAAAATGGAGTAGAGTGGCATAGTGTGGAGTGCTCTAGAGGGGCATTAGGTGGAGTGGGGTGGAGCAAAGTGGCGGGGAGCAGAGTAGCAGAGAGCGGCACTGAGTGGATTGAAGTAGCTTGGAGTGGAATGGAGTAGCATAGAGTAGAGTGGCAAAGAGTAGTTGTTGTAGGTGTAAGTAACTAAAGCATCAATACAGATGGCAGATATGGTGAAAGAAGTATAAATAAGAAGCTGTGTGCCTGTGTTAAAAAGAGGAAATGACATTGCACGTCCAGGAATAAGACCGAAGCACGTATAAAATAAAAAAAAATATCAAGTTGCAAAACAGCTGCAGAAGAACAAAGATGAAGAAGAACACATGTACATGATCCATGCTCCAGGGAAGAGCTAGCATAACAAAGTAATGGAAGCTTACGGGAGCTAATCAATCGAAAAATTGAAAATTAGACTGACAACGAAAACAACTAACTGCATGCTTTCTAGCTAGACCTAAAATGGGAACCTAGTGGTCATTTTTCAACTATTCATGCAAGCACAGGTAGTGACTGAGAACGTAATTCACAGTCTAAATAAATCTTCCTAACGGAAATAATGCTCATGCAAGCACGTTAAAAAAAATCTTGGATAGCGTTAGTTTTCAAGAAGGCTAGTTCAGAGGTACAGACAAAATGTTCTGGTTGCTGCAGAGTTTTCTGGACGACCAGAAAGTCTGTCAATAAAAACTTAAAATGCTTCAGGGAGAAATGATTTCTAACAGAGATGCTTGATGAGCATCACAGAAAATGAGTCTTTAAGTGATTGTGCCAGGTTGGTCCTCTCTTTCCACAGTGGCTCGGAGTTCCATAGCGGTTCTGAGATCTCTTTAGAGACCAGGTGATTTCAGCAGTGTTTTTAGTTTAGCTAAGTATCTTTGTTTTGATCCTATTCTTTGTGTTCCTGCGAATGGTGAGATGAAGAGCTCTTATCGCTCAGGATCTTTGGAAATTTTGCTTCGATGAAGCCCATAGAATATATGTGCAGACAGACATTAATGGCCAGGCACTAAAATAATCTCTTGCCATTTTTAATTTGTTCTTGTGACAAAAAATGAAAAACTACAAACGTATGCACATATGTAACATCTAATGGTAAAGGTGCAAATGCAAATCAGGTTGATGCCGACTACAATTAAACATAATTATAATTGTTCGCCTACATTCTCAAGAAACCATAGAAATGCTTTGGCGATGATAACACAAAATACATAGATGAGGGTTGGGCCACCTGCTACCTACCCACACTCTCTTCTCGTAAAACTGGGAAATTGAGCTCTGCGATGAAATGACAAATTGAGACATTTGACTTGCAAAGCTAAACCATCAGCAACCTGTTACCCTAGACAATATAAGATCAGAGGTTGTACGGTCACTGGTTATACTGCGATCTTTTAAAACTCAGGCTGAAATTAATGATAGTTTCTTCAATAATCACGAAGATCTATTTTTGAGTTTAAAATCCCATTTTACTAACACCACTAGACCCCAGAAAGTAATGAGTCGGTGTAGAGATAAATCATGGTACAATAAGTTGTGCCATGAATCTTACAAACTTTTGTCTCTGGCAATTAGGTCTAAACTAATGCCTAACATCAGGACGGCCAGGCGAAACTATAGAAAAGTCTTGCATTGTGCCAAAAAAGAATGGGATGAGCATTATTGGAAAGATCTTCTCGATGCTAGTAGATTAACAAATATGGCCAAGTTTTGGCATATTGTGAAATGGGGAAATGGTATACAGTCACAATCCCCCGTAAATTATGTTTCCCCAGACGACTGGGTAAATCACTTTGGTGCCCAGTTTTCTGTGTCAGGGGTAGTGACTGATCCCTTGCCGTCTGACTTCCTATTGGAGTTTAATTCTTGTAAGCCATCCAATAAACATATTATACCTTTTGTCAGTAAGGAGGCAGAGGATGCCCTAAATAAGGCCCCGTGTGGTAGGGCCTCTGGCATGGATTGTGTTCCTGTGGATCTTTTCAAGTATGATACTGCCAACTGGGTGCCCTATATAGTATTTATGGCGAATGCAATAGCTAATGGGGCATGTATCCCAGATTCATGGCGGGGAGCCGAGATCTTGCCAATTTACAAGAAGGGTGACCGCTCCAATCCAGGAAATTACCGTCCGATCAGTTTGATCGATTGCATACAAAAAATAGTTGCAAGGATGGTTTTCGTAAGAATACAGAGTTGGATGGAGCTTGAAGATATATTGTCCCCATTACAGGCTGGGGTTCGACCATGTGTAGGCACCATCGAGCAAGTCTTTAGGTCTTTATTGATTTATTGGCGTGTGGTGAGCTTGGGTGGTGATACCATCTATGCTGCCTTCATTGACCTCAAGTCTGTGTTCGATTTGGTGCCTAGGAGTAAGCTATGGAGGGCACTGAGCGAAATGGGGATGCCTTTGGATTTACTGGCCCTAGTTATTAAGCTACATGAGGAAGATTTCGCACGTGTTCGCTGGGGTCTACAAGGGCAGGTTACAAATAAATTCACTGTGTCACGCGGGGTTAGACAGGGATGTGTCCTAGCGCCAACACTTTTTTTGTTGTTCATCAACAGGGTAATTGATTACTTTTCTGCTTTTCCAACGGATGCTCCTTCCCTGGATGGCACCAAAGTACTGTTACTCATGTTTGCGGAAGACACTCTCCTGTTATCTAAAACCCAGACGGGATTGCAACGGGCATTGAACAAATTTGAAGAGTTCTGCTCTGACAATGATCTACAGGTTAATGTTGATAAAACCAAATTCATGATCCTCTCTAAGAAAAAGCAAGTGGGTGGCTCTGTAACTATGAATAATACCAAGTTAGCCCAGACCAACGTAATGACCTATTTAGGAATTACATTGGAGTCCAAATTAAAATGGAAACCCCAGATTGATGTTTTTTTCCCTCAAGTTCGCCCAGTTGACAGGGTGTCTAATTAAAGAACAGCAATCGTCCCTGACTAAAAGGATAAGTCCTGCCCTTAAAATTTACATCTCTAGGATTAGCTCTGCGATCCTGTATGGAGCAGAGCTATGGGGCTTCTCTGACCTTTCCATGTTGGTTAAGGTTCAAAACAAATTTCTGAGGAATTTGATAGGTCTTCCTGGTTCTACTCCACTAAAGCCCCTCTTAATGGATTTGGGATGTTATTCCATTGAGGATGTGGCACGTTACAGGCCGCTGGCTCTTTGGTGGCGGATTTGGATCACCCCAGAACTTGATCTATTTGCCAGGGCAATCCTGGATGTTAGATCAGTAGTAGGTTCAGGAAACATCCCATGGTTTAAGGAAGTTAGAACGCTTTTGGTGGATATGGAGATTAGTAACCTGTGGTTAGATCCTGTAAATAGCCAGTTTCCCACAAAAAAGGTCTTTAAAGAAACATATTGGGCACTAGTGTGTCACAAATATATAATGAAGACTGAGGCTACTTCCCTGACTGGACTATTTTTCGAACACAAGATCGTCCCCCTTATGGAGGACTATTGGGACATTATCACTAGGTCTTGTGATCGTAAATTGTATCACCAATTTAGGGTTGGTAGCCTTCCCAATTAAAACCTTCACCAAATCTTGGAACGGCCTGCAGGAGGATGTGAATATACTAACAATGATAATCTAAATTGGGGTCTTCCTGATTGTTGCTAACAGAGTTGTTTCTCTGCTCTCATAACTGATGTTATAGGACTGATAATAATTGTGTGGTTTTAACTTATCAAGAATGTTATTAACAATTTTTATCATTATATTTGTTTTAAAGAAATTTGGCTCTTATTGTATGATATGTTTTATGAACAAATTGGTATATATTGTATGGTCTTTTTAATTATGACTGATTGTCATTTCTATTTGTTTTCTTGTTATTGTTATGTCTTTTATGATGAAATATCGAAATAAAGACTAATGAAATGTAAAAATGAAATGTAAATGTTACCAGCATATACATCGAGAATGACATGCTTGGCCTCTAAACAGAGTGGCGTGGGAAGAGGAGCACTTCTAAGTTAATGATTCAACTTTTCTAGTTAAAGTAATATTTGCCTCAGATGCCTTGGTTTCTGGTTGAGAAAGTTGTAACTCTTGTGTGCTGTTTAAAGCCCTACCAATATTTGTGACCCTTACGCATGCGCCATCCACAGTTTAGTAGATCGTGTTAACTGGTGTAGTTTATCGAGAGAGCAGTAAAATAAATGACATATAATGCAGTTCTGCTGAAAGCTGCTGTGAAAACACTTACTTATAACTTCCCTGTTCACATGCTCATAAAAGCGATCCTGTTCACGGTATACTTTCAATATAGCAGGTCTTCCTCACAAATACTGGCTGCCATCAAGTTCTCTGTTGAAAACCAGGGCTACGGTGATGAATATGAGAGGTGCCTGGGGGGCTGTGCATGGTGGTCACAGCTGCAACTTACCTAGTGAACCAAGATAAATTTGATTTAGCGCTAAAGAAGGAAGGAGGTACTTCTTCAACTTTCAAAGGAAGTCCTCAAATGGGTAAACAGCATGGAACAGCAGAATTTGGCAAACTCCTCTGGCTTGAGGCCAGGCAACAAATTCTCCTGAGGGAGATGAGATTTTACCTAGTGGAAAAACAGAGTCCATGGCAGTAAAAGCAATAGAAAATTAACCGTAGGATTTATCAAGCAAGGTGCATGAAATTGAGCAGGAAACAAAAGTAGAAGATCACCGAGGTTCAAGGAGTCTCATCTGATACTGGTTTCGAAGACGTAAGATCCTTGAAAGCGACAGTGATAGAGGGGAAATATGTGAGGATGTTTTAGGAGCTCCAAAATGTGTTTGAAAAAACTGATCCCTGCAGGGACAGATGTTGGAGTCTGGGCAAATACATACTACAGAACGGAGTTAACAGAGGAGAGATCTGATAGGCCATAGACGAATACAGTACAGCAAATGATTGTGAGATTTCCCATGTCCTCTTTTGGGCTGTTTTCAAGTTTAAAGAAGTTTATTTGATACGAAAATAAGACTTAATTCAATAAACAAGAATTATACATATGCATAGAATAATACCATAAAAATAAGAGGGGGAAGGGAGAGGGTAGTAAAGAAAGGGGGCAAAAGGAAAGAAAATAAGAGGAAGGGGATAGAGCATCCATATCATGCATTATTTGTGAGAAAGCAGTACATTAAGTTGAAAAGTTCCTACTTACAATGAAATATACTATTACTGTAAGGTAAACTCAAATTAACATAGTAATACATGTAAAATCAAGTAACACAATAGTAATTGTAGACTCAAGGGGGTGTGGGTACTTCTTCAACATAGGGGTCATGTGCAGATGTTTTCAAAGCAGTCATAGGGTGAGGTTGATGGCCGTGGCAGAGCCATGCAGATGGAGAGGGGCCTGCTAATGACTTGCCTAAAAGTAAATATGGAGAGAGTGGAGGCGGGGGACACATGAACAGGAGTGAGGGCAGATTTAAATGAACTATTTCGTATTAAGGGTCAACTTAGAACCTTGCAAATCAACAGGAGCTCCCTTAATGTTGACGATAAGAGTCTATAAGATTGGGCAAGGCTCATCAACTCCGGCTAATACTCTTAAAGTGAAAGTTAACAAGGTGAGTGCTACAAGCCTGAGGGCTTGTAATAGTTACATAACCTATAAAAGTACAAAGAAAACTGACTTCTTTTCAACTTTTGTATTCAAAACCATACTCTAAGGTGAAGCCGGGTATTTATTAGAGGATCTTACATTCCCTTATCACTTGGACAAACAGGCCGAAGATTTGGGAGCTGTAACTAAAGAAGAAGAGATCAAAATTGAGATTATGACCCTGAAGGTTAACGAGGTGCTAGCGCCAGATCGCTTCAGTGGTGAATTTCTTTTAAATGTATGCATCCAGACTGGCTCCCCATCTTGAAAGGCTGCTCGTCTCTTTTAGCGACACAGGCCTAGTTACCCAGACTATGGAAGAGGCCACTATTGTGGTGATCCCTAAACCAGAAAAAGATGACAAAGATTGCTCTGCATACAGACATATCACTCTTCACCTAGATGCTAAGATCTATATGACAAATCTGGCACTGAAACTGGCACTCCTTCTCCCAGGTCTGATACATGAAGATCAATGAGGTCTCATTACAGGAAGAGATACCTTTGACACAGTCTGATACTTGGCCCACCTTTTCGAAAAGGTCAAAATAGAAAAAAACAAAGTCATGTTTTTGACATTAAATACTGAAAAATCTTTCAGATGAGTTTACTGGACATTTATAGTGATGATAAAATGTAGACTGGGAGTACAATTCCTAAAATTGGTTTTGGCCCGCTATCCAGCCCTTAAGGCAAGAGTGACAGTGGGTTCTGTTGGGTTGGCGCCCCTAGACCTGTCAAGAGGCACAAGGCAGAGCTACATATGTCACCCCTGCTGTCTGTAATGGTTATTGAACCAATGGCAATGAAAATGCATCAGGCAGAGAATATAAAGGGTATCTTATTTGGAAATGTGTAAACATAAAATATCCCTTTTTGCAGACAATGTTCTATTATCACTGAGGTTTCAGGACACCTCACTTCAAGAGCTGGTGCAAATCTTAGCCAAGTACAGGCAAGCATCTTGTTGTGAAACAAATGAATATAAAACAGAGGTTCTGCCACTGGGACTGGAAGAGGAAGAGATAGAGTTGAGGCCCCAAAAAGTGCTTTTCTAGATTGCGCCAAGTAGGATCAGGTACCTTGGTGTGGACTTGACACAGTTTATTACTGGGCTGCATGTAGAAAATATACCAAGACTCTGGAGGGAAATTAAAGCGGACCTAAAGAAATGGTAGAATCTATGTTTCTTGGCTGAGCCGCATAGTGGCGGTCAAGATTAATGTGATCCCAAGACTGCTGTTCGCCTTCCAGGCACTTCCCTTCTGGATAGGAAGACAAATACTCAGGGATGTGCAAAAGTCTCTATTGAAATGTGCGTGGGAGGGAATCACCCTTAAGTATCCGCTAACATCATGAAAACCTTGGGTAAAACGGGTGGATTTGGCTTTTCCTGTGTTTCAGTTACTATTGAATAGCTCAATTATGGATGTTGTAGAAATGGTTGTGGAGGGGAACAGACAATCTTTGGGTTCTTGTGGACAGGGGAGTAGTGAGCAGGTCACTCTGGAACCTCACAAATCTAGGCCTCAAAACTTACATTTCAATCACATAAGATATACTGTATTGAAAATTTAGGACAGAATGTTTACATCCTTCCCCTTCCCAATAACGTCCATTTTTGGTAACTCCAAATTCTTAACGGGAATGGAGCATAACCTCTCCAACAAGTAGAGAGAAAGTGAATGCCAATGATTGCAGATATGTTCTACATGGGACACACTTATTGCTCCAGCATGGCGAGAGCATGTAGAAATAGCTGTTCCCGTTGCAGTATGTGGGGAGTCGGCTGGGGCTGCGTGGGCCCTGGGATGCAACCGGGCACCCACCCAAAGGAGATAAGGGCACAGGGGGATGGGGTCCTCAGGGCCTACTATACTCAGGGAGGGGGCAATGAACCGATAAGGTCTGTACCCTTTCCCATCGGCGTAATGCATGACGGTTTCCAGTTTATGTCCTTTTGAATAGGCCTGTGTTGGTTAAGTTGTAGAATTCAAATATTTACACAAATACAGTTTACTAAATAATATACAACCCCTCTGAATAGGGCCCAACAAGAATCACAACTATTAAAACTCCCAGGGTTTGTCAGAGTGTGTGACCAATGCCAAAAACCTTTCCTACTATAGCAGGCTTCTCCATCAAGTTGCTTGTGAGCTATTGGTAGCTCTCCAGCTACCTGGAAGTGGCTCTCCTGTGTGTAGCCTACCCTACTAACTTAGAAGCCATTGCTTGGCTGAAATAATTTACATATACCAAAACTGAGAGTGTGTATGTGAAATGGAAATGTGTTTATTTTCAGAACTTATGAACTGATATTTTAAGGAAAATGGCAGAATTTCCAAAATATATTTAAAGCTGATACTTGAGTGATAAATCATGTGGCATTGAGAAGACGTTTTACATATGTTATTATCTTGGTAGTTGGGGCATTGCAGCCATGGCTTAACCATGTAGAGTCATTTCATACTGACAAAGCCTTTTTACATTACTGCTAGCAACCATACCTGATGCACTGCGTATATGGTGGCCACTACTACAATGCTTAAAAAATATCAGTAGCACTCAATGTATTTGATTGAACATAAGTAGATATCATTACAGAAAAGGTTGGAGACCCCTGCACTATAGTAATCTCTGAGTTTTCATAACAATATACCTGTCTTTAGCCTGTAACATAATGTGTTAACCTCCAACTGTTAAAGGCATATATTTTTTAAAAGGCTTTTCACAATAAATAAGCTGGACAACCTGCCTTTGTTATAATGTTTCTTAATAAGTATGTCAGACATAACATTTTAAGTGTATCAATGTGGCCTAGAGCCTGTCCTCATAACTAACTCAGGCCTACTGTTTTGAATGTATGCTTTTCTACAAGGCAATTATCTGGCACACAGTCATAACATTATAAAGTTATGCAAAATTACATTTGGCTACGGTAAAATGGAATCTCTCCTAAGTAGACCTAACTAGGATTCTTACAGAGCAAATCTTCTAAATCCATTGTTTGTCACAGGCAGTAACTAGCACCAACACCTTTGTTTTCTGTAGTAATCCGTGAGATTCCATGTAACAAAATACATCTCTGTTTGATTTAATATAGATAAATAAGAATCCACTCCTAAATGCCTGTTGTTCTTAACATATGCTATTCGCAATAAATACATCAGTCCTAGCGCCTTTATCGTAGCACTTCATAATAAACAGATCAGCACTGTAGTCATGACCATTGGCTTGCTGCGTAACCAACTCAGTCTCGCTGTATCGTATATAAGCTTTGCCACGAGCCAAAAGGTGCCAAACAAACTGATTTTTGTAATGCCTGCACACACGTTCGGTCCTATCAAATCCTGTACTCAGGGGAACGAACATGTGGGTGGAATCTACACACCCCTGTCAGCAGTACTCTGGAAACATTTGACCTTACCGCATAAGGGCAGGCGACAACTGTGCTGTCAACGCGGCCCTAAAAACCCATGATGGTCACTGTAGCTCTGGACATGTAATATTGCACTTAAAAAAACAACTCCACTCTGAAGTGTAAAGGTAATGATGGAAGGAAAGTGTGTTGGGACTATAAATCAACAATACATTGCTCATGATTAGCCTCCCCAATCCATGCTTCTACCGGAGAAAAAGGAGATCATAAGTGATCTACTTTTCTAAGACACTTTAGCACCTTTACAGTGCCTTGCCTGTGCCCCTAAACGTTTAAGCTCTATCCCATTGTATGCTTGACTTTTTCAGTTTAGTGTGACATCTCTAGGCAGCCATACTGTTGTTTGCTCAAGCAGCTGGATAAACAAGCAAAATAACTTGAGCTGTATGGAAGGGGTAGCATTTTCTTTTCTGCGGAAGCACACAAATTCATCCCACTTAAATCATGTACTGCTGCCCACCTACATGTGGGTGGGGCCACTCCTGAAGTTATTTTTAGGTTGATCACATATGGGCAACAGCTGTTCTGTCAAGACAAACCTATAGTTGGTGGGGGGCACTAAGCAGTGCTTGAAATGGAAATATAAAAGGGCAGGTTGTCACTGTCCCAGAGTATCTATGTATTACTGATGAGTGGCAGTACTCTCCGAATAAAAGTGCTGCGTTCCTGCTGGGCAGTGCTAGCGCTCTACCTTTCAAATGAAAGAAGTCCAATTTCTCAGTACTTGAGATTTCCTTCCCTTTAAAGCAGTGGTACAAAGGAGGCGACTTTGGTACAGAGCAACAAGAGAAAAGCCCATATCATACAGATGAATGGAAAAAATTGAATGCTGCCGCTGGACATATGAAAGGATGCCTAGCCAAAGGGGTCATAAAAGACTCATTCGGAGTAACAGAGAAGGTGTATGGATGCAAGTGAATGAAGGGAAGCTTCAAGGCTGCGGTTTGCAAATTGAGAAGACACAAACATGGCTAGAGTGAGATAGGGGTTCAGCAGTAATTAGAAAACAAGGACAAATGGAGTCAAAAGGTGCAGAACAGTCCATTAGAGGCAAAAGTGTGTATAGAAGAAGAATACAGAGGAAAGACTAGCAGGATGATGCAGAGGTGAATACATGCAGACAAAAACAGAAATTTAAGAGACCTTGGCAGCCGATATTACGCACACAGAGGTGACTGTCGGGCACTAAGAATTAATACAGAAGGCTACAGTGAAGGCCAAATGTTATAAATAACAGAGAACAAAGGTGTGGAAATAGGAAAAGTTCACAGTAATAAATAGGATGAAACCACAGGATGGTAAGATGATAGATGGTCTAGGAAACCAGAAGTTGGAAAGAGAGACAATGAAGATGAGCAGAAATGGAAATGAAAGAGGATTTATGGAGGGTTTAGCAGAGGTAGACGGGAGGAGAGTTGTGGGGTTTAGGGAATTCAGAAAAGAGGAGGTCACCAGTATAACCGCTAGTCCGAACTTCAGTGGAAAATGTGCCAGCGTAGCTCATACTACGAAGTGATGATTAAGAATCTGCTCCACTTCCCTTCTAGGAGTGTGCCAAGTCTCTGTACCTACCAGTGGCAGTATCCTCTAAAACATTGTGTGGTTCAGCACTGGCGTTGGCGACTCAGAATATTTATAACCGCTGTGGCTCAACGTGTGGCAAAAATCCATGTGAAACTTAAAAAGACTTTTGTGTAACTTCTAAAGATATTCACTAACAAATACACACTAGCGGGTCACCTGGTTACTACTTTCATCACACATAAGATCAGACGTCAACAAAAGGCTCCTTACACATGAGTTTCTCTAGGTTCTTGTGATTCACAGATAATTGTCTCCAGTTGCTAGAAATGCTCTGTCAGTGTCTCTTGGGTTGCGTCATGGTTCACAAACACAGGTCAAAGTAGATCTCTAAGCGGCGCCACCATGAGTTGCTACACCGGCTCCAGTTGACACCAGTTAGCAGACCTACAATCTAAAGACTTACTGGAGAATAATGCCATTCAAGAGTCAGTTCTCCTGATCTTGGACTCCCACTGTTGATTCTCAGTTTCTCATCAGTTTTCAGTGCAAAGCAGCGAGAATCGATTGGATTCAGTATTTATAGCGAACATGTCAAAAGAGCTCGCAAGATTAGCCTAATCTTGTGGGGGGTGGGAATCAACTGAGAAAGCGGTTCATGCAGCTTCAGGGCTCCTCAGAAAATGGACTTAATGCCGTAGACTTTTATAAGGAAAATTACCTTGCAGTGATTTAAAAAGACTACGGCACTCGGACCTCATCTACACCTCCACCCCACGTAGCAAGACAACCCTTGCATGCCACAGTGTGGATGAAGGAGGAGAATTAAAGGGGGCGCTTTCATAAGCCTAAACCCAAGATACTGATAAAGTCCTGTATGCCCTGGGGTTCCTGACACTCTGAGATAGCCAAACTCACTGATAAGGATCAAGAGTTAAGCCAGTAGTCAGACATTGCAGGCGCTCATCTCTCAGGTAATGATGTGGCTAACCATCTGCATTCAGAAGAACAGTTCTTCAGATTCCAGTTTCTATTTACAATGCCTGTTGGCAAAGGATACCTAGTATAGTTGTAGGACCAATGTGACTGCAGTTAGATCATTCCAAGCTCTTGCACAAGCATTCACCCTTAAGGAATTGGGTTGTGTGATAGTCATGTACAGTAGTTTCGTTGCATGGGCTATAGTTCGTTTTGAAAGAGTAAATAACTCAGGACTTTCTTGGGCAACATTTGGACCAACAGTGCACCATACTGCAGGGTCTCTGCTTGGAAAAGTTAGAAAGATTTGCCCCAATACAGCGGTGAAAGTCTAGAGATGGTTAGTGGAAAACAAATATTTAATTATTGTGACGTAAACAGCTTCTCTATAACCAAGGTCTTCGCATTATTTTGTTCTGAGCCCCCCTAAGCAAAATGTTAGAAGTCTAGTCCCCCTCCAAAACTTTATGGCAAGGATTTGGGGAGCCGGAGCGGCAGGGTGGGTGATAAGATGATTTCCTTTACTATAGCTCATAAGCCATATTAAATGTGAGACTTGTAAATAAGCATACGCAGTAAACAAAAGCAGAAATTGGCAAAAAAAGCTGCTCCCCATAATTAGGGTTGATCTGGGCCCCTCATACTCCTGGGTTCTGATGCAACTGCACGTGGTGCACTAATGAGAGCTACGGCTCTGAGTTGTGACTGTCTTGTGAGCCTCTTTCACCTTTCCAGCACCATGCCTTGTGACCACTCCAAGATGAAAGTTGGCTCTTTGTCTCTTGAAGAAAAAACTTTAGCTCCCATGTGATGCCCCCATCTGTGCAGTAAGAGTGCCTTTGGCCCTAATACTAGCAATGAAATGGGCCCTGTGCACCTTTTATAAAGTTCAGCAGTTTTAGCTAATGTTAAAGACCTCAAACCCCTAACTCCCAGTACCACTTCACCTACTTCACTAATTGTAGCTACTACCTCACCAAGTGGGCTGTCTCTGCCCTTTGTCAAAAACAAGGGTCCCCATATCGCCCCATTCACTCCCCATGATCTCATTAAGTCCAAGGTAAGCAGTCTCCTCTGCTTCACTTTTCCTCTCTCTTGGGTTAAAGCTGAGAGGCCCAAATCAAAAGTGGCACAGCAAGGGTGCACTGGGTCCTAATGCAAGCAACAAAGGAGCAATATAGCCATAATTGGAGTTTAGTTGGCCCCATTTCGCCACTGGGCCCTGGTGTCACTGGACCTTCAGCACCAATGATACCTACAGCCCCGTCTGCTCTGTCCACTCCATTTGGCCATCACTTCTAGGATTGAGATCCGAAGCAGGCTGTCTGGCCCCCTGTGTAAAATATAAAAGGATAAAAGCTCCCCATCTCGCCCCTGTTGCTTGGAGCCCATTCCGTGCAATGTTGAAGCACGCCCTAATGTTAGCAAGGAACATGGACCCCCTTTCCCTTGTTGGTAATAAAACTGCCTAAATGTGGTGCAGTGGCTCCTCACAGAGCACATGTGGTAATTTCCCATTCTGAATGCCTCCCTCTCGTACGCAACCTTTTTAACATGCACGTTTTGTATTATTATAATTAAAGTCTTCCTGACATTGGACAACTCCTTTTTCCCTTTTTATCTTGACTGTATGAATTTGGAAAGCTTGACTCTTCTTTCCCTATAGCCTTGAAAAAGCCCCAGGCTTGTGCACCATCCAGGGGGTGAAACATGTAGGTTGGCAAAATCATTTACTATAGTAGAACTGGAATAAAGCACTTTAATTATAATACAAAACTTGAATATCTCGAATCCTAAACTGATTCCATTTTGGAACAAAAAAAAGGTTTTATTGTTATCTGCCTACCCTATCATCTAGAAAGTGTCGCTGTTGTTTGTGGGTCCAGAGGGGATTTGTCCTGACTGTAGGGTGCATAGTCCTCTTTAGCCAATAGGCCTTTAAAGGATAACGTGGCCCCCAGGTTTCTACCCCTCTGTTACTCTGGCTTGGAAACATGCAACTGCCTTCTCATTGCTGAAGAAACCCTCTGTGGACCCTTCAACGCCACAGCAATCGCATCTGCTTTCAAAACCTTCCCCTTGTCTGGACTCCTACTTGCACGCATCCCACACATACAGAAAACCAGATGTGGCAGTCGAGTCATTTCCTACATTGCCCCTTAAGAGTGCCACTACACATGAGAGCCTCCTCCTCACTTCTTGCATTCTGCAAGAAGCTGCAGACCTGGCTTTTTTTAGTAGTCCTGCTAGGCCCTAGGTTTGACTAGACTCACCTGCTCAGTGTCAGGATGCCATAGTGGGTGATAGTGTACTCTACAAATCTGCATAACATAATAAAAACGCTTAAAAAAAGCAAGTCCTCAAATCTCACCTCCTTCCTCAGGGAATCTCTCGGAGGAAGCTACCTTTGTCCATTTATAAATTGAAAAAATAGCTCCCACATAGAGCCCCCTCCTCTAGGCCATCTCTTTTTGACAGCTTCACTTGATCGCCTTCCTTTCCTCCTTCTCCTGAGCCTTTACTTGGAGGTCTCTGGGGTGCAGACTATCAGGGGTCTGGATCTGAATGTGACCCTGCTGGCCTCCTCTCTGCCACCCTGTCGACTCGTCTGAAAGGACATCTGCATGTAAACTGAGGTTGAAGTGAGTGGGATCTATGGGGACCAACATGCCCATGCTTTTTTAATTTTTACAAAAACAGCTCTTATACTTTTTGTTAAAAAAAACAGCCGGACCTGGATAGTTAATGCAGACCATGAGTTGCCTCTGGTTGAAAATGATGGTGGTGTCATGTCTCTTGTGCTGTGAAGCCAAGAGAGGGGCAGAGAGCTAAAGAAACAGGCCTTCTGCTACCGGAAAGATATGTAATGTGTGCAATTGTTTAATCACCAAATACAAAAGCTGCTTGGGACCCTGACCATGCTTTAATTGATTAAGTCACTTGAAGTTTCCTGGCGACAAAGGTGTATTTTTTTTGAGAGGTAATGTAAGTGACGTATCAGCTGAGTTCTCTAATGCATTGTTTGAATGGGCACTTAAAAACGTGTTTGCACCAGGTACAGCCTGATTACATATCGCTAAAATACATTATTTGAAAGCAATTATTTTGACTTCAACACTAAATCATTTGGCAACAGCCTATTTTTTACTGTGCATTACAATTTAAAATAATGACTTAGATCTTCACATTGCTTTCTGTCTCAGGCTGGGACCTCGTAACACTGTAAATACACAAGTCACTATTCCCCACTGCACCAGCCAGGATTCAGTTCTGTAACATTCTAGTCTTACATAGAGTGATCTGCAGTGATCGCATGGACCAGTTGAGGTTTCATAATGTAAAAGAGAGGATTTCCCATGATTAGTTTAACCTTCATTTATATTTTTAAAGTGTGTGCATTCTTTTATATGCAGTTACGTGAAGGAACAGCACAATAGCTCCAGAATGATTCGTTCCTTTTAGCCATGTCTTTCACCTTGCCACCATATTAAATTTCTCCTGCTACCTCAGCACTCAGGAGAATGCTTTTTTTATGCTCTTCAGCTTCTGCAAATAAATGAAGACGGCCTGAAAAGTACTTGCAGAGGCGTTTGTGCCCCCCTGGGTATAAAGTCGCAGACCCCCAAGGAGCTGCGCCCCACAGTTTGAAGACCTTTGCTTTGTCTTTTCACAAAACAGGGCATAATTACATTTTGTGATGGTTTTCAGCAAGCTTCAGTATTCAGTAGGATGAAATTTCACAAGTTTTGGTGTTTTGAAAAAAAAATCACCTTTAGTTTATAGTTCCATTACATTTGATCTGGATAAAGTGAGCGCTGTTGAGATGACGTGTAAGAGGCGGCATAAGATATTTTAATATAAAAATGTGTTAGCTGGAGTATGTGTAGTGGTTTCTATCCATTGATTACCAAGTTGACTGCATCCTGTCGTATTCTAGATCACAAAAACATAGAAGCAACCTCAGAGTACAGAAACTAAGCACTTTAAGACTGTTGCCGCGCCAATAGGTTGGCTTATTTCCCATGCTTTCACTCGGACGTTTAGAGTTTTATAATCTAGAGACAATAGATCGTTTATGCTTCCTCCTTACCTGTCCTAAGTGTGGGTTCAACCCGCTTGGCGTGGGCACAGTGCTAGGATTAGTTACATGGAGAGTGAACAAGGTATTAATTGTATTCATTTGTTAAAGGTTGGTCGAATTAATTTCCTGTTTAATTCCAGTGGTTTTACGGTTGCCATATTTTGTACGGGCTTTGATCGAAATCAAGCCCATTTTCTCGACTAATGGTTAGTGAATTTCTTAAATGAAGATATGCCTATTGGCCGACCTAAATATCTCCAGAACGAACCCTCTGTTGTCAACAGTTAGACCCCCGGCCTCGTGGTCCTAGTACCTGCGTCTATCAACTTTGCACTGCGACATTGTCTAGACAAACAGCTCCGGGGGCGCGTAAACCGAGAGCAGGCCGTATTAAAATCCCAGATTATGCCGGGCGCCGTGAATGGCAGCTGCCCTTGTATTAAGGGGCGACTAATGAAGCTGCGAGACACTGGTCCAGGACAGACATGTGCGTGAATCATAATTCAAATTAATGCTCCGCGGGAGACCCACTTATGTCAGGTAAATATATCAGAGCAGTGTTGTCGCGCAGCTCGAACTATGGCAGATTGCGTTCATTTATTCAATAGAATATTATTCATGGCTTGGTCTCTACGTAAATGTTTCAGACGAAGAGCTTGTTTTACCGTCTGTGTTGTGTTTTTGTTTAGATCATTACTGACCTTTCACCATGATTAAGTCATCATTTCCCCTTTCATTTTGTTTCCTTAGAACATTTAGGCCATGTTTAGCACAATAAGCAGGTATATGACCGTGCAAACATGGCCATGATTTTCTGAAAATGTGTTCTGTGCCACCTAAGGCAGCTCCGATAATCCAGCTAGTGTAAAGAACAAGCATTGGCAACGCCAATTTGTCGCGCCTTGGTCAGCTTGCATGTTTTCCTTTTTTGTAAACTTCTGCTACATACATTAATAGTGCAAAAGTAATCTAGAGTAAAAGTACCGTAGACTAAAGTGGCGTTTATACATTTGTAAAACAGTTTTTTTTTTTTTTTAAATGACCCATCACAAAAATTAACAAAAAAAATAACAAAAATGAAAGGAAGGCAGTAATTGGCCTACCAGCCCTGGCACTGAAGTGGAGTACTTTAATGGCGGTTGTGCAAGAAGAAATGCCATCACTCACAGAAGAGAGCCAATGGCTCGAGTAGGCTGAACCTGTGACCTGAAATGTAGGCTGTGGTGGACAGGAACATGACACTTGAAGAGACCAGCAAAGGAAAATGGCTGCCCGAAAGACTCTCTCATATTTATTTAGGGTGTGTGTATATGTATACGTATATACATATTCACACACTCAGGCGCGCAACACCCATTGGACTCACAGGGCTTCAGCCCCTCCCGTCGTGTGTGGCAGCCCGGGATGAGACAGCTTCCCGGCGCGCACACAGCCGCACCCGAGCACTTCACAGGTCTTTAAAAGACCATTTGCATGTTAATGAGGCCTCGCTGTTGTTTCACCCCTTCTAAGAGCCCCTGCAGCTCCACTCTGCCTATGGCTTAAAAGATTCAGCCCCCCCCCCCCCCCCCCCCCCCGTCCCCCGAAATTTGGCTCTAGTTGCGCCTCTGCACACTATATATATATATATATATATATATATTACCTACTGGCGGTCGCCAGTAGGTAGTTATAGTTAGGACCCTATTTCCATAGGAAATCCGCAACATTCTATTTGGAATAACTTTGGCGCCGGTTGACGAATCCTCGCGAAATTTTCAAAATAGGTGGGGCGCTACGCTCCGCTCCTACCCTGAAAGTCCCGGGGGGTTCGTCAAGCGGGGGCTGAGAAAAAAGGGGGATCCCAAAACGCGTTTTTCCCATGCATTTTTCCATAGGACCTTTAGACACAGCTACAGCCCGAACGGCAGAGAGGTAGTCCTCAGGTCAAGGAAGTGCCTTTTGTAGGTCTGGTGTAAATCTGTTCAGTAGTTCCTGAGAAAATAGCATTTAAATCAATATATATATCTGTGGCAGCTTACGGTGCGCTTACCGTGCGCTTACGGTAAGCTTACCGTACGGTGACGTGCGCGACCGCGATTCTGATTGGCTGTTAGATCTTAGTAAACATTCGAATCGGTCGAAACCAGGAAGCGGCGGCCGCCATTTTCTCTCTCGCACTCTGAGGGGGGGCGGAAAAACAAAGGGAAAAAACATGTTAAGGGGCTGTTTAGACAGCTCCTAACCACCTAGCCTTGATGAAGGTGTCCCCAAAGAACCCCCAAGGGCAAAAAGTCAACAAAATTTTTTTTCGAAAAATCGCCGATTACGCTTACCATACGCGTACGGTAAAAAATATTTTAAAAAAAAAAAATTAACCATACTCTCCCCACCCCGTGTGCAAATGGTGCCCGAAGGGCACCATTCGAGCATGGCATATATTATTTACAAAGAAAATGTAAAAGTTTACCTTGCACAACGAAGCGCATAATATGCCCTCCATGTGCGCACGGTGCGAGAAGCGCATCGTGCATACATGGCCCATCCAGCGTAACGTGGGCACGCGGTGCGCGTAGCGCACCGCGTGCCCACAGTGCGTGCACGGCACTAACTGCGTAAAGTGGGCGCGCACGCCCCGAATGGCGTAAAGTAACTTAGCATTTAAAAAACCGTACAAATTCACTGAAAAAAACATAGGTTTCACACATGTTATAGGTAGGAATTAGCATTTAAAAAACCTTGCAAATTCACTGAAAAAACCATAGGTTTCACACATGTTATAGTTAGCTGGACATTTTACTGATAAAAAACCTATGAAATTCCCCCGTTATAGTTAGTGCAGGCAACTATAACTCACGCAACCGCAATCCTCTGCTGATGACATATGTGTCTTTATGAAAAAAAAATATTTGTAATATATGTATAGCTAAAATTTAATGGAAGAAGACATGGGCAAATAGGTGTCTAAATACAGTATTAGCATCAGCAGAGGATTGCGGTTGCGTGAGTTATAGTTGCCTGCACTAACTATAACGGGGGAATTTCATAGGTTTTTTTATCAGTAAAATGTCCAGCTAACTATAACATGTGTGAAACCTATGGTTTTTTCAGTGAATATATATATACTTATGCCTTTTTGTTATGATTCAGCAAGCTGGGAGACAGCTAAAGAAGACCCCCAAGAAGAGAAAAAACACACACGCGTAGCTCTTTAGGTTATCAGTGTCCATCTGATCCGCTTCTGTCCAAGTTTCGAAACTGCAGCTCGCGTGTTTCTTATCTACAGAAACAAACAGGCGCATGTGTGGGGATAAGAAACGAGCAACAAGCACTTCGCGTGGCTCTGACCACAAGTGTTGACGCAAGGGCTCAGCTATTTCCTCCACGGGTTTATGTAGCCTCAGCCACTTCTGATGAGTCTGTGGGATCCTGCTCACTAGACCTACGTGCTAGGAACGCAGAAGAGAGAACGCATTGTGCAACAATATACCTGCTGCAGGCTTCCTATTTTCTTTTCTGGTATTCATTTTTTTTAAAGGACTGCTTCATGAGTATGGCTCAGGTTTATATGAAGCCAAAGATTAAAGGCTGATAAAGGTATTAATGTGGTGGTAATGTAAATGAATGTGGTAGTAATGATGGGCACTGTCATAAAGATACATGTAGTAATGATGTAAATGCGTATTTAGACGTGCACTTCTTCATATCCTTTTGTCTTCTACAGTTGATAGTGCCAGAAAAGACAAACAGCACTTTGTATTTCATGGAGCATCACAAACGTGTTCATATGTCCAGGATTGCTTAGTGTTTGCTGTTTTTTTAGTATGGGAGTGCGCTACACATATTTTTAAGGGACAGTGCTCACTTTTTGAGGACCGTCTACAAAGATTGTTAATTCTAAGGTTGAAAAAGGAAAGCCCTCTCTGGGGGTGTGATGCTTTGCTTGGTTGACCAAGAGGGTTTACGGGACCTGTTTTACCATTTGTTTTTTTTTAATGAATATTTTTGAAATATTTCAGCGGCACCTGAGTTGGTGGTCACATGCTATCAAAGACAACCTTTTTAGTTGACCAGCTTCACAACTCCCTTTCATTGTTGTCCTTGCAGTTTAATGCTAGACCTGTGTTGTAGCAAAAGTCACACAATTGTTTTGTAAACAGCTTCCAGGTTAGCTTAAGTCGTATTTATTAAGATGGCAAGATCAAGAGTAAAAGTACAGAGAGCCCCACCAGGAGCAGTCTTCCTGGTGCTCAGCCCATACACTAACATGCCACAGCATCATCATGCACCAACATTCCACACCACACTCACACTGGCTTCGCAGCAAGTATAACAACCTGATTTTTCGTTGTGGAATCTTTCAGGAATGCTGTTTTGTTATTCACACCTAATTTTGACAGGTACCAGTACAGAAGTACACAATACAGATTATTCAGGTTTGGAAGCAAGACTATTGAAAACTGACCGACATGCGTTCGTGTGAACTTAGGTTTGCCTTGGTTAGTTTCTCACTTTGAAATCTTATAGCTTGAGAGCCTCACATACATCTAAAGGTGGTCTCAATATGAAACAGCTAAAACCTTACCAGCTCCAAAACGCCGGCTCTCAGCCCTCAACTGTCTTACAACCATTGTTGATTTAAGCTGCCTTTGTGACATTAAGGTAACTATTTACATTTCCAAACAGAACCGTACAAGTGTGCCTTTCCGATTTTTAGCAAATGAGCAAACCACTGTGTATAGTCATGGGGTACTAGACAGCTGTCTTAGCCACAGGCCAGAGAATAATTACGTTAATATTCAATCAACATTTAGATTTTACCTTTAGCAAATGAATAGGTTTCCCTTCTCATGAACTTGCCATGCCTGTTTGTTTTAATGTTCCTTTCAGAGTATTGTTACCTTTATTTCAATGCTGTATTATCTTCACTGAAGGTTTAAAAACATTGGACAATATTATAGTCATATAACCTGCTGCTGAGGACTATACCGATTGTGAATGGCCTTGAACCTGAGTTATAGGCCCTAGCTGCAGAGCTTTTAGCAACTAGTATAGCCCATGGCAGAAGAGGTATAATGTTATTAGAACATTTCACCCACTGAGGGTTGAATGTTCTGAATTAAAAGGGGAGAAACTGAAATACAGACATTGGAATGTTGGGGCAGAAGGCCTTTACCAGAAATGATTGGCCTCGAGCCACAGCATTGTCTTAGTGGAGTTCCCAACATTCCAGTGTTTTATAAAGCCCTCTGCAGAGGGCTATACTGGTTGTTAAAGGCTCTGAACCCAAGTTCCAATGTTCTAATATTTATTCAGTAAATCTTTGTGCTAGTGCGACCTGCACATGGTTATCTATTCTCTTATTAGTTGCTGATGCTGTGCGTGTTCAAGGTTCTCAGCTGTCTTCAAACTGTATGAGCAGACTACCATCTTCGAAGGAGCAAAGGCAGATGAGAGCATGACTAAATTGGGAACCCACTTTGGGAATCAATCTGAAAAGATTTGTATAAAAGCATTTAGGATCCGTACCTAGAGATGTATAAGGTAAATTAGCTAAAGTTGGCCTTCATCTTCAATGTGATTTACTAACAACTGCCTCTATCAATTGATTCTAATTTTGGATACAATTTTGCTAACTTCCACTTTATTTTTATCCAGTTTATATTACTTATTTGCATCTTCAAACTCTAAAAGGAGGAGTGTACAATAAGTGAAAACGTAGAAAGCCTTACTTTATTCTGGCTGGAGGGGTATAAAGATTGATGATCTTGACCACCATGAGTTATAAGAGAAATGTTTTAGTCGTGCTCCACGCCTTGGCATTTGCATGACAGGGTTTTTAGATGAGCTAATAATTTTATTCTATGTCCAGTCACCATGCCTAACTAATTATACTGTTTTACTCTATCGACTTTGGTGTTGTTGATGCTCCATGTGTGGGTACATTTCAAAAACACATGATTGTAGTTTTTGTGTGATTTATCTGAATGTAATTCTCCTTGTAGTCACCTACGTTTGCTAACAGCCTCTATAGGCCAATGAGGGTGGTGGAATAAAGGACCTGGTCATCTGCGCAAGTTAGAATTGATTGTGTTCCTAATTTTGGCAGAAAAGTGTTTTGGCTCCAAAATCTTGGAGAACTTTAGATCCTTACATTGAGTACTTAAGTTGTTTCCAAGTGCTTTAATACTCAAGCGGTTGCCTGATAGTGTAGTGTGTGGGTATAATCTGTTGAGGTTGTATGTTGAAATATAGACTACAAAACATCATGCTACCACGATATCTTAGCTATCATTTCGAGGACCAAAACATCCAGACGGTAAGTGCACGTACGGAGTATGGATTTACTATTCTTAATTCAATATCTGTGTACCTTTAAGATTTATATACACACCATCCAGGTACATATATGTAGATTTAAGTAAAGCAAGCATATACTTACCTTGATGATATTTTGGTAGCATGATATTCTGGAGCCTATGCAAAAATGGGAAACCTCTGTTGATCAAGGATTTCATGTGTGCGCTGCTAATCAGTTTTCCACATTTCTATAAGTGATCTGGCTACACTTATATGTATCTCCCTTCCTTCTCTCACTGTAAAACTGTTTTATGTATTTTTGCACAGTGTACATATGAAGATTGAGTGGTGTGTCAGGGAATGTGAAGACCTGTTGTGTTTTTTCGAGGAATATTCGTCCGCAGATCAGAATAGAGGTAGTTTTAGGATCACATTTTTACATAATAAAAAATTTCTTCTGTCGAGGGGGTGAAAAGAGAGAGAGAGTTTGTGTGTGTGTGTGTTTGTTTTTTTGGAAAGGATGGAGGGGTATGTATGTAATACTGCAATATATCCAGTCACCCTGGTAGGGCTAAAACTGTTTTTTTATTTCTTGTATGAGGACCAATGCACAAAACCTGTTTTCTGCCAAATTAGGCCCTTTCTCCCCCTGCCCTCATGTTCTCATGTTCTTCAGCAAGTGGCCCCACTATTATCCAGAGACGACAGTATGAGCCCAGATGAAATCTTTTCACACCCTTCCCTGCCTTCAAGCGGTTGGTGGGCAGTACAACTACATCAGACGGGATTAATTGTAATCACAGAGGTATAAGCTGAAAGCGTGACTTTTTTGGCTCCAGTAAAGTCTCCAACTTCCTGTGCCAAGCTATGCTAATAGCTGGGAGTCCAGACTGCACTAGAGAGGACTAATTCTTGATTGAAAAAATTGAGGAAGAGGGGCCCTCACTTCACAAGAGGGTGACCAGCGGTGTCCATTATGTGTACAGAGCCTCCAAGTATAACCTCATAGACCACACTACAGGGTACAGAGCTGATGAACCTGCTCATCTATGTAGATTAGGCTGGGGAGATCTGTGACCATGTTGATGAATACCCGACAACCCACTCCGGGTCCGATGTTTGGAAAAGACATGAACTGTGAGTCTTCATGTGCTGTTGACAACCAGGCTGCGTGAGCAGTAAGCGCTAGGTCTCAGATGCTCTGTATAGACTTGTTATTTTCGATGTGAACATTTACTGTTGTAAAGCTCCGGTCTAGCTAGCGCTAAATAAAACTCTCAAATATAATAAATAAATTAACAAAAAAAAAATCCGAGATGGATGGAGACATTATATCTCGCAAATAAATGGACAGTAAAGGTTTAGAAACAGTTGTATCACCCGATAAGTCCTCCTAAAGTAAAGATTGCCCACCTTCCAGGATCAACTGTCCCAGACCCAGAACACAATATCATCTCAACTAAGAGAGGCTACAACGCTGTACAATAATTCATAATTATCAGTCCATTAATTCAACGCGACATTTCTACCAAAAATTCCAAACTCGTAGTACTAGTGAATAGAATGTAACGAATTTCACAAGTACTACGTGATGGAGACCTCATACTCTGGCATAAATATTATCTCCTGTGCTAAGTTTCCTTGTGAGTGTCAGATGGCCTCAACAAGACCAAAGGCTTAATCTCCTGCAGCTGGGGCAGCTTTCAGCTCAACGTCTGTTCATGAAGAGGAAGAAAACAGGTCGTGGGCGATAGAACGGACCGGTCAGAAGGCCCTGCCAGCCATGGTCCTCCTTGCTGCACAGCTTAGTCATCGCCACAGTCTTCAGGTTGACTTCCGAGCATCGTGCAGTCTCTACTACAGCTGCAGGACTCTCAAGATCTACGCCTCACATTTCAAATCTGCTGATTTGGTTCTCGAACCCCTTTGTGCTTTACAAAGTTGTATTTAGCCATGTGATTTGGAACATTCTGCGCTTGTGCTCATCCTGTTATCTCCTACTTTGGAGAACCTCATCTCAGGAATGCGGTTACATTTCAGTGCGTATCTGCACCTATTGCAGACGGTGGTAGCTTGTTGATATGGTACATAGGATGCCATTCAAATTATTGGACTGTAGCCCATAAGCGCGTTGTACTAAATAGCCCATGCTTCACGTTAATAGCCATAAGAATAGTTGTGTGGCTGTGATGGGAGGTGGGGAGAGAAATTGGATTCAACAAGAAGAAAAACCCTCTAAGCATAGTTGGAAAGTGTCTGACACAAATATAGTGGCCAAGTTTGAAGTTAGGTCATTTGCCCCGCACCCCTCTACGCTCTCTTAAGTTCAGTGTTCACTTTTGGGTAAAAGTGCCGGTGAGACGTTTTTTGCGCTCATTCTAATCTGCATTGGAATTTTACAGTCAGGCCACCATTTTGATCATTTGATATAAATTGTGTAATGCAGTTTGTGACCGAGGCTTCATAAATCATCAAAATAACCAATATATTTTGGAACAAAAAGAGAGGCCTGATACATCTATCCTACGGTTTTTCTTTTTTAATAAAATATACTATGGGGGTATCTTTGCAGAAACAGAACACAATTAACTTAATATCCAAGTGATTTGGCTCTCAAGAAAAACAAGAGTTTATATCTGTGGCCTGCGGCTGAGGTATCAAAGTACTGCTCCTAATTTTGATTATTTAGCTGTTTCCACAAACTGAGGTCACGGACGTATGGATTTCTTACTATTTAAGTAAGACAGAGCATCTTGTGGAGCGTCCTGCTGGCATCCAGATGCGTGGATGTCCAATAAAGATTCAAAGGTTGCTTAGGCACCTTATTTTTCCCCAGTATTTCTGCCATTGCAGTTAGCAGGTTTCATGTTCTTTGCAGGACTCTGCAGTGGGTGTCCTACAGAGATGTAAGCTGCCATACTGCTTTGAGTCTTCAAAGAAAACCATTCTTCAGGTCATGATCTCCAATGCTAGTTCCCAAAAATGCCAATCACAAAGCACCTATGTGAAATGGTAATGAGATATCACGTAATGTATGGTATGCGCTTGGTGCGGTGTATTCATTTATGTGGCTCTGTTTGGGAGTCAAAGCGTTGCAGTCCAGAGAACTTACCGAATGAGTTTCGAAAGGTGAATTTTTCAGAAGCCTTATGGAAGTCATCACTTGTACCTTGCTTCTGATATTTTCTGGTTGTTCATTCCAAAGTTTTACACCGGATATAAAATGATTTACCTGGTGCAAAAGGGCCTTTATATGTTTGCCTTTATTCAGATTCCTTTTTCTTGAGCATTGACTGAGACTGTTATTGAGGTACAGAGGCAGATTGACAAAAGAGATTTTATGAACAAAGATGAGAAACTCTGAGACAATTTGTACCTTCATTGGCGTCCAAAGTAACTTTTCCAAATTGTAGTGGGATGTGGTTTGCATCTGGGAACGAGTTTAACTATCCTAGCTAGGTATTTTTAAAAGGACAATTATTTTGTATATTTTTGTATTGAGATACTACTGTCTAAAGATTATAGCCTGTCATTTAGTTGCTTTTGTCCCCGGATAATATTGTTTGAACATTCCGCAAGTTTCAAAATGTACTTCTAAGAATTGCCCACAGAGGAGTTATATGTGGTTTAAAAGTAAGAGTGGAGCCAAACTTGATTTCCAGGCTAGTAGCCTAATTTTGACACATCAGCTAGCAGAATATGTGAGTAGATGAATTGTTCGCCAGTTTATGGGCAGCCGACATTGGGACTTTAGTCTGAGTATTATGTAGAACTATCCAGTTTAGTGCATCATTAATTGCATAATTGTGCACTGTGTATGAAGCAAATTCTTTATGCTTAAAATGACTTGTCCCTAATACGACTAAGTGCGACATTGTACGTCAGACTATGAAATAAGTTCATGCAGCTTAAATACAGAAAAAGTAGTGGCAATAAACATAAACTTCTGTCGGTTTTATAGATCATCAGTGAGGGCACGGATTGTCCATTCTTTGAAGAGTCTGTTGATTTCTATTAAACCTGGATTTGCTAATATTTCCCATAAACCTTGGAGACTCCTAGCACTTTACAAATCTGTTTATCCAGATTGCTTAGTGAGTGATATTAAAAGGGTCCTACAGGAAAAGGTTCATCTGGGTGTCCACTGTTTTGGCTCACTTCTCTCTTTGGCCTGAGCACTGATTACCATTCTCAGCTATGTAGAGACTTTAAATGCTACTGCAGTTGTAATGCATCAACTTTTCGTAGTATCTTCAATAATGTACTTACATATGAGATTGGAATAGTTTATGCGATATGATGCATATAAAACGGGTTCTTCATCAGTTACATCATCATTTAGACCAGTTTATGTAAGTCAGAGAATTATGAATACTTACCAGTGGTGGTCTTGAACTCCGTAATCAACGGTTCTGATCTCTTATTTATTATCTAAGAGGCGGGACAACGTAAAATTTTAATGGGTGTTAACTTCTTGATAGTTATTTGTTGTTTGGTTTGCTGTATAGAAATTAGTTTTAAATGAAGAAGCATTAAGTGATTTTACTAGACCTGTTTACGTCTGTGCCCAAGGTAGGTGTGAAGGTGGTCATGCTGGAGTTGTTTGGCTGAGTTATTGGTTTCGTTTTCTATTTGTTTGTGCCCCAGTAAATTGGATGTGATCACCAAAAACTCACACATCTTTATGTATTCATAATGGCTTGTTTGCACAGGTTTCAGCACTTTATAGCCGTTCTTGTTTTCATTACTGGAACATTTTGCTGTTAATATTCAAACATCTGATCTATAACTAGTGTGGCTCGTATCTTTGACCGGCTTAGACTTTAATTGAACTATTATTAATTATGTCCCTTGGCATTTTTGTGAAGTATTCCACCAATCTCTTATTCTCATCCAAATTGGAAATGTTGGGATCCTGAGGCTAGTATGTGGTAGCTCTTGGCACTAACTTGCTAGCAATGTTAGCATGGGCTGTTTAAGAAAAAGGGCACTCAAGCAGACAGGCTGTCCAGCTTGAATAGTTTCAGGAAAAGCAGCGGAGGCAGTTAAGCGGGGGAGGGATTTCAGGCAGGTTACTTCTGATATGAACCAAGGTGATTAGTGAATGCCTTTTAGTGTTGTGACAAAATTGAGGAAAGGAAGTGGCATCTAGCCGATTCAGGCCAGTAATCACGGATAGGATCAGACGTTCAGCCATTTAGACAGACATGTGGTTTCTGGCAGATGGAATATGCTCTTACACAAAGTGGAGCAGATATCACATGCAGGCTGCCAAGATATAACATGCAAATAGATGCCCTCTGGAAAACACAGCCAACCGGCTGAACGGATTCTAGATTTCAGTCAATCCATGATTGACCTTAATGCTAGCCAATACAAAAGTCTGGAGTAGGGAGTCACTTCTTAGTCTCTGGAAAATGGTTGCAGCTGGATACTGACGCGTGGTTGGAAGGTAGTTAAACAGGTGCTCCGAATTTGCCCTGGATGGCTCTGACCAATTCATGTGGACTTTAAACGGTGCAGGGATTCAGGATGACCTTATTATGGCTTGCTTTTGTTTATAGTTGACGCTACATGAGATATTACTTACTATTCTTCAAAGAATTCATATAGCATCATTTGAGAGCCACATTTAAGGAAACTTGGAGCAGAGATGTGTTTGTCATTTATGTTTTTTATTATATTTGTTACATTGTCGTTGTTCTACTTCTTCATGCATGTGAAAGGAACATTTTCCAGATGGTTCGATCGCCAAAGACTTGGATTTGACTGCTTTCTCTGTCAGTATTGGGTAGCTATCACTTGTACTCTGCTGCCTTTTGCCACAGCCCACATATTTTAACTGAAATAATAAATATTATTGATTGAAAATGCTTGAGCCAGTCCTTCTTACATACTGGGAATTCTGCCAGTAGTCTCCTATTTCATCCTTTTGAGTTTCACTGCCATTACGGAATTGAACGAGCTATACACAAATCAATCTTTGACATGCCCCCCAAAAAGCAGACAGGATTCGGTTAGCCATATCCCTTCTGCTCAGCAGCGGAAAGAACTTCAACCGTACGTACCTCGCTGATGGAAGTTAGTACAGCCCAAAAACACTTTGTTGCTTATGACCCCATTCAAATGTTAATGTGTCTGGTACTAAGATCCGATCTGCTCATTTTGTTGCAAGGCCAAGCAGATTTGTAGATTGGTAATACCTTTCTATAATGGCACGAACACTCTAAAACTGAAAGAATCTGTGAGGATGATTAGATGTGAAAGGGTGGCTTTAGGCATTTGTACATGATCTAGCTGACATTGTACCACGCACAGGCCTGAAGATTCCACTGAATCAATCCAAAAATCTACCTGGAATATCCTTCGGTCACCCATGGGTAGCCTAGGCTGAGCTCAGGACTTACTTTGAGGACATTGTTCCTGGGGGTAAGGGCCAACCCCTTCAACAACAAATACAACTGTGAAGAATGAGGAACGTAAGGTGCCAGCTAAGTACACACAAAAAACAAAGCACTAATATACCTCTAGCCTAATACATTAGAAAAAGATTATAAAAGGGATCTGTAGAAACAGAACGTTGAGTGTTTCAGTGGAAATCCAATTGAGCAACCTGTAAAATTAAAGTCAGTGAAAATTAATGTTACCCGGGCGAAAACCGGAAATAGCCAGATACGTGGCCGTGTTGCTATAAGTTTTTGGGCAGTCTAATGCCACAGTTATGTAGACACTTAGTGCTCATGGTTCGTCTTTGCTTCATTGAAAAATAGTATCTTAGGACTTCTATATTTTATGAAGCTCAGTCTTCCAGCGAGGTTCATGTAGCTTCGTCTAATGAGTTCTCCACAAGGTTCGATTTGCTGGTTGTATCATTGTGTCGAAGAAGGTTAAAGAAAATAAAACTTCAAAAGGGAAAAGATGTTTCTCAACAATCAGTTCTGGAGGCAAGGCCATTTGAGGCACTGGACTGTTTCTCTTTTTGATTATTTTTTTCAGACCTTCTGTTACATTTCTGCCGTGGGTTTCCACAAACCCATAGGATAAGGTTGAAAGTGAGCCCATAACCTTGTATGATACATGCGGATTAACTAGAGTGGGAAACGCTGAGTCTGGATAACATGCTGGCAAAAACCTGAATGCTTAGCTCCAGTGCTTAATTTGAGCCGGTGGTTTCCGGTGCTCAGCACCAGCACTTAATTGTCAACACTGGAGCTTGTAACAGTCTGCTACGTGGTGGTTCTGTCTGTCTAATTTAAAGATGAGCACAACAACAGTAGTTTATTAATTCAATAAACATTAAGATTACTATTGACTGCCGCACAAGCCATTCTTACAGATCGGGGAGCTGGAATAGGCTTAATTGTCACACTTGTAGGAGAGTGTACTGCTATTGGCACCGCTGGCAAGGGCAATGTGTGGTGCATGATGCATTGGCCTCCTGACGAGGGCCCTAGCACTTTTTCTTAACTAGAGGCAATACTTAAACTATGGTCTTCCAATGCACCATTTGCAGTTTTGCACCAGATGGTCCATGGTAAATATGGCAATGTAAAATGTATGTGGTGCCCCCCCTTCCCTTGATGCCCTAAGCATGGGCTTATTTTGCTTTATAGTTAATCCAGCCCTGTTTGACGGTTAATATCCTGAGTGATTTTGGTTGGGGTAATCCCAGTAACTTATCCTCTCCTCCTCTCAAATCCAAAATGGCAGCGATCTCTGCTTCTTGATAAGTTTTTTTTCTCCCTGCATCAATGGAAAGGTTCTCTCAGAGTTAGAGAGAGTTGTCCCTATATACAACTTTAGGGCCAGCAGCCTCCTCGGATCACTGTGCGTAAAACTGCCCTATCTCCTTGGGTTAGTTATCACTTATGATTCTTTCTGGACTAGTCCATGAGCCCTACCCGAGTTAGACACTACCCTAGTTCCCAAGCAGTTTCTTTGGATTGGGCTAGCCCTCTTCAGGTCAGTCCTAGCCAGAGTTGTATGTGTTAGTTACAATCACTGACAGAGTAAAAGGAACATGCTTTAACCCCTGTAAAAATACATATTTTTGGGGGGAGTTTTCTATAGTGCAAACTAGACTCAAAGGTATCAAAGTGCTTTATATGAGCACCAGTGCGTTACATTGATTTTTTGTTGGGGACGGGGAGATTAAGGGCCTCATGTAGGTAGCCAAATACCGGTCGGTAACGGCCGATTTTCGGTAATCATACCGTTACCGACCGGTATTTTGGCTATTGGTATGTAGGGGGACAAGTTTTGGCTTCGGAATTTACCGAATCGGTAAAATTACCGATTCGGTAATAATACCGAATCGGTAATGTTACCGAATCGGTAACTTTTCCGAATCGGTAATTTTACCGATTCGGTAGATTCCGAAGCCAAAATCGAGATGTAGGGGGAGTGTGTGGGTGTGTTTTAGAGTCGGTATTTACCACCAACTTATAGTTGGTGGTAAATAATTAATGTATGTGTTGAAGCATTTTTACGCACGTAGCAGTGTGCAATGTGGCATACATACATGCCCTTAGGGCATGTATGTGTGCCACATGTGCACACATGGCCGAATCAGGGGTGCAACAGGGTGTCAATGTGACACCCTGCCACCCTTTCATGTGTTCCCCCCATTAACGAATCGGTATTTACCGATTCGGTAATGAGGCATACCTTCCCATCAATGGGAAGGTATGCCTCATTACCGAATCGGTAAATACCGATTCGGTAATTACCGAATTGTAACGAATCGGTAAAAAATACCGACTCATTACCTACATACGAGTTACCACTTCTAAAATACCGATTCGGTATCGTTCGGTATTTTAGAAGTGGTAACTGGTATGCTACCTACATGAGGCCCTTAGTGCTTTGCCCAGGACCACAGGATGTTGAGCGGCCCTACCAAGACTCTAACCCGGTTCCCCAGCTTTGAGGTCGACTGCTATAGTCTTTATATCCACAGCAAAATCTTTTTGTGCCACAGATGTGTGAATTTGAGTAATCTTTAGTATCTCTTGGTGTAAGTTTATGTTTGGGGCATATGTTGCTGTAGCTACACATGATTAAGGCGCTCTGTTTTCCATTTTTACAGATAAATACAGACGGAAAACAGTGTGTTTTCTGTCTGCATTTATTTTTAAAAGTGGATAAGTACAGAAAATTGTGCTGCTTTTATGTGACTCTCCGTGCTGTCTTTCATGAATTATAGCCCAACAGCTACGCAGATGGACAGCATGAGAAATTAAAAAACAGGATGAAATTTCCTTAAATAACGGCATGTGTCACTATACATTTGTGGTATAATGCTAGTATTTATCAGTGGATGTATTATTATGTAATATTTGGCAGCTTAAATAGCTAAAGCACGAAAGACATCAAAGTATGAGTGCACGTCTATCAGTTAAATATGGAAATGTACAGTTTTACAGCTTCATGTATGCGCAAAACCCAAAATGAATATGGATGAATACAGATAAAATGGCCAAAAATAAATATGGATAAAACCAGACGGAAATGTTAAAAAAATAAATACCTTAAAACCCGGAGCCCTACACATGATCTGCATACTTCTTCCATCTAGTGTTGGGCTCAGATGTGTGCAAATTGTTTTTGTTTAAAGAAGTCCTTCGAGTCACAAGGTACAGTGACTCCTCTTATGACTGGTAATGCGCAGGACATCTGCTTAGGGTGACCAGGCATCCTGGATTTGCCCGGACAGTCCCGGGTTTTCGCCAGCTGTTCCGGCTGATTTCAGGAAATTAAGCTCATGTCCCGGTTTTCAGAGAGGATCGGCTGAAAATGGCGGAAGGTATATTTTTATGTTTTGCAAAGCAGGGATAGTTAGCAGCTGCTATAAGAAAGCAATTTAATTAACAGGCATGCTACTGCCTTTAAAAATTGCAATTTATGTATGTTCTTACTGCCTCTTCTGTAATTCTCTCCTAAGGAGCACTGTCATTCTGTGCGCTGGGTTGAAGTAAAATTGTAGTCCTTCTATTTTTGGGACAAGGCCTGGGTTTTGGGTTTAAAATTCTGATCACCCTACATCAGTTTCATTGTTAGATTGTTTTCTTTCCACAGTATGGTTCTGACGTGTTACCGAGCAAGCTCCAGTTGACATCTCTTGGTGTTTGTCACCTGACTTATTCGGTGCATCCTCTCCCATCGGTGTGAAAATACTTTCTACTTCTTTCGGGTTTCTCCTGGTTTCACCGCCTGTCGAGTTTCTATGACTGGGTTTCTATTGATGCCCCTCGTTGGGTCATCTGCCTTGTGTTCACTTCTTCTCGTTGATGATGACCAGACAGTGGTGGAAAGCACTCCCTTCCAGTACTGCCTACAATTTCACTTCAGGAATCCATGGAAAAGCAACACCATGTCTTTACCCTTTGTCAGTATCCCAAACACGATGAGTCTGCCTGCCCAACCTTCCTCTTCTGCAATTCAAAGAAGACACTCGGGTATCTACTTGATCAGAGACTTTCATGTCGGAAAATGCAGCTCCAAAAAGGAGATGACACCAATTACATCTTTTGGGACCAGAACGTCGAGAAACAATCTGAGAATGAACCATCCGGATTCAACCTTCTGCAGTTCAGCCCTAAACACATCTCCCAGAATGGGTCGGAGACAGAGGAGCATCAGCATCCAGAAGTGCATTATAAAACAAGAGAAACCCCACAATTTTTTGAGAACCTGGGGTAATAAACTGTATTTTAAAAAACCGTGGTTCACTTTAGGCCATTAGTCAAGAAAACAGAAAACAAAAAGGCCTAACTTTATCCTATGACCAGACAATTATTGCTTAGCCAGGACAGGTATAGAAGAAGGCAGATAAATGTTATATTGCAATTAATTTATTCATTGCACATTATTTAAGCACATCAAATCTTTTGGTAGTCTAAACATCTAGTGCTCACGTTTTAGTGGAAGAAGGTGCAGTGATACGTGAGTGATACAAAAATGTGCATCAACTAAAAACAGGACATTTAACGCCTTTAGTAATTTTTATATAGGAAAATTGGAGTCAATATGTTTACAGTCAATGGTGTTTCAACCTCTATAGATGTGAGGTCATCATCAGACAAGGTGTGTGAGCACCTAGTATCTAAAAAATGAAGAGACATTGAAGTCAGATATTATTGAAGCGTGTAAGCTCTGCATATTTGTATAATATATTCCATTGTAATATACATTGCAAGTGTATATTACAGTGGTATATAATATATATATATATATATATATATATATATATGTCTAGATAGATAGATAGATAGGTAGCTCGTAGGTAGTTATAGATAGGGCAATGTTGACCTAGGAATTTTTCTTTTGACTTGTTTATAACTTTGGTGCCGTTTGAAGAATCTTCAAAAAAAGTACCAAAAAACGTTTTTCGGTGATTCTAGTTGTGCATAGAACAATTTGAGGTGATACATGAAGCAGGTGCTGAAAAAAAGGAGCGTTAAAAAAAAGTGTGTTTTCCATGTTAATTCCAATAGGGGTTTTGAACATGACTACAGCCCGAACTGCTGCATGGAATTACACCAATTTTGGCAGAAAGGTAGATTTTGTTTTGGAGATCACAATTTTTGTTATTTGCTGTAACTTTCTTCAGTGTGTTGGAGATATTAAAGGAAATTCAAATTTAGATATCTAGAAGCATGAATCCTTCACAATTAATGACTATCTCATTCAGAGATCTGCAGAGCTCTAATTGGCTGCTAATACTTCAGCCAGAAAGTGTTGGCAGCCATCTTGGGACTCAACTCCTTCTATCTCCTGAGGTACCCACCCTCGAGAGACAGCAGTTTGCTTTTGCTTGGTGGGAGCTGTGACAAACGTTGAAATTACCTGAAAAAAACAAAGGTTACAGGAGCTTTATAGTTAGTAAATAGAATTTTTTTAAACTGTAGAAATTCATTGAAGAAGCCCTGCCCCCCTTTCTCGACCACACTGCAAACGTGACTACTTTTGTAACTGAAGAAAAGTACTGCCATCTTAAGTAGACCAGGTGCCAGAGAAGTAGTTAATTAGATTTATTGGTTCAAGTAAGATGGTACAGGGTGCCCCACCGGGAGCAGCATCCTGCTGCTCAGCCCCCACTCAGTCTAACTGCTCACTCCTTCAAAGCATGCACCCAACATTCCATGACATCACACTCATGCAGGCTGAGCAGCCAGGACTAAGAAACATAGGATACAACACATCTCCTTCCTTTAGAAACAAAAGGAACAACAAAAACATAGCGAAGAAAATAATCACATTCCGTTTCTTGGAAATTAAATAAAGATAGGTCACAGAATCATATTAGATAAGTAAATGCATTCTTAGTTCACCATATCAATCAAATAGCATTCTAGGATATTCTGATCGACAAGATCAAATAAAATAATAAGAGATAATTGATTTCCCTCTGGTTCACATAAGAACATATAGCATAATAATACTAGTGTTCCTCATTAAAAATTGCATATGTTTCAGGCAGAGTAATCAAAACAGATACCCCCTGAAGAACACCTCAACACACCTATCTTCCTCTGCTAAAGAACATGAAAGAAAAACGTGTACATGTTCCAGTATGGAAGTAATAACGTACAATAAATGATCCGCAAGGGAGAATTAAATGTGTAGAGCACTACCACCGCAACCTTGACGTGCGAGGCAAAAGACAAAAAAAATAATGCACACGACAACTACAACACAATTTGTTGAGTACTCTACCAATGCAACCCTTACGTGCGAGGCAATTGCCCCTTCCCAACGCAACCATGACGTGCGAGGGACACTGCCAACGCAACCATGACGTGCGAGGGACACTCCCAACGCAACCATGATGTGCGAGGGTGAAATAAAAATAAATACTGCACGGGGTACACATGTAATACGTACTAATGCTTTAAAAACAAAAAAAAATGTGCACTTATCAAACAGTGCACCCACACCCACACTGAATGTTCACTTACATACTGAACACAAAAAAATAAATACCAAAGAATTCACCGAACAACATAAAACAAAACACATGCCAAAATAACACCCTCCCCTACTGCTCACATGTACCACTCACTATTGCTGCCCTCACGTATCACTCGCTAACACAACGATAACCTTCATGTCACCCGAATCTACAGTGCAAATAATGAGTCCATCTACAACCCGCAACCTGAAAATAATATCCAAAACTAACCAGCAAGCTTGGAGTGTACATCGGTGCTTGTGTTAAAAAAAACTTCATGTTAGATATACTTCAAATTTGCATCGCATGCGCAACCTAAGTTAAATAGGAGCAGTTTACACGTTTTTCTGAGTGCAATGCAAACCGCCCTTGACAGAAAATATATATAGTTTAAACATTTCAGGAAGTCATCGTTGTTCAATCTACCGCGCCGTTGAGAATGAACTTTAATAAGTAACGACGTGGTTGGCAAGGTGCATCCTATGCTGAAGATTGCAATCAGCCACTGAAAATTCCACTCGCAAAATGGCGGCACGTAATTGACGCTGAGCCGGGAGGCTCACAGTGCGTTAAGGCAGCAGAGCGTCTCTAAACAATCCCGAACAGCACGAATACAGTTACGTCAGCAAGAATTCCAGGAAGCAACGCTGCAAGGCTCGAGGAACAGGTACGAGGATCGCGTGCAAGCAAAGACGCGCTGTTTGTGTTTAAAAGACATAGATAACGGTTAAACAACCAACCAGATCAGGGAAAAACTGCTGGTGCCAAAATTCATTTAAAAATAAAATAAAGGCCCACCCCCAAAGATCATGGGCAGCAGAAAGAATCCTTCTCAGTAGTGTACCAAAATGAAATTCATCGTTGTCCTCCCGAACATGTTCAAATTCACACAATAAGGTCAGGGGCAACCCGGGCTCTGTCAAGCACAGTTCCAGGAATATCAGGATCTTCGACACTCGACGGTGCAATAAGTACCAATGCACATTACAACAGGGGCAGCCGTCAAAGTTTCAGTGGCCTCAAGCGCTTTTCCCATAAAAGTTTATTTCACAAGTCACCGCACCAGGGGGACTCTGCAATTTAACTACAAATAACACCGGGGCTAGATACATGCCCCCGAATATAGCGTCTGTTTCAATTTTGCATCGTTCAATAAAGCATGTTCACTAAGGAGGTTCCTGTTTGAGCCACAATGATAGTAGGCAGGTTAAAGCCCAATAGCTTGTACGTTGGCAGGTTTCAAACATCAGGTAATTTAAATATCTTCTGATCTTCTGTATCATGTATAGGCACTGTGCAAGTCAAATGTGGATTGTCAGCTCGAAATCCCACAGCAAAAACGTTCATTTTATACAGTCTGTAGGGAGGTTTCAAGCCACTCAAGCCAGCTAATGTCTAACGCCCAACACATACCTCTATGGACTGTCTGTTGGAAAAGACACCGGTGGGGCATCCAAGGCGTTGCGCAGGCTTAAATTTCAGGCTTCTTTTAGATACTGGCCATCTTCTTTTAGTTCCTTGTGTAAATTCTTAGTTCTTCACGCGTGGTTCTTTTCAAAATCGTCGCCATTTTTGTAACTGAAGAAAAGAACTGCCATCTTAAGTAGACCAGGTGCCAGAGAAGTAGTTAAGTAGATGTATTGGTTCAAGTAAGATGGTACAGGGTGCCCCACTGGGAGCAGCATGCTGCTGCTCAACCCCCACTCAGTCTAACTGCTCACTCCTTCAAAGCATGCACACACACCCAACATTCCATGACATCACACTCCTGCAGGCTGAGCAGCCAGGACTAAGAAACATAGGATACAACAACTACCAGTTAAGAAAACCATAGAAATTCAATGAAAAAAATTAAAGGTTACAGGTTGTTCTAGTTAGAAATTAGCATTTAAAAATCCTTTGAAATTCACTGAAAAAAACTAAAGGTTACATGGACGTTATAGTTCGGAAGTGGAATAAAAAAAACTAGAAATTCATTGAAAAAAACAACAGTTACAGGGAAGTTATAGCTAGGCTCAGATTTGACTCGTACACAACCAGTGAAATTCCGCAGTTATAGTTACCTGAGCTTACTATAACTTACGCCCCCGTAATGTACTGCTTATGACCTCACAGATTACGACACTCATGACATGGTCAGTGACCTCACTGTTGACATCATTAAGGTCTAGTCCTTCCTGAGGGCAGGTCGCAACACAGTAACTATGAAGGCTTGCCCCAGCCAAACACAGGTGCACTTTTCCCAACTACTACTGCCTCTTTTTGTGCCAGATCGCCACTTGAGGGTCAGAAGAGTGATGCCCCTTCTTGCCACGGCCTCTCATATTGCCATAGACCCCTATGCATCCGCTACAAGAGTGCCTGGCGGCACAATGGTCACAAGTGGGGGGTTAATGGGATGCTCTAGCGTTGATTTGGACCGGCACCCATCGCTGTATGCTGTGGTGAAACAGCAGTAACCTGTTGCACGGCCCGCTCTTCCTTAACCTAGTTACGCAGGTAACCATCACGACGGACGCATTGCTTACAGGGGGGGGGGGGGCGCATCTGAGGCATACCACCGTCCAGGGCATGGCGTCCTACCAACGGGGCCTCCATATCACCTACTTGGAACTGCTGGCTATCCAGCTGGCACTCAAGGCGCACGCGTGAGGGCTGTGGTGAAATAAGTCACAAGTTCTCATGGTAGGTCATAATGAAGTGCAAAGCTTAAGGGTTCGCCTAAAGGCAGATGGAACCCTAACAAAAAGGATGGAATTACATGCTACCCAGAGGCTAATGCATGTTCACTTAGTCATTTCCATCCTACACTTTTTTAAAGTCATCCTTCTCTTTTTCTTTCTCAAATCAGTTTTCCTCATCACCTCTCTGCCACTGCTGTTGCACACTTCATACACCCTGCATTTACCCCTCAGTGTTCCGCTGTTTCGAGATACACTGCTTCTCCTGCTGTGTTATTTGTATATATACTTTGATATTGTTTGTAATCTGTTCTGACGTATTGCTTAAGTGTGTTGTTCCCTGCCTGATTATGCGGAAAGGCATGTCACAAAAGTTTCTCAGTCGCCTTTAATTGAAAGCGTGTGCCAAGGTGAGGGATTGTAAGGTCACCCTCCGTGCTCGACTGCTCCTTCATCCAGTACTATTCGTGGCCCGTGTCTGGATGCTATTAAAGATTAACTAGGAGAAAGGATGCCCCCGTTGCCAAAACGGCGCTACGCTCAGACGCACTGCGGGCATTGAAGAGACCGGAATAAAAACTCCTGTCTCCCACAATTCGCCACCTGTGAACCTCGAGAAAGGCTTGGAATGCGCCATTTTATACTATTTAACTCACCATTGCTGCCTGATTTCCTGCGGACAGCGGCGACTGTGGTTGTGCGCGCAGTGAGGTTGGCATTTTTTTTTTATTTATATGTGGCTCGGATACGGGCACGGGAATCGAAGGGCAGGGGTGTATTGGGCGGGCCCCAGTGACAGCGAAGAAAGCGGCAGGCGCTGTTAGCTTGACAGTTTGCCAGCTGTCTTTGGCCCAACACTAAAACGGTGTGATTGCCATTGGACGCATCTATAAATCATCGGGATTTCATCTGCAGGCGTTATTATAGATTGTCATTTCCGTCTCCTACTACCATTGTTGGTGATACAGAAGTTGTAATGGTTATGCGTTTTTTTTTTATTAGTCCATTTTACCGTCGTAATGACTTTTGAATTAGGTTGCTCTAAAGCATTTTAATGGGGCAGTAATAGTGCACTTGCATCAGCAACCTTTACCACTGGATCATGCTGCTTTAAGGGCCTTTCGGTTCGACTAATGCTCTAATTAATGGATTCTTGCTTATTTAACATAATCGTTGAATACTCAAAAGTCCCAAAATAAAAGATAAATACATGCAGGGCGAATGAGACAAACTCGCACTTAATCGTGAGAGGCAGAATTTTGATGCACATTTTATGTACTTTCCAAGGTGTGGATTATATGCACAGAACTGTCATGAAACCCAGTTTAGCCGTCTGGGTGTGTGTAGATGTTGAGTAGCAGTTTTAACGCGTCTGAACAGCAGCGATCCTCAACTGCTAATGAGGTTTTTTTTATAAAAAAAATCACGGACACAGTGGTGACATACCTGCAGTGGCACGATTGTTGCTTTTAATGTTTAACCTCAAAGCTGTTTTGTTTTAAAGTTGTCTTGAGTCTTTTGCATTATTTAACTGATGGCGTGTAATGCTGATATTTAATGCTAGGATTTGTTTTTATTTGTTCATCTTTTACAGTGTGTGGCGAACTTTTATTATAATTTTTGCAGTTGTTTAACAGTAATGAAATAATGATGTATTATTTACATTCGAGAGAAAGTTCTGGTTGATGAAGCATTTCTGGAAGCAGCTGCCAGATGAAGCCTGAAAGCGGGTAATGCTCGAATTAATTACTGGTTTTAATATATAGAGCCACATTTCTGCTTGTTCCAAGCTGTGTTAATGTCAGGTATTGTTACTATTACCCAGTTTAATCGACTCGAAGAGAGTGGGCAACATTTACTAAGTATGTAGTTGTTCTTCGAACATAGAAGTACTAAGTTAATGCCGTTGTGGCTGCCCTCTGGATTCAGTGGATGTTAACGGTGCCGAGAGTGAACGGGTGTTTTTTTTAAATTGTTATTGTTCATTCCCACCTGCTCCGCGCACGATCTGGTGTGAGCGTGCCATCACAGCGCCTTTTAAAATCCGGATTATGACTTGCCAAAGCATTTCGTGGAGTCAGTGGCAAGTATAGCCATTATTCCAAAATGATTTGTAAACTGTTTAATGATTGAAACCGGAGGGCTAGATATTGCGGTAGAAAATAGTTCTCACTGCCCGTCAGTTTACTTAGCTCAGTTAGCTGGGGTTCCAGCTACTTGTCGCTAGGGCCGGAATTCTTTTTTGTCCCGAAACACAACGTCCGCTCGTTTTAGCGCGCTTTCGTTGGCTTGTTGCGTTTCCCACGCACCTGCATGGAAGCTTGACTTCAGTGTTATTTAGACCGTCTCGAGCATTCTTCGTACATGGTTTTGAGTCTCGCTTGACAAGGTCCAGATTGCATATGGCCGCCTCGAGGGCACAGCACCACGCGGAAGTGCGCGCGCTGTGCCCGGATTAGCAGGGTCTCCGGTCGCGAGCAAACAGCCTATTATGTAACAGTCTGGCCGAGAGTACACAAACCCGAGCCGCCCCTCTGTTGCAAAGGCTGGGAAGGAGTCGGCCGCAGTACCAGGGCTAATTTTGGTAACTAGGCGGCCGTATTACGTGAACAGGTTATTTAAGTTTAACTTGCTGCTGTGTCAATACCCAAATCGATTGTTTTCTTACCGTGCAGTGAACGCTTCGTTAAAGGGGCGTGTTGGCTTTTTCACATGAAATGCATTTTGAGCGCCCAGTTACCACAAACAGGTGGCACTGGAAAAAATACCGTAGAAGCCGCCAAATCTCAAAGTGACATGATCAGACAAGCACAGTGGTGAAGGATGGCCCTCCAGGGCAGCTGAGGGCAGAGGAAGTGTATAGCCAGCCCCAGGGCATGACACCAGAGCTTCTGCCCTGGGACATAAACCAGTGAAATTCAGCAGTATAGTTACTTGAGCTAACTATACCACTGCCTCTTTTTGTGCCGGATCGCCACCTGATGGTCAGAAGAGTGATGCCCCTTCTTGCCATGATGGCCTCTCGTATTGCCATAGTCCCCCATGCATCCGCTACAAGAGTGCCTGGCGGCACAATGGTCACAAGTGGGAGGTTAATGGGATGCTCTAGCGTTGATTTGGACCCATCGCTCTCTGCAGTGGTGAAACAGCAGCAACCTGTTGCAGGGCCCGATCTTCCTTAACCTAGTTACGCAGGTGACCACTGTGGACGCATTGCTTACAGGCCGGGGTGGGGTGCACATCTGGGGCATACCACCATCCAGGGCATGGCGTTCCACCAACGGGGCCTCCATATCCCCTACTTGGATCTGCTGGCCATCCATCGTTTTTTTGCTCACCATGCCATTCCAGTTTGGACCCAGCCATATGCAAATCAGTCTTGACCCTGCGCCCAATGGGAACAGTCCAGCCCGAACTGCCAGGCCAGGTCCTCCCTGGACTGGAAACAAGCAACCTAGGACCGGTTTCGGGCTTTCAGCCCTTATTAGAGGATAGCTTGACTCCAGTGGCATGGAGAGCACGGGACCCACGTCTGGGCATACCCGTCCCACTCGGGGTGAAAAATGCAAAAATAACAATTGATGGACAGAATGCTGAACAATGTCATACATTCACCCTAGTACAGAGATCTGGGCCTAAATCCATCGTTGTTTTGCTCACCATGCCATTATAGTTTGGACTCAGCCATATGCAAATCAGTCTTGCACAAATTGTGTGTCTTTTGCTGTCTCGCCCTAAGTGTGCCAGGTATGCCCAGACATGGGTCCTGGGCTCACTGTGTCACTGGAATCAAGCTATCCTGACTGATGAGGGGTGAAACCCCGAAACCGGTCCTAGGATGCTTGTTTCCGGTCCAGGGAGGACCTGGCTTGGCAGTTCGGGTTGGACTGTTCCCATGAGGCACAGGGTCAAGACTGATTTGCATATGGCCAGGTCTACACTGGGGTGGCATGGTGAGCAAAAGAATGATGGATTTAACCCAGATCTCTTGACTGGGGGTGAATGCTTTGATTTGTTCTCCATTCCATCCATCAATTGTGTGTCTTCTTCTTGTGCATAACATTATTTCCTCCTCGTTTGCACTCTTCTACGATGGTGATATACACTAAAAAACTATTAATGGGGTATAAATATCTCTGTAAAAGTTCGCGAGGAGTCTGGTAGCGATAGCATGCATCAGTGCTAGGGACACTTCGTCGTACTCAATAATCTGAGTAGGAAGAGCAGGTGATCAACAGCAAGTGCTAGTCTCACATCTCTCCTTAATCGGGAACTTCCTGGGCCGAACTTTCCATTCTTGAAAATGTTGCTCCTTGCTTTAATCAAGAATTAAATCCTGTTGGATACTGTTTGGAGGGGTGGGAGCCCTCTTCAAGCAGCAGCCACAATCTGTCGGGGTGAAACACAAGCAGCCCCCAAATTAACCTGTGCTAAACCCTTTGGTAGCCTGGCATAAAAGCAATCAGGCTTAACTTAGAGGCAATTTGTAAAATATTTCTGCAGCACTTCAACGAGTAATACATTGAGAACACAACACAAAGAAAATCCTGTGCCAATTTGGAAAAATAGAGTGAAATTAACTATATTATTTTAGACCAATATGACAAAAATACAATTAGTAAAATGGGAGATATGCAATTTTACAGATTTAAGTGAAAACGTGCATAAAGTGCCAACTGTGGTTATCAGGTTGCACCAGACCAGGACAAAGTCACAAGTTCATGCAGACTGCGATGGAGATCAGGCCGGATACAGGGACCCAGTTAGGCTTGCTGCACAAATACCTTGAATCCTGGTGTACAGTTTGCATGGTGTTGCTTTGCCAAGCTTCGCCTCGTTCAGTTTCGGTTCCGATTAAGCTATCCCGCGAGGCTGAGTCGGTTCTGGAGAGCTGTGCGGCGAAGCTTGATGGTGCTTTGCTTTGGTTCTGATGAGCTCTGCGGCAAAGCTTGGTGGGGCTTTGCGTTGGTTCAGATGGAGCTGGCAGCTGTACAGCAAGGCTTTGCAAGGCTTTGCTGCGGTTCCAATGGGGACCACAACTGGACGGCTGAGCACCTTCAGGTCCACTTCCATTGGTCTAGGACTGGGGTGGCACCACTTGGGGAAACAGGACTCACAGTAGGCAGAGTCCAGGTGCAGGATTCGTGGTGGTTGTAACCTTTTCTGTCCCTGAGGTACTGATTAAGAGGCCAGGTAACTATCTTTTGGAGTCACTCTGGTGGTCCTGGGTTCAAAGTGCAGGTCCAGTCCTTCTCACTCAGGTAGCAAGGGAACAGAGTAACAGTCTTTCTGGCAGAGCGACACAGCAGTCCTAATGAGTCTTCCACAGGTTCAGTGGTGTACTAAAGAGTTGGGACTGAGGGTCCATTATTTATACCTGGTGCCCACTTTGAAATGGGAGAAGGTTCTGGAGGTTTCCACCCCCAGAGGCGTTAGGGAGTTTCTGCCTCCCTGCCCTGACCCAAGCTTGTCTGGGGCTACAAAAGACTAGTGTCAAACCCTTTGTGAGTGTGTCCAGGAAGAGCCTTTGTGCAAGTGTGAAAGGTGACAGCTCCTCCACCTCATCAAGTCAGAGATGGCCCATCCTGCTAACACCTGTCTTCCCTTTTTCTCACTTACTGGGAGCAATACACAAAGCCACTGCCAACTGCAGCTAGTCATGTGACCCAGGACACAAGCAGCAGACACCAAAAGGCTGTGACCAAAAAATGCCAACTTTCAAAAAGTGGCATTTTCAGGATTGTGATTTAAAATCTAACTTTAACATTAAAGAGGGGTTTAAAATACAATTCTTTAGATACCAAACACGACTTTCCTACCTACTTTCAATTGGATGTTATCAATTATTAAATAGATTGAGTTACCCCAATGTTATCCTATGGGAGAGGTAGGCCTTGAAGTATTGAAAAACAAATGTAAGATTTTTTCACTTGTTGGGCATGTAAAAGTTAAAAGTGCATGTCCATCTTTTTAAATACAATGCACCCTGTCCTATGGGTTGTTTAAGGCCTACACTAGGGGTAACTTGTATGTATTGAAAAGGAAGGTTTAGTCCCGGCAAAAGGTTTATTTTGGTCAAAATGGCTGTTTAAAACTGCATATAAAGGCTCCAATGGCAGGCCTGAGACCTATCTGTAGGGATACTGAAGTGGGTAGCACAGTCATGTGCTGTAGGTCACTAGTAGCATTTCATTTACATGTACAAGTGACTTATAAGTAAATTAATTGTGCCAATTGGATGAAAACCAGTTTTGGTTAAAGGAGCGAGCAGAAGCACTTTAGCACTGATTAGCAGTGGTAAAGTGAGCAAAGTCCTAAAAGCCAACAAAAACTGATTCAGAAAAGAGGAAGGTGCATCTCTAAATGCACAGATTGGTGGGAGGAATCATATTTGGTGTCACGTAGGTAATAGGTTGTAGAGGTTATCTTTCTGCAGCACATAGCCTAGTCTTAGTCTTCCCCTCTTGTGTACATACCTCCGAAAATGAAAAAATATAGCCGTAGTGCTGCTTGTCAGTGGCCTATTCGTCTCACTTGGCGGTTTTGTTTATAACGTGGACAAATATCTCTGATTCTTGCTGGTGAATGCAGTCAGAGAACACACCAGAGTAAATGAAGAGGCAACACAAGTCTGACAGTTGCCATCTGGGGCATTACTGTGGCCCAGGCCCGAAGCGGGGGCATGCCGACCCACATGCCAGCAATATGCTGGGTTCAAGGCAGCAGCTTGTGTTAATTCTAGCCGGTGGCGCAGTTTAGGGGCAACTGGGCAGATTGGGGATCTGTGGGCAGCGCAGTCTCGACTGCCACGTGCCATAAGCTGATCCTCAGGGCCTGATCCCACCCCAGCTGAGGGCAACTGGGCGGATTGGGGATCTGTGGGCAGCGCAGTCTTGACTGCCACGTGCCATAAGCTGATCCTCAGGGCCTGATCCCACTCCAGCTGAGTGACCACCAGCCCTAGGCCAGGCGGCACATAGTGACACAGTGCCAGTGCTGCCTCGTGCCCTGAGCATGGACTGCACATACCTTATTAACGTTATTAATGTTTGGGCCTTGCATTCAGAGAACACCACAAATGTATGTCCTCAAGGGCAGTCAAGCCAGGCTATTCTGATGGATACATCTTACTGCAGATTCCTCCTCACCTTTAGAATAGTCCCCAGGTGCCAGACTGGGTCCAGAAGTGTGGCTCTGCATTCTCCGCGTTGTCCCCCAGAAGTGACAATGTGGAGCTGCATATAAGCAGCCCTGCTGTACTCCAATATTAGTTACTTTTTTCCAGCGCCTCTCTGTTTGGGCTCTGAGCATGACTCCAAAAATGTTCCCTCATGCACCCGTTGTTGATCCCGGACTGTGAACCGAAGCTGTCCTTCACCAAACACTGAAAGAAGTCATAGACATGCTATAAATCCCACTCCTGCTCCAAGTCAAGGGTGCAGATTAGCTCCTTCTCCCTGAGGCGGCTTCCGCAACAAGTCTTCTTTGGCATTGAAGTTTTCTGGTAAGTCCAATTCCATGAAGAAATATACGAAATCAAAGGGAAGTCCGGAGTAAATCAAGGTGCCAACTAACCTCGCTTATCATTGCCGATCACGGAGCTGATTCCACAACTGGTTCTGTTGCGGCTTGACTTTCCTGGCCCATCTGCGTCAGCACACGAGGCCAAGGCCTTCAAGGTGGCCATGCTGCATATTTTTGGCACTATTCTAGTTCCATCTGGCACATTGTTGGGCCCTAAGAATCCTCATGACTCTCCTGTTTGGTTACTGCCTGCGAATACATCTGCTGTGCCGTCTATTCCCCCTAGAACCTGGCTCCAGTTTCGCACAAACTCTGGTGCCGATTTCCACTCTGGCTCCAAGATCTTCAACTGCTCCTCCTCCACTGGCACTGGTCCAAATGTCGCAGACTCCAGTGCCTGACCTCAAGCGGAATCAGCTTCGACCCGACCAAAGTCGCACCTTGACTCCACTCTTGTGCATCCAGTTCCAGTATGCTCTGATTCTGACAAAACTCTGCCTCTTCTGCAAGGCCTTCCTCAAAGGCTCCATCACCTTTTTGACTTGATAATATTGGTGGGGATGATTTACCTCCACATTTTGATGATGATACATGGACATGCAGGAGGCAAGTGGATTGAATACCTTCCTGGTTACAGGTTTGGTGTCGCCCGCTTGGATCTCCTACAGAGGAGAGCACATCCTTTGCTGTGGTGATTAGACTGATGTCATGTTCATACAGCTGCCTTCAGAGGAAGTCAAGAAAAATGTCCTTATGGTCTTTTTGCACCTAGGGCCAGCGTCATTTCAGTCTTAACTTCTATTTAACGTCTATTTTATTAAGCTGTGACTGATACTTTTATGGGTACTTGGGCAAAGGCTTACTCTTGCCAACCAATGAGCAGGCAAATAGCCAGGTGTCATAGACCAGTGCTGGGGCCCCTGTCTTTCTTACAAGGGCACCGACTCATCAGAGTTTGGTTCGCCAACCGTTCACCAGTAGAGTTAAGCATAATGCATTCCCAATGACCCCTCCAGACAGGCAGTTGAAAAAGATTTAGGCATTTGGAAAGCTGATGTTTTCCTCTGCCAAATTGGCATTGAGAGCTGTCAATTCAGTCTGTCTACTAGGCCGTTATATGCATGCCTTGTTGGACATGGCTAGTGAGGTCTTGCTGGTGGTCTTGGAGAATCTTTGCGCCTCTTTAGCTCAACTTACTCAGGAAAGTCAGGATGCAGTAGAGTATGTCATTAGGGCTACATGGATATGGCTGACTGATTGTGAAGTGCAGTGAACACTAGTGTGGTGCTCTGATGCCACACTGGATGTGATCCTCTGGCTTTTCTGAGGATGTGCAGGTGTCTTTAATGTATATTCTTTTTGATGGTCCTGCCTCTTTGGTGACAAGTCTGCCTCTGCCCTCAAGTGCTTTAAAGAAAACAGTCATAGTATGCTTTTCTACCCCTGCCCTACAGTTTCCTCAGCAAAATCGTACCCTTTCAAGGCTACTCCAAAGGGATGGTGTATAGGCATAGTCAGGCCCCACGACTACAGCAGAAGTCACTCCAGTCCCAGGGATGCAGTTCTACTCAGTCCGCTGCTTCTGCAGCATTAGCCTCCAAGCCACTTTCGTTTTTCCTTAGCAGGGCACAGCCACACTGTGGGAGGCAAAATCACACATGTCCTTCCAGGGTGGCAAGCCATAATATCCAACAGATGGGTCCTCCAGATTGTTCAGCAGGGCTATGCCCTATTATTCCTTTCCGACCCACCTCAGATCCCTCCTACATCAGAGCGTCTTTTGGAGAATCACGTTTCCATCCTATTGCAAGAGGTTTAGGCTGTGTTGGCCAAAGGGGCCATATAGAGATTGCCAGGCTCATAAGTAGGAATGAGTTGCTACTCATGCTGTTTCCTTATGCCAAAGAAGGATGGAGGCCTCTGTCCTATTTTGGACTTTCACCCTCTGAGTGCCTTTCTTTGGAAGTAAAGATTCAGAATGCTAACTTTGCTTCAAATTCTTGCTACCCTGGATTTGGGCAACTGGATGGGTGTCTTGGACCTGCAAAGTGCATACTTTCATGTGCCTCTCCTGTAGTCTCACTGCTGTTTTCCTGCAGCTCAAGGTTGGCCAGGAGCATTTTCAGTCTGCTGTGCTCCCCTTCAGCCTTACCAGCGCCCCTTGGATGATGATAAAACTGATGACGTGGTCGAGGTTAGGAATGTGATTATTTGTTTTTCCCCTACCTCGATTACTGACTGTTACAGGCAGGCTCACCACAGTCTGTATAGAATACCTCCAGACAATGGTGAACCTCTGAACATCTTTTGGGTTCCCAGTCAACAAGCCAAAGTCGCACCTGACTCCTTTGCAGAGATTTCTTTTATAGGAGCTTGGTGGAGTTCTGGGCTTTTCTTCCTTTGCAGCAAGTCTAGGACATTCAGACTATAATTCAAATGTTTCAGCCTCAGGCCTGTATCTTGGAGAGAGCAGCTCTGAGGCTTCTGGACCTATTGGGCTTCTGCTTGTTCACTTTGCCATGTGTCTTATTCAGGCTCTGCAATGAGATCTGAAGTCTCAGTAGGTACAGCCTCATGGTTATCTGTCAGATGTCATCAAGGTTTCGGAGGAGACTGCAGTGGGGGCTGCTGAACCACATACTGACCTGCAGCAGACCCTCCCCCACCCACAGCTGGTGGTGGCAATGGGTGCATCCCTGCTGTGCAGGGGCGACCATCTGGTAGAGGAGGAGATCAGAGAACTCTGGTGCCTGACGAAACCCAGCTCCACATAACTATTGGAGCTGCAGGCAGTTATCTTGCCTTTGAAAGCCTTCCTTCCATCCATCAAGGGAAAGCTGGTGAAGGTCCTCTCAGACAACACCACCTCCATATCATACTTAAATACTTAAACAAACAGTACAGCATGGGGTCCGGTCTCAGGGGGCACTGCACCTCTGGAATTGGCTGGGTCTTCAGGTTACTTACCTGATTGTGAACGCCCTGGTGGGATCTTTGAATGCCAGGGTGGTTGAGCTCCGCTGGTGGCCCCTAGTGGATCAAGAATGGCTGTTGCATCCCGAGATTGTGCGGGATATCACCAATGGTGAGGAGAACCGTGGCAGGGTCTTTTTGCCAAAATCAAGAATGTGCATTAAGACTTATGCACTTTGGAATTCTCAAGAATACTTACTCTAGGAGTGACATTCTGGCTAGAGTGGAGCAGATGTCTCCTATAGCTTTTCCACCACTGGCTCTCCTGTCCTAAGTTCTGAAAAAAATCAGGAATGATCGTGCCCATGTCATCCTTGCTGATCGTGCCCATGTCATCCTTGCGGCTCCAGATTGGGCCAGTAGAGTGGAACTTCTGGACATGAGCATTTGTCCTCTGTTCAAGCTACTTCTGCTGGAGGATCTTCTGTCGCAGAAGCAAGGCTGAGTTTTATACCCAAACCAGCGCAATATATACCTCCATGCATGGAGATTGAGCAGACAAAAGCGTCTGCATTCGATCAGCCACCTAAGGTTGTAGATGCCACCCTCTCATGTCTAGGCGTCCTTTTACAAAGTCTGTCTACGGTGGATGCTAGGACAAATTTGTGGCCTGGTGTGGAGTTTGCAATACAAAATCCTTACAAGCCAAACTGTTGAATATATTACTGTTTATTTTGTCCTTGGCTCAGGAAAGTCTTTCCGTGGGCACCATAAAATGTTATTTATTGGTCCTTTCTGCCTTTTTGTGTTTGCCAGAACAAATGTCCTTGTTTAAATCACCTGTAGTGATGTGCTTTAAAAAGATTTGACACACATGTTCCCTTCAAAAGTGTTTAACCCACAGTGGGATCTCAATTTGATCCCGACTTGCCTTATGTGTACTCCTTTTTAAACCCTTAAAAAGCTGCTTGCTGGGCCTTTTTTTTTCAAAACAGTCTTTCCCATTGCGATTTCTTCAGCTAGTCACGAGTGAGCTCCAGGCTTTATCTGTGCAGTCACCCGGACCTTGGATGCAAGTAGAGAATTAATCAGAAGCGGCAAATCAAAATTCAAGTTACTCATCACAGTTAAATATCAATCATTTGGAAGTCAATGATGACATTTTATGTGAGTTTAAAGAGTTTTATTCAAATCTTTTTAGTATGTAATTCTTTATTATTCATCAATTAATTCTTCTCAAATCCAATACAGAACATGAACAATTAAGCGTGTTCCATAGGAATAAAATCCCCATTCTAAGTCTTAAAATGAGAAAAGTATTGTGAACCCAAAAAGTGTTTGAAACCAAGAGGTGAAAGCATAAAGCTTTAAGCAATTGAAATAGCACTTCTCATGAAGAGAAGTTCAGGAAATTCAGTGAAGTCTCAGAAATATAGCATCCCTTCTGACAAGGTGAAATTAATGGGTCCGCTCAAAGCTCAGAGCTTCAAAGCATAGAGAGACGGGCTTTTCAGAGGAAAATAAGTTCAGTTCTAAGAGAGTGGGCATTAGTAAGCGATCTCTCAAGTCTAGGAATACAGACTAATATAGTATTTTGATATCTACACTTAAAACAAACCTTGCAACAGTCCATCTTCTCTTCCAATAGGAGCACATTGTCTTCATGGGTGCGGAAATCTTCCACCATCTATGATGTCTTGAGAAAAAGTCTTACAGATATTAAGTGTTATATGTAACATTACTGACAACATTGTACAAGTCGTGTTTTGGTTCTCACTGTTTCTTAATGTGCAAAACAAAACAGGTCATGATTAGGTCTGGCATTCCACAAATTTTATCTCTTTCTCACATATTCAAACTTGCAAATCTTATTCAAGGAGAAACATTTAAGTGAAATGTAACTACATTATTTAATACCCTATTGTATTCTTTGAACAATATATATCAATGAAAAGGTTGAAAACTATCTTTTTCTATTAAATCATGTTGGTTCAGAACATTTTATCATTGAACTCTTCACACTACTAAGAATGTGGACTTAAGTTCAGTAAGAATGAAAAAGAGAACGGCATTCATAGCATTTCAAATTTAGCCTACTGCTCCCAATTGCCTTTTTTAAAATGTGGCTTCTCGCTTTAGGCCTACACTTTATTTCTACATGTGTATTGCATTAATTTGGGTTTATAACAACGTTCTATCCTAGGCATGCTATTTACAGTCCTACTCACCCAACATTTTCTGCTCGCCCTACATTGATTATTGTACCAATGGTAACATGCACTCGGCCATTCAGCCTTCAACCTCCAATTCCTAAAATGAGGCTGAAGGCTGCAGTTTATCTACACACATCTTTCCAAAACTGCATGCAGGCAAATATCAGTATTCTGTTATATGTACAGTTTAATTAAATGTTCTCATCAACCTTTCAGGTATTTAAACAGTCCAGAAGGCCCTGCCGTTTGCCATCCCAAGGCTCTTGGTTTACCAAACGTCCTCCCCCGGCTGTTATTAGAGCATGGGTTTGATAACCTGGGGCCAAATGTACGAATAATAAGAATAGCAATTTCCAAATAGCAACTTTTACCAATTCAATATTTGGTAATCGCTGGCCTTAATGTACGAATCTTTAAATTTTGAAATATTGATTGCTAAACGGTCGCAAATAATAATGAGGTCAATCGCTGTTTGCTACTTATTAGAATTGATAGCCGTCGCAGGGATGGTGTCCTGCTGGGATAGCAGACCATTATATCAGTGATAACTTTTAAATAAAGCAATCATTTTTTCTAAGAAACATATCCCATTTTCCGTAAAGGAGAACAGGATGTGTTTCAAAAGAAAAAAAATGAAATATTTTAGTTACATTTTTTAAGAGTAGGCGGTGGTCCCTGGAACCACAGGCAGCTCTTAAAAAATATTTGTTTCAACCTTCACATTATAAATGGTTCCCACCACCTTTGATATGCTGGTAAAATATTTTTCAACCGTAATTCAGTCGCAAATCATTAATACATCCCATACCAATTAGGTATTTGGAAAAGGCGCCCTAAACACACCCCTTCCAAATACTTAATTGGAAATGGGTCGCAAACACACTGTGATTCGTTAACAAGTAACCGAATCACAGTTAGGTGCTAGTACATTTAAAAAAGCATTTTTTGCAGTCACAAAGATGCTTGGTAATTCTGGCGCTGGATTTTGACCCTATATTATTCTGCACTTGGTTTCTTACCTATCCGTTATCCTCCACTAAGTGTGGGTGAACCAGGGAAATTCAATATTTTGCATTGTACTCCACTTGGTAGGAGCCTCCTTTAAATTGATTGTGACGTGGGCTCTGATTGATCTGTTTATAAAAGGCTTCCTGAATCCCATTCACAGAAATCTTAATTCCAGTCTCTCCTTGGCATCTCTCTGGTAGTCCTCTTGATGTGCTCTATCGTCCTCTCTCCAACTCCCCTCCTCTTACCTGCCAGAGAGCGGAGATTTACATGACGCCAGTTCTGGATTTAAAAAAAATGTACTCCAGGAACCAACGGCGACCGGCAACATTACAAAATGGTGAGGCGCAATACCCAAAACACTCACCATATATGCTGGCCACAGATCTCCGTCCTGACGCTCTCCTCCACGGCGCTGCCTCGGGCAGAAAGGGAGGGACTTCCTCGCTTATAAAACCCAAAACCAACGAAGCAGGCTCACCCAGCACTCATTTTGAAGTACGCATGTGATATTGGCCGCCTGTAGACAGCCGGACAATCTCACATGGGCACTGGCAGGGGGCTGCATTAATAGTGCAATTACATTAATCAGCCCCGCCTGCTGCCCTCGCTCTGGAACAGCACAAGCCTGGGACACATTAATAAAATGGTATTTATTACCATTTTATTAATGTGTGTACTTGCCTCGCTCCCAGCAGGGGGGGGGGGCTACGGTCCTCCGCCATAATTGGGGGTCTAGATGTGGCACAGGAAAGAGGGTGGAGTCAAAAGGCAGAGCTTGAAAAGTAGAGTCAAACAGTCAGTTTAGACATTTAAAAAAAATCTGCTGCAAAGAAAAATCTGCTGCAAAGAAATTGGCAACAAGTACATACAGTGACGTAGCTAGGCCTAAGGCCGCCAGTGGCGGCCCCTGCGTTTGCCATCCATAGCAGCCTGATCAAAGAGCGGCGGGGAGGGGAGAGGGGGAGGGTGCAGTAGTGATTCATGCAGCCGCGCCGGCTGCAGGTAAGAGTGGGGGTGTGCGCTAGCGATTCATGCAGCCGCGACGGCAGTTGGTAAGAGCGGGCGAGGGGGAGCCGGCCGCCACCCCCAAAACTTGTCCCGCTTGGGGTGGTCCACTGAGTACATATGTGAGGGTGAATCTGTTCTAGATTACTTAATTGGCCACAGAGGTTGCACAATTTCTTACTGGGTTAAAATACCTGCTGCAGAGATCATTGTGTGCTCAGTAATCTTGATGGGATTATAATAGCAATAAGGCAACTCTAGTGGTTAACACAGGTCTGGGAGACCTTTGTGTTTTGTCCAGTCACAGTCATAAAGGAACATGGAGGGTCAGTGTGCTGTCTGCAAAACACATAGTGTAACATGCAGATCGCAGATTATCATTAGATCGGTAATTGAGCTACAGGTTTTGACACAGATAATTTTGTTACTTCCAGTTCTTAAGTTTCAAGCCTTCTAATATAGCACGGTAATTGATTTACTGGCATCAAGGAGCTGCATACAACCTGTAAGTCATGGGTTTAGATCAATCTGCTCTTATTGTAAGATTGCGAACAATCGTTCCAGTGGGAGGCAACAGTCTTGTTAGTGCAGACAACCGCAATCACTGTGTTATGGTCTATACCCTGACCTTGTGTTTCTCCCGACCATTCACTCTTTTAACACATTATGTATACAAGAAAGGATGCTATGTGATTCCTACACCTTTTAATCCTCATCGTTTTATGTAATATTTCCTGTACATTTATTTACACACTTCCACTTACCAGGCAGTGAGATGAGTAGTGCTATGAAATAATTAAATAAAAAAATAGCAGGTGCCATTTAAATGACTATTTGTGTAATTACTCATTGAGACAGATAAATCTTAGGTTCTTGAAGTACAAGCACATATCTTACACTAAGAGTTGAACAAAATTAAAAACCTGCTTCAAATAGCTTCTCTTGTGAAGTGGTAACAAGCTGTGCGCCTTGATGTATTCCACTGCACTGGTGTCTATGTGTTAAGCTTCAGATAGCCAGCTCTCATCTTGGGTGATACTTGAACAAAAGAAGAGCTTGAAATCAGGCCTTTGTGCCCGGCTGGAAGTGACAATAAGAAAGTCCCCACACCAGCAAGTTGCTGCTCAGGCCGAAAGGCGGAAACTGCTGAAGTGTGTCCCAGTGCCAGAAAATAACACCAGGACATATTCAGCATGTTTCCTAGGGTCAGCCGGATAACCGATACATCCCAGAAATAGCTGCTGGAACCAGGATCCGGCGCGTCCCCCCTACTTTCGAGCAGTGGCCGGTGCCGTCGTAGATGGGGTCCTGGGCCGGGGTTACTCTCTGGCACCCGTAGCCCCGCTTTGTCTAATCTTCAGTGTGAGTGTTGGAAAGTGGGTTATTGGTAGGGGCAAATGTAGGTCTGCCACTGGCAATAAGGCCACTAACACATGGTAGGACTCCGCATAGGTCTTAGAAATTTTTTCCTATGCTCAATCCTTGGTAACGTGGCTGCGAGCAGACAGGCTTAACTTCAAAGACAGGTATATAAAGTATTTAAAAACGCCCTTTCAGTAAATAATTAAGACACAACACATAATAAAAATCCAACACCAATTTAAAAAAAGGAAATATTTTTATCTTTAAAATGACACCAAAACGACAAAAATACAATGTAGGGAACCGGAGATATGAATTTTCAAAGATTTAATAAAATATAGCACTTAGAAGATTATAGCACCATATTGTGATACCTGCTCGTGATAGACCAGACCAAAGTCAAAGTTTCAGGCCGGGCGCGATGGAGCCCTGAGCGGCTACAGCTCCCGGCAGGTCCCGGTCTCAGTTTCTACCTTCACACTTAGAAACTTTTCTGGAGCTTTTCTTTCCAAGTGCCCACAAAGCTCCCAGCCAGTCCGGTGAGTGTTCGCCGGCTTGACTTGTGACGAGGTCACGGTCAACTTCCCTGAAGCAGACGTAGAAAATTTCACAAGATCACTTCAGCGGGGCAACCCAGGAATCCAGGCCAGCACGCCATGGAAGGCAGGCAGCTTGGCTCTCGCGGTTGCTCCCGATCACCTTTCTACGAGCGGACTTAGAAGCTTTTCTGGAGCTTTTTCTCGCGGGGTCTCTCGATGCTCCTCATGTAGCCGGATCCAGTGAGGAATCGCTGGCTTCAGTTTTCTTCAAGTCTCGGTCAAACTCTAGAAGTTGGACCCATGGAGCTTTCAGCGGGACGCACCTGTATGGCTTGGCCGCCTCGCGGTTGAAGGTAGGCGGCCTGGCTGACCAGGTTGAGTCGGTTCCTCTATGGAGCTTTTTTTCAAAGTTGCTCCAAAGTTCTCTAAACTTCTTGAACTTCTTCCTGAAGCTCCTCAAGGGGTTCCAAAGTGTCTCAAACTTACTCCAAGGGTCTAGAAGCTCCAAGATGGTCTTTGAAAGTTGAGGACGTCAGTTGATCCACAATCCACTGGTACAAAACCCTTACAAATCCACTGATGGTTCTACAAGTTGTAGATTTAGTTGGTGATGTTCCAGTTGAGCTCTTTTAACCTGTAGCTTTCAGGGAGTCCACTCTTTAGTTCTTTTTCAGCAAAATAATACACAGGGCTGTAGTTTCAGATGGTGCAGTTTTCAGAGGTCAGGCCTTAGAAATCTTTGCACAGCAAAGCTTCTCAGCAGGGCACTTCTTACTTCAGTAAGTTTCAAGCAGCAGATCTGGAGGGCTCTGTCCCTCTCAGATACTTATTTCAAGTTCTCTGCGTCATGCAGGAGGTCACTTCTGGCCAATGGGAGCAGGGTAACTCCGCAAAGTTATGACCACATTCTGTAGAGTGTGGCATTATTTTGCTTCAGAGTGCATCAAATCTTCCAAATCCATAGTGGCTGGTTTTCCAGCAAGCGCTGGCTAAACACACCCCTAGGATGGCTAATTTACTTAGACTCTCCCACCTGCATCTGCTCATACCTTCCTTAAGCCTACCATCTGCCTGAGGTGGGAAGTTCAGAGCTGTAAATGACAATGGTCTCTACTCTCCCCTTTGAAGAGCATAGTTTACGACTCCTCCCCCTGGCCTGGCATTCCTATGGAACAGCACACTACCCTGCCATCAGAGCTGGTTAACCCCAGGAGCTCTTAATCACTTCTTCAAGGCAGCCTGGCTAATCCACTTAACTCTGACCAATCAGGGCAGACCACTGGAAGGCTGAATTTGGACTTACAAACAAGAGTCTTATAACTTCTTGTATGTACACTTAAGGAGAAATTCAACGATATGATATTGTTGGATTTAATAATACCATTCTGGGAAGTCTTTGAATGGCATTTCTATCCCTTTCCTATCCATAGTTATTAATCAATACCTTCCTACCATGTTAACCTATGTAACGGGATTTGCAATGGGAAAAATGCCTTGGGCCATTTTTCCAGCACCAGGACTAACAAAAACATATTTTATAAGTACTTGTCTTATATCTACAGGAACCCCACCCCATGTGCAACTAGGGTAGACTTTAGGAGTTCTAAATCTGTAGAAATATTGCAGATTCTCCCTCTACAGTGCTCCTAGCATCAAAGTCGAATTTGAGCAGCACTTTACCACAATGTGGGAAGTGAAATGTGAAATTTCACTTTACCCACGCATATAAAAACTAATTTTATAAGGGTGTACCTTATAAATATCTGACCCCCCACACCATGTATATCTAGGGGAGATCCTGGGGGTCCCTAATATGCCAAAACATTGTAGGTTATCCAGATATGATACAGTGGAGAGGATTGACCGCAGCTCTGACGGTGTCCCATGTTTGCTGTTTGCCGGCGGAGCTGCTTGTTGGGCGTGGCACTGTGTCGGGAGGGCTCCCGTACGCGCATGATTGCTGGTGAACTGCGAGGCTAGGGTCCAGGTTGCCGACACTGTGGAAGTCGGGGGGCCCCCCACCGCGCTATTGACGGTAGTGCTGCAGGTGTAACTGGCATTCTTAAGCGCTGATCAACATTGGGGCCGCCATTGTTCTGCAGCACGGTACCCCTCCCCCATCTGCACTGAGTGCTTCACTACACCAACTTTGAGGGCGCTTGTGCTTCTGAGGTGGCGGCTTGGAGGCTGCAAGGATTCCGGCTCTTGAGTCCTGCTGGACTTCCAATGATTCAGCCATGAGGGCAACGGCTAGTGTTGCTGCAAGGACCACAACGCCCAGGAGGCAGCGGGGGCAACGCGATGACATTTCCACGCCCAGAGGCGCGTAAAAACGACCGGCTTGCTCCCGCAGAGCTGGACTTCCACTGATTCAGCCGTGAGGGCAACGGCTAGTGTTGCTTCAAGGACCACAACCCCCAGGAGGCAGTGGGGGCAACGCGACGACATTCCCGCAACCAGCGGGCTCCCACAGCGCGGGACGCGCGCGGGCCAAGGACAGATCCGTCGGAGCCCGTCGGAGGCTGGGCTGGGCCACCTCCCTGATATCCATTCCCTGGCATTCGATTTTCTCTTTAAGCCTCCAGGTAACGTGAAGCTCATAGTTATTCCCGGCCTGCCATTTGTGTTGTATTATACCTTTGCACCTGAGCTCGGTGTTACAATATGAATAAGCGTAGAGGAGTAGCAGGGACCTTAGATGCTTTTATTTTGAGAGCAGAATCTTTGTTGACATACGAAATTGAAATGACTGAGCGACGCCTTTCTTTGGATCCCACATCACTACAGTCCCGCCTATCACTAGGCGGTCCCAACGCAGACAATGCACCACACTTAACTCCCCAAAAGTCACCGCCTACTGTAATTCATTTTGTTTCCCCGAATTCCTCCCCACCAAATTTGGACGCACCTAATATGAGCACCCCAGTTGTGTCCTGCATTAATACTAGGGCACAGGTTGCTAAATCCCAAAGAACTGCTAAGCTGAAAGCACCACCGAATAAATGGAAGCGGAGCGCAGGTGCGCTACAAGCACAAAATGCCCTCGATCTGTCAATCTCGTAACTGAACATGCAGCCATCTTAACTACTTCTGTGGGTATCCAGACAGACGTCACTTTTGACTCACCAGGCCATGTCATCGATGTAGACACTGTTGGGGCCACTGCCCTTGTAGGCTCTGTTGAGAAAGTTTTGGAAACCGCACTGATCCACATTAAGGAGGTAATTGATAAGAATTTTGATCTCCTTTGGGGAAAGTTAAAAAGGACGGACTTTGTACTGGACAATTTAAGTGGTAGCAAAGTGGATTCTCTCTCCGATGATGTTGGAGGGGAATTTTATCAATGCCGGTAGTTGACAATTGCGGGTTAGACCCATAGTTATTAAGTTCCACTCTGCATAAAGACATCTCATCTGATAATTCTTGTCTAACATGCCGTAATCTAAATGAACCTCCTGTGTCAGTTCCTAGTCTTGAGCAGAGGAACACACAGGATATGCCCGAGTGCCTATTGCAAATATCCTAGAGCTAGGCAGCAGTCACCATAAGCATCCATATTTTGGCACTAATTTAAGTGACCTTAGTAGGGGTGCCATGGACTACCCTAGGAGTAGCTGCCCGAGACCCAATGCCGATGTTTTGAGCCTTCCCCCAGCCTCTTGCCCCTATGTGTTAGTTTTGGCTGGCGTCCCAAACCTTACTGGGGACCAGAGGGAGTCCTGGGAAGACCTATGTAATAAGTCTGTGGATTGGTTAAGCAAACACAAAAGATTCCTCCCCTCGGATATGAATGAGATTCTCATGGCCAGACGAGTTGGGTGGGTTGGTCATTCTCCCAAGAACATAAATGGTGACTGTATTGTCATTAATTTTCATAGGCCCCACATGGTTCGCCGCCTATTAAGTATCCGTGAGCAATCATTCACACAAAGTTCCAGTATTTGTGCGCTCCCTCTAGGTTATTTTTACAAACCACAATATACACCTATTGGGAATGTTTATGCACTGCCCCTGGTAACCAATAGGTTTCAGGCTCTTTCTAATCTGGATGCTCAGGATTGACAACCATCCCCATTGGTAGACCAACCACACCAGGCAGAAAATTTCCTAGGTATTACTCCTGTAGCCCTTACTGATACGCCTGCCGACCAGCAACCTATATGTAATGCCAAAGCTGAAACTGATTTGAGTGTATTAAGCTGGAATGTAGCAGGTCTACAGTCGAGGCTTGGTGACCCGGATTGGCTGCGTTTCATATCGGATCAAGACGTAGTTATGTTCCAAGAGACTTGGGCCACCCATGAATTATATATTGAGTGGTTTCATTGTTTTAGCATAGTAGCCCCACCCCCAAATTTGGCCAACCATCTGAGAGGCCTATTTATTGGGATTAATGTTACTGCTGGAGGCAGTTTTAAGGTTTATCTACCAACAGCCGCAACTTTCAAGTTTTGATCTACAAAAGGAGAGTTTCTTTTTATTTGATAAATTTTTATTATAATAATTTTCATTGTATTCCCAATAGAAATGTTATTGAGCTCTTTGATTTTATTTCTAATTTAGACTGCCAGCAAGGCTCAGATGGGATTACCGGGATGCTATTGGGTGGTGACTTTAACGCGAAACTTATAGATATGCCACATGGTGTAGGTATACATAACTCAGGTCCCGCCTATCGCAGGGGCGTAGAGCTGGCCGTGTTCTTGAGTTCGTATAATCCCTCCAATGCCATGGATGCTGTGGGCACATCACACGCCATCAAGCACCAACATTGAGGAAGGGGTTGTTCCTCAACCATAGATTTTAACTTTATTTCCCCTCCCCTTGCAGACCGTCTAATATCTGCAGAAGTTATTGTTACTAGCCACATGGACCATAATCCGACTAAAATAGTATTGAGATTGACGCCTCAGCCCGTGTTCTCTTCTGAATGTGGGGCCAGGAATTTAATGCCCTCAACTGATAACTTAAGAGTAACATGGAGGGGTGTCGATAGTGGCGAATTATTTCAGTCACTGGTGAAGGATAATATGCACCTTATTAATTCATGTTTATCGATACAAGATCCACATCCAGAGGCAGTTCAGGATTTTACTAAACTCTGACAACTAAAAACCCTTTTGTCGAAACCTATTCCCCGGGCGAAACATGGCCCAAGATGGTTTCGATCAAGAGTGTTCTGAGGCTAATAGGAACCTGCGCAGGGCTCTATCATCCAACCCAAGGTGCACCGCAGACGTGAAAATGGCTAGGCGGAGGTATAACACAGTGATTGCCAATCGGAAAGGAGCACTCTTAAATGATCGCTGTGAAGCTTGATCTAAGGCTGCCACTATAAAGAAGGTCAACATATTTTGGTCTGCTCTGAGGGACTTGCAATCTATGGGCTAGCTATTAACTCCTATTAGCTGTACCATTTCGAGTGAGTCGAGGGAAAACCACTTCTCAAAAATGTATGCTACTCCCCCCACAAGAGTCAGACCAGTATGAATTTGACCCATTGTCCAGCATACAAATATCTTTTCCTGAGGTGGAAGAAGCTATCCATCAGTGCCTCGGGAATAAAGCCCCTGGCCCCGATGGGTTAACTATAGACCTAATCAAATGGAAAAAGGATTTTTTGAATGTTTTTAATAATTTAACGTATGCTCTGATACCAAGCACTTGGGCTACGAGTATTATTGTTCCGATTTTTAAAAAGGGGGACCGGTCTCAACCTATTAATTACAGGCCTATCTCCCTGATAGATAACACCCTAAAAATACTGGGCAGAGTCTTATATAATAAAATGTTCGAGGCATATGAGCTGCAGATTACACACTTGTGCATAGATCGCCATCTGGTGTTGGGCCCGGATGTTTGCAGTTGTTTTTCCTCTTGGAAAGTCTTTGGAAGTCACGAGGTCGGTGACTCCTCCTTTGGATCGTATTGCGCATGGGCTTCGGCTCCATCCTCAGATTGTTTTTTTCCGCCATCAGGCTCGGATGTAATCTTCGCGCTCCGGTTCCGAACAGCTTCCAGTTCGACGCGCAATCCTCACCCCAATTCACGGTATTGTTTCGATCGGGATCTCCCCACTCGACGCGCCTCACATCGGCAAGACCTTCGGTTCCAGTCGTCGACGGCGGCCTTCGGGCCTACTCAAGCTCCGGTCCTGGCTAATGGAAAGGACTCCATTTAAAAAGTGACCTCGATGTGGGTCCAAATTCCCCCACACCAATCTCTGCCTCTCCCCTGAACACGAGGCTCGAGACTGTCCGGTGTGTAAATCCTTCCGGTCCAAGAAAACTATTCGGGACCGAAGAGCCAGAAGAACCATGGCACACTCCTGGACGGCGATCCCGGACGACATCTTCGTGGAAGGCGTCGACGCTCCAGAACAACACACCGACTAAGGACTCGTCAGCGCCTCCGAAGCCGACGATTCAGATGTGGAGGACTTCACTCCGGCACACAGGGTTGTGCGTACTAATCTACCCCCTCCCACACCCTCACCGGCACCGAAAAAGCCTTCGGTCACGCCTTCGCCTTTGGGCCTAAGCAAGACCAAAGACACTGCTTCCCACACCGCACCTACGGGACCGGTAAAAAAGCCAATTAAGCCTTCGGGCGGCTCGGGCTCGAGCCAGCCCACCGTCGGAGCCGATAAACACTCTTCGGCACCGAAAAAGAAACCGGTCTCCATCTCGACACCGAGCCCCACACCGAAACACTCTGGTCGATACCCAGCTCCTCGGCACCGACCCCATCTTCGGTACCGACAAAAGCACACAAGGCCACCGGCACCGACACTTCGAAGCCGAAATCCACCTCGGCGCCTACTAAACAATCGGAGCTTTCCAAGCATGGTTCCAAACAACGAACCAACACCGATAAACCTAAGAAACCACCGGCCCGACGCCTTCGGCGCCGACGGACCAACCAGCCTCTCCTGAACTATTCGCACCGGATCCCTTACAAAAAACAGTAACTAAGGATCCCAAAACTGGACATTTGATGCTCTCTATCAAAAAGAGACCGTTCGAGAAACCTGCTCCGCCTCCACCTCCAAAAAGGAAGGACTCTGCTATCTCCCCTTTCAGACTACCTTCCCCACCTCCACCACCTCCTCACCCTTCCCCTCCTCCACCTTCTCCACCCCCACATCATCATTCACCGACCCCATCCCCGGATGATGATGATCAAGGGGATCCATATGATGACATAGGGGATGTGCCCCAAGATACACCTACAGGGGACCCCACTCCCACAGGATCCCCAGACCCATGGGACGATTATAATATCCCTGATATCCCTAACGTTCCACAAGACGATCTTTACCCTTCCAGACCTTCTCCACCAGAAGACTCCTTGGGGTTCAACCATTTACTGCAAAGGGCGGCACACTACCACGGGGTAGATTTACATACCGACCCAGTGGAGGAGGATTTCCTCCTAGATACATTTGACACCACACATAGGACCACCTCCATATTGCCTATGCTTAAAGGTGTTATAAAACATGCGCCGGAGATCTTTAAGGACCCAGTCAGGGCCAGGGTCATTAACCCGCGCATTGAAAAGAAATATAAAGCCGCCCCAACAGATCCCTCCTACATCAGAGGGCCCTTTTCCACAGCACGGAAAAGGGCCAATTCCAGGCGACGCACCACCACCTGACAAAGAGTCTAAACTCTTGGACGCATCAGGCAAGCGTACTGCATCTCAAGCGGCCAATATATGGCGTATCGCCAATACACAAGCACTACTAGCGAGGTATGACAGGGCCCATTATGACGAGTTAGAAGCCATAATGCACCATCTCCCTGATAAATACAAAGCTAGGGCCAATGAGCTAATTCAGGAGGGCAAAACAATTACTAATACCTCCATACGTTGTGCCTTAGATGCAGCAGACACAGCCTCTAGGGCCATCAATACTAGTGTCCTCCTCCGTCGCCATGTCTGGCTAAGGATATCAGGTTTTAAACCGGAGGTACAAGCCTCCATCCGCAACCATCCCTTTGACCAGGAACATTTGTTTGGCCCAAAAGTGGATGACGCCCTAGAAAAAATGAAAAAGGACACCGACACGGCAAAATCCATGGGAGCCTTACAATCTCACCCTCCCAGACGCTCCTATCGCCGCTCTTCTTTTCGGAGCACATCCAGAGGCTACTCCTCAGACACCGCTTCCACTTCATACAAATCCCCTACTCAGTCCACCTTTACAAGGGGTTACCAGAGAGGTGGCTACAGGGGCAACAATAACAAAGGCAGTGGCAAAACAAACACCGCCCGCTCTGCCACCGCGCCTACCCAATGACTTCCCTCCACTTCCCCCAGACCATCCCACTCTGGTCGGGGGCAGACTCCAACATTTCCTTCTGGTCTGGACTACCATCACCTCAGACAAATGGGTAACAAAAATAATTCGGTAAGGCTACTGCCTAGAACTAATATCTACCCCCCCAAACATTCCACCCAGACAACACCCAATGTCACCAGAACATCTACTGCTACTCAAGCAGGAGGTAATCTCCCTCCTAGACAAAAACGCAATAGAACACGTTCCTACCAACCAACAAAATATGGGGGTCTACTCCCTATATTTTCTCATACCAAAAAGGGACGAGACTCTACGGCCCATCCTAGACCTTCGGCCCCTAAACAAATACATACACTCAGACCATTTCCATATGGTGACGCTTCAGCAGGTACTTCCGCTGCTTTCCCAAAACGACTTCCTCACCACATTGGACCTAAAAGACGCTTATTTCCACATTCCAGTGCACAACGCTCACAGGAAGTACCTCAGATTTGTAGTGGACGGCCAACACTACCAATTCAAAGTGCTCCCGTTAGGAGTCACAACCGCACCACGAGTATTCACCAAGTGCCTAGCAGTGGTGGCAGCACATCTGCGAAGACAACACATTCATGTCTTCCCATACCTAGACGACTGGTTGATAAAAGCCAGTTCATACAATCAGTGTGTACAACACACACACACCACGATCCAGCTACTTCACCAGCTAGGCTTCACGGTAAACCACGAAAAGTCCCATCTACAACCATCCCACATAAAACAATATCTAGGTGCCACTATAGACACCTCAAAAGCGCTCGCCTACCCCAATCCTGCCAGGATTGCAAGCATTCAGGCTCTACGCGCAAAATTCATAGCACACCACTCCCTCCCAGCTCGGGTGTTTATGTAACTAATAGGGATGATGGCCTCTTGCAACTTCATAGTACCTCACGCAAGACTCCAGATGCGTCCTCTCCAAGAGTGCTTAGCGCACCAATGGAACCAGGCCCAGGGTCAATTAACAGATCTGGTGTTGGTAGACGGTTGTAACCATCGCTCTCTGCAGTGGTGGACCACCACAAACCTTTCCAAAGGTCGATCTTTCCTGGACCCGGTTCCCCAGATAGTACTAACAACAGACGCATCGCTTTCCGGCTGGGGAGCTCATTGATTACATCTCACCATGCAAGGCAAATGAACACCTCAACAGAAGATACTCCATATCAACCATCTGGAATTACTAGTAATCTTCCTAGCCCTAAAATCTTTTCAAACACAGATTTCAGGCAAGGCAGTCCTGATCCGCACAGACAACATGACAGCCATGTATTATATTCAAAAACAAGGCGGCACACACTCTCCACAGCTCTCTCAATTAGCACAGAGCATATGGAGATGGGCCATACCCCAGAAAATCTTTCTCCTAGCCCAACATGTCCCAGGAGTCCAAAACACTATGGCAGATCTACTCAGCAAACAAACACAACAACTCCATGAGTGGGAATTTCACCCGCAAGTTCTTCACCCGTACTTTCAAATGTGGGGGCATCCACAGATAGACCTCTTCGCCACCCACGAAAACACAAAATGCACAAGCTTCGCCGCCAGATACCCACACCCATTGTCCAAAGCCAATGCGATATGGATGAACTGGTCAGGCAGATTTGCGTACGCTTTTCCGCCTCTCCCACTAATTCCACTAGTGGTGCGCAAACTACAACAGCACTCCCTCATACTAATATTAGTAACGCCAACTTGGGCCAGACAACCGTGGTACACCACACTGCTGGAACTATCGGTAGTACCGCATCAAACATTACACCTCTCTCCACACCTCTTAACCCAGAACCATGGAGAGATCAGACACCCGGACCCAGCTCAGCTCAACCTTGCGATCTGGCTCCTGAAATCCTAGAATTCGGGTACCTAAATCTTCCCCCTGACTGTATGAACGTCATCAAAGAAGCTAGGCGCCCTACCACTAGAGCGTGCTACGCCGCCAAGTGGAAACATTTTGTTGTCTATTGTCATAACAACACCATCGATCCCCTAGATGTGTCCATTCAACACATCATAGGCTACTTACTCCACCTACAAAGGTGCAATCTAGCCTATACGTCCATTCGACTACACCTCGCAGCCATAGCAGCTTACCTACAAAACAGGCAACATCTCTCACTCTTTAGAGTACCTGCTATTAAAGCATTCATGGAAGGACTTAAAAGAATAATTCCCCCCAGAGTGCCACCCTCACCTGTGTGGAACCTAAATATCGTTCTCACCAGACTAATGGGACCTCCTTTTGAACCACTACACAAATGTGAACTTCAATTCTTAACATGGAAAACCGCTTTTCTTGTAGCCATCACTTCCCTCAGAAGGGTCAGTGAGATACAAGCACTTACTATTCAAGAACCTTTTCTACAAATACACCATAATAAGGTGGTTCTCCGTACCAACCCCAAATTCCTCCCCAAAGTAATTTCTCCATTTCACCTAAACCAATATATAGAACTACCAGTATTTTTCTCGCAACCACAGACCGTTGCAGAAAGAGCTCTTCACACACTAGATGTCAAACGAGCCTTACTCTACTACATCGAGAGAACACAACCTTTCCGTAAGACCAAACAACTGTTTGTCACTTTCTCTCCACCACACAAAGGCAACCCCATCTTGAAATCGGGGATAGCTAGGTGGATTGTCAAATGCATTCAGATTTGCTACCTCAAAGCAAAACGAACGCTATCCGTTCCCCCTAAAGCCCATTCTACACGTAAAATAGGGGCTTCAATGGCTTTTCTAGGAAACATCCCAATAGATGATGTCTGCAAAGCAGCTACATGTTCAACACCGCACACTTTCACTAAACACTATTGTGTAAATGTGCAAACTAAGCAACAGGCTAGTGTGGGCCAGGCTGTACTCAAAACATTATTTCAAACCACTGCAACAGATACGGGTGACCGCCGCTAACGGTGGGTACTGCTATATAATCTATGCACAAGTGTGTAATCTGCAGCTCATATGCCTCGAACGGAATATGCTACTTACCAGTATGCATCTGTTCTTGGCATGTAGAGCTACAGATCTACACAGAGCTCTAATCCTTTTCAACTAGGTTTCCGCAGTAAGGTTGCCAAAAATAAACAGTGTCTAAATCTCAATCTGGTCATTGGAAAATACACCATCGCGCGGCCCTCTCCAGTCTATTTGGCTTTTATGGATTTGTCCCCGCATTTGACCTTGTTAATAGGTCAAAGCTCTGGTCTATCCTCCTGGCCTATGGACTGGATGAGCCTTTGGTATATTTTTTAGCGCATCTCCATAAAGGCCTTCAGGCCCAGATGAGGATTGGTTGCGGGGGCGAGGTCTCTGGAGCCATTAAGGTAGGAAGGGGGGGTCAGACAGGGATGTGTTCTGGCCCCCCTTCTTTTTATTATCTACATTAATGGATTGAACAAATCGCTAAAATCCACGACCCAAGACGTCCCCACAATTAATGGGAAAACACTTCCTGTACTATTATACGCAGATGATGCGGTCCTTATAGGCCGCACACCGAACGCTCTGCGCATTTTTGTAGAGTCTTTTGTCAAGCACATGGGTAGCCTGGACTTATGTGTCAATTTAAAAAAATCGTTTATAATGTCGTGCGACCCTGGGAAACGCCAGCTCAACTCTATTACCGCGGGCAGTCAAAAATTGACGAGTACTTGTAGCTTCCCCTACCTAGGGATGGTCTCTGCTGTGAACGGCTCATGGACTGAGCATATGGCTCACTCAAGGAGCAAGTTCTCAAAGGCCATCTACTCAATTCATAGCCTCCCTCGCCCAAAGAGCACAAGTGCTATTTTAGCTCTTTTAAAAATGTTTAAATCACAATGTGTGCAGTAGCCAGGTATGGAGCTGAGATTTGGGGTAATGCCAACAGCTCCTGCATTCAGCAGGAAGAGAACAGGTTCTGCAGAAAGCTGTTGGGTGTCCCAATCTCTACCCCACAATACATTTGCCATAGGGAACTCAATGTAAATTATATTGAAGATTTTATAAGTGCCTGCCCTGCTCTCTTTTGGCTATCGGTCTGGAAGAACCAGGCTGCTTCTCTAACTAGAGAGATTATCAGTGACTATGTTAAATGTGAGAAAGGGATGGATATCCCTTGGATGTCTGGAGTGTACCAAAGTCTATGCGGTGTAAATAAAGGCTGTATTTTTCTAAACCCTAGTACAGCCAAAGCATTGCATAAAAATAAGCTTAGAAGTGCACTATATTTATCATACAACACAGAAAGGATTGGTATGGAATCTAAAAAATCTCTTGCCTTTAGTTATATGACTAATGAACAGCACAGGCATCCCCTACCTATCTATCTCACTTTACCTATGAGTCACTGGGAAAGGAGCCTCTTATTTCACCTAAGAGCAGGAACTGTTAAATTTGCGTTATGCTTCCCTCTTGGCTATCACTCCAATCTTGACCGTGTACCCTGTCCATGTGATGGCGTGAGCGGCCAATCTACTCTACATTTTTTGTTTCTCTGTAAATACTATTTAAAATACACCAAGTGGCTTTTAATTCCATTTTTTTAAAAGGAACTGCCTATTAGCCTGTAGAACGCCCATTTGTGGCTACTCACTCTGGCCGATGAAGAGTTGGTCTGCCGCACAAGTACGTTTCTGAGAATTGCCACTCGCGCACGCAAGATGATGTCCAACCACTAAGCTTTATATTAATATATGAATACTTTGTTTAAATTGATGTATGAACTGGTATTTTAAATAATTATAAACTGTCTATTGCTAATGAATGTTATTATTACTCTCCATTTGTCAAATAATCTGTTATGCTGTTGTGCTTTTATGGTTACCAAGTTATCCGAATAAAGTTTTCTGAACTGAACTGTAGGTTATCCATTTTTAAGTGCCCCCAACACCAAAATCGAGTTTGGGCACAATTTACTTTTTAAAAGCAGTCCTGGCACAGAGTGCTGCTTTTAAACTGACCTCAGGCTTCAGCAGTGCACACATGCAAGTGCAAAAAGAGCTGCTGGCCTCTAAACTGCCATGCCCCAGGGTACTAGGGACTTCCAGGCAGTTTCAATCCCCCTGCCCTATTATATACCAGGGGCTTATAGGGTAGGTCATGCCAATCACAGGGGTACCCCACCATACCATTGTGTATCATAGTGTGAATGTAGGTGTTTTAACTGTATTCTAATGTGTTTCTTTCAGTATAGCACTGGCCCAGGGCCTGGTTAGGCAGAGCCCAGAGTCAGTCAAAGTCATTTACCACCAGCATCAGTCAGCAAAATGTTGCGATGTGCCCAGTGCACAGGATGACTTTGCAACAAGTGAGGTTTCCAGAGATACTCCTTCACACCAGGGATTGCTTCTATCTCCTGCGCGCGTGTGCGGTTTCGGTGCAGGTATATAATGTAAATAATGCTTACAAATATCTGACCCTCGGGCTGGGGCGGACCAGGGCAGAACTAATGGGATCTGTGGCTGTACTGGTAATAACATTTGTTTACTTTACGCTTCTTTCTTTGCATCTGTTGGACATAAAGTGCTTGTAAAATGAAAACGCACTTTACCCTAGGTGGCAAAAGCTTTTGACGGGTTTCTCTGCGTGGCTAGGCGAGGCATCACTTGTAAAGGTCGGACAGGTGTAACACCTACCACTTTTAATGCACGTTTGTTTGAAGGGTGCTTTCGTTGGTGACGACTGGGTTTCTGATTCAGAGTTCGCTTTTATTGACCTTGACGAAAGTGAAAGGAGGAGGGGCAGGGGTGTTTCCTTCAGGTGTCTGAAGGGTTCCAGTCTTTCAGAGCGAGTTCTCTTAAACCGGGGTCCGTGTTTTTATTTTTATTTTATATATTTTTTTCTTTTGGCGGCAAGCCTTCACTCCGACGAAGACCTCACTTCTTTTTGTGCGCATTTACAGGCTGGTGACGGATGTTTTTCCCAAAGTGTTAAAGCAGTTTGCAGTGGGTGCTTGATATTATGCTGATCTTTCTGCCAACATGAGAAACCCAAAATTCCCAGTCGGAGTGAGTAGCAACTAGCAAGTAAAGTGCAGACGTGCCTGGAGATGCTATGAGTCGCGTCACTGCAAGGAAAGTCCTGTGTTTACAAGGCCAGTATTTGTCTTCGAAAACAATGATTACATCGGGTATTTCCGTAACGCGAGCTCGCCCTGTGACTTGTATCTCACGGCTTCCCCCTTTGAAATGTAGCTGATGCCTGTGACGCACCTACGGGCCTAGGCGTCCACGAGGACTGCGTGTATCCAGGGAGTGTAAACACGGAAGCGCTGCCCGGAGGAGCCCCGCCCCTCGCTCGCCCCTTATAAACGATAGAGAGGGGTCCCCGAGTGCAGTGCGGCAGTGCTTGGTGTGCCTGGAGGGAACTGCCTTATAGTTTGAGGTTTGGTAGGGCAGCTGTAAAAGATGGCAGATACAGCCATCAGCACACGGCATTAGCCGTGGCTGTGGCTAGGGCAGAGGTTTGTGGATTAGAGCTCTGTTACAACCTTGTAACCGAAGAAAATAGATGAGGTCTCTCTACCTTTTACCTAGTAACAAGTCGAGGTGTGCACAGTGACCACACACATACTACCCGAATTTTGAATTCCATTTTGCTTGCGCTCTTTGCGCTCTTTATAAAGAGGCCATTTTATACATCCTGTAGCAGCAGTTGGCATGAATGTCGATGGTTTGTGCGTGTACATCATGGCCGAAGTAGGCCTATTATTTATTTATTTTTTAATTTGGCTTTTTAAGCATTTTCCATGCCGAATACAAAAACGCTAAATACGACTGAAAAGTGCGGCATTATCCGAAATAAACCCATTTAGAACCACGTTGACTATGAGAGGCCCCGACCAGCCCTCACCTGGCGGAGTCATTCGTCCTTCCACCGTTTACAGGTTACAGTATGCCAATCAATCAAAATAATCTTTATTTCGGTCGTAGACCATAAAAGATAAGCAATCCATAACAACATACAATTATACAGAAAAAAGAAATGAGAATTGCAATTCATAAATAGTAAGTACAATAAAGATTAGATTAATTGACAGTAATTCATTAAAACAGTAAAAAAGAGATTAAAAGATTAAAATGTCATAAAAACAGTAAGAAAATAGCATCAATGAGTGTTAATTTGTTCCAGGGGATTAGACAATAAAAGGGAACTTCTCCTGCGCCACACAGCATACCAGAAACGTGATACCGAAAAAACTATGGGTAATGCAGTGTCTGTCTTCAGGATTCTGTAGGCAACTTTACAATGTGTAGTCCCCAAATTCCTACAGAGTTGAAGAAGCCAACGTTTTCTGATAAGTTTATATGTGGGGCAAAAAAAGAGGACATGTAGGTCACTTTCACTAGAAGCTCCACAGGTTGGGCAGTCAGAAGGATTATTTATCAACCATTTTCCTGTGAATGCTCTCAGGGGCAATGTTCCATACCTGAATTGCATATATAATTTCCTAGAGGCGTTAGGCTCCATCAGATCTAAAACTGACTCTATTTTGAAGTCTTCTTTAATATTAAAGAAGTCCATGGTCAGTGAGCCTAGCTTGTTATTGGTTAGCATCATGTTTTTGTTATTTAACCAAAAGGCGTTTGCCAATTCAGCTCTAGAGAGTATAGGGGCGTTTATTTCAGGATGGTGCCATAGAGCAGGAAAGCCTAATCTAAAAAGCTCTCTCTTTATATAAAGTAACCACGGTATATTGTCTATACCACGGGGGGTCAATAGCGATTTTAAGTCATTTTGATAGTCCTCTAACTCTGGAGTTGCCCACAGCCTGCGCCAATACAATAGTGGCCTTAAAGCAATTTCGTCTTCAATATACCTCACTCCCAAGTCCATTCTGAGTGGTATGAGGGGAGTGCTGGATGGTAAGGACAATAGCGACCTTAAGAACTGGTTCTCAGATCTGCCAATGTCTCTGGTTAGACAGTGCCCCCATAGTTCAACCCCATACAGAGATGCAGCCCGTGCTTGAACTTTATATATCTCAATGATGGGGGCTATCGGTTTTGAGATGGAAGCTCTGTATAGTTTAAGGATCCCACCGCAAGTCTGCGTGAGTCGTAATTTAGCTTTTGATAGCTGGGGACCCCATTCCATCCTATCCGAAAGGGTGACACCGAGATATTCAAAGACTGAAACCCTATCCAGAGTAACACCATTTAGAGTAGGGTTAGGACCATTTTTTTTGGGCGGGTTGCATATCATGAATTTTGTTCCCCATCTCAGCCAGAACCGCCCACAAAGTTTGCCGAGGGACTAAGTCAAAAGCTGCTTTGAGATCGACGAAGATAAGGTAGAGGCTGCCACCCTCTACCCTCACGGTTTTCCAATAAAGAAGTTGTAGTCGGAAAAGTTGGTCCACCGTGGATGTCTTCTCTCTAAAGCCAGCCTGGTAAGGAGTTAGTATTCGTTTTTCATCCATCCAGGCTTGCACTCGATCTAGGATAATACGTGCAAAGAGCTTCTGACTAACGTCGATTAGGCTAATTGGGCGGTAGTTACTAGGCAAGAGAGGGGAGCCCTTTTTAAATACCGGGACTATCTCGGCACCAGCCCAGGTATTCGGAATGGGGGCACCATGGAGGATGGCATTGAAGAGTAAACAGAGATATGGTATCCAGACCTCTGGTTTATGCCTGTATAGGTCCCCTGGAATCTTGTCAAGGCCTGGTGCCTTGCCTACTGGAAGTCTATTTACAGCCTTTTCTACCTCCCTGGAGGATATACTATCGATAACTTCATTAATCGCATCAGGGGGGGAAGGGGCCTCAGTGGTGGGGGCGGAGGGAGCATACAAACTCTGAAAATGGTCAACCCATTGACTCGATGCAATATTGGGGTCATCGGCTATGCAGCCTTCCTTTGATTCTGATCTAACAATTGCCCAGAATTCTCTCATGTCCTTTTTGATAAGAGCTCTTTTGATGTCCTCCCATTTTTCGTATTCCCAGTTCTGCTTAGCCACTTTTACAGTCTGCTTGTATTTGATTCTACTCATAGCGACCGCATTCCTGTCGCCAGATTTTAGTGTGGCCAGTAGGGCTGATTTTGCCTTCCTGCATTCATAGTTAAACCAGGAGAGTACCATCGCGGTTTTCTTTTTTCTAGGAATCAAGGGATTTAGATAGTTTTCCAGTATGGTAACTAGCCCAGTATGAATTTCGGAGACGTGATTTTTCCTGGTATCAGTGTCCTGGTCTAAAGTTTGACACATTTGTGCAAGGGCATTACATGTGGCCGAGTAGATAAGGCTGATTTTGTCAGGAGATTTTAGAATCAGCGTCCACTTAAGGCGTCTTCTGTCGCCAGAGAGATATAAGGGTTGAGGCCTACAGCTATTTTGCGTGGGGCTATTTTCCATCACTACAGTCAGATCGAGGGTCAGCGCATTGTGGTCACTATCATGGCGAGGGTGGATCGTAAAATCCAGAACCCTCATCCATGTCTTGGCCTCAACCAAAATGTAATCAATACGCGAGGTCTGGCCAGGACGATTAAAAGTATGTTTACCCTCAAGATCTGACCGAGAGCGCCCATTGCAAGCTCTAAGTGAGTTAGCTAATGTTAGGGAGTTATTTTGCAGGGCTAGTGATGTCCAAGCCTTGGCAGGTGGAATTTGAAGGGCCGGTATGGACCATTGTTCATCTTCCTCCCTAGTAATTGGGTCAATAAGCCCCGGTAGGGGCTCGAATTGGCAGTTGAAATCGCCAGCAACAATCAAAGTGCCCTTATCTTTTACTGATTGAATAAGTTTGTCCAGTAGGTCTAGTGTAGGCGATTCACTGCCTGACTTAGTAGGGCGGGAGTAAACATTAACCAAAATAATAACAGAGCCTGAGGGAAACATAAGCTGTAAACATTGGAGATCAAGTGAATGCGTAGCAATTTCAGAAATTACACAACCCAAATGCGACCCTATAAACGTAGACAGCCCTCCCGATGGTCTTCCTCTAGGACCCGCAAGGGCTAAAGTGTTAGCTGTAAAAAAGCCCTTTTTTATAAAATCTTCTTTTGCCCAGGTCTCCTGCAGGAGACAAACATCATGGTGGTTAATAAAGGAATTCCAGTTGGGGCAGAGAAGTTTATTTACAATGCCCGCGACGTTCCAAGATAGTACTTTTAATTGTTTTTTTAAGTGGAGGTTCCTTCTTTCAGGTCGTGAGACAATAGGCGAAGAAAGAGGAGAGTGAGTTATCACCTCTCTTGATGTGGGTCTGAGGGGGAAGGATTCAGTGGGAGTGGTATTGTTTTGAGGGGTGGGGTAAGCATTGATGTCGCTTGTCGGGGGCAGAGCGAACCTATGTTTGTTGAATCAAAATCGGTTAAATCTTCCAGTCAATCGACGTCCTCTAACGGAGCAAATCGGTTGTGTACGGGAACTCCAAATTGTTGGTTATTCAAATTAGTTCTATATGGTACATTTTGGGGTTGCCCATTATCTGAAAAAATAGAGTCGATACGATAGGGGACTGAAGTCCTGGGTACCTGGGGATAGAAAAATTCAAGGGGGAATGCATTAATTGAAGTAGGATGACCAAAGGATAATGTTGGATGGTCAAGGATCGATTGATTGGTCTGCGGACGTCTAAAATTGATAACCACGCAATCCCCCCTAAGACTTTTTCCCGTATGTCCTATCCATGCAACCCTTCTCACCATCAGGATCTCATTAGCCATCTCGTAGGGAAACTGTTTGTATCTTGCCAACCAGAAAAGGACTTTATTACGCAAATCAAGATGGTTTTCTCTAGTACCTACTCCAAGTTCGGGGACCCCGGTCAGTATGGTCACATACGGAGATGCAGCTGGAGGAAGATTAATCGTAGGAGGATTAGTAGCAGTAGTTGCAGGCTTGTTTTCCATAGATTTTCTTCGGGTTGTGGTGGGCGTGACTAGGGGCTCATTGGTATTAGTAGTCTGTGATGGAGGGTTTTGGTTATTGGGGCACAAATCTTGTACGTGACAAGCATGGGAAGGGGTTTTTCTAGTACCAGTAGTTGAAGGGGGTCCCTCTGATAGTGGGGAGGGTTGGGTTGCCTTTAATTGCCCAGTCTTACGTTGAACAACCACTGGGTCTAGTGGTAGTGGCTGGGGTGTTAGTGGAACGGTATTTTGCGTAGTGAATGTACTTGGCTTTGAATTACAGGGAGGGTCGGTATGTGCTTTCGAAAGACTTTGAACTAGTTTTAGAATAGGGGTCATTTCTTCCTTTATAATAGTCCTGCATTGGTCAATAATATTAGTCACCACTAAATGCACCCAGGCGGGGTATGGTATATCCTGAGAGGGTGGTGGTGGGATGGTAGTGTCAGGAATATAGTTGGTAGGATATGTAGCTTCCCTACAGGGACTCCCCTTGGTCTTCCTAAGCTTTTTACCAACATTAGTAGCTTTACTTTTCCCTTTAGTTTTCGACGGTCTAGGTATAGAATCTTCACTAGCCATCGGTGAATTTATTTGGTCTTGCATGGTTACAATCGATGGAAAGCAAGCCTGGCTAGTGAATGTTTCGTTCAGATCTTGGGCAGTTTGGTGGACAGGCGACCCCAAAACTGAAAGGTCAGGCGTTAAGGAAAGGCGACGCTCAGTTGATTCGATTTCCGAGGTGACCACACCAATTGCTTTCTGGAGCATTAAGTCAATTGCAGTTGGGAGTTTAACCCCAGAGGCTCCTGAAATGGCTTGTTGTTTTGGGGCACATGCACGTGCCCCTTGGACACGCTTTTTAAGTACAGGTTTGGATGGCATGGTGTATCGTTTCGCACCCAGACCCCCAAATCAATAAAAGAACGCAATAATAGTTCCCCACAGTACCTTGTAACCCTCGTGTGGAAAGGGTAATGCCGGATGTTAAGGATATGGCCCGTCCCGGCCTCCTCTGGCCCCGGACGGCCACAGACGGGCCGCCCTCTGCCCGGGCTCAGCCCGGCGCCGCCCGCGCGCGTCCCGCGACGCGGTGGGAGCCAATGCTTTTATAGCGCCTCCGGGCGCGCTGTTGTCCGGAAGTGTGCAGCAACGCAGGGGCTCACGGGAGCTGTAGTTCCCCCTGCTACGGCCGTGGTCGTGGGCCTGGCGGAAGAAACATGCAGCGTTTGCACCCCGTTGGCTGTGGCTTGCTGGACCCTGGAAATCAGGTGAGTGGTGAGTGATAGGGCTTCGGCTAATGTCCCCTGCTCCACCGAGGGAGCCAATGCTTTTATAGCGCCTCCGGGCGCGCTGTTGTCCGGAAGTGTGCAGCAACGCAGGGGCTCACGGGAGCTGTAGTTCCCCCTGCTACGGCCGTGGTCGTGGGCCTGGCGGAAGAAACATGCAGCGTTTGCACCCCGTTGGCTGTGGCTTGCTGGACCCTGGAAATCAGGTGAGTGGTGAGTGATAGGGCTTCGGCTAATGTCCCCCGCTCCACCGAGGGAGCCAATGCTTTTATAGCGCCTCCGGGCGCGCTGTTGTCCGGAAGTGTGCAGCAACGCAGGGGCTCACGGGAGCTGTAGTTCCCCCTGCTACGGCCGTGGTCGTGGGCCTGGCGGAAGAAACATGCAGCGTTTGCACCCCGTTGGCTGTGGCTTGCTGGACCCTGGAAATCAGGTGAGTGGTGAGTGATAGGGCTTCGGCTAATGTCCCCCGCTCCACCGAGGGAGCCAATGCTTTTATAGCGCCTCCGGGCGCGCTGTTGTCCGGAAGTGTGCAGCAACGCAGGGGCTCACGGGAGCTGTAGTTCCCCCTGCTACGGCCGTGGTCGTGGGCCTGGCGGAAGAAACATGCAGCGTTTGCACCCCGTTGGCTGTGGCTTGCTGGACCCTGGAAATCAGGTGAGTGGTGAGTGATAGGGCTTCGGCTAATGTCCCCCGCTCCACCGAGGGAGCCAATGCTTTTATAGCGCCTCCGGGCGCGCTGTTGTCCGGAAGTGTGCAGCAACGCAGGGGCTCACGGGAGCTGTAGTTCCCCCTGCTACGGCCGTGGTCGTGGGCCTGGCGGAAGAAACATGCAGCGTTTGCACCCCGTTGGCTGTGGCTTGCTGGACCCTGGAAATCAGGTGAGTGGTGAGTGATAGGGCTTCGGCTAATGTCCCCCCAGTATGCAGTGGGTCCCTGGCCCAGTTCACGCCTATTCCACCAATCACTGCCCCACGTGGAGGAGGTAGATGTATTCAAATCCCACAGGCCCGTGTACAGGGATGCACATTACGAAGCTGAGTAGCAACAGTGTTTGCTAGAATACAGTCAGGGTTGCCTGTTTCCAGGGCGGTGCTGCTCTAAGCAGGAGGAGGGGATTCCGGGAGCTAGCACAAGCAAGGGAGAGACAGGACAACACAAGAAAGGAGGGAAAAGAGCTAAACAGTGGAGGTGAGCAAAATGGTAATGAGAGCCAAATGGGAAGAAGGGGTAAACAAAATTTGAGGGGAAAAACAGTGCCATAGTAACGGAAGAGACATACGAAGTGACCGAGAAAGCGTCTGTTGGAATTAGAAAAATCCAGTTAAGAAACGATAGCAGGGGGAGAACAATCATAAGAAAGAAAGACACCAACTTAACTCCGAGACAGAGGAAGGTAAGAACAGCGAAAGGAAGGGAGAGAACGAAGGTAACAGAGCAAGAAAACGAGAAGAACAACACGGAGACTAATCAATGAAGAAAGAAGAGACCGGCTGCTATAAGCCGTGCTGTTGCTCTCTCGCCCCCAGTAGTTGCAGCAGATGGTCTGGCTCACTTGCTCAGTGAAACACGGAGCGAGTCTAAATTTTTTAAAAATAACCTTTTTATTTATTATTTGAAAAAACAACACGATAATTAGCACCTATATCTCACATAGCATCTGTATAATACTGTAGGTGGAATTTATAGTTGGTAGGGATACAGAGTTTACATTATTACACTCTTCCTCATGGGTCCCCTGTCCCATTCCCCCCCACCCCCTCCTGGTAATTCTATCTCACGTACCTTCAAAAATCATAGGTTCTGGGGTATCGAGCTCAACATAAACGTGCCCCCGTCAAGTGGGTCGTGTTGTGTCTATTTCCTCTTCCTCTATCTCAAGGTTGTAATACCTCCGGGTCTAAACTTTTTTTTTTACCAGGATTTGCCTTTGGTTCTCAGTTCAGCACTTGTCATTTTAGCTCCATGTCCAGCACAGCAGGTAGTATTCAGAGTCAGTAATGCACGTGTAGGGGGGAATGAATAGGTGAGGGTTAAAACGAGTTTCACTGCATGCCCCGGAGCGTGAAGTGTGCCTTCTCTTCTCGCCTTGCCAACTCTGGGTGTGTGGCAAGACCTTCTCATAAAGCTGGTATTTTGGCCCTGGTGAGCTACAGCGATTCCCTGCAGCTACATTACCTCGCCATCTGCCGCTCCTTTGGGAATACCTGTAGAGAGGCGGGATGGTGTAATAATGAAAGTAAACAAGAATATCACCGAGGTCAATCAATCAGAGAAAACTGGAACATCTTCCCAGGTTTGTAAGACGCCTTGTTCAGTTTTTCTCCAGTGTTTTTCTTCTCACAAATCGTCACTTTTAATGCCGTTCAGATTTTTGCGAAGGTACTTGTGGGTTGTGGCTTTGTGACCGAAAAGACTTGTAGCGTTGTGCAGTCAAACGGCTGGTTTGTGTTAATCACTCACACTGAAGATCCATTTCTAGGTTGTAGGTAAATTGCGCTGGCATTAGTGAGTTTTTCTTGTTAGATTAATTGATATACATAGCAAACTTCGCCCTGGGCCAGTCATTCTGTTCAATTTGGGCATGTGTATGTATATATATATATATATGGCCGACTGAGCAATAAACTAATTTGCACTAAATCGTGGTCCGTGCCTGCTTTGGTATCCCGAGGACTTGGGAGGAGAGTAAGCAGCAGAATCGCATATATATATATATATATATAATTCACTGAAAAAAACATAGGTTTCACACACGTTATAGTTAGGAATTAGCATTTAAAAAACCTTGCAAATTCACTGAAAAAACCATAGGTTTCACACATGTTATAGTTAGCTGGACATTTTACTGATAAAAAACCAATGAAATTCCCCCGTTATAGTTGGTGCAGGCAACTATAACTCACGCGACCGCAATCCTCTGCTGATGCTAATACTGTATTTAGACACTTATTTGCCCATGTCTTCTTCCATTAAATTTTAGCTATACATATATTACAAATATTTTTTTTTCATAAAGACACATATGTCATCAGCAGAGGATTGCGGTCGCGTGAGTTATAGTTGCCTGCACTAACTATAACGGGGGAATTTCATTGTTTTTTTATCAGTAAAATGTCCAGCTAACTATAACATGTGTGAAACCTATGTTTTTTTCAGTGAATTTGCAAGTTTTTTTTAAAATGCTAATTCCTAACTATAACGTGTGTGAAACCTATGGTTTTTTCAGTGAATTTGTACGGTTTTTTAAATGGTAAGTTACTTTACGCCATTCGTGGCGTGCGCGCCCACTTAACGCAGTTCGTTCTGTGCGCGCACGGTGCGCTTCGCGCACCGTGCGCGCACAGTGAGCACGCGGTGCGCTTTGCGCACCGCGCGCCCACTTTACGCAGTTAGTGCCGTGCGCGCACAGTGGGCACAGCACCGCGTGTCCACGTTACGCTGGATGGGCCATGTACGCACGATGCGCTTCACGCACCGTGCACACATGGAGGACATATTATGCGCTTCGTTGTGAAAGGTAATCTTTTACATTTTAATTTTTAATATATGCCATGCACAAATGGTGCCCTTGGGGCACGATTTGCACACGGGGTGTGGAGAGTGTGGATAAGTTTTTTTTTTTAAAAATTATTTTTACTGTACGCGTACGGTAAGCGTAATCGGCGATTTTTCATAAAAAATTAAAATTGAATTTTTGGCCTTGGGGGTTCTTTGGGGACACCTTCATCAAGGCTAGGTGGTTAGGAGCTGTCTAAACAGCCCCTTTACATGTTTTTTGCCTTTGTTTTTCCTCCCCCCCCCCTCAGAGTGCGAGATAGAAAATGGCGGCCGCCGCTTCCTGGTTTCGACCGATTCGAATGTTTACTAAGATCTAACAGCCAATCAGAATCGCGCTCGCGCACGGCACCGTACGCGTACGGTAAGCTTACCGTAAGCGCACGGTAAGCGCACCGTAAGCTGCCACAGATATATATATTGATTTAAATGCTATTTTCTCAGGATCTACTGAACAGAATTACACCAAACCTACAAAAGGCACTTCCTTGACCTGTAGACTACCTCTCTGCCAAATTTCAAGTAACTCTGTTCAGCCGTTCGGGCTGTAGCTGTGTCTAAAGGTCCTATGGAAAAATGCATGGGAAAAACGCGTTTTGGGACCCCCCTTTTTTCTCAGCCCCCGCTTGACGCATCCCCCCGAGACTTTCAGGGTAGGAGCGGAGCGTAGCGCCCCACCTATTTTGAAAATTTCGCGAGGATTCGTCGACCGGCGCCAAAGTTATTCCAAATAGAATGTTGCGGATTTCCTATGGAAACAGGGTCCTAACTGTAGGTAATATATATATATATATATATATATATATATACACACACACACACATCATGCAGGGGCGCACTCACAGCAAGTCAACTCCATCTGGGTCATTCCCTGCAAGCTGCACCATTCAGCTCACTCTCAGAAGAATACACCATCCTGCAATTACAAGACTCGGCGACTTAGTTGCCTCTCCTGAAAAAATAATATAAGGGGCAGGGTAGAAGATGACTGCATGATAGACGCCTTTTACCCTGGTGGGTCAAGCAGTAACTGGGTCCACAGGACCCCATAAGCAGTATAAGTAATATGGCAAAAATATCAATAGTTAAGGAGGTTTACGTTAAAGGAGCCAAGAAGCATCTAACCCCTCTCGAAATATCCTATCTATGTCTTACTAGCACATAGAAACGGGTAAGAGGACAAGGGAGGCTCCCACTTAGATTAGCCAATCCCTATGTACTAGGATGTGTTCACCACCCCTGCTAGAGACTTGCTATCTTTCTATGCAGCCGGGCAACCCACAGAAATCTTCTTAATCGGCTGAGGTCACCATCAATGGCTACAGTCCTATTGAGAGATTCGTCTGCCACAACCTGTGTTTGGAGCGGAGAAGCAATTTTACCATCTGGGTGGAATACAAATGATGGGTACTTCAGTTGCTCTGTTAGTTTGTGTTGAGGGGAGAAAATTGAATTTGACACTAGATGATTCTCCAGTATACGTTAGGAGCAGTGCTTAATTTGAGCCGGTGCTCGGCACCGGCACCTAATTGTCAACACCATATTTAGAACAGTCTACCACATGGTGGCTGTGCTCATTTAATTTAGAGATGATCAGAATAACTGTTGTTTAGGAACAGAATATACATTAAAAAACTTGCTAACACCTACCTCCCCAGCTATTCTTTTAGCTTTGGGGACCTGGAATAACCTGAACTGTGACATTTACATGCGAGAGTGATGGTTAGTAGTGGTTTTGGCAGCGATGACCATGGCGATGGGTGGTGCAAGCTGCAGTGACCTCCCGGTCAGAGCCCTGGCACTTAATATTTTACAAATTAAGCACTGGTTAGTAGGCAGACTTAACAGAACATGTAGGTGGGGGCCCAGAGACAGCAATCTTTCTGCCTTTAAAAGACCCCGAAATAGCTAAAGCAGTTGTTCCCAAACTTTTGACTCCTGAGGACCCCCACTGAATCACTACTGGAAGCCGGGGACCCCCAAGCAATTTGTACAATTTAAATTTCAAAAATTTAAAACTGTAATCACCGCACTAAAATGCATTGACACACTTCAGCACCCCTTCCACACGACCAGCTTGCTGCCTGCTGTAGCTGGCCGGGAGGCTCGATGGACGATACTGAGTGAAAGTTGGAGAATATAGCAGCGCGGTAACTCCGTGTGCTTAATGTAATGGCCTGGCACCGAATGAAAAGCAGCCTGTAAATATGACGACAGCTACTGGCTCTATTCTAACCCGAGGCCGTGTTAATCAGATGACGTCATGTGTACCCACATCGGGAATCAGACTCAATGCCCAGCTGCCACTCTTGTTGGAAAGTAACCAAGAGGGGAAGGAAGGAACAATAGTTTCACGCTTGCTTGTAGCAAATCCACAGCAGGCATAGCATCGTGTTTGAATCCTTTCAATTGAGCAGAAAGGACAAGCAGGTTTGCACGCAAACATGAAAAGAAGGAAAGGCCTCTGTTTTTACAGTGCATTTCTTTAAAAGTGTCCTGCTCAATTGAAATGTAAAGAAAGGAAGTGTTGCATTTACTTTGAAGTCTTGCTGTGGGTCGGACAGACTCTAAAAACAAAGACAAAACATGCCTCTTTCTCAGGTGCTTCTATGCCTCCTCCTATCCTTTTCTTATTTATACCAACCCTGCCATCTGATTTTGGGACACTGGTATGTCAGTGTCAAAGGGTTCTGTATTGTGCTGCTGGGGGAGAGGGGTGTGAGCTGCAGCCTGGTGCTCAAAAGGCACACAGGGACACACTCTCAGAAGGCATTTGAGCTCTCACCAGCAGAGTCCACTTGAGTGTGTGCACTTCAGAAGGTATGGCCCGAGGCTCATTACATTCACTGACTGGCGTAAAGAGTCAGTGCCGGGGCTGCCCCATGGCTACTTCCATTCCCAGGCACTGTGTTTTTGAGAACAAAATCGGCTGCGGCGCAAATCGGCGGCATGTTATGAAATTTGCACTGCAGTGAGGAGTAATCATGGTACCAGGGCAGTTATGATCCGTGACTGGGCCCGATCCTACTACCAGCGGCAGACTCATAAAAGTACCTCCAGCTGGCAAGATGTTGGAAGAGCCGCTCGCATAGCGGCGGTAATTATTAATTAAATTGATCCCGCTTTGACCGGATTGACCCGGCGGCCAGGCTGAGAGAGAACCACGGACCGCGGCGGCGGCTGGAGCGGCCAGAGCACTGTCACCAGTCCAATGTGTGTACCTGCCAGAATTGAGGCCTGGCGGTGCTTGCCACGGGAGTGAGAGTCCATGACTGCAGGCCGGGCTCTTGCCGTGGCACTGGCTCGCCTTTCTAAGAAGTACGGTACTATGCCTGATTCTCCTAGTTGTACTTAACTTGTTATGCCTTTAAAAGCGCACTGCGGTCATCCAGTGCTGCCTACGGCCGTGTCACTGAGAACTGTGCAGTCTTTTTTTGTGCATTATGATGTGGGCCACTGAACTTGCAAGTAGCGGGCAGCACGGTGGACCCTGGGCGGTAGGCCGCTCAGCTATTAAAGAATGTTATCAGTGTGAGCTAAAAGTCATTATGAAATAATTAACACAGTCTCTGTTTCCCATTGCTTCATTTTACTCGGGAGAAAGTATCACCCATAGTCGTTGAAATGTCACTCATAATTACTTTAAATTATGAAAATGTCACACACAGCAATCTGAAACCTTGGCAGCTGTGTTACACGAGGCGCTCATGAAAGGAAACACGTTTTTAAAGCATGTGCGCGCTTTTACTGTAAATGCGTACACACTAATTAAACACTCACATGCAGTTCCAGACGGAGAAGAGCCCTCCTGCCAGTTTGAGGTGCTCCAATGCTCTTCAATCTCGACACAAGAGGCACAGCTGTACCATGCTTTCAGGGTAAATGTGGCATATGGTAGCAAAATGCCCTGGGCCTGTCCACAAACAGAAGAGGAAGCGCACGCACTGCCGTGCGAGCGCAACGTCGGGTGACCGGCAGAAGCGAATAATAAAATAAGGCCAATCACCCTTCAGCTTGCACCTAAAGCTGAATGGTGATTGGCCAGATTGTATTGTAGTCTTGCCCCCTGGCGCCAACAACATTCTCACCTCTTATGTGCTGTGAGGGCGCATGGGCGTTTCGGTTTATACAACGACGGTAGGCAGTCAAGTCCTGTGGACCCCCTGGGAATGTGTCACGGACCCCTGGGGGTCCACGGACCACAGTTTGGGAAACGCTGAGCTAAAGTATTTGAGGGTTTATCAGTTGGTATTTACAAGACAACTGCGTGTAAATTAATCTCCTGGCAAGAAACTTACAATCCTAAAATGAGTATATATTAGCAAGCGAATCTCCCTCGTCTGCCTCTTAAGTATTGAAGTTAAAGCACAGGGCAGCATTTGGAGCGGACATAGCCTTGCTTGGTCAGGGGTTGAAGCAAGGTACTTGAGGAAGTTCAGAAGGCAAGAAGTGGATCACATACAGTAAGAAGAAGAGCAGGGGAGAAGTATAGCTGGAGAGAGGCAATGTGTTATATCCTGAGTATTACATTTAATTGTAATTAGCCTAGGTCTTCCTAGCTGCTCAGCCAGAGTGAGAGATGGTAACGGAATGTTGGTGTGACTGTGATGAATGGAATGCCTGGGTGCTTGTGTGGATGAGTGGTGACAGTTGGAGATGGGCTGAGCAGCTAGGCAGGAGGCTCCTGGTGGGGCTGGTGTAGGAGCTGGTACATGACTTGTACCTATCTAGAGCTGGCTGAACTAAGACTCATATTACCTGGAAGTGGAACCAATAAAGAAGACTTAGAAACTTACAACATGGCTACCAGTGTCTTCATGTACAGAGTACAACATAATTTTGGCGACGAGGATGGGATCTGGACCCAAGCGTACTTAAGGATTGTACAGAAACCCAGAGACTACAAAGAAACCATTGTAACCAGCGCAACTACAAAAGGAAAAAAAGAAAGAAAAATACATGAAGCAGAATGGAGTAAAAGGCAAGCCAGCCCCACCAGTGTCCTGTCATCGGACTGCCCCAACCTGTATCCTGCCTGATCTTGCTCCATGAACTTGACCACAGGTATGGTCTGTATGTTAGGGTATGAATTGACTGACTTTCACCCTACCACTTCCTTTTGAATCTGCCATATGGATGTATCCTCTGCGCAAAGGAATTGTGGCTGTTCAAGATGTGAGTTGTGGTCCAACTCAGTGAAGTAAATTCACAGGTGCCACACAGGAGAGATGTGGTGTTGCTAAGACTTCTGCTTTGTTGTCAAGAAGTGCGTTTTTAAAGATAGTTCACAAAGTGGTCATTTATGAGATCCTTAAGATTTCCACAACCTGCATTGGTGTTTGCATCACAAAGTGTCTTTCTGATTCTCAAGACCATTTTGTCTGTCATGGATCAAGATGTTCCAGGGTCTGCGTGCAATAGTGGCACATATGGACATTTCAAATTGCCAATGTGTGTATGTCCTAGTCAGATTGGAGTGAGGCTTTTCAGTTTTAACCACATCTTCATATTCAGTAAAGTAGTCTTCAAATAGTGTATACTACTTTGGTTTGCCCTGGATCAAGAAGTCGTGACAAACTGCTTGTGGTAGTTTTCACTGTTTGCCAGCTGTCAAGTTTATTTTTATTGGAGCAGTCAAGAGAGGGTGTCTGTGGCCGTACTTGAGGAGCTGCCATTCTGTTATGCACTTGTGGTATCTGTTTTTGTTCTTTTCGTCATGGGAGACAGAGCGCTGTCTACAGAACTCTCTTTCTGCATGTGGAGAGATTTTATCTTATTTTTTTTAACCTAATTTTGTACTTCGCAGTCCCACTGGACAAATGGCAGTTAAACCGCTTCTCAGCGATTTGAAAATGATGGCGCGTGCTGTTCTCTAGCTGCGCGCAGCCTTACCTTCACCCTCAGACGTGTGGGGTCTCCGTGGTTCTTTGGTGACGCTCCACCGTGATTCCAGTGTTCTGCAGTTCCTTAATGCACCTACGTGCCTGGAGCCACCCGGCGTGACGCGGAAAACGTGCCGCCATCTTGAGGCTGGCACATTCTTTCATGTTGTAGTCTCACCTCATCTTATTGCCAACCACGTCTTCAGCGCGATCTTGCGCGTTATTGCTGGTTTCACTACCAACCTAGTTTCTTTTGGAGGTGAATTATAGTCTCCTGGCACAAAGCACGATGCAGTGTTTATTTTACAAGATGTACTTCAGTGATTGACGTCGTAATGGCTGACAACTACGGGAGATCGAGTGACTCTTTTCCAAGTCAGTCATCTGTTCCTAGGACCTGGTTTGCACCATTTTTAAGACCGCGCTCATCGGAAGGACCTTGGTTAATCTTTAGAGCAACTAGTTTTGGATCTCTTTGATGAAGAGATGTTCTCTTGCATACACTAATGAAATGATTCCACCTGTCATATTTTTCTTTTGTTTTACGGGTTGACAGTGCTTATTTTGCCAGTTTCCTGGTATCACTGTGACTTCTCTTGGTTGTGAGCAAGGCTTCCCTAATTGGGTGTGTCTTTGCTCACAGGGGTACAAGATTTTTCAATTTGTCTAACTGTTTGCCCAATATCATTTGTGCACAAGTTGGGAGTGTATGGAGCTCGGGTGAGAGGTCGCTCACCGGCGTGGGGCACAGCTCACCAGTGTTCTACACTTAATCATTTTGTATATCTATTATCTATGGTACAGTTTCATTTTTATTTCGTGATGCCACAGTTTTATGCTGTTTAATTGGTTGGGACGTCCTAGTCTCCTGGTGGGTGAACATCACAGGTTATCCCTTACATGAGGGTGGTTCTGGTCTTGGTGGGTGGTTTCCCACTTCTTTGTGTTGTGTTGGTAAGTCGTCTTGCGCTGCATGTCTTGTCTGTTTGTATGTGTATAAGTCGCCCTGCGCCTCACATGTTGTCCTGTGTAAGTCGCCCTGCGCTTCAGATGTTGTTGTGTGTAAGTCGCCCTGCGCCTCACGTGTTGTCCTGTGTATGTCGCCCTGTGCTTCAGTTGTTGTGTGTAAGTCGCCCTGCGCATCACGTGTTGTCCTGTGTAAGTTGCCACGCACTTCAGATGTGGTCGTGTGTAAGTCGCCCTGCGCCTCACTGTGTGTACCCTCTAATTGGTCCATATTGTGGTACACGTGTATCTGTAGTGTTGGTTCACCCTTGTTGTCTATTTTTGGCCTTGGGTGTTTGTCGTGGGGAGTGTGCACCTTTCACTACTTTATTTTCTAATGTTCATGGGGAAGGATGGGGGTTATTGCTAGTTTGTAATTTTATTTGCTTGACAATTTTTATTCCTTCCCAAAAGTACACAGTGTTAGTCTGCTTTTCTTCGTTTTAACATAGTTTGTGATTTGATAATCTATTTCACACTTTGATATGACTTATTCTTCATGAGGGAAGATGGGGGATTTTGATGCATGTTTTTATATGTCGTGTTTTGCCCAACTTTTCTTTATTTGCATTGTTCTCTCTTTTGTGATGTTTTACTTTTAGTTGCATCCTTGAGTTATGAACATTACTGCTTATCTTGTGTATAGTTCTCTGCTTAATATTGTAATCTTTGTTTTAATTTTAAAAGGAAAGGGATAATGTTATATCCTGAGTATTACATTTAATTGTAATTAGCCTAGGTCTTCCTAGCTGCTCAGCCAGAGTGAGAGATGGTAGCGGAATGTTGGTGTGACTGTGATGAATGGAATGCCTGGGTGCCTGTGTGGATGAGTGGTACATGACTTGTACCTATCTAGAGCTGGCTGAACTAAGACTCATATTACCTGGAAGTGGAACCAATAAAGAAGACTTAGAAACTTACAACATGGCTACCAGTGTCTTCATGTACAGAGTACAACACAATGCCATAGCCTGGGTTCTGTGCTAAATACCAACGGCTGTTTAAAAAAAAAAACAAAAAAAAAAAAACAATCTTCAGAAGAAAACTGGAGAAGGAGTGTCCGAAATTTAAATCCCCTTAGAATACATTTCTCAAACCATGGGGAGCACAGCTGACCGTATTACAGGAGTTGAGGTGAAAGTGGGGGATTTGGATTGGAGAGCAGCTGTAGGTCTTGACATGCCAAGGGTGAGCATGTAAAGAAGAAGGCCATGCACAAAAAAATGAAATGGGAAATCTTTCCAGAAGATGCAATGTCCATTATTTTAAAACACTCGGGAGCTTGGAGGATTCCACGAATGCTTCTGTAAATAACTTGCTTAATCTTTTTTCCTCTGCTTTGATTTTTCTTTTACTTTGCACTTACTCTTATAAAATCATATTTGCATCCTGAGAGGAATTTTTATGTACCTGTCTACCATAAACTCCCCACCATTCAAACTGTAATAAGCTAAAGCATACTGTTTGAATCCTGGTGCCATTATATTTTCAGAAACAAAATTGAAATAAGCAAATCGGTGGGGGCAAACATTGAGCAGATGTTGGTGATGAGCAGCGTGGTTAGGCAATTGTATTTTATTTCACCACAAACAAGAAGACTAAAACTAAACCAAATTTCCTATTCTAAGGAAAGACCAATAAAAATTATGTTAACCTTTTCCTTCCTCGTGTCCTTACCTACATATTTATTGCCAAAGTGCCGGCCTCACTTTCAAGTTTAAATTTTTTTTATAATTGAATCTAAATGTATTCTGGTTATGAAACCCCATAAATTGTACATTACATACAAGCACAACTAATATACATAAAATTAACAACACTTAAAAGATTGTAATTTACAGTGAGTCATTTTCTACAAAGCACCTAAACATTTGTTAAGGTTATTAAAAACTTAAATTAATCATTATTATTACTTAAAGTGCAGTCTACATATTGTAACTTTTTATAACTCACTATGACAATATTTTTAATAGTGGGTTGTTAAATATATTTTTCCCTATATTTTGTTAATTACATGTTCGATAATCCACTGCCATACTTAGAGTTTTACTTTCCCCGCCTGGTGATTCATAGTACCTTTGCCAATTACCCTGCCCATGACTCAATTCTATAAATGCATTAGGATAGCTTTGGAAATGCTGCTCCTAATTAACCATACTTGGCAATGTCACCTCACCTTCTTTATCCTGAGTCTCATCATCCACTGTTTTTAATTGAATAAAACAATAATACTAGCCACACTTACCTAGCATAAAAGAGCTATTTAGATGTGAATTTCCTTTTTAATATTCCTTTTGGAAATACAGTAAGGCTAAAACTGATTTAATCCTTGGATTACCAGGCTTGTACGTGTTTTTCAACTATGAGATAACCTAGCAGATCATTTTCTTTTCTGGAATTTTAAGTGCCTCTTCATATAGACTTTGTCATCCATTGTGGTTTTCTTCAGTACTAAAAGAGGATGTCTAAAAACTAAATTGCTCTACTAGTATTGAAGCCAGGAACATCTACCCAGCTCTTTACCCCAAGGATAGTGTGTTAATGAATACTATCAATACCGAACAGGCACGATGAAACTCCTTACATTTATTTCATGACATGAAGCCCCGTGTCAGTCCCCGCATCGTCTGCTGTCTCTGCTCTCCATCCGTCACTCACTCAGCTTGCATTCTATCCTCCAAACTCTACATTCACATTCCATTTTCTCCACACTCACAAGAAGCAAGGCAGAGATGTCAAGCACAGCACATAGCATAGGATACAATACCTCCCCACCCCAGAAAATAAAAGAAACGAACCCCCAGAAAACGGTATTACATCACTAACCTTTCTTGGTAACACACTCTTCCTAAAGGACTTGACCTTAATGTCACCCTGGAGTTGATTATTGCCCAAGTTTTGCTGTTTATCCATATTTTGTTAGACATCCACTATCTGAGATCCTTGACTTGAATTAGTAGTATTGTTCGCTGTTTCTTGTTCACCAACACTGTGTGGAGATAAGTGCTGGAAACATTTTCCTTGTGACTCTGGTGCAAAATCACAATTCTCATAATCTTCCTTTGAAACCTTTCCTAAAATGTGTGCTTGTATTGAATCTATGAGAATTACCTTGTTTAAATTTTATCAACCTTTGTATTTTAATACAACTGAGTTTTTCCCCTCTTTCCACACAATGAGATTTCTGGTATCTAGATAACCCTTTGGGTACAAAGTGTGTCTTTTGTATGAGTACCCAATCACTCATTTGCATGTTCTTTTCCTTCATCCTGAATTTCTTTTCATAATACATTTTCCTCTTAGCTCGTGCTTCATTTACAGTTTCTCTAACTTTGGAAACATCCTTCATGGCTGCACATTTAGTTGAATCCATCCATGAGAGAAATGTCTTTGAAAATCCAACTCTTTCAAGTGGTATTTCAAACAACGTTGCACAAGTTGTAGTACAAGTTGTATTGTGATTACTGTAAATGTTACACTATAAGTACTCATTTACATTCAAATCTGAAGAGATGACAGTCTAAACCCCTTCTTTAAAAATTATATTGACCTGCTCTACTGAATCATTGAATGTGGTGAATATAGTGCAACTGTGTAGCGAATGATACCATTTACTTTTAGAAAATTAGTATTTTTTTTCTGAGACCAAAATGTTTGGAACACCCTCCAGTAAAAGAAAATGTGACAGTCACCTCAGTTGTAATTTTCATAGGGTTTAAAATATATCAATTTGGAAAAAGACTCAATTGGAACAATAAAGTACTTTTGGTCTGCAGAAAGACAAGTAAATGGTCCTAGGAAATCAATTGCTATTTTATCCGAGGGCTACTGAGGCATTTCCACATTTACTTATGTGCTTTTGTTCAAAGGCAAACTGTTATCATGTGATAGACATTCTTGACATACATGTATATGATTATCCACCATCTTATCCATACCTGGCCACCAATAATTATTACATAAGATTTTCTTTGTAGACAATTTAAGATGACCTTCATGGGCAATGGGAATAAGTTTTTTTTTAAGACCTTCTAGTGGTACAAATTAATCTCCTCTCAAAATAATTCCAGGCTCAAAACACTGGCCACATATGCTAACCTAGATAGCAATCTTAGATATTTAAATGCCCCAAAAGGTGCAATAAATGTTGTTAGAAGTTGTGAATGCTGTGCCAAATTAATCTGATGATAAGCGACTGGCAGATCTATTATGCTAAAAATACGTTTGTCTCCAATCTGTGCCAACATTTCTTGTATTTTTAGCAGCAGGTGGCATTCAACAATCTTTTTTTTTTCTTGTTATATAAGGTACATACAAGAATCATAAAGCAGTTAAGTGGGTTAATCCCCTTTGGCATTGTCACAGTAGTACAGTACAATTTGTGTGGTTCTCCCCTTGCTGGCTCGATTTAGGTAAAGGAGTAGGAGTAAGGAGGAAAAGTATAGGAAAGTTAGAAGTAAGTGGAGGAAGAGGATAGGACAGGCAAGAACAGGTATATACCATCCTGACTTAAACAAAAGAGAAGCTCTTAGTATCCGACATGCCCGTTGCTTTTTATTTCCCGCCTAGCGAGGTAAGTACGACCTTGTGCGCTGCAGCAAGAGTTTCCGGGTCGGTATCTTATGGGGGCTCGTACAAGTCCAAGGCCTTGTCCATAACTTCCCAAATCCCCCTTGATGACGGTTTCCAGGGAGAGTATTGCAGCACCAAGCGATCCGCTCCTCTGAGGTGGATGACCCAGTTGAGCCAGCCTTTGTAGCCAGTTTTGGTGGTGTCCTTCCAGTTCGTTAGCACCAGTTTGACCGCAGCTGTCAGTAGTAGGTCCATTAGTTCTCTCTCTCCGTCTGAGGAGAGGTTGGTTTGAATAAAAACCGTGGTGAGCGAGGCAAAGTCTCTTATAAGTTTACATTTAAATACACTGTCTATGAAGTCAAATACCCTTCCCCAGAACACCTCGAGTGTTGGGCAGTGGAAGATGAGATGCGCTAGGTCCCCCTTCCCTGTATTGCAATTCCAGGAGAGGGGATTTTCCCTGAGACCTAGTGTGTGTAAGCGGTCTGGGGTCCAGAATATTTTGTGGAGTAGCCAGAGTTTTGTTTGCACTAAACTGGGGTTATTTTGTTTCAGGTGGCCGAGGTCCACAAGGTATTCCACTCATGTTCTTTTAGCGGAGGGCAAATATGTTTATCCCAGTATTCCATTGTTTTGGTGTTAAGCTTGGTAGTTTTTGGGCATAGTAGTTTGTATATTTGCGAGACTTGATGGCCTATTTTGTTGATGTTTGTTACGTATTGAAAGATCGAGGGTTGGTAATTGTCTTGTTCAATGAAAGCAGGTCAGCACATAACCTTATTTCCAATACTTTTCCCGTGCAATAACAGTACTTGATACCCATTCTGAACATTCCCCAGGTGAGATAATCTTAACTTCACACATTTTATCCAGTAACAACCTCAAATCTTTGCAAACACTCAGCAGCATGTTTCTCAATTTTATGCACTATGGGGTTAGCATTTTCCTTTAACACAATATCATGTGAAAAACCTTTCGCACATCCAGTTGCATCTTTAAATGCTGATGTGCGCTCATTCAACAGCAGCTTAATATTCACTACACCACCCTCTTCAATCTCCATAAAGAGTACATTTCTGCCGACCTCTTTTATATTTCTTGCATCTTCATATACCCAGTCTGTGTTCAACTGAACCGGTGTAGACAGTCCAGGTTCAAGAATAAAACCCAGTCTTGCTTGATCTAACTGTCCAAGCATCATTTCCCTCTACAGCTACATACACTTCAGTGAAAATCTTTCTTCCCATGAATGACACTGCGTCATCAAACCATCCCAGCATTTTGATTTCAAACCCCCTAAATGCTTTTGGTCTAATATCGCATTTGTTCAAACTCTGTTTACAATTTCCCCAAAAAGTAGTTTGAGCTACAATTCTAATGAGTGACCCCGAGTCTGCTATTACTGATACGCAATTCTTCCAATGCCTATTTTGCAGAAGGTTCCCTTCCTTGTTTCCTGTTTGTCAACACTAATCGTGCAAACAACATTCTTAAATTTGTCCTGACATTTTTCTACCACACCTCTTTCTTCAGTATGCACAGTGGATATATTTGTGTTCCTCTGATTGCTATTACTCGCTGCTCCACTCTTTCGATATACAAACTTTGGATAAATTACCTACTTTCTCACATTTTAAACATTTGGGTTTGAAAGGGGGACAATTTGTGAAATTCCCTAAATGTGTTTGAGAACCACAACGATAAGAATACATTGTTTAACGTTGTCTAACTCCCCTTTTTAGGTCTCGCCTGGCGTAGGCTGCGCACATGCGCAGTCTCGCTGGCGAGATTTAATGATTTGGGGTATTTTCGGTTAAGGGCATTAAGCCCCGCCCCTCTTTTCCATTGGCAGGCGTCACCGCTTATGCTAAACGGTGGCCAGCCATTGAAAAAGAGCTGTTCGTGACTTTTTTGTTCTGCTTTTTTGCCCGTCCCACTTGGACGGGCTCGCCTGCTTTCCTTCTGAAGTAAAAGGTTTCTTATCTTTATGGGGCCAAACACATGACCCCATAAATATAAGAAAGCCAAAAGTAAACGTCTTCTCCAGTGCGACCTTCTTTGTGCGTTTGACCACAGTCCGGAGTATGGAAGGGAAGGGGCTGGAGGAGCCGGGCACCCAGTGGCCCTCCATGGCTTGGTTCCTACCGGAGGGGCTGGTGCCACCCTCTGCGGCGGGCGGCACCTCCTTTGCCCAGCTGTTGCTTCTGGATGTGCTGCTGTTCGCACTGCAATGGCTGGTCAGCCGCCTTTGGTTATACGGCCGTCTGATGTCCAGCAATATCCCGCCAGGCCCGCAGCCATGGCCCGTGGTGGGAAACTTCGGCTTTCTGTTGGTGCCGGGGCGGCTGTTGGCATTCCTGCGCCGCTGCACGGGACAGACACCGAGGAATTGGAGTGCTGGTCGAGGGCCCCCCACGTCTTCCTGACCAAGTTAGGGCGGTTTTACGGCAACATCTTCAGTCTGTTCATTGGAAACCGCATGCTAGTAATACTTGGAGGCTTCCCCACTGTGCGTGACGCTATGGTCAATTATACCGAGGTGTTCTCCGACCGGCCAAGCGTGCCCATGGTCACCATCATCACTAAGAGGAAAGGTGAGTGGGGAAGCCGTGCGGGAAGGGGCGTGCAGCAATGCAGGAGATGCCACACTGAAGCAGGAAGCAAGATATGCGCGTACCAGAGGTAGTGGATTTGTAATATTCAGGACAGCAAGAACCCTGAGAAAGGGACACACCAAATGCATCGCCATGAAGGCGACAATGCCGAGCTTTCAAAGTAGCGGGGGCAGTAATGACTGAAAAAGGGGTTGTTGAGGGTCATTAATTGCTACGGAAGAAAGAAAGTGAAGAAAGAGATACGGAGTGTGGAGCGTTTTGAAGCGAAAGTGTAGAGCGTGCAACACAATGAAAGAGCAGTGCACGGTACTGAACATCTTAAGGCTACATTTTCTGCATTCCGTACTATTAAGGGAGGAATGCAGAGCGTGCTGTACTACAAAGTAGAGTCTGGATTGAAAAATCAATGTAAGCTCAATCTGATGTACAAAACCATGACAAGAAGTTACGCTATCATGGGGCAATGCAGAATGTGCACCTTTTATGTGGTTATTTGAGGCATGAGACACTACAGTAGGGTGACCAGATTCTCAAAACAAACAAGCATTTGCAATGCAATAGGTCTCGCATTTGCGCGAGTTTGACCTATTGGCATTGTAAATGGCAATGCCTTTCATTTATGTTTTGGTTTTTAAAACATAAATAAAAGGCATTGTCATTTACACTGCCAGTAGCTCAAACTCGCGTAAATGCGAGACCTATTGCATTACAAATGCTTGTTTATATTTCTTATCATCCACACGTACTGTTCCACTATTATTTAATCTTTATTACTAGTGTTTGACAAAACCTTTTACAAAATCATAGATCTCTTAACCCCTTTTGCAATACCAATCAGTTCACACACCGAGAGATTACAGGTACAACAGTCTTTACTGTATGTTTTTAGCTAAATATAACACTAATTTTTCACGTGAATGTCAATGTTGCTACCAAAATCACAGGACGCTGCTAATAGTCTCAGATTTGCTATGAATTCATCATATGATTCTTCACTGCCTTTTTGTAAAAAAAAAAAAATCAATGACCACGTTGGGTTCTTCACAAAGTTGTTCATCCAATTGCATAACTGCTTCACGATAATCATCCCAAAGACCGTCCTCGGGAGGTTCAGTCTCTGATGAATATTTTAAAAATGTCTTGCGCTGCAGCACCCAAGCAGGTAATAGAAACACTTTTTTTCTTTCTGCATAAAACCTTTTGGCACCTATTGCCAATAGATAATTTTCTAAATTTCTATGCTGTGTACACCATTTGACAGCGGGTGTACTAGATATCTGTAGAAAAGGTTGTGGTTGAGCTACAAACTGTTGTGAAGTCATATTTGTTTATATCACACTGATGAACAACAACACTGTAAAAACCCAGCGTCACCCTTCAGATGATAACAGTTGTAAATTTCCTTTATGACATTGCGAAGTAAAGTGTCACTTAATGTGTTCACAACATAAATGAGTCCACAACATAAGTCTTTTTGTTTTTCTCGGATATATGCTCGTTTCAAAATGGTGTCTGTAATCCTTTTTGAAATCATTTTCTAAAGTGAGTAGGGCTTGCACTGAACCTTTGAGTAACAGTACTGTCTTAAAATGGCCACCTTAAAACTCTTAAGCTCTTTCTAGAGTCAAAAGAGCTTGTATAGTACTTTCACAATACTGGAACTGACTCAAAATAGCTGCCATTCACCTTGCAAGCTCTTACTACAGTTAATAAATCTTACACAGGCCTCCCCCTCGATCACCTGGCCTGAAGGGCCTATGACTGTAGAGTTATCTCTGACTCTATCCTATCTGCTCGGTAAGAGCTTCTTCTGCATGAGTTCGGCTTTAATCTGCTGCTCTGCGATGAGCTGCCGCTCTGCCCCACACATAGACTGCGACCGTTGCACTATGTTATGTTAGAAAGATTTGTAAAGCGCAACGGTTACCCTAGGGTGTCCTGGCACTAGCTACTGTCCTCCAGTAATACATAACTTGCAACTCGTTTATCAATCAAAACAGCCACGTTTTTAGGGCCTTCCTAAAATCCAATAAGTCAGTCGCTTTCCTCAAATGAAAAGGGAGGTTATTCCAAGCCTTTGCAGCACCAGCAGCAGAAAATCTTCTTCCTCCCCACCTTGCTTTTTTTTTAAAAAGGTGGTACAATCACTAGTTATGCTCCAAGGGAGCTTTGTGATCTTTTAGGCACGTACCACTGAAATTGTTGGTTCAGGTAATCAGGACATGTCCCTTGTAGGGCCCTAAAGACCAAGCACAAGGATTTAAATTGCACCCGCTTTTTTACGGGCAACCAGTGAAATCTTTTGATTTCACTAGAAATTGGTGCAAATTTAGATGTGCCGGTCAACAATCTAGCAGTCGCATTCTGCAATACTTGTAATTTATGAAGAAACCGCTCCAGCATATTCAAATATAAACTGTTAGAATAGTCCAGCCTTGACATAGTCAATGCTGTACCACTGTTCGCTGGCTATCCTTCGACAAAAAAGGTATAATTATCTTCATTGTTCTAAGAGTGTATGTTGTGGCTGAGACAACTGCATTGACTTTATTTCCCCAATCGAGCCTGTCATCTATTAACACTCCTAGATTTTTCACTTTTCTCGTGGGTATCGGGAGGGCCCCCCTAGTATCTGGCCAACATCTTGGGGTCCAGAAGTTGGCATAATTCCCGAACAAGATGACCTCAGTTTTGCTCGAGTTGAGCTTTAAGCAGTTTTGGGACATCCAGCTTCCTACCACCTCCATGCAATCATTGAATTGCTTTCCTGTTGCCATTTCTTGCCCAGGCCGTAACGACACCACAATTTGCGTGTCATCCACATAGGAGGTGAGGCAAAAACCAAAGGAATTAATAAGGGGAGCCAACGAAGACAAATATACATTAAACAGTGTAGGGCTTAAAGACGACCCCTGCGGAACTCCACAGGGCAGCAAGAAAGGTTTAGAATCCAATTCACCTAAAGAGACTATTTGCAGTCTGTCAGAGAGGAAGGACTTCAGGAGTGCCCTTGCTTTATCCTGCACTCCACAGGCCTGCAAACGGTCCATCAAAAGACCATGATGGAGCATATCAAAGGCCGCAGAAAGGTCAAGCATGATCATAGCGGCCTACCCTCCCTGGTCCAAAGCTACCCTGATCTCTTCAGTAGATTTTAGAAGGGTGGTTTCCGTACTATGTCCTTCTCTGAATCCATATTGAGTAGGATCCAGAACTTTGGCATCACGCAAATAGGCACTCAGTTTAGATGGAAGTGAGATGCGTGAGATAGGCCGGAAATTATTTGGTTCCTTAGGGTCCAGGCTGGGCTTCTTTAACAGTGGCAGAATTGGAGTAATGTTCCATGCTTAGAGGAAATGCCCTTCTGCAAACATCGCATTAAATAGAGAAGTGAGTGACAGGGTAATCGGTTCTGGGGTCAATTTTACCACTGCAACAGGGCATTGGTCATAGGGGGAACCTGATTTAGCTGACATAAAAAGCTTGTGGGTATCACTCGTAGATAATGGTCAAAACTTGTCCAGAGTGGGATGAGAACCTACGGCCGACTTAACATCCTCTGTAGAGGTTACTGTCGCCTTTGGGCCATTAAAAGTTGCAAAGATAGTCTCCACTTTTGTCAGGAAAAACCTGGCAATTTCTCCACATAATTCTTAGCTCCTTTGGATGTTTGCTGGTTGGGGGTGCACCAGACTACTTACAGTTTTGAAAAGTTCTTTGGGCGAGTGTTTGACTAGGTTAATTCGACCGATAAAGAACTCTTGCTTTGTTTGAAACAATAACTGTTTGTCGGAAAATTAAAGACCGAACCACTGTCCTTTGTGTGTAGCGAGTTTACGCTGTATGTATAAAATGGGCTTCAGTCCACTTTCACTTCTTAGGCAGTATTCATGTGGTAATGAATACTATCTACACCAAACAGCTACGTTGAAACTCCAAGTTAATTTCATGCCATGAAGGCCCTTGCCGGTCCCCGCATCGTCTGCCGTCTACGCTCTCCAACCGTCATTCACTCAGCTCACATTCAATTCTCCACACTCTACATTCACATTTGATTTTCACCACACTAACAAGAAGCAAGTCGGAGATAATGGCAAGCCAGACACATAACATAAAATACAATGGATAGTTTACAAAATATTGTAGCTGATCGAGGAATATATTTCCTGTGTCATCATAACTTCGGGGAGATGAAATGGTGACCCAGAGTGTAGGGCTTCTTTATTAGAAAGAGTTTGCCCATCTTCCTTCTATATCTACTTTTTTAATTTTTCAGCAAACTTGGCAGCGCTACTGGGTGTTGGGAAATGTGTGACTGTGGATGTTTTGCCAGGTTCATTTGTGACTCATCTATTTAATTCTATTTTCCCAATATTATCCCTTAGAACATTGTTAAACCATCTTTGTTTTTTGGGGGGAAAATAGAACACCTACAATAGCCAATGGTAAGTTGATTTTTCAAATGTGATTGTAGCATATTGTCATGTTAAAAGTGTTCATTTGTCTGAACCATTTAGCTAAGACAGTCTTATGTGCCTGCCCTCCTGATTTCATGAAAGACTCCTCAATCACGTTCTGTTGCTGATTTTTTGAGAAAACAAGTATCTTTATTTAGTCTATCTTCTAACAGTGTTGGCTTCCTTCGTATCAAGAATGGTAAGGTCACAGGAAGGGGACCATTATGGCACCTTGTCACTTTACGCTAAAGGTATTGGATCTTGCATGCCAGGCTTTGGGTATGCCTACACAATGCTGTACAAGTAGTGCATTGTTTTCAAACAGTCAGGCTGAATTACATTCATGATACACATAGTCTTCATGAAAAGGTAAATTACAGTATAGCCGGGCATATCAGGCTTGTCTATACCTGTCTCTGATCTTCTGTTGCTCAGTAGAGAATTGCAAAAGTTTAGTAGGAGTGCACTTGGAAGAGTTGCCGTATTAACAAACAACAGGAGAAACCCGTAACCCCAGTCGAGACCTCGGTGAGTGTAATATCATACAAGACTGTCTCAATAGTAGTCAATGATAATTATAATTACAAAGAAAGTAAATTAATTGCACGAAACACGTACTCCCACTTTTAAGTTTCAATGTAATTATATTAACAAAAAAGAAGAAAGGCATCAATATATACTTTACAATGAATAGAATAGGAAGCAGCATCAACCATACTTTTAAAGGTGCATGGTAAACACATTGTGCTTGTGAAAAAGTGTTTTAAACGGCGCAAGTGGAATACATAAGAAATAGAAATCAGCGTTTTCTTTAGGAAATATTTGAAACATGAACATTTACTTTATAATATGATAATGAAAAACTCATGACATAATTAACAATCTAATTTAGGCCGATACAAGTTGACGGTGTTTCGACCTTCATAACTTGAGGTCATCATCATCCAGACTAGGGAACACACAAAAGGAGATTGCTGCCTAGCGAGGGATAAAGAGAGAGTTACCCCTACCAATGAATAAATGTAAAATAATGTATAAAAATATGGGGTACATGTTTGGAGGTACCTGAAGAGAATCCAAGGCACCTGGGGACAAGGAATAGAGAAAAGGGCTACATTAACCAGCACTAGCAAAACTCAGAAGAAGCAGCCTCCTATGTGGCAAGAAAAAGTATGGCCAATACACTCATGTTCGAGAAACTGCAGAAGTGAATTTGTCAAGAGCTGGGCCAGCGCCGCTGGTCACCAGGGAGCAGGGGTCCACAAGTTGTTCTTCATGGTGCAATAATGATTCAAAGAGAAACTTTATTCACAGGATTGTAGATAGCAAAAAGGGAACAGCCCATTCAGATGACAGCGGTGAAAAAATTCAATAAATCCAGAATAGACCAGTAGGGACTCACCCAATGGTATGGTGAACATTTAAATATGGTTAAGTTTAGGGTTATAAAGGAATGCCAACCGATCAGAAATGAATCTAAAGAGAATAATGTACAGTGAAGGTTACGGACGTGTGCGCTGTTAATAATGGCTGCACTGTCCAAGTGTTCTTAGTAATCCTGTAGACAGGGGAGAAGGTGCTTGATTGACTGCTCAGAGCAACATGCTTGGGCGACAGGCATGTAGGCCAGAAGCGTGCTCTCTATACAGTGGGGCGCGTAAACTGACAATGAACACACCAGTGTACATGGATACTGACTTGCCCTTTAGATGAGAGGAATAGAAGAGCAGGTGCATGAATGCTCATTTAAATGTATGTGTTAAAACATGCATAGATCAAAGGCGCTCCTATTGTGTGTGGTGGACGGCCATACCTGGTGGTATTTAAAAATTAATGTCTTTCTCGCTGGACCACAACATAGGGGAGGGAGCAGAGCCAATCGTGACCCGTCTCCTTGTGCATGCCGCGCAGAAGCTAATAGCACGGAACGTGCTTCATAATGATCTGATCACACTCCAGGGAAGGCAGCTCAAAGGGCAGGAGGGGGTAGGCGTGACTAAAGCCAGCTAAAGCACAGTAGTGCACTCACCTGAGTATTTGGCGTTGGGCTATTCACTCGTAGCGTGTGACGAGTGAATCGGGAACACCGCGTCTTCACGAGAAATGGGCCATTTCAATGCTGGGATTGAATAATCACTTGAACGTGAGGGGCGCCAGGAGTGGGGTATTACAACGTGCCCCTGGGGCACTGGCAGGAGAACCACTTCATTGAATACAGCCTGCCCTGAACGGGCTTACATACTCCAATCGACCCAATCAGTATTTGTGAGGGTGAAATTAATCAAAAACATAAGCATATGCATGTCCACACTTTTCTAAAAAGATTGAAACATTTATAACAGAAAGACATTGAAAATGATTAAAATACAGGTCTATGTACATTGATGAAGAGAAATCGGGGGATCCTCCCATGGTCGTAAAGTGCAGACATGTTATGGGACTGGACACAGTCCAAAGAGGAAGGACTTTTTAGGTAGAAACCATATTATTCCATTCATCTATGTTGTTTAAGCCATTGTCAACGGAAATACAGTGTGTAATCCAGTGACATTCACATCGCAACAGTAGTTTGGCCAAATCGCCTCTGCGTATTGGCAAGGTGGATTGGCCTATCAATTGCCACACTAAGTCATTTTCAGTGTTGCTATATACTTAAAGAGGGCATTTCCCACTTGGCATCTGATTCTGCTTTTGTGGTGTATAATGAGTTCTTTGACCAACTGAGTTGTTTCCCGATATAAAGCAGGTTGCAAGGTCAGTGGATTGCTTAAATCACATTGGAAGATCTACAATTACTCAACTGTTTCAAGTTGCATCTCTGGGTACCTGTTATGAATGTTTTGTTATTGATAGTTTGTACACACACCAGTGGCGGATGGTGACATTTGAAAGTTGTGGGGCGTAAAATGATTGTGATACTGTTATTACATTAATAAAGAGATCTCATATAACATAGGTAGCTGCTTATTCAGTATAACCACAGAGCTTCATAACAGACTTCGAGATACAATGCATTGCTGAGTAATATCAAAGGAAGCATTTTTTATTGGCCACAGTGCTGTACCAAGACTCCAAGAGGCAATATGGAAACATGAAAAAACATGAAAAAGGATCAAGGTGCTGAAAAATAGCCTTGAACATAAGCTTCCCAGGACATGAGCTCAGCAGCACCCACATGTTTAACGGGCATACCTGCCTCACCCAGGGAACTGGAAACCAAACACATGTTTAAAACGCCAGAAACCAGCTCCCCACCTTCAGTCTTCAGGTCACCGGTTTCAGACACTTTTACCAAGACCCTCTTCATTTACATTATTGACTCGGGTGATTTCCGTGGAGAACCTATTCATTTTGTGTGCACCCAAAAACCATAATGGAGCCTCTTTCGTTCCCCAGCACACTGGTCTGATATAAATCATTGCATTGCCCTTTATTATCCACCTCATAGTAACCCAGAGTGATCAATACAGTCCTCCTCATCCATTACAAGTACACTTTATTCATCAACATTCGACACACCTCATTTTTTTAATGCATCATTTGAACTGTTTTTTTGTTTTGTTTTTTATATCGGGAGTGTTAGTGGAGAAGACCTATTTAACAGAAAGATGAACATCGAATTAACAAGTAAGAATCACTACAACTGCAAAATGACGTTGACCACCTGAAGCGTTAATTGCAATGGAATACCCTTTGTTAGGTTACCCATATAGAGATAATGAAAAACTTTTATTGCACCATAATAGCAGTTTCCAGTTACAAAATATAATTGCACTTATGTAATGTTCTCCTATATCACAATCACGAAGGTCAAGTAACTGTTTAAGTCAAGACCAACATATCACATTCCTTTATCTTGAAACCAATCACAAATGAATTCAGAACGGTTTCATATACAAAGCTACTGATACGAGTCTCTCATTACAAAAAAAGGGGTATTCTTACTTTACATATAAAACAGAAATATGGATTTTGCGCACACAAAAATAGCACACATATGGATCGCAAAAATAAACTTTTCTAAAGTGTTTTGAGTCAGTACATTCTATTAATATAACGTTATTGTCATTTGCAGAATGTCAGGTTTAGTTCCTTGGATGAGCTGAATACAGTGTTCGGAAAAATACACCACTTAATAAATCACTTGGGGGGGTCATCAGGCCATTTCCAGCACCGGCACCAGCAGCGAAGTGACTGCACCCACCTGGGCTCTCTCTCCCTCGCCGCCTTTCGCCATCAGAGGCTGCCACAGGGGGAGACTACAGTCCCCAGCAGCCCCCTCTCGCACCGCCCATTTCTGGCGGGAAGCGCGCCCGGAGGCGCTACTTCAGCAGCGGCTCCCTCGGTGGAGCGGGGGGTCATCAGGCCATTTCCAGCACCGGCACCAGCAGCGAAGTGACTGCACCCACCTGGGCTCTCTCTCCCTCGCCGCCTTTCGCCATCAGAGGCTGCCACAGGGGGAGACTACAGTCCCCAGCAGCCCCCTCTCGCACCGCCCATTTCCGGCGGGAAGCGCGCCCGGAGGCGCTACTTCAGCAGCGGCTCCCTCGGTGGAGCGGGGGGTCATCAGGCCATTTCCAGCACCGGCACCAGCAGCGAAGTGACTGCACCCACCTGGGCTCTCTCTCCCTCGCCGCCTTTCGCCATCAGAGGCTGCCACAGGGGGAGACTACAGTCCCCAGCAGCCCCCTCTCGCACCGCCCATTTCCGGCGGGAAGCGCGCCCGGAGGCGCTACTTCAGCAGCGGCTCCCTCGGTGGAGCGGGGGGTCATCAGGCCATTTCCAGCACCGGCACCAGCAGCGAAGTGACTGCACCCACCTGGGCTCTCTCTCCCTCGCCGCCTTTCGCCATCAGAGGCTGCCACAGGGGGAGACTACAGTCCCCAGCAGCCCCCTCGCGCACCGCCCATTTCCGGCGGGAAGCGCGCCCGGAGGCGCTACTTCAGCAGCGGCTCCCTCGGTGGAGCGGGGGGTCATCAGGCCATTTCCAGCACCGGCACCAGCAGCGAAGTGACTGCACCCACCTGGGCTCTCTCTCCCTCGCCGCCTTTCGCCATCAGAGGCTGCCACAGGGGGAGACTACAGTCCCCAGCAGCCCCCTCTCGCACCGCCCATTTCCGGCGGGAAGCGCGCCCGGATGCGCTACTTCAGCAGCGCCTCCCTCCGCGTCGCGGGACGCGCGCGGGCGTCGCCGGGCTGAGCCCGGGCAGAGGGCGGGCCGTCTGTGGCCGACAGGGGCAGACAGAGGCAGGGCTGGGCCACCCCCCTTTGGTGCATATCACACTAATTTCCATTGGGATCAACATACCCAGCGATGTACACGGAAGTCTGAGGACCGTGAATATAGCCGGCCACAGTACGTCCACATCACATGCAAGCAACTCCCCCGACGCCAACGAAAGCCTGTTATCATAAAGCCCGCCTCCTGTTTTCTTGACCGGGACTGATTATACCATCAAAGTGAGGTGAGCACATTTTTTCTATTATGGGGAAACTATCTGCAAACTCTTCTGGTCAGGGCCCCAGAAGTTCTCCCATCATTACGTCGTCCCTCGAAAGCATGTTGGAAAATGCCTTTATGTTGGTTACGTCTGAAATTGAGGACACTGAACGGCGATTATCTCTGGGACAAATCACACTGTTGTCACCTATGTCCCGTGGTGTTGCTAATGTTGATTCTACAACCCCTGTGTCGTTAACACCTAATATAATAGTCGTCAACCCTACTCACCATGAAAACCCATCTGGGGTCACAGAGGCCAATAAGTCCGCTACCCCCATTGCTGAAATAGCTGACTCACAGCAGGAAATGGAAGCCGCCCTCCCTATTGTCAAATCTGCTCCAAATTCCAAGACCACCGGGGGGAAAAGGAAGAGTGGCAACATAAAAGCGCCTATTGCCAAGAGGAAACAACCCCCTCGCAACAACAAAACTCAACCAACTCCCCAGAGTATGTGGTCACGAGGGAAATCTACAGCAAGTGTGGGACCAGTCAATGTAAGCACACATTTACAGGGCCCAACAAATGGCACCGTCGACTTAACTACCACTATAGTAGAAACCAACACCTCGTGCACACAAACTGAGTCAACACCCGCAAACAGTATGCTGGGTAGGTCAACCGAGAACTTAATTGACACCATTGTGGATTCCACTTTTAAACAATTGAAAAGTCTAATGGACAAACAGTTTAATCTCATTTTTAAACGTCTGGATAGACTGGAGAGCCTAGTAAAGAAAGAAGACACCAAAAGGAAAGGGACTTTTATTATTGATCAAACCAGGGGGGAACGATTACTAAAAGACATGGAGGCTACTAACAAGGGGACTGAAGGAGGTAGTGGGAAACGCACTATAACTAGCGTAGACAATTTATGCGCAAAATGCGAGGGCAGTAAGTAGAGCTTGCCTCGCAACCCCGTAATGAGTAATTTGGTCAGCATACCATCTTTGTCAATAGCTCCTGCTACCAATAACCCTTCTTGCCACGCTCCACTCCCAATAGCAGTCCCCCCCCACCCCGCCTGAGACAGCACCCACAAACCCAACGTTACATACCAACCACAAGTCTATTCCTCCCATCCGGTCTAAAAAACACGCCGCTGCGGTACTTAACCTGCCGCCAGAGGCATGTCCTTACGTTTTAATTTTAGCCGGAGTACCACCTCTGCAGGAAAACCAAAGTGAGTCTTGGGACCAACTCAAGAACAAGTGTATTGATTGGTTATGCAAGTTTAAGGGGATGGGTATGGAGATTGCCAATACAATTCTGATGGTAAGACGGGTGGGTTGGGTTGGACCCTCGATAAAAAATATTATGGGCGACTGCATAGTCGTAAATTTTAGGCATCCTTCCCTGGTAAAATGTATTTTAAAACGTAACATCATTCATCCTAGCACTGTAACGGCCATAACTTCTTTACCACTGGGCTTCTTCTATAGACCACCCCAAAGAAATGATCACCCTATACTCCCGATATATCCCGTATACAATCGGTTTGATGTTTTGACTGATTTTGAGGGTCAGGATTGACTTTCGTGCAATCTTTCAAATAATGTAGCACAGCCTCGGGAGGCACCAATAGCCATCCAGGCTAAGTCCAAATCCAGCCCTACCGTTAATCCCCGAACAGCCTGTCCGGTAGAGTGCCTTCCCTCTAGTACTGCCATTTGTGAACCTACGTCCTCTGATCAACATCTAAAAATACTAAGCTGGAACATCGCTGGCCTAAAATCAAAAATGAATATAGCAGAGTGGACTAAAATGGTCAGCAGCTTTGATGTTTTGATGTTTCAGGAGACATGGAGTACCAGTAGTTTGTTACTTGAGGGTTTTGCTTGTTTTAATAGTACTGCCCTCAGCCCTGAAGCTGGCCGACCTAGCGGGGGCTTATCCACATGGATAAAGATTACTGCAGGAAGTTGCATTAAACCTCTGGGGACAAATGACAGTCATTTTCAGGCCACAATATACTCGAATGGGATCACGGTATGTTTTATAAATTTTTATAACAATGATTTTAAATCACTGCCCAATAAGAATTTTATCATTCTATTTGATTTCATTGATGATATGTTAGAGGGTAATACGTTTGGGAAACTGGATGGAATCTGTTTAGGGGGCGATTTTAATGCTCATTTGTACAAAAGCATGCATAACACCACAGCTTCATCTCCCCCAATAATCCCCTGTAAAAGAGGGGAAGAACTGTTTAATCATCTATCCTCCAGGGACCTAATCAATGTCATGGATAAAGCCGGTGGATCACCCGACATTGACCATTTGCCCACCTTTATAGGCCGTGGTTGTTCATCAACCATCGACTATGTTTTTATATCATCGGCCCTTGAGAATTGCCTAGTTAAGGCTGAGGTCTTATCAGCTAGGTATAGTGACCATAACCCAATTTTGACAATCATCAAATTTGCCAATAAAGTCACTAAATGGAAAGAAATAGGGGCAAGGGATCTGGTCGCATCCACCGACAAACTTAGAGTAATTTGGAAAGGCATAAATAATAAAGCTTTACTTGCGCGAATTATAAAATCTCATTCTTTAACTGTGGACACGTGCTTGTCTAGTGACAGCCAAGACACAGAGATTGTTGAAGCCTTTGTTAGGCTATGCTCTGGCATTAAACAGGAAATTTCTAAACCCATCAGGCAACAAAGCAAGAACAAAAGATGGTTTGATGGGACTTGCTCACGGGCTAACCGGGACCTCCGCAAGGCACTGGCCGAAAAACCCCGGAACACGAATTTGGTTATGACCCTGAGAAGATGCTATAAAAAAGTAACAAACTTACGTACAGACGAGATCTTGAAGGAGAGGTGGGATTCACTAGCCCGCACTGCCGTACTTAAAGACGTGACTGGGTTCTGGGGCGAAGTAAAAGCTCTGAGGTCCATGGGATCCAACCTAACCCCCATTAACTGTAATATACCAAGCAAGATATGGGAGGAGCATTTTGCAAAAATATATACAGCCCCAGTAACAACTATAGATCTCTTTTGTACAGAAATTTAGGTTGCTATATCCATTTCGGAAGTGGAAGATGCTATTAACCAAAGCGCAGGGAACAAAGCCCCAGGCCCTGACGGTCTATCAATTGATCTAATTAAATCCGAACCTGACTTTTGGTCCCCTTTGCTTTGTAATGTTTTTAACAATTTGTCTAACACTAAAATCCCAGATACCTGGTCAAGAAGCGTCATCGTACCTATTTTTAAAAAGGACGATAGATTAAACCCCAGCTGTTACCGCCCTATATCTTTAATAGATAATACACTGAAGATCCTGGGCAGAGTGATCTTTAATAGAATCAGGCTTTGGGCAGAGGAAAATCACATTTTACATCCCTGTCAGCTGGGATTTAGAAGCAATGTGGGAACTGTCGAACAATGTTTGAATTTAAACCTTATTTTAGGCAAGTATACCGTCGCTAAAAAAGTTCCTTTGTACCTGGGCTTTATGGACTTATCGTCAGCGTTCGATTTTGTAAATCGATCGAAGTTATGGGAGACTCTTTTAAACTATGGACTAGATGAGTCACTAGTTCACTTTCTGGCACACCTGCACAGAGACCTAAAAGCACGTGTTAGGATAAATAATGATGGAGAGGTCTCCGGGGATATTTTAATTGGCAGAGGGGTCAGACAAGGTTGTGCCCTGGCCCCCCTTCTTTTTATCCTTTATATAAATGAATTAAATAAATCCCTATCTAAACTTTCTTGCGATGTGCCGAAAATTAATGGTAATTTACTCCCAGTACTTTTATACGCAGACGATGCGGTCTTGATGGGCCGCACACCCAGAGCACTACGTACGTTAATTATGGGCTTTGTCTCCTTTATGGCTGGTTTGGACTTGTGCACCAATTTTAAGAAGTCATACATTGTCTTGCTGGCCCAACAAATACCGTATTAACCACATAGTCTCAGGCGTTAACATCCTAAAAAGCACTAGCACTTTCCCGTATCTGGGTCTGATCTTTTCAGACACCGGCTCATGGTCTGCACATGTAGCACATGGCAGAAACAAACTCGCCAAGGCAGTTAATTCCATTATTAGCTTACAACAGCCAAAGAGGGCTGAGGTTATGATGCCCCTAATACAGATCTATAAATCACAATGCTTACCTACCGCAACATATGGTGCCGAGGTGTGGGGGTACATAAATAGTAGCGGTATTCAAATAGAAGAAAATAGATTCTGTAGGAAGGTTTTGGGGGCACAAATCTCATCACCCACTTACATATGCCATAAAGAGTTAAACCTGCACTATGTTGAGGATTTTATCTAATCCCGGCCAGCCTTGTTCTGGCTGAAGTTGTGGCAAAACCCGGCCGCAATTTTAACACAGGAAATAATCATGGATTGCATCAAATGTGATAGGGGCATTTCCATACCATGGCTTAATGCTGTAAAAGAAAGTTTAGCTAGTGTGGAATTGGAACATATCTTTTTCCACCATCAAAACGCAGAGGGCATGAACATCAAGACACTGAGAGAGTTACTATAAGACTCATACCGAAGGGAAAGAGAACATTCAGAGCTTCTCAAATCATCAATAATCAGATATATTTCCATCTCGTCTTGCCCTGGTTATAACAAAGTCACACCACAGGAATATCTCAAGAGAAACATTGGAAGATGGAATAGGAGCCTGCTCTTTCGCCTTAGGGATGGGAGCATAAAATATTCTCTCTGCTTTCCACTTGGTTTTAGCAAAAATTTAGAGTATTTGCTCTGCCCATGTGGAAATGGTCAAAAACAAACAACTTTACACTTTCTGCTTTTTTGCAATTTTTACATTAGTTACACTAAACAGTATTTTATCCCTTACTTTAAGTCACATGCTATCACGGATCACAAAATGGCATACAATGAAATATTGCGGTTAGGAAGTGATGAGACGATTATCAGAGTAAGCTCATTTTTGTATTCTGCGATACGTTCACGGAAAACAATGGATATTATATAGATTGTCCTCCATCTGACGTTATTGTTTACCTCATCTATCGCTTAAAATCTGCTCACCTACATATGGTCGTTGTCAGGCTGTTATATGCACAATGTATTTATTGAAATTGTTAGCACTTTATTGCCAGTTTGCACAAACTCCTATGACAATGATAACATGTTTGGACAAGTTTCATTCATTTTAACCTAGAGGTGATTATTTGCATCAACATTCTTATCCTATGCATTTGATTGCTGGTTTGCACAAAACGATATAGTTGATGATGTTCACATGTTATGCACATTGAATATATTTGCACTTTATTGCTACCTTTGCACTTTTTACCCATGTCATCAGTAATATCATCATGGAAAATGATCTTGTTTTCATTGCTGTTTTATGTTGTATTTTACATCTTATTGGTGGTGATGATTTGTACTTTTATGGATACTTTATCCGAATAAAGACCATTTGACTTGATAAATCACTTGCGAAAGCATAACAATGCTGGTGGCGGAATGCAGTAGAAAAAGGTGTGATGTCTAATCAAGATGGTTTTGTGAATGCAAATAGAGGCACACTCCATTGAAAGCTAAAAGCACTGCAACTGAAACAAAGGCGCGGTAGAATATTAACACCACCCAGTGGCACCCACTCACTGAGTTTTTCAGTTACCGCCACGCCAAATAAACCAAGAACAGAAGTGGCGGGTATTGGGAATCCTGTTAATTTTGGATTCCGCACAGAAAAATGCCAGAAAGTTTAAAAACGTTGCAGAAAAATCAATATCCCTAGCATTTCGTGGACATTTGCACAGAATGTGCACATCCGTGGCACCGTGAGGATTTCTCCACGGTGGGATTTCCCGGTCACTGATCACCAGATGCGCACCGCCCGGAAATAAATGTACAAGTCTACATACCAAGTGTCTGTAAACACAGAAAACACAAAGAGATCAAAACACAAAGTAGGCCCAGATCTAAACGCATATGTATATGCACCACCTACAGACAAATCTACATAGATTAGACATTTACACACCCTTTGAACCTCCAAGGTGAGCAGGTTTTGGAAGGTTGATCTATATACGCTCAGTATAATATCGAACTGCAGTTTGCGCTCGAATCAAGATTCTGAATGTAGGAGAAAGTGCAACACACCTATTGGCAGGTTAAGCTTAGTTTAATTCTTTCATGCAAAAACAGCAACATTCCGAATTTTGTTTGACACCTAGGAACGGGAGGAACACGCAGTATTGGGACTAGAGGTAAGCCTTATTCCGAGAAGCGGCAATTGTAACCATGCAATAATACTGTTATTTACCGGGTGGGGTATTAGTACCCAGAAAGTTCAAGAGTAGTCACGAGCCCTGTTCAACCTCCTGAACACTTCTTAATCTATAAAAAAAATCCACAGGAACATTTCTGGCCCAGATGACAGCGAGCAAATATTCACACACACGCCGTCTCCACACTCAGCTAGTGGGCTATTTCTTACCTAATGAATGACTTGCTATATCGCCTCCACTTCTAATTTCCTAGGTGTTCAAGCCAGTAACGCGACGCCACTGCGCAAAGATTCCCTGCATACAAAATGTTCAACAATCTGGGCTCGTCCAACAACCCACTCTTTCGCCCCCACCGTTTTCGTTGTGTCCTTGTTCTTCGAATCCCCTCCCCATCTGTCCTTTCCGCTCTGCTTTTCCACCCCCCCCCTCTTTTTTAATTCACTTTCCTTCTCTCGCTCTAGTTTGCTTTCCCACCTTCTCTACAGTCAATATCGGATCAGGCAGCTCGTAGGGTAATGTGCCTGCCGCAGAGATCTGGGCGAAACCTTCGCTCCACAGAATAAATCGGCATTATTCCCCTCAACTGCCAATATAAGTTACACCTTTTGATTAGATGCTAGTGGTTCATACTGTAGTTGCCAAAAGAGACTTCGTTAATTTCCAACATTGACACTATCTAAAAGATAACAAATATTGCCCTTTCGTGTTTTTCTTACAGAGTCCTCCAACTCACCATTCTTTCTATTTATACATTAATCTAAGTGCACCACTCTATCCGTCCCTCTTCTCTGGCTCATCAATGCACCTCCATTTCAATCCCGTAAAATTGCACCTATAACGTCTACCTTCAAGCCCCGCTAAAAAACTCCTTCAAAACTTCCCTTGATGATGCAGACTCGATGGGGGCAATCAAGGACTGCTGCCCATACTTTTACTTTGAATTTGTAATCCGTCACAAACTCGCGCTTCACAAACCAAATAAAGAGATACATCTTACCCTCTGCATTCTTCACTCATTCCTCAATATACCTCAATATATCGAGTTCTCGCGCACCCCTTAGGACAATACAACTCCAGGGGTGGTCGAAGCAGGCAGGCACGGTAAGGGTGGGTGAAATAAACTTAAACACTGCGAGGCATGGGGATGACCGTCTCAGACAAATAACTCGCTTCGCCCCCTGTAATACCACCACGCACAATAAAGGCCTATTCAGGATGCCGCCTGGGAGTATATAAATAAAGTTACCAACCTACCGCCGGTATCGCGCCGCTCCCGCGTTTTCAGAATCCTGGAGGAAGTTGAAACACAGGAGGCAGCCCGCAGGGCAGACAGCCTCCCTCCTCTACACTAAGCCAATCACAATGCTGCAATGGCAGCGTTGTGATTGGTGAGGCGCAGGGGAGAGCGCCCCAGCCGGGCCATTTTCTCCTGCATAGAGGAAAAGGGAGAGTGGGCGGGGTCGTGCTCGAGGCCAGGGGGGAGTAACTTATCCACTGTTGTGGGTACTGACTGTTTGACCGGTCAGGGGCCGAACAAACAGTCAGCACCCACAACAGTGGGTAAGCCACTCCCCTCCTGCCCTCCAGCACGACCGCCCACCCTCCCGCCCCCAACCAGGCACTTCTGCTTCTCGCAGTGCAAGAAGCAGAAACATAAAAGGGTAGTTTTTACCATTTTATGTTTCTGCCTTCTCGCACTGCGAGAAAGCAGTGGGGCGACGCCCAAACGCTCCTATGGAGGAGCCGCCACTGACACACACAGTGCAGTCTTGGCATTTGTAGCCACCGATAACGGGTGGTAACCCCCATGTGGCAGTGATGGATTCACTTGTTTTGGTTTTGGGTGTCCATGTGATGGCATGAGTTAAGTGATCACCCAAGTTGTTGTCTCTCTTGTAGGTAAATAGAGGTGGGTCTACAAAATATGGTTGGTTACGTAAAACATTCCAATTCTTTTTGATTATCTTACTGATTTTGTTGCTAGGCCGGCAAAACGTAGATACATAGAGTATATGTTTAGTCGTAGCTCTAGTCCTGGGTGTAAGGAGTGTATCTCTAGGACAATGCCATGCTTGTTTGAGCGAGCGTGATAACAGATGTCTTTGGTAGTCTCGAGTAATCAGTTTATCTTTTAATACAGCAGCCTCTCTGAAGTAATTCTTCCTCCACTTGCAATTTCTGCAAAGACGCAGACATTGTTTATAGGGTAGCCCATCTCCGAGACCCCTAGGGTGATTACTGGTTTACAGAAACAAAGTATTGTGTTCTGTGGGTTTTCCAAAACGGGATGTTTCTATTTGTCCATCATGATTTTGTAGAGCCAGGTCCAAAAAAGGGAGATTATTGCTTTTGGCTTCGTAAGTGAACCTGAGATGAGGTTGGTTAGTGTTGAGCCAATTGACAAATAGTTCCAGTAAGCCTTCCCCACCCTTCCAATGAGTAGGACGTCATCTATGTAACACCGCCAAATTGAGAATTGATCATAGGAAGGATTGTTCTGTGAGAGAAGGATATTTTTCTCCAAATTGTCCACATACAGAATGGCAAAATTGGGGGCAAAGCAAGCGCCCATTGATACTTATTTCTTTTGGAGGTAGAAGGCATCCTTGTATAAAAATTGTTACGTTGTAGAGCTATTTGTAGTAGTTCCATAATTAAATCTGTAGGGATGCGCGTGGGTTGTGTGGTCTGGTATTCAGGAGGTCCCTTATGATTTGCATGCCTTTTATCTGTGGAATATTAGTGTATAATGACTCTATATCTACTACGACCAAGAGATCTGTAGTGGGGTCAAATTGCCTGTCTTCAACTCAGCAAATCAGACCCATACTGTCATGAATAAAAGTATAAGTGAGCGGCACAAATTCCTTAATTTTAGAGCCTCTATATTTGCCCAGCGGCTCAAGGACCGATCCACTATCCAGAAACAATGGGTCTTCCAGGAGGGTTTTGTACTTCTTTGTGTATTTTGGGGAGGACGTACAACGTCAGTGTGTGCATGGACACTTGTTATTCAAGAACGGGTATTCTTTTCTCTCAAGATGATGTCCTGTTCCAACGCCCAGTTAGTGACTTGGGCAATCAGATTCTGAATTTCAGGTCACAGGTCTGAGAGTAACTGACAATAATGGTCCGTATTGGACAGTTGTCTCTCAATTTCCATACTGTATTTTATTGAGTCCATAATTACTATTCATGTTATGTTATAAAAGGTTTTATAGCGCGCTCAATTACTCTAGAGTATCCTGGCGCGAGCAGTTATCGGAGAGCCTGAGAGACGGGGAGTTTGAGTGGATTAGTTAAAAAGAAAAGTTTTAAGTTGTTTCTTAAAAGGGCCGAGCTCCTGAATGCCCTGAATAGCCAGAGGGAGCGAATTCCAGACTGAGGCTGTTTTGACTGAGATGGACTGACCTCCCAGCCGCGATCTGCGAAAATGAGGAATGATCATCAGGCGTTGGGAGGCTGAGCGTAAGGCTCGGTTGGGGACATAGAAGCTGAACCTCTTCCTAATATATGTAGGAACAAGAGAAAAAAAAATTCTAAGAGATTTAAGTATGCCAAAGCAGGCACCGGTGAGTTTCCTAATTTGAACCGTGAAACGGAGATCGGTGCCAAACCATATTCCTAGGTTTTTAGCAGACGCACCCACGAACTTTGGACGAGTAAAGTCATTTGGCCACAGATTTTCATGAAAGGCAGGTGGAAAGGAGCCGTATAACAGGACCTCTGACTTATCCTCGTTACATTTCAGTTGGGCACGTGCCAACCACTGGAACACAGAGGAGCGGCAGTTCTGCGCTTGAAAAGTAGACAGGTCCCCATAATTCCAGGTGAATAAAAGCTGGGTATCATCGGCATAGGCAATTACTTTCGCCCCCAACTCCTCTGCCAAGTAAATGAGGGGTGTCAGATAGATATTAAAAAGTAGTGGACTCAAGGTAGAACCTTGAGGAACACCAGTAGCCACATTCCTAGCAGTTGAGGAGAAGGGAGGTGACCAGACCTGCTGTGAACGGTCTTCCAAAAAAGATTTCAGCCATTCCAGAGCAGAGCCTGTGATGCCGATGCTAGCCAGACGTGAGAGTAGGAGATGATGGGGTACCGTGTCGAAGGCAGCAGAGAGATCCAGTAAAACCAGAGCCGCTCTGCCGCCTGCGTCCTGACACTCTCTAATGGATTCAGCCATTTCCACTAAAGCCAATTCGGTACTATAACTTTTCCTAAATCCGGATTGTGCCGGATGGAAGGCACCGGAATTTTCAACAAAAATGTCTAGCTGTCGGAAGACGATTTTTTCGCAGACTTTAGACAGGGCTGGAAGAAGAGAGATGGGTCGATAGCTGGCCACTGATAGTGGATCCAGTGAAGGCTTCTTTAAGAGCGGCAAAAGTTTGGCCTGTTTCCATTGCAGAGGGACCCTTGCTGTGCACAGAGACAGATTAATGATTGAGGTAACTTCCGGATAGATAACCTCGGCTACTCCAGCCAGTACTCTGGCAGGACAGGGGTCCGAAGGGGAGCCCAACTTCATAGTGTTAAGAATGGCCAGTATATCTGAACCCATAGCAGGAGAGAAGCTGTGGCAAATAGATGGTCTAGACGGCTGGGGAGAATAGGGCCGTTGGTGCAGCATCTCGGATCCCCGAGAACCCATCGGCAGGCTGTCCTGGATAGCTTGTATTTTCCTGATTAAAAAAAAGAGGAGAGCTCCTCACACCATTGGGATGAGGTGGGGGCAGCTACATGTTCGGCGCAGGGTGCTAGAAAGCTTCTCACAATGGAGAAGATCTCTCTGCCATTGTTTTTAGCTTTGGCAATACATTCAGCAAAAAAGCTACTCTTAGCCAATTTGATGGCTGAATAATAGATGTTTTGAGCTTTCCGCAGAGCAGCTTTTGCTGATGGTGAATACTCCAGGCACCAGAGGCGTTCCAGTTTCTTACAGCCAAGTTTGAGCTCTCTTAATGCGCCAGAGTACCAGGGGCAGGAAGGAGAGAGGCGTGACTGCTTTTTGCGATTAGGGTGAGAGACAGAGTCGACCCCCTGCTTGATCCAGCTGGTAAAATTATCAACCGCCATATCCAGGTCATTAGAGAGCACCGGGCGGGATAGTGAGAGGGCAATGAAGAGGGCGGGGATTTCAATTTTCGGGGGGGGGGGGGGGTTACAAAGGATAGAAGTGCTGAGAGGCATTAATGATTCCCGTGGCAAAGAAAAGTAGACCAAATAATGGTCAGACCAGGGTACCTGGATGGGGCTCTCTATAGGTAGTCCAAAGTTAGAGCACACCAGGTCAATTGTATGGCCGCCTGAGTGTGAAGGCATTTTCAGCCACTGAGTTAGATGCGCTAAATCGAGTAAGTCATTAAGTTCGTTAGAGCCCTGAGAACCCGGACAATCCAGATGAATATTAAAGTCACCCAGCAGGAGAAAGTGTTGGAAGCGAAGAGCATGCAGCACAATGATGTCGTCCAAACTCTCCAGAAAGGCACTCGAGGGGCCAGGGGGGCGGTACACCAATGTGCCTCCTAGTGTAAAATGTGGGGACATGGCAACGGAGAAGTCAAGAGCCTCTCCGTCGACCAACCCAACAGTCGCCTCGCTGGTGAAAACCCAGGGATCTCTTAACACCACGGCAACCCCTCCTCCTCTGCTGGTCAGTCGATCGGCTCTAACAATTTTATATCCCAGAGGAATTGCTTCCTCGATGACTGGTCCACAAGATTCATTGAGCCAAGATTCAGTCACAAACAACAAATCCAAGGTGAGATCAGAGAGGAGTTCATATATGTCTGAGGCATGTTTAACTAAGGAGCGGGCATTAATAAGCGCCACCCGAAGGGGGGTGGGCCTTGTAGCATGGGAATGTAAAACCGGGGCTGGGACCTTATCTTGCAGACAAAACTGGCAAAGGGGACATTTCCACCCCATGTTATGTAATCCGACTGGTTCATTGCCGCCGGAACAGATGAGCGTCTTTAATGCCAGAAGTTCAGATCGGGTATATGAATAACATTCAATCTGAACAACTGGCTTCAAATTATATCTATCCTGGTCAGCTTAATTATTAGATTCTTGTTCGTTGTTAGGGATTCAATAGCTTGTTTCTCTGAGTATGACAAATTATAAGGAACACATTCTAATTCTCACTTAAATTATAAAATTTCTTCTAGGACCACTCTTTTGAAATCCAAAATATCAGGTGGCATGGAGTTGGAAAGTGGGTGGAAGGTGGATGGTGGGTAAAAAGGAAAACCCATATGAATTCACGTTCTCAAGACTGTTGGTAAAGAATTGACATCACCTGATACCTCTGAAAATGTTCAGAAGGTCCCCCTGAAGCTCAAAAAAAGTTACTGCGTGCTGTAGGAACAAACGACAATCCGTAACTAAGTAGATAGATTTCTTGGGAAGACAGATTGTGGCTTGGAAGATTGAAAATGAGTATGGTAATAATTTTTAGAAGTGTTCATTGAAATGGAACAGTCTGTTGTGTGTAGCCCCAATGATGACATTTGCGTCTGGTTTGTCGTTCCCCCGGGTACTCGTATTGATAATTTGCGCAATCCCTGCCTCTGCCGATGCCTCTCGGTAAAAAACGTGTTGGCTGAAGAGTTTGTCTATAGAGATGGGGGTTGTGCTGGTACAGTCCAATGGATCAGAGTCATCTGCTGAGGTGTTAGAGGAGTCAGAGAATGTGATTGCCTGGTGATTTTTTTATCTACCCCACTGACAACCTCTTGGAGTGTGATGTGTGGTGTTGTAAAACTCGTCATTGAGATATGGATCTACTTTCTCTTTGCTGAATTATTTGATGTCCTTTTGTATTTTATTTATTTTCTTGTTTTTTTCAAAGGTATTAAATGTAGAAATTGTATTATTTAACTTGTCTATCAAGTTTTTGCATCTGTCAATGTGTCACTTTGCAGAATTGATTTCTCTAATTCTGCAATTTCTGCCAATTCTGTTTGGCTGTGCTCAAAAGCGGTATCAATGTCAATGACCATCCAATGACGGGAACAAGTGGTCGCTATGTGACTGTACCATGAATGAAATTTAGGCTAGTTTGCAAAAATAGCAGGTTTGTTTTACTAATGTGGAGCCGAACAGCAACAACCCCGGCTTTTAAATATTCTTTCAGCAAACAGCATGGAGAGTGGTCCGGATTTGTTTTTTTCTTAATTTCTCAAATGTATCTGATAAGTCCCATGAGGTGTTAGTTGCAGGTGTCGAGTTGTTGGACAGAAGGGACGTACCACTAAGTATCCTATTGATATATTTGTCTGAGTAGCTAGGGGCTTAGAAGAGTTGCGATCAGGAGTGTTTCTCATTACAGGGTGTTGCAGGTAGCAACTCTGTCCAGGTGGAGATTTCGTTTGCCTTGAAAACCAGTTTGGTACAGGACTGATGTGGGTGGTGTATGGTCTGATTCACCTGCACTTTGCATACATCTGACACCAAGACAGTTTAAGAACAACAGTACACATCATAGTATTGGTATCAATAGTAACACCTAGTCGCTTACTCTTTAAACTTGATCTTCTCACACTGTTTGATTGCTTTCACCTGTTTGCACTCATTGAGGATCCATTCTGCAAGTTGGTTTTGAAGCATATTATTAACATTTACTTGTAGTTGTAGGACACAGAGTTACCTCTAAATCTGACGTATTGTTTCTTGGTGCACTTAGCAGTTTTTTTTAAACTGCACCACTTACTTTTTAATGTATTGTTCAGTTTTGAACACACTCATCACCTTACACTATTCAGTTCATGTTGCCATATTACTGAATTCTAATAAAGCACTGCCCTGTATAACATACGCAACATGGGTCACTGGGTTGGCGTGGCTTACAGTACAACACTCCTCATTTGCTTGTGTTAGATTTGCATGGCTACTTCAATAATACAATGAACCAGTGATCACAGTGGTCTTACTTGGGAGCAAGTTTGAGCAGTCAAGCTTGCTGGTCCATCAGTATTCAATGTACACCCTGTTCTGTTCCTATTCTGTCTCAAAATTCTTCTTCTGCCACTGAAAATTTATAGAGATTAGACTGTCACTGAGTTCACTAAATAGTAGCACTGACCTCCAAATCCGCACCATAGTCACGTCAATAAACTTTTGATCAGACGTTTCAGCCTTATGTCTCGGCATTAGCCCGAAAAAGCATGGTTTTGGCTTACAAAGATTCACACTTCCTGTGGGTTCTGAGACATGGTGCTACATCACCCATCAACAACTCTGAAGTGCAGGACACTCCTGCACTTTACGTAACAGACATGAGCTACTTCCTGGTACAAGTTGTGCAAGCATGCAGGGTTCTGGTAGGTGCAGTGTAGTAATTGCATTGGTTTAACATGAATGTCTCGTTTCTGAACTCTTGAGCCATTCCCCTTCTGTGAGGCCCTCTCCCAGATCTGTCTCCAATTTACTTTTCAGGGTATGCCACATAGCCCTATACAACAGGTAACCTGGTTGGGTCAGGGTCCTCCAGTTGGCAACTCCTGCAAGACCAGCATCCATCTTCAGTTCTTGGGATTCATAGTCTCATGTTAGCTGGAACGCTCTCATTAGAAAGGCAAGCATGAGGCATGGTCCTGCTTGGATATCCTACTCCTTCTCTAAGGTTGTGGAAGGATCCTATTTCTCCAGCAATATAAAGATGCCCAACGTAATGATTGCTGCACAATTTGCTGTGCTTGCCACTCCCCTCAACCTAGAAAGACACCTCAGTGATAACTCCGAAGCATATATCATATGTGACAACACTTTTCAAATATCTGCTCTCGCTGTATTCTGCTGTGTAGATCAGGACCATGTAGGAGGTTTGCAGATCCCAAGTACCAGGCAGGAATTCCCCAGCTGGAGCAGTGCCCAGTGCCCTTATGATATTCTAAAGCTGAGCACGTCCTGATGGGTCCAGCCACTTTATACCCTTCTGGAGCTGAACCTCCGACTAGTAGGAATCAAAATCGGTTGTCCTCCGACTCCCCCCCCTTACAACAGGTAAATACAGTTTCTCTAGGGCAGCCCTGCGCCTGCCTGATCCACAAATCAATTCCAAATCAATGTTCGGTTCTTGAAAAAAGAATTGCATTAGTATCGGCGGCCATTTCCCAAAATAATACAACATGGGAGTTAGAAGATATATATCTCCAGACCTGTTGTTTTTGACAGTGCTCTGGCAATCCTAGGAGACACATGATGAGTTTGGGATATCCCAATTCAAAGCTGTGCGAGGTTCACATGAGCTCTCCTGGGCCGCCTTGTTTACCCTGCAGGAAGCAGGGCTGTGGCGTAAGTGTCCTCCCGCATTTGTTATTGCATCTGACACCGCCATGTTGGGATGGTTTACGCCATAGCTAGGCTCCCAGCTCCCCCGAAAATAAAGTGTCATAAATGAAGTCGTGTGGGCGCTAAGCCGTGGCAGTGCTTGAGAAGCAGCAGCGCGGGTTTTTCCACTATGAAAGAGTGTTGCTATTTTTAAAAAAGAACACGTTGTGTCGAGAAGGCAATCTGCGAGAAAGTCGTGCAAAATGGCCTTTACATCTTGATTTGAATGGGGGTGACGTTGCAAGGCATTTGAACAGACGAAAGGAACATGTTCTTGTATTGGAAAGCAGCAGTTTGATGACTGCCCAGCAGACACGAAGTGCACCGTGTTTTGTGTTTGCGTGCTAACATAATTCAGTACTGGACCCCCTTTAGGGTGACCAACTGGCATGGGTGCAAATTCAGGACGGTGAGTGTAAACATTCAGGACAAAGGGTCAAAATTCTGGACAAAAATTCAGTACAGGAGGTCAAAATTCAGGACAATAGGTAAGTTTTGCAGACACGCCAGAAGAGGTCGCGCAGTAGTATGAATACAAGTAAGTAAATAGGGAACCACTTAAGTACAAGTAAAAAGAAGTTTATATTAGGTTGAGACAATTGTGCACTTCATGGGTTTTAAGTATGCGCACAGCTTTGAGCAAATGTGCAGGTCTTCATGTGGTAACAACCCCCCTCTCCCCCCCACCTTTCCACCCTCCCAAGGAAACGGTCGATGCCCAGTCCGGCCATGCCACCACCCTCCAATGGTGACCCTCCTCTTCACATAGACCCTCTCTCATGTGTATTTAATTTCTGTTATAGTGCTACTCACCCCAAGTAAGTAGGCCGGGTGTCGGAGTGCGTTCCTTTTCACACACATTATAAAGAGATAATGACTCGTATAAATGTGAAAGTCAATCTATAGGAAATGTACTTAAGATAATGGGGGTTACAAGGTGTAATCATTCTTTCATCCATCATTCAGGCTTTCACCATTCATTCTGTCCTTCCTTCCGTGTGCCCATCCATATCAATATTCAACCATTCGTAAACCTATCAATCATCTATCCATCCATCATTCCACTCATCCATCCACCCTTTCACTCATCCATCCCTCCATTCATCTTTTCACCTTATCCACCCATACACCCACTCTTCCACTCATCCATCCATTCACTCATCCATCCAGCCATCTACCTGTTCGCCCATCCAGCCATCCTTTCACTTACTCATTCATCCACCCAGTCACTCATCCTTCCATCCATTCTCCCTTTCAGTTATCCATCCATCCTCCCTTTCTCTCTCCATCCCTCTTTCATTTAGCCTTCCATCCACCCATCCATCAATTCATGAATCCATCCATTGACCCTATCACTCATCCATCCTTTCTCTCATTCATCCACCCTTTCGCTCCTTCACTCATCCATCTATCCTTTCTCTCATCCATCCAGCCTTTCTCTCATCCATCCACCCTTTCACTCATCTATCATCCTTCTGTCCATCCACCCTCCCTTTCATTCAGCCTTACATCCATCCTTTCACTCATCAATCCATCCATTCACCCTTTCACTTATCAATTCATCAATCCATCCATCAGTTCACTCATCCATCCACCCATTCACTCGCCTGTTATCCACCCTTTCACTCATCCACCCTTTTGCCTGTCCATCTACCATTCCCCCATACATCCATCTATTTACCTTTTCTCTCATCCATCCTTCCACTCACTCATTTGTCCATCCTTTCTCTCATTATCCATCCATTCACCCTTTCATTCATCCATTCACCCTTTCACTAATCCATCCAGCCATCCATCCCTTCACTTACACACCTTTTCACATTACTTATGAGCTGAGCCTTTGTCTGCTGAGTTGCAGACAAACGAGGCTTATCAAGGACTTCACCCCTGCTGTAGTTCCTAAAGCAAGGGGTGGGGCGGGAGAGGGCTCACAATCCGAAAAAGTGGAAGTTATGAGTCGTGCATGATGCACAGTGCCACTGTGACATGGTGTTGTTTCCAGGGCTTTATGTGGGATGAAAAACTGGGGGGCATATCCAAAGGGGGTGTTCGATGTAATTAAGGGCATGGCTTAAACCTAAGCCAAAAATCTGTGCTTAGCATAGTTTTCCATCTAGACTGGTAATTTGCTGCTTCTGTTGTTGCATCCAGATATATAACACAAGTAGTGTTACACCTACAAGCCAGAACTATTGGCTTTGGCAATGGTTGCTAGTTGCATAAAATAAAAAAGAAACAACCATGGCTCTGTTGAATATAACATTGAAAATTCGTCAATTTTAAAATGATGAGACAGTGAAAGACCAGTAAACCTTTTTTTAAACTTGTTTCACTCCTTTTTCATGAACTGGATTCTCACCCAGCAGCATGGGCATTTTTGTTCATTTATTCCACCTGACTGAATGTCATGCCCTAGTTCGAGGCAAGGAGGAGGCCCCCCTCCCCCATGCAGTATGAGCTCAGACTGGCCCATTGTCATTCTGTATGTGGCAATCAGCCACAGACGGAATGACAATTGGCGGGGTGGGGCTGCTCTTGTGCTCAGAGGAGTGTGAGGTGACCCCATTAGGGAGCTGAGGCTTCTGGTAGGGGAACAGTGATGTTCCCCAATGCCCAAAATTAGGGACAAAAGTCATCCGTAAAAGGGATTGTCACGGACAACGGACGTGAGATCCAAATTACGGACAGTCCATGAAATTTACGGACGGTTGGTCACCCTAGCCCCCTTGTCAGCTAACACAGTTCATTCAGTACTGGCGCCCTCTTGTCAGCGAGCATAGTGCAGTACTGGAGCCCCCTTGTCAGTTAGCATAGTGCCACACTGGAGCCCCCTTGTCAGTTAGCATAGTGCCACACAGGAGCCCCCTTGTCAGCGAGCATAGTGCAGTACTGGAGCCCCCTTGTCAGCGAGCATAGTGCAGTACTGGAGCCCCCTTGTCAGCTAGCATGGTTGAGTACTGGGGCCCCCTTGTCAGCTAGCATAGTTTAGTACTGGAGCCCCCTTGTCAGTTAGCATAGTTGAGTACTGGGGCCCCCTTGTCATGGTTGTGTTAATTTGAGTGGGAGTATGGAGAGAGGACCTTGCTTCGGTTCAGTGGGACGGATGGCGGGTAAGTTTGTCACCTGTTGCCCTTAATTGTAATACCTCCTCACCGTACATTAGTGAAACATATTAATTTGTAAAGAATTAATGCCCCCCCAGAAAGTTACACATGCAGTCATAACCTGTAACCATTCCAATTAATGTATGTATATGTGTGTAGGTGGTATTTGTAAAGCGTGAACCAAGGCAGCAGAGCGCCATACGGGCTCAATGACCAACATAAAGCTAACGTCTAGTTGGAGAGGTAGCTGGTTATTGGATTGTTACTGCATTGTGATGTAATCTTCTTTAAAGTCTTCAACTCTTTCCTGAATTGCAGCCACACCTGGGTCAGTCCTTATCAATAGGACGATTATGTTCCAGATCCTGGCTACATAGGTGGAAAATACCTGATTCCTTGTTTTTTCTTTTTACAATTTTTAGTCTGCAGTCTGATGGTAGTCTGGATGTTGGTGCGCCCACAGCCACCAGAGATGGTGAGGTTGTCCACAAGATAAGCCGAGGTGCTGGTCACGGCGGCCTTGTAAACGATGAAACTGGTTTTGAAGAGGTTGCAGTCTGGCCAGAGGAGCCACTGTAGTTCCATCACCTCAGAAGTGATGTACTTGTATTTGTTTCGTACCTGGATGAGATGTGGGATGTGGCATGTCTGATGCTCTTAAGGGTGCCAGTGTTTATCTGGGAGGCCGTGGAGCAGTATGTCACCACCGTCCAGATGCGACAGCAGGAGTGCCTTAACAGTTCTGAAATCGCTTTCTTGAAGAAATGGTTTGTGTGTGTATAGCAGTGTCTCGCAGTGTGTTTGTGCATTTGTGTATCTAGTAGTGTGAATATGTTTATGCCTGTGTTAAGCAGTGTGTTTGTGTGCGCCTGTGTCCTTTGAAATTTAACAGTGTGTATGTATGTTTAGCAGTGTGTGTGTCTCTTGCAATATCTATATGTGTGTTTAATGATGTGTGTGTCTCTCTCTAGGAGTGCGTATGTGTCTGTGCCGGAGTAGGTCTAGCAGTGTGTGACTGTGCCTGTATATGTTTAGCGCCATATGTCTGAGTCTAAGTGTGTGCATGTGTGTCTAGCAGTGTGTATATGCCTATATGTGTAGTAGTATGTGTGTGCCTGCATGTGTTTAACGTATACGTTTCTAACAGTGTGCATGTGCCTGTATGTGTAGCAGTGTGTGCTCCTGTACGGGTCTAGCAGTTTGTCTTGGTATGTGCGTGTGTGTCTAGCTGTGTATTTGTGTCTGTGTGTGTGTCTATCAGTGTGCCTGTGTGTGTGTCTACAAGTATATGTGCACTTGTGTGTCTAGCTGTGTATGTGGGTGTCTATAGCACTGTGTAAGTATATGTGCCTGTGTGTGTTGAGCAGTGTGTATGCATGTGTCCAGCAGTGTGTGTGTGCCTAGCAGCCCATATTGGATAATTGCAAACCCTTCCCCTCTCCATAAATCACTGGGAACTGAATAAACAAATGGTCCAACGAGTAGCAGTGTATGTCATAAAAGAAGATGCACCGAGACCTTGTCAAAGATTAGGAGCCCAGAGCTCAAGATCTTTCACATTTAAATATTTCTGTGCAGTGTCCATCCTCGCTAAAAATATCACTGGTTTTGAAGCCAAAAAGGCGATTTGTTGATTCCTGTTAAGGCACAAAAAACACATATTGAATCAAATTACCAGTAAAATAACATTTCAGCATGAAAAAATATTGTTTCTTATTGAACTTTTTGGGTTGAAGAAGTGCAATAAATTGATATGAAATTGTGAACTTGTTCTGGACTAGGACAGTCAAAGGATACATTGCAAAAAAAGTTTTAAGAAACGTGCTATGCTGCAACTAGCACTGGCTGCATTATAGTTTTTTTCTCCGTATGGTGGGTGAAGGGGGGCGGACAGACAACAGGAAGGTGGAAGGGAAGATGATTGAAAATAGTACCTGTATCAAAGCGGGAGTTAGCAGAAGGACTCTAATGAAGATGAAGCTATCACACGAAAGAAGAGGACGTGAGCTGGCAGGTGCTGGCTAATTTGGAGCATCAAATATAGAGTGACAGTGAAGTCAACGAATGGTGGGGTGGGCTCCAAGCCCCTTGTTGTATACAATATCTCTTGCAAACAAGGGTGCATGTGCTGTCGCAGGCTAGATCTAAAAGTGTAGCAAAACATTCCACTTTTTGTGTTCTTCAAGTGTGATGGGCTTTCCTTGAAGCCTTATTCAACATGTTTCCACTAAGATGTCATCTCTAGTAGTAAGAGTTAGAAAAGGTCAACTAGCTGTCAATAAGGACATATATCCCTATTATTTTTTAATGTCTTGCGTTCTACGATTATTTTGCTCTTTGTTGGCTTTGTTTGGCTCTACTGGTAAGAATTTGTACTAATCTGATCGAATATTTTTCTGACCTGATGCTAATAATTTTTTCATTAAATGTTGATTTGCTTTTTGTAACAATCTTTAGCTGTTCTCGCCTTGGGTGCATCTGTGAAACCTAAACGTAAAACAATAAAAAAATTTGTAGAAACAGGACATCATTAAAAACCTTCAGTAAGTGTGACCACTGGGGCCGAACAGTCTCACATGTAAATCAGTAATAAGGCTGAGAAAAAAGTGAACAATTACAGCCATAAAGGGAAACTAGCATTGAAAATGCAACAGGTCTCGCCTTTGGTTAAGTAAAAGCCATTTGCTTTGCTAATGGTATTGTATAGCAAAGCAAATGGCTTTAACTTAATAAAAGGCGAGACCTATTGCATTTTTAATGCTTGTTCCTATTACTGCCCTCATGACATCTTACACCAAGAGTACCAAATGGCAAGACAGGGGTAGCAGCAGAAGGTATCCCAAACGGATGCCCACGACCAGCACAATCACAATGGCGTTGATCTTTCGCTCCCGAACTGTTGGGGGAATAGCACAGAATTTCCACTCTAATTAAGAAAGGGTTGACTGATAATTTCTCATCGAATATTTAGGAAATGCGTCAAAGGTTCACACTCTGACTAAACAGCTTTTTCGGAAGCACGTGCTGCTTCTGTGATCTCAAACATTAGTGCACTCGCATCGAAGGCAGTCTCGCACTGCTGGAAGCGTGTGATCACAGGGCGAGCCTGTTCCTTACACGTTAAGAGACTCATTAAACGAGGCAGGACAAGTCTGATGAACACCCTCTGCCGTCTGACTCTTAACGATCCCGCAGTATCTCGTTCCCCCCCCCCCCTTCCCCCACTTCTCCCGCCAACTACCAAATGGCATCACGACAGCTGTCACCAAGAGCCCCTCATGTAACATTCAACATCTGCAGCTGAAACTTGAGTGCTGGAAAACACGAATCAGATGAGGGGAAAGGCGAAACGTACTTGAAACATTGTGTCATCAGAATGCGAATAAAACAGCCCGGCCAAAAGAAAAGCACAGCAGTGAACTCCGGTTATCAGATGCAAAAACAAGCACGGTCCGCTTTCACTTTCGTCCGCTGTGAAAGCTTTCTTGTCTTTATGGGGCCATGTGTTTGAAACACATGGCCCCATAAAGATAAGAAAGCTTTCACGACGCACGGAAGTTAGACGAGCCTGTCCAAATGGGACGGCTCAAAAAGCCAAACGAAAACGTCACTACCAGCTCTTTTCCAATGGCTGGCCACCATTTAGCATAAACTGTGGCGCCAGCCAATGGAAAAGAGGGGCGGGGCTTAAAGCCCTTTACAGAAAATACTTAAAAACGTTAAATCTCGCCAGCGAGACTGCACATGTGTGCAGCCCACGCGGGCGAGACTTAAAAACAACAAGTACGTATTTTTGTCATCAATGTCATTCTCAGTTTTTCATGTCCCAGAAAAAACGCCTTGCTTGTGAAATGGTGGTGAAGGAAATAGAGACCCTATTAAATAGTTTTGCATCTCCAATTCAGGTGATACCTGGTTTAACCTAGTGCCTGAGCCAGATGAGCGTTTTATTTTGTCAAGCATCCCATTGTTTGGGTCTTTGTATTTTTAAAACATTGGTGATATTAACACTATGAATGTTGATTTACAAATTAAAATTTTCTTAATATCTGACTGGCACCATTTCGCTCTTGAATTTTACGTTTCCAGGCAGGAGGCCGCTATCCAGGTTGCTAGAAGGTACATTTGGTTTGAGAGTTTAGTGTGAGGTTGTAGTCACTGGAACCATGTTCGCCTGGGGGAATTAGGCATTTTTAAAGACTGTTAGATCAGCTGAGCTTTGGTCCTTCAAATATGTGTTTTTTCAGGAAGGGATGGAGTCTTCCTAATATGAGGACAGGTATTTCTGATGCTTTTGAGTCTGAATTAGGAGGGATATCATCGAGATTACTTTGTCTTTTTTGTATGACCTCCACCATGTCAGAATGTTCTCTGTGTCTTTTGACATGTTTGTCCTTTTCATGTGTGGTGCAGTAAACCACCTCTTCTTTTTCAAACAGCAATCAATAGCTCTTTTTTTAGATTATAACATTGTATTGTTGATTTGTTGAGTTTTGAGCCTCAAACCACACAACTCCTCATGTGTAAGACATGGACTGATAGACGTTGCTACCCTAGGGGTAAAGAGCCAAATGGGTTTTCTTGGTGCTCAGTTTGGAGCTCAATTGCAAGGTTCAGCCTGTGCCACCACTGGCAAACGTCTGTGATTGACAAAATAGGAGACCAGTAACCCCTGTCTGCCCAGGGACACCTGCAAGAGTTACCACACCCTCCATTTGTTCAAAGATTATTCCCTTTGGTTTTGTTTCACCAGTGAACTTGTAGGACACCTCTTAGAAGGGAAGTTACTTAAGCCGGAATTGACATTATCACTGTAGTGTCTTTCAGTACCCAAATGAGTTTGGGGTGTGGAATTTTTGTCTTATCTGTAAAAAGGATGAATAACTCTCGGCACATTATATGTTTTGTGTTATGGTACTCTGTTTCAGCGCAAATGCTGCATTATGGTGTGACCTTGACTCTTCCAACAGCCCTTGGAAGTTGAGTGCTGTAGGAATTGCTTGGTCATTTGATTGGTTGTGGCAGTAGGATGAGAGTGGCAGTTGCAGTTGTTGCTCTGGGGCCTACGTTTGCTGCTGCCCCAGGAACAAACCTCACCACACCGCTCCTGGCACCATCCTACATACGTAGTAAGAGCAACCCAATATGTCCACACGAAATTGGGTATAAATGTACCAACTGAAAGCAGGTGTTCACTTGGAACTCCTTAATAAACTCATTCTGATTACCCAGGCGTCTGTGCAGACTTAATCTGTCTAAGAAAATGCCTAAGCTTTTTTCAGATTGAAGTGGTGAACAAGCAACCAGCATCTCTTTATCTGGTTTTCCAATTCGATTCAGCCAAATCAAAATTAATTCAAGTCACACATTATAAAATATTCTTCTAACAGGCAATTAGTACATGGAGAGACAGAACAAATCAGTTTATATGAGCAATGAAGTTGTACCACTCCTCCATTATGTGCAATCCATTGCTTATTGAGTCACACTTGACTATCCATTTGCATTCCAGTCTTTGGAGGATGTGCGACATGTCTCCACCTCTGGGCGAGGGATACGCTTTTTCAATGACTTGCCACTTGATGTCGTCTGCTGTATGGGGCTTTTCCATGCAGTGGGAGACCAAGGGAGCTGTCAGAATCAGGAAACGAACGGATCCTGCTTCTGTGTTGCGATATTCTAGCCTTCATAAGCTTTGATGTCTGCCCCCATAGATAGACCGCACGGGTCCCAAATACAGTAAATCACATTTGTAGATGCACACTTAGTGTGGTGTTGTACAGTAGTGTGCATATGACCATGTGTGAAGGTCTTAGTGTTTGTAGTATTCTGGCATGTAACACAGTTCCCACATTTGTAGACCTGTGCTTGCTAAGCCTTGGTTTACAACGAATGAATTAGACCACACTCAGCGATACAACCAGAATGTACCCTTACAATATCTTTGATTCACCAAATATTTTTTACATCCCATCACTAATCATTCATACCTTCTCAGTCCCCCAGGTCTATCCTTCAGTCCTGATAAGACCCTTGTATCCGTCAATCGGGTCGAAACGGCATTAACAAAAACAAAGAGACAGACCATAGTTATGTGCATGGAACACATTGTGTATTTAAACTCTGTGGCTTATTTGTGAAAGGACTGGCTGTCTCCTCAGACAAACTAATTTACTGTTTATGCTCACTTAATTGTTCACTGTGCTCCCTTTCTGGTTCTACTTTTTCCACTTGGGGTGCTTCTTAAAACCCTTACCATTCACTTCATTATAAATGTTCTAAGAATCTTTTATAATGTGTGGCTTGAAAGAAATTTCGATTCGGCTGAATAAAATTTGATACTGAGATATCACTTCAATTTGAAAAAAGATCACACAGAATGTGTTTATAAATGAGTTTCAAGTGAACACCTGTTTTCAGTTACTGCCATTCTGCATACAGCACATCTCCTCTCTTATAGTGGCTGAACATTAGCCATCTCAGTGGTGTACTTATGCTCTTAGGGTTACAATTTAATTCTTACAAACAATCTACCTGGATAAGTGTTTGCACCCCAGCTTCACAGCTAAAAATGTTTTAGGTACATCTCACCTTTGACCAACAGTCAGTGCACATAGACCTATCTCCATATGCCTTCAAGCACACAACATACCTCCAGATTATAGAGTTAGAATGTTGGCTACAATATTGGCACACATATGGATCATGCTACAGAAATGTGCAAGTAACAAGCCCACATACACTTGAAATGGCTATATTGATACAGAATAAGTAAAGATGCTTTCCAACTTGTCAACCACTTGGAACTGAGCAATCTAAAGCCGTACGCCAGCAAAACAAAACAAATAGCAATGTTGTTTTGGCACTCACAAGCATTCCTATAATGCATTATACACATCCATAACAGGATGCGGCAAAGCACTTCCAATATATCTGATCACTAAACAGAGCTCTAATGTGGATCTTTGCGGACGTTTCTCCAGAATGATTCAACCCTAAAACAGTAAGAAACACGATTGAACACAATTTAAACTTACCGGTTTTCCTCTAGTCAATAAGAATGGCAAAATGGTAGAGGGTATCGAGTTTCTGAAGCGCTTTATGACCCCACAAGTGGTGGGACTGAGCTAACTTAGCATTGTCTTTAAAATTCCTTCCTATCGGTTTTTAGGTCTCGCCTGACCCAGCGCATGCGCTGGTCTGGCGAGACTTATTGAGAGGGCTCCAAAAAGTGCTACCAGGCCAGCCTAGAGCTACAGTGCATGTGCGCGGGCGCGCGCGCCGCACATTATCGAGATTACTTTCACTTTCGGCCGCACGGCCACTTTGATGTTAGATCGCGATCACTTTCGCGGCCGCACTTGCCAATAGGTCTCGCTTTTGAGACCTTATAAGTATTTAGTTACGCAACTGTTGCATGGCTAAACACTTATATGGTCCCAAAGGCGAGACCTATTGGCTATGCCAATGCTTGTTTGTTATTTTTCTCGCTTCTGTGGAGTCATTGGGTAAATCCATTAAACTAGAACCAAACCTCCTACTTGTTTCTCACTACCTAATAACAATTTATCACAATATTAAAGTTGTTTTGTTAATTCCAGCTAAGAGACAGAAGGTTGTTAACCCCTTTTCCGCGGCGGGAATTCCGCCGCGGGGGGTGCGGGGGGGCAGCGCGGTGGCGCTGTGCTCATGACGGAGCCGCTCCGTCATGAGCCACGGTTGAGCTGTGCTCATGACGGAACGGTTCCGTCATGACTCCGCCCAGTTGCGTTGTCCCCCCGCACAGGTGGGGAAACAGCGCCGCGTGGGCGGAGCGGCCGCCAACGGTCGTGGCATGACGGAACCGTTCCGTCATGAGCACACGGCAACCGTGGCTCATGACGGAACGGTTCCGTCATGAGCGGGGAAGGGGTTAAACATGTCACATGACGTCATAGGTATCCCTGTTTGTTGAGTCTGGGCAGGAAGCATTCCTGTATCTCCCTAGTACATCAATCATTTATTTATAGGGTTGCTCAGAAGCTCCTGGCCTTGATTTACTTCCACTGTATACAGTTTTCATTTCTGATAGATTTTTGAACAGCTGGGCTAGGAAGGGAACGAGTTTAAACATGGCGTGGTTAATTCATATTTTTACCTCATTAGAGGTGTAGTAAACAAAATCCCAATGTTGTTGAGAATGTGTGCTTTCATATCAATTTGCCTGCCCACTATTTTCTTCCGGTAAGATCATTTCTCTCTTGTTATAAGCATATTTGGCTTACTCGTTTAATTAGGGGGCCATCTGCATACACATTTAGAATATAATTATTGCAACTGTTATTATGCAGGCCCATTCAGGATCCTCTCTCTTTTGAAACTCCGTCAGCTGGTGTTTGATGTAGTGTCAACAGGTTTGGCTCTTTGTGGTTTACAGACAGCGCCAGCTCTGTTCCATTAGTCTGGGCTCTTATTTTTAACTGTAAGGGGCATATGTATTAAAAACCCGTTTTGCGAGTCCTTAATAGTGATTTTTTGCGAAACGCTATTAAGGACTCGCAAAATGGAATGTATGTAGGAATCGCAATATTATTTGCGATTTTCTTAATATTCCTTAATTGCGGATCGTGAATTGCGATTCGCAATTAAGGAATAGATTCCCATTCATTCCTATGGGCCTACAGGAATGAATGGGAAGACATTTGCAATTTGCGAGTACCCATTAGGTATCAAAAGGACACACTGATTCACCCCTGAAATATGTATGTGTGAACATGTGGCACACATACATGCCCAAAGGCCATGTATGTGCGCCACATGGCACTTTAAAAAATGCAAAAAAAAAATTTTTCAAAGAAATTGCAAATTACCACCAACTTGAAGTTGATGGTAATTTGCTATTTCTTAAGCCAAAATCGCACAACTTGGGTGCTTCCTTTATCACATTTAAGGAATCGCAATTTGCGATTTCTTAAATGCACTTGCAAAATAGGGAATCGCAAATTTTGCGATTCCCTATTTTGCAATGCCCTTTTGGAATGATACATCCCAAAAGGCCTTTTCCTGTTCGCAAATGGACTGATTCTGAGAATCGGCTTGTTTGCGAACGGGAAAAGGGCTTGATACATATGCCCCTAAATCTTTACAAATGCAAAAACAACAGTTGATGGACAGAATGCAGAACAATGTCATACATTCACCCCAGTACAGAGATCTGGGCCTAAATCCATCGTTTTTTTTCTCACCATGCCGTTCCAGTTTGAACCCAGCCATATGCAAATCAGTCTTGACCCTGTGCCTCATGGGAACAGTCCAGCCGAACTGCCAAGGCAGGTCCTCCCTGGACTGAAATCTTTACAGGCATACTGAAATGCACAGGTATGTATGCGTTTTGCTATCAAGTGGTGTTGGAACTATTAGGGACCAAACACTTTGAATGGCTCGGTTTAAAGATGTGGCATAAGGAGGCACAGAAGTTATATGCAAGAGTGTGCTGCATTAATGTTAGTTTGTGCCATGATGAATTTCATGTCATTGGCGACCCTTTTTTTATGCGAGACAAAAGCTCAAATACCTACCAACAGGATAAAGATTGCACTTGCGACTTTCCTATCTCTCAGAATGGATGCTTTCATAAGAGGTTCTGCTTCTGAGAGTTCTATGGCAACCACACCAAGGAATACAGATTGCAGAGGGAAATTTCACAAGAGCCACATCTTTGAATTGCACGTGCCATATTGTAGCCTTAGTTTGGCGACCAGCCGATGTGGCCCTTTCGAAGAGTCAGTTTTAAATCTTCCTGACTTCTCTATACTCTGTTTTTGCGGATAGCTGTCTTCAGTATTTAATCCTGAACTGAATCAATTAACTCCTGAGTATTACGTTGATGAGTGCATCGCCCGTAAAATCTTTACTTGGCTTACCAAAAAAAAATGCTGTACAGAACAACATGGTACAAAAGGGGGTGTTTGATTGGTTCTGATGCTCCGTCCATCACCACCCCCTTTTGTACCGCTTTGATCGCCATAAGTTGGCAGGGTATGCTCAGACGTGAGTCCCTTGCTCACTTTGCCACTGGATTCAAGCAAGCCTGGCTGAAGACGGCTGAAATGCCAGAAACCGGTCCTAGGAAGCTTGTTTCCGGTCCAGGGAAGACAAGGCTTGGCAGTTCGGGCTGGACTGTTCCCATGAGGCACAGGGTCAGACTGATTTGCATATGGCCATGTCTGAACTGGGGTGGCAGAGTGGGCTAAAGAACGGTGATGGATTAAACCCAGATCTGTTGACTGGGTGTGAGTGTTTGATTGGTTCTGATGCTCCGTCCATCACCACCCCCTTTTGTACCGCTTTGTTCGCCATAAGTTGGCAGGGTATGCTCAGACGTGAGTCCCTTGCTTACTTTGCCACTGGATTCAAGCAAGCCTGGCTGAAGACGGCTGAAATGCCAGAAACCGGTCCTAGGAAGCTTGTTTCCGGTCCAGGGAAGACAAGGATTGGCAGTTCGGGCTGGACTGTTCCCATGAGGCACAGGGTCAGACTGATTTGCATATGGCCATGTCTGAACTGGGGTGGCAGAGTGGGCTAAAGAACGGTGATGGATTAAACCCAGATCTGTTGACTGGGTGTGAGTGTTTGATTGGTTCTGATGCTCCGTCCTTCACCACCCCCTTTTGTACCGCTTTGTTCGCCATAAGTTGGCAGGGTATGCTCAGACGTGAGTCCCTTGCTCACTTTCCCACTGGATTCAAGCAAGCCTGGCTGAAGACGGCTGAAATGCCAGAAACCGGTCCTAGGAAGCTTGTTTCCGGTCCAGGGAAGACAAGGCTTGGCAGTTCGGGCTGGACTGTTCCCATGAGGCACAGGGTCAGACTGATTTGCATATGGCCATGTCTGAACTGGGGTGGCAGAGTGGGCTAAAGAACGGTGATGGATTAAACCCAGATCTGTTGACTGGGTGTGAGTGTTTGATTGGTTCTGATGCTCCGTCCATCACCACCCCCTTTTGTACCGCTTTGTTCGCCATAAGTTGGCAGGGTATGCTCCGACGTGAGTCCCTTGCTCACTTTGCCACTGGATTCAAGCAAGCCTGGCTGAAGACGGCTGAAATGCCAGAAACCGGTCCTAGGAAGCTTGTTTCTGGTCCAGGGAAGACGAGGCTTGGCAGTTCGGGCTGGACTGTTCCCATGAGGCACAGGGTCAGACGGATTTGCATATAGCCATGTCTGAACTGGGGTGGCAGAGTGGGCTAAAGAACGGTGATGGATTAAACCCAGATCTGTTGACTGGGTGTTAGTGTTTGATTGGTTCTGATGCTCCGTCCATCACCACCCCCTTTTGTACCGTACAGAACAACATAGCATTTAAATAATATTCAAGTGGAACTATTTTGCCTTTTATTTTTGTCCCTCAGTGTTACAAGTTAATCTCACAGTAAAAACCCTACAGCATATATTTCTTTGCCTTTTATTTTTGTCACTCAGTGTTACAAGTTAATCTCGCAGTAAAAACCCTACAGCATATATTTCTTTGCCTTTTATTTTTGTCACTCAGTGTTACAAGTTAATCTCGCAGTAAAAACCCTACAGCATATATTTCTTTGACTTTTATTTTTGTCACTCAGTGTTACAAATTAATCTCGCAGTAAAAACCCTACAGCATATATTTCGTTTACATGTTTTTTTTTTCTTTGGCGAGATTGGCGCAAAGTTGGTGAACATGTATAGATTCCCGTGGGATTCTCTGGGATCTAAAACTCGATTTTCTAGACTGTTTGCTTCCATCCTTCTTTCCGGGGGCCTGAGGCGATTTCAGTGCAGTTTCAAAATGTGTTAGGTATTGCTGTCTGCTCTTCCTTTTGAACTTCTGGGTGATTTGAAACATCAGTTAAAAAAAAAAAATGTTTTCCTGCTTATTTTTTCAGAAAGGTTAATGAGTTCTAGACCTTGTTTTTCTTAAATCTCACACCGTTTTCCGTTGTGGCAATCTGTTATATCAAAATTTGCTATGCACTGACGAGGAAACAATCACTTGAAAGGCTGCGGGCCCATTCCCCCCAGACGAATGCAGCCACTACTGCATTAGTGCATGAGGTTCCCGTCCTGCACATTTGTCAGGCAGTCATGTGGCTTCACTGCTCCCGTATATCAAACATTACTGCCTTGACAGGCAGGTGTGGCAAGATGGGCATTTTGCCCATACGGTCCTCCAAGGACTTCATGGTTTAGCCAATTAGCAGTTCCACCTCTGGGGAGGTATTGCTGGGGTATCTATACTAAGGTGAAGAATGTGCGTCTAGAAATCTCTATCAGATGGACAAGTTACTTATCTTTGGTAGCACCTTATCTGGTAGAGACTCTATCTAATCGTAGATTGCTCCCCAACTCTCCCATCCTCCCCGCTGTGCAGACTGGGCTCTTCCCCACAAGATCCCGCTAGATTCTGCACACTGGTCACCACTGTGACATTGGTTTTAATGTAGCTTTGCCTTTTTGGTGCAGAAACAGTTATGAAAGTAACATATCAGCACACCTGGGTGGTGCTTATGAAGGCACTGCCATGTCACTTCCGAGACGGACGGCGTCAACGATGAGCCGATGGGCGCCACCTATTGTTAGTGAAAAGAAAACAATCCTCTGGCCAAATCTACATCAGTCTGTGTGCTTAACCAACTGCTGCACTTGCGACCTAACCCTTGTTACTCACTTAAGCTAGAGACAATTGGACCCTGTATAATCAACAGGTGAATAGAAAACAATAAAGTTATCAAAGGACCAAAATATACAAAATTAAATGTATTCACAAATTCTCAAATGTGATCACAAAAAAATTATAATTAACATTATATCTGACAATAATCACATGAACAATACATAATTACAATAGACTCACAAGAACATAAACAGTACATACTAAAACAAAGAGAGTGTAAAATAGACAAACAGAATATGTCATTAAAATTTACATATCCGTGATATAACACTATTTCTGGCATAGAACTTGGTGTTTTTATGATTTTCAACTTGTTCTGTCGCCTGTGTTCACGGATTATGTGGTTAAAAAGGCGTTGACGCGTTTTGATGGGTTTAAAATATTTCCATCTTTATCAAGACAACATGATGGACTCTCTTGAGTTGATTAAAAATGCTTATTAACATGACCAATAAAAACCTCTATGTTTAGACTCCAAATCCAGAAAAAACTTTTTCACATATCCCACATAGGGCCTCTATGTGACTAGGTCGATGGTCTCACTTTATTTCTTAATCAGTATTTGGAAGTAAAGTGCCCTTCATTTAATTCCTGGGGCTCAAATATGTGTATTGATGGTTCCATCCAAACTTGCAACTATTAATTCTTATACGGAGACCGTCCTATCTTAGGTATGATCTGCAAATTATTAACCTAACTACATACAGCATGGTTGTTCCGAAACGGCTAATCCAATGTTCTCAGCCTTACAATACTCCCTTGTCAATTGGGATCAATTTGAATAGATGCACGCACCCGCGTGTGTTTAGTCGGAAATGGTCCTATTGTTATGCAGAGGTACTGCTCAAGATTTTTCAGATCCAGTCTTACGCCTGGGGGATATTCTAACATGAGGATCTTGCAGTTAGATAGAGTCTCTACCAGATAAGGCATTACCGAAGGTAAGTAACTTGTCCTTGTGTTAAATTGAGGGTCTTAATTGTACCTTATCTCATCTTAGTATTCATCAAAATAGAGCACAACAGGATACAAGTCTGTGATTTATGATCCTTGTTTATAGTGTGCCTTGATCCTGGATAATCAGATTATCACTAATCTGCTTGTTTTTTCTTCTAGAGAAATGCATTGTTATTTTGTTTGTCCCATACCTGTTCTTTCTCCAGTGCTATTAATATTTTCCAAGGCTCTTTCAACCTATTGAACCATTTATTCAAAAGTTTTGCTTTGTTTTTTGTGTGATCTCTATACATGAAACACAAAAATGGTAATGGGAGGCTGCTTGCAATAAGTCTAATCACTGGCAAAAACTCGGGGTAGCACACCAACCCATGATTCATTTGCTTACCATGTCACCTCAGTTTGACCCAGCCATATGCAAATCAGTCTTAACCCTGCTCCTCATGGGAACAGTCTAGCCCAAACTGCCAAGCCAGGTCCTCCCAGAGCCGGAACTCAAGCAGCCCAGAACCCATTTCACCCTAGTTATGGGTTTATCAGCCAGGGGCAGCTTGGTTCCAGTGACACAGTGAGCACAATGACCTGGTAAGCAAGAGCTGTTGGAGGAGTTCACAAATCTAGTCTGGCGCCGGTGGATGTTCACAAGGTCAGCTACGGATAGTTTGAGTGTCCATCTGAAAACGTGTTACCGAAGGTTAGTAACTTATTCCTCTGTGTTGAGCATTATTTTATCTTATTGGCATTTACAGCACTGTCCAACCCCTTGTGAGGTCAAAAGCACTTTCTTTCAAGGATGTGTGTCAGATATATATATTGCAATTCATTTTGAGCAGAAGTATGGAAAATACATGCCAAATAAATGTAGCAGTTTCAGAGTAAGCGGAATTGTGACAAATTCCTGTAGAGTATCTTGACCTGATGAAATATATTTTCCTTCAGTAACCAAGCAGGCCTAGAAGTATCGTATTTGGTTTATATTTATGTCACCTGCTAAAACCAGGGTCATATTAGCTTCGCAATAGGACAGTGGCTTCTTTACAGTTGTCAACGCTCAAATTATTGGTAGCAAGATAAGCCTTGTGGTCACTTTATGAAAACTATACAAGAAACTAAAACGATTTAATGACAGCCTACAAAATGAAATCTACCCAAAAATATTTAAATAAAGTACCTAAAAAACCCTAAATAAGTGGTAAAACCAACAAGCATTAAATTATGTAAGCAATATAAAAAATGCTTAAAGGTATTAACTGAATGCAGTAGTGGATGAGAAACACTTAAATCTGCAAGTAGTGAGGTGTGCCAATTTCCCCAGATTGTAAATATTTGATTTTGACAAACCCTTTGTGTCTTTTCACTGCAGGCACTGTGTTAGCTGGCTGCAAAATGGGTGTTTCCTTACATGAGCGTTCTACACTCAAACAGAATCTTAAAAAGCAAATTGATGAAGAGACTACCCTTTTGACCTTCTGGTGGATTACCATTTCTGATTCTCCAATGCCATCCACATGTTGGAGGTTTTCTCTGTTGAACAAGTAGAAGTTGATCTCAGGAGCTTGCTGCAGGCTGAAACAAGATCTTCTGAATGGTGTGCACTCGGTGTGCATGGGCACTACATTTTATTGTGTGATTACTGCTGCTAATGGCTACATTCTCAGATTTAGCACGCTTCTGTTGTCTCCGCTTCTGCACCAGCACCTTCTGAAAGGGTAGCTTTTCCGTGTGTGCTGGTCAGCTGTCATGCTGAACTCCCCTGACAAAACCCGTTGGATATAAGTGGCAAGGCATTCTGACTGATCTCCCTTTAATAAGTGTTGACTATCTTGGTCTACTCAATGGTTTGCAGTTTACAGTTCGAACTGACTGACCCTGGACTTTTAAGACCGACTGCGAAAGATCTTTGCCTTCAACCAGGGACCCTGAGAAATACAAACAGGCTTGCTAGCCATGCTTCACTGATTAACTCCAGGAAAGCATCCAAAATTCTTCTCGTGGTTTTGCTGGATTCAAATAAATGACTGGTCTTTGCATCTGGATTTGTTGCAGGATATTTGTCTGTGATGTCTATGCACCGTTGTCCAGGGATGGTGTTGAACTTCCTTGGAAAGTTCAAACCGCAACAGTCCTAAATGAACTGTTTAACTCTTCCTGTACAGCTTGGAGTAAGGCAATTTTGACCCAGCATAATTTAGAGTCAAAAGTGATGTTGAGGTCAATACATAGCTCATCTTGGCAGCACTCGGAAAAATATCTAATAGTGGGTAAGGGAATTGGGACCGGAAAAAAATTGCTGATTCTCCTAACTCAAACTGCCTGTCCCAATCTGGGCAAAACAGACCTGGGAAGGAAACTGGGTATCCTAGTATCTGAATATTGTAACTGAACAGAGGGACACCCACTCAGTCTCCGCAAAATGCCCAACCAGACTCGGTACAAAGGGAAGGGGGAAAAGGAGTAGCTTCTTCCCACAAGTGTGTAAAAGTGAACTCTGGAATTTCAAAGTGCCGCAGACCGCCTGCACATATACTGACACGGATGTCTTGAAGCTTTGGTAGTGGGAATCTGACTGGAAGCCCCAGCTATCCAAAGCCAAGCATGTCAGCTCTCTACAACTTTATTGATAGTTCCTCTGTATGGAACCTTGCCCGTAAAATCTCAGTAATCTGAGCAATAGATTGTGCGGTTTTGAAAGTTTGAGAGGTTAGTGTAACGTGTGGGAGTAGCTCTGTTAACTGAGTATGTGAAATCACTTTGGTTTGAGGTTCCGTTTCTAGAACTGTGCATAAAAGATCTCTGTAACCTAAAACAATGCAGCATTTGCTGCTAAGACATGTATTGCCGGAGGTGATAGCTTTGCTGTCCTACACCAAGGATCGCTCTTTTCTGTCTGGGATATTGCCTCTAAGATCTCCAACCTGATGTGCAGGTTTGCTGTCCACGGCCTGAAAGATCTTTCTGACATCAGATAATTGGGTTGTCTGAGGCTGCACAAGAGCGGCCATCTGAGATACAGCTGTGTTGCAGAAACTGATCAAATCTCTACAACTAGAGGGATTGGTTCAAGAACTGGTGATACATGCGTAACCTGGCGGATTGAGCTCCGGTGTGAAGCGTGATCCTGATTAACGATAAGTGTAACCCGAGAGATTGCTCTCCAGTCTAAGGCGTAAACCTGTGCCATTTTGTAACTTGGGCAGTAGCTTTGTTGTAAAGCCAGAGTCGATGATATCAGTGTGAGCCCTAAATACCTTAATACTGCTCTAAGCCTCTGTCTGTCCTATCGCCACTGTGCGAATTACAAGGCAGAGTCTGCATAATCCTATCTGTTCTCCATATTTTTTATATGCAATAACAAACTACAAGCTGGATCGATGTAATCGCGCACGCTCTCAAAATATCGCTGTCACCAAGACTACTCAAGTGCTGTAGCGCCTTGCAGATGTGCAGAACTGTAATTGAAAACAATAGAGTATTTCATGTTTATAAAATATATAGTTTACATAAAATGTACACGAAAGAGCCGAAGTATTAACTACATTTCAACTAACTTTCATGCTAGTTTGTGTTCTATGCATGTGAGCTAACGTCCCAGTCGGTCTTCGATGTCTGTATACTTTCTGAGCCCAATTCACAGAAGAAGTACGAAATGTAATCTCATTAGTTTCCTCTACGAATGTTTGGCTTCACAACTAAGTCAATGAGTACATCTGGTAAAATGCAAGAAGTCAGTCTCCAGGAGAACTCCTGGAACTCTTATATGAATGCTATTTCCACCATTCAAAAGAATCTTCAGATGGGTAAATAAATGTACTTATCATACATTGACACATGGGCAAGTACAGCACCGGAGTTACATTTTCATAGTTGATTTTGTTTAACCTATGGAGAAAGCAGTGTTTTTACACCCGCTTGTACAGTCCAATATGATGATACACATCCTGTGTACCCGTACGCAGTCAGAACACAGGTTTACTCCAACAGTAAATATCCGACTGTCAGATATAGGACTCCAATCCTCTGGCAGAAAATGTATTGAAGTGAAAACATATGAGTGATAAAAAATATATTCCAACTGTACATCCACGTTTTCAGAATAGCAACCCTTTGCAATGAAGTCATTTGCACAGCTGAGTTGAATTTAAATGTTCACGACATTATAAATTCGGCACATGAAATGTATATGTTACAGATCGGGATCCCTAAAAGTTGTCTTTACCAGCAAACCCATGAGTTAAGAGGGTTCTGTAAACCCACCTCATTCAGGCGACTACCCTCACTACATACAGGCCCGCACGCTCGCGCACACACATAATTCCGTGGAAGCAAGTGTTGCTGAGGACAGGTTTGCAAATCATTTACACTGACGTTGCTGCCTCCATCTTAGCTGGCCTGTGAGTGCCTAGTGTGAAAACGATTAATTACATTGAGTGAGAACGTCTGCATGCATTTTGAAATGGGAGAGATGCCCAACACAGGGGTAAAAACGTACAAAAAAACAGAAAATATGAGCGTTGCTGTCTTATGTTTTGGCTACTTAATTTTCAGCGTATATAACTTTCTAATATAAGTCGATCATAAATGTGGCAAAAACCAGTTAGGTTAAATAGTAGCAAACTCATGTTTTGGTGTACTTTTTGGTCATTCATGTTGACTAAAAGTGCGGAATATGTATGTTGACTAGTAAAATGTATGTTGATCATAGATGCTTGCTGTTTCGTTCACGGAGAACAGAAATATGCATGTGTTTTTTTCTCTTTTTTGGGGGGGCTTCTTTGCAATTGTAGGGGAATACGTTTTTTTGTCCTTTGTTTTTCGCCTGCCAATTTTGGCCAGTGTCGGTAACGCAGTCTACGCCCCCTAGCCTTGTTACTTCCGGTTTAGTAAGTTTGCCATATCTCTCCTAGATGCCTGACCCGTGAATTAAAATGATGGCCTGCCTGACCATGACGGAGATGGACGGAGCGGCGGCTTCGACCGTGCACCAGAACGGAGACCTGCCTTCGAATTCAAGCGCTCCGAGGCAGCCGGAGCCAGGGCTGCGGGTTTATCTGTATCATTCCTTGGGGAAAGCGGAAGGAGATTACTTGCTACTTCCAGCAGGAGAATACATCGCCGAAGAGATTTGCGTTGCAGCATCCAAAGCCTGTGGTAAGAGATCCATCAACTGCCCATTAACCTTGCCGCTGTTTCCATTAGGCATAAATTAAATGCAATGATTTAGCGTTAGAAACAAGGGACGGTGCAATATCGACGCCTTTACATTTCTTTTTTTAAACCATAATGTATTTTGAGAACATAAAACAAGTGAGGTAACTAGCACAAGGGCTGTCATTTCGAATGTGTCGAATGTAGATCTCTCTTCAGCATGACCTGGCACAGTCCCCGCTCTGTCATGTTCCATCTGCCTGCTCAGTCGTCACAGTAGATGTCATTCTAGGCCTGAGCTGCTCCAGAACCCACAAAGGATTAGTGTTGAATTAGTATAGTGAAATATGAAAGTAATTTGAGTGGTCGATAGGTTAGTCAGTTATTTGGATTCAGAAGGGTAGCGAAGGGATAAAAGAGGGAAAAAGGTTTGCATTTATGTAACGCTTGCTACCCCTGATGAGATGTTGAAGCGCTTTTTCAGCGAGTAGCACGCCACTCTGGAACCTATAAGGGATTAGTATAGTGAAATATGAGTGGACATGTTAGTCTGTTATTTGGATTGAAAAGGATAGTGGAGGAATAGACGAGGGAAGGATTTTTGTTTAGAAGGTCATAGCAGTAGGAGGATGAGTAAAAGGGATGTGGAGGGGAAGAGTCAGAGAGCAGGGTTTAGAAAGGCTTGTTTGGGGGGATCGGTATAGTAAAAGAGGTATGAGATGATGCAAGGAGGGGTAGAGTAGGGAAGAGTCTAGAGAGGGTTACTTTGTGGATCATAGTAGTGGTATGGGGTTTGGGATGAAAGAGAGTGGAGGTAGAGGTTATATTGATAGAAGTAATGAGTGAGAAATAGGGTAGTGCATTGGAAAGAGTAGTAGAAAGAGGTTTGAGATGAGTCGGAGAGTTGAGGTAGAAGATATGAGAGGGGTATAGGATGAGAAATAGGGTTGTGTATTGGATATGGCGAATTAAAAGAAAAGTAATATATAGTTTCATATGTACATGGAAAGTATATATATACATAAAGGAAGTAAGTGTATGTAGATTAAAGATATTGATAGAGGTATAGGGTGAGACATAGGGTAGTGTATTGGAAATAGTAGTAGAAAAAGGTTTCAGATGAGTCTGAGAGTTGAGGTAGAAGACATATTGAGAGAGGTATAGGGTGAGAAATAGGGAAGTGCATTGGATATGCTGAATTAGCAGAAAGATAATAAATATATAGATCCAAGTACATGGAAGGTATATAGATGCATAAAGGAAGTAAGTATATGTAGATTAAAGATGTATTAAATAAACTCTGACTTTCAAGTGTTGTTGCACTTAAAAATGTATTTTATTAATTTGTTTTAAAACATAATTATTCTACACGTTTACACAAAGCAATACACACATATAGGTACATATCTCTAGTACAAATAAATACTTATATACAAAGGGATATACTGTATATTTCTGTTTGAGTATGGTGCTTATGTAGGTTAGAGCCAATTCTTGAGTAGTTTTCTGGAGATGGATCTGATGTTGGGGGTGGGGGGGGGCAATGGGGTAAAGAGTTCCATAGTTTCCCTGCTTGAACAGAGAAGGATGTGCCACCGATGTTTTTTTTCTTGTATCTTGTTATTTTGAAGTGAGGTGCCACTCGAGCGGAGGTTCCTTTGTTGAATGTGTTTGGTGATTTTATTCCTGTACACAAACACTTGTCCGGGTTTTGAGGCTAACACAAGGAGATGATGGACGGAGCACTGAAACTTTTTAGACACTCACCCCCAGTCACAGATCTTGGTTGAATCTATCATCATTCTTTAGCTCACTTTAACACCCCAGTTCAGACCCAGCCATATGCAAATCAGTCTTGACCCTGTTCCTCATGGTAACAGTCCAGCCCGACCTGCCAAGCTAGGTCTTCCCTGGACTGGAAACAAGCATTCTGGGAACAGTTTCGGGGTAACACCCCATATCATCCAGGCTAGCTGGAATCCAGTAGCAAAGTGAACAAGGGACCAACGCCTGGGCATACCCTGCCAACTTAGGGCGAACAAAGCAAACACAAGGAGATGATTGACGGAGCACTGAAACTTTTCAGACCCTCACCCCCAGTCACAGATCTTACTAGCATGTATCGATGGTGAAAACTTTAGTTTCAGTCACACAAAAGGTGATAGGAGAAAAGTTTGCAAAAAGTCTAACCACTGGCATTTGCTAAAGGGTAGCTTTCTAGCCCATCATTTTTTGCTAACTATGCCAGTTTAGAAGAAGGCCCGCCTTATGCAAATCAGTGCTGAGCCTGCTCCTCGTGGATTCTGTAGTTTACCACTGCAGTTTCACGCACCATGATACTATTGTACTGAGACTGGATAGTTCGAGAACCCCCTTCCTACTCTTTGATTTTGGACGATGGCTTTGTGTAGCTGTCAGGACGTGAAAGGAGGTTTGACTGAGTAACAGTAATTTTACACAACAATCATAGTCCAATCACAGCTATCTATTTTAAACGGAATGTCTTTATTTAAAGTATAAATAGGTAGACTAATTAAAAGTACACAACTTCAAAGAAAAACAGATGTTCATAGAACCTCCGGGTGAAGAGAGGACACCCACCCTACATACTGTATACCCTTTGACTCTTATTGGTTTTCGTCTACTTTTTGTGCCCTCTGTTTGTCTGTTGCCTAGATATCATCAAGGGGGTTTCAGTTTACATCAGACTGTGATTATCCCTTTATCTTTTGTTCTAGTTCTCCTTAGTAATCAGATTCAATTCATGATGGTAGCTCAGTACACCGGATGTAATACTGTGCAGCACAAACTTTTACTTTATCACCCCCAATTCCATTTTTTCCGGGTCCTGGGGAGCCACGGATGAAATGGGAATAATGGCAGGACTATTTTTCGAATTATATGGTTACTATTAATAATGACAGTTTAATAGCAGATATAAAGAAGGACATTTTGTTGCATTCACTGGGACCTGAAGGTATCAAGCAGTATAATCAAATGGGGAAAAAAAAGTGTGTGGGGAAGATAAAACTGATGTATATGCAAATGCTTTGGATGATTTGGAAAGATATTCTGCACCTACCGTTTGTATTGCAATTGATAGGTACAAATGTTTTCATAGGAAACAAAATGAAACTATTGATGATTATTTGTCTATACTAAAAAAAAATTGGCGGTTCCTTGTATATTTGGTCATTGCAGGAGGAATTTATAAGGGATCAGACAAATAATAAAAGTGTGCAGGAAAGGTTATGGACCATGGGGATGGTACATTGAACAAAGTTAGCTGTTGTGAGGAAGGCAGAAGTTTCATTGAGGTGTGCAAAAGCAGCCCTGGAAGATGGTAAAGAGAAGGAAGAAGTGTGTGTAAATGAAAAGAAAAATAGTAAACCATTTAATAAAGTAGTAGCGAGTAGTAAGGCACAAGACTTTAAGGAGGAAAGGAGATTTACAGTTCTAGCAAAAGTGAATGTCTAGAAGGATGGACAAGGAATTTTCAGGCGTTATAGGTGTGGAAGTCATGAACATTTGGCAAACAGTAGGATTTGTAGAGCTAGAGATCAGAAGTGTTCAGTATGTGGATTGATTGGACATTTTGCACATGCTTGCAGGAGAAAGGTTACGAGAGAGAGAGTCAGGTGTGTGTCTGAGCATCCGGAAGAGACCATCACGGATGATAAGTATTCTGGAGAGGATGACGTGGTAATTATGGTTAAGGATGCGGTATTAGAAATTAAGAGTCAAGGGAGGAGTAAACCGTCATGTGAAGTAATTGTTGCTGGTGTTCCTGTTGTTCTTGTAGCAGATTCAGGATCACCTTTCACTATAGTCAATTTGGACATGTGGAAGGAAAAATTTCAGGGTGCGATTGGTGAGGAATTTAAAGTATGCGATATTAAACCAGAAAGTTTCACTGTTGAAGCCATACCTATGTTGGGGTGCAGGGATGTTTCCTTTGTGTTTAATGGTTGAAGGGCTAAAGGGCGAATGTATGTGGCGGATTATGGACCTCGTGTTTTGGGTTGAAGGGATCAACGAAGTCTAAATATTATTCTCAACCCAAATAGTAAGGAACAAGTGTTGGTGCTGAATGATGGAGACCATGTAGGGGAGAGGCTGTGTGTAGATTACAAGGAGGTGTTTTCAGGAAAAATTGGAGTGTTGAAAGGATTCACTCATAGATTATACTTTAAGGAGAGTGCTTTTCCTGTGAATTTCAAAGTAAGAAATGTTCTGTTTGTTGTGCGAAGTGAAATGGAAAAAGAGTTGAACAGATTGAAGGAGGCCGGAGAGATTAAAAATTGAGTCATCGGGAGTGGATGTCTCCGGTTGTAGTAGCCCGGAAGTCCAACGGAAAAATTAGATATGTGTTGACTTGAAAGATGTTAATCGACAAATACAAGTGGACAGATTTCCTTTACCAAAAGAAAAAGAACTTTTGGCAAAAACGAAGAACATGAAATGGTTTTCTACAGTGGATTTGTCGTTGGCGTATCATCAAGTTCCTTTATATGAACAGAGCAGGAAAATAACAGCATTTGTTACTCCGTTTGGATGTTTCCAGTATGTTAGAATGTCGTTTATACTGGCTTCAGCAGCCTCAGTTTTTCAAAGACTGAGGAGTGAAGTTTTGAGGGCTATCAGAGGGGTTTTGTACTTTCAAGACGACATCCTGATAATGAGGGAGAACAAGCAAATACATGATCAGAGATTAAAGGAAGTCATGGAAGTGTTGAAAGCTAAAGGGTTAACAGCAGAGTTTGCAAAATGTCTTTTTGCACAGAACAAAGTAATGTATCTGGGTCGTGTGATTGGAAAGGATGGAATTTCTCCTAAAAGAGAATTACTTGAAACATTAAGGGAGGCTCCAAAACCAAGAAATTAGGAAGAACTTTGCTCGTTTCTGGGTCTTGCGGAGTTCTACTCTAAATTTGTAAATTTATTTGCATAAAAGTCATATGATTTGAGACAGTTGTTAAAACAGCGAAGCAAATTTGAATGGGGAGAGAAATGTGTAGAAGGATTTAAGAAGTTGAAAAATGAAATTTGTAATGCAGCTCCTATCAAGAGTTTTGATCCAGATTTGCACAGTGTGCTAACAGTGGATGCAAGCGGAAAAGGACTGGATGCGGTGCTTACTCAGATTGAGGATGGTGAAGTGGTGAGTGGTTTTGCGTCAAGAAGTCTTACTTCGGTAGAAGAAGTGTATTCTGTGATTGAGAGGGAAACCCTTGGGTGCGTGTGGGGTATGGAACATTTTAGAACGTTTCTGTGGGGTACTGAATTTGATGTTAGAACGGATCACAACCTTTGGTGAACTTACTTACCAGTGAAGGGTTGGTGAAGGCTTCAGCAAGAATTGCTAGTCTTTCAATGAGGTTACAGGATTACAATTACAGGATAAAGTATGTGCCAGGGGTTCAGAACAAGGTTGCAGATTGTTTGAGTCGTATTCCTTTGCCAGTTAGGGAAATACCAGGAAGTATGTGGGATGATTACCAGATTGCATTTGTGGAAGAAGAAGGGTTGAATTCAATTGGAAGGGAAGAATGGATGATTTGCTAAAAAAAGGTGAAGGTGTATATTTTGGAAGGATGGGGTGAGAAGAAGCCAGACATGGCGGAGGTTAGGAGTTTTTGGGAAGTGAGAAATTAATTGGGAGTGGAGTCTGGGTTTGTGATGAGAGGTGGAAAATTGTACCTCCATTTGGACTTGGGGAGAGGCTTTAGGATGTATGTCATGAAGGACATTTCGGAATTGTAAGAACAAAGAAAAGAGTAAAAGCTTCGTATTGGTGGCCTGGAATTGATATTGAGGTTGAGAGAAGAGTGAGAGATTGTGGGGAATGTGCGAATTCAGATAAAAGTTTACATACTTTGAGACCTCAATTGATGCCAATGGAATGTCCGGAGATGGTTTGGGACATGTTGGCAGTGGATTTTGTGGGTCCAGTGCAGTCCATGTCTGGTGAGAGACAATACATTATTGTGCTTGTGGACTATTTCAGTAAATCGGTTGAGTTGGAAATTTTTGAGAAGGCTGATGCAGACACAGTGGTGAAGTTTTGGGGGGAGGTGTTCTTGAAAGAAGGTTTGCCTAAGAGGCTTCTAAGTGATAATGGAGCACATTTTATAGCAAATAAAGTGGAGCTGTTGTTTTTGAAGAGAAATGGTGTGCAGCATGTGAAAACTTTGGTGTATCATCCAGCTGGAAATGGTGCTGTTGAGCGTTTTAATCGAGTGATCAAAGGCACAATTCAGATTGCATGTGAGAATAAGGAGAAATGGGAAGTTGAAGTAAAAAAAATGTTGTGGGGTTACAGATTGACACCATCTCTTACGGGGTTTAGTCCGTTTGTTTTGATGCGAGGCAGAGAGCCATTTACTAAGGAAAACATTGGCTGGATGGATAGTATGAGACAGGTGGAGTGGTCGCCTGAGGTGGTCAAAAGTAACATTATTAAAGCACAAAAAGTGTACAAAAAGAATTGCGATTTGAGGAATGCCACTAAGGTGATTGGGTGAAGGCTAAAAAAAATTGGTAAAGTGGCAAAGGGACAGAGTGTATTTTCTGAACCATTAAGGGTTGTGGAGTGTTTAAGGGATTCTACGAGGTTGAGTGATAATCGTGTGTGGCACATAAGTCGACTTGCAAAGTGAAAGGGTGTTGAAAAAGAAAAAGGGGAAGATGTTGGGTGTGCTTTTGATATGAGTGATTGGTTGTGGGAGGATGAAGTGGATGAGGAGATGGAGCAGGTGCGGTGTGAGGTGCCATGTGCGCAAGAAGTGCTGGATGATAGAGAGACGGAACAGAGGTTTGTGGATATTGGCACAAGGAGGTTGGATAGGATGGGTAAATTAATTTGCACTCTTTGCAAACTGAAAGATTTTGTTTTGTGTTAGCTTTTATCTATTTTTGAGCAATAGTTTAAAAAAATGTTATATTACGTTATAAAGCAATGTTGTAGATAGTTTCTTTATGGTTAACTTTTCAAATTTTTGTTGCTCATTGTATGCAGGAGGGGGATGTGTGGTGTTGCTGCATTCCACCTTTGGAATGCGTCCTGCATGATTATGAGGTATTGTGGAATATAGGGTTGTGGGTGTTCTGGGGGTGGCAGTTGGGACTCAGCCGGTTTGTGAAGGGGCTGTACTTGATGTTCTGTGCAAGCAGAGTTGGTAATAAAGGAAGATTACACTACAGGTTTTGAGTGATACTTTACACACACACACTGAATTCCCCAGACCTACCCTTAAAATGTGTACTGTGTTGGTTTCCCTTCACTGGCCAGTTGAAATCAAGATTTGTGTCATCTGAGGCACCCACAGGTCTCTGGGTTGAATGGGGGAGTGGAAGCCAGTGGCTGGGGTGACCGTGTTAACCTGTTGAAAAGTTAGATAATACCAAAACATGTAACTTTAATAACTTTGAAACCATTAACGAATTGTATGATAGGCCCAATAGGTCCCATACACTGATACTTTTCCTAGGGCTCATTTAAATCTTGATGGATGGAGCTATTAATGAGAGATATTCTGCAGAATAAAGGCGGGAATTACAGATGCCTAGAACTGTCACACAGATTTTTAGTGACTTCCAGTAGTCGAATTCTGTGTGCACCACTGACTAAGTCTAAACTCTCACCAGCGGACTGTGGCGCAGGTGAGTGTACAAGGAGACAGCAGATAGGACAAGTGGGCAGTACAGGCGCAGTTCTTTAGGTTCCTCAACTCGTTCTCTTATCTTGTGTGAAGCAGTTGATTTCTCCTGTCCAGATTTCTAGTTCTTCCCCATAAAGCTATTCCTGCACTAACACAAGTTAGGAAAAAGGTTTTTGAAATTTTAGAAAGTGTGGGGCTTGTTTTTCTTAAATGATGTACACGTAAGTAAATGCATTTTGGGGCACGCACTTGATATTTATTGGTGTTGTGATTTAATTCATTTGTTTTGTGGTTCACAAATCATGATATCTGGCATGCCAGGTAAATTGTTTGTAAAATTACACTTTTCAAGTCTTAAGGTTGTTTTGTCTAAGTTTATAATTTTCTTACTGCCTTTATCAGATGCAGCTGAAAATGACACTATAAACACTTTAAAATCTGATGCTAGCTCCAAATAATACATATAAACCATTCCCCACACAGTTTTATGACAAGCATAGCATGCCTGTGGAGTTCTGTGTCATGAAACTGACATACTATAAAACTCTTCCACCCTGTTCCCTAACAATGACAATAACAATAAAACAAAAGTAAGTTATTTATTAGGATTTGCAGGCTTCCTTCAGCTGTATATTCGCTTCGTTACTCCTTAACTCGTGCGTCTTGATTCACCCAGATCTACCAACACAACTATCCAGGAGCTAATCACCCATGCTTCCTTTCAGGACAATGCCCGCCTCAACTTTTACCTTCAAGAACTTCTTCATTCAGTACCTGCTTTTCTTTTATGTCCTCTCATCCTCTTGTCTTTCTCCACATTTCTTAAGGCCCTCATCAACATCCACATAAAATCCTGTGTAGGCTCTTCTGATGGATACTTCTAACTGCAGATTCTGCTTGTTTAGAATATCCCCAGACGCCAGTCTGGATCCGGAAAGTTTTGTAGTAGTGCTCCCACACACTGGTAAATGGTGTTGTGCAGCTCTGTGGGACCTCCTTTCCACCCCAGAAGTGAAGGGTAATTTCCACCCCTGCACTCTAATGTCAGTTCCTTTCTTTCTATGCCCTCCCACATGGATCCAGAGCTTCGCTCACAACTATGTTGGTGTCCCCACTACTTCTGGTGTGCTGGGGAACGATCTCCCCACTGAAAGAAACCAGATTCAAGCCATTCTGAGGGACTGCAGGAAACAATTATTGGTCACAGATCTACATAAAGGGCGTTTTTGGTTCTTGGACTCCGGCCACAACTCTAACTTGTGCGACAGGTATGCTTTTATGCATCCAGTGGCGATGTGGAAGCAAGAGAGGTTACAGTCGAAGCACAGATCCCTCTCCAAGTCACGGGGTTGGTCACAGTCTTTATTTTTCTGCCTCTTAAAAGAAAAGAATAGTCTCTTCATTCAATGTAAAACTTGTTTTACAGAAAGGTCTGATTTCCTTTAGTAGACTAGACTTGTTTGGCTAACGTCTTCTGCGTCACATTGCTATTTTTCTTTCTGAGTTTAGTCTTCCCACACCTTGAGTCACGGTTATTAGCCATACCGTCTTGCATGATAATGGCCTGAGCTATCACTATATATTGGCAAACTGGAACATCTCACAATACATAATATATTGGCAAACTACAGGAAAGAAAAATATATTTGAGGAAACTGTCCACACCAGAGCATGTGTGTTATAGTTTGTTCCTAGTCCATATTTCAGATGACAGGATCATATAAAGAAAAAGTTATTTAAATATATAGAACTCTAAATCACAAGTAAACCTTTCTCACCTATTTTGATAATTCAGATACATTGTCATACAGCCATGTAGAGTTCAGAATGCATATTGCAGTCACAAATGATTCTCATTTTGTTAGTACCAGTACTTGGTCTGTACTCCAACAAGGCCCTAAAGGGAAAAATCATCTGGATGTTTATCTACTCTGTACTTAAACCAGTATCTGTTATAGGTACTGGTGATCAAATATACTACAGCCAGTAAAGATATATAATACATTCGTAATGTTTCACAATTTTATGTATAGACCATGTACTTCATGTTTCTTCAGTATGAACCAAATTGGTAGGCACTCTTCTGTATCCTACAAGTCAAATTATAAAAACACTACGTTATGACACCAACTATGAACGTGAAAAAATATATAAATCAGATTTTTCAAAAATTAGGACATTTCCATAAAGTCTAATTCTGGCAAATCTACCTATACAGGTCTTGTTACTTTTGTCCACATAACAATATTTTAAACCGGTCTAAAAGTGGGGACTCATTGAATGACCTCCCTCATTAACTCTTGTCAAACAGTGTCTATCAATCTAACATGCTAATTTACACCTCAGTGGCGTCTCATGACCAAAATACAGTTTACGTACACCAAGAAAACTCAGAACGTAATAGAATGAAAAGATAAGAAAGAACATTTTGTGTGAGGTGTTGAAAATGCAGTATGTTGACCCAGAAATGTGCCTAAAATAATGTTTGACATGTAAGTGAAGAGCATGATTCATCCCGTATAAATGGATGCAGTTTCGAAAAGTTTCATCGCAAACCACCTGGCTGGTGAACTAAGCGTGTTTTGAAAAATGCTGTATGACACCAAAGTTTGAAAGCTCATCTGAGCTATAGGCCCAAGAGTAGTCAAGTTGCCATGTTTAGGAAAATGCCTGAATCCTAATTGAAGCAAAATTATTCTGTGAATCATTTAAACGCATTTGTTTTGTTCCTGATATTGGTTAAGTATCTCATATAGATGTGCATTTTGTGTATTATTTTTCAGTATCTCATATAGATGTGCATTTTGTGTAATATTTTTCAGTATCTGGTCCTCATGGAAAGCATCAACCCTAAAGCATGTAGTGCGATGTAAACTTGTTAAGAACTTTGAACTGGCACTACTGTTCTTAGTTGCTAAAATTACAGTATGCTTCCCTAACTTCCGATCCTATAGGTTAAGGGCAGCGTTGAATTTAGTGATTCTCTAAAACTGGATTTTCAAATGGTGAGGACCCTGAATCACTTTATACTTTGGAATATTAAGTAAATCCGTGTCATTAGGCAAAACATCCAAATACCCCGATCACATTGGAGGAGTGATAAAATCCCCTGTCACTGTTGCTATGTAAGATTTCTTTTTTTGTCTCTAGAGCAAGCCATATTTGTGTATTCTTTCAACAGTTATATAGAACTTCTTCAGTAGAAATCACCCCTCTGCTTTGTTTTGTGGTAAAGAACTGAGGCTAATTGCTGGTCAAGAGATTCAACATCCACTATGAAGCCAGCAAGTCTTTATCACAAAGGGGACATGTATTTTGGGAGACATAGGCGAGTAAGGTTCTCCTCAATTATCTAAGGATCTTCAATAGACTGGACCGTACCTGATATGGGCTATCAAGACAATGATAACTAGAGAACTTTGCAAGTTTAATGGTGACAGTGCATCAGTAATAGCATTACCCTGATAACCTTATTGCACTTTCTACCTTTATTTAGACACCAGTGGAATTTTGTCTGCTCTTGAAGATTAGATTGAAAGAGCAGAGTTTCTTTTTCCAACTTTGCTGGTAGTTTCCTCTTCCATATTCACCAGTTGACAGAACAGCACAGCGTTCAGTCTGACACCCATTTCCAGTCTACCTTCTTATCCATATAGCAGAAAATAGAACCAGGTCAGCAAGGATGTGGCCTCTCCACACTTCGTCCCATTGAGGCTGCCAAAGCAATCGTTATTCTGTGTAGGAAAAATAGATGTGACTTGTGATTGGGAAATGCATAAAGTCTTGCTAAATAGATTGGTCTTTCATCATGTGAGTGGTTGTTCCAGTATGTAAGTATGCTTGACTGTATGTATAGGAATAAAGTGCCCTACTACTGTCTAATACAATTGATTTGCTATTTTGTGTGGTCTCATTGTTTATCAAAAAGGTGAATTCCCCCCAGACTGAATGAAGGTGGACTCAGTTTTTGAAAGTAAATGGTAACTTTTGATGAGCAAAATGATCATCCAAGCCAAGTCAACAATGCTAGCCCTCTATTCAGTCTCCACATTTGCACACATACCAAGCTAGGGTTTGCAGATAAATTGTAGGGCAGCCATTAAATAGAATGCCACCAGTAGGATGGATATTTGGAGGAATTAACAACCCTCCCATCCAATGAGAAGCCATCTGAGTTACCACTGAGCTTACTAGCAACATCATGGAAGGTGCCATTGTATTGTTTTTGTCTTCCATACTAGAGCAAAATAAAGTGGGTGCAGACTACTGTAAAATGTGAAAATATTAATTTCATCAACATCGTTTACTATTGGGCATCCCAATACCATAGATATGGGTCTGGTGCGATATTGTTGCTGTTGCGATTGGAGGGCCTGATCATAGCAAATTGGGTGCTCGTGTTACAATTGCTGGGAGTCGCCAAAAGGTTGATTTTGTTGCACTGGAAAGCAAAGGGTTCACCGGATAATCTACGTTGGTTCATTAAACTGTGACAACCTATGGCAATGGAAAACCTGACACATGACTTAGCTGCTACAGATATGAAATTTTGTAGAATGTGGAGACCTTTGTTACAGAACTGCAAAGACAATAAACATTTATGCTTCTATCCAGTAAGATAGAGAGTGCTGCAATTATTTGACGGAATACAAAGACAGTGGTAATTGCCTCATGTACCACACCCTGAACTATCAAGGTTTCCAAAAACTGAACGAAAGGGGGAATCTTGACGAGCACTCCATAGGTATTGATACTTAAGAAAACATCCAAACTGACTTGGTGCTGTGTTGTAAAGTGAGGAGAGGGGGCATCAGTGGCGATCGTGGTTTATTGTTTGTTCTTGCCTTCAAAGATCTATGAGAAAGGACTACGGTAGGTACTTTCAGGAGCAAGTGTTAACGTTATGACAGTAGAAATGCTTCACTATTTACATTGCACGTCACCAAGTGTGACCATGTAATTTTGTTTCAGAAGGATTAAGTAAATGAATCCCTTTACACCTCTGTAATGTAGAAGAAGTGGAACCACATCCCCATCTCTACGTAATTATCGTTCAAAGACTTTAGACATCTAGCACGTCTGAGTTTTGTGACCAAATATGTAGTGATAAAATATTCAGAATGATCCTCCTGTAGACTGCTGACCCTTACTTGGACCACTCTTACAGATGAACCTGTCCTTTGACAAAGAACATTTAGTGTTCTCCACAGTCTTCTGACGTTTGATCATTCCAAATCCGAGGACATTCCTGCACTTTATTTTGAGCAAGGGATGCTTCAATTCAAGTATCTTCCATTTCGTCAGATGTTCATCCCAAAAATAAACCAAGAACAACCTGAACGGACCCACTAATGAATCCTTCTAACAGGACGACTCAGTCGCAGACACTGGAATGCAAGAAACCAAATAGGTTTATAAGAAGAACCCTCACCCACCAACCTAGTTGATGGCATGCTCCATCATTTGGTTCACAGTTGGACTGAGTGGAGCTGGTTAGGGCCTTAGTCTAAAAGATAGAGATTTACTTTGTCAAGGCTGATCGCCCGCCTACCTCACCTATTCTGGTCTTCTCGGGATCCCGACGATGACAGGAGGCGGCAGCTACGGTTGTTTTAAACACTTCACCGCACACCTTAGCGTGTGAGCTGAAAATAAAATTCATGTGGCTCCATTTCTTTTTTTGCCACATCACATTTCACACTGTATGGTCCTGATGGAAGCCTCATTATTGTTGATGAGGCTGAAACATGTCGACCAGTGTTTAGGGGATAACAAAGACCAATTTTTCATCTTCACTATATCCCCGTTTTGTTTTTAACTGTGTCCTAGGACCCCAGGAATAAAATACTATTAGTAGGGGATCCCAGAGGCATTTTTAACATCACCACTTTGAGCACATATCACATCTAACAACCAAACTGCTCCGCTGTAACTCAGGTGTCGAAGCACAGCTGGGGTGCATTTGGCAGCCAAGCTGGGAACCCAATGGTGAAGCATGCCACCAACTAGGTTGGTGGGTGAGGTTTCTTCTTCTAAACCTATTTGGTTTCTTGCATTCCAGTGTCTGGAACTGAGTCTTCCTGGTATAAGGATTCATTAGTGGGTCCGTCCACGTTTTTCTTGATTAATGTTAAACAGGGGAAAAGGACGCACCCCTCTGCCCTTCCCGTCTCTCTCTTTGTTACCCTAGTGATGACGTATTTCAGAAGCTTGGGCACTCATGTTTACTCTTACATCGATAAATGTTTCAAATGAGACCCTTATTTCATTCAGGCCCTGAAAGATTTGTGTTAATTAGTACTGGTATAGCAAAACAATCTGCCTTTATTATGGCATTTCAGCACCTTTTAGTAGAACGGGGTATGACTTTCCAAACTTTCTCATTGCAGAGGTGTACGAGGATAAATCACAGTCTGCTTCTAAATATTGTTAAAGAACCTTGTATTTATGGTCAGTCCTTTGGGAAGTGCTTAGTGCAAAATATAGTATTTTTCTGTTTAAACTATAAATTACATCGATGTTACAGTCGTCTGATATGTCAGTTATGCTATGGTGGATAAATGTCCTGAGCATTTTCTTTGTTTGCTCTTCATTCTCACTGTCACATAAGATGAAGAAAAGGCACAATTACCCCAGTGTTCAGTGGTCCCTAGTAGCAGACAAGTTGACTGAGAAGATCATTTGAGTCTTTTTCCAGAATGCTCTTAGCTCCTGAATTGAAGACTTATAGAAGGGCCTTCTGCAAGGTATTCCAGTTTCACAAAACTTTGATGAGATGACCATAACAGATTAAGTCCCCTTTGCGAGGTTAGGGAACATATGCAGAATATCGTTCATAACAAGAATTGTGGATGAGTCAAAAAATACATCTCTCTTTATATGCATGGCATACCCCATAATGCGATGTTAAATCATGGGCTAAAAAAGTTGTCTCTTAATGGAGTGTTGTTAAAATTATTTACATTTTACTCTATTCATTGAGTTTACAAGGGCAAAATGCTACGATAACCTGGCAAGGTTCATGCCTGTCATTACCATTTAAACTCAGATCTCGGCAAGAGACAGCTAAGTTTTTTCAGGTCACCCAGACCATTTCAGAGTAATGGAGCAGAAAGAAAACGAAAATAAAATTACGTTTTGACTAAAGAGAAGTTCTATCCAAGATCTGGCATTCTTTGGTGACTCACATGCTGGTGTTGGAATTAGTGACATGCTTTTTTGACAAGTTCGGTGTCCAATAGCTTTCTGAATTAAAATTAACCAGCTTCCCATTTGTAGTAGAGGACAAAGTATGTTTCATAGTTTCAGACAGTGGACACCCGCACATCTTGAAAGAACCTTGTTGGATCCAAAGATTTGAGGAATAATGCCGATGTCTGGCTGGAGCATAGTAGCACAACACTTTCTGAAGGTAGAGAGGAACTTTGGCCCAGTATTCTTTGTGCATAATGCAGTGTTTTGAATTTGATACTGAATTCATCTGAGTGCCACCGCAGAGTGTTTATGGCTGGCCTTATATGGTTACGATTTAGGAAGTGCAAAAGGCCAAATGCATGGAAAGTCAGGTGAATGCATGATAAAACACCTGATGAAAAGCCATATTTGGGCTTGGGATCAATCAAATATATGCATGGCCTAATTGCATCATTCTTTAAGCATCATTTTGTTTTCTCTTAAAAAATAAGCAATCTCCAATTCTGCCTCTTTACCAGAGTCTTGTTTTCCCTCTGCACATCGGACCATGGAGACCCTAAAGAAATTTAATTTCAGATATGCTGTTAAGTTCTTTATTGAAGGAATTAATTACATATTTTCATTGTGACGGCTCAGTTCACAAAGGGAACAAAGTTATATTTTTTTTGGTAGGATTGCTTCTTCTTTTGGAGCAAATTCCTACCTCTTGCAGTCTTTCCAGGAAATCTATCCCACCCGTAGATTTTCAGGAGTACTGACATATGTCAATTTTATGTATGTAGAATATTAAGTCGGTAAAAAATTAATCATGAGTAAATTTGAAGCAGATTTCTATTCATGCGTTCATCTGTTTTTTTTTCTCTGTGTGGAAAGTATTTTTTGTCACGGTGAAACCTTTTTACGCCCCTATTAATTCTGGGTGTGTTTTTTCACTATTCCTACCATGGCAACACACTTATTCTAGTCTTTCACTGGAACAAATATGTCTGATTGTTCACTTTGCGCTGTAGAAGGCCCAAACCAAAAACGTCTAAATTCCTGCCAGCCCTCCTGTATTTGTTGTGGTTGATTTCACAAGTTAGTAAATTAACTTTGTGAGTATACAGTTACTTCAATCCTCATTAGTTGAATCAGGATTGGCATTTGTGAGACATAGTTTTTGTGCACCTAACTTGCATTTGGTTGTGCAATATTCAAAATTGATCATGTCGGCCATCACACCCATGTTATAGAGATTAAAGGAGCTTCAGCGCTACCTTTAATCCATGTATATACCACATATGCTATTGCTCCGTTTGTGACATTCCACAGCCATGTCCTAGGCAGGTTGGATGTAATCAGTAGAAACTCACCATGGCTTTACTCAAGGAATAACTACCAGTTTGATCAAGAAGTCTTTCACAACAGGTTTGTGTGGTGCATGGCTTGAATGCTTTCTCCTCCATTCCTGCCGTGTCCTCTTGATGATCTCCTTTGGGAATGGGAGAGAGCTGGGTGCAAAAGTAAGATGAAGTTAGATGTGTGATGACTCTAGAAAGCTAAGATGTTACGCTTTCTCCTGTACCAAGTTATCAACACCCAGCCTCTTCCCACCTCCTGCTGTAAACAGCAAGGTCTGACTGATGTCAAATCTAAGGACCTGAAGTGGGTGCACAGGGGATGCACAGGTCAATGGGGTTGGCCACTGGCTGCTCACTGGCTTTATAGGTAATGGCAATGTTTTTGGCTTCAGAAATTAGTTGCTTCCTTATTTGTCACCACTCTGTGTACTTGATTAGAGGACTTGATTAGAGGACTTAAGTGTTTCAGCATAATGGACCCCTAAATTTGCTTGTCATAATGACCCAGAAATGCAGATTTGTTAATTTACTTTATCTTCTTGGGAGTCAAGATATCAGTTTGCACAAAGCCTGCTTTCCGACTCCACCTGTTTGTTAATTACAACTGTGTGAGGTGTACACTTTTGCACAGCTTCCCAAAGTCCTAGATGTTTTGGGCAGTACCAAAGAGGTGTAACATTGAGATTGTCTACTCGTTACATACAACATGTTTATTTGGGTAGGTAGCTGGATCAAAATTGTTAAGTAGCCCAGTTCCTGTAAAAATTTCAGTCTAGAGGCTCAAGTGTTATTAATTGTTGCTCACTGAAAATATTAGAATTTTACTCTTTCCACGTGTGCCAATTTTAAATATGGAATGTAGTTTCTGCTTCAACTTTCCAGACTGTGTTATGTGAACATTGGGCAATGTGGCTGGAACAAAGGATATACAGCTCGATGCCAGAGTCTTGAAGGATGTTTCATGATCCAAGTATTATACTTTCTCTTTTGTGATAGAAACTTTATCCCTAAACACAATAAAGTTCACTCATCAACTGTCCCTTTTATGCTGAAAACATTATTGCTCAAAGCTTTTGGTGAACTATTTTTTATGAATTTTAACTCTTTAGGAGCAATTAAATCTGGCTGGTCATTTTCATGTGTATGAACTGTTTATGTTAGCCTTTGGGTCCAAACAACTCTGCTCTCCCTAACTGTTGGTAGGGCATTTTGTCCATTTTAATTGCCTTTTCAGTGAAACTTTAATGCTACTTCCCTTCCCCTTCTGGTGAACCTTGTTTAGGTTTCAGAGATCTTGCACTGCTTACCTCTGAAGTTGGGGAAGAACACAGACTTACTTTTCCTATGCTTGGTAGTGAAGCTGTCCTGATTGTCGACCAGCCATCAAGCCGTCCTTCTTTTATCTGCCACATATGTAGGATGGATGTTTGACAGGCTGTCAGTAAGGCAAATGTGTGCAAATGTAAAAGAAGGTAAGAGAGAAGCTGATCACAAGATAAAGATTTTTAAGGAACACATTTGGATAAGCAAACTGAACAATACATTAATCACAGTGCTTCAGAAATTAATAGAATCAAGAGATTGAAAGACTGATTGACATTGACAGCCAAGGAAAAATGAAGACACTGTGATGATTATGTATTAAGATTCAAAATGTACAAAACTACAAACACTATATGACTCGTTGTCTGACTGAAAAACCTGAAAGTAAGCACAAGTTCTGGTACTGCTCATCAGTTACCACTTTCTGGTCTGAAATGATCAAATTGCTCATACTTGTCACAGGTGGCTGTGACTTACAAAAACTGGAATATTGTGTCTTGGGACAAAGTAAGGAGTTCTTAGTCTGTGTCTGGACCTGTCTTTTCTACTAGACCGGTATGCATTGGAAGCCCCTCTTCCTGAGGTTATATAGTGGCACAACAGTGGAAATGATGGGCTGAATTAGAATCCGTTTCCTTAGGGAGAGAAGAAGCTAACGGTCTAGGGAAAAGATCCATGGCATCCGAATAGGATGTATTAATATTTACATTCTGGGATCAATCTAAGGATGATAAAATGCTGCCTTAAGGGAACTTTGCCAATGCTAATCTGCATTTCGTGCTCGATGTTCCTTAGGTTGCTTGCATTACACAGTTTACCAAAGCCAATCTGCCGGTGTGAAGACCTGTACATCTTCACATTGCCCTTCTTTGGCTTCCCTCCACTTGGTCACATTAGCTATCAGCTCTCCTGTCTTTAAAGCAACCTTGTGTCACTCCCGTTTTGTTGTTTCACACTGTTGGGAATATTGCTACTCCAGCTTTTGGGTCAAGGCTTTCTAGTTACTTTTGTTTCTTTGATTACATTGGCACTAAATTCCTCCCCTCCAAAATGTTGTTCTTTATCAGTTATTCATATGTAAACTAGAGACAATATGAATTCATACTGATGTGCTATGTAATGGCATCAATATTTTGTATCATTGATTACTTATATGTAAAGTCAATAACAAACTGTTAAAATAAATTAAGTTGAGATTCATGAAGGTTCTGTAGCCTTGAAGCAGCAAATGAATTTCCAAAAGATATTGACTGAAATTAAAAGATTGATTTTCAAAGTAATAGTAGCTTTTGTTTAAGATTGATATTATTGACTTTGGAAATAAAGAATTTTGAACTTTCTTACAACATGGCGCTCTCAAATAAATTTTGCATAAAAACTTGTAGTTTACAGCGACTTTCTACGTCCACATATGGCAACACTGGGCCCTCACCTGCTCGAGGCACCACATGAAACCCTGGAACAGCGCATCTTGCTACCGGACTGGCGACAGGCTGAAATTGTCGTCTTCCTCAAATCGGGTCGCTCTCCGGAAGACCCAGGCTCCTATCGCCCCATTTCACTGTTGAATTTCGAACCCAAGCTTCTGGGGAAAGTCCTGGCTGACCGCCTTCGCACCTGTATTCAGGACCTCGTCCACCCAAACCAGGCAGGCTTTATGCCACAGCTTTCCACTAGGCATAATATCAGGCGAGCCCACAATGCTATTGCGGGAGCCTCCAGGTTAGGTCGCCCTGCGGCTGTTTTATTGGCTGTTATGGACAATGCATTCGACTCGCTGAGTTGGACCTACCTTTTTAAGCTCCTTGAACCCGTTAATTTGGGCCCAAGGTTTTTTAGCATATACGAAGCTGTTGTACACAGACGTTACAGCCTCGGTGCATGCGGCCGGTTGTTGCTCGGCCCCCTTCCCCATCCGTAGGGGTACGCGTCAGGGATGCCCCCTCTCCCAGCTTCTTTTCGCCCTGGCGATAGAGCCCCAGGCCGCGTGGGTGCGCCAACACCCCCTAATTAGAGGACTTGACTGGTCACTGGAGCACTCCGATAGAATTGCGCTGTACATGGATGACGCTTTGTTCCTTATGTCAGACCTGTCGTCTTCAGGGCCAAATCCTCCGCATATTCGGCGAAACATCTAGTCTCTTCGCCAATCCGTCTAAGTCTATGCTTTTCTCTAATCACGGGGATCAAAGGAGCCAAACCTGGGCTTCGGAGTTGACCATCGCAGAAACGGGCTTTAAGTACCTCGGGGTCTATATTTCACGGTGTCCCACCATTGCCTGGGCTCACAATATTGCCCCGCTGCTCCCGGTCGTCTGCAACGAGACGATGATTTGGTCCCAACTACCCCTGTCATTGTATGGTAGGTCTGCAATTTTTAAAATGGCGTCCTTGCCGCGCTTACTCTATAAACTCCAGAACTACCCACACCCTATCCTCCTGTCGTGGTTTACCCAGCTCAACGCACTTTTGAATATATTCCTCTGGCAGGGGGGCGCGATTTGTGTGGCGTTTTCAGCGTGTATGGAAACCACGTACTGTGGGGGTATTGCTGCCGTGGACGTTTGTGCGTACTACTCCGCTTTGCACCTCTTGGTGATCAACAAATGATGGTATGGATCCCAGACGGACCCGGCCTAAGCCGTGGAGTGAATCGCCATGGCAGGCACTCCTGTGCTTCATCTTCTATGTAGCAGTGCATCACTAGATGCGCTCCCTCCGGATTGCCAGATAGTCATCCAGACATGGAGGTGGGTGGTTCGGTCCACAGGTTGGTGGGGCAGGCAGATGGGCGCCACTTCCCTCTGGCAGGGTACCCACTTACAGCTGGTTTCGACACTCGTGGGATTCCGCAGGAGGGACCTTATTGATATCTCAACACTCGGCGATATTATGTAGGGCACCAGTCTTAAATCCTTTCAGAGGCTGCAATCGGATTTTGATCTTCACAAGTCGCAGTTCCATTGCTATTTGCACCTCCGCCACGCCCTGACCCCCCTGATCCGGCAGCTGGAGGCTTAACCTGAGTTCCATCCGTTGGTGGGTTGCTTATTGATGGGGGACATTGGGGCTTACAAAATCCGGCAAATTTATCAGACACTCATCACACATACTAAGACCACTATCCACAAAACCCGTGAGGCATGGGCCGCCAAACTGCCGACCCTTGCTGATGATGATTGGGCCGAGGCTTTGGCCAGTCCTTGATATGCAGCCCTGTATACCAGATACAGACTAATCCAGTTCAAATGCCTCTATAGGGTGTATTACACTCGCCATAGGCTCTGGAAAATGGGTGCAATCCAATCTCCGGTCTGTCTCCGCTGCCACACTGATGATGGATTAATTTTACACCTAGTGTGGGGTTGCGTGGCGGTTCAGCCGTTTTGGTTTGGCGTGGCGTCCTGCCTGGGTCGTGTCCTGGCGTGGGATATCCCATTGGATCCCATATTGGCACTTTTACAGAGGACATTGGGGGGAATCGCTACAAGAGACATCTTTTATTTTTAGGCCTCACATTAGCCAAGCGTGATATAGCACAACATTGGAAGGACTCGTCACCACCTGAAAAAAGGCACTGGACAGATGCATGTCTGCAGAGGTTGTAGTGTTATTTCAGGCAAGTGGATGCCCACAGAAGCAAGGAAAGCTCTGGTTCCGGTGGGCCGCCTATAGAGGTATCGAATTGTCCCCAGTGTTGCAGACTGCGCTCGTGACCTTATTGAACAATTAGTGGTGAACAACTTACCTGTTTAGTGTATCGTTACTAATGAAAAGTGGTTGGAAAATTCCCTGGCATTTTCTTGTAATGTTTTTTAAGTATTTATGGTGCGCTTCGGGGGGGTGGGGGGTTTCATGTTTCCTTGGTCTGATGTTCTGCAGGCTATTGGGGATTAGTATAATGTATCCAGAGATATCATTTGACGCACTTCCTTTGTACTTTTCTTGTTGGGCGCAGCCCATCTGGTACGCTGAAAATTCAATAACATTTGTAGTTAAAAAAACTTGTAGTTTACATAGCAGATAACCAGCCAGTGTTTGGGGGCTGAAAATATCCAGCTGATAAAGAAGGTGTTTGTAAGTTTGGAGGAGGCCTTATTCTAGAAGGCTTTGTCAGTCCAGCATACAGTCATAAAGTCAATTGAATGCGGTTAAATCAGTTAGTGTAGTTCTTTAATTGATTGGGATAAACTGTGACTTAACTAGAAGCTTATCATATGGTAGCTTTGAGTAATCAGCTGTTTGAGCAATTTTTGCAGGCTGATAAAGACAAAATGCGTATACAGTTACATTAATCACACTGAAACATGACAATTGCTGTGATCATCCAGAGACTGACTTTATGAACACATTCACTTGTGACACAAAGTACGGGTCAGTAGTGAGGAATACTCTTAGATTACAAGGAACTCTGAGGAGAACCATGAAGGATGATCACTTGAATGTTAGGTGGCTTGGATCCACAGGATCTATGAATATGACCTCTGTCTTCGAAACATTCAAAGTCCGCTATAAATGATCAGGTACCAGATTTCTAAGAGTAATAAGCAATTACGTGGGAACTATAAGAACACTGTTCTGAAGTTTGAGTTGTATCTAGTTGTTGTGAGCATATATGTGCTACCAGTAGTCTAACTTTTAAAACTATGTGCAACAGGAATAGGATTTGAAGTGGGTCATTTATATGGCCATTGATAAGACAGGTGACAAAAGATTAATTCATTATTGTCCCATTGATAGTTGACTAGACATTTTTAGTAACATAGGTGCATTTCATGGTTGCAATATGAAACAGACGCCATATTGATTTCTCTTAGGGAAATACAGCCTGGGATGAGAGTTTGCAGTGACTACTGTTCAAAAGACTGTGGCTGTCTGTAGGTGGTTCAGGATGGAAATTATGTTTGGCCTTTTCAGAAATGAGGGTGAAGATGGCATGGCTGACCTTGGGTTTGAAGGGATGTGGAAGTAACCTAGCAGTGACTGGTACTGAAGAATCGAGTTAAGAAAAGGGCAATAACTGGCCAAGATGGGACACTGTTGAACTTCTAAAGTTGCAGCTTGGAGGACAAGGGTTAGAGGACTTCGAAGTTCTGGTGACATGAGATTCCAGATCAGTAAAAACTCAATATGCCCTCTGAACTTTATGGGGCAGTGATGGTGTTGTGGTTGATACATTAGTTAAAAAAGGGCTTCCTCCCCTGTGGGAGGAGCTGGATTCTCATTCCTGGGGTGGCTTCTTTGGGGCTCGCCAGCCCAGGGAGTCTGTTCGGCGGGACGGACATCCTGTGAGGGGGGCACTCACCCTAGGAGGTCAGAAGCTTGTCTCGTGTGGCAGCCTGGCGGAGTCTGGAAGACAGGCACACCAGGTGCTGGTTGGTTTCTGGGGGTATGGGTGCCCTCTGGGTGTGTTTTTTGGTGGGTCCACGCTAGCATCAGTATAGGTTGGTCACGACGGATGTTTGGTGCTGGTTATCCCTCTTTTTGGATGTGTCGTCGTGTGCCTGTGGAGCTTGTTTTCTCCTGTGTCCAGTGCGTGTTTTGGGGTGGCTTCCCTGGTCACTTGCACTGGTGGTGGTAGAGCTAGTCAATGCGGGGGTGTCTACTTGTGGGGGTATGCCCACTCGTGTGGGTGTGCACATGCATGTGTTTCTGGGCACCCTGCCTTGCGGCTGTCGGGCCTGCTGTAGGCGTGGCTTGCAAGTGTCCTGTGCAGTGGTGGGGGACATGGCGCACAAGGATGAGTGGCATGTCGTGTTTTCACTTTTGTCTGCAACGGGACACGCGGCCTGAGGTGACAGTCGCATTTGTGCTTGGTGCGGCGTCCCATGTGTTGGCTCGGTTTGTGCTGTGTCCCTTCGACTCCCTTTGGTGCTTTGGGCCCTCCTTGCCGGGGTGCCATTTGCTGGGAACTTGCAGGGGGTGCTAGAGGTTTTGTCGGTTGGTGGAGAAGTTGTGCAGTTTTGTGGGGGAGCTCGCACTGGTGACCTGGTTGGCGGGGCCCAGTGCACTCTCGGTCGGGGCCACGTTGGTTGCCAGGCAGGGATTCGGGGTGGCCATTTTGGGGGGTGGGGGCATTTCCCCACATGTATATCGAGGGAAGATGGTTGGCGTTCCTGGTGGGAGTGGAGTGGCGGTGGGGCAGCGTGATGGTTCCAGTATGCTGGTGGGCCATGGCAGTCTCGAAGGGGCTGGGGAGACTGGAACGCTAGTGAGTCATGGTGGGAGATTGGGCATGGAGGAAGGACTTTGTGGCTGATAGGGTGTTTTGGAACATTTTTGGTTTTGGAAGGGTTTGTGGGGGAGTGTTGGCATGGTCTGTGCCGCGGTGGCATATGGGTGCGCTCTGGTGCCTCTGGGTCTGTCTAGAGCTGTGTGGAACTCAAAATAATAATACCAATGCGCTTGCTGCATGGTGCGTAGATGTAGGTCTTTTGTATTCTTGCTGTTTTTTTAACAGACAATGTCCATGGGACCTAAAATTTCTACTCCTCAACAAATACTTAAACACGCAGACAAGCTGTTCTACGTTTCCCTCTTTGGCTGGTTCCTTCAGGACAAACACATGACTCTTTCAGTCTCCTGCTCTGTCCCCGATGCCAATCCTCGATGCGTCTTACTTGTGTGGTTTTGTGGCCACTTGATTTTGTGTTGTTTAACGGTGACTTTTGTGAATACCCTCATGTACCTAGCCAGCGCTATCTATTTTAAATGTCTCCTATACTTGTTATCTATGTTGTGAACATTTATTGTTGTAAAGTGCTCTGACTCAGATGCTCTGTATAGACTTTTTATCTTTGATTGTAACATTTACTGTTTGAAGCGCTCCGATACCTTCAGGTCTATCTAGCGCTATATAAAACTCTCAAAATAAATAAAGTGCAGGATTGGAATTACTGCCTTCATTAATTCCAGGTTTCTGTAAACTGGACTGAAAACTAGGGTGCAGCCTCTCGGAACAAGAAGTGTCAGCTCTTTAGAGATGTGAAATTATCTGTGGTTGTTACCCTCATCTAGAATTAGACAGTTTGGGTTTTAAATACACTAAATCGTTAGCCCAGATCAAAGTTGTAAGAAAGATAAAAAAATGGTGGGTGGAATGCTTGAATTATTCCTACCTTTTGGTAATTACTTGAGTCACATTCCAGTACATATTTTTTCTGCTCACTCTTCTACTTTACAGAGAGCCAAGTCTTGTGCAAATCATCCCTAATCCTACTCAGGAAAATCCCAAAATGTGGTCCAGACTAATTACCAATGTCTGTCATTAATTCTAGCATAGCATTCCACCCACCAGCATTGCTTTTTAGGTCTTGCCTTGCTATCGCGTAAGCGATCGCAAAGCGAGACTATTGTAAGGGGCTCCCAAAAGTGCTCCTAAAAGCGGATTACATGGCGAGCCCGCGCACAATCACGCGCATCGTGCCGCCATGCAATCCGCTTTTGGCATCGCACTTCAACGGGTCCGCTCCCAAGCCTGGAATGCGCTCCCCCGCCAAGGGCTTGTTTTTACTGTATTTAGCTATAACATCTAAAATCAACATCCAAAGTCCAACCCAGTCCCATGCCACTGTCCGGTCTCCACGCTAGCGTATGACTTCAAAATATCAATGCTATTTATTGTTGTGCTCCCACAGCAGTTTCCACATAATAGCAACACTTTCCACTACTTGCATATATTATCACAATATTTCTTCGTCCTCACATGATCAAACGTTATTAAAATGTCCGTATGCGACGAAAAATGCAGACAAGCACTTCACAAAAATAAACAATTATTTGCTTCTTGCTACAATATTCGGCGTGCACATGTTGCTGTTGTAAAGCTCAGTCTTTTTTGCAGTGTCCCTTCATTGCCGAATAATTGCAGTGATTCTCGACCACATGCCTGGCTCTTCAACTCTACCCACGTCACTCACTTCTACCTAGAGGTGGGTGGGCAACTGAAGGCTCGAGCCAGGACCCTGGGCCGAGGTTTTGTTGGAACCTCCAGCCCTTAACGAGCTGCGCTTTTATGTGGCTTCTGCCTGCCACCCTCCGTCTAAACATCATGTGGGTTTACGTCCAGAGCCGCCGACTGTGGAACTCGGCTCCACATCCAAGGCTAATCACTTAATCTCCCAGTACCTATCAAGAACGCATGTAACCTTGTCGAGTTTGCGCTTTGATGTCAGAAGAGCGCACTAAGCGGTTAAAACAAGCCCTCAACAGGTCAGACAAATAGATAACCATTTACTGGCTGGTTTGTGGGGTGAAACCATAAAACCTTGATAAAAAAGTGGTTGGTTGCCCCGCTTGAATTGCCTGACCTAGAGCAAATCTTTTATTTCATCAAAACTTTTTTTTTCTATTATCAGCTATGACCACACTTGTAAATATGCGTGTTCATACTACAATTCGTACAAATGTATCACTTTTAATAAGCACTTCTCAGTGGAGAGCGTTAACGTGCCCTATTGATGTCAAAGCTTCCACATCTTACCGTTTTTTTTTTTTTTTTAACTCTAAAGACACTTTATCATACTTTACGAAGTTTGATGTATGATTACATAACTCATCTTTTCAGGACTCCAATCGTGAACTGGCTCAAAGATCCGAGCCAGCCCCTTAACTCGCTCAGTCTGCTTCCTTTGCTAATGAGGTTGCTCGCCCACTTCCACCACCAAACCAGACTCTGCTCTGCCTGGCTTGGCATCAAAGTCCTATGACACGCCCCACTCTACTAAGTGTCTCGCCCACCCATCTGACCCCACCCAGTCTAACTCACGCAAACAGATGACGCAGTCAAGTTTCTCGTCCTGGCCGCACATGTGCAGAGAGTCCCCCAGCACCGTGTAGCACTGGTTGCACTGAAATACCAGAAGGTCGCGGAGCCTGTAGCGGCCACATGTCGTGGACTGGGAAAGCGCGCTGTAGCGCTCCTCCTTCGGCCGCTGGAGTTTCTGCTGCTCCGCGAGTTGTTCTTTCTTGCTGCGCTCGATGCTTAACGCTCGCCTGGTGACTCGCGACATGTTCCGACGTCACCTTTCATCCAATCACGCTGTAGCCCGCCTGCAGTTCAAACCTAGACTGGATACGCCCACTCTCAGATCACTCCCTCTCTCATTGGACAGCGGCGGTGACGCCAATGTGTCACTCACATTTTATGAACTTCTTGTCTTCAACATGAAAAGCTCACATTAGAGTTTACTTTGGGTGGTGAGAGGGCTTCAATGTCTAGCCCATGTTCTGCTTCGGATTTCATGACTAGCTTTCTATTCTCGTTTCTACCGCATTGTAATTGCATTTATATAGCGCATACCCCCAAGGAGGCGTCAAAGTGCTTTTCCGCGAGTAGTGCGCTATTCCCGAACCCAACAAGCATTTGCAATGCAATAGGTCTCGCATTTACGCGAGTTTAAGCTATTGGCATTGTAAATGACAATGCCTTTTAATTATGTTTTAAAAACAAAAATAAAAGGCATTGTCATTTGCAATGTCAATAGCTCAAACTCGTGTAAATGCGAGACCTATTGCATTGCAAATGCTTGTTCCTAATGTAGATGTGGCAGGTTATAAGGTTGGAAACACAATAGGGTTGCCTCCATCGTCAATCAAGAGAGCTGCCAAGTCTGTTGTTGGCAGGACAAAGTAGGCATAGAAGAACAGAAGAGAAGGCATTATTTATCAAGGATAAAACGTATTAGTGTGAGTAAATGAAGAATTTGCTAGTTATCAAAGCCATGAACGTGGAAAATGGTAGCTAATCCTTCATAATAAGTAAGGGAAATGTCCCTCTTACTTACTAGTAGTCTTCATTACCCCAAGTCCTTTCTTGGCACGTGCCTTACAAAATGAGGTGAGTGCACTCTCATGAGGTAGGCAGTCGACTTACCACCCCCTTCGATAAAGAAACAAGCATTGGCAAAGCCAAAAGGTCTGGCACTGGCTGCTGAATGTTTGGCTTTGCTGATATTTATTTATTTTTATTTTATTTTAAAATGAAGGCACACATTGTATGGAAACAAGCAGGGTAGAAACACACGCACATGCCCACGCTGTAGTGGATGGAAGCAAAAGGTGAATGACACAACAGTAGCCAATGGACGAAGAGGGCGAACTGAAAGCCTCTAAGTTTTTATATATATATATATATATTTATTTATTTTTTTCTCTTAAAAACAAAATGTCCTGGCTTACACCAGATCTAAAAACATTCTCCCTAAAATGTATTTTTTTTCAACACGTTCACTGCAATGCAGCCTGTGATCTGGCCTTGGGGAAGGCAGGTAATGACCTGGAAGACTTTACCAGTAAGTAAGCAGGATATCACCACAGAGTCCTACAGTCCTTAAAAAGTAATAATGTGCCAAGCATTAGTCTAAACTCAGCCTCCTCACTTAAAAAGCAGATGTGACACCCATAAAGAGAGTCAGGTCCCCACTATTTCCCAACCCACAGGTCAGGCAATATACTTGTCAAAAGAAGGACACAGGCATGCAAAGTACAAAAAAAGGACAAGCATATGTTGTGAATCACCCTGGCTCGCCTTCATGCTTGGCTAACAAAAAGCAACTATGGCAATCACAAGGCCGAAGGGGAAGGTCATTTTGGGCTTAACAACCGTGAAGCAGAGATGAAGGAAATGTGCACTGAAAAAAGAGCCAAAACCAAAAAAAACTGGGAAGAAACAAGGAAATCCCCTGAATTCCCTTGAACATATCAAATCCCTGTAAGACCTAGTCAATAAATGTGAAGAACAATAATCTGATCTGAAAGGTGATCCTTGTTCAAGAGAACAAAGGCATAAGAATATAACATTTCCTAGCTTTCATAACAGAAAGCATTCAATTCTATTAAAGACACAGAGGAGAGGATTTTGATTTATTTTCTTCTCTTTATTTAACAGACATTTTAAACTTAGTAAAACTACAAATCCCATGTACTCTGCAGGTTATCCTTGTCCCTTTTATAGTCCTCTGTCCCTGTTATCTCCTCCTCTTTCTTCGTGCAAAAATCAGCTGGACAGTTATTCCTTTTTCCTGTTTGTTCGAATTATTGCCTGTGAATAAGAAACAATATTGAGCGCATGTTCTCAGCATGCAGAAGATCATGCATAACACTTAAAGCTAACAAACCATATACCAACATTACAGGCATAAGAAAAACAAGCATTTGCATTGCAACAGGTCTCGCATTACTGAACTTTTGAGCTATTGGTGTTGCAAATAATAATGCAACACCAAGTAGCTCAAACTTTCAGTAATGTGAGACATATTTTATTGCAAATGCTTGTTAACTTATGTGTTTTGGAGTGAAGTGGATGTAAGTGATACACAGTAATTAAACTTGCATCCGGTAAACACATTCAGGACAGTAGAAATGTACACAAAGGCTGCAAACTGGGCCAGAACGTCAGTGAAATCATTTAGCCAGAAATTAAGTTTCAAGCCAAAGCTATGTCGCAACAAAGACAGGACTGACGTATTTGCACAATGAGGCTCGCCAGGATGCCATCTTGGAATCAAGCAGACCTTGAATTCAAACAAAGGCAACAATAGCTCTCTTTCACTTTAAGACACGGCGCCCGGCGTTGCATGATTTTACTTCAGTTTGGGATCTTCCCTCTCAAATCTTTTACCTGTAAATGGACAAATCACAATAATGCCTGTAGCTTATGTGACCTCTGTAAAGGAGGAGTTCAAGATCTGATGCATATTTTGTTTGTTTGTCCTAACTCCACAGTAGTTGTTGCTAGAAAGCGGTTTTTAAAACCAATTCAAACAAAGTTTAATTCTACAACTGTACAGACTTTGATTTATATTCTTAAATCACCTCCCAATGAATATGTATGTTATCTGTTTAATTTTTTTTTTTTTTTATAAACTTGTATTAGGATGATCGTTCACAATTCTAATAATTATAAATGGTATTTTATCGTTTTTAACCATCTTATTGTTCTCAGAAGAGAACTAAATCAAAGAAATAAATTTGAACTATTTGAAGCAGACCACAGTTCAACAATCAGAATAATGGGGTGCATGAAAAGTTAATTACTTAAATCCTTTACTGGAGAGAGATTCAGTTTGCGCTGCAACTCATCCTGCCAGCATCTATCTGTAAGTGACTTGCAGCCGGCTTAGTGGGCATGTGTGCTACTAGCATCAGCATGCGTTTGTCTGCCATTTTTAAGATGTAAACACGCTAGCAGCTGCGAGAGTACACTTTCACCCTTGCTGCTCGGCATCAGAAGAGGAGAGAAGGACGTTCGGTGAGCCACGCGCAGGAAAGCGCATTTCTTTTCTTCTTTACGGCTCGCCCATCTCTGTTTTTTCAATAGTGTATGTTTATTTTTAGCAGCATGGCACACCGCACAGCAGAAAACAAAGGCACAGCTGCCATTATTGACGATGAAGTGCTGCGTACTGCGCTGTTTAGAAGAGCATATTGTGTTGACGGAGTGGAGTCGGGTGAGCCAGGCAAAGGAAATGCGTGCGGCCACCATACTGCACTGCTTTAAAAAAAATTATATAATTATACTGTTGTTTGCAGTGGCTAAATCAAGTTTGGCGAGCAGCGGGGGAGGAGCCTAGCGCTTGACCAAGATGGCCGCGTGAGCTTAGAGCTCCCGAGACCCTCGTGCCCTCCGTCGACTATCCTGTCTCTAATCCTGATGGTATGCATGGCATTGTGTTGCTGAGTTGTCAGGGAGGCGATTGATGCTACCCGCGGCCGGATCGCCCATCGAGAACCGGACTTACGCCTGGCGGAAGATCGCGGCCTATCTCCCGGGGATGCCAGGGGCTAGAGTTGGCAGGATGCCCGGCTCCTAGTTGATCAACAACGGACAGGCGAGGTGTGAACTGTCGGACGGGGGTCCCCGCACTTTCACTTTCGATTTCGTTCCCTTTGTCTGCCCGGACACTGGAGAGCTCTGGGGGCTTTATTACCCCAAGGACGCTCGGCGAGCTACTCTGGCAGCTTAAGATAGAACTGCTCACTCCTTATTCCTCTCTTTGAGAGGGACCAGTCTTAACTACACTGGACGGCCTGGAGTCCATTATGTCGGGCAAAGCAGAAGGGGATCGGCTGAAGACTAAGTCTACCAGGCGGGGAACGTATACCCAAATCAACAGCATGGACCGCTACGCTCTCCAGAAAGTATCACCGAGTGGATCGAGCCAGGCGCCGGATGCCCAGAAGGAGGACTCGCCTGTGGCACCGGAGCTCTCCCTACAGGATGTCATGGGCGCGCTCGACGGGATGCAGACCTCGATGGGGAGACAGTTCGAGGCCCTGGCGCATAAGGTGGACGCCATCCTGGTGGATGTCAATCTGATCCGCTCGGACCTGGGCAAGACGAACGAACGCGTTAAGAACCTGGACCTCAGGACCACGGGCCTCACTGATGATGTTGTGGAACTGCAGACCGAGGTCCGTAAGCTGAGGGCCGAGAGTGACCTCGTCGCCCGCCGGCTGGAGGACTTCGAGAGCCGGGCCAGGCGCAACAACGTGCGCGTCATCGGGGTCCCGGAGTCCTCGGATGAGGCTTCGGCGGACCTGCTGGTTGAGGATTTGGTCCTTAATCATCTGAAGCCTAAGGGCCTTGGGAAGTTTTTTGCGGTGGAAAGGGCCCATAGGGTGCCGGGCGGGCGGCCCAAAGCGGGTGCCCCGCCGCGACCGATTGTCGCCCGGCTCTTTCATTTCCGAGATCGGGACGCCATCCTGCAAGCATCGAGGGTGACGGGCCCAGTTCCCTTCCAGAATGCGTCGGTGAATTTTTACCCGGACTTCACCCAGCAGGTGCAGAGACAGAGACAGAGCTTCCTGGGGGTGAAGCGGAGGCTTCGGGAACTGGATCTGAAGTATGCCATGCTTTTCCCTGCCAGACTACGGGTGGTGCACGAAGATCGAACATTCTTTTTTGACTCTCCTGTTATGGCCAACGAATGGCTGGACGCTTTGCCCCGGCGACGGACGGGGGACGACACTGCCGAGCATGGAGATTGTGGCCGGGATGGACAGGGCTGATATCTCACAGACGGCCTGACTTGATTTGACTATACTTGAGAAATTGAACAGAATGCAGTAACTGTGGAGGGTTGCGGGAGGACGAGGGGTGCTCTTTTCCTCCCTTAGGGTACTTTTTGTAGACTTTTGGTCTTTAGGGCGACAGGCACACTGCAAGTTGGGGGGGCTTTGTAAGCTGCAGCAGGGGTGCAGGGTGGGGGGAGTTTCGGGGATTTGGACTTTGTTGTTGGGGGGTTTATTTCTGCAAGGCATGATGATTATCCTCAGGGCTGTTCCATGGTGGCTCCTCGGGTGTGGGGTGGGCCTCTTTCCGTTTGAGGATGGGGGTTAGAGGCTTAAGTGTTATAAGCTGGAATGTTAATGGTTTGGGGGATCGCATCAAGAGGGGGATTGTTTTGCAATTTTTGAAACGCTCAATGCCAGATGTTGCCCTGCTGCAGGAGACGCATCTCATAGGTAATACGTGCTATGCCCTGAATAGGAAGGGGTATAAATTCATTGCACACTCTGGATTCTCTTCTGGGTCCAGGGGAGTGGGCATCCTAGTTAGAGCATCGTTGCCTTTTGAGGTGGACTCCACCATTGTTGACGATAGGGGGAGGTTTGTGGCGGTGGCGGGGCGGTGGGAAGGAAGGATTTTGGTTTTGGTTTCGGTTTATGTCCCGCCGGCCCTGCAGGCCTCCACATTTGCTGATCTGGGCAGGGCTTTGTTGACTCTCCCGGGGGGGTATGCTGGTAGTGGGAGGGGATTTCAACGCTGTGGGCTCCGGACTGTTGGATAGATACCCGCCCAGGGACACAGGGGGGGCTCAGAAATGGCTTCCAGATTTCCTAGACACGTTTGGTCTGATAGACTGCTGGAGACTCCGGCACCCCACACAGAGTCAATACACGTTCCACTCCGGGGCGCATGGTAGCCTCTCCAGGATTGACTACCTGCTCACTCTGGCCGCACATGCCTCGTTGGTATCCGAGGCGAGGCACATGGCACGCGGCATCTCTGACCACTCGCCAGTGTGGATCCGGCTGGATCTAGGTCGGGAGGGAGGACGGAGGGTGGCCCCCATCAACCCGTGGTATTTCCGAGACCCCAAGATGCGCAGCGCCCTGGTAAAGAAGGTAGATAATTACTTCAAGGACAATCTGGGAACTGTGGACTCGGCGGTGTCGCTGTGGGAAGCTTTTAAGACCGTGCTTCGGGGGGAAGCCCTCTCCCTGGTGGTGGCTGCCAAGAATCGGAGGGATGGCGAGGTACGGCAGGTAGAGGAGGAGATTGCGGCCCTTGAGGGGGCTATGGAGGAGGGGGTTACAGAGTCCTCACTGCATGAGCTTTGCTTGAAGCAGACGGAATATAGGGACCTGGTGACGAACGCCGCTAAGACCCTCAGTAGGGAACAACAGGGCCGCCTGTATGATGTTGGCGATAAGGCAGGGAAACTCCTGGCGTGGTTGGACAGGAAAGAACGGGTCAATAGAGTGGTGCCAGAGTTGACGGGAGTGAGGGGAGAGGCGATTGCGGAACCTGAGGGGATTGTGAAGTGTTTCGCGGAGTATTTTCATGGGGTTTATTCCTCTGTGTCGGACAGGCCGCCCGAGGACTCGTCGGATCTCCTCCGTGATATCGAGTTGCCCTGCCTCTCTGACATAGATAGGGACGATTTGGATGGTGACATAACGGTTGACGAGGTGGCGGGGGCTATTCGCGCGTTAAACTCGGGTAAGGCCTCTGGACCGAACGGATTGCCGATCGATCTGTACAAGCTGTTCCCGGATAGGGTCGCCCCTCACCTGCGCGCCATGTTTTTGGAGGCGCGGGGGATGGGATCCTTCCGTTGGACCAGCGGCTGGCGTCGATCGTGGTCCTACATAAAGAGGGCAAACCCCGAGATAGGTGCGCCTCCTATCGGCCCATTTCACTCCTCAACGCTGAGCCGAAAATTCTGGCTAAACTCCTGGCGACACGTTTGATTAGGGTACTTGGCGACCTGGTTCACCCGGATCAATCCGGATTCATCCCGCACCGAAACACAGCATTAAACCTTAGGCGTCTTCATGGCGTCATCGCCAGGGCGGGCACGCTGCGTGAACCGGTGTCAGGGTTCACGGGAGGTTTCCTCCGCGTAATTCAGAACCCACCACTGTGAATACCATCTCCTCGGTTAAACCGAGTAATGGAATTCATGGGGCTCTCAGTTGGCGCATTTGTTGGCGCCGCTGGATTTCCAATATGGCCGCTGACGCATTCATGGGTCGGCGTTCTAGTCTTTACTGAATTCTAACGCAGCAGGTGAGGCGCGCCTGCCAACGTTCTTGAGCGCACTTCACCAGAGAAATTATCGAAGCAACACGTACCTCACCGTCGTGGAAGTTAGGGTAGGTCGCGTCGAGGAATTTCGTCGTGCTATCCTTCGACGGTCACCTTACATACTCAGGTTAGTGTATTTCGTTGAAACTTGAATAATATGTAGAACCTATTCCTGACAAGTAGGAAGTCCGAATTCTAGTCATGAGTGACTAAGAGTAGTTCGGAGTCTGGTGACAATTCTGAGTTTATTCCGCAGAAGGAATAAGACTCTCTCAGAGTATTCAATAAGACCCCCTCAGAGTATTCATTAAAACTCACTTAGAGTATTCATAGTTTAAACCCGAACAACGCGAAATCCTCCTCGCACTGTTCAAGTTTAATTCTTTTTGGGACAAGACAGATAGTGCATTCGTCTTAGAGTTTCCGAGTAAATCAACCTTAGTACCTAAGCAGCAAAGAACCTCAGATATTATAGATAACTAGGAAGTCTATTACTCCCAGCTTACGGTTACCTGTTCCTAAGACAGTAGCTCAACGAAAGGTACAATATGCTCACGGCTAGAAGATGAAACCCGACACCACCTTCACTCCAGTAAGAAAAGAAGAAGAAGAAAGGGTTAACAAGAGCCAGAGCAAGTCAGTTGTTACACACTCAAGCAACTGAGAAATAGAAGAGAGGTTTGGCCCTGAATACCTCCTGGTAAGACAAGCTAATTCATTACCTCATATACAGTAAGTTAATGCTTAATGAATTGTGTAGTGAACAAATGCTAAATGTTGCAGAAATCGTTTCTCTACAACGACGAAGAAATCCAGGGCTGTCTCTTCTCTGTCCAATTCCCCTTTCCCCCGTCGACACTTGCCCGTAGAGAGTTATACTCATTCTCGCGGAAACGTTCCGATGGGGGCATTGGGAAATTAGCATCATTCTGCTCCCGTGTTAGTTGAAGACCGTAAACGCCTCTGACAGAGTGAAGTGCCCACGTTGTCATCAACACCTGAGCAGAATGGCGGAAGGGTTAGATCTAAACAATTTGAGCGAAATACTTGGAAATATACAGAGGGATCTAGGAGCTGTTAGAGAGGAGAATCAAATCTTAAGACAGGAGATACTGGTTATCAAGGGAAGGGAGACCATTTCTGGAACAAATGTAAAATCCACAGCCTTTGAAACTCTAGGACAAAACATAAGTTCAAGCTCTGTACCCTTGGGTACCACTCAGGTGGTGCACTCCTTGTCCCCAGTAATTCCCCTTGCTCCTCCGGAGCGATTTAATGGAGACACCCAAAAGGCCCAGATTTTTCTGACTCAATGCTCCCTACACTTTATGTGCCGTCCTGCGATTTTCCCTGATGCTCAATCTCGGGTAGCGTTCATTTTATCTTATCTTAGTGGGGATGCTGCCTCCTGGTCGATGCCCTTAGTAACACAAGATGATCCAATCCTTTACAATCTTGAAGATTTTAAGAAAGAATTTCTTCGTATATTCGATAGGAGGAAAGCTTCACAGGCCACGGATAATGAATTGCTAGAGCTTCGTCAGGGTAATAGAGAGTTGGTAGCTTATTTGGCTCAATTTAATAAGTTGGTAGTGGAGACAAATTGGCCAATGAACAAAAGAGCAGCAGTGTTTTACAGGGGATTGAAAGATGAACTAAAAGATGCCCTGTCTCAGGTTCCGAATCGACCCTCTGAAATCTCAGCCTTAATAGACCTGGTGTTAGAGATTGATTATCGCCTAAATGAAAGAAAGGGAGAAAGAAGAAGGGATTTTAGATCAAGTGTCCCTCGGTTTGATCGAATCAAGTCAGAATCAACACGAACTGTTGAGCAAACCACTCGAGAAGAACCTATGCAGATAGGTGCCATTAGAGGCCCATTGTCGCAGGAAGAAAAAGAAAAAAGACGTCAGAACAAGCTTTGTATGTACTGTGGAGGAAGTGGTCACTTTGTTAAGGCCTGTCTGAAGAGACCTAAGTTACAAGACAAGGAGAAGGAAAACTCTCAGCACCACCAGTAGGCGGAGTTGGACTGGTGGATGCAAGTAAAGACACAACTCCAGTGTTTCATCAACTGGCGAACACCCAGCAAGTCTCCACACCTCACCTGACCTTAGCTGTTACCTTGAAATTTCGAACTGTGATCTTGCAGGAAATCGCAATCATGATAGACTCCGGGGCAACTGGTAATTTTTGCGATCAAAAATTTGCAGTTCAGATAGGTTTACTGGCAATCAAAAAGGAGAAGAGCGAAAAGGTTAAGGCAGTTGATGGGTCAGATTTAACTTCAGGACCAATAACCAGCCACACTGAATCTGTACAGATAATTACCAAGGAGGGTCATCAAGAACTAATGCAGTTTGATCTAATAGATGCTCCTCAATTTCAATTCATTTTAGGAATTCCATGGCTCACAGAACACAATCCGTCAATTGATTGGGAGGCCAGAACCATAGCCTTAGATTCAAAATATTGTGCCCAACATTGTTTCTCTGAACCAGACACACTAGCTGAAAAAAGCGTGGCTGCGCAACTTTGTGACAATGGACAGACAGTATGCGTAATTCAAACTACTGAAATTCCTAAAAACCTTCAGGATTTCAAGGATGTTTTTGACGAAGCTGAAGCAGAAAGATTACCTCCACATCGGTCTTATGACTGCAAGATAGACCTGGAACCGGGGGCGAATTTACCATGCAGCCGAGTTTACGCCCTCACTGAAAAGGAGAATCTTCATCTAAAGGAATACTTAACGAAAAATCTGGATAACGGTTTCATTAGACCTTCCCAGTCACCAGTATCCTCCCCTCTCTTCTTTGTGCCCAAGAAAGGAGGGGACCTTCGAACCTGTATAGACTTTCGAGCAATCAATAGAATAACAACAAAGAATCGTTATCCTTTGCCTCTGATCTCTGTGTTGATTGACCAAGTTAAAGAAGCCAAGATTTACACCCGACTTGATCTTCGGGGAGCCTATCACCTAATCAGAGTGCGAGAAGGTGACGAATGGAAGACAGCCTTCAGGACTAAATACGGTCTTTACGAATATCAGGTGATGCCGTACGGCCTATGCAATGCGCCAGCGGCTTTTCAGTACTTCATAAACGATGTTCTGAAGGACTTCATTGATCTATGTGTGATAGTATACATAGATGACATCTTGATTTATTCTAAGTCTGAAGAGGAACATCACGGACAGGTCCGAGCTGTTTTACAACGTCTCAGAGAGAATTCCCTATATGTGAAGCTAGAAAAATGTTTGTTCAACACCACCACAGTAGAGTTCCTGGGATTTGTGTTGTCACCTTCTGGAATCACCATGGATGAACACAAGGTAAAGGCAGTTGCGGACTGGCAATCTCCAACCACCATAAAGGAAGTCCAGAGTTTTATAGGCTTTGCTAACTTCTATAGAAGATTTATCCATGGTTTTTCTCAAAAGATTCTACCCTTAACCAGATTATTGAGGAAAGGAGTTCCTTTTAATTGGTCAGAGGAAGCTGAGCAAGCATTCACCTTATTAAAGAAAAGTTTCACTTCGGCACCTATTCTTCTACATGCAGACCCCACAGAGCCATTTTATCTAGAGACTGATGCCTCCGACTTTGCTATAGGAGGCATTTTATCTCAAAGGCACAAAAACACCGGCCAGCTGCATCCTGTGGCGTATCGCTCTCGTAAACTCAACCCAGCGGAATGCAACTACACCATCACAGAGAAGGAGCTTTTAGCCATTAAGGATGCCTTTAAAGAATGGAGGCATTACCTCATGGGTGCTAAGCATACGGTGACGATATTCACTGACCACAGAAATCTGAAATTTTTACGTTCTGCAAGAACTCTTACACCACGCCAGCTTCGATGGTCCCTCTATTTTGCGGAATTCGACTTCGTCATCACATACAGGCCTGGTTCCCAAAATGGGAAGGCGGACGCCTTGTCCAGATTGGATACTGACCATCAGAGTATCAAGGTCGAAAATCAGCAAATAATTCCGGCTGACAGAATCATTGGAACCATTTCCTTGGAACCTTTTGAGGATCAAATTCGAGAACACATGACCACTGCTCTTATCCACGACTGGGCTGCTGAAGACCCTTTACGAACTGTCCAGAATGGATTACCCTATCACGGACAAGCACTATTCCTACCTACCACAGACCTTCAAACTAAAGCCTTACGTGAATGTCACGATCACCCTCTAGCAGGTCATAAGGGTGTCCACAAGACAGATGAATTAGTTAAACGAAGTTTCTGGTGGCCACACATGACAAGTGACATTCGGCAATATGTCTTGGGATGTGAGATTTGCACTCGGGGAAAATCGGACAGGCAAGCACCAAAAGGCCTTTTACAACCTTTACCAACTCCCCCATATCCCTGGCACACAGTATCTTTAGACCTAATTGTCGATCTCCCATCCTCTCATGGTTTTGACACTATCCTAGTCTGTGTGGACACTTTTAGTAAAATGACACATTTTGTACCTATTAAAGGCACACCAACATCACTACAATTATCACAGTTCTTTAACCAACATGTCATTCGCCTTCATGGCATTCCTAAGGTGTTAATCACTGACAGGGGGTCCCAATTCCTATCTCGATTCTGGAAAGCTTACATAAAAGGGTTAGGTATCGACCACCGCTATTCCACTAGTTTCCATCCAGAAACGGATGGACAAACTGAACGCACAAACCAAGAGTTAGAACAATACCTACGGCTTTATTTGCTTGATGAGGAAGCAGATTGGCCTGATTACTTGTGGTCTGCTGAATTTGCTCACAATAATGCTCAAAATGTTTCCACTGGGTACTCCCCCTTTTTCATAACTTCTGGCAGGCATCCTAATGCACATATTCATTTGTCTAACATCGAAGTCCCTGTAGTTCAGGATTTTGCCCAACGCCTAGTCAACATCCACCAATCGGCTACACGAAATTTGGCCGCTGCTAAGGCGTCTTATAAACGTGGTGCTGATCGGAAAAGACGACCTACGCCCATCCTTAATGTAGGAGACCTCGTTTGGTTGTCTACAAAGAATTTACGCCTGAGGGGCACCCGTAAATTCCAACCACGTTTTATGGGTCCTTTCCCTATTGAAAAAATCATAAATTCTGTCACCTATCGTTTGACATTGCCAGCTACTACTAAAATTCACCCAGTTTTTCATGTTTCCCTACTAAAAAAGGTGCAATCCACTTTACGTCAAACATCTCCTCCTGCTCCCATTATTGTTGAGGGAGACCCTGAATATGAAGTAAAGAGAATTTTGGACTCAAAATGGAGTCGCAATCACCTTTTTTATCTCATTGATTGGAAAGGTTTTGGACCTGAAGAGCGATCCTGGGAGAAATGCTCGGATGTCCACGCACCACATTTGATCCAAGCCTTTCATGCCAAGTATCCTAATAAACCTCGTTTGGAGGAAACCCCGTTGAGAGGGGGTACTGTCAGGGTTCACGGGAGGTTTCCTCCGCGTAATTCAGAACCCACCACTGTAAATACCATCTCCTCGGTTAAACCGAGTAATGGAATTCATGGGGCTCTCAGTTGGCGCATTTGTTGGCGCCGCTGGATTTCCAATATGGCCGCTGACGCATTCATGGGTCGGCGTTCTAGTCTTTACTGAATTCTAACGCAGCAGGTGAGGCGCGCCTGCCAACGTTCTTGAGCGCACTTCACCAGAGAAATTATCGAAGCAACACGTACCTCACCGTCGTGGAAGTTAGGGTAGGTCGCGTCGAGGAATTTCGTCGTGCTATCCTTCGACGGTCACCTTACATACTCAGGTTAGTGTATTTCGTTGAAACTTGAATAATATGTAGAACCTATTCCTGACAAGTAGGAAGTCCGAATTCTAGTCATGAGTGACTAAGAGTAGTTCGGAGTCTGGTGACAATTCTGAGTTTATTCCGCAGAAGGAATAAGACTCTCTCAGAGTATTCAATAAGACCCCCTCAGAGTATTCATTAAAACTCACTTAGAGTATTCATAGTTTAAACCCGAACAACGCGAAATCCTCCTCGCACTGTTCAAGTTTAATTCTTTTTGGGACAAGACAGATAGTGCATTCGTCTTAGAGTTTCCAAGTAAATCAACCTTAGTACCTAAGCAGCAAAGAACCTCAGATATTATAGATAACTAGGAAGTCTATTACTCCCAGCTTACGGTTACCTGTTCCTAAGACAGTAGCTCAACGAAAGGTACAATATGCTCACGGCTAGAAGATGAAACCCGACACCACCTTCACTCCAGTAAGAAAAGAAGAAGAAGAAAGGGTTAACAAGAGCCAGAGCAAGTCAGTTGTTACACACTCAAGCAACTGAGAAATAGAAGAGAGGTTTGGCCCTGAATACCTCCTGGTAAGACAAGCTAATTCATTACCTCATATACAGTAAGTTAATGCTTAATGAATTGTGTAGTGAACAAATGCTAAATGTTGCAGAAATCGTTTCTCTACAACGACGAAGAAATCCAGGGCTGTCTCTTCTCTGTCCAATTCCCCTTTCCCCCGTCGACACTTGCCCGTAGAGAGTTATACTCATTCTCGCGGAAACGTTCCGATGGGGGCATTGGGAAATTAGCATCATTCTGCTCCCGTGTTAGTTGAAGACCGTAAACGCCTCTGACAACCGGCTATTGTGGCGTCTCTTGATGCCGCGATGGCCTTTGACTCGGTGGAGTGGGCATACCTATGGGCCGTGCTGGCCAAGTTTGGTTTTGGTCGCGGTTTTGTGAGTTGGGTTAGGTTGCTGTACGAGGGGCCGCTAGCGAATGTTGTGGTGAATGGTCGGGCCTCTACTCCGTTTCGGCTTGGTAGGGGTACTCGGCAGGGTTGCCCCCTGTCACCTCTGTTGTTCGCCCTCGCCCTTGAGCCGTTGGCTGCGTGGATACGTTGGCACCCGGATATACGGGGCCTTCGGTGGTCGCCTGATCACGAGGACCGTATCTCGCTTTATGCCGATGATATCCTGTTGTACCTTGCCTCACCTAAGAAGTCACTTATAGTGGTCTGTGACGTACTCGCATCGTTCGGTAGGAACTCGGGGCTCGTTATTAATTGGGGCAAATCGTACTTGTACGTTCTTAGTGGCGAGGTCCCACCGATCCCTAGAACATGTTCGATACAGGTCGCCCAGCAGGGTTTCGTGTATTTGGGGATCTTTATATCCATGGACCCTGCTGTGCGCTACGAGAAGAATCTGCTCCCCCCCCCTGGCACGTTTGAGGCGAGATGTTGAAGGTTGGCGGAAGTTGCCGCTCTCCCTTGTTGGGCGTGCGGCCCTGTTCAAAATGATGTCTCTTCCCCGCTTCCTCTACGCCCTCCAGAACACTTTGGACTGGGTCCCGGCCAAATACTTTCGGGAGGTCGAAGGCCTCCAACGGACGTTGCTGTGGGATGGGCGGCCGCGAATAGCTATTGCAAAGTTGACGCTCCCGTGGTACGATAGGGGATAGCGCTTCCAGACATCCGACGGTACTATTGGGCCACGCAGCTGAGCGCGATCAACCATGGATTTTATGGCCCCGCCCTCAGCCCTGGGTATGCCATGGACAGGTGGTTGCTGCGTGGTGCAGCTACTACTACAGGGCGTTGTATTCGCGGTCCCTAGACTCGTCCCTCACGGGGCCCACAGGTGTGGCGGTGCGTGTGTGGAAGATGGCGACTGACTCGTTGGGCTGGAAGGATAGGCTCACCCTCGCTACCCCATTGTTTGAATCGGAGAGATTGGGAAGGCTCTGGCATACGAAGGGCTTTGATAAGTGGGACCTGATAGGTATATCCAAGGTGGGAGATATGCTGCATAAGGGGAGAGTGAAGTCCTTCGAGGAGTTGCAGACAGAGTATGAGCTGGGGCCCTCCGAGTATTTCAGGTATATCCAGCTGCGCCACGCCCTTCGATCAGTCCTCGTGGAGGGTGAGAAGGTGCCGGAGTCCTCTCCCCTTGAGGACCGGGTCCTTGATGGTCATATGCCCGAGAGCACGATCTCGCTCATATATAAGAAATTGATTAACGTCCGGGCAGACATGCTTTTGGGGCTGAGAGAACAGTGGACTAGGGATGGCCTTGAGTTGGATAATGAGGACTGGCAGTCAGCGGTTTCTTCTCCTAAGGAGGTTGCGATCCCGTCGCGTCTGCGGCTGGTGCAGCTTAAAATACTGCACCGGGTGTATGTGACGGGGCCAAGGCTGGTCCACATGGGATTCTCGGAGGATGGCCTGTGCAGGAGGGGATGTGGTATGGTGGGCACTTTCCTGCACATCATTTGGGAATGTGGTGTCATTGTGGAGTTCTGGAGGAGAGTCCATGCAGTTATGGGGGAGGTGACGGGCATTGCTGTGCAGCCGGAGGCGCGGTGTTGCCTCCTGAACGTCTGGGGGCCCACTGACCTCGATGAGGCGCAGACCCAATGGGTGACTCTGGGTAACATGGTCGCTAAAAGGGATATCGCGCGATTGTGGGGCTCCTCGGGACCCCCTACACTGACCGCGTGGAAAGAGAACATGGACTGGAGCATGTTTAGGGAGAAGACGGTCTATTGCTCCAGAGGTCGCCCCCGGAAGTGGCATGCCATCTGGGGGCGGTGGAATCAATACAGGGGGGGATTATGTCTTGCCCCGGATCTGGAACCTCCCGAGGAACAGCTTTCCCCCTGACCTTCTTTCCAGCACAGTTGGGTTTTAGGAACTGTTTTGGGCCTCTGCCGCCCCCCTTCTTCCTCCGTACACCGTCTTGTAACTAGTAGATGAGTGGGGTCCGGCCTCCCCTGGGGGCTTTCACCATGGGCTTTCAATGTTCTTGCCTTGCTGGGGTTTGTTGTGGTTTTTTCTTTTTTTTTTTTTTTTTTTTGTGTTTACCTAAAATTGGACCTTTGCACTACTCTTTGTACTGTACTGGGGACACACCACTGTATCTAACTCTCAATGCTGCCGAACCTTCGGGCTGTCGGCTGAATAGCTGTGTCCTGATTTTTGAAATAAAGGTTTTCCAAAAAGAAAAAAAAAAAAAAAAAAAAAAGTTTGGCGAGCAGCAAATTAGAAAAGAAAGGCGCGGCTGCCATTATTGCAAGTGAGGCGTGCCGCGCTTGTTAAAAAACACTAAAAGAGGGGTGTGAGAGCGTGTCCTGCCAGCAACAACAAAAAAGAAAGGCGCAACCGCCATCATTGCAGCTGAGGCATGCCGCGCTGTTCAAAAAAATAAAAAAGTGTTGCTTGATAGCTTGTCCTGATTGCAACAGTAGGCAGGAGAAAGTGATTTCAGAAAATACTGCTCACAGGCTGTAATTAAAACATATAGAGTAACAACACATGTAGCAGGGGCAGTTCTTATTTGAGGTTACAACAGGAAAAAAAGGAGGGACTACTAAGCATATTAGCGAATCAAAAGCCACCATTTAAAAAGGACTGTAACAGGAGCCAATTGAAACGATGGGTGGAAAATGAGCGGAGCTTAAAGTTCATACCTCGAAGAGACAGCGCATGCTCTGCGCAGGAGAGACCTCATTAGTGTACATGACATGTTACACAGGTATGTCACTTTAAAAATATTATTTACATCCATTACGACTCTCTTGCACAACACCGGGGGGAACAGTCAATCCTCTAATCCGGACGGGATAATCCTTGCCTCCTTATGCTCAATAGAATTGAAAACTTTCTGTTACGGAAGCTAGGAAATTTTATGTTCTATGTTAGGACCGAAGGCAAGGATTATGTTAGTTCAAAGCTTATCCATCAGCAGGGTTGCCAAAGAAGGAACTGGCTTAAAGTAGAAAAACGTGGACATTGATTCTGATGCCCAATCTGCTGCGTTAATGATATCGTCCAAGGATGCCCACATGGAGAAGGCCTTCTAGGCCATTACTCCTCTGATAGAATGAGCCCAGAACGTGGTTGTGTCTATGCCTGCTCCTTGCATGGCCCGTCTAACACATCTAGCATTTGTACGGGAAGACACCGCTCGGTGTGGTTTTCTATGAGTTGTAAGAAGTTGTCATTCTCCAGGAGGACTGAATTCTTCCATCATGGATTCATAAGCTTTAATGCATCACACCACACACTGTTTTGGAGAATCTGGAAAGGCTGGACAGGAAACTATTCGAGAATAGTTTTTTTTTTATCTTGAAATATGGAAAGCAATCGTGTCTGGAGTGAATACCTGTCCGGAGATGCCCAGTTCTCAGACATTGGACACACGTTTACAGGAAATCATGCATAGGAGGGAGGCTAGTTTTGTCGGCAGCTGTTTCTTAGAAAGGTATTTATTACTAGTCCAAGAAATAAGCATGTTGAGAACCACATTCACATCCCACCAGACTGAGTATTGTGTCACTGGAGGAAGGGACAGACCTATACCTTCGAATAATTTCCGAACCAAAGGAGTTTCACCCACAGGAAACCCTTCAATCGGAGAGAGGGGGTGGTCCAACTGATATCGCTGAGCAAAAAGTATTTACTGTTCTGTAAGTCAATCCTTCGGATTTCAAAGTGGCTAAGAAATTCAGGACATTGACAATCCCCGTCCTCACAGAATCCAAGTATCTTTAATGACGCATAACACATTCACCTTGACCAAGCTGATCGATATCTTTTAACTGTGTTACCTTCCCATTCACTCCCCATTCCTTGTAGAGAAGGTCTGCAGCCTGAAGCAAAAGTCCCGGTACACTCAATCATCTGCGGTAATCCTCCATGCCTTAAGCCACAGCGAACCCTCCAGAACCAGGTGGTGTAATTCCCTGAGGGATCCACTAGGAGAGCTTGAAACAGGCGTAGACAGATTGGAGAGTACTAAGAAAGTTTCATTAGAGCTGGAAACCACACTTGAAAACTCCAAAAGGGGTGTTTACCACCATGGTTGCCCTCTGTCTCCGGGCTTGGGTGAAAAGTAGCATTATAATGGAGAATGCTGGAATGCATATCACTTCTCTGTCTCCCATTGATGCTGAAAGGCATCTGTGCCATTTGATCGGACCTCCAATTGAAGAATTCGTCCACATGGTGGTCCAACCAGGACGTGAATAGGTCTATCAAGAAAGGACTCCATCTGGATTCAGGCGCCCAAAACACTGAAGGGTCCAGTGTACCAAATCCGAGTTCCCGAAGGTACCTCGACTGCCAGTCCGCCAGTGGATTGGCGGAGTTCGGTAGGTGTTCCGATGTGACAAAGATCTGGTTCCTGAGGCAATACTCCCAGAAGCTTCTGGCCAGGTTCCTGGTCTGACTAGAGGTTTGGACTGTGTCCCCCCAAGATGGTTGATGTACCGGACCGCCGCTACGTTGTCAATCTTAAGGAGAACACAACAGTTTATCTTTTCCTTCGTCCAGCACTTTACTGCAAAGGAGCCCGCCATCATCTCTAGGCAATTGATGTGAAGAGTGCCCACTTGTTCTGACCATTTTCCTCAGGTGGAGAATCCTCCCCATCTGTCTTCCCAGCCCAATCCGCTGGCATCGAATTCTATCACAAAGTCTGGTTTGGGATCCGAAAATGCTGCGTCCGTTCCACGTCTCCATGTGGGCTAGCTACCATTAAATTTCCACCTTTGAGTTGTCCGTCAACGGTACGCACTGTGAGTAACCTAGGCCTCTGTGAAAGTAGGATATCTTGAGCCTTTGAGGGCCTTGTAATGTAAGGGACTGGGAAAGACTGCTTGGATGGAGGAGGAGAGGAGACCTGCAATCTCGTTCAGGGACGTGACCGGCTTTGCTAATGTGTGGGTCAGCTCGTGCCAGGTCTTGGTCACCTTCCAGGACGAAAGGCCTAGCGCAGCCTGAACAGAGTCCACTATGAACCTCGGGGACACGAGAGACTACTTCGGAGATAAGACTATCGCCTCATTGATGAGAAACCCCAGTAACTGGAGGAGAAAGACTGTCCACTGAAGATGGACCAGTAATACCACCTGACTTTCATTCATCAACATTATATCGTCCAGCTACATAATTAGTCAGATGGCTCTGGCCCTGAGGTCCTCAACCACTGGTTGAGAACCTTGGTGAAATACCATGGGCCAAAGAAAACCCAAATGGGAGTGTTCTGAATTTGTATGTGGTTTGCGACCAATTGAACTGGAGAAAGCACCAGTGGGGTGGAAATATTGGGATTGTTAGATATGCGTCTTTGAGATAGAGGCGAGCTAGGTGAGCTAACCAATTATTGGGAAGAAGAAAGTCTTTGAGAAGATGAATCTCCTCCATCTTGAAGTGTGGAAGACCAGCCACTCATTGAATTGCTTGAGACTGACAGGGTATTTCACCTCATCGCGTTTGTCCACCACAAACAGATTGCTGATAAACATGTATGAGTGTGGTTGTGTCTGTACCATAGCGCCCTTGGAAAGAAAGGCATGCACTTCGGCATCAACCAAGTAGGTCTCCTCTTTGGAGAAATGTAAAGGAGGCAGGGTTTTGAATTCAATGGGGGAGCGGTTACATTTGATCTGAAACCCCTGGACTGTCACGGTCTGTAAGACGCAAGCATCGGACGTAAGGAACTTTCAGTTGTGGACAAAATCTGCCAACCTTCCCCGTAATCTTACACGGGAAAAAGGAATTACACTCACCGTGAGAGTGCCTTGTTGATGTCCTTCTCTGGGGCCTCCTGTGGCACCGATATCCACAGGTCGGAAAAAACCCACCGAACTTCATATGGCGTAGGGTTCGCGGAGTGGCACAAAGGACATTCTGGTTCTATATCCTCGTCTGAGGCAGGTATATTGTCACCGTCCAGTGTAGGGGATGCAGGTGATGGTGCCTGGCTTAAGGTGGGTTTGGGGGGGGTGACTAGGTGGGGGATGTATTCTCTGGCTCCAGGGTGTTATGACCTAGGAATGCTCGTTTCAGTCAGTGACGAGCATCCAAATTGACGTCTTGTTCGTAAGTGCACTTCTTAGCATAGATCTGGGGCATCTTGGGTAGCCCATAGGCGTACGGGTGAATGACCCTTTGGGTTCTGCCCTCAGGTCAAGGGGTTGTAGGCCTTGAGCTGCCAAGTTAAGGACTTGTTGCTCCAGAGGCGCCATGGATTCTGAGTTTAGGATAAGATGAGATGATCAAGGTGAAACATAACACTCATGTAAGGCATATCCTTTAATGTGAATAGAAATGTCTTTTTACTTTCTGTTTTTTTAATAGAAGGATTTTTGGGCACTTTTATGGTATTATATATAAACAAAATTTTGCATCTTTATATGTCAGTATGTGACAGAAGTCAGGACTAGCACCCTTCATAAAAGCATCATCTTACAAAAATTACAGCAAAATTAAAAGTAAAATATTAGAAAACACTATACGTGGCATATTCCTGCTCCATCTCACTGTCATCATTTCATGAATTTATCCGCATTGCAACAATCTCTATATGCGGTCAAATCGTGACTGCCATGGCGCTCAAATTGCATCATGTTTATGATAGCAGCCCAGGACTTCCTTGATGGGCTTTTCCAGAGAGATGCACTTGTGCATGCCCCTTAATCAGTCATCCAGAGAAGTATAAGGGACCGTCCTACAGTGTTATTTGATGTTTCTCTGGGCCAGTATGAAACCCAAGTTGAGACGACATTTGGAGTACTGATCCACAACTTTGAAGATAGTTAATTTGGGCACAAACCGTGATTTAGCCTGAAGGGCTACTCTTGAAAAGAAAATATAGTGTGATCCATGCTAGCCATTCTACAGTGGACTCACTGGGTGACTAGTTTTCGTAAATGTCTTTGTTAGATTTTCCTTAGGTCTGGCCAACCTTTGGCCCAAAATCTGAAGTCATACCATACACAAAGTCACCTGTGACTGCCGTTGAATGCAGTGTCCAACTTTTCCTCTGCCTTAGAGAAAGCACAAGCATTCCTACCAGTATAAATGTAGAAGCTAGAAGTGTGAAAAGAACAAATGGTGTAACATTCCTAATTGGCAACCAACATGTACATTACAGATACCAAAATTACTCTAGTGGTGCAATTATGACAGTTTGACACGTTATTGTTGTCTTACTTTATTCTTTTGACTATGGGTTAAACATTGTGTAGAAAAAAAAAAACTCAACCACATAGTATGGTATACTTCATCATCAGATATTCCCACCCTTCATTTGGGATCCTTCTTTTATTTTGTATTGTAGTTGTATAGTGCACAAGTAACACAAGCCTGCACAACTTACAGGCTGGTCTGTGGGCCTGGTGGGAAAGTAGTGTCATTGAACTGTGATCTGTTTTAGTAGTGATGAGTGCAGTGATCTGTGTGTCACTCCTACCATGACTATCTGCCTTTTATCTACATGAGAGCCATATGTAAACTAGTCTAGCCAAGCCTTTGCCTATTTCCACATGCCTCTATCTTACTTAGAGCTCTGACCAATATTGTACCAGGTAAACTGTTGCTAACATCTCCCCTTAGTAGCCTGCTTAGGCTCCGGAGATTTTGTATTTCTTGCGCCTTTAGCACACTCCCTGCACTGTATCGAACTATTTACATTGCATGGTAGTAAGGTAAGGGGTGTCCAATTATGCCTTGGTGACCCCTCCATAAGACAGTATGAGCATGCCTATGTTTGAAAACTGAGATGCAGATTCTGGGACAGACTCAAGTTCCCTAAAAAGCATTTCCAGAGTGACTAGGGACCTTCAGGTTTAGCAGACAGGGTACTCCGTCCACTGCTGTGTGCAGTGTGTGACTGTAATGCAATTGCAATATGATGGTTGGAACAGTCGCTTTGTTTTGGCGGAGTATGAAAGTGTCAAGCAGGCAACAAGTATGACTGATGTGTTCCTGTCTCCTGGAGTCAGTGAAGGCATAGTAGCTGTATGGAATATTCAATATCAAGTGCCTTGTTATGTTGCATTCCCTTGTTCTTGAGAATTACTCTGAGGAGTTATCATCGGATTGAACTTCACCAACTGAAAAATTACTAAGAAATTCTTTTCTGTGGTCTTCCCCCTCAGATGCAGCCTTCGTGGCAGAACTGGCATCCAAGCTCTTCTCCATTACTGGAGTTCAGACCTGGGCATCAGTCATACAACAAGATGCCATGTCTGTTTGCTATCAAATATTTTACTTCTCAGATACTGTGTGCAAGGTTGAATGCAGAGGTACTCATAAAAATTGTAATGCACAGAGAAATGCTGTGTGTGATATTAGCATATATTTTAAATGCAATGGAACTCAGTGCAAGTGAGAGTGGTGGATATAAGTAATGGAAACAGCAAAAACACTGGAATCAGTGAATTTAGGAACTTTTCCTAAAATGCTCCATAAAACAATGTTCAAGAATATAACCAATTACTTCGACTTGCAATACTCACACCAAGGCAAACTGAAATGCAATTGTAGTAGCAATATTCCATTTTCCCCTTTCTGTGGATGCCAGTGAGAAACTGTGAGGAGGGTGCGGCCCATTTGGCCTGCCCAGGAAAAGGAAACTGTTCAATAATTAACCCCATGCAGGGGTCGGCTGCTATGCCAGAGTGGCAGCCTACCTACTCCCAGAGACAACAAATATCTTGTTGCTAGTGGATGCCAGCTTGGGAATCGGGGGCCCAGCCACAATTCTCGGGTAGGAATGCATAGGAGAATGGGAATCATTAGAAAGGTGGGGTTGTACCCTTTCCAGTGGTGCCTCTCTTATGGAAATATGTGTCTGGGATCTGGCATAAAGTTCCTTGGGAGCACACAGGAAAAAAAGAACAATGACTGTCGTACATTTTCCAATCCCTGGGAGGTTGATTGGGCGGTGTCGAGGCTCATTTGCCAGGAAACAGACCCCCCAAAAAACAAATCTGGTGCCTTGTGGTGTATCTGTATCCCTGAGCCGGAATCTACTGCAAAGTATCACCATTGGAAAGGAGAGACTTTCCCCTTTCTAGTGGTGCCAGTCATGCATACATATGCCCAGGCGTGACACAAAGTACCTAGATGTGAAGGCGCCATCATAAAAATGTCTCTTGCAATTTTCCAGTCTGCCTGACTAATCCCCAGGAGCAGGAAAATGCTGAAAATCATATACGGCTCCTTGGAGGAGGGTGGTGGGGGCGGGGGGTGTCGGAGACAGCTGTGATTCCCAAGCCAGAATCTGTCAGGAAGAGGCAGGGTGACTCTCCTTTTTCCAACAGTGCCTCTTCCAACTCTGTCAGTGCCAAGGGGGGCCTGTGCTGTAACTCTGGACATGAGACCTACCTTTTACCTTGATGGCCGCAATCTGGTGCTTCTGACGTATTGGTCAGCAGTGCCAACGCGGAAGCCATTCCACTTTGGTCACAAGTCAAGCTCCAGGAGGGTAACCTGTAGGTTAAGCCCCGGAGGTTTTCCCAGTTGTCCCTCAGAAGACTATACATTTATATCCTCTGCAGAAGGGAGATAGTGCGGAGGACGTGAATGTCTTGTCCACCTCTTTAATGCGATTAAGGCACCGATTTAGGGAAAAGAATCGGGCATCCATGCAAATAACTCTTGGAAAAAAAGGGATGCAAATGAGCTCAAATAGTGTTTAACAAACTTAAAATGTGATGACGAGTTGAATGAGTCGCTGAATGAGTTACACTTCATCAGTCACTGCTTCTTACTGAATATCAGGTGGAAGTATTAACTTCTTATTCTCATGTTTCCTGTCTCATCGCTCTCAGAACCAAAAGTCCCAGAACGTAAAGAAAAAAGAGAGAACCCAGGAAACCACAGAGGCCTGACAATCATCACTGTTTGAAAGCAGACTCATGCCATCTGTTGATACTTAGAGTGCTGCAACACTGGAACAGTCAATAACACAAAACAAGTCTTTCTGAATTCTCTCTCAGGGCACAAGAGGCACTATATAGCTTCAGGAAATGGCACCAGCCTTGGAGAGTAACACCCGTCCAGGGTAAAAGGCTCATACATAATCAATCTTCTGAATGGCGTTCCAGAAGAAAAAATGGGCATCACCCCTACAGCCTAAAAGTGAATGTTGAAGCAACACCATGGAATTTTGGGGACGGGGATGGCCTTGAACAGCGCCCACAGGGGGCTGGAACTGTGGCTAGCTGAAGCACAACCTGCCTCAAGTTCTACTGTGCAGGGGCAATACTACGTGCCCCACACTGGCTTACCACAGCAGCTGAGGCCCCAGCCCTCATATCACCCAGCCATAAATAGCCCCTCTGCTATAGCGGATTCCAGGGACATAAGCAAAACTAAGAAGCATTACTGAGGAAAGCATAACCAATCTGATCGTAGACAACACATGCTTACCAACATGCTGGCAAAGAAAGCTTGCAGGACCTGCCTCAGCGGAGACAGAGAAAACAGGTTTCCTCATGAGTCCGTTGGGGTTTTTTTGGGACAGGAAAGGAAGCCAAAATTGAAAAAATAAATACGGTGATTTTTTTTCTTTTTCTAAGGTGACAAATGAATTGGCCATCTCATTTTATAAGGATTATGACAAGGAAGCCGAACAGGGTGGTAGTACTAGGTAATCGTTGGTCAATATTGTTAAATAAGCATTTGCAATGCAATAGGTCTTGCATTAGTGAAAAGGTTGAGCTACTGGCTTTGCAAATTTTAATGTTTGTTACTTTTTTATCTAAAAAATATACTACCAATAGCATAAGTAATAAATGAAAAGGCATGAAGCAGCGAAAGGGTGCAGTACCATAGGCTGTTACTGTGGAGCTGTAAAGGCACCTCTATTAGCCTTATAAAGTACTGCCCCCTTAGTGCAAATATAAATAGAAAGATTGCATTAAGGCTGCAGTACCTTATGTGGCTAATAGAGGTCCCTATACAATGCCACAGGGACACCTAGTAACAGCCTGTGGTACTGCACCCTTTGTGCACTACAGCCTGGGAGCAGAACGTGCAAAGATTTAGAGGATGTGAAGTAACGTTGATGCCCTTCCGACATGTGCTCCTAGAAAGGGAAGAGAGGCGTTTAAATTTAGAGTAGAACGATGTAAATGATCCTGCAGCTGCATGGCGGGACCAAATAAAAAAGTATTGGAAACCAGACGCGTGGCATTTGTGAAGCGGGCACACTGCTGATTTATAACAAAAAAAACTACATGGGCTCCACAAACCAGCAGCTTCATGGTGGGGATAAAAGCATTTTGTTTTAAACCAGATGTGTGGCATTGGTGAAGCGAGTGCAATGCTCCTGTAAAAAATGCCACGTCAGCTACAGAAACCTGCAGCTCCATGGTGGGACGAAAGAAATGGATATTAAAGAAGCGCAGCATACCGCGCTGCATAAAAAAAAAATTAAATAAAAAAGGTTTCGGGCGAGCCGCGCTGTAAGTAAAGGTGCGCATCAAAGAGTCTTGCAGGTGAAAAAACAAAGATTAATTGAAACATCTGATTTGTAGTGCAGCCTCTCTCTTTGTTCAGCAGCATGTGTACCTAGCACGGCTTCCAGTCTGTCATGAACCTATGAGATTATCACCCAATGGCTGTATATTCCCAATAGAGGGACTAGCTACAGATCAGTTTTTTTTGTGGATTTGGAAGTGTCACCTTGGAAATCAATATAAGATGGGTGCACATAGTGCCATTTCTGTGTCCTCTTTCCTGCTGCCATCTGGCTTCGCTTGTGGGACAATAACTCGATTGGCCCCGTCCTGGCGAACATAAAATTCCCATTTGTTCCACTGGTCAGGCGCTGAAAATGCAATAAGGTTGCCCCATCTGTAGGCTTTGGTAAAGTAACTACTTGCAGTAGTAGTTTGACTGGCCAAATGGGTATAAGTGCAGTTTGATGCTGCGGAGAAATAAGCGCTCTGTGTTTGTTGGCTCTGTGCAGTAGGCATCTGTTATGAAGAAAAGCTACAGGGCTATGTTATGATGCCTTCAGTCGAGTGCGTGCTATATAAAAATATATATTTGAAGTTCTTCGTCTACATGGTAGCAAGCAAGAGTGGTAGGATCCTACACTGGTGACCGTGTGAGAGAAATGCACAAGGTGCCATGTTTGCTGCCTCGGTGCAGGTGCCGGACTGGCCGTAGAGGGCATTAGGCGTTTCCCCAGGAGGCTTGAAGGGTGAGGGCACGTTTTGCAGCTGTGGGGGCCGGTTTTGTTACTGGTGGTCTGAGAAAATGACCAAGGCTGCTTTGGGTTTCCAGCCAGGCCCTGCCTCGGTGGTACTCGGTGCAGTACCTGGTGATGCTATTATACATCTGAACAGTCTTGATGAACTGAGCTCAGCGACCTGCAGGGCGGCACCTTGCCTAGTATGTTGCATTCATTCAGAAAATAAGTCTCCAGAAATATGGGTGTATTCAATGGTCTATCATTTCTTTAATCGTTGTCTAATAAAGGAATGCCCAATTTCTACTCTGTGCATAATCTCCAGCTTAAAAAAAAAAAGATATCCATGCCATGTAACATAGCACGGTATCAGTACACTTAGTCTGATTACAAACAGACAAGAAGGCGTGAGGTATCACAATTTATTGGTGCACTTCACGATTTCTGATTTGTTTTGTAGTCTTGGTTTTACTTTGGGCTAAATATGGCTACAAGCCCCAGAACGCACAGAAAACAAGCAGTAATGTGAGGCTGCAGTACCACAAGCTTTCACCAGGTGTCCCTTGGGACCTCTTTTGGCCACATATGGTACTCCATCCTGCAACATGGTTAGGCAAAAGATATGGCGCAGAGTGAGAGCTGCCGACTGGTGAGCTGGGGATCCGTGTTTAGAGTTTGCTGTCAGAGTCAACATCCTATAATAATGGGCTAATGGTTTAATTTATTTCCCCCAGGCCATGGCTTGGTGCGCTATATAAATAAAAGTGTTTGTAAAGTAAATAAAAAAACGAGCTAAACAGCAGTGGCTTTGGAGGGGTGCTGGGGGCCTGTGAGTAGTGTCGTGGAAGGGGTGAGGGGGAGGCACGATGAGATTCAAGGACATGAAGTAACAGAACAGTGCTGTGGGAAAGGCAAGGGGAAGTATGGGAGATAAAGTGACTGCAAGATAATGATGAAACCTAAATTTCATTGCACAAGTAAACAGAAGAGTTAACAAGCAAAGAGGCAGGCCAACTAAAAAAGACTGTTCTCTAAGTATAAATAAACTGAACAGTAAGAACACATGTAAGAGGGGCAGTCCTCATTGGAGGATACAAAATTCCAAAAGGAGCGACTACTAAGTGTATTCACCAATGAAGAGCCAGTATTTCTACACAGCAGCAGGAACCAATGAAAAAGATGGGCATTTTTTCATGCCCATATCCTAGATACACCATGTCTCGAAGAGACAGCACAAGTGCTGCATAGGCGATACCTAAAAATGTGATGAAGCTATTGGTAAACAGACATTCCTTCCGACTTCACCAAATGTGATGGGTGGGAAAGGAGTGATGGAAATAAATGGGTAGGTAACAGTTTGTTGGTATTAATATTTCTGTAAAGGCTAGGATGTCAAGTTGAACTGAAAGTGGGAGATGCAACAGGTATGCCAGTATATATTTGATCGAGGGCACCGAATGTGTAGGTGAAAGAAACATGACTGGAGTGTAACATGAAAAAGAATGAATGTGTAGCATCTAAATGAATAGATGGCTTCAGCCAGAGCACTTTTGTAGAGATTGGCGAGAGGGAGGTTGAGTTCACGGAAACAGAAATCAGCCATGTGGTAGGTTAGATTCATAAAACCTATTTTTCATGAATAGATGTGACAGGGGAAATTCAGAGTGCGTGGACCACACTGTACACGCTGTACACTGCAATCTAAGAATGGTTGATATTTTCTTCAACTGTGCGAAGCTTTGTTCTCTTGCTTGAAATTTACAGCTATCTCTAGGCCTCTTGCTTCCAAAGGTTTGAGTTGTGACTTGTGACTATAGGGTTTTGTTTAAAAAACATATATTGTGCTTGTATTTGCACTGTCCTCTAGGTTAGCGTTCTAATTTGTTGGTTTGGGATTAAGTTCTGTATTTTTTTCTCGCCTTTTCGCTCTGTGGTCTCATAGCTTCTTCCAAGTTAGTTCCCACAATAGCTTCCCTGATTGATTCTTCTCCTGCCCAACCTCGCTCTGTTCTTTTCCTGTCAGTGTTGGATCGGAAGGACAACATTTTATCTCTCATTTTTTGTTTGCTCCCCTAAGGGAGCATTTCACATTTCTGCTTGTGTATGACTTATTTTTAGAACAGATATTTCAAATCTGTCGTCTTTTGGCAGTTGTAATTGCATGAGTCAGGCTGCATAAATGCAAATAAAGCGAATGCAGCTTAGTTGTAGTTTCTCCCTCTTTCCAAATACTTACTGCGTGGCTATCATGTATGAAGTTAGTTAGTGCTGCATTATCTTCATACCTGTTTTCTTTCCTTGTATGGCAGTCTCCTTCCAAACAATAGGTTTGCCTTGATAAGGCCAACATTTATTTTAGCTATGTCATACGGCTGATAGTGTGGAAAGAATACCTCAGAAAATAGCTACAAGATGAAGTTGAATTGCTACACATGTCCCATCATTCCTCTTTATATCTACTGTTGGGATTTATTTTTAGTTGATTCAATGTGCTAAGAGACTGCATTAGTTGCACCCTGATCTGCTGAAAAGGTCAGGAAAGGATTTTGTTTGCTTAAAATTAAATTTCACCAATGTCTGTTTTCTTAAGTGTTTTTATAGTGCTTGTTGTGTCATTGGAGGGAGTGTTTCAGTTATGGATCCGTGTGTAGTTCTACCAGTGTTGGAGTCTACAGAACACAGCATAAGTTACACATAAAAGGGTTTTATAATATAACGTTTCTTGTATCCCTGTCATTGCACCAGTGAAGGAGAAATTAGATGAGAAGAATTTAGTAACACAATTGCGTGCACAATGACTCAACACAGCGACTCCCATTCCAGAGGTCGCGTGATCAGTGCTGCGGCGAGGAAGACAGCAGCAAGGAGTGCTAGGAAAGGCAGTACTGGATCTGGGTGACGTTGATCAGGACCCATAGATTTCTGCTCAGTGAATTCCTTGTGTGAGTGTGCGACAGTGGAGAGAAGAGCCTGCTGGGCCCGACGAAACTTGCTGCCCGCACACTGCAGGTGGCAGCTCGGAGAACTCTCCATGTGGATGGCGGGGAGAGAAGTGGCGGGCTGCTGGGGGCACTTTAGGTCCTTCAGACTTGCAGCCCGCAATCAGCCACCACTAACTAGCCAGCTAGAAGCAGCTAACTGCCAGCAGCTTGTGTAGGAGAGAGTAGAGAAGCGGCGTGCCACATCTCCTTGTGAAAGCTTGATCTGGTGTGCATCGGGTCATGGCACTAGGCCCTGTGACAAAGGGTAGAGCTCCTGCGAGTGGTGCGGAAGCGATCAGACTAGGTCTGGTGTGACTTGCGCTGCTAGGGGATCTTCCCAGCTAGCACTTTAAGCACCCCCCCATCACTGCCTTTCTTAGCTGCTCTGACATTAGTTTGGGACCTACTTTGAGAGAATGTCGATCCTGCTGGACTACTAGTCAACCTGAGGCACAGTTTCAAGTCCTCATGCTTATGCCTGTACTCTCGACGCACCATTCTTAATTTCTTCTTCATTGTATTGCAGTTGTGGCATCTGGGTGATCTAGAATTGGACACTTTCTTGGTGCTTCTGTTTCTTAATGCGATTGATATCCTCTCACCATGGTAAATGCAGGCACCTCTGGGAGTGCATTACCAAGAACACGAAGAATAGTAAGCATAATTAAGTAGACCAACAACTCTTATTTTTTTTTTTAACAGAAGTGATGGATGTGACCTGCATCTTGCCTCTATTGACTGTGCTATGCTTGCCCTCTTTCAGCCTCCTGGCCCCCATGTACTGCAACAATGCCACCCCCCTAGTTGAGGAGTCTAGCAGATGTGGGGGAAAGTTTTGGGTCTGGAGAGGTTGGCCGTAGGGGCAAGGGTACTGCATACCCTTCTGGCACCCTTTGTTTGCTGCACAGTAGGCGGTGGACTACATAGCTGGCAGGGGAAGCATTTGAAAGCTGTTGGCATACTTACCCGTACAACATTCCCCTCTGTAGGACATGCAGCAGTCTGATATGACAGCTAGAGAACTTCGATCTGTAAGAAGGATTCCTGTAAAAGCCTGTAAGAAGACAAAACTAATCGCCATAGAAATAAATCTTTCCACTTGAAGGATTTAAATCCAAGCCCTGCTTTCTTTCACAAAGCTGAAACTTTGACAGGAGACAGCAGAGTAACTGTGCAAAACCAAAGGGGATGATGGACGGAGTGTTGAACATTGCAAGCACTCACCCCCAGTCAACTGATCTGGGTTTAATCCATCATCATGCTTTAGCTCACTCCGCCACCCCAGTTCAGACATGGCCATATGCAAATCAGTCTGACCCTGTGCCTCATGGGAACAGTCCAGCCCGAACTGCCAAGCCATGTCTTCCCTGGACCGGAAACAAGCATCCTGGGAACCGGTTTCGGGTTCATAACCCTCATCAGCCAGGCTATCTTGAATCCAGTGGCAAAGTGAGCAAGGGACCCACGTCTGGGCATACCCTGCCAACTGAGGGCAAACAAAGCAAAATCAAAGGGGATGATGGACGGAAGCACAGGGTCAAGACTGATTTGCAAATGGCCATGTCTGAACTGGGGTGACGTGGTGAGCAAAATAACGATGGATTAAACCTACATCTGTGACTGGGGGTGAATGTTTTGCCAATGTGTGTTTAGCAGAGTAACTGTATCACAGCCTCCTGAGCAGGGAAATCCTCCACCAAAATTACTGTTGGAGTGCCCTGCTTCATTCATTGATCATTTGGGGTAGACTTTGGAGAACAGTTTTTTTACAGCTAGGTAATGGTGACATTTCTGTGCCACTTATTCCCATTTTACTCTACGGGATGTTGATATTAATTTGATAGCGAAGTAGTGCAGTTAAGCCTGAATACCCAAGATACTCCTCAGTGTAATTCTCCAAAAACAATGATGAAACTTTTCAGCAGCACTCCCAAGTTAGAAAAACTCTGTCTTCCAAATCATCTGCCTCTCAAGATCTAGAGCTGCATCTAAATTCTACTTGTAACATGTCAGGGACTTGTGTCCAGTACTTTCAGCCATTAAAATGTCTGGAAAGAATGCTGTCCTATTTTTTACTTACTTGACAACTCGTACCCAGTATTGCCTACTGGCTATTCATAAGTGGATGGTAGGCCAGGATAAGGAGGGGGGGGGGGTGTTTAAGAAAAATAAGTTCATAATTAGTCATAAGAAATGAGGGTCCCACAAGTTCAGACAGTCTTCCCGCGGTGAGTCAGCACTCTCCTCTGAACAAGAGTTCCCAGCCCTTGCCCTTTTGTAGGAATTTTGGGATGCAAGCCAGTAAACCTCTGAGTATGGTATGGAAAAAGGCAACCTTGAGAAGAAGAGGACTCAAATGTATTTGTTAGAAAATGTATTTGATCCTCCTTGCTTAGAGCCCTCTGAATCGACCTCATCTACTTCTACCACTTTTGATAGTTGTCCAAAGGGCACTTTGTTTCCAATCTTTATGAGTAAAGAGGCCAGTTTTATTCTGAAATCGGGGGAATCCATACACTAAAGTGTTTTATTTATACACAACAGACAATGCTGTTAATGGATCAAAAACATTGAGAACTGTAGTTTTTCCCCATGCTTTAAATATTACATCAACTCTGGACTTTGTTGCCATATTTGATCAAGAAATCGTGTTCAATATATCCGTTTTCTTGTCCTGTTTTACCGAAATAAAGGTATTGAAAATGGTGCAAAACAGTACGATGACTTATTGAAAATCCAAAATTTAAGTACGGTAAATAAGTTAAGAGTGTTGTTCAACTCCAGGGTAGTGTCAAATCTAATTTTGCAAAACCGTGACTATTTCCTTTGCAAGGGGATTGGTCATCAGCGTTGGTAGTGTGTGGCACTGTCACCCCTCGGCGTATCTGGACGCTTGGGGTCTACTTTGAAAAGCCAGCTCTTGAGCTTCCTTCTGAAGTCCGCCAGGGAGAGAGCAGTCTGAAGGTGGAGGTGCAAGTCATTCTGGGGCTTGACGGAGATGTAAGACAAGGAGCAGCTCCTGCTGCGTGGGGAAGGGGTGCGCAAGCTCTAGCGAGGAGGAGTGCAGGTGTCTTGTGGGTTGATGAAAGTTTATTCATTATTTATTTGAGAGTTTTTATGTCAGTGGTTGATGTAGGCTGGTACTTGATCATGTAGATTTTTGTAGGATCTTGATCTGGCATCTCTTCTCGATGAGGAGCCAGTGAAGGGATTCTGAGGCAGGGTGAAGTGGATCTGTCTGGGGAGGTCCAGGATGGCTACAGCGTTCTGTATCGTCTGGAGTCTTCTGAGGAGTTGTTTGGAGATGCCGGCGTAGAGTAAATTGCCGTAGTCAAGGCAGCTGCTGACGAGGGTCTCAGTGACGGTCTTTCTGGTGTTTACTGGGAATGAATGGAATGATTTTCAGCTGCAAAGCTATGATGTGGATATAGTTTCTTGAATTCTGTGTTTTCAGTATTAGAGAAAATGAGGTCTCTTGAGAATGAAAAGAATTTGAGCGTTTCTTTGGCTAATAGGCGCAAACGGGTATTATTGCTTGAAACAGATGATGAGCTGAACCACTCCCACATAGAGGATAAGGTGGGGATGTTGAATTGGCTAGTGGGTACCCTCCATTGTAAACACTTTTCAGGCACTTTGATAGGTGTAGCTAACAACAGCTTGAAAGTGGTTTCTTGAAGCATGGCATGTTTATTGAGCAATCCTGATAAAATTCCCTTTTTATATAGTAAATCTGGCAAACCCAATATTTTGTGCTGGATATGTATTTTGTCCTTTGCTGAAGTGCAATTGGCTCGAGGGGGAGCCATGCTCAAGGGGGTGTAACAATTCTTAATTGTAGTTGGACATATAGCTACTTCACAGATACCTCCAACCTTGTTCAGGCTGTAAGATTTTCCAAAAGAAGTGCTTGGGTCCATGTGAGTCTGTCTGTTTAGTTAATGCCTACATAGATTTTAATGCCTCAGTGCTTATCTGATTGATGCATTGTTCTCCTTCATAACTGTGTCCTGGAGCGGGAAGAATGTAAACATTTATAACTTGCTGGAGACTTCAATTGTAAAGTCTCTAATCATACTCTGAGAGTATGTTTTGACCCAGAAAAGGAACAGTCCATATTTCGCCCAAAAATAAGAACAGAGAATTGGCCTCACCCATCTTGCACTATTATGAAAAAGGAATGTTTGATTGTAAATGGTAGAATTTGCAACGATCCCCCTGGTAAGTGCACTCATAGAGCTATTTCAGGTAGGGCCATCATTAATTAATAGATTGTGTCTTATTCTGCTTTTAATGAGATATTCCTATATTAACGTTTTAGACCCTCTTTTAAGTGACCATAACGTTATTTGATTTTGGTTGGAGTTTCAGCTGACAGGTGTAGGGTTACGGAAGTATAATAGGGACACGGTGAGGTTTTGAAAGTCTAATGGTAGAACTCGCTGGAGGCCAGATATGATTTATAAATTATGAGTCTTTGGGAGTAATTACTGTGGATATGGAAATCATGAGTAAAGATGCTCTGTATCAATTTGGATGTTTAATGAAACGATTTTTACCTGAAGTCAAACTTCCTTCTAAGGCCCCTATACGTAAGCCAATCTGCCTAACTCTCTCCCACCTAAAAAAGGAAATAAATAGGCTAATTAGAAGACAATGTATCTCCTTCTCTTCTGAAAGAGGAAAACTAATTTGAATTGTAAAATGAAGAAGAGTGAGATTTAAAACTAGCATAAAAACTAATCACAAATGGTTTGACCTAAGAGAGGCAACTTTGAGTAATGACACAAGGACATTTTGGAAGATAATTTCTGGGGGTTGCGCAACAGTGAGATCACACACTATCCCAGTTTGAGAAGAGCAATATATTAACTATATTTCTGAGCTATATGCGGTGAACCAGGGAGTAGAGTGTTCTCCTCCTTCCCTTAAATTCTTAGTTGCAGTTTGGGCAATCAGTTGAAGAGATTGAGGGTTACATCCATGTGATGTAATCTTCTGGAGCAATGGGCCCAGATGAATTCCCCATTTCAGTTGTAAAGGGGGAGGTCGAGCTCTTGTCTGGAGATCTCCACTGCGTAATTCCCTTGTTTTGGACTGGGAGTGTTGCAAACCCTCTGCATAAAAAGGGTTCTCACAATCTTCCAATAACTATCGACAAATTGCCCTCTTACATTCAGATGGTAAAATGTTTGTAAAAAGCATCTTAGCACATCTGCACTCTTAGGTGGAAGAGGAAATGATTATCTTTGTAGAACAAGGTGGGTTTAGGAAAAGATTACACAACGAATAATATCACAATGCTACTATTAATTACGAAAAAATATGTCAGTGCTTAATGTCCCCAGGTCTATGCAGCATTCATAGACTCTTTCACAGCTTTACACAAGGTCAACCGTCCATCTTTGTAGAAAAATCTAGAGACTTGGTATGCCAGAGAATCTGTTAAACCTAGTTGTTGAGTCACATTCCTCAACATGGCGTTGGGTTTTCTTAGGTGGGAGATCAGGGGCTGTGTTATATAATTCTACTAAAAACTGCTTGAAGCAGGGATGTCTGATAGATACATTCTTTCCAGTGCCTGCTTAGGCAGACTACAGGGTTATTTTTGATATTACACCGAGAGGTCTGAGCAATCATTTGTTATTCCTTTAGCAGTTTGTTGTTTCCCATTTCTTGAAAATTGTTTCCAAAAGTGGAGTTAATTTTTAAGAGGAAATAACTTCGAAAATATGGAAGCTACTGCTGGTACATTGTTAAGGAGAAATTGGAGTTAGTGAAGTAGTATCCAGTTTTGGAAATTTTTTGTCCAGTAACCTGAATGATAGCGAACATATGTCTCATTGCTCCAGTAAGGTTCTCTCGCAAGCCAATAGGCTAAGGGCAGTCTACAAAGCTATTGGTAGTAGGCATTTTGTTCAATTACTTTCTATCTTCCAAGCTAAAATACCTTCAAATTCATTGCTTGCTTTAGAATAATTTGACATCACAAAGTAGGAGTTTATAAATTACATGAAAGGCCAAATATTGAGGGAATTGTATAATCTTAATTCTTCTGTAGCGATTCAAGCACTAAGATTAGAAATTAGAATTTAGTGCTTTAGTGATGGCAGTGGTACGATGGGGTTACCGGCTGTTGAGAAGTGACCCAATTTCTCTTAGGAGTTTTATGTGTAAAGAAATATTTTTATTGAAAAAAGAAAAGTCTGCATTTTATAGGAATGTTTCTTATGCATTTAGTCTTTTTGAGTTAAAGCAGGATATTTTATGTACTTGATCAATTTCACAGTTAAAAAGGTTTTTGCAGCTGGCTTCTAGTACCATAAGTGTAACTTTAGATTCTGAATTGCAGAGGAAGATTGAGTTATCCATTGTTCATCAAATGTCTGGTGAGCTGCAGAGCACTGGAGTTATATGTCTTACAAATGTTTCCAGGGATTGCTAGCTGCACCTATGCAAACCTTTAGCCTTCCTTCTTGTAAACATGACAGATGACAAGTTCAAATAGATAAATGTGGCAAAGGCCAAACCTGCACCTCTTGCAGTATGCAAAGATCTTCTCTAAGATCTTGGCATAAGCTCATGGAGGAGATATTACCGAAAAGCAATCTCGATTTATTTAGGGAAATGCATGCTGCAGATAACATATATAGTGTTGTCTATGCCACTGATACAGGACTTACAACAAAAGCCACTCTTTCAATACTAACTTTTAACTAGAGTGGATTGGTCCTGGTCATCCGATGTTCTGATGTTGGGCCATGCATTTGAAGGCTGATCGTGACAAACCACAGTCAAGTGGGGAGCGAAGGAGGTTTTATGCTGTAGGCCAGGGTTCTCCGAAGTTGGTCCCGGAGGCCCGGATCCATGCCAGATTGTTGGCAAATTCCCATTTAGATAAATGTAGTTATCTTAAAAACCGACCAACTTTGGAGAACCGTGCTCTAGGCCCTGCACTTTTTAAGGGCCCCTTAGAGTCACTGTTGCAAAATTAAACTATAGATTTTAATGCAATTCTTCTGGTTAAAAATTATGAGGTACCTCAGCATATTCATATCACTGGATAGCACCACAGTCTGGGGATGCTGTGTTAGTCTTGGCCCCACAAAAACATCTGAAAGGCCTGACTACCGTACCCCACTGACCTACAGAAAGCCTCCTATTTCAATTCGTTTTGACACTGGGCAGAAGTCAGGGTTGCATTCTATCGCCATTGATTCTCATTTTTGTAATGAAACCTCTGTGTTATAAAATCAGTTAGAAGTCGAATATTCCAAGCTTCCAGGTTAGTCAGGATACATTTATATAGCTTGTAAGTGTGGGAACAAAACATTTACCAATATTCAGGACACTCCAAAAATTTAGAATACCCAAATTTCACTTTAGACGTTTCTACCCTGGGTGGATATTCCACGAAAAGGCAACCCCTCTGACTTCAATTTAGCAGAGTAACAAGTATAAGTTATGTTATGCACTATCACCCGGGAGGGTATCCTGGTGCTGAAAGTAACTGGGACACTAAATAATTGAGTTCTAGACCATAGGAAAAAAAGGGTTTTAGTATAAAAATCTCAAAAATTAAGCAGTACTAGAATAAATGCCATTAAGGCTTCTATGCAACATCGTACAGAATAGTCAGAATCAGGATAAGTCCCAAATGAGCAACAAAATCATAAAAGAAATTGAGTAGCATTCCTAGCTGGAAGAAAGTCTCAAAAATCTATCTGTCAGAATTATAAAGAAAGTAGACAGTATCTCTAGTGCAGCAAGAAAGTCTTCTGGCTCAACCCCAAATCCAAAGGCTTCTTATACACAATGCTTGCATAACTAACTAGAGAAAGAGCAAAATCATCGTGGCATGATCAAAAGTAACAATTCTTTTGGCAAATCAGAATAATATCATATTCTAAGTTCATAAGCACTATCTATTTAAGAAAGCATCCAGCATCTTCCATGTTATTACCATCCAAAGATGTTCAAAATAATATGAAACATTTCAAGTATGACCCCTCACACTGATAAATAGGACTAGGACCGGCAACGAAACTACAGTGAAATATCCTTGAAAAAATACAACAGTTAGGAACTCCAGGAATTTCATTCGAAGCACATCAGTAGAAATCCGTGGCATGAGCTTGTCCTCGCTTCTGTACAGCTTGTAAGGAGAGAAGATGTGCAGTGGGAACCAGATGGGATGGTGTTTTCATTAAATGTGGCACAACTAAATTTCATTCATAAACACCCTTCTGTATATCATATTAAACTCATTTCAACTGTAATCAAATTAGCCCAGTATTTGCCTGTTGGATACATCATTAAATCTTTCTATGTTATTCTCCCCCCCCCCCCCACCCCCCACACACAAAAATATAAACCCATAAGCACAACACTATATAAGCAAAGGATGGGTTCTGCTCATTATGGGGCACTGGTTCATCTTCATCATCTCTAATGATTAGTGTGAGTTCTTTTGTTTTTTAACAAACTGCACAAAATCAAGGTATCACAAAGAACGAAGGACCTACGGAATAGGTTTGACTTTATTTGTTGGCCTATTTATGGATCCACCTAATCACCTCTCATACTATTCTTCGCAGTAAAGGTATAACCTGTGTTATATCCTTCCTGTAGAATGATAAGTAAGTACAGATGGGGTAAATTGATGAGTTTTGAGGAATAGGTTTTCTGAAAATGAACATCCGGTGCATGTTCTTGTACATAATGCAGTCATTGCCCATTCTTTTCTTGATACAAGTTCTTAAATCCAATGAAGCAGATTATGCTTTATTTTAGCTAGCAGATCCCTAAGGTTGGCAGACTGGCCCTTATTAGGACTTCCATCTTGTCAGAGGTGGGCATCACAGAGATCTAGAGAGGGGTTGGAGTACAGAGGCATCATTGGAGAGGGTGGTTCACTGGGAAAGTAGTCGTGGGGGCACACAAACAGTACTGTCCCAATATTTAACTGAATCTTTTGATAAGGCTCCCAAAGAGGTGTTAATACTCCCCTGAAAACTATATCCATAATGCTAAATCAACCAGCTAATGTCACCCAGAAGGCAAGTAAGTCATTTCCATCTCCTCTTGTTCCACTAATAGGTATATATGACTTCTCTCCAGTATACAGAGGAGGATTCCAGGCTTGAAGATGCTAAGACAGAACTGTACCAGAATCACATCCCTAAATTTTAAAACTCATTGGAGTTCCTGCAACCTCATGCAAAATAAAGGCTCTGATTGTCGCAGATATGGCATTTTGTCACTAACCCAAAGACTAGTACACTAGGTACACATACTATGTTTGTAAAACCCTGTGAAGGCCATAAATGGTTGGAAGTGGTTTATTGACTGAGAAATCTCGCAAACTTCGTAACTCAGGGCAGAACACGTTTTGGCACACAAGCCTTTGGGTAAAAGGGCAGACTATGTGATAGACAAAATCGAATTGAACTAGGAGTTTGTTATGCCTTCACAGTGAATGCCATTCATTTGAAGCACAATAGAATATGTATAAAAACACGATTTTTGTCGGGAAAGAATAACAAATTGAGATATCAAACTGCAGTCACTTCTCCAAGTCCCCAGGGTAAGGAAAGCAAGACTAGGTGGGAAATCCTTCTCTTACCTCGCTCCCCTGTACTGGAACCAGCTGCCCACACACCTGAGGCGCAATGCCCTGACTATCTGCGCTTCATGAAACTGCTTAAGTCCACTCTGTTTTAACATATTTCATCAGCCCGTCAGCAGCTTTGCCCATAGCGTAGAGATACCCCTTCCGGGGGTGATTCAGGTGCTCTACAAAACCAACAAATAAATAAATGACTTTCTGATAAGTTTAAGCTTAAAATGTCATCTATGAAATGAAGATCTTTGCAGTGTTTTAGAAACTAAGCATTTATTTGACTAGCTGACTATTCCCAGTTTCAACTTCACACAATAGGAAGTAATTTGGCTGTACCACTTCACTGTTGAAGACCAAAGCTTTTTAACCACATATTTTCTAAATATATATATACTTTAGGGATTTGTTCCAACTTTTCTCAAATATAAAATGTAATTATTTAGAATGATGCATAAACAGGAAAATGAGTAAAATAGCATTGGTTAAAAATAATAATATTAATGGGGCCAAATATAATTCCGAGTCAATCAGTAGGCGCTTAAGTTTAGTTCAAGTCTGTTGAAAAAGTTGAATCACACTGTCTTACCAGTTGGTAGTGTTGAGTAATGCGGGGTTGAAGTCTCAGATGCTAAAGATTCAAACTTTTGTGCTTTGGTCATAGAGAGGTGCTTTCCGTGTTCGACAGGGCACTAGACATCAAGTTGAATCACACTGTTCTTAGGCCGTGCAGCTCGAAGTGTCAAACTGCTTGTGAACTGCAAAGGAAAACCATTTCCATCAGCATCTTTGGGCAAAGCACTGCCACAGAGGGACCTCACCTGAGAACCTGCTTTTGCCCAACCTGCCTCTATTCAGAAAAGGTTGTTGCTGGATCTGTTAACATGCCTCCTTTTTGTGGGCCAAGTTCAAACCCTTTATCTTCTTTGTAACGTATTTTGGTCCTTTGAAGCTCTGAAGTTCATTTGGAGGGATTCCAGCATCTCACTTTCTTTGATGTTTCTTTACGCTGGAAACATTCAGCCACTCAGATCCCTACTTTCTGGTTTTCAGCTTTTTCTTTAGTTATTAACATTAGCAGAAATATACTGGTCCAGCTATTAGGCCAGAGTAAGAGTTAAGACCTTAACCAGTAGGCCAGAGTAAGAGGTAAGACCTTAACCAGTAGGCCAGAGTAAGAGTTAAGACCTTAACCTGCTATTGACTCTGGTTTCCCCCACCTGCCCTGTACTGTGGAATACCAGGTGTAGGCAGAGGATGGAAAATAAAATAATACAAGCATTGGCATAGCCAATAGGTCTCGCAATGGGGACCTTATAACTGTTTAGCCATACAACGATTAATGTTGTTGCACAAAGGATATTGTGCTGCATAACTAAATACTTTTAAGGTCCAGAAAGCGAGACCAATTGGCTATGCCAATGCTTGTTAGTCATTAGTCATGTGTATTAGAACCAAGCTCTGTACGATATCTGTGGTGAAGAGAAGGAAACAAAACCTTCCTCTTGTGAGTTGGAAAATAGAAGTGTAGTTCAATGCGCACAAAGTGAAATCATTTGAACCAAAAACGATTCAATAAAGTTACCTCCACTGGAATGGATGAGCAGGACAAGTTAATGCATGTATTCGTTCATACATGCAACCCCTTGTTCATGCCAAAGTCGTCAAGTGTAAGAACAGCCATTCAAGATGAAACCAAACACCAACGTAATATGTCGGTGCAGACCAATCGCGAAAACACAGGATGTGTCTCCACGTGCATGGTAGTGCATATATCGCTGTACTAATAAAGTAAAACGCTCCATGCTGCACGCATATATCGTGGTGCTACTAAAGTGAAAACAAAGCGCTCCATGCTGCGTGCCAACACAAATCAGTGTACCCACATACTGCGTATTAGTTAAGATACCCCGTCAATGAGTTCAACATGCTGTTATGGCAAGGAAAGCATACCGTCCTGTGTAGTGGCAGTCCGCGTGTCCATGCACAAAGTGATTCAGTGCTAAACGCGTTCCTTGCATGTAGAATTAAAACAAGCGGCCGCGAAAGTTAATGTGATCGCGATTGCGATCAAACATCAAAGCGGCCGTGCAGCCGAAAGTGATAGTATTCACGGTAAAGCGCGGCGCGCGTGCCCGCGCACATGCACTGTAGCTCTATGCTGGCCTGGTAGCACTTTTTGGAGCCCTCTCAATAAGTCTCGCCAGACCAGCGCATGCGCTGGGTCAGGCGAGACCTAGAAAGAGAGCGATGCAGAGCTAGGATGGGCACCTCTTATAAATAATGAAAACGAAAGAGAGGGAGGCCGTTTAGGGCTCCCTCGTTCAGAAAAAATACAAGAGACTACAGGAGGAGGCAGGCTGTGGATGCTGGTTTCATATCCGAGTCGCAGTTCACCCCTTCCTGCTTATCCAGGATGCCACTCTTACAACTCAACCTACAAAACATGGAAGAGTGGCAGTGAGCTGGCACTGCTGCTAATTTGGGGAGATTTGACCTCAAAGCAGTCAAAAGCACATAGAATGTGACAGAAAATGTCTCATGATGAACAGTCTTAGAAGAACCACCTGCCACGTTTTTATGTTTATTCTGCTGTTTTTAAGTTTTTCGTGGCTAAATTTGCTTGTGGTGAATTCCATACTAAAGTTAAAAAAGGTTTTTGAATTCTTCCACTCTCTCCTATGCTGTTTTCCACATAACTCCTCCACCCCGATCAATATATACCGAATTGGTCTGTATGCAGGCCTGAGTTTTGTATTTCAAATTTGGTGCAGAATGATGCAAGAGAATGCAAAGTTATTAACTATGCAAAATGTGTTTTCATATGGGGTGTTGTGTCACCTCTAATACAGAGGTGCAGATGTGGCTTCTGTGATAAATATTTCTGTGTGTAGCATGAGATGAATAAGTGCTACAGGAAGAACCATCATATTACATCATGATTTGTAGTTCAGTCATTTGTGAAGTTCCCCCAGATGATAAAGCGTTTCCTACATGGCTGCAGAGTCAGTACTTTGATAAGATGCTGCAATCTTATTTGCTGGTTCTAAGAACAGGTACATTCACTTAGAAAGCCACTCGTTTTGCACTGTTTATCAAGATGATGTGTTGGTATGTGGAAAGAACAAAACTCAACATGATGAAAGGGTGCTGATGGTATTGGAGAAATGTAGAGAGTTTAATCTTACCGTAAAAACGGAGAAATGTAATGTTGGATGTTAAGAAATCACATACTTAGGATGTAAAGTGCATGCCTTTAGAATTGAACCTAAAGAGTTAGTCGACACAATTCTAAAAATGGTGACACCTCAGAACAACGATGAATTAAGATCTTTTTTTGGCATGATAGAATTCTATAGCAGATTTATCAGAACTCTGACCTGCAGAATATTTAATAAGCGTGTTGATGAAGAGTAAAGTATGAATTAATTGGAGTTGAAGCATGCGAAGATACATTTTAAGATGTAAAAAATAGTTTCATGAATGCTCTTAAGATAGGATCGCATGTATCAGTAAAAAAGTGATTGTTCCCGCCAATGCTAGCTCTAAGGGATTTGGAGCTGTACTAAATCAAGAACACCATAATGTTAAAAAAAACTATACATTTTGCCTCAAGATCATTAAGAGGAGCAGACAAACACTATTCTGTTATTGAGAAGAGGCTGTGGCAGTTTTCTGGGCAAAGTACATAAGTTGAAAATTTTCCTCTGGGGTAACACACTTAAAGTACACACCGACCGCAAAGATTTGAAAGAAGTATTTATAAATAAATGTTTAGACTTCATATCCATCCGCATTAGAAGGTGGGTCATTAAGTTACAGGAGTTCATGTCTGATGTTTAATACTTACCTCGAGTGAAAACAAGCATTGGCAAAGCCAATAGGTCTCGCCTCCAAAAAGGAAGTGGCAACTATGCCACAGTGTTTTTGCATTGGCACTCCTTGGATATATATTTTTTTAATTTACTGTTCTAAATCGGCCTTTTGCCATTCCAAAACAGTGAATTAAAAAAAAAAAACATGCTGCCAGTATGTCACTACGTAGGCGCATGCATGAATAGGCTTCCATCTTTGAGTCGGGCACCTTAAGATCACAGTGAATGAATGGATGACCAGGGCCATTTAAAGCTAAATACCAGCAACTGAACATCTAACATGTAGCACTGGTCCTCATTTCATACTAAATACAACAGCCCTCTCTCTTCCAACAGCCCACTGAACTGGGCTTCTTTCTTGAATCCATATAGAGGGTTGAGGTACTCTTGGAACCCAGACTCACCTTCCCACCACTGGGTAAATTCAGTTCTAAATTCCTACTACCAGGTCCTCAGACTCCCACTGGATATTCCCTTCCCTGTGATCTCCTCATTGGATGAAAATCGCCATCACACTTGCTCTGTCCCATCATGACAATGTCAACGGCCTCTCCTATGCAGACTTCTGAAAATGTAAAACTTAGCTGCAAGACTCCAACTTCATCTACATCCTTGAGATTGCCAAAGGTCAATCTTGCATGCACTTTAGTGGTTGCCAGTGGACCACTCGGTCTCCTTCGCTGCCCTGGGTAAATAGTGCTCAGTCTAGGCAAGGGAAGTTCAAGTTTCAATATTCTTCTACGGGCAAAAACAGAAGGTTTGGGTGCCCTTTAGTAGGTTTCTGAAGCACAGACAGTGAGTGCCATCTGCGTGTGTTCACTAAAAGTACTGACTGCAGGGGGGGGCAGAGGGTGCAAGTGACGTCAGCTTCCCATGCAGTTAAACAAAAAGGGGCAGCACGCGTATCGTGCAGTGGTGGGGGAGGCGAGGAGGTCATGGCCTCCCCGCGGGCCCTGCTGAAAGCTAGCGCCAAAGCAAGACTCGCGACCTCCTTCCAAATCCAAGAAAAACATTACATACAAGGTGCCACGCCTCGAACTCGACCCTTTCTTTCCCGCTCCTCTTTACCCATCTCTCCTACCCCCTCGCAGCTCTCTGTGTTGGCCTTAGCGTGGCATTAAGCGTTATACCAATTACCAGCTTAACACATCAGCGCCAAGCTGATCGGTTGCTAAAGACAAAAGGTTGTGAGAGGTCACATCGCTCTGTATGTGTCCATGTGTGTGGAGACTGGGGATGGCGTTTGGTGTGGGCATATAAAACTAGCGCTTCCAAAACATGCACTGCAGTCACAACAAAGGGCACTAGGTGCCCAGGTACCCAAATACAGACTTCCATGCTAGCCAAGGCAAGGCAGCCAGCCCAGCCTTATACCAGCGGGGATGTGGGTCGGGTACATCGACGGAAGCCTAGGAACAACAGTAAATCCACGCAACATCAAAATACATGGCGCACGAGGTACCCAGGTGCCAGCATCCGTGCCATATTGCTTCCTAAAGCTAGGGGTAAAAGGAGACTTGTTCTTGAAAAAGGGGCCAATACTGCCTCCTCAGGCTGGGAGAGGGGGCAGTTGGAAGACAGGCACAACCCCTCCACCCCTACCCTAAACCCAGAGAGCCGGAAGGACAAGAAGGCATTGCGTAGACAAACCGGTACCCAGCATACCCTCCAGGAGGAGGGGGGGCGATTCTGTTATTAGGTGGTTTGTATGGAGGGCACTTAACCCTCAAGCCTAAGGTCTTACCTCTCCCTCCTTGCGCCAGGCGAGCTCCCCCCGTGATCCAAGTTTTCCATTCCAGATCCTCCAGCGAACATTATTCCATTAAAGAGAGGAGGCAGAACAGATGCTGCAGAACCTTTTGGAAAAAAAAGAATTTCTGCTGGAGGTGGGGAGGCGCAGATACACACGCCGAGCAGGGTAGCGACACGATTTGTTGGAGACGGAGCCTGGCGCTGCTTGCCTCCCTCCCCAAAATCCAGACTGCACCCCCAAGCCTGGGGTTCGGGAGAGATGCACAGAGGCGAGATGCAGAAAATGGATATTAAAAACAAGCAAGATACACAAACCAAAGGAAAACAGACAAGGGCAGCCACTAAAGTGAAAGCAATCGCGCTGTGTTTAATTAGTAACCTGATCCACGACGAGGAATGCAGCTGCCACCCTGCTCGCTCCCAAGAGAAAAATGCCGTGGGAGTGAACATTAAAAAAGAAGGTGGGACATGCACCCGCCTTAAGCCCTTTGCATGCTTTCATTAGTGAAAGACACACGCGAAAGCCAATCCTATGTGTGGGAGGAGTCAGACCCACACAGAGTAGTTTAGAGTGTTCACAAGAAGCCTCGCAGGGCAGCGCATGCGTGCTGGCTCAGGCTCGACCTAAAAATGGGCAGCCTACTGTCTATCTGGAATAGAAAATACTCTTAACACTAGAACAAGCATTGGCATAGCCAAAAGGTCTCGCCTTTGGGACCTTATAAGTGTTGAGCTATGCAACAGTTGATGTTGTTACACCAAGGATATTGTGCTGGTTAACTAAACACTTATAAGGTCCCAAAGGCGATACCTATTGGCTATGCCAATGCTAGTTTATTTATGTTTTAAAAACAAAAATAAAAGGCATTGTTATTTGCAATGTCAATAGGTCAAACTTGCGTAAATGTGAGACCTATTGCATTGCAAATGCTTGTTTTGTAAGGAGTTAGATGAGAAAAAAAGTCTTAGCCAGCAAACAATGAGTGTGTCCTAATGGTGGTATTTACAACTACGTGTTCACAATTGCCATATACGAGCGCATACAAAGCGCGCGCACAAAGAGGTGGTTACAGATACGAAACAACTAGATTTCCTAGCATTTTAATTGCGCTGTGTAAATCCATCTGAAAATGCCGACAAAAACCAAGAGGCTGCATCGCAAATAAATTAAAATAGAGAACTTAAAGTGCTTGTTACCAGCTGGAGAAGGAATCTGAGCTTCCACCTTGTTGTAGATTTTGTCCGTCAGTTTCTCTTTCCAGCTTGTGAAAGGAGTCCTTGGCAGGTATATTCTAAAGGAATGTTGACTCGAAAGGTGTATTACAGTCTTTAAAACTGACACTTTTTTCCAACTATATTCACTGTTGTTTCCTGAAAGTTGCCCTTGAGTGAGTGAATCAGCTAGGAGCGACCAGAGACATGCGGCCGGTAGGTGGCGCTGTTATATGCAACTTGAATTAGCCCACTAGGAATGCAACTTAAAACTTAGATACAAAAACAAACAAAAAAACGCGACCGCAAAAGTGAAAGCCAAGCGACTGCACTGTCATTAGTAACATGATCGAAGGGAAGAATGCAGCTAAGAAAAAATGTCGGCTGGGGGGCTAATTCTCCCAGCAATATGCCAATTGGGGATGAAGGGGCTCTAGGAAGGCGTGAAAAACACAACAAAGCCTCATTAACATGCAAATGCTCTTAAAGACCTGTGAAGTACTCGGGTGTGGCTGTGTGTGTGCCCGGGAAGCTGACTCAGCCCGGGCTGCCACACGACGGTAGGGGGGGGGGCTGAAGCCCTTTGAGCGTTTACAAATAACCAGCGTACAAGCACACAAGATGTGTATGAGGACAGAGTAAAGCAACACTTGCATAAGGCACCATTAGTCAAAAGCGTACTCAGAGAATAAAAGGTAACCTTTAGAGACAGGTAGTTTGAAATCGTCTAAGGGCACCGTGCACCACCAACAGTCGGGTGTGAGGTGAATAATTGGATAAATCAATACAACATGTTCTTCACTATAGAAAGTATTGTGCAGGACCAGCATCCTGGTGGACGGTCACAGTTTAGCTCTCAAGAAACCAAGCCCCTTGGCCCGAGGCTTCGATCTCCTATGAAGATTAGCGCCACTGAATGTGTCCCTTCCAATTTCCCTGTACGACTTCGGGAAGGCGAAGCCAGGCCAGTCCCCTGATTCAGAGAGTCAATCAAAGTGATGAGGATTATGGGTAAGTAGACAGACAGCTCTGACAGTGAAAGCAGTGACTCAAGATCAATTAAAGTGACAAGCCTCACTTAATGTTAATACTGTGGCATTCTCTATGGAAATAAGAGTCTTAGCATGAAGCATATTCTGAGCCTCTGAACAGTAATCTGAAGCCATCAAAGGCCCGGGACAGAAGCCTGTCCCCTTCTCAGATTTGACTGTTCTTTCAGATTCAAGGATTTGAAAGATGACTAATGTCTCAGCTGTCACTTTAGGAAATCATAACGTGAGGGTCGTGGAAGCAAGTTTTTATCGAATCACTCGTCGCTCTTTTATGAAAATGTGTAATTATTTTACCTACAGTGTTTAATAAAGGTGCACACACACACACACTTCAAATTATATGAAATGCAAATATTGAATAAAAAAAAAAAGTGAGTTTGTTGAGCTCGGTGGCTCTAAAGCCGTCCCCGAGCAGCCTTCCCTCCAGTGCATTAAATGCTGTGCATCATTAAACACAGTGTGCAGCGTGTCAACTCAGTGAACAGAGAGATTGAAATGTCTCGAGCGTTTTGGGACAAGGACAGTGTCACTGCTGGGAATGCAGCGTGGTATTGGAAGGCGCTGGGAATCACGTTCTGGCTACAAGCCCCTGGCGCAGCTTCCAGCTCCTAAAGTGCCTTTCGACGCTGCTACAAATGGGTGAGAGTAGTAGGAAGGAGTACGGACTCGAGTCAGTGGGAAAAAACGGGAAATGTATTTGGAGTGAAAATCAATGAAACTATAATTTTCCTGCACGTGAGTTAAACACGTTTGCTCTTAAGCTTACATCTCAAAAAATATGAAATTAGAATTTCCCCCGTTTAATGGAACCGGATATGAATATCATGTTTATGAATTTGAAAAACAGTATCTATTTGACTGGTTTATCGATTTGTGGAAGAGAAAGAACATGAGTCATTAGAGAGAAGGAAAAGCTGTATGAGAGAAAGTGTATGAAAGAAGAAACAGAAATAAAGATTGAAAGAAGAATTAATAAGCAAAAAGTTTAACAGGGAAAAGGAGAGAGTGGCATGCTGCAGTATAGAGAGGTGGGGGTGGGGGGGAAGTGGAGGCCAGCAGAGTGACGCGATCTGTGGTGGGGGAGGGGGAAGGAGTTGAAGCGTAAGCAAGCAAGGCGGAAAGAGGCACGCAAGGCTTAATGAGCCTTGACAGAAACCCACATGGCGGCTGTGCGTGTGCACACTCACGTGAAGGCAAGCTTGAGGCAAGGAAAAGCCTGTGGTAGAACTTTCAAAAGCCACTCACTAAATGTCTTGCAGAGCAGCGCATGCGCCGGCTCAGCGAGACCTAAAAAGGTGAAGGAATAGAGGAGAATGAGGTATTGCCCAACAAGAATGTTTGTGTAATAACAGGAGAGATTGTGTCAGAGGAAAATTGAAGGAGAGAAATGGATGATAACGTTTTCAGAAAAGTAAAGGTTTTACATTAAAACAAAATGGAAGCAGGGAGGAGTCGATTGGGACCACATTAGACCTTATTGTTTGATTATACTTGAATTGGCTGAAATATATGGTTGTTTATTTCGAGGGAACAAACTAATTCCACCAGTGAAACAAGACAAATTTATAAAAGCGGCACTTGAGGTCCATTTTGGTGTCTGCAACATAAAACAGAGATTGACACAAGGTTTTCGGGGCCGTGGAATAGTCGTACAGGTAGAAAGGATTGTCAGAGAATGTTCCTTGTGCTGCAAGAGTGACATAATTTTAGTCACCAGAAAACCACCAATGTACTCTCCCAAATTCCCAGAAGGGTCATGGGCTCATATTGCCATGGACATTCTTGGACCTTTGAGTGGTAAGATAGATTTCCCATACATAATAGTTTTGATTGCTCTATATTTGTGTTGGCCAAAAATAAAATTGACCTCTGACATCAGCTCAAAGGGTATTGTACAATTTGTAGAAGAGATTTTTGAATGGGAAGGGTTACCAAACTCTATTCTATCTGATAATGGTGTACAATTTTGCTCTAAAGATACGCAAGAGTACATAGCAATATCAAACACGGCCTGTAAGCCTTACATCTCCCATAGACCAATGGGGTAGTAGAAAGATTTAATGAAAGTTTTAAAGAAGCGGATTCAGGTAGCCACTATTAATGGTATAAATGGAAAGTAAGAAATAGTCAGGAGACTTAATGGCATTTCGACGACCCCCCTCATCAAACAACAGGATGCACTCAATTTGAATTACTGAGGGCAAGGAAACCCAGTGCCAAGCTAGTTTCCACCTGGATGAAATGGCAGAGTTGGTGGGTTGATGTTGACACCAGAAAGTCCTGGCGACAAAGGACTGAGATAACAAGAGGTACACAAGATAAAATATGATGATGATCATTACACGAAACAGGGAAATTAAAGTAGGTGAGTGGGTGAAGGTTAGTGCCCCACTGTTTGTGAAAGATGATCTAAATTCACTAAGTAATGAAAGTACTAAAGTTGGTCTGGAATGCTGTAAATACCCAGGATGGCAGAATTTGGGATCTAAGTATGGGGGTCAGGCACCAGAATTGTAGAAACAATACTGAGACTCATGAAACTTTGAAAAAGAGTGAATCAGAGAATAGCAGTTTTAAATGTAAAAGTAACGTTGGAAGATCAAATAAAAGTATGAATAGAGAATGCTCAAGGAATGCTTCACGTAAGGTGTGTGCTCGCCTCATTAGACCAACAAACATGTTTGAAAGATTGTCACTACATGATTTTATTACGATTCTCCATGACTATGGTAAATCCTCCAATTTCTAATGCCTTTTTCATTCAGTTCAGTATGTTACCACTGCGAATATGTTTCCATCTATTGTTATTGTTCTCCCGCTCTTACCTTACTTCCACTATTTCCAGAAGACAGTATAACATGTTCATTTTCAACTATTGTTAGTGACAACTTTGTATTTTCCACGTTTGTAAATATTACATTTCTATTTCTATTTGCTTTACACATTTTCAGTCAGTTACTGTTTTGTTCAGATATACTCCTGACGTCTAGTTACGTTACTTAAGTTGGTTTGTTAAAAAGGGAAGATGTCTGGTATCCTCCTTGTACCCCCACTTCTCTGACATGTTTAGGGCTATCCTGAGCCAATATTCTAGAATGTAGATGAGGGAGGAAGAAATAACAGTTACTGAGCCAGAACTGAGAGTGAGCTGTGACCAGGTTGTCTCACAAATAAATGTTTATTTAATCTTCTTGAGGTCTTCTTGTGGTGATATATCGACCAATCTCACACACTGTTTATTACTGAACTGCAGGTACAGCTCTGACTTGCCACCATCTTAAATTCAAGCCGGTTTATAACAGCAGTAACATTTTCAGACTGACTTCTCTTAGTGAAAAGCCATAATCAGCAGGTCTAAAATGCCCTTCTGAGAACAGATGTAACTGGTTCTCGGCATCTTGTTAGCTTATATTGTTCCCTCATCACAAAGGTTTTTCAGTGTTATTTCTTTATCTATGTGTCCTGCTTTATGTATGCTGAAGCTTTTGAAATGGTCAACTTGGTATTTTTACACACTTACAAGTTGAGGGAGTTTTCTCTGTCTGGGAATTACTGCGGAGTTGTAAAATTTGCTGCCTATTTGTAATGAGGTCCACACATTTATATGTGCATTTATTTAATAGATGCTAAGTTTTAGAAGTCACTAAGCAGGTGCGGTGCAAAACCACCTATGTAAGGAGCTAGCATGGAAAAACAGATTCTACTAGGTGACATATTTGTGTCCACTTACTTGTAGTGAGGGCTGTCTACTAAGTCTAGTAACTGACTGATCTCTTTAATGGCACATTCATAGACGGGACACATGCCTTGAGACCCACACGGTTATATAGACTCCAGAAGTTTTTAGGGTGACTTCTAGGGGCAAGCAGTTGGCTATACAATTCTGTTTGCGTGTTGCATATCCCTAGACCATTGCGTTAGCGAGGGAGGAGGGCCAAGCGCCCAATGCATTGCCACCACTAGCTTAGCTATCAAGAGGCCCTTATCAATCAGACGACTGATATCTTTCCTGAGTCTTTTGGAGTAACCTAACATGGCCAGGAGTGGGTCCGGACGTAATGTTTCTCCCACCACCTCACTTAGTTTAGAAAATGTCTGCGTCCAGAAGTTGGCAATGGAAGGGCATAAACATGCCAAGTGCAGAAAGCCCGCCCCCCTCTCCCCGCATCTCTCACACCAATCAGTTTCCCGCAGTCCAAATCTGTGTAACCGGACCGGGGTGTGGTAAATTCTGTTAAGGAACTTAAATTGTATGAGGCGATGTCTGCCATTGTGTGAAATAAGTTTCGTCACTTCACAACAATATTTCCATGTGTCGTTGTCTAGTGTGAGCTTCAAGTCCACTAGGGCATAAAGGAGAGAGGATAGTGGGCACCCCTGGCGAGTACCTCTAGAAATCTCCAGAGGAGCAGTGACTATTGCCCACACAGACCTGGGCTGTCGGGCGGAATATAGGGTTTTCACTAATTGTAAGAATATGTTTCCTTGCCCCATACGTTCGAGCACCAGCAACATGAAATTCCACTCCACGGAATCCACGGAGTCTAGGAAGACTGCGGCTACTTTGGTGTCTGGTTTGGTATGTGGGATGGCCCCAAATGCTGTGTGGCGATTGTGTGTTATTATGCGTCCTGGGACGAATCCCGCCTGCTCCGGGCCCCCTAGGGTTGGTAGGAGTGGAGCTAGACGATTTGCAAGTATTTCAGCGAAAATGTTAGTGTCTACATTTAAAAGAAGTATACAAGAATTTCATGCAAATATAAATAAGTGAACAATCGCCCCTTCAATGACCTTTTACCATTGAGTACCTCTCCACACTCTCCTGAGATTAGGGCGACTCAGTCTTGTCTTTGGGCTGTGTTGTTTGAAAACATGGTGACCAAGTGCATTCAATTGGGTTTCTTTACTTAACCTTGTATGTTGGTGATGGTGTCTTCTGTCTAGCTTCTTTGAAAAAAACACTTGATCTGCCAAGGGATCACTGGTGGTGGTTCAGCCTAGCTCTCTTCCTTTATCCACATCGTGGAAAGTTCTTTGGCTGTCTTTTTGGTATTCTTTTCCTATTCACCACCCTTCTTTCTCTCATTTACAGACTTTTTTGTAGACTCTTTTTTCCATGCTTAGGTCCATATAACTCCATTGTATTGATTGGCTGAATTTGCCCGACTTTCCTGCTCTGTGGAGTAATATGTAACCTGAATACTGTAGCCGTAGTGGAGAAACTCTGGCCTGGAGATTAAACAAAGTTAATAATAAAGGGACGTTATGAAGGCCATGACACAGTCCATAATTACAAATAAGTTCTTCAATAGCAGCTGAGATGTGAGGCTCTCAAGACAAGTTGGAATCAAAGACTGTTCTCAAGCTGTTGAGTATGGCTTAATCCAGTGTTTTTTAAACGTTTGACTTTTAAGACCCCACTAAATCACAGCTGAAACCTTGGGATAACGGGCTGAGCATACAATTCAAACCTTTAAACCTCAAAACAATACACAATAATACAGAACGAGTCCATGAAGCAAATCCTCACATTAAAAAATATTTTATTTCTTTCAGAAACCAAAATAATGGACACTTAAATCGAAATTGTAATTTTGAAGTGAGTAGTGAGCAATTCGAAATGTAGTCTTTGCACTGAACATCGCATGTTCTTTTTTTGTTGGCTCATGTAAGTGCTTTTATTGAGACCAACAATTGCTCATACTAGATTCTGTGTGCTCTGATTAAGCTTCTTCCACAAATCAAGCTAAAGGTATCAATTCAATTTTTAAGCTTCCAATTTTCAAATCCCGTCACGTTTACAGAGCGTTTTAAAATTAGTTTAAAAAAAAATATTTATATACTCTATTATTCCGCCATTATTATTTAATTTTCTATACAGTTGTAGACTCTCTGAGTAGGTGGTGTGGACCTGGTCCACAGACATCAGGTTAAGAACAGCTAGCTTCAGGCATTTCTGAGCTGTAAACATATACAGACAGTTAGGAGCAGTGGTTAACTTTAGATTATCACTCGTTGGCAGCCTCCTCGTAAAATGTCATTAAATAGAAGTAACTGAGTAATTTAACTTCCTAGTTACAAGCACCTCCTGGATGTCCCCATTATATATCTTGGACCACTCACCATACAGATATTTGGGTGTATACTTAAGGCCGCAACAGTTTATCTTCTCACAGTTTGCCCTGCAGCTAGCTGTTACTGTTTTGGGAGAAGGTAGTATTTGGGTCCATTGACTTCTGCCCGCTCCCCACCCCTTCATCACACCTGTCCCTAATTTTGAGCTTATTTGTTAGATTTAACACACACCAAACCTAAGACATATTTTATATTCTATCTCACCTTCATCTAGTACGAGACTTGTTATTTCTATTTGAGTTCGAATAAATGGGGAGCAGTGGAAGGTTTGCAGCCTCTCCTCAGACTTCAAAAGGCTAGAAAGCCTTGTAGTTCAACTGTTAACCTTCTGAATGGAATCAGTATTGATTTTTGGTATATTACTTATAGATGTCGCAGCTTGGGCTGAATGTAATCTAAATGAATTCCTGGAAAAATAATCAATATAGCACTTCTTTGCTGTAAGAGAGCATTTCTAGGACACAATTTTTAGAGATTACAAAGACTACCAATTAGAATGTGCTTTTAAGTAATCAACAAGCCTTACTCTTTCTTATCAATATTATTAATCTTTCATCTTTATTGGAGGGTCAGCTGAAATGGTATTCTGTGCTTAACCTAATGAATACAACCTGTTGAAAGAGGCGAGAACGCTGATGGCGAACTGGTCTTGTGCCAGTTTTCTACATGCTTTTCTCACAATTTTATGTAAGTAGTGAGGGAGCAGGGTTTTCAATATCTCGATCTTCGGGTGTAATCATTAAATAACCCCAGCCAGTGGTATGGACCTTTGTTCGTCAACAAAGAGACATGAGGAGCAAATATCTACATAACAATAAATCATTAAATACTTTAAATTCAGTCAATAAAGAGAGTGTGGGTTGAAGGGTTTTATTTTGAATTCTTTTTAGTCTTTCATCTGTTTATTCATTCGAAATCAGTCTTTGGATTTCAGCATTAAAAGTTTATAATATCCATCAATCAATATTTGGTTATAAAATAGAACAAAATATTTGTTAGAATCAGTCAATATGGTAGAATTTCGATTCTAGTGTGATCAAATTACTTGACAAAGTGGTTCCTTTGAAACCTCTCACACACCCACCTAAAAATACCGCCACTGGCTGGTACTCGTCTGTCCTCCGTGAAGAGAAAAGCTCTTGCAAGAAGCTAGAGCGTATTTGGCGACGTTCGCATAATGAGCAAGCTAAATCTATCTATAAGGCGGCATTAGCTATCTATCACAATAACGTTAAAATGGCTCGTAAAATGCATATTGCATCTTTACTGGAACATGCAGGTAATAATTCCAGAATGCTTTTCCAAATTGTACGTGATTTTACTAATCCTAAATCCTGCGAAACTAGGGATATCTCTTCTCAATTATTATGTGATAGTATCTCTTCCTTTTTCATACAAAAGGTTGAAAATATTTATCAAAAAATCACTCTTTCCAATACCTCCATCCCTGTCTCTGTTGCAGCTCCACCTGATCTTGCCAGTGTAAATTCCCAATTACTTACTTTCCCCAGTATTACCATCACTGAAGTACAATTACTTTTGGAATGCACCAGATCTGGATCCCCCCCTTGATACCATTCCAGCCAAAATTGCTTCTAAACTTGTGGTTCAGCTTGCTTCTCCCATATGTTCTATTATTAATAGCTCTTTGAAATCTGGCAGTCTACCACAAAGTTGGAAACATGCTCAAATTATTCCCATCCGTAAAAATCTAAAAATTTCCCCTGATGAACTGACCAACTATCGTCCGATTTCTTTGCTTCCCCTACAGAGTAAGATTACTGAAAAGCATATTAATAAGCATCTTTCTGCATTTATTGAGTCCACTTGCGCACTCGATATCTCCCAATCGGGTTTTCGTGCTAAACATAGCACAGAGACTGCTTTAGTGGAAGTAACGGACAACATCAGGATGGCTCTGGATCAAGGTCAAGCGGCACTTTTAGTGCTACTTGACCTTTCAGCAGCATTCGACACTATTTCTCATCGAGTTCTGCTGTCTAGATTACAGGGGCTTGGGATTAAAGGACTTGCACTGAAGTGGTTGTCAGATTTTCTGACTAACAGAACTCTGGCTGTGACATTAGGTTCTTTCTCTTCTGCTCCCTCACAAGTCACCAGGGGTGTCCCCCAGGGCTAATGTAAACAACTGGGTCACCATCTAGGACCCCTTCTTTGCCTTTGTTTATCTAAACTGCACTGGTTACCAGTTAAAAAAAGAGTGGAATGCAAAATGGGCTGTATGATATTTAAGGCTCTGAACAAGCTTAGTCCCTCCTATCTTGTTAGGAAACTGAATATCTACACTCCTGGATGCTCACTCAGATCGGGTGCTAAAAGGTTTCTCTAGATTCCGAGAATTAACAAGGCCTGAACTGGAGGCAAAGCCTTCTCCTATTTGGCTCCGAGTTTTTGGAATAGTCTTCGCCAACACCTTCGCGCTGAAATGTCCCTTTTTCAGTTTAGAAAGCTGATGAAAACTTACCTTTTCTAAAACTAGGGCTAGGATAGTAATCTGTTTCAAGCGCAGAGATACCTCTCTGGGTGATTCAGCGCTATATAAAATCATAAAATAAATAAATAATACAACAAGTGTGTTCCATAAAGGAACCTTCCTATTCTGAATAGGCTGGGATTAAGAGAGAAAAATTGGTCAGTTAAGAAACCCAATGAAGAGTCCTGATGATATAGAAAAATATATTGGCATAATGATATCAGCAGACAGTTCAGTAAAACCTAAGTACGGCATCCTCTCATGCACAGAAGGCATCTAAAACTCAAAGGCAAGGTTCGAAGTAGAGAGTTGGGGAAGGAATCTGCATTTGGCTCTTGCTCTGGCTCTTCATTCTAGGAACACACTAATGAAAACACACAAATTCTATGTTGCAACATTATTTACTTTCATCTTCTTCATCCTCCAATAGAATATCAGCAAACTCCTGGGAATAAGCAAATGCCCCATTTTCTCAGAGGAGCACAATAGGTTTTCAGACACTGAACTTTGAAAAGTTGCAGCATTGATGTTTTGTGGTCCAGGCAGTTCTTCCCATGAATCTTTCTTCCGGTCATCTCCTATTTTGGTGAGAACTCACTATCAGTTTTCAAATACAGAACAAATGACTATTCACTAGCTAACTGCCTCCTGGAAAAAATGCAACATTTATAATGAAAGGAAAAACACAGCGCACAAATTCATTTTCAATGTAGAAAAACAGGCCTTTCACTTAAATCAGCACTTGTATTCGTTTTCAGACCCACAATATTTAAGAGTGATTGCCTACTACACATTTTGTATTTTACAAGTCTTATTTAAACGTAAGCTTTTGCATATTATTAATAAAAGTGTTTTATCAGCAAACAAATGTTGCAGTAACAATAGTCACTGGTAACACTGTATTTACTCTGTCTGTTTGCCTTTCCAGCTGGTGGTAGCAATAAAACATTTGTCAGTATTTAGACAATATGGTATAGATGCCGAACTCTTTCTGCAATTCCCTGGCATCTTGGTCGATGGAGATTCAGATGGTACTGCTTATTAATGCAGGGATACTGCACACAGTCCTGGATTACTCATTTGTAGTTCCTTCTCTTGGCCACGTGACTGGACTTTCTACAAGTCCCCACACATAAATTGTGTGTTCCCATCTGCTTCATCCATTTTGAAAAAGAGGCCCTCTCCTTGTTGAGTTTATCACTGCATAGACCTAGAAGGAACTATCCTGTTAAAAAACGGTATCCATCCTTATGGGCTTGTAAATCCCCTTGAGATATTCTTGTGTGCTTACTGAGTCAACCTTAAGTTGGGGCTACACTACCCAGTGTTGCCAAAATAGTTTGTAGACTGTCAATTTCACTCAGGGCAACTATCTTTTGCAGTCTTTAAAGGCCTGTGTTTCCACCTCACAACAAGTTTGAAATATGAATGCAATCACATGATGACTATTTAAAAAAAAAACTTGTATGCCCCTTGACCCCCATCCATATATACTGTATCTATCACAGGCACATTTTTACCAATTGTTGGTCATGATTATCAGGACTTCTTGGAAATAACTTGATGCCTGAACATGCCAAGCACCCTTTGACATGCGAAAAACTGCATGTTCTTGTAGAAACTGCATTTTCTTGGTTATGTTTGAGGTCTTTCTGTTTCAAGTACATCGAAGATGATTCCGATTCCTCTCTCTGATAGTTCATGAGCTGGAACTTGGGTACAGGGTACCCAAAATTGGTATTGTAGATAGGGCAAAGTGACCAGTTCAACAGTGTTTATATTGATCTCATCCCATGTCCTTAGGCTTGCTTTCTGACCATACTAAATCAAAAGACCTTTTCAAGGCTCTCTCTCTCAAGGGGAGATGAGGGGCATTAAAACGTTGGAAATGTCAGACTTAAGAAAGTTTACTTTAAATCCCACCACTTCTGTAGACAGACTCTTCGTAGAGGACTCATTAAGAGATCTGTAGGGCTAAACTAAATTAGAACAGAAGGGCGATTGTGCCAGTATGGTAAAATTCCACATGCAGTTTTTTTTGGGGGGGGGGGGGGGTTGTCTTTTAGTGAAAGGCTGCATGTGGAAAAAGGAGTGGAGAAAAGGGGGAAATCCTGGTGCGTAATCTTCAGAAGTCTGAGAGATAGACGTTGATATATATTCTGCAAGCCAGTAAGGCTTAGGAGTCTCTGTCAAACGTATTCTCGGGTCTAGCAATGAAAATCAGACCTTTATAAAAACATTTTTGCCTTGTTGACTACATGCCTTTCTTACCTCATTTTATAACGTGTTTTGATGCAGAATGTAGACTGCATCGTCAGTGAACTCAGATCTAATTGATAATCTAGATAAAGCACAATCTGCTATCCAACTAGACTGTCAATCTTCCTCGAGGCAAGCACCCTCTCATATTGCATGGTTTTTATTGCTAGACGGTTACCTGCAGTTGCATACAAGCTGAACACTGGCAGATCTGAAGTGCTTCTAGTACCGGATTGGAATCCCTGCGGTCCAGTGATTGGTGGCCCTCTTGAGTGGGTAATCCTTTCAAGCAAGTTGATGTGATAGGCTTACGTTTGAGGGAGATCACAGTTTCGGATCAGGTTAATAAAGTATTTTCCTTTTGTTTAAAGAGCTTGACTGTAGAAAGAAGGACCCAGGTGATCATAACATCCCAGCGAGATTGCTATAATGCTTTCTGACGGTCTTTGGATGCTTAGGATTACTTGATTGCAGATTCTTTAAGATTCTGTGGCACAGTTAGTCCTCAGCCTCTCCCTTTGGGACCTATACTGGAATTCTGCCCATAAAAAGAATATTATTTAAAAGCTTTTGCAACTACCACTTAGCTGTTCATGGAATAGGTCTTAGGTTCTTACAATCTCGATTCCATGGGTATGTCGGTTCTCTCTTTCTTCGCTACAGTTCCACAAATTTTTGTCTGTACTTGGAATAGTTTGTGTCCACCGCTGAGGAAGACTTTTTTCATATTTTGTGGCAAGAATTTGAATACTCTGCCTTTTGCTTTATGATTAACGGAAAAACGCCTGTCTTTCAGGAAGAGACTTAAAAGTTAGCCTTCTCCAGTTCTGACTCACTATTTGTAGGCCTGGGCATAGTACTACGCTATGCTCGCGTAGTTTGCGCTACGCCAATTGCACGTAGCACAGTGCAAAAATGCGTAGCGGGCATTTTATGCTTGCTCGCGGTCCTCAACGTCAAGTTGGTGACCACGAGCAAGCAAGATGACATCCCGGGGAGACTTTTTCCTCGTTCGCAATCAGCAACATCAGGTTGTCGATCACGGGCGTGGAAAATAAACCTCCCGGCGAGATTGTCAACGCGGGGAGGTCAGGTTTCTCATTGCGAGTGGTCGCATATGCTCGCGACCGTTTGCAATGAGAAACTACTAGTCCACCTTGAGAACTGCCGCTCGAGTACAAATCTACTCGAGCTGCAGAAAACGACCGCTTGCACTGTGCAAGATGCCGTTTGCAATGATTGCACAGTGCGGACAAGCATCCGGCACTGTGCAATCAGTGCGAACAGCATTTTCCTACTGCACTACGCAGTTCGAGTAGCTACGCATAGCTCGCAAAGTGCAATTCGCGTAGCTACGCGTAGCGCTACTACGCAAACTACGCCCAGGGTTAACTATTTGTCACTTCAACCAGTATGTGTCAGCTGGGACAGTGGGGCACCATTTGGGGTGCCGTGTGCTATACAAACCCAAGATCATTAATATGGTCATGCATTCATGTGTCGTTGGGCATTACGTTTTGTTCTCTTAATAGCTGTCTTAACATTGTGACCTTCTCTTCCAGCGAGGCAGTTCGTTTGCCTTGTCGCTTTTGAGTGACTTTTATTTGATGTAAATTGCAAATAAAAATTGATGAAACATAAAGCGCGGTCATTTTTAGAGTAAGAAGGAGTAGGTGATCTCTGGGTTGCCACATTGCTATTTAACATACATTTCTCGACATTACTCTTGCACTGTGCAGTTTATAGAGGCTACGTAGAGGTTTTAGCCCGGGTAATACCACTTGAAAGATCTGCTTTGTGGGTGCTGCATTGGTTGATTCGTATAAGTCTTGCAACGTTGCAGTTTCCTCTTCAAGCTCTTAGTTTTCAAATGTTAGCTGTCTAGGGATTCATGTTTGGAAGAACAACTGACTTGCTGGCTTTTTACTGCATTTCGTGCTCCTCCAACCTTCAATGGAGTGAGCACTACCAGTTCTTCGGTCGATGTTTTCATTTGCTGGTTGTTCTTGTAGAGCTCGGAGGAAGGGTGCTCACGTGCTGGTACGTCATTTCAGAGGTGCTCTCCTTGAAAGAAGATGTGGTCTTCTGCCTCTAGACAGGAGTAAAGGGGGGCAATAACTCCCATTCCAAATAGCTATTCAATCTGACAATGGTGGCTCAACGTGGAGCAAGAGGAACTCTTGACAGCCACGAGGAACGCAGTCGACCAGTGGTAATGAAGGATTATGTATAGTATAAACACCACGTAGTAAAGCAATTTCCCTGCTAGTATCCCTCTAGGAACACAAGGCAAGAACCTTTGGAAAGGTAGGTCTCTGTCTAAATGGTTGGCAGGAGCCTGATGGAACCCAGGATACAGACTCCATGGCCACTATATGAGGGAGGCAGCAGTTTGTGGAGCATGGTAAGTACTGAGCTCTTCCCACATTTCTATCGCATGCCTGTATGTGCCTCAGCGCATACCAGGCATTTATTTTCCCTCCAGGCCATGCAATATAGGTGAAGCACAGACCTATTTTCAGTGCTAGTTGGTGCTAGTTTTGGCAGACAGTCCAGAGCTGCAGAGACCACATCAACAACGTGGTGTGTGCGGTGGGAGACAGCCCAGATCAGTGAACTGTGAAACTCTACAATTCTTACTTAAAAGAGAGTAGTGGTATCAACTTTACCACAGTATCCTCATCTGTTCCTTGATGAGTGTCTGTTAGTATGTCCCAATTCAAGCACCACAGAACAGTATGTATAGCTGTAAGTGAAACTACATATATCCAGTCTTTTGTTTCTGCTTCCAAAGATTTTCACTGATTCCTGGTGACACAGAGAAAGCAGTTCAGACTGTTCTGCATTATTTGCACATCACCTCGTAGCCATTGCACAAAACACATACAGGCACTTATTCCAAAACACACAACTAGTCAAAACCTAAGGCTCAGCAATGCAAATCTGATCCAGGTTCCATCACAAGTCGCACTCAGGTGGGTCCACCTAGCTGCCCTGTGCTCAGCATTGGAACTCACTGGCATGCTTCAAGGAAAAAATTAAGGCATTTCTTGAAAGAGACATTTATATACATCTACAGATCACTGGAACTACACCCTCTAAAAAGGGCACAGGCCTCTCTTAGTACAGATTCAACTTCTGTCAAAAGTCATAGGGCTTGATTATGAATTATGTGATGTGGGAGTGGGAGTGGGGCGGCACGTCACTGCCCCACTTCAATACCATTCCACCACCCTGCTCCCACACCACCAAACCTTACCGCTGGCTGCCCGCCAGATTACACGTTTTCTCATGGTCTGGTGGGCAGTCCTTTGGCATTCCCACAGCAGTACAATCAAAAATCGGGGGGAGGTAGAGGTTAAGGTTAGGTTCACACTCTTTACTGAATGCAGTTCCACAACATCCGGAATACCGGAATTAGAAACCTAACCATAGGAAGAACTGGGATTCCACTGAACATGTGTGAAAAACCCTCCTTCCTGAAAGAAAAAATATTTTCTAGAGTCCCCTCACCCACCAGGGTTACCCCTAGGCGGCATGCTTCATCATTGGGGTCCTCTCAATCCACTGCGGATTGAGGCATGCTGCGACTTGCAAACTAACTAGGAGCACTTCGTTTTGGGAAAATGTGTGGTGCAGTGATGTGGAGTGGGAAAAATAGGTTAAAAATACCTAGCTCATGAGAGCTAATATTTTATTCCTGCTCCTAGTCAGTAGGTTTTAAAATCAGGTGTTAATACTAGGGAAATACCTAACTGTAATGAGTATGGTGGCCCTAGTACCGGGTTGACATGTTTCGAGCTTTCCCCTAAAGCTCTTCTTCAGGACCACACGAGGACCAGCCGTGTGTGTACCACTCTCAAAGAATCCTGTGAATAGGAAACAATGGGGTGCACACCTAATGTGTCTTCACCTGATATTTAATACATACGGTTGTACACTGACACGCTGTATCTGTAAATAAAGCAAAAGGAAAATTTTAAAAGCATGCCTACCAGCGAAGCTGGCAGGCCCTTTATATATGCGGCGTCGTATCTCGATCAATATACTCCTCTATAGTGGGTGTACTTAACAGCTATTTTGTGCGATCATCTGTGGTGGAAGAAATCAATCACGCATGATAGTCTTTGTGAAGAAAAGTGGTTATGTACAAATTGCAGTTCAAAAGCACTCGTGAAAAAGACAACATGTGACATACAACATATAACAAAATAATAGTATTACATATCAATGACACATACTTTTGTTTAGGCAGAAATATGCCTCATGATCTGCAGGGGTAGAGGGGCTTGTAGTCACACCCTAAAATGGTAATGGGGACATAGAGATAGTCATTCGAGTTTCCTAAAGGTAAATGAGATAGGAACCGGGGTAAGAATTCCCGGTGCCTCGGCTTATCCTGAAAGGAAAATAGAAACCTTATTATTTCCTTGGAAAAATGAGAAATAAGGTGAAACGGGTCTGGCTGGACTTACTTCGTCAAAGCACTCCTCTCAGAAAATGATCTAATGGCTCCCCTGGAGACCGCATCTTACTGCGTCTGTCTCCCGGTGGCCATTTAATAGACCAGGATCAGCTTAGTCATGCTTACTTCAAAAAACTAGACCGTGTCTCTCAGAAAATGGCTTCTGTGACTGGCAATGGAGCGGGGCTATTTTGGGCGAATGAAATAGACCCGGATCAGCCTAGTCATGCTTACTTCAAAAACTAGACCGTGTCTCTCACAAAATGGCCGCTTTGACTGGCAATTGAGCGAGGCAATCTTAGGCGAATGACCAAATTGTTGGGTATTGTGACAAAAGGCTGAAAATAAAATAAAACTAACAAGGGGGATACATTTACAAGGGGGATAAATTTAGACACAATGTAGTAAAGAGCTCTTCTCAGAATAGCTTGTATGTACATCATGAAATGACTAAACCTCACATCCTGTTAGGGGAAGTCATGAAAAATGTCAGATTCCTGAATAATGCAGTACATCAGAAGGATGTGGAAGACCCTTAGACTTAACAACTGTACTGCGCTCTTCTCAGAATGGCTTGTATGTACATCATGTAATGACTAAACCTCATGTCTTGTAAGCTGGAAGTCCTAAATAGTGCCTGATTAATGGATAATGCAGATATCATGTATGGAATAGTAGACTCGTAGTTGTCAGTTGGAGTCTGAATGCCACTGAGAGGCAGTCTGCTGTTCACAAGAGACCCGCTGCTAGTGGAATGGTGATGGGACCTTCCTGGGTAATTGGGCATTCTAGATGAAGTGGTACACATGTGTTATTAGCGTTATGATTTTGGACCTTTACTTATGTTTCATTGTGAGTAGAGTGGTATACTCAAACAATCTACTAAGTCTGGCAGAAGGTGTATTCCTGATTCATTTAACAAACTGCCCCCACGGGATATCATCATTCAGTCCTTCAGTGTCCGTGTGTAATTTATACACCACACGCTGCTCTTTCTCTAGCAATCTTTTTTCTAGAATGTTAATGCGTTTTGAGATGTTCTAACACTACCCAGTGTAGATCATTAGGGGTGTGTTTCACTTCATTGAAATGTGACGCCATTTTCGTGGTGACCCGGTGGCACCTGATGTTGCTGCAGTATTCTCCTTTCTCCTTTCTGGTGGTCATACCCACATAATGTAGGTTACATGCTATGTAAAGCGCTCTGATACCCGATTCAGGTCAAGTTCACGCTATATAAAACTCTGTAATAAATATATAGGGGCTACTCCCTATCCTTTGTGGCTACCCCTCCACCCATGCCTGCCACCGATTACGACTGGCCGGTGGAGGACCACCTCTCCTTGCTCCGTCAGGAAGTGTTGGCTCTCTTAGCCTAGGGAGCCATAGAGAGGGTGCTGGCATCAGAAGTAGGTTGTGATTGTTTTTACTGCTACTCTTTGGTGCCCAAGAAGGACAGAGGCCTTGACCTGCACCTTCTCAATCTCTTCTTTAAAAAAAAGATATTCAAGAAGCTTGTGCAAGTTTCTGTCTCCCTTGGACCCGGGAGACTGGGAGGTAGTGTTGGACTTAAAGAAAGCATATCTCCACCTCCCTGTCCTGCCTGCCCACAGACGTTACCTGCAGTTCACAGAAGGCCAAGAGCACTTTCAGTTTGCCATGTTGTCCTTTGGCCTTACTAGTGCACCTCAGTGTTCAAGAAAGTCATGGCGGTGGTTTGGCTCATCTGTGGTGGACAGAGGTTCCAGTCTTTCCCGACCTCGATGATTGGCTTTTGAAGGTGGTCTAGCCCCAGGCAGTCCTCTTCCACCTTCAGACTATGGCACACCTTCTGCAGTTGCTGGAATTCATTATCAATGTGCCGAAGTCACACCTAACTCCCTCTCAGATGCTCCCTTTTATCGGAGCTGTTCTGGACATGGTGCAGTTTTGGGCCTATACTACAGAGTAGCGAGTCCAAGATATTCAGGCTATAATACCAATGTTTCAGCCTCTAACCTGGAATTTGGTAAGAATGACTCTGAGATTGTTGGGCCGGCCTCCTGCATCCTACTTGTAACCCATACCTGTTGGCATATGCAAGCTCTGCAGTGGGACCTAAAATCCCAGTTGGCGTAGCATCAGGGAGTCCCCTCAACATGTCCCAAGTCTCGGTGGGCACTGCAAAAGATCTGCAGTGGTGGCTGACGAACCGGGATTGGGTCTGTGGCAGACCCCTCTCCTTTCTCCAACCAGAGATGACTGTGGTGATAAATGTGTCACTACTGGAATGGGGTGACCATCTAGGACTGATGGAGATCAGACGACTCTGGTCTCTGGCAGAGTCCGAACTCCACATCAACCTGTTGGAGGTTTGAATGATTCACATGGTATTGAAAGCCTTCCTTCTTTTGATCAAAGGAAGGCTGGTGCAGGTGTTAACCGACAACACCACCGGACAACAAAGCCAATAGGCCCAAAGGTGTAAACTATTAGCTTTGCCAATGTTTGTTACATTTCTTGCCAAGTACTGAATGTGTGTGACTTGGAACATAGAACATCACAGCGATCAACTTGAAATAACAGGTCAGATTAGGTCAAACAACGTCTCTAAATGAGATTGTGGAAATCTTTCCGCAGGCCCCAAGTAGGCACATTGTGTGCATATCCTTGATGTACAAGAGTTGGAATAAAATAGGATAACGCTGGTAGACTGACAAAAAATAAACTGCAAAGGTCATCTGCAATGTAGTTTGTTTACTTTGTGTAGTTTATTTTGTCTGCATTTATCTTCTAGTGCAGCACCTACAGCAGAACACCTGCCAACAATTCAAGCATGGCCTTGCTTTGTATTAATAATAATGAAATCATTGCTTGACTTATTTTTATTGCAAACCTTTATTTACTGCCAAATAATTGGGATGTGCTAGTTTAAGTAGTTGCTGTGCCACTCCTCTCTTAAGTAAAGAGGTGTATCTGAAAAACAATATATAATTTTGATAGATTGTCAAGTAGTTGATGGTGCACTTGGTGTAATCTATGTTGAGTCTTCAATTGAAAGAGTACTTGACTGGCATAAATAAACCATTGGGATGCCTGTTAAATACCTGCTCTGACACCTTTCTTAGTAGCTGTTAGACCTGGTTTCCCCTGACCTTTTGCCTTCTGACCTCTTGTTTTGCTGACTTACTTTGTGCTGGTTTTAAGATTCTGAGTACTTCACCACTGCTAACAATTCATGTGCTCTGTACTCTAAACATGGAAACATTGACTTATCCACAATTGGCATATTTAATTTACTTTTAAGTCCTTAGTAAAGTGCACTATATGTATCCAAGGCCTGTAAATTAAATGCTACTAGGTGACCTGCACCACTGATTGTGCCACCCACTTCAGTAGTCCTTTAACCATATCTCAGTCCTGCCATTGCAGAGTCTGTGTGTGCAACTTCAAACTGACATTTCCTGGCAGGTTCACCTACTTGCCAGGCCCATAACTTCTTTTTATTACATCTAAGTCACCCGTAAGGTAGGCTCTAGGCAGCCCTGAGGGCAGGGTGCAGTGTATTTAAAACGTAGGACATGTACTCTTAAGCTTTATATGTCCTAGTAGTGAAATACTCTTAAATTCATTTTTCACTTATGCAAGGCCTATCTTTTGCATAGATTAACATTGGAATTGCCTTAAAACATCTTTTAAGTGTAATTTCCAATTGAGAAAAGGGACATTTGGAGTTTGGTGCCTCTGGACTCACAATTTAAAATCCCAACTTATGGTAAAGTTGTATTTCAAGTTGCCACTCTGAAAATGGCACTTTTAGAAAGTGTTGGCATTTTCTTACTTTAAACATTCTGTGCCTCTGCCTTTCTCTGAATACATCTCTGGTTTGATTGACAACTAGCTTTGTACATTCCTTCTAGACAGGCTCAAACACAGGGAGGTTAGATGTGTCTGAGCACTCATCTGCATTCTGATGGCTCTTCCTGGGGAGGAAGGGAGCGAGGGGCTGACACCTGCACCTGAATAGGAGAGGTTGTGTCCCCACTCAAAGAGCTGATTACCCCCTGTAGTAAGTTTGGAGCCAGGGCAGGAAAGGCAGGGATCTTGTGTACTTTAAAGACCTCTTTGAAGTCTCCCCCACTTCGAAGGCACAACTGGGTATGGGTACTGGACTCCTGACACCACCAACTCAGTACACTTCTGGATCTGAGGACATTCTGCCAGGAAGAAGAGCTGCTGTGCTGCCAGGAGGGGCTACCACTCTGCTGAACTGATTTGCTGTGTTGGCCAGCTGACTCTTGCCTGGGAGTGAGAAGTACTGGATCAGCATCTCTACATCCTCCAAGAACTTAAGTGACTCCAACTGCTTGCGGGCTTGCCTCCTAATTTAAAGTCTCAGGGTCATCAAAGACTTCTTTCAACTCTGCTTCAGCTGCTGGACTCGGCCAACTGTGTGTTCTGCCCTGCCAAGAAGTGCCAATCCAGTCCAGGACCCTGAATGTGGATTCTGCAGCTGTTTTTCTATAAATAGCGGCGCAGTGACGACTTTGCGCCAATTGGAAACAACGCAGTGCCCTTTGATACCAACACAGCGCCTTTTTGAGGACATCCCTGTGCGGCTCAAAGACCCAGCTGCGAGGCTCAACGACGATGCTGTGCCTGCATCATAAGGAGGTTCGGTGAAGATGGACGACCTAAGTGCGAGGCTTGATGACTGCGCATCCATCCGACTGCGTAGTTCGGAACCGAACAATCGAGTCTTTGATGCTTGCTCCATCCAAGGTACCTTTTTTCAGCAGGAACCGCATGTGAACTGTAGCCGCCCTGCCCTCCATCGCAGTCGGCCTGAACTTTTAATTTGTCCCGGTCCAACGTGACATCAAGTAACCCGCAAGCACTATTTGCTTTTAAGCACTATATTGCAGTTTATTCTTTAAAAATGTGTCTCAAGTTCTACTTATTGTATTTTTGTCATTTTTGTCATATTTTACTGATACAAATGTTCTTCATTTTTCTAAACTGGTGTGGTCTTTCTGTGGTGTTTTCATTGTGTTGCTTAAATTATAATGTTGCGCAGATACTTTACACATTGCCTGTTAAGTTATGTCTGACTGCTCTGTGCCAGGCTACCAGGGGGTGAGCACAGGTTAATTTAGGTTGTGTATCTGGCATACCCTGACTAGGATAGTGGTCCCTACTTGAGCAGGGTGCCAATCTCTGCCAACTAGAGACTCAATTTCCAACAATAGCTTAAGAAATATAGAATGATATGGATAACAGGGAATTACTAGAATCTTTTTGACCCAGGTGTGCTGAGTGACAACAAATAGACAACAAGAGAAAAGCTCAGGCTGTCTGTAATGTCGCTCATAACCCCAGGATGAAAAACATCTCCGTTATTCAGTTTTTAACCATATAATATTTGTGTTAAGTATGGGCCCCAAAATAATCTCCCCCTTCTTTAAACAGCTATGCTGGGCCAGAGGAGTAATGGGGGGAGTCATACATAACATGGGCTCTTCTCCCTGTCTCCAAAAAAACAGAAAACAATACGCGGCCTCCTGCCACTCAACCCTTTCTTCCAAAAGCTGTGCTCCCTGCTTTGCAGCTCCACTGTGACAGGCTCTCCGAGTAACCTGTCAGAGAAGTGGATTACTGTATTTAGAATCCAGTCATTCTCGCTAACCGCTCTTTGAGTGCCATGCATAACATAAAGAATTATAGAGGGATGACAGTGAATTACAGGGATGTTTTTCACCAAGGGGTTCTGAGTGACCGTAAATAAACAAGAGAGTAAAGCTAGAACTAGAGTTGTCTATGGTGCCACTCAGAACCCAGAGGTGAAAATCACCCCTATAATTCAGTGTTATCCATCTATAATGTTATGTTACATATGGCTTCCAAAATCATCTGCCCCAACTTTCTACTACTACTCGAGGGGACATTGGATTGGGAAGTCATACATAACAGGGTCTTTGTTGTCTATGGCTGGTGACAATATTTATCATACTTTCTAGTGACCAGGAAGCAGTTGTTGGGAATCATCTTCCTCTTAGTGCTTTTGTTGCCAAAGTCATTGCAAAAGAAGTCGTACGTCTGTTTACCAGCTGGTAGTGCACTCAGCCCTGACCACAGAAATGAGCTTTAATCAATCTCGCCTTCCCTAGACATAGAAGCTAGTTGAACTGCGCCAACATGTTTTGTCCCCTGGCTTCCATTTGACTTTCAAGAAATTCTCTGAATTTTCTCTTGTGATCTGTTTTCAGATGACTAGCTAGAATTTCTGTCCTGAATGAATGCAGATGCTTTTGGCAGACTTTACTGATTACCATCTTAGAACTGCTTTATGTTTTTTGCTCCAGGAAGAAGCATAAAAACCCAGACCCAGAATAGTGCTAGCTATTTCTTAACCTCCTTGGTGATCATAAATCGTATGCATGTTTGCTACCGTGTGGGCACCCATGCAACTACTAGTAATTCTTGGACATAAATGTGAGAACCATGCATTCAAATACGAGAACCACATGGCGTGTTCGATGTCTCGCATGCACATTAATCAGTGGAGATTTTCTAACGAGCACGTTTCCAACAACGGTAACTGCTGAATAGTGCATTTATATTTGAGAACTGCACTTTACATTAGAGGACATGGATGTGTGCTAGTGATACAGAGCTCAAGGCCGAGTGCACATATGAGAATCGTATGGTGTGTTCAAGTACGTGGTTGTGCATTCGTGACAAAGTTGATTTTTGTGGTTCTGCAGTTTTTTACATTTGAGAACCATGAAAATAATTGAGGACAAACTAATTTAACTTGATCTCAATGTCCACGGAACTAAAGCTTTCGGAAGCGCCAACAGAGCAATTCTTAGTGTGTGTATGATCTGCCTGCCATGGTGAAAATATTTGTCTGTTCTTGTTGCCCGGTGTGAACTTCCATATTATACTTGTGCTGTTTAACTTTTTACTATGTTCAATGTCGTGTGGGTGAAATTTGCTCATTCTTCACAGTCTGTGAAGAGTACACATCTCTTTCAGTGATCTCCTGATTTCACTGTAGGGGTTGATCCGTTTTTTAAGTCGAGCCTAGGCAGCTCATGCTCTGTCTCTCAACATGCTTTATTCAGTTAGGGGGCTCACAACCCACCTCCAGCTTCTGATTGACTTTTATAAGTGTCCTTTAAAAAATGTTGCTTCTAATTGGATAATGGTCCCTGCTTGTCCCACCTTTTTTCTCAATTGTTGACTCCCATGGCTCATCCACAGGACTCTTCTACTTGTTTCTATTTACTTTCTGCTTAAGGACTTTTTTTTAAAACAAAAATCAGAACAGCTCTTCAGAGCTCTCCAAGCACTTTCGTTTAACATTTACATTATACATTTTAATTACACTACCAGAGTAGTAGGCTGCTGACCATACATAGATAGGTTGCGCGACTTGATGTCTTATCTTGGTTCATTCATTAGAATGTCAATATTAATGGGATGCATGAATCTAGAACTGTACTGATATAATGTGATAGTGATTGTCTGAAAACTTAATAAAAGTTTGTTTAAAAAAAATATGTATGTATGTATATAGTATTTATAGAGCGCGACAAACACCCTACGGGTACCTCGGCGCTAAAGATACGTGAACACAGACCAACACAAAACAGGAGAAAAGAAAATATATTAAGGCCTAGGAATGAGCGGTACTCGGGAATGGCAGGATCAGTTTCTAGGAAACAGCCATGTTTTGATCCTTTTCCTAAACAGGGACAAGGTACTGCACTGTCTGATTGAAAGTGGAAGCTTATTCCAGAGTTTTGCAGCAGCATAGCTAAAAGATCTTCTTCCCAGTCTGCCCCTATAAAATACGGGTACTTTTGCCAGACAGGCGGAAGAGGAACGGAGACTACGGACAGGAGTGTACCAGACCAGTTTCTTCTAGAGTGCATTGGGGCCCAGTCCGTGTAGTGCCCTGAACCCAATGCAAAGGGATTTAAAAAATATCCTTTGCTGCACAGGGAGCCAATGTAGCTCAGCCAGGCACATCGAAGCAGAAGAGCTACGTAGTCTGGACAGAACTAATTTTGCTGCTGTATTCTGAACACGTTGTAGTCTCTGTATTAAATATTTAGGAGATTCCAACAATAAGGCGTTACAGTAGTCAAGTCTACTTAAGATAGCGCCTTGAACGATCAATGCTGTAGCCAAGATTGGAAGCAGTGGGAGAATCTTTCTTAAGGCTCTCATAAGGCCAAAGCAGCACCCTACCGTCTTGTTCACTTGCGTCTCCAATGACAGGTTAGCATTCAACATAACTCCCAAATTTCGCACCGTCATAGACGGTGCCAAGGGAGTGGATGTGCCAAGAGGCCAGAAGTTTCCAGGAAGGGGCAGAGGGACCTTCCCAACTGCGCAGTGCAAAATTTCGGTTAAATTAAATTGTAAAAAATTAATTTGTAGCCACTGCGCAGTATCATGCATACATGCATGGAACTCCTCCAGGGCATTAGATTGAATTCCATCAAGAGACAGAATGATCTGAGTGTCATCCGCGTAGTTTATCAGTTTTACATTATGAGCTCGAATGGTATTAATCAATGGGCTCAAATAGATGTGGAATAAGATCGGGCTGATAGCGGATCCTTGTGGAACCCCATGACAGATGTTAGTGAAAGATGACTGGAACGGTGGAAGAGCCACAGCCTGGCATCTGCCCGATAGATATGATCGAAGCCAATCTAGGGCATTACCCACTACTCCCACCTCCTCTAAATGGGTTAGCAAAATATCATGGTTGACCGTGTCGAAAGCAGCCCTGATATTATTAGACCTTTCAGCGGCGTTTGATACTGTCTGCCATGCACTGCTCCTGGACAGACTGGCTAGGTTTGGGATAGGAGAGCAAGCCCTCAAATGGTTAACAGCCTTCTTAACAAGAAGGACGCAGAAGATCCAGTTGGCAGACCAGGTCTCAGACGTGGGCATGTTAGCCTGTGGAGTCCCGCAGGGATCAGCGCTCTCTCCGCTCCTATTTAATCTTTACCTACAACCATTGATAGAGTCCCTGGCAAACATGAATTGTAAAGTTTTTAACTATGCCGACGATACTCAGCTGTTGCTGAGTATCGATAATACACCATCGGCTCAGTCCATGGCCCAAGACATACTACGATTTACAGTGAACTGGATGTCGTCCAATTTGCTGAAAATCAATCCAGACAAAACGGAAGTCCTCGTAATCTCAACCTCTACTTCCCCCTGGAATGATTTGTTTTGGCCACAAGAACTAGGACCTACTCCAAAACCGTGCCCTAGTGTCAAGAGTCTTGGGATGAAAATCGATCAGGAACTCTCGATGGCCAACCAAGTATCCGCTGTAGTTGGTTCCTGCACCAATCTGATCAGGCAACTACGTAAACTCGCTCCCTTGCTCTCGAGGAATATGCTGCGAACCATTGTCTCAGCCACAATAGTGTCTAGAATAGACTATGGCAATGCGTTGTACCTCGGCCTTCCAAAGAACTCCATCAACCGTCTTCAGATTATCCTAAATGACGCAGCACGTCTGATTATTGGAATGCCGAGGAGGACTCATGCCTCCCCTCTGCTCCATAGGCTACATTGGCTGCCTATGGTGCAGAGAGTCGAATTTAAGAGTATGTGTATCTGCCACAAAGCAATCCACGGACAGGCGCCAGCCTACATAAAAGAAAGGCTCGAAATATACGAACCTAAGCGCGCCCTGCGATCGTCCGGATCTTTTCTGCTATCCTGTCCACGTTTCAAGTTAACAACAAAAGGAGGCAGATCTTTTTCAGTTCAGGCTCCTACCATCTGGAATAAGCTACCGGAGGCACTTCGCAGAGAACCCAATCTTCTCCATTTTAGGAAGTCCTTGAAAACCTTACTCTTTAAAGACGCATTCCCATCTCAATAGTTGGTTACTAGATCAGACACCTCTATATTCTTATTTCATCTTTGTTGCTGTACTTGGTCAGTAGAGCTTTGAGACCTGTCGGTGAGTTGGCGCGATACAAAACCCAGTTACAAATTACAAATTACAAATTACAGACAGTTCAAGCAAAATAAGTATTGCCGATTGTCCCCTGTCTGCCAGCTGACGAAGATCATCCATCACGGTCACCAGAGCTGACTCAGTTCCGTGTTCTGGACGGAAACCAAATTGTACATCTGCCAGGCAACTGGTCTGTTCTACAAAAACTGACAGAGATTTGCTGACCAGGTGTTCAAGAATTTTCACTGGGTAGGGGAGGAGAGAGATAGGCCGATAATTGCCCGGGCAGGTTGAGTCAAGGGTGGCCTTCTTCAGGAGTGGCGTGACTACAGCCTGTTTCCAGCCAGAAGGTACCACTCCACTAGAGAGTGACTGATTACAGATCTGGCGAAGCCTAGGGAACAGTTCTGAGGCAAGTTCCTTCCAAATTTTCTGAGGGAGGGGGTCCAAAGGAGAGCCTGAGGAGATGCCCGAGGCAAGTCTGCTAAATTCCTCTTCCGAGAGGGTCTCAAAATGGTCCAAGAGACTCGGTTTACCGGTCCCTTCCCCAAACTGTATGTCAGCATAAGGCACTCTGCTCTCACTATCAACTGAGGTAGCTACTTTAGGAATCACACTTCCTACCACCCCGGAGGTGTCATTTTTTAGCCCCATGATGATATTAATTTTTTCGTGGAAAAAACTAGCTAAACTGTCACAGAGATCTTGAGTGGGCTGGATCTGGTTTTGAGAGCATTGAGGGTTAGTGAGATCATAAACTAATTTAAAAATACATTTAGACTTATTTGATGAGTTTAGAATGATCTCAGCGAAGTATTCCTGTTTGGCTACAGAAATTTCTTTTTTATACAGAGATATGGCCACTTTCCAAGCAGCCTTATCCTCATCTGCATAGCGCTTCCTCCATTTTAGTTCTGCCTGTTTACATTTAGATTTAAGGTCTTTAAGATTTTCATTAAACCACCTGGCGGAGGGTCTGCCTCTATTTTTACAGCGTTTCACAGGGACAATATGATTAATAATGTCAGTGATATGGCTACAAAAGGCCATATAATTCTCTTCCACTGAGTTAAGTGCACAGAAATCCCCATTAAAAGGGAACAGTGGTGCCTGTGTCGCTTTTTCCAACAGCCTCTTCCAGTCCCTACCCAGGAAGTTCCTCACATCCCTAGGAGCAGTGGCTCCTCGGCTTGGGATGGCCATCGAGAATTTAATCAAATGGTGGTCAGTCCAATCAACCAGAAGAATTTCCATACGATCAATAACCCTATCCTCCGTGAAAACTAAATCGAGCATGTGTCCCCTAATATGTGTAGGTCCGGTTACTCCCTGAAATAGGCCCAGGCTTTCGCAGGATTGGAAAAGAGTATGACAACCTGTATCTAGGGTCCCATTATGCCAAAGATTAAAATCCCCTACAATAAGCAGTCTCAAATGGCTGACAGCCATATTATTAAAAACATCTATCAGCATCTGCAACTGAGACGGACTGATAGCACCCGGAGGTCTATAGCATACTATGCCATCCAGAAGATGCTCCCTGGGGTCTTTTAAAGAGAACCGCAGGAGCTCAAAACCTCTACTACGTCGATATCCAGAGTGGCAAAGTCCCAACTATCCTTAAACATAAAGCCCACCCCGCCCCCTCTGCCTGTGGTCCTAGGCTTATGGAAGATCTTATAGCCTGGAGGGCAAGCAGACCAAGTTCAAGACCGGAGTCAGGAAACTTCCAAGTCTCAGTCAAGAGTAGCAGGTCAAAATGATGCACCTCAAGGAGCAATTGGATCTCAGTAGCGTGTTTGGGGAGGGATCTAACATTAAGTAGCCCACAGACCAAAGCTTCCTTCCTAATGAAGTCGGATTCTGGGCTAGCCAATTTCTCAAATATAGGCATACCCACCCCCCAAAAAAAATATATAATATATATATATAATACCTACTGGCGGTCGGTAATATATGCTGTATATCATGGTGAGTTACCTCACCATAGTATACAGCAGAGATCAAACTCTTTAAAATTAATTGCCGGCGTCAGGAGCGGATCTGGAGATCTGACTATAGTGCAGAGCATCAGAAGGAATACAACTGAGCTTTAGAGGACTATAAAACGGAAATAAAACAGGTCAAGACGTCGTATTTTACCAATAAAATTCAAGAGGCCACAAACTCCGCCAAGGAACTATTTAAAACCGTATCGGTTCTAACTAAGTATCCTCGAGACACAGTGTTTGTCCCAGACCAAAATTTCGTTGACAAACTGGCTCTGTTCTTTCAGCAAAAAGTTCAAGATGTTTACAATGAACTTGTTGGTAAATGTGGGAAATAACAACAGGGAAACAATTGAGACTTCTTTAACCCTGAACTGTCTATCCCAATTTTCCTTCCTTAACAAAAAACAGGTCACCAGCCTGCTTACCCAAACTAAATCGGGTTCACCCTTAGATCCATGTCCCCCATATATACTCCATCTGGCCACTGAAGTTGTAAGTACTTTTCTGACACCTCTTCTTAATGAGATTATAAGATCCGGAGTCTTTCCTCAAAGATGGAAGAAGGCCTGCAGAAGACCCATCTTGAAGAAAGACTTACTGGACCCGCAGGATACAAAGCATTATTGTCCTATATCCTGTCTCCCTTTGCCATCTAAGATATTGGAGAAAGCTATGAACCAGGAGCTGATGGAGTTTGTGGACCATAACAACATCCTGGACTCCACGCAGCACGGCTTCAGATCACGTCACTCGACGGAATCCGCTCTAATAATGGCAACGGAAGAAATCCGTAGGAACATGTATGAAGGTGGCAGAGCTGTCCTAATATTACTTGATTTAACGGCAGCTTTTGACACCGTTAACCATGGGATCCTACTGGGAAGGCTCAAAGCTGTAGGTATTAGAGATACTGCCCTAACCTTACTTGGGTCCTTTTTGGAGTCAAGAGTACAACAAATATACTGGGATGGAATTCAATCGGGAGAATTTTTTCTCCAGTGTGGTGTCCCCCAGGGATCGGCATTATCCCCCACTTTATTTAATCTGTATGTGACCCCATTAGCAACACTGATAAAAGATCAAAGCCTGCAACTGGTGTCATATGCAGACCACACTCAGTTAGTAGTGTCACTTACTCAGAGTGTTGAAGTCACAGCTGAGCGCTTCCGAAACTGCCTTATAAGTGTTAAGAGCTGGATGAATAAGAATTTTCTAAAGCTCATCACTGAGAAAACAGAGGTGATAGAATTTGGCCAAAAATCTTCTATTTGGAACCAGTTATGGTGGCCCTCAGAAGCTGGCATCTTTCTCGTTCCGGCACAGAAAGTTAAGAACTTAGGTTTCGTGATTGACAAAGATTTAACACTTACCTCACAAGTCAATCAGGTCACCTCAGCCTGTTTCTTCACGATTAAGGTCCTTCGAAAAATACTGCCATTTATACCTTTCTCATTAAGGAAGACAGTAGTTGGAGCCTTGGTTTTATCACGTATCGACTATTGCAATGCAATGTATGTGGGAATTGGAGAAAGACAGCTCTCCAAACTCCAGTCACTGCAGAATACTGCTGTAAGAGTGCTGTTGGATCTCCCAAATCACCCGACGTCCAATGGCATAAGGCAGCTACACTGGCTTCCTGTTCGACGAAGGGTGCAGTTCAAGGCCTTATACCTGGTATACAAAGCTGTAAATGGAGGAGGTGCAGAGGATATGAAATCTCTTTTTCCTTGCTATGTACCATCTCGCACATTAAGATCTGGTAGCCTGGGCCTGATCTGTTTGCCAAGGATAAAGAGAGCCTGATGGGGTGGCAATGCGTTTTCATTTCAGGCGACAAAGCTCTGGAATTCTCTGCCCACCGAGATACGACTGGAAACTAATAAGATCTGGTTTAGAAACACCTTAAAAACTTGGCTATTTACTAAATCCTAGACTGGAAATGTTCATCCTAATCCTCACACAGCGCCAGGACGCCTCGGCAATAGTGCGCTTAATAAATAATTCAGTCAGTCAGTCAGTCAGTAGGTAGTTATAGTTAGGACCTAGTTACTCTAGGAAAATGGCAACATGTTATTCCCAATAACTTTGGCGCCGATTGACGAATCTTCGCAACGTTTTCAAAACGAATTCTTTGTTGAGATCAGCTCCTATGTTGAAAGGTTGGGGGTGATTCGTCAAGGGGGGCCCAGAAAAAAGGGGGGTCCCAAAACGTGTTTTCTCCATGTTAATTTCCATAGGAAACTTTAGACAAGGCTACAGGTCGAACAGGTGAACGGAATTACCCCAAATTTGGCAGGGAGAAGGGTCTTGGTCTATAAAGCACACTTTTGTTTATTTGGTGTAAATTCATTCAGTAGTTTTTGAGAAATATCAAAATGTACAGATATTTATATTTGGGAATTCTGCCATCTGATTGGCTGAGGCGTTACGAACACAAGCTTGTTGCTGATTCGGTGTGAGCGGTTGCAACTAGGAAGTGTTGGCCGCCATTTTGTGATTCCGTTGAAGCGAGTAAGGTGATAAAAGGGGGGGAAAGTGGGAAATAGGAGGGTAGGAGCACTGTAACCTCTGTGGGGTGTTTAGGGTGTGCTATAGAGGGGGTGCGAAGCAAAGTATTTACTCCTACCGGTGTGTAAGTGGTGGGCTATGGAAATTAAGTGAGGTATTGGGTAGAGTCTGATGTGGGTAAGGTGAGCTGGTGCGGGACTCGAGGATTAAAGCGTGAGCCCAAATTGTTTGTCTTATGCTGTGAAGTCATGTGCCGTGGCCGCTGCACTACAGTTGTGGAAGTAGTGTCCGGATGTGTTTATAACTACTAGGACGAACTACTGACACGTACTGATATGAAAGTCCTGGGGTACGGAATATATGTGAGGTATTGTGTAGAGTCTCATGTTTCTAAGCTGAGCTGCTGCCGGAGTCGGGGATTAAAGCGTGAGCCCAAACGGTGTGTCATATGCTGTGAAGTCATGTGCTCTGGCCGCTGTGCCACATCTGTGCAAGTAGTGTCAGCATGTAGTTATAGGTACTTGGATGAACTTTTGTTTAGAACATTGTAGCTTGTGTATGGTGCTTGGGTGGTGTTGTATTGGGAGTGCGAAGGTAAATCAATATGGTATTTGTAGAGCGCAAACTACTCACCCCTATGGATGAGTAGAGCTGGGGATCAAAGCGAGAGGTCTGTGCTGCAAAGTGAGATGGTCTGGCCGCTGCGCCACAGTTGTGTGGAGAATACATTTGAGCGAGGGTGCGGGAGTTGGCGTTATATGGCCCTAAAATAGGGGGCCTAAGTTGTAAGTTATAGGGTGGCTCTAAAAAGAGCCCTGGTGTTCATTAGTTGGAGCTACCTATAAGTGCTGATACACAGCTTCAAGTTATTCAGGAAAACTCGGTTTCCCTGATCTGTGAAGTGTACTCCATCACTTCTGTATATATCCGCCATATCAAAACGTATGTTGTTGTTGTATATGGACCCCATTTTGTGGTCTCTGAGGTATGCAGAGACAGCTTTGTTTACTTTTTTCTGAGATTTTTCAATCTGAGGACAAAATTGTTTGGACCATTTCCACTTCTGTCTTTGGCATATATTGGAATATACAAAGACCGTTTGAGGCAAAAGTAACATCAATTGTCCAAAGGTGTCCTTCATAAGCATTTCTAAATCTACCCCAGTCAATGTGCCTAGGTCGTTTCCACCACAGTGCACAATCATGAGGTCAGGGTGTTGGAGATGCAAACAGGTTTTAACCAAAGGCAACAATTGGTGCCACTTCAATCCTCTCTGTCCAAACCATTTAATGTCCACATGTTCTGCATACCTCTTGCACCAGAAAACATAGCTATGTCCTACGATCCACACAAGCATTTTGATGGTATGGAAAGATGTCTGTAGCTCATGCAGTTCCTTCGTAGAATAGGAGATATGTTTAAAGATGGGGAACTAGTTTCTTTTCGCATACAAAACGGTACCTGATTGGGAGATGAAAAGCATTGTTTTTTAAAAGTAGGGTGCACATTCGTTTTGTGGAAAAGTATGTTTGTGATGGGTTAAGAAAAAGCAGTTTGCACGTACATATTATAGTACATATTATAGGATAAAATGTGCTCAACTCAACCACACCTGCTACTTGCATTTGGAAGGCACTGTTCGAACTTAAAACAATCGTGAACTTTTAACCTGCACGTGCCGTTAAATGTTCGAGAAAATGTTGCAAAAAAATATCGTTAGGTTTAAAAACACTGATGAAATTTTAACCTCCACGTGTTGTAGAATGTTCTACAAAGTGTGTTGATAGAATACGTTGCATTTCTGACTTCGTTGTGTACCTGAATATTAAAAAAACGATTTATATGGAAAAGTAGAAAGACAGTAATAGAGAAAATTTTTGAAAGCTAAAAGAATCAAGGAACTATTGTAATTTTTTATGGATTACCTACTGCCGGTCGACAGTAGGTAGTTATCACTGTTAACGGTCTGAAAGTGCGGTGTTGCTCAGAGTGGCATGGTGGTGATATGATATGCTGCTACACTCTGGTATGAAACCGAGAGTCTAAACCGTGAGGTCATTGCTGTAAAGTGATATGGTCTGATGTCATCAGTGATGTCTGACCATGTCATGAGTGATGTAATATGTGACATCATCAGCAGTGCATTGCGGGCGCGCGAGTTATAGTTAGCTCAACTAACTATAACAGGCGAATTTCTCTGGTTTTATATGAGTCAAATGTTCAACTAACTATAACGTCCCTAAAACCTATGTTTTTTTTTTACTGAATTTCAAAGGTTATTTAAATGCTAATTCCTAACTATAACATCTGTAAAACCTATGTTTTTTTCAGTGAATATATATATATATACATTTTTTTTTTTGTTTTAGGACAAACTGTATCGACTTGCTCCAATTTATATATATATATACATTTTAATTACAATCAGCCTGAAAGATGCCACGCTTTTTCATCTTTAACCATAGCGGCCGCGCGCCTTTAATTTTTTCTGCAAGCTCCTGCATAATACATTTTAATTACAGTCAGTGCGACGGCCGCCGCGTTTCATCTCTTACTAAGTCGGCCGCACGCATTTCTTTTTTTCTGCAAGCGCAGCTGTCTATAATACTATCCTAGGCCTATGCTTTAACTTTTACATCGAAACTACTGTACAGAGACGCGACATGGGGCTTATTCACCCCGCATGGCAGCAGAGCAAGGATGTTTGGGAACCATTGCTGCCCATCGTAGCCAACACACCGTAAGACTGGGGTGCTCCTTTAAGATTACTTACCACATTGCTTCCACTTAGCTTAACAGGGGAGCTAAAAGGAGTGGGGAGAAGGGGGGTTGAGCAACTTTGTAGGGACACAATAACTTTATTTTAATGAAAGGCCACTCTTGTCGAAGCGTGAATTGCCAATGCTCGTTACTGCTTCCTGGCATGGCGTGCACGAAGCAGCGGAGGGGTGGCGTGTTTTTTATTTTCTATCGCCCTTCTTCCCCCAAGCACTGCTCCGTGCTTGCCCTCCCTCATCTCGGCACATCGCCCCCTCATGGTCAAGATCGAGCAGATTTTACCTTTGTTCTAGAGAGGGGATCTCTTTAATCATTGTAACAGTGGAATGCGGTTAAATACACCTCGAGTAGACTTTATGCCATTGTTGGGTGTTGTGCACTGTATCACTTCAGTTCTTGAGTCACACAGAGTGTCAGTTTCATTATTTACCTAGTCTTGTTTTTGCACCCTTTCCATCCTACTCCGTGAATAGATTTATGTCGGGGTTTTAAGACCTAGCGAAACCATCCAGGCAGTCTTGGAATTGCCTTGTTGTGTTAAACATGTGTTCAGTGTTTTGAAAATGATTATCTGCACACATTTATTGTCCACTTAGACTTGTATGCTACCACGCTTCTTCTTTTGCTGTCTGCGTTGGGGGCCGAGATTTGTAACATGGATTTGCGTTCCTCTGCGTGGGATATTTTTCAGCTGAGCAGCAGAGATTGCTGGGGAGCGATCATTATGGAGCTTGGGGACACCTACTTGCTCGGTTTGCTTTTCTGGTAGTGCGTTCTAGTTCTTCAAAGATATTCCTCAGTTTCCAGATTTTCTTCAAAGAAACCTTGCAGCAAGTACCGCTTATAGTGGGTGTGATAAAACTGTAGAGTAGCTAGAGTTAACTTGCAAAAGTATAGTTGCAAAATAAAGGGGGGTATTGGATGGACTAGAGCTACTAATTGAAAAGGGCCATGGGTAGGGGAGGAGGTTTTCGCATTCACTGTGCTGCCCCTGAAGTTGGACCTTTCAAAGTGTTCTAAGTGTTTTAAGTGGTTTCTTGCCTCATTAAAAAAAGAAAGTGTGACTTGAGTGCTTTTAGTTGGGGATATGTTTTATAACTCTTTAGCTAGCAGTTTACTTTGTAGTTAAGCTAACTTTCCAATCTGCCTGGGTTTTCCCAAGCAGCCCTTTCTGAATACAGCCTTCCCGAAAGTATATGGGAAAGACTATTATTTTCTTAACTTAAGCAAGTCCTTCCCTATTTTATAATTCCCTTTTCCATTGCTGTCATTTATTTTTCACCTACCCTCCCTCATAACCTATTGCCCATTTTCTGATTCACCGGCTCCGTAACGTAATATGAATGGTAATAGCAGCTGTGCAAATTTGATCACTCCACTGCAAACAAAAGACAAAAGTAAAAAACATTGTCATTCACGTCTAACTTTCACAAATGCGAGACCGATTGATTTGCAAATGCTTGTTCAGCTTAGGGAGCCAGTCGATCTCGAGGAGGTGGTTCCACATGACCTTGTCCCTTTACCAGCTCTGGCCAGTCTAAGTCCAATTGTCCTACATGATGCAGGTGAGAATGATGTAGTGTAGGCGCAGTCATCGACCCTCTATTAATTTTGGTATGGATGTTTTTTCACCTGCCTGAGGGAGTGACCTCACATAGATACATTTGCACGTCGCAACTGAGAGTTGTCACTTGCAGAAAAATTGGTTGCCAGTACTTCTGTGGCGCCACCACCGCCACTACCTTGGCTTAGCACTTGCAGATTTGGCACTCACTTGTTTATGGAAAGTTTCAAAACACTGTGACACAGACACCAGTGGTAGGTGTTTGTAGTAGTTTCTCTTTCGGAGAAGTGAAACAGTCAGAACATTAATCTAATTTTGCATTGATTTGCCTTTATTGTTAAGAATCGTCGTCTGTTGGCAGATGCAAACTGTTCAGCTTCAAACTTAATAGCGGACCAGTCCCTCCTTTTTAGGTCGAGCCTAGCAGCAGCGTGTATGCACTGCTCGCTCTACGAGGCATGCAGTAGTCGAGTATGCTGTGGAAGCCTCGCCTTCTCTCCGCACATATTTTTGATTGGCTGGTGTCATTGTCCTTGGTAAATGCTGTTTTTTGATTGATAATGAGGCTTGTTAGTCCCTCCTTGTTACCGCCCTGTCGCCATTTATTACCTCCCATGAGGACTGGGTCTTTTACTTGTGGCGTTACACGGTGTCCTTCATAAGTCGGTAAGCACTATATTTTTTTATTTGCAGCGCGGTCAGCTTCCACTTTAGCGGCCGCACTTGTTTATTTAACTAATTTGCCGTCCTGGCCGAAAGTGAGCGTTTCTACTCACTAATCTAACAAGCATTTGCAATGCAATAGGTCTCGCATTTACACAAGTTTCAGATATTGACATTGTAAATAACAATGCCTTTTATTTTTGTATTTCGTTTTTAAAACCTAAATAAAAGGCATTGTCATTTACAATGCCAATAGCTTAAACTCGCGTAAATTCGAGACCTATTGCATTGGAAATGCTTGTTTAGTACTTCCATCAGAGTTTACTTAGGACAAGAACTATATGAACATATATACAAGGCAGTAAGCAATATCTTTCCACGTTGTGAACTTTGAATATTCTTTCTTACATGACTGTAAAGTACTTTTGAATTAATTTAAAACTGATAGAACATCAGCAAAATCTGATAACACTTTCATTACTTCAAATAGTTGATTATCCACCGAGCAATGAGTAATGAGTGCATGTTGTGACCTTTTTTATGTCCTGTGCTTAGTCCTCTAGTTCCCAGATCTTGTGGTTTTAAGCTATGCACAGCAGGCTCAGGTGATTAGGTTTTGTGCAGGAAAATGGAATGCATTCTGTGGACTCCAGTCCTGCCCACTCCCAGTACTCATACTCCCTGAGTTCACTGCATGTAAACTTCATTTATGAAGGCACTTGTTGTATGCCCTGCTTCCACACCACTTGGCTGCGGAGCAGACTACCTGTTTCCTTTGGTCATGTCAGTCATTTTCTTGACTAGAATGTGTGGCATTATGCCATGCTCTTTTTTCAGTCGCGTACCACTAGAACCTACAGTATACAGTGTTCAGTTGTGTGCAGCAGGGCAGGGTCTGTTGGTAGGTTACAGCATGCAGCCATGCCCTGCCTCCTCTGCCCAGATCACAGTGTACTCTGTATATGACCCATTTAATGCCTTGCGCCTATTCAGCTTACCCCCAGAGCCTGCTGCGCATGACCAGATGTCCCTGGTCTTAGGGCTTGACTGCTCCCCGACACTACTTCTTCCGTCATTGGCCTTTGGCTGTCACCAGTCACCATGGTCCTAGAATCTGCTGCGAACAAGGTCTGTGAACAGAAACTCTAAAGACGGGCCATTATTTACAAATTTCTAGTCAGGTTATTTATTTGCCACTTCAGATTTACTTTTAAGGTTGGCGCCTACCAGACAGCACGGCTGTCTGGTTTGCAAAGACATCTTGGGGACATTCTGAAAGCTTCCCTGGGAATGCATTCTGCCTATTGCTTGCCATTGGCTTTGTGGTTTGTAACTCCTATGTATTTGCTGTCTTTATTTGTTTCAGACTGTCCAGCAGTCTTTGTCCCTCTTGTGGAGCATAGCTTGTCCGCCATCGCTCCTTGTATTCTTCAATGAATGCTCTCTTTCTATAAATAGGCCTTTACATTTTGTTCTCCTCTTGTCACGTTTGCTGTGCATTCCAAGACAGATGTCAAATGCCTAGCTCTGTCTTCTATGGGAGCTTCGTGTTTACTTTACATTCTCTGTCTTCAAAGTGAGAGGATTTATATGACAAGCTTGCTGTACATCCATGTGAGAGGAAAGGCTGTAGGATGTGTTTTTTTCTACCAAACAACATAATTGAATTGTCTGTCAATGAACCGTGCAAACAATTCAGAATTTATTAGAATTAGTAAAGCACAAACGAAGCACATTTCTGTCTAATAGTGTGGTGGAAACAAATATTTTATTACACTCAAAATTAATCAATATACTTGGTGATGCCATTTCCTCACATTATAGTTTCTGTGCTGTATAGTTTTATTAGGACAACTGCAAGTCTCTTCAAATGTAACGGTCATTTCAACGGAAAATGTGCTGTTGGCAGTGGCAGCACATTACCACACCATGCACACTCCACTCAACTCCATTCTACGACACTCTACTCCACTCTATACCCCTCTATGACACTCTGCACTATGCAACTCCACTCTATGCCACTCTGCTCTATGCTACTCCCCGCCACTCTTTTCCACTACATGCCACTCTGCTCTATGCCATTTCACTCTACGACATTCAACTCCAAACCACTCCACTCTATTCCACTCAACTCTGACACTGCACCACTCTACGACACTCAACTCCACTCTATGACACCCTACTACAGTCTACAACATGACATTCTGACACTTCACTCTAGGCCACTCCACTCTACGCCACTCCACTCGGCGCCCTCCATGTCACTCCACTCTACGACACTCCGCTCTATCCTGCTGCATACTATTTCACTTTACTCTATGCAACTCTACTCTGCACTACTTCGCTCTATTCCACTCCACAAAACTCCACAACAGTTCATTCTACGATACTTGACCGTTTGACACTTCACTCTAGGCCACTCTACTCCACTCTGACACAATACTCTACGCCACTGTAATCCATGTCATGGTACGCTAGTCCACGCTAAACCCCTCCACTCTACACCACTATACTCCAGTCAACGCCACTCCACTCTGACATTCTACGCCACTTGACTCCACTATATGACACTCTACTCCAGTCTACGCCACTCCACTCTACAACACTTCACTCTGGGCCTCTCCACTCTGGGCCTCTCCACTGTGGGCCTCTCCACTGTGGGCCTCTCCACTGTGGGCCTCTCCACTGTGGGCCTCTCCACTCTGAGCCTCTCCACTCCGGGCCACTCCACTCCGGGCCACTCCACTCTGGGCCTCTCCACTCTGGGCCTCTCCACTCTGGGCCTCTCCACTCTGGGCCTCTCCACTCTGCGCCTCTCCACTCTGCGCCTCTCCACTCTGCGCCTCTCCACTCTGCGCCTCTCCACTCTGCGCCTCTCCACTCTGCGCCTCTCCACTCTGCGCCTCTCCACTCTGCGCCTCTCCACTCTGCGCCTCTCCACTCTGCGCCTCTCCACTCTGCGCCTCTCCACTCTGCGCCTCTCCACTCTGCGCCTCTCCACTCTGCGCCTCTCCACTCTGCGCCTCTCCACTCTGCGCCTCTCCACTCTGCGCCTCTCCACTCTGCGCCTCTCCACTCTGCGCCTCTCCACTCTTTGCCTCTCCACTCTTTGCCTCTCCACTCTTTGCCTCTCCACTCTTTGCCTCTCCACTCTTTGCCTCTCCACTCTTTGCCACTCCACTCTTTGCCACTCCACTCTTTGCCACTCCACTCTTTGCCACTCCACTCTTTGCCACTCCACTCTTTGCCACTCCACTCTTTGCCACTCCACTCTTTGCCACTCCACTCTTTGCCACTCCACTCTGCGCCACTCCACTCTGCGCCACTCCACTCTGCGCCACTCCACTCTGCGCCACTCCACTCTGCGCCACTCCACTCTGCGCCACTCCACTCTGCGCCACTCCACTCTGCGCCACTCCACTCTGCGCCACTCCACTCTGCGCCACTCCACGCCACTCCACTCTGCGCCACTCCACTCTACTCTATGCCACTCTATGCCACTCTACGCCACTCTATGCCACTCTACTCTACGCCACTCTACTCTACCCCACTCTACGCCACTTCACTCTACGCCACTTCACTCTACGCCACTTCACTCTATGCCACTCTACTCTATGCCACTCTACTCTGCCACTCTACTCTATGCCACTCTACCACTCCATTCTACGCCACTCTATGCCATTCTACTCTACGCTACTCAATTCTGCTCTACTCTGCCACTCCAGTCAATGCTACTCCGTTCTATGCCACTCCACGCTACTCCATTCTACTCCACTCTGCCACTCCACTTTACGCTACCCCATTCTACTCCACACTGCCACTCCACTCCACTCTACTCCACACTGCCACTCCACTCTACGGTACTCCATTCTACTCCACTCTGCCACTCCACTCTATGCTACTCTATTCATCTCCACTCCACTCCGCCACTCCACTCTATGCTACTCCGTGTCACTTCAGTCTAGGCCATTCTACTTCACACTACGCCACTCCACTCCATGATACTCCACTCTGTGCCGCTCCACTCCACAATACTCGACTCTACCCCACTCTGACACTCTATTCTATTTCACTCTAGGCCACTCTTCTCCACTCCACAGTACTCCACCCTACGGCACTCCACCCTACTCCAATATAGGACACTCTACTCCACACTATTCCAGCCCACTCTGACACTCAATGCCACTCAGGGCCACTCCACTCTACTTCACTCTACTCTACTCCACTTCAATGTACGGCACTCTACTGTACTCTACTCCACTGTACTGTACAACACTTTGTTCCATTCCACGATACTACACTCAGCGCCACTTCACTCTAAGTTACTCTACTCCTCTCTATACTACTTCTTTCTAGGGTGCTCTACTCACTCTACGACACTCACCTGTACAACCTTCCATGATACTCCATTCTACAACACTCCAGTCTCTGGTGCTCTACTCCAGTTTATGCCACTCCACGTTATGACACTGGCAGTCTACAACACTTTGCTCTGTGCTATGCCACTTTACGCCCCTACGCTCTACGATAGTCTACTCCGCGCCCCTCCACTTTGTTCTACGCCCGTCTGCTCTACGCCCCGAGACTCCACTCGACAACTCTATGCCATTCCATTCTACACCACTGTATTCCACTCTGCTCCATGCCACTCTCCTCTACACCACAAATCTTTAGCCCATGTTGGTGTACAACATGGCTAAAACACATTGGCTGAGCCAATAGCTCATGCATAGGCAAGACCTATTGGCTTTAAAAGAAAAAAAAAGCACCAGTCACGTGGTTTCTTTCTATTTCCCTGCCTATTATATTTCTGTAATATTGTGTTCAGGAACCAACATTACCATAGTTCTCTAGTGTGTAAACCTGATAATGAATGTCCCTGGTCACCTTGTGGACACGGTGCATCCGCCATAGGTCCAGTTTACTCACTTTGAGATGCCTGCCTCTTGAGTTTAATCTGTTCTACCTGTGTTTGTGTGTCCATGAGCCCCACTCCTATAGTTCAGCAGTGGGTTAGGCGGACCACTTCTAAGGACCGCAGACGTAAGCTGCTAACTTTAACATGATCGAGAAGGACTCCACTGTATTTTCATGCTTTTCCAGGATCCATGGTGACTGTCAGGGGCACTCATAGATACCCACCGACTCCAGTCCATGTATTTTGCTCTAGTCGAGCTCCACTAACTCTTGAGTGAAGCAGCAGAGGATCTGCCATTGCCTGGTGTTGATCTTTGTGGGGCAGTGGAATGGTGACTGTCTGCAAATCACATCTGGATTTGTAGAATGTGCAAATGAGTGGCTGTTCAGTTTCTTCTTCTGTGACTGCAGCCAGTTTGGAAGTTGATATTGAAAAATATTAATCAGCCCAGTATGGATGCTTGCCCAGTTCATTGTTGTCTAATCCAGCTGGCAACATAGTTTAGTTTATTAAGATAAAAAAAATTCCATCTAAAATATTGGGTGAACCGTTTCTCGGAAACTGCTTTGCCATAATGCACAATCCAAATAATATCTCTAACTTCTTTAATTAATTGGTCCATTATGGTATAGGAGTTTTTGAAAAAAGATTAACTCATTATTTTGAATAAAAAATGTTATTTTCAATCATCTAAAAATTACCATTATTTGAACACACTAGTCCTAAAACAAAAATGTGCACAAGTCCCTCTCGTCATATGTGTGTATGTAGTGTGTGACAACTGGACCGGTATGTAAGCCTGGCCTAAAAATGGTAGACAAGATATAAACTCATACACTATGAATGAGTCTATTAGTGAGTACCTAAAGGTCATTCTCTTTGGATGTACAATCCTTCTCTGAATCCGGACTATTTTAATCTTTTTATTGGACAAGTTTCCAAAATTGTATATAAGAAAGCACATGCCCCGTTTGTCAGCTCATATGTAAGCACAGAGAATGGAAATGCATATGGTTAAAAACAGGTCAGCTATATGTATGCTTGTCCTGACACAGAGGGCATTGTGGGAGACTAGGTGAGCAGGTACATAAATAGATGAAATTGACATCAAAGGAACAGCAAAAAGAACAAATCAAACCTCTTCTCCAGTGTCTTAGCTAACTAGATCATGTATGCTGTTTTTCTCTGACAGCCACACAGATGGGAGGAGGGCAGTCATTAACATACATGGATGTTTAGGTCTGGCGTGACATTGCAACTGTCAACTGACCTTTTGACCTACATCAATATTATTCTACCGCTCTTTGCTTCTACACAATTAAATATCCATTCCTATGCTATTTACCTGTAATGCTTTGCATTACCATACAACGTTCCGTTAAAGCCAGGACTATTGGCATTTCCAATACTTGTTTGAGAAGACTGATCCTTTTGAAATCCTGGTCATCCAGGGAGGAAAGACCTGGATTAAGGTCCTAAGACCCCTGTTGCTACAGCGTTTGTTTTAATTGTTTAATCGTAGCTAATTAAACACAAACATTGGCAAAGCCAATAGGTCTCGCCTATACAAGACCTATTGGGTTTGCCAATATGTTTTAGCCATGTTGTACACTAGCATGGCTGTTGTTCAGCATGACAAAACGTTAGTGGAGTAAAGGAGGGTGTCGTGAAGTGGAGTTTCGTAAAGTGGAGTAAAGTAGTGTTGTGTAGTGGAGTTTCATGGAATGGCGTGGAGTGTCGTAGAGGGAGTAGAGTGTTGTAGAGTTGAGTGGCGTAGAGTAGAGAAGAGTGTCAGTGGAATAGAGTGGAGTGGCATAGACTGTCGTGGAGTGTTGTAGAGCAGAGTAGAGTTGTGTAGAGGGTGTTGGGTATAGTGTTGTAGAGTGGCCTAGAGTTGAATTGTGTAGGTGAGTGGGATGGCATAGAGTGGAGTACAGTGGTCGTAGAGGCGAGTGGCATACAATGTCATAGAGTGTAGTGGCATAGAGTGGATTGGAGTAGTGTATCATAGAATAGAGTAGAGTAAAGTGGCATGGAGTGGCATAGAGGGAGTTGCGTAGAACGGAGTAGAATTTTGTACAGTGAAGTGGCATGGAGTGGAGTAAAGTGTCATATAGTGGAGGAGAGTTCAATGAAGCAGAGCGTCATAGAGTGAAGAGTTGTACAGTGGCCTAGAGTGAAGTGGCATAAAGTATTGTGGTGCAGAATAGATTGACGTAGAGTGCATTTATTTTTAGCAAAGTGGCGTAGAGTGCAGTGGCATAGAGTATATTGTTTCACAGAGTAGAGTGAAGTGGCGTGGAGTGGTTCTGGGTAGAGTGAAGTGGTGCAGGGTAGAACATAGAGTAGAGCTACGTAGAGTGCAGTAACGTGTGGTGTAGAGTGCAGTGAAGCTGAATAGATTAGAATGGTGTGGAGGGATGCGGAGTGTATTGAAGTAGAGCGCATTGGTGCAGAGTGCAATAGAGTGACGTAGAGTTGAGTAGTACAGAGAAAGGTGCAGTGGCGTAGAGTAGAGTGGTGCAGAGAGCAGTGGTGGCTCCGCCACTAAGGTGGAGGAGCGTCACCTCACTGCTTCTCTCGGTGTAAGGAAAGGACAAATAAAATGATAACTCGACGTTATCCTTTTATTTTTTCCTTCTGCAGCAGCTGGGATGGGCTGGGCTGCTCTACTCTCGGAGCAGAGCAGGGGTAAGAGTGGTGGGCGCACTCCTACCCCTGCCCTCTTAAACCAGCCAAACAGTCATGCGCACTTTGCATGTTCTCCACCCAAGCTGCATTACAGCCTCTGTGGAGAACATGCCCAGGCTCCCATTCGCTGGCTGAGCGCCGAACCACATCCCTCAGACCGATCACAACGCTGCATTGCAGTGTTTTGATTAGCTAAGGGGAGCTTGGGTGCTTCCTGTTTCTGGGCTAACACGAGAAACGACAGAGGAGAGATGCGGCGATCAGGTAAGTTGATTTATTTTGGTTTTTTACACCCCACCATCCCCGATCCATGCAAACCACCACTGGCATAGAGTACAGTCTGACAGCGAGTGCAGTCTTGCCGAGTAGAGTGGCACAGAAAAGAGTGGTGCAGAGTAGAGTGCCACAGAGAGTAGTGGCATAGAATAGAATGGTATAGAGTGCAGTGACAGAACAAAGTGGTGCATATTAGAGTGGCGTTGAGTTCAGTTGCAGAGAGTGCAGTCTCGCAGAATAGAGTGTCTTGGAGTGCAGTGGCATTGCAAAGAGTGGCGTTGGGTACAGGAGTGCAGAGTAGAATAGACTAGCATAGTGTGCAGTGGTATAAAGCTGCTAAGTAGAGTATAGTGGTGTCAAGTGCAATGGTGCAGAATAGTTGGCATAAAGTACAGTGGCATAGAGTGCATTGTGTTTGAGTAAAGTGGTATAGAGTAGAGTGCGGTGGCATAGACTAGATTGTTTCAGAATAGAGTGAAGTGGCTTTGAGTGGTGCAGTGGCATAGAGTAGTGGCATAAAGCGCAGTGGTGTACAGTAGATTGGCGTAGAGTGCGGTTGCGTAGAGTAGCTTTTTTTCAGAGTGGAGTGGTGCTGCGAAGAGTGCAGTGGTACATAGAGTGGGTTAGAGTGCACAAGCATTGGCTTGGAGAAGAGTGGTGCAGAGTAGAGTGGCATAGAGTTCAGTGGTGAAGAGTGCAGTGTTTCAGATTGTTGTAGAGTGCAGTGGTGTAGAGGGATGCAGAGTAAAGTGAGGTAGAGTGAAATGGTGTAGAGTGGCATAGAGTGCAGTGGTATAGGGTACAGTGGTGCAAAGTAGAATAGAGTGGCGTAGAGTACAGTGGCAAAGAGTGCAGTGGCGCAGAGTAGAGTACAGTGGCATAGAGTTCAGTGGTGCGGAGTAGATAGGCGTTAAGTGCATTAGTTTTGAGTAAAGTGAAGCAGAGTGGAATGGAGCTGAGTGGAGTGGCAGCGAGTAGAGTGAAGTGGCTCCAAGTAGATTGTGTCAAAGTAGAGTGGAGTGGTGCACTGTAGAGTACAGTGGTTTAGAGTGGATTGGCATAGAGAGGAGTGGTACAGAGTACAGTGCATAGGTATAAAGTGCAGTGTTGCAGAGTAGAGTGGAGTGGCGCAGATGGCAGTGGCGCATATTAGAGTAGTGTGGGGTAGCGTGCATTGGCATAGAGTAGAATGGTGTATAGTAGAGAGGAGTAGAGTGGAGTGGTGCACAGTAAATTGGAGTGGCATAGTGTGGAGTGGTGCAGAATAGAGTGGAGTGGAGTGGGGTAAAGTGGAGTATGCATTGTGTGTTTGTGCATTGCCATTACAGGCAACACATCTTCAGTTGAACTGACCATTACATTTTCACAGACATACAGTTTTACTGATAAAAGTATACAGCGCACCATCGATAATGTGTGGAAAATACAAAATCTAGTGTATTGATTTGTTTTGATCGTATTAAAATATTTGTTTTGACCACACTTCAGAATTACCAAAAAATGCTTCATTTGTCCTTTTCCAGTTCTGATACATTCTGAAATATCTGTACAGTTTATTTTCAGAAATGTAAATTTTGCTGTGTGCTACACCAAACATATATAGTACAACGATCCAGTGTGGAAATTACATCATCTAGTGTATTGATTTGTTTTGATCGTATTAAAATATTTGTTTTGACCACACTTCAGAATTACCAAAAAATGCTTCATTTGTCCTTTTCCAGTTCTGATACATTCTGAAATATCTGCACAGTTTATTTTCAGAAATGTAAATTTTGCTGTGTGCTACACCAAACATATATAGTACAACGATCCAGTGTGGAAATTACATCATCTAGTGTATTGATTTGTTTTGATCGTATTAAAATATTTGTTTTGACCACACTTCAGAATTACCAAAAAATGCTTCATTTGTCCTTTTCCAGTTCTGATACATTCTGAAATATCTGCACAGTTTATTTTCAGAAATGTAAATTTTGCTGTGTGCTACACCAAACATATATAGTACAACGATCCAGTGTGGAAATTACATCATCTAGTGTATTGATTTGTTTTGATCGTATTAAAATATTTGTTTTGACCACACTTCAGAATTACCAAAAAATGCTTCATTTGTCCTTTTCCAGTTCTGATACATTCTGAAATATCTGTAAAGTTTATTTTCAGAAATGTAAATTTTGCTGTGTGCTAGAACAAACATATATAGTACAACGATCCACAAGCACATCCCCAGTAGCCAGCATGATAGTCACATAAATCCTCTCACTTTGAAGTCTGCAAAAGAAAAGTAAACACCAAGCTCCCTGGAAGACAGAGCCTGACATTTGATAAGAACAAGATTTAAAGGCCTGAGTGTTTACAGAAAGCCAGTACTGGTGGAAGAATACAGTAATTTGAGTTAGGGCAATGGAAAGGGCGAACTCAAGCTGAACAGCCTAAATAAATAGAGCCAGCAAACAGAAAGCAAGCAAATGTGAGTTACAAAGCCAATTGCAAGCAATGGGCGGAATGCATTCCCAGGGAAGCTTTCTGACTGTCCCCAAGAATTTCTTAGCAAAGCAGACAGATTTGCTGCTGGTAGGCTTCGACCTAAAAATGTACATTTTTATTGGACAACATTAGGAGCAGAAAAGGGTTGTGCGGTAAAATGCAAAATGGCCTTCTTTTCATGCCACAAACAGTAGTCTGATATTCTCTTAATTGAATTGTATTTTGAAGAAAAATGTTGCACTATTACAATTTAATCTTCACTCCTTGCAAACTAGTCATCAATTTCTGTTAAATATAATGCCCAACAGTCATCAACTCGGCCTTAAGATACATATGGCTGGTCATAACATTGTTAAACGGCCATACACCTGAATTAAGAGATTGTGGAGTGACAGATGGGCAACGTTATAGGGACAGAGGATAAAGGAGTCTTATTTCTCTGCTCACAGCCATCCTGGAGTTCTAATGGGCCATCAATGTGATATGAATGTCAGTGCCAGAAGTGGGCTCGAGGATGTTAATGAACCTGTGAAATGATGATGATGACAAGAAACAATAAAATAGCATTTTTTTTTTTTTTTTTTTTTTTTTTTTTTTTTTTTTTTAGTTTTAATGGTGCATTTGAAAGATGTAAATCTCCAGATGACGCCCATGATCTCCGCATCTAGTTTTGTGCTAGGTAAATACCCAGTGCCGGCTTGAGGGCGGTGCAACTGGTGCAGTGATTGTAGGATGACCAGACGTCCCGGATTTCAGAGAACTGTCCAAATGATTTTCCTAATTTCAATACATGTCCCATTTTTTAAGACAAAGGTCAGGTCATCCTGCAAACCAGAATTAAAAGGTATGCTGTGCTCTCAATTCAGAGGCGCATCCAAAGTCGTTTATTTGTTTCTTTCAGGCAGCACAGAAGCAGGTCCACTGCCCGCTTCCAATGCATTATGGAAATGAAGTCCTGCACAGTACATTTCCCCCTCAGTGGGTTTTGCCCCGTCACGTCTCAATATTCTTTGCCCCAGTGAGCGTTCCGATGACAACTCTTGAGCTTGCCGCATCCAACTGTTTTCACAACCAGCTGCTCCATGTGTGGCCGAAGATCACGATCACACGGACCAACCTCACTTCATTATTTAAATGATGTAATGACTGCACTGTTTTGTTGCTGGACTGTCACTCTGGCCTGTGATCAAAGACTTGGGAGCCCGAAACGCGTTAGGCCAATTTGAATTGCCGAGGTTGCTGCAAGTTACGAATAAATCACACTTGGATCCTTCTGCGATAGTCATGAGCCTAAATGCTTTAGTCCTACTTTTGCCCTGTCCCGGTTTTTACTTTCCCAAGTATGGTCACCCTATGCTGTTGTCATATTTGATTTCCAAAACGTAGTGGAAATAAAAGACAAACAACTCTGCTCCCGCTGTTGCGATGCAGATTGCACAGTGTCCGCTCAGCTTAAATTCTTCATGTTTCGAGAAAAGGAGTGTATTTATATTGGTGAATGATGACTGCTTAAGTTCCCAAAGACAATTTCCTTTCTAGTGGGTAAGCAGATCCCTTGATGCAAATGTATTTTTTCCAGATCCTTTTCGATTTTAAAGCCGGAGCTTCTTTCGTGTTCCAATTAAATCCGTCCCTTCTCCTGTCATTCCGGCCCCCTCCTGATCTATAACCCATTCCTCTGGATTCGATAACTGAAGAGCGCTTTAGTGCCCCTGCAGCTTGCATCAGACAACATCTGCATCGTGACCACTGTGCCCCAGTACCCAGTAAACCAGACCACCCTCTTGTTGCACCTGAAGCAACCTTCTGCTGGCATTGTGACACCCCCCCAACCCCTTGCATCATCAAGGTCCTCCTAGTCTTGGCAGAAGTTGAACTCCTTTCCTCCTATAACACACAAACACTTTGGTTTCTTGGCCAGCAGTCGGTCTCTGGCATGGCTCTGCGCTTCTGGCGCGGAAAAGTTGTGTACGGAACTGAGGTCAGCGCGCGTGGGCGTGTCTGAGTAGCTCCGACGACGTCATCTCGGCGGCTACGACGCCAGCAACGTATGCGGAGCTGCAAAACGCCTACCGACGCGCAGGGGTACTGCTGACGAAAACTTTCCGGATCCAGTCTGATGCCTGGGGATATTCTAAGGTAAGGAATCTATCACTAACTAATGTCTCTTACAGATATATCGTTACACAAGTAAGTAACTTGTGCATCAAGGGGGGAAAGATTTTGGAGCTACTGACAACTATAAGAAGTAATTATTATTTTGTAATATTTTGGATCAATAAGGTCGTAGCCCTCTGTGTAACTATTGTTTAAAATGTTAATGTGAGTTTTGCACTATTAATGCTGCTGTCCAATATAAAAAATGAGAAACTATGGAGAAAATTCGGGTTTCTAATTGTTCTTTTAACAGGTTTCAAGATCTTGATATGAAATTCACTAAAGTGAAGCTTGATTGACTAATGCCTTATAACACAAGTAGCAAAAAGGTCGCAAAAAGCAGTTCTGTGTTTGGCATATGTAAAAAGTTTACTTAAACTTGTTTCACAAGTGCATTTTGGGCATTTTACTTAAATAAAGAGAGCTGTTCTGTTACTTTAAACAGGCCAGGCGTATAGTGACCCTGGCAACCCCACACGAGGCCCTCCAGTCCACTCTGTGGTTTTGCTGCATCATTAGCTTTGGCTGACTCCATTTTCTAATTAATAGTTTTTAAGATTATAGCATTTGAGTGCGTAATGCGGGAGATTTCACATCCTCCTGGTTTGAGAGCTTGGAAACCTTTAGGGATAGCTAGCTGTCAGCTGCTAATAATATTAATAATAACGTTATTATAATGATTGTTATTAATGATATAGTAATAAACAGGTTTATAGCTGACACAGTAAAGCCGCGTCTGGTATATTTAGAAATAGGGGCACTTAATAACCAGCAGGCTTTATTTATTAGCATAAGATGGATAGAAATTTGAGCTACTGAGCACTTAATTTGAGCCAGTGGTTTCTGGTGCTCAGCACCAGAACCTAATAATCAACACCAGCACTTTTCATCTACGGGGAGATTAAGTGATTTTCCCAGAATCACAGGATGTTGAGCCGACACGAAGTCTCAAACCTGGTTCCCTAGCTCCGAAATCGGCAGCTTCGGCGTTTACGCCACATCCTCTCCCCACTTTCATGGTTAGTAGTTGGTTGTGTTCTTTGCGGCACTAACAGGAGAAATAGGCTATTGTAAGCTGTCTCCTGACGATACTTCACGTTTTTTACAAATTAACCAGTGGAGCTACTAGGTTACATTTCAGATCTAGCCCACAAGACAGCCTGTCACCCAATGCCCCTAGTGACTGCAGCGGCCACCACCTGCAACCAGACACATGCCATCCCGTAATGAGCTGCCTGAACGTGCTGTGATGCCTCTCGGCCATGAGCAATTCCCTGGAAGTAGAGGAAGAACACTTTTTTATGCAATGCGTTTGCTGGCTTCACTTAATTGGGTCACAAAGATGGTGCACTTTAAAATAACTCCCAGTGTTAAGGCACCTGCTGCAGAGATCTTTGTGTGCCCAGCACTTTTCAGGGCATAACAATATAAGCAAGATAACTAGGGTGGTTAATGTACTTGCTGAAGAGACCTGTGTTTTGTCACGTCACAGTTTACACTCATCATAAAGTACGATAGAGGTTTGATGTGCCTGCTGCAAAGCAGAATTTGTAGCATGCCTATCACAGATTTTTTATTTATTTGTTGATAGGTCAGTGGGTTTTGCCACAAAGATCTTTTTATTACTTACAGTTCATAAGTTACAACCCTTCGAATATAACACAGCAAGTTATGCACTGGCATCAAACAGCTGCATGAAAGCTGCAAGGTGTGTGTCTAGAACGTTATTTATTGTTCTTAATCTTTATGTGTTCTAAGGTTGGTAAAAACTGTTCCATTGGGTAGCGATACATTGTTACTAGTATACTCAACCTCAACCACTGTGTTAAATTTTAAATCCAGAGTTTGTGTTTTTGTACACTAAGCATTCGTAACATACAATGCCTAAAAGTACAGATTACATGTTCCTCCAACACCTTGTATTCCTCGTGGTTTTATGGAACATTTCCTTTGCTGCTGAGCAGTTGTAAGGTATTTAAACTTATTGAATTCACCTGGATTTGTCGATACGCACCGGTGGCTCCAGCACGTGTGTTCCGCGAGCTACAGCGCGTGTCCCACAACCTTAAACAACAGTTAGCTCCAGTTTATGTGTTCCTCCAGCTGGCGTGCCTGTAATCTATGAAGCAAGTTTTTTTTTCTTTAGTATCCTACAGCGACCGGCACGCTTTTCATGTACCTGTAATGCCTAGATAATTATTTATTCTGTTGTTTCCTATAATTTTTTCTCCACATTCTTTAAGAGGTGAAGATTGGGCACTAGTTCTACTTCCTGTTACAGTGAACTAGTCCTCTTTCACAGTTATGAGTGTGCAAAATACTTCTTTAGCTCCTCCACAGGCATTTTGGCCAGCTGGATCTACACCATGTATGAAAAGCGGCGGAATGGAAGTCCTATTTTGAAAGTGACATTGCTACTGTGGATGAAGAAGGGAAGATGTCTCCTGCACAGAAAACATTTATTTTGTTGCATTCTATAGGACCTGAAGGTTTAAAGGTTTTTGAGAGAGTAGTGCATTTTTTTAAAAAACTATTGCTGATTTTGATAGTTATTTTTCACCTAAAGTGTGTAGGGGTATAATTAGATATAAGTTTTTCAAAAGGAAACAGGATGCCAACGAAGCTGTAGATGATATGTGGCATCTCTTTAGTTGTTAGTTTTTTATTGTAAGTTTGGTGGTCTACAGGAAGAGTTGATAAGCGATCAACTTGTGATGCATGTGAATGATCGGGCCATTCAGGAAAGATTGTGAGTTAATGGAGATGCTGATTTAGATTACATACTAGCAATAGTGAGCAAGGCTCACTTGTAGGAGTGCTAAAGTTGTACAAGCGGAAACTAAGGAAAAGAGTGATGCATTTGTTAGTAAAATAGGAAATAAAATGGCTCCGAAAAAAAAATTGGTGGTACCAAACAAAAATTTGACGTGAAACAGTCTGGAAGGAATGTTGCTACTGGAAAAAATAAGGATGGTTTGAGGTGCTATCGGTGTGATAGCAAGTATCGTTTGGCCAACAACAAATCATGTCCACCTTTCAAACAAAGTGTTCATATTGTGGCGTGGTTGGACATTCATCAAAGGCATATAAGAGGCGACAACGGGGAAGAGTAAAGTGTTTAGTGGATGAAAATTCTAGTGATGATGATCCTAACCAAGAAGAGAATGCATGCAAGTTTGTTTTGAGTATAAATGACTCCTCAGCTAAAGTTTTGAATCTGCAGGACAAAATTATACGGAAATAAACATTATGTTACATGAGGTTTAGAAGGGTAGAGTTGATGTGGATTCAGGTTCTCCATACAATATTGTAAATGAAGGTGTATGGAAATCTAAATTTGTTGACAAATTGGTAATGACTCAGAGAAGACTAACTTCAATCTCGAAGGATATTCTGGGGGAAAAAAATGATGTTTTGGGTTACCGTACACTTGTGTTTAGATTTAAGGATCGTGAGTCTTTAGGGAAGTTATTTGTGGCTAAAAAAGGTCCTTCTGTTCTTGGTTGGCAAGACCAAGGGAATTTACATATGATTTTGAATTCAAATTGTTTGGAACCAATCATGATTGTGGATGAACAGGAAAGCACTAGTCAAAGTATGTTATAGAATTTTCCAAATGTTTTGTGGGCAAAATGGTAAATTAAATGATCTTGAGCATGCAATTGTACTTAAGAAAGATGCCATTCCAAAGGTGTACAAAGCTAGAAACGTTCTGATGTTATTGAGGGAGGAGATTGTGAAGGAATTGTTGAAATTGGTATAGGGTGATATTATAGAGGAGGTGGAGTCTTCTCAATGGGTTTCACCCATTGTGTAGTAGCCAGATGCTGTAACGGAAAAATTAGGCTATGTGTTGATCTTCGCCATTCAAACAATAAAATCTTGGTGGATCAATTTCCATTGCCTAAAATTTCTGAAACGCTTGCTCTTGTAAAATATGCTAAAGTTTTTACCACTTTTGATCTTTCTGCTGCCTACCATCAGATTGTGCTAAAAGAAGACTGTAGGTCTCCAATGGGCTGTTAGAGATTCAAAAGAATACCCTTTAGACTTGCCTAGGCTGCAGCTGTTTTTCAGCGTGCCATGCATCATGTATTTTCTAAAATGTCTTATTTGCTTTCAAGATGACATTTTGATATATGGTAAAAACAAGGATGAGCATGACAGAATTTTACAGATGGTATTGGGAGTTTTGAACGAGAAAGGTTTGACCCTCGAACATACAAAATGCAAGTTTGTTGTGGATGAGTTACTTATTTGGGTCATGTGTTATGTGAGGACAGAGTTAGACCAAAACCTTAATTAGTGGAAGCTATTCTTTTGGCACCAGAACCGATGAACAAGTATGATGTTAGATCTTTCATTGGACTTGCAGAATTCTATTCAAAGTATGTGAAAAAAGATTCTATAAGGATTTCTAGTTTTTGTCAATTGCTGAAAAATAGGTGTAAATTTTTATGGAGTAAAGAGTGTAAAAAAGAATTTACTGATGTAAAAACTGCCATTGCTAGTCCACGGCTTTGAAAGGGGTTGATCCAAATTCAATGAGTGTGATTACCACTGATGCGAGTTCCAAGGGCATTAAAGCTGTGCTTTTCCAAGAAACAAAAGAACATGGTGAGGCGATTGTTGCCTATGCTTCTAGAGCTCTCACACCTTCAGAAATGAAGTACTCTGCCATTGAGAGGAAGACCCTTGCCTATGTATTCAGATTGGAGCATTTCCGGTCTTTTATGTGGGGTAAGGAATATTTGTTGCGCAGTGACCATTAGCCTTTGGTAAGACTGCTCACTACGGAATGTATACTTAAGGCATCTGCAGGTATATCAAGAATGTCTGAGACTGCAAGATTGCACATATAAAATTGTTTATGTGCCTGGGAAGGAGAACTTGACAGCACATTTTTAGTCTAGAACGCCGTTGCAAATCAAGGAGGATCTGAGTGTGGAATGGGATAAGTTTGATATAGCATGGGTTCATGATCAGGGCATTCCAGCTATAATGAAGGATATGTGAATGGATGAGTACTAAATGGATGTAGTTTTGCAAAACGTTCTGGGGTACATGGTTATTGGTTGGCCTACGAAAGATGCTTTTAAATCCGAAATAAGGATTTTTTGGGGAAGTTAGGAATAAACGTACTTCAGATGCAGGTATGATTTTGAGGGGAGAGAGAGTTGTTCCTCCAGCTGCTTTAAGGAAGGACATTACTGTGCAATGTCATGAGGGACACAGAGGTAGTGATGGGACCAAACAAAGAGTTAAGAAGGGATTTTGGTGGCCGGTAATGGATTTATTCATTGAAAGGATTGTGAGGAATTGCATTAGTTGCACTAATTCTGACAAAGCATTAAAGAGTTTGAGGCCTAGTATGGGTGAACCATTTATTGCTAATGAATCATTAAATACAGTTGCGCTGGACATAATGGTGCCTATTGGCGGTCAGTCAAGTATATCGTTGCACTTACTGATCTGTTTTCAAGGTGGCCAGAAGTACATGTAGTGGACAAAGTTGATACGCACACTGTTTTGAGTTTTCAGGATATGGTATTTACTCAGGAAGATTTACCAGTATGTATTATCATGAATAATGGTGTACAATTAGTGCCTAACGGGGCTACGGAATATTTTAAGAGTGTGGGAGTTAAGCATTGTACCGCTTCTCTTTATAATTCATGTTGAAATGGTACGGTGGAACCGTTCAGCAAAGTACTCAAGGGCGTATTCAGGTGCCGGTGAGTGACAGGAGCGATTGGGAATTGCAAATTCAGAAAACTGTGTGGTTCTACAGAATTCCCACTAATGAAATGACAAAATGTTCTCCTTTTGAAATTATGAGGGGTTGTATTCCCAGGAGCAAATGTGAACCGGGATGGTTGAAGAAGTGCACTTCCTGCAAGGTAGACTTTGAGAAGGTCTAGGAGACCCTTAGGGATACGCATGCAAAATACAAGGCATTATATGATTGGCTGATAAATCCAAGATTAAAATTGGTATGTTAGTCATAGTTAAATAAAAACGGGGAAGGTTAAAAAAGGTGAGAGTCCGTTCACAGGTCCTTTTGTGGTGATACAAGTTTTAAAAAATGCTATGAAATTAAGTGATGGGAAGGTATGGAATCTAAGAAGGATTACTATTTTGAAAGGTGAGAGACATATATATAGGGAATAGAGTGATGTGGAAATGAGTCGGAATTTTGATGGTGAGTTTTGGTAAGGAATTGAGATCCGAGGGAATGCTGTTGATGGTAGTTCACCACCAAGAATTGGGGTAGAGAGTACTTTGGAAGGGCATTTACAGAATTCTGATCAATCAGTTGGAGTTAAGGGAGGAAGTGAGCAGTTGTCTGTGACGAGGAAGAGAATGCGTAGGAATCCTGCTTGGATGTCGTAATATATATGTGAGGGAGATATTTGAATATTGTTTGTACTAGTTTCTTTGTGATAAGAGAGCTGTTTTCCTTTTAGCGTGTATTATTTTGTATAAGTTGTTTTTATTCTGCTTCTCAGTTAGTTTTTTGCATTCCGTTGTGTTTTATTTTCCAAGTTTTGTATCAGGAGATGTGTTGTGTATACCTTTAAGTCTCCTCCACTGTTGTCACAGGAGCCATGGAAGTGTTTGTTAATGGTTTCATGGCGTGTGAGAGACGGTTGCAGGGGATTTGACCAGCGAGAAGGACTGCTTCGTTGATGGTGTTAATTACATGAATAAATACTCATTATATCGTTATTTCGGGTGGGGTATTATTTGACAATGATTCACTGCAGTTCAATTCCCTGTTTATTGCCGGCTGCAGCGAGGCCTCCTGCCTCACCTTGAATACGGCCATCGTGGCTCCCAGGCACGTGGGTCGCAACGTAATCCTGCTAAGGGTGCATTTTCAGTAGTGCAATCGGTAAAACACAATCTATGATTATGATTAGGCTTGTTGTATTGATAGTAGGCGTGGCATTAGACAGCTTTTTAAATCCTTTCCCACCTGGCACATCTTCCTCCCCGGCTTCTCCATCCGTACACACTACACACCGCCCCTGCGTGAACCTGAGGCAGTCAGTCGCGGATTCGACAGTCCCACAAAGCAGTCTCTGTGCTCTCTCGTGAATGTTTCCTCTCCCAGTCAGCGCCGCCGTGTTTGCATGCCCGGCAGACGTGCGGGAACACCCTTCTTTTTCTGCCAGAGGTTGTGGCGCCAGGAAGACCGCGTTTTTTAATTGCTCTGGAAATCAGTGTGTTGAAGTTGGGATGGAACAAGAAGCAGCTCTGTTTCGTGCAGTTTTGCGATCACGCTCAGCGCATCAGAGTAATCCTGCTTGACAGCGGTATGAATATGGTTGCCTTAACAGTTGGTATGAAATCCTGGCCCCATAGCGCGAAATAAAAACGTTCACGCAAGCAGCAGCGCACCGAAAGAGCATCGATATAAGATCCTTTCTTTCGCGGTAACGGCAGTGGTTGAAGTGTGAAAAGTAAGGTACGGGAACTTAATCTTCAGTGCAAAGGGGGCAGTAGGGTCCGGGTCATTGGAGGACTGAAAAGGGCAAAATATCCCGCTACTATTTGTCTGTAGCTAACGACATATGTGTGTTTCATCCGATTGCTCAAGTGTTTTCAAAATTACACCCCGCACCCACCACAGCTGTACAGAATCCAGTCCACTCCTGAAACCAATCGCCCCGTGCTCCCCTTAGACACTTTATCACGTGCATACCTGAGAAGCATCACACTCGGCTGCCCTGAGGCCTCGGATGGTGCTCCCTTGACGCTCTTCACCACGTACCCAGCCCTTGCTTGTTGTCCGCCACCCCATAGCCTTGTGTGTCTCGGGCTGCACAAGGTTATTTGTTTCTTTCGCGCTCCGCGTGCTTGACGCACGTGTGATAATATGCGGGCAGAAATGCAAGGGCTAACTTGTGTTTAGTTGGTCTATGTGCAGATGCTCTCTGTCCGTTTGTATCAGCATTTATGTGTGCCCTGTGTGTGCGTGCACTACACAAAAGCCACATATATTGGCTTTGTTAATGTTTATTTGTCTTGTTTTATCTCCCTCTTGTTTTTTAACCTAGTAAAAGTTCACATGTTCACGGACTACAGTGGTTGCTGGAATATTAAAAATCACGTGACTAATATGTTTTTGGATTCCCTATGGGTTTCTTTTCTATTCCTTTAATTAAAAATGTTTGATTTTTGGTTGATTAGGAACGGATTTGTTTAATTTGAAAACGAAAATGGACTTTTTAATTGCCCTTCTATGTTTTGTACCACTGAAATGACCTTCTTGCACTCCAGTGGCTAGTTGCAACTTGCATCGAACTACTTGCCAACGGACTGTAATATTCACCTTACTACGGGTTTGATACCTGACAAGTTGTGCTCATGCCTCATGCATCTCTCCGTCCCACGTGCTGCCTCAATTATTTTGTAAATTGTACGCATTTGTTTGAAAATCAATTTGCTACTCGGTGTGCCAGCAGAATTTGTTTCCATTGTCTCACATACTCAGCATTTAAGTAAGATACTAGTTTATTTTTACAACAATAAAAATGTTGCTCGCATTTTTGTGTCCTGCCAAGAGTTAATCAAAAAGTCACATCGCTCTTCAGACATATTTTCCCGAGGAAACTGCGAATCATTATGTTTAACACATTTACATTTCTATCCGAGGCCTGCAGCCTGACAAGGAGGGTATAAAAGCATTTTCTCGTTTCTTATTTTAGTTGTTCTCTCTTTCTCCGCGCATGCTTGAGCTTGAAGCCACCCCTCAGCGATGGGCAGGTTAAAAGCAACAGTTCAGGAACGGCTGTTTAGAAGAATTATAGGGACGGTATCATTAAAATAAAGCATGAGAATAACGTTCCATTAAACCGCTCACACGTTTTCCTGCCTATGACTTATATTTTATTTCAACCCTATTGTTACTACTTGAACTTCATGGTTCCGACTATATAAAAAGCCCAGATGGTGGTGTCGTAGTTGACCTCCGCTTAAGTGTTCCGCTGCTCATGTAAACTATTTGTTTAAAGCAAACTAGGCCCTGAACAAAGTGCCTGTCTGTACATTTTCACTTTCCAGCTGTTTTTGTTCAGTGATATATATATATATTCTCACACACACACATACACATGTGTCTTCTTAGCATGTTTTGCTGTAGATGCACATGCTAAGCCTACTCCTGCCATCTAGTGTTGAGCTCTGACGTTTGCAAGTTGTTTTTCTTCAAAGAAGTCTTACCAGTCACAAGTTATATTGACTCCTTGCAAGGCTCATGGGAAGGGACTCCATGTTAGACTGGTTTCAGGCTTTGCAGTCTATCAACAGGGTCCCTGTTCAACGCAGTTAAACTCCTTCTGACCCGCCAGGCCAATAATCGATCCCTACAACTTTGAAAAATACTCAGAACCCCTCTGTAGTCAGAAACAAGATTGCCGACGCCAGTACCGCTTGGCGCTAGGGCCTTAGGCCCCAGATATGGTTTTTGCAACAGACCTATTTGCCGATTTAATCAACAAAAATGCTGAGAGGAGTTATGGAAAGAACTTTCCGAAACTGCCCACAGTGCCAACCAAAATATCCCTGACCTGACCACCACCAGGCCTGTAACCTGTGCTTCTCTTCCGAGCACAGTGAGACCACGTACGAGGCCTGGCTTGGTTTCTGGTTCAAGAAAACCCTTTGCTATTGATGTGAACGCAGGTCGGATAATCAGAGGATGCAGTCACAGAACATGGAAATACCCAACATATTTAGAGAACAGACAACAGTGGTGAGGTGCAGTATCATTCATAGAAGTATCATTCAGAGAACAAGCTGCTGAACTGTCCCAGAGTGTTGAAGCGGTATTCTCCTGGTAATGCGAAGAACAGCAGCAAGGTCGTGAGGTGCTTACCTGGCACGGGAGGGAGACAGCAGCTGTAAGTAGCATGTCTTCTGAGGGTCATATCAACCCAGCCCAAAGGGCCCGAACAGGGAGTGAGTAGTACCCACATAGGGTGCCCATCCCAGTCCCTAAGAGATGTTATGCCGGACTACCACTGCCCACCGGGCCATGGTTGGTGGCAAGCATAAACTTCGGAGCCGATACTGGTCACTGTGTCAAGTACCGAACTGCCTCAGGCAACCAGCCCGAAAGAGTCGCACATGCTGTCGAAGCAGAATGAACACCCGGCGACTGCACTGAAACCGACATTGGCGCTGAAGGTTCTATCGATGCCGAACACGACACCGGCACTGAGGGTGTATTCAGAGCCAAAAAGAGCTGTATCTTCAACATGGGAGGAGTCTGAGCTGATTCTCTAGCCCTCAACAAAACAAGCTTCACACCCAGCAAAGACTCTTATTTATCCACCTGCAAACTGGGAAAATAAGTACAAAGGCTTTGGTTAAACCAATGAAGACCCTCCCACGTAAAGGGAGATTTACCTTTGAGGATCCGATTGCTCTATAGACAACGCACCAAAGGAAAGGAAGTTCATCGGGGCATTAGTCCTCCATCTTGACATGCAAAGCCTGTTGCTCCTCCATTTCAGCCGCCACCCGATCACCTACACCACCTCTTCCACTTGCACCGCCTCCGCCACCTCCTCAGCTATACTTTTCAGAGGGGTCACCACACTCTTCAAAGAGAGAGGGAGGCCACACTAATCCTGTAAACCCTTATGACCCAGAATCTGCAGGGGACCCTTGGAAGGACTACGATATTGCTCAACAGGGTTGCACAGACCCAAATGTCTTCCCAGCTAGACCATACCCACCATATGACACTATCTCCTGCTATGGCTTAATACAAAGGGCGGCTAGCTATCACAAAGTAAGCATGCATGCCGTGGAAGAAACCAATGGCTTCCTGGTAGAGATGTGATTGAAAATACAACTCATGGTACAGTTCTTACAGATGCTCAAAGAAATGCTCAAAACATCAGCTGTCACATTCAAAGAGCCTGTGAGGACTAGTCAGCCCCCCCCCCCCGACCCCTGAGGTGGATTGATAATATAAAGCAGTCCCTACGATCCTCATTATATTGGGGACAACTACTGCCTGACTCTTTAGTGCTGCATACTGCACATAAGCGTGCTAATGCAAAAGGCACAGGGGACACACTGCCCCCAAACAATGAGAGCAAGAAAATCGATGTGGCAGAAAAGAGGGTCGCTGTCCAAATGGCGGCTCATTGGAGGATTGCTAATTTGGGTGGGCTTGCTCTCTCATTAGGACAGTGCACACTGAAATGAGAGGTACACAAACTCCTTAATCGTCTCCCACATGAGTACAAGATGGGGGCTGTGGAGCTTGTAAACGAGGGAAAGACCATTTCTAATGCAGTCATTCAATATGCTTTAGATGATGCAGACACCACAGCACACGGTTTTAACACCAACATCTAAATGAGGAGGCTTGCCTTGCTACGACTGTCAGGGTTTAAGGCAGTGGTACATCAGTATTTGTAGAATTTGCAGTTCAACATGGAACACACCTTTGGGGCCACAAGTAAATCAAATACAGGAAAAGTTGAAAAAATACACAGACGCAGCAAAAGCTATGGGTGCCCTTCAATCTGCACCACACAGTGGTCCTTTTGGAGGCAGCAATACAGGGCAGGCATTAAAAATAACTCCCCAAGCACACCTGTACCCTATCGAATACAACAGCACCAATATCAATAGACATCGCCCAGGGAATACTCGCAAGAAAATTTCCATAACAGCGATAACTGGTAGGGACAAAGGAGGTACCGGTAAAGGTGCCTCTGCAACCAAACCATGACCCCTCTGCACTATCCCCCCAAACCACCTAACACCTGTTCAGGGAAGACTCCAGTACTTCCATTCTGCATGGCAACAGTTCATATCTGATGCCTGGACACTGGACATAGTTCAGCAGGGCTATTGCCTAGAACTTAACACATTACCAAACATTTCCCTGCACAAACAAATCCTCAGTTGGGAATATTTTCATTTGTTATGAGAAAAGGTTTAAGCACTTCTTTAAAAGGGCACTATCGAACTGGTGCCTTGCCGTCAGTGGGGCAAAGGAGTCTACTCTCTAAACTTCCTCAACCACATCAAAGATCGCACAGTTATACAGACTCTATCTCTGAGGTCACTCAACAGATACATCCTTTATGAACACTTTCATATGGTGACTGCAGAATGTCATACCTTTCCTCCAGCTAGGTGGCAAAGATGTCTACCTGCATATCCCAATCCATACTGGCCCGTCTGTGGGACCTGATATTTGATGTAAGTGGCCAGCAATATCAATTTATATTGCTATCTTTCGGTGTCACCACCGTCTTAAGGGTCCTCATCTAGTGCCATCTAAGAGTGAAGGGCATCCACGGATTCCCCTACCTTGACTGGCTGATCAAGCCGCAGCAGTGCCTGCAAGACACCAAAGAGACCATTTTGATTCTCCACAATGTGGAATTCATCATAAATGAAGGCAAATCTTATTTGGAACCGCTCCAGATATAGCCTTTTCTAGGAGCAGTTCCTGACGTACAAACAGACAAAGCCTATCCAAGTCCCTAAAGGGTGGCAGCCTTTGGTCAGCTCGTACTTCTTTTTCAGCCACAATGTGATCTCACTGTCGAAACAGTAATGCACCTTTTAGGCATGTTGGCTTTTTGTACTGCAATAGTTTCCCATACTAGTTTACACATATGTGTGCTGCAACAATGCCTAGCATCACAATGGAGTCAAGCGGAGAGTCTCATAGAAGATCTAGTTTTGGTAACTGCAAATATCCATCGTTGTCTGAAGTGGTGGAACAGCAATAACCTGTTTTGGGGCATGCCTTTCCTTGACCCTATTCTGCAGCCTACCATCACCGACATCTCACAAGTTCGGTGGGAAGCTCATCTCAATTAAAACTCAGTTCATAGTCGATGGGCCACTGCTAAACAGACTCACCACATCAACTAACTAGAGCTCTTGGCGATTCACCTTGCTCTCAAGGCATTCCCACCACTCGTTCTTGAAAAGGTAGCCTTCATTCGGACGGACAACATGACCGCATGTAATACGTTCAGAAGCAGGGAGGGACACACTTGTTACCTCTTTTGTCACCTAGCCCAGTCGGTCTGGAATTGGGCCATTCATCACTACATTCACTTGATGACAGAATACCTTCTGGGAGTGGAAAGTAACCTGGTGGCTCTTCTAAGCAGGATGAATCAACAAGTCTGGTAGTGGGAGCTCAACCTGCTGATTTTACAACAGTACTTCCACCACCCATACAGCCACTCTCACATTCACTCGCTCACCCATAGTTACTCATATACCCCATCACTCACCTACAATGCCTTTCACATACCCAGTTACCCACCCATAAACCACTGACACATCCACACACTTACCCACACAGCAATACACACACTCACTCACCCAAACAGCCCCTAAAACACACACACACACACTCTCTCTCTGTCTCCCTCTCTCTGTCTCTCCTCTCTCTCTCTCTCTCTCTCTCTCTCTCTCTCTCTCTCTCTCTCTCTCTCTCTCTCTCTCTCTCTCTCTCTCTCTCTCCCTCTCCGTCCTCTCTCTCTCCTCTCTCTCTCACCCTCTCTCCCTCCCCCCTACCCCATACAGTCACTGAGTCACCCCCTCACTCATCCATACAGGCAGTCACACATACCCTCACCCACACAGACACTCATACAGGTACTCAGTCAACCAATCACTCACCCATACAGCCACTCACATACCCACTCACACAGCTACTTAGACACCATCTGACAGACTGATACAAACATTCACACAACTAGTCACTCACCCATACATTCACTGAGACACCAAATCACTCACTTATACAATCAGCAACGCTACAACTGAATCATCTGTATAGGCATTCATACATCCACTGATTTACCAGTACACTTTGGTATATATATATATATATTTAACACTCATAAACTTTAGTCAGTCTCTGGATGGTGTCATGAGTGATGTCACCGACCTTGTCATGAGTGATGTAATATGTGGGATCCTGAGCAGTTCATTACGGAGTGCAAGTTATAGTTAGCTGAGCTAACTATAACTACTGAATTTCACTTGTTTTGTACTTGTGAAATCTGACCCTTACTATAATGTCCCCGTAACCTTTGTTTTCTTCAGTATATGAGTATATATATATATATATATATATATATATATATATATATATATATATATATCATATAATAAAATAGACTAATAACTTTGGTTCTGTTTAACAATTCTGCATGATATGTGGCAGATGACTGACATGCCCAGCTCACATACTTTATTTCGAAGGAACAAAGTCATTAATGCTTTGGTCCTGACTATCAGACAGCTTTTAGCTGTTTGTAGACGTAATTCTTTTGTGGACCACACCAAAAGCATATAATGGTCTTAGAGCAGCCAGCTCATAACAAAAAAAGAGATGCTTTGGAGAAGGAATTTGCTACACTTACCAACCCTACAGGAATCACCCCAGCCTCAGAAGTCTGGCCAATGTAAAAATGAACATGAAATTCACTCTATACCTTTAACGCAGAAAAAGCTCTATCGGAGGGGGGGGGGGGCGGGGAGGAGCCGCCACTATGAGAACAAAGAAAAGGTTTGTAGACTGCTAGCCTTACAACTCAAGCAAAGAGAAGCAAAATCTGCCATCCAGAGATTACTATAACAACTTGCGCTTTTTTGACCAACCCCCAGGAGATAAAGAATTTGCATCCCTCTACACCTCCCTGCAAACCAGGACAGCCTCAGTAGATGCAGCTGCTGGACCTGCATTCCTGCAGAATCGTTCAATTTCCCGGCTCTCCTTAGCACTCTGAGACACTCTCAAAAGTGTGATCACCGTAAAAGAGATAGTAGACACCCACAAACTCATATAGTCTTAAAAGGCTGGGGAGGACGGATTCCCTGCAGTATTCTTTAAAATTCCCAAACATTTATGAATCCCCTCTTTAGGAAGGTCTGCAATCACGTTGCCCTCCCAGGATACACAACCAGAATTTAATAGAGCCTTATTAACATTCATCCCCTAAAATGTGCAAACTACAGGCCCATCTTGCTTCTCAACTGCAACATCAAACTGCTAGTGAAGGCCCTGGCTCAGAGGCTCCAAAAAGTAATTCTGCACCTTATCCACAAAAACCGGGTCGGCTTTGTTTCTTGCAGGACATCAGGCAACCATCTCAGAACCCTGTTGGTCTTACTATGGATGTTTCCCATTCAATTGGATAGGGACTTATTCTTTCCATCAACGCGGAAATGCTTTTGACAGAGTGGAATGGAATTACATTTTCAGCATCATGGAACGAATGAGCATCAGTACATCCTTAACCAAGATGGTTAAGTGCCTTTACAGCAAGCCCATGGCGGCAGTGACTAGCAATGGCTTCCTCTCAAAACCACTCGCTATACACCGAGGCACCATTCATGGATGCTTCCAAGTAATTGAGCGGCTGGCAATAGTGCTCAGACAAGCTCCAGATATCCAGGAACGCCCATTGGCTGCAGGAGAACTGAATCTTATGCTCCTTGCTGATAACGTTCTCCTTATCGTGTCTGTGCTGGAAAAGTCACTACCTATCCTAATTGACACCATTAATGCCTTCTCTAGCTTCTCAGAAGAAAAACTGGTCAAAATGCAAAGCTATTCCGAAGGCTGATACAGCTACCTCCGATTCCATCTACAGCCTTCCATCAAATGGACTCCCTGTAAATTAAAATACCTGGGCATATAAGTGAATATAGACCTTTCCCGCATGGTCTCGGATAACATCTGGTCTCTTGTGGAGACAAATGCATGCAGACTTTCGCCTGTGGGAGATACTGCAACTGTCCCTATGGGGGAGAGCAGAAACAGTCAAGATGATGGTGGTTCTTATGTTTAAATATGTCTTTAGCTTGATTGATCCCATGAAATTCTCAGGGCCTTATTTAGAACTTGGTGGACCGGTTACTCGGTCACAATGGTGAGGGATATGCCATCTGCCCAAATATAAATCCCATTACATTATATGGGAATTATTTTTCAGCGGACGGGATATCTGTCAGCTTTCTGACAAATCAGGCCCTCAGTGACACAACTCCAAGTATTGACCATACAAAAAATGCTATGGGGAGGGACCTGCTCCGATAGCACCAACTAAACTGCATGCTGCAGCAATGCCTGGTGGCCTCAGGCTACCGAATATATAGCTTTACCAAGTAGCCCATCAATTGTCACATAGCAAATTAATTCACGAAGGAATTGAAAACCCCTGACTGGCCTTTGATAGAATTGCATGCACACAATGACGCCCCTGGACAGCAGAACATCTATGAAGGCCACCTAAACTCTGCAGGTCTGAAGTGCCCCATCCTTCTCAGTTCAAAAGACTTATGGAAATGCAGCCACAGGAAAGTGGGCTCCAGCGGTTACTTACATCTGTAAGCCCCTATATGGGTTAATGCTGCTCTATCTATAGACCACACTCCAATCCTTTGGTTCAACTCAATCTTGACGGGCATCCACGTTCTGTGAGATGTAATCACCGATAGCCAATTTAAAACATTTACCCAACTAAGACATGACTTTAACCTAAATGAGATCCAGAATTTGTGATACTATCAACTGAGGCACTAAATCTCCCAATACTTTCTCCAAACAATCTGATTCCCTGGCACCTCCACTCTACATGGATGTCTTTCATGATAGAGTAGCTATAAAAAGATGTTAACGGGGCTGTACAATTCTCATTGGAGAACTCTACTCTAAACCCTCGCCCTCTGCCCTAAAGACCAAGTGGGAACAGATCATCTATAAGGCCTACACGGCATATGACTGGTTAGATCTTCTACCAATGCATGATTAAAGTATGAGAGGCATATGGCTAAAATACAGCTTCTTAAAAACTTTGCACGGCTGTCACTGGTCTCCACTCAAACTAATCGACACATAGTTGAACCACTCATCGAACTGTTGGAAGTGTGGCTGACCTAATGGAGACATATCCCAAGTTCTCAGGTCTTGTCCAGATACTGAATCTGTTTGGTCCTAAATATGAAGTGAGCTAACCCGTAACAATATCTTCTTTTGCAGAAAGTCCTCTATTGCTTTGGCTGTAACCTGTGACTCCCAAGACACAGAGAATCTCACCAAACACCTAAATGGTGGCTTGACATTTCCCACCAACTCGACCCTGGCGGAAGTGTTCCAGGCTATGACAGTGACCCACGGGCCATGAGAGACTCATCTACTAACCCAATGACCAATTCCTTAAATTCACTGAACTATGTGATGACAAACCAAGTTAGGGCTCCCTTGAAGTTATTCCGAATGCCTGAGAGTTGTTTCAGATTTGATATTGGATCAGTGGACTCAGGTTCTGTTTTATTAATCCCTAATTTGTGTTTGCTACCATCTATGACCTACATATGTTCCTGACTGCAGACCAAGGCTTCCTTTCGCACTGTTCATTGTTTTTATGTTCCCATATTCCCTCCACGCCCCCAAGTGTTTGATTGTTATCTCTGATCTCAAAGTGGGCTAGGCATATTTCGCTTTATGACAGTACCTCCGATTAAGAGTACTCATTTGGTGTATAATGTTTTCTTTTCTTTTTATACTTCATTTCTGTTTTACTAGAAATTATTGAAAAAGAAAAAAAGGAGGTTTTCTTTGCCTGTATATGACTATTATTGTACCTGTTCAAAGGTCTTGGGGTAGTCGACCCATCTCTATTGCCCCAAATAGCATATGGAGGATGAGTTCTGTCAGCTTACTCATCAGGCACTTGAATATTTTTACCATCTTCCAATTAGGTCTTGTACAAAACTTTCATTTGAGTCGAGGCTTATGTCGTGTCTTGAGGTACTTTGCAAATGTGTCAGCAGTCGTTACTATTTCAAGTGTTAGTTGTAACCTGCCATATCCATCTCTGACCCTCCTCTTCTAAATTTGCCATTTTAAGGCCCAGAGGATGTGTTGCTATCTTCTAGACCAAATTCAGTAAAATAATCTATTTGGTCAAGAGGATCGTTTGCAAAGTGGTTGTGAACCCCCTTAATCAGATAAGCTGCTGTGACTTGAATGTTTTGTCATTATGTTTGTGAACTCTATAGCACGGAAACAAGTTCCTGGAGTAATGATATAGCATTGGTAGCTGACCCAAACCCAGAGACTGGGGGTGACACCTGGGGTGTGGTGCTTTTGCTACACATTGCATAGCTGAAACCATAGAGTTTGTAAGCAATTTTCTTTAAAGGAATCCACTGCTCACGTGGATGATATAATGGTATCTTGGCCTTGAAAGATTTTTGAACTGATCAAACATTCATCTAGTCCGACCACTCAAGCTTGGGAGCCTTCTTCCAACAAAGAACTGAACATTAGCAAAGCTATCCTCACATCTAACTTTTCCACAGACATAGTCCCACTAGCGGAACATTTTCCAGCTTCTTGATGCCCTTTCTTTGCTCTTGCTAGGCAACCACAAAGTCCTCTAGGTATGCTGCCATCCCTGCCAAAAAAGGTGAAAACAGCAACTTCTGCAGCGGTTGAACACACGATAGAACTCCACAATGCTAGAGGAAAGACTAAGTAAACACTCCTAAAGAAACCAAATACTGAACCAACTGACCTCTATATATTTGTTGCCAATCACAGTTGATCACTTCTTTATAAATTTATACTTCTAGCAAACTCTACTCCCCTTTTTTGAAAATGATCTGCTGAATCTTTATCTGTCCACCTTTAAAAGCACGCAAAGCAACTATATATATGTAATAGATGATGTACCCATGAGACTGGATATGGCAGGTACTTGCTATGTTCGACCTGTCCTCAGCTTTCAATACCAAAATCCTGCTGAATATCCTTTGATTATATTTTGACGTTAGGGACACAATATTAAAATGATGCACATCTCATTTGCAGGAACAATCGCACGTAATGTTAAATACATATTTCTCTTCTCTGTGCCCTCATTTTATTTGTAATTCCTCATGCAGTTGTATCTCTAAATTGCCTCCTCCTCAAGGTGGCATTACTTACTACATGGTGAACAAAAGCTCTCAGAAATGCCTATCTCCAGAACTTCTGTTCTCTTTGTGGCAGCACTACCTCAGGAGCAGTAGATTATCTGCAAGTTACTCTAGGTTTAAGAAACAAAAAACACTAACAAACCTTCACAACCTTCTCCCTCCAAACTGCGCCAATCACCCTTTACATACTCCTTCAAGAAGGAGCTCCCAAACTAAACTGATATCCGTCTGCAAAGTCCACCGCCTTCTGGTATTTTGTGACCTTTACACAATCCAGGATCTTGAGGTCTACATCTAATCAAATGAAAATCTCTCAAATAAACCTCAGTTGGCGGGAATACTGCTGACTTCATCACCTAAATAGCCAACGATTCTTAGTGTTTGTTATCCTTGTTAAAACTCATCACTCTATTTACACTTATTTTCATCATGTAATGGTTAGTTTTTTAAAATCAGAAATACACAGTGGTTTATCATATACCTCTTTAAAGCAGTCTGCATTGAAATTCTTTCCTCAGATATATTTTTGGAAATATAACTTGTTTAAACCATAAAAACGATCTAAAATGTTGTTGTTGACATAACCAAGGCCTGTGCGTGATCTCCTATGCTTAAATTGTTCTATGGGAGTACTGTTGTAAACCCTAATTTATTTATTACGCATTTCAAATTCTTAATCATATATTCTATGTATAACCTAGTATATGTTCTTTTGTCTCATAACACTTTTTCTTATTTCATAAGCACCAGTCCTGAGTTCAGAGGTTTGCAGATGGGACTGTGACGAATGTGTATGTGTGTGTGTGTATATATATATATACATGAGATCAAGGGCAAGTGTTGCCCGAAACGCGTCGTTCTAAGGAGCAATTAAAAAGATCTTTATGCCAAAGATTTCCAGTGGTTCGTGGATTCTCTGTTCACCCGTACTGGATGTGGAGGTGCGGAGAAACTGAGTTTGTTTGTTGATATATATATATATGTAAAATAAGGTCAAGCTATACAAATGAAGAAAAGAAACAGAACTAAAGACGCAGCACTGAGAGGAACAAAAGAAGGAACGAAGAAAAAGAAGAGACCAGTAAAGAGAAGAAAAGTGAGGGGAGATAAGGATAGAGGCATTGGAGATATATTCACATAAATAACCAAATTACTTGCCTAATTTTTTTGTATGTTCTCCGGAGACATGCTCCTGACATCCAAGGGGGTAGAGAGGTACAAACACCCACCCTACTTACCACTCACCACCTTAGGAAGACAACACAAGAAGAGATAGATAAAAGAATTGTGAGTCTGTGAAAGAAATGCTGAAAGATAATGTATCCGTCTAGATTAATGAACATTAATTTTACTTTTCCTGGATATTTAAGATAAAATCAGCAAATAAGATAAAAAGACTGTTTATAGTTAATTCTTATGAACGTGTCTTCTGTCCACTCACATCTTCCAATTCACATTTGTATAATTTTCACATTCAGTGTGGACAGTTTCAGTGAGTTGTGGCATGTGTTTCCCAATCAGTATGAGTTATTAAAGGAACTCAGATTTACATTTCTCAACGTGTATTGCTGTGCTGATCTATAATACAGTTTGATTCCTAGACCATCAGAAGCATGGGGCATAACGATTGACCTCAGGAGAGAATGAAAAATATATTGTAGTGATAGATAAGAGTCTGACTTGACAGCACTTGAATGTAACACAGTTCTTGGCACTCCAATTTTGACCCCAGGGCATATTACTCAATTACTTTGTCCCCAGTGGCAACATGTACAAGAATGCACTAGTCTCACAGGAGTACTGACACCTATAAAACGCCCAAGTGCTGTCATGAGAGATTGTGACAAGCTACTTGGCATTGTTTCTTTCTATAGCGCATGTCCGCTATTTTTGCCCTTAGCACTTTTGAGTGCAGATTGTTCTGTGTTTCTAGGTCTCTCACAGAGCGTAATCATTGAGACAATCTCTTGATGGACTATGCCCAGGATATCAAGAGTAGTGTTTTGTTAAATGTTGGATTATCCCTTTACTTGTGTCCCCAAGGATGGTCACCTTGACCTGTGTGACTTGTAGAGATGCTTCTCGTGGGAAGTGAGACAGTAGTGCTAGGCTCTTATTTCTTTAAACAGGTGGGGCTTCCGAGAGGGTAGGGTGAATGAGTTTCTTGCTTATTACGCTGTACTAGAAAGCTTTAAGTTCTCCCAACTCACAGGCGAAATGCAAGCAGATGTGGCTCAACTATTAAAAAGACAGCCTGCTCAGGGAAAAGGGGAACAGAAAATCTGGACGTGCTTGTAGAGGAACCCATCGACAGCAAGGTTCTGTTAGGAGGACAACACCAAGACAAGTTAAAAACCATGAAAACTGCAGAGTGCAAGGCAAAACAGAGAGCGCAATGGCCTTGGAGCAGAGTTTTAGAAGGACCATCACAGCCAAGGAGTGTAAACGGCTGGGCGAAGACTGATGAGAGAATGGTCCCAGAAGAAAGCAAGAAGGACGCCAAGCCACAGCTGGTATCCAGGAGGATATTCAGCAGCCAAACCACTGTAGTAAGGGCGGATTGCTTTCAGGCAATCCTTCCATTTAACTTGGAGGGCATGGGCACATACAGAGAGGAGGAGCAAGAGGGAGAGGGGCTTGATGCTAGAAATTATTGATGAAATATTAGGATTTTTTTTCCCTTCATCCATGGAAAACCACTAGAAGGGAAAATGCCAATAACATTAATTTACTAGTTGTTTCCTCTTGTCTAACATTGGGTTTTTTGTTTTCCTGTAACTCTTATACAATTTCAGAAGTATATATATATATATATATATATATATATATCCTTTATATAAAGTTTTAAAAGAAAGATTAAAGATCCAGCCTAAAAGGAGAAAAGTGGGCTTAAAAGTGCTGTACTGTATTTTCAATGAAACGGAAAAGCCTTACTTTATTTTAAGAACATATTAAACTGTTCAAAGAAAAGAAAAACGTTCGGCAAACCAAATTGCGAAAGAGAGGAACACCAAAGGATTAGTGTAAAAATAGAAACTCTTGGAGAGAAAAGACAGTGAAAGGAGAAGCATAGAAATAAAGATTTTTTTAAACACAAGGAGTAATACGTATCCCTACTCTCCCAAGGATGGAGCAACTTCTGTAAGACTGAAGCCGCCATGTTACTGGAGCTGAAGACAGCACCTAAATCCGAGGGATCCTAGAAGACGAGAACATAAAATATATCACTCTTCTGTAAGAATGTAATTCTATTGTAGCAAATTTTACTCAAGTTCATTATAAATCGAAGGAAAATAAATCTAAGAGTTCCCATCTGTCCTCCTGTCTGCTTACTTAGGATTGGCCATTGTTGTTTTGTTAGGAGATGGTCCCTGGCACACTCAAATTGTAGGGCAGTATTGCCTAAGCTGCCAGAGGTCCATTCTGACTGTAGGCTGCCAGCAAGGCTTATCCAGTGAGCTGGCAGCGTGGGGTCCCAACCAAGGCTGAAAAGCAATGGAGAGTGCATGCGCTGAAGTCTGCCAGTTTCTTTACAACATTTTAGGAAAAGGTGTCAGTTGCTGCAAGCTGCTAGTCTCAAGTACTAGGAACATGCACACACTCACTCTCTCTCACTCACTCATGTCCAGACTTGTGACCAGTACTCTCCAAGCACTGCACTCAGCTCCACGTCTGTACTAGTTCTTGAGACACCTGAAGAGATGGGAGCAGCACCTTCTCAGAGACTGCTCCTGTATCTACTTGATAACATTTGTAGATTACAGAATGTGTGACACCTGGTAAAAACAAATATAAAATTAAACTAACATTCCTAATTGACACAAAGCAAGCATTGTGTTTATGAAAGCTTTGCAAGTGATACCATCCCCAACTTTTCAGAACATTCATGTTCTTTAGGTTTCTGTTTAGATGTGAGGAATAAAAGAACATCCTAGGCATTGTGAAGGAAATTTTACTAAGGACACAGAGGCAAGCTTTAGGCTGACAGATTACAAGCTGCTTGTGTAAGTGTACTAGCGCACACCTCAGGGGTGAAGGGGTGGCTGGTGACCACTGGCGATAAGAACAACACAAGGAATTAAATCTGAAACAATGGGACACTATGGGCTGAGCATCTGTTCCACATGTTTACTGGTTTAGTTTGTTAGTTCATGCAATATTCTCTTTATTACTTGCCATCGCTGACTATTCTATTGACACCAACTGGCCATCTACAGATTCTGATGTTATCACCTTGTCTGTGTGCTACCAAATGTAAATGCAAACAGTAATAGTCGTGTACTAACGTATTTGATGTACAAGATAACTAGAACTATATGGTCATGATCATTGTCCTAATTCTGTGTCCCTCGTTTCCTCTCTCGCTTGATTAGTAGATGTGAGTAATAGTTACACTCAAGCGTTTTTATTTAATCATATATCTACTGTGTGGATACAGCAAATAGGACACATGATACAAACTAAAGTCCGACACTGCTTGCATGCAGAAACTGTGTATACTGAAAATATAAAATCAATAAAGAGATTTGCAACAAAAAAAGGACACGGGCAAGGAGTAGGCCTTCACTCTTCAAATAGTGCAATACATTCATATTCCTTAGGCAGGAGCCATAGAAAACCATTATTGAACAACGTATTGCATGATCCATCGTAACTTTGCTCCTTATTCTGTAAAATTAACAGAATTGTGATAACTACTTCCACTGGGAGTGGGTATAATCCTCATCTAGGTGTCCTTAATAGAATAGAAACTTTGCTTCATGGTAGCTAGGTATTTCTTTATTCGGTGTGAGGACAGGAAGCTAAGGTTATGCTAGTTCAAGTTTTTATTCACCACCAGCCACCAGTGAAGCCACGTTCTACAATTTCTTCAAAAAGAAGTCCTTTAGGTAGCATCAGATGACCAGTGCACAGCTTTGTCCTCCAAGCGAGCCACCAACAAGAATGCCTTAGAAGCCAAAGCCCCTATGGTTGATTGGGCTTTAAACTGGGACACATCTATTCCTGCCTCCTGCATCACTTACTAATCTAGCGATCGTAGGTGTGGAAACAGGCAAAACATTTTTGTTTTTGTTTAAAGCAATAAGAAGTTGTTGAGCATCTGCAGGTCTGATGTAATCAGTCATGCGTTTGTGAGCCTTAATTTATGTTACCACACATACTTTCAGGGAATCTTTTAATTCTTGGTAAGAGAACACCTATGTGTTACCCCTCATCCTTCTAGAGACTATATAGGTGACACCATGTGGAATAAACATCCTACCTGATAAGTAGAGGGCTCAACCCTTTAAAACCCTTCTACAAGACGCTAGGCAAAGGAGAGTGGCCAACGTACCTATTAACACACTGGTTAAGTGATCATTGTTTTACCATGATAAGAAAGGTTCAGAACCTTATTGAGATCCAAAGATGACAGTTTTTAGAGTGAGAGGGAACTGAGAGCCCAGTCCCTCTCAGACGTTTAGGTACCAAGGAGGTTCTCCCACCGTAACCTCGAAATAGCAGACCTGAATGAGTTTACAGACCTGACCAGCTCTGAAAGAAAATTTAGGACATGGGCAAGTTTGGTTCCCATTGGATCGAAAACCCATTCCAGATACCAAGAGGATCAACTTCTCTAAGTGGACCTGTAACCTTTGACTGTACTATCCACCGAGCCTTTCTGATAAGTTCATCAGTGTGTCCTGAAAGCTAGCTTTGTCTGTAATCCTCCAGTCTGAGTCAGAGCAACCCTTATTTCACTAGTTTGTGAGGCTGGCCTTGAGATCCCTCAGAATACTCTGAAAGTGGAGTAGACGGATCGGTAAATCCAAGAAGGTTCTATCGGAACTAGAAATGATTATTGAGACTGTCAAATAGGTGTGATGAGAACCAGCTGTGCTGACTGCCTCTTGACCTGGGCTGCCACGTTTGCTATCATGCAAAATTGTAAAAAGGCATAATTGCACTCCGTACCCAATTCCTGTAGGAATGCATCCGTCGGTATTACTTCTGGATCCAGTCTCCAGATAAAGTAATTTAGGAGCTGGTGGTCCACCTGAGAAGCAAAGAATTCAGTTTGACACAGGCCCAAATTTGCATCAGCACTTTGCAAATGTACGGGTGAAGCATTCAGGAACTATAATCTTGCAAATGTCTGGAATCGAAAGTTCAACTTGCTTGGAATATGTTAGGCCACTTTTCAGATGAGATACTTGTTGTTGCAGCACCCAGTAGTGGAGCGGGCCTGGAATATGGTTTGAATCGATGAGTCACAATAAAAAGAGAGAGGCCCCACTACTCCAAGAGACAGGGTTCCATGTACAATTAAGTATGTCAACAATAAAAATCTCTTGGAGAAATCAATACATTCAAGTCTACCGCACCCCACTTATTTAAAAATTAAACACTACTCAACACCAGTCTTTAAAGGGACCCAAAAGGCAATTCTTGGAAATCAGATTAATTTAACATTCAATAAATAAACAATTGTGCAGTTATATAAAATTCATATGTTTGAAAACAATCTTAAAAAATCCAATAAAAAGAAGTATTGCACAAATATCACAAGTGCGCTATATCAAGAGAGACAACAAAACAAGACATACACATTTGTAAATAAAAATATGTTAATTTGAAGGAACCAATAGCACAATTTATAATGTCTAAGAATTTTTCAACATGTAACTCATTGTTCCTTAAATTTAACAAAAAAAAAAGGGGGGGGGGCGTTGACTCGTTTTGTTGAATTGACAGAGTAAGACCACTTTCTTTAGGATAACAACAAATATTATATCCCTCTAAGCGAATTCTGCCTCCACTACAGCTTCTGTAACATGCACTGAAGTTGCAACGTTTTAACTGGCAAGCCACTTGGCATGGAAAGGAGGTGTAAGGTACTTGTAACTCAACCATAGTAAGCCAATTTTCAGGAATGCTCACCGTCTGTGTACCAGTGTTAACACTAATCACACCCAAAAGAAAGTCACGTTTTCTTGTCTGTGAAAATGTCACAGATTTAAACTTCCAAATGGCAAGGCTTGTTGCTCAGCTACCTCTCCTAAAAATATAGCACATGCTCATTGCATATAGGTATTATTTCTGTGCTGTGGTGTCTGTTGGGATTGGGCTGTTTTGTAGGTATGCAGTTCTGAACCCAGAGATTACATTTGTAATCAGATATTCCAGATCTCTTACCAATCGAGACAAGAGAGGTGATTAAATTACGTTATTTGTTAACTATGCTATGTTAAAATGATTTCCAATTTCTGTCTGGGAGATGAAACTTAATTAATGAGTACAGAGTCTAGCGTTAGGAGGAATGATTTTAGGTTTTGTGCAATTTACCAGAAGTATATCCTAGGTTTTATTAGTGAGTTGAAGGTATTATATTAGATGATGGTAATCTTGAAGAGTTGTCCACTTAGATTTAATATATCCAAGTATAAATAATATGCATATGTGAACGAACGTCCAGTGGAGCACTTTGAGAAGTATTTTGGCTTTGTTGTTTTGTTGTGCCTCCAGACAGTATACTTTAAGCCTTTAGATCTGCACAAAGAAAGATGTTCATGCATGTGTCTTCTTGTAGTATTGGATTGCACTCATCTGTTTAATTCATTTAGAAAGACATTTGCAACTGTTTTTTCTTCTCGGTGAAATCCCACAAAATCCATATTTACGTTGATAATACTCTGGCTAAAAATTTGTATGGGACTGTTTTTTTACAGGAATTTTGTTTGGCCGTGAAATTTTGAAGAATTGCCAAACTTCACAATGTTTGCATCGTTTTTCACCTTAGGGCAACATTTGGGACAAAATTTAAATTTTGCACACCCCTAATGTCGTACTTTCCTCTGGGACTGCAGCTTCCCAAGCAGAGTCTCAACAACTCAGATAACCTGTAAGGCAGGCACTTTGTCATCCTGCAATACAGTCAGAGTTTTTCATCCACCCTCTTGTGTTTGTTTTATACCTCTTTCTCCCTAAAATTAACGACCATTCTGTTTAATTTATTTTTTTCCATCATTATGTCAAGTTGCTTTTTGAAATTAATATAATGTGTGTTCCTATTATACAGGCATCATCACTATTCATTTAGATTTCTTCTTAGATGCTGTTAGAAATTGGCTTACTGGTTCATTGGGGCATGAGCCCTGATCAAGCACCAACCAACCCTAAGTTAACCTGTGCTCACCCTTTGGCAGCTTGGCACAGAGCAATCAGGCTAAATTTAGAGGCAATGTGTAAAGTATATGTGCAACACTTCAAACAGTAAAAACAGTGAGAGCACTACACAAAAAGATCCTGCACCAGGTTTAGAAAAATGGAGTATATTTTAATAGTTGAAACAAGACCAAAACTAAAACAATCCAATCAACGAAACCAGAGCTATTGAATATCAACGCTTTAAGGTAAAATAGCACCAAAAAGCACAAAGCGCCAGCAAGGGATATCTGGTTGTGCCGTACAGGGACAAAGTCACAAGTTCAGGCCGACTGCGATGGATCGCGGGCCGGGTACAGGGACCAGTATAGTACCTTATTTCTTGGTCGCAGAGTGTTGCATGGATCTGAGACGAACAAGTGTGGCACAGTCGAAGCACTGCATCAGTTCTGAGTTGCAGCGAGGCTGCGGAGCGAGGTCCTGTGCATTGTTGTTGAGGATCTCATCCATGCGGCTTGCAATGCGAAGTCCGGGCGTCGAAGATGCAGCGCACAGCTGGCGATGCATCGGTTACGAGGAGCCCCGATGCAAAGGCCGGCATAGTCATCGTGCTACCATCAATGAGGGGTGTGAGGATCTGGATCGGCGATGCACCGCACCTTCCACAATGCGTCCGTTCCAATCCGGACAAGGGCAATGTGGACCTTCTGCGCCTTGTCCAATCCACACAGAAGCAGTGATGCTTTGGTTCTGCTCGAGGATGCTCCTTTCAGCCGAGGTGATATGTCGGTTCAACTAAAGGATGCGCCACTCAGCAGAGGAGATGCTTCGATTCTGCTGGCAAGCACCTTAGTCTAATTTCCAATGGTCCATGTCTGGGGCAGTACCACATGGCAGGGTAGACTCACAGTTGGCAAAGTCCAGGTGCAGATGCAAGATTATTGAACACCTGATATTTCCCTGAGGCTTCAGATCAGGAGGCCAGCCGACTAGCCCTTGTCGTCACTCTGAGTTTTGGGTTCAAGAGATGCAGGTCCAGTCCTTCTCACAGAGGCAAGAGGGCAGCAGGAGTTGAGCAGAGTAGCAGTCCAGCTGAGTGGCAGTCCGTTCAGCAGCACATCAGTCCTTCTTCCTGGCAGAGTATCCACAGGTCCAGAACTGTACTGAAGTGGTGGTGTCTGAGGTCCAGTACTTCTACTCAGTGGTGCCTTTGAAGTGGAGGGGCTTCAAAGAGATACCTTTGAAGTGCACAAATGTCATGCCTTCCTGCGCTGGCTCCAGACTCCCTACAGGGGTTGTCCAGCCCTGTGTGTGGGGACAGGACACAAGCTACTCAGGTGTAAGTGAGGCTGTGCCCAGCTCCTCCCTGCTATCATGTAAGGATGGCCCATCATGCACTGGCGTAACGAAACTTGAGGGGGCCTCCCTGCGAAGCATGTGGAGGGGCCCCCTCCAGGCTCAAACAGGAGCTCTGCAGCCAGAGTGCTGTGCTGAGGGGGCCCCCCTCTAGCTTGGGGCCCCCCTGCTCCGCAGGGGCTGCGGTGGCCTGTGTTACGCCCCTGCCATCAAGTCACACCTATGCTCTCATTCTGTGTGACTGTCTAGGTGGAATACATAAAGTCCAACTGCTAACTACACCCAGACATGTGATAAGAGACAGGCTGCAGGCACTAAATGGCTAAGGCAAGACAATGCCCTCTTTCTAAAAGTAACATTTTCAGAATTGTAATTTAAAATCTGACTTCACCATAAGTTTTTATTTTAAATTAGGGTTCCAGAGACATCAAACTTGAACCAATTATTTCTTCTCATTTGAAAATTACACTAGTAAAATGTGATAAGGCAATCTCATTGTTATCCTATTTGAGATATGAGTGAAAAATAAATGTAAGAGTTTTTTTTTACTACCAGGACATGTAAAACTTAAAGGTACATGTCCTACATGCATTGCACCCTGCCCTGTAGGCTGTCCCGGGCCTACCCTTGGGGTGACTTATATGTTTTAAAAAGGAAGGGTTGGTCCCGGCTAAAGGTTTAACATGCCTAGTCGACATGACAGATTGAACTGCACACACAGGCTCTGCAGTGGCAGGCCTGAGACGGGTTTAAAGGGCTACTTAAGTGGGTGGCACAATCAGTGCTGCAGGTTCATGGGTAGCATTTAATTTACAGACCCTGGCCACATGTAGCACATATTACTAGGGACTTTTAAGCAAATTAAATATGCAAATTGGGGATAAGACAATGTTGCTGCATTTAGAAAAAGAGCACAAGCACTTTAGCACTGGTTAGCAGTGGTAAAGTGCCTAGAATCGTAAAGCCAGCATAAATGAAGACGGCAAAAACAGGAGGTCTGAAGGCAGAAAGTTGTAGTAACCACACCATGGTTGCCAGGTCTAACAGAGACATACTGTTTTCATGAGCACAAGTTTTGCATCAGCCACAAACTCACATTTTATCAAGAACAAGACACTTGTCTGAATATGAGGTGCTTACTTGAGCTTCTATTTATACATTAGGAAGTTTTTTGTTCCTTCTCAAAATTAGTCTTTGGTGTTTGTCTTCGTACAGTTCCTGTATACTACACTTAGTTTCTTTTAGTTTGTTAAAAGAGAGAGATTTGGACTGTTCCTTTAACATGTGTTGACTTGTTTCAGTGGGCAAGGACTGACCATGTGCATCCTGGGTTTAGCGATTGCTGCATCCTAATAGCTTTGCTTCACATTGTTTTAGAAAATAATGTGCAGATTTGGTTAATGTATTTTAGATACTGACCAGGGTTTGTGTTCGATTTGTAAATAACTTTTTTGTTTTTGTTTAAATCTGTTTTGTTGATTTTATACAGTTTCATGAAAGGTGACAGTTGTATGTAAAGCTTTTCCCAGCAATAAATGCATATTGTATGGTGCATGCATACTCGCTGTCCATTACTGCCGTACAGCGCTTAGGAGCAGTTATACAGTTCGTAGCATGTATGTCTATAGCACCTTAACAGTTTCCCATTGAGGAAGCTTTTACATCATTTGCCTTTCATTCATCGTTGCACATTATGCAGAGTTACAGATAGACACATTTGCGTGCATATGAAACAGTTATGATGCTCTGCAGGAGCTCTTCTAGCTCTGTCATATTGTGCCTATGAACAGATAAAACAACTAATAAAACAAGAACAATAACAGTGACCTGCCTATAATGCCACTTTCCCCTGTCCCCGCACATGTTCACTTTGCACTGTCGTGTTGGTACATTACTCAGTGTCTCCCGTTTGTGCCGTATATGCCTTTACTCGCATTTATTTGGCGTGTATGCATACATGGAACATTGCAGCGCACCCTCTGGTGGCATATGTGGTGCATGCTAACTGCTCGCCCACCTCTCAGTTGGGCAGTCCCTCAGGCCCTCCCTCCTCAGCCTGTTGCAACTCATGCAAGTAGGCGTCCCAATATGTTGCTATGGGGTCTTAACGCAGTCCCAGCGTTTCCTCACGCTTGATGGCGATGCTCTCTACCTTAGCCCAGGCGAGTAACGAATGACGCCATGCCCGCAAATGTGGTGGATCCGCTGATTTCCATAGTTTAGTTAGGAGACGTTTTTAGGTCTCGCCTGACCCAGCGCATGCGCTGGTCTGGCGAGACTTATTGAGAGGGCTTCAAAAAGTGCTACCAGGCCAGCCTACAGTGCATGTGCGCGGGCGCGTGCGCCGCGCTTGACCGCAATTACTTTCACGGCCGCTTTGATGTTTGATCGTGATCACTTTCATAGCCAATAGGTCTCGCTTTTGGGACCTTATAAGTATTTAGTTATGCTACTGTTGTATGGCTAAACACTTATAAGGTCCCAAAGCGAGACCTATTGGCTATGCCAATGCTTGTTCGATTTGTAAATAACTTTATTCCCAAAATAAAGTAGAGGTCTCTGGAGAATACTCTAGCCTTCAAACGGAAAGTCCTCGATTGGTTTAAATAGTTCTTAACTAATTGCAAACAACTAGGGAAGCTTTTACATTTTGTTACAGACCCAGCACTGGTTCCTTGTGGTATTCTTCAATGTTGAATCCTGACCCCTACTTTGTTTAATTTATATATGGAATCATTGGGAGCCTGTCTAGAAAATTCAAGTGTCACAATCCACCAATATGCCAACGACACCCAAATGGATCCCAAAATCTCCTCCATTTACGTTGTTTGCATTCTGATTATATACGTTTTCAAACTTGTTGTCATATAACTGTCTAAAACTTAACTCTGCCAAGACTGAGTTCATCCTCTTTGGCCACCACATGAATACAAATTTATCTACAACTAGCTATTGATACTGCCCTATGCTGACTTCTGTCGTACTCTCGCCGTTTAAGTTATCTGTGTATCTAGCTAGACTTCCACCTGTTTCATCACACATCAACCTCACATTAAAATAAGCAAGAGCAGTCTCTCCTTTAAGAAAATCCAAACCCTTGCTCTAACCCAAAGAGTTTCCCAGAGTCTCATCATCACATAGCTGGATTGAAACAACTCAATTCTGACAGGCGAGACCTCCGTGGATCGCCTGAACGCTTTAATGAACTCTGCTGAAAATATAATTTTTAGAGCAAAAAAATTCACGGACTTCACACATATTTATTGTGATTTACCCTGGCTTCCACTTGAAGCCAGATTTCAATCCCAAACTGGCTGCATCATGTTCAAATCAGTTCACATACAAATGCCGGCTTAGTTGTCAGCTGCCTTTCTCATCTCAGGGGATCTGAAAGCCTCGGGAAGAAAGATCTGTTGACTTAAAACCACCAAGTCCAAATGTCTCTCAGCTGCAATCCATTTCTTCACTGGTGTTTCTACATTTTCTGGCACTCCCTAGCCAAAGACTTCAGATGCCTTGAAGGCCTCCTTTAATTCCGCTGTAATCTAAAAAACCCACGTTCAAACTCTGTTTGACCTGTCACCCCCTTTCCTCCTGATCCTCTCCATTCTCCTCATCTGTTTAACTTGCTTCCACAAAAACAGGACTCTTTCCTTTTCTCCTCTCTCAGCCCCCCATGTTATTGTAAAGAGGTTCTGGTCATCGCATTATTTGAGATCTAGGGTTCCACCCATCGTTCCTTAGGTAAATCACATTGGTGCCTGTCTAAGTTAGGTAGAGTTGCTCTGTAAACATTTTAAATTAAATAAAAAAGACATTGACTGCACCACACCGCACTTTGCTTGGCACCTGCTACATTACTCATTTACTTTAGCTCAGGAGTCTCCAACCAGTAAGTAGCTTGTGAGCTACTGGTAACTCTCCAGCTATCTGCATGTCGCTCTCCGATGTACAGTCTAGGCTACTGGCATAGAAGGTTTTGCTTAGTTGTAGTATTATATGTATACCAAAATTAAAAATCACGCATTAGACACAAAAATGTGTGTATTTTCAGAACTCCTAGGCTGATATTTGGAAAAGACTTATTGCTCGTATTATGGCCTTGGTCCCAGGGGGGTTGGTGGCAACCCTGCCTAATGCACTGTTGTGATCACTGCTGACAATCTCGGATATGGATGGTCGTTATTTCATTACTAATATTAAACTGCCTGGATGAGTCTCATTGAATAGAAGTAGCTCTTAATACAGGAAAGGTTGAAAACCCCTACTTTAGCTCTTGTGTAAGTAAATACGATGAAACGTTGTCTACAATAGTTTTTGCAGAATCTACGTTAAGCAAACAGAAACTGCAACCCTTCGTGGAATATTAGGTTACATCTTCATTGGTAGGTAATTCCAGTTAATGGAATGATGTTTGTTTTAATGCCAATAGTGAAACTGGAACAAAAGCATGTAATACTTGTAGTTTTAGAGCACATATGTGCCACTGTGAGCATGTGTTTATGTGTGCAAATAAAGGGGATGTCACTGCTTTTTCAGATCATTGCAGGATAACTCTTCAAGTGGTGGGTCTCTCTTCTCATCCTCAGTGATCAACGGTTTGACTGTGAATGTAATTTGTGGTTTGGGTAATTGGAAAACATGGGTTCTTATGTAAGTTTAAGTGGTAGGTAAGAGGATGCATTAAATCAACTTTTTATATGCTACAAACAATACTGCTACTACTACTTATGCCGAACAGCTAAATATATGCCACTATAAACATATACCAGCTATACACTGCTACTAATATATAGCGTTGCACATATTCAATAGAAGTGTAAACTAACATTACTCTAAACAATATGGTCCTATTGCCATCACATGATTCTGGTGATATACGTTTGATCCTAAATGTAATAAACATCACCAGAAACAAAGGATGGCAAGATTAGACCATATATCATGCACATTACCTGTGATTTATGTTATATTACTTGTTTATTGTGGTGCAGTTAGCATGAAAGCAATTCTTTATTTCACACAGGCACAAATGGTTTGAAAACAGTAAGTGCAATACTGGAACACACTGGGTTTGATATAGAACAGGATTTGCTTCCTTAAACAATTTAGTCTGGTTAAAGAAATGGGAATACGTTAAAACAAATAGGCCCCGATTGTAATTAACGTTCTCAGCCTTCATGAATAAACTGCTGAAGACAGAGATTGTAGAAGCTACTTCTGTGGGCCCTGATTTTGTTTAGAATGCTCAGGATTTGATATATTTTACCCAGTGGCAGTCACTACTCGTTTTTATAATAAGAATCGTGTTTCCATGGGAAATAACTTTGTTTGTATCACTAATAACTTTGGCTCTGTTTGCTCTTTTTTGGCTAGTTTGTGCATGGAAAAGGTTCGGGTAATCTGTCAAGCGGCAGACTAGAAAAAAGGGAGGGGGTCCCAAAACACGTTTTCCCCATTTATTTTTCCATAGGAGCTTTAGACACTGCTTCAGCTCAATTGGCTGAATGGATTTACACCGAATTTATCAGAAAGCGAAAGCTTTAGTAGTTTTTGAGCAGTTAAGGCTGAAAAGCTTTGTATATTTCGCGCAGCGGAGGATCCGCGGCATGAACCGATCTAATGGCTCCCACCATGTCAGCAAGAATGTGCCTTTAATCATCTTGGGACTCAGGACTCGGTTCGAGTCCTAAGAAAAAGGTTATAAAAAAAAAAGACATAAGGTACAGCAGGGTAAGGATACCTTAACCCACTAGTCCTTGTGGTGGGATTTAGGGGGACGCCGCCTGGGCCAAAAAGTTTTTGCCTCTAATTCGCAGAGGATCCACGGTAATAGAAATGTTTTTTTTAAATGCGCAGGCTCCCACTTGATTATAATAACATAACAAAATAGGCCAGGACCTGGGTGTAGCACATTTATTATTCAGGGGGAGGGGTGGCATGTGGACTGCCTCTACGAAGCCCCGGGGACCCGATTCCCTGGGGCCGTATATAAAAAAAAGGAGTGGGTTGGGGCTTTGAGGCTCACCACTACATCCTACAAAAACAATTATGGCCCGGGGTGTGCAGGCTCCTGCTGAGCCCCGTGAAATGGGTCTCTTGCAAGGAGTGGGTGGGGCCTTAGGGCACCACCCGCAGCCCTCAAAGTAAAAAACAAAAATGGGTGTCTCACTCGTTTATTATTCACTGCTCCTACCAAGGAGCACCACATGATGCCCTAGGGCATTTTCAGATAACATAATTTTTCAATAGTGGTGCCACTAGGAGAGAGAGGGATACCATCAAATGATGTTTCAAGGTTGTGGGGTGGGGGGCTGCAGGAAATGCAGCAGCCCACCAGCAAATTTACAGCAAGCATTTGCAATGCAATAGGTCTCACATTTGCGAGAGTCTAAGCTATAGGCATTGTGAATGACAATGCCTTTTATTTATCGCTTTTGATAATTAACACATAAATAAAAGGCGTTATTATTTACAATGCCAATAGCTGAAACTCTTGTATATGCAAGACCTATTTTATTTTAAAGAAAGGGCTGCCATTGTTCCGGGCAGCTTGGAAAGTGAAAGCGCGCATGGCGCGCTGAATGGTGCAAGAAAAGCACGTATGCCTGATATGAGGGGTCCTGGAAAGTACAAACTGTAAGGAAGGTTCTAGCAGTCACTGAGACTGAATTAAGGGGTGGGGCAGAAAATTGGGAAAAACCAAGTGTACCTAGGGATGTGGAGAAATCTAGAGACAACATTATGATAGTAACATTATTGACTGTATCGGGCCAGTATCATTGACAAAATTTGGAAACCCACCTACTATACTTATGGCTCTGCTGTATGTTGTGCGATACAAACAACCTGCATAGTTCTATCGCTATCCTCCCCGTACAGAAATGGCAAAGGCAAAAAGAAACCTCACAATTTGCCACATAATTTGGTCAACCCTGCAGCATAGACCCAGTGGCCCACGAATTAGGGGTGACGTAGCGCTGCTTTAAATTCCGACTACGGAACGGGCAGCACTCCCCTGTGTCTGGCTTCTGAGCTATCTGCTAGGTCATGGAGTCCATTCGCCATATCGCTCCGAGGCCACCCTTAGTTGGTCAGCAGCACGTTACAGAAAACTTAGACAAACTAAAGAAAGCGTTATACTGCTCTCTATTGGCACCCCTCTTAAAGCACGGAGAGTGGCACCATGGTCTGTCCTGTGTTTTATGGGCCACCAGCATCCACATTACATGGAAGACCTTCATGTCAACACGCACACTGATGTTCGTTAAAAAGGTAGGACCGGCTGCAGGGCCTCGTGACAAGGGGTCACTTGACAGCTATGAGTGTGCGAGACTGGACCTGTTGCATGCTTCACATATGCGTGTAACATTTCTGAAATAGATGTAGATTTGGATATGGGCACGTGGAGGGTGGGAGGTAACACATTGGCAGGGGGCACCAACCCTGCAGGGCCCCCAAACCCACCCGAGGGGCCCCATTCCACCCAAGCTAACTGAATATTTGTGGGACATGGGACACTCAGGGCCCTCTTTGCATTCTGCAGGGGGCATCAGTGGACCATTGTACTGCTAGTTACAGACTGCTGGGAATTCTTTCTAAGGGGAGACCCGCCTGTGCCAGGGAAGAGCGCTATGTCGAGCTGCGCCGGAAGGGCACAGCATGGGTCATGGAACTTCCTTTGTGCATTCCAGGGAAGCTGCAACAAATGCAACCGGTGCTCGTCCAGAAAGGGGATGGGGCAGAGACACCTTCCAGGAAGCACGTGCGGCGGCTCCCAAGCGTCCCCTGTGTGAATGTTCCCATGGTGCGCTGCTGGTTAGGACCGCGGACAGCGATTATTGAGAGACGCTCCCAGGTCCGGCTGCATTGTTATTAGACACCCGCAGAGAGACAGAATGCCAGCTTGTCTGTGTTCAGCGCGGTACTTTCATTTAGCAAAACAATGCATTGTGGGGCCTGTAGTTTTCGTTCGCTACAAACACGAAATGGACCAACAGAACAGACATTCATTTGAAAAAGTAACAAGCTGTCGCCATTACGCCAACTAAAGCCGCTTGTTTATATGTGCATTGCGCTTTCACTTTAAGTAAAAGCGCGCTGCAAAAATAAACACGCGTGTCACTGCAGATCTCCATCTGCTCGGGGTGTATCTTAAGCACCAGCTCCCCACAATCGGCTCCAAAAATCACAGCGCAAACGCACAAATCGCCGGCATCGGTCCTTGAACCACAAGGTAAAATGTAAGCATTGTGCTAAATAATTTTGTCATCAGTTCTCTCGTGAGGAAAATAAACGCGTGGAAAAAAAAAACCACGAAGGCTAAATGAAGAAAACGCCCCCCTCGTGGGTTTCTAGATGCATTAAAGTCGATTGTCAGAGAAAAACTATTTTAGGTCCAACACGCCTGCTTTTGGCATGATGGGATATTTGTTTTGAAGGAGCACATGAAAATGCAGCTGCCTCCATTTGGAAAGAGAGCATGCTCTGGCATCCAACATAGCTAAAAATAGCATTCTCTATCTGCATCGTGCCTTACATGAGCAAATCATCCAGTTACATTTCGGCTTTATTTCCGCTTCGTAGCACAAGATGATTATAAAGCGTTAATTTGCATTGTCAGAAAAATGCCCATGCGTTTAGCATGCTGCTCAAGACACAATCGGACCGAAACAACCGCTCTCTTTCCAAACCTAGATGCTGCTTTTGGAATATAACACGAAAAGGCACAAATACATGCAAATAATGCGAGTCTCCAGAAGATTATGGCCAAGCAACTAGAGGACAAGCATTGATCTCTTGTCTTTATGGGGCCATGTGATTCTAATTAGAAACACATGGCCCCATAAAGATAAGAAAGTGCTTTGTGACAGATGCAAAGCAGACGAGCCAGTCCGGATGGGCCGGACCAAAATCGAAAGGGCGGCAACCAAAATACCCCATTTCCAATGGCAGGCCACCGTTTAGCATAAACGGTGACGCAAGCCAATGGGAATGGGGGGCGGGGCTTCAAGTCCCTTTCTGTAAGTCCTTGTTAACAATAAATCTCGCCGAGGCGAGCAGCGCTTTGCGCTGCAACGCCACGCGAGACCTAAAAAAGAACTGTAAGTATCCTGGATCACTGAATCGATGACCCCAGGAGAACTTACTATATTTTTTTATAGCACGCCTAGCTGGAGCTCAGTGCTCATCATCTGGAGTGCAAGGCCCTCTTGAGTTTGTTTTTATGATTGCACTTATTAGGCTGAAAAATGTTAAAAGAAGGGCTCAGAGAAATGTTTATCTTTAAAAAAATATATATATATATAAAATTGTTTATTTAGAAATTTTTCACCCAATAAAATGTAATAATATAAGGTATACAAAAAGAGTCACTGACTTTTTTTCATTAAAACTGTATTACATTTTTTTAGAAATCAATTTTAATAAACATTGCATTTGTACGAATGATTGAAATATACATTTGATTAAAGATAATGATTTGTAGAAAAAGATGACCTGCTTTATATATATTGATATGATCACCACTTGATGAAGCCAGGAGGCTCACTTTATATAATTTGGTGTTGAAGAAGGTCATGCGTGACGTAGGGTTGGCTGCTCAGAGCCCAGGCCCTGTGGCTAAGCCCATTCCGTGCACAAGGGGTGGCTGCCTGCGAGGGATGGGCTGCAGAGCCTGGCCGCGGGTCTGTTTGATCTATTTCTGCACACAGTTTTTAAAATTGCAGTAATTATAAATATTGCTCCCTGTTTTCTGTTTTTACTGATTTTGACAAATAAATACAGACATAACCCCATTTGTTTCCGATCTGTATTTATTTTTAAATGTGGTTAAAAACGTAACTTGGTATTTTTTTGAGTGATTCTAAATGCTGTCAATCATGGCTGCCAGACCAATAGCTGTGCGGATTGACAGGCAAGTGGGTTAAGAAAGAAAGGAATTTTAGTAATGAGTCTTAAACAGCAGTTGATATTCACAAGGTTGATACTGAAATGGTATGTTTTCGTGTAAGTGCATTGATTTATCATCAGTGGCTTTTTACATCATTGAAACCTCTCAGGCGTTCAAGCATGAGTGCACATTTATCAATTAAATAAATGTGGATACACTAGTTTCAACTTCCCTTTTTAACAAAACCCAAAATAAATATGGATAAATACAGAAAAAATTAGCAAAAAAGAAATCTGGATAAATACAGACGGAAAAGTGAAAAAATGAAATACCATAAGACCGGGAGCCCTAATTATAAAGAACAGTATTAAGCAATAACCAGAGAACCAAGAGTTAAATCAGCGCAAAACATGTAACCACAATAACTAGGCCCTGAGGTATGCTGTGTTTTTATTTTAATGTGATATTTGGAATAGAATCTAAAGCATTATGTTGTGTTTTCTCATGACAGTTAAGCTGTACTGCGGTAATAAGAGAAAATATGACCTGTCTACTGCAGTAAAAAAGATGTCTTGGAAAGTATCTGTGATCATTAGGAAGCTTGTTTCAAATAAGTTATTGGAATACATTTATTTTGCCACTGCAAATGTTTACTACTCCAAATACAGTCCACTAAAAATATAGCACATTACGTATACACACTGCTATAAATTCTCACTAATGCAATTAATATAGTATTTAAATACTACAAACATACAGTAGCACACATAAATTGTAAATTGATACTTGTATAGCGCACTACTCACCCGCAAGGGTCTCAAGGCGCTTGTACGAATACCGCTGTGGAATCCATCCTGGCTTTCCCTGTGAGGCATCCACTCCTGGGCACCCCCAAGGTGGAGGCCAGGCATCCTTAGCGTTGTGGGGGCCGTTGTGGAGATTAAGCAAGCTATTGCCCAGAGTTGCAGAGTGGGACTCCATGATTGGAATAGGCACCGAGGCGAGAATTATCAGGTCCCTGGAATTTTTGAGCCCAAGACCCGCCGAGGCGGGGAATTGAACACTGGTCCCGGGGTAGACCTCTGCATCAGGGTCTGCCGCTCCAATCATTGAGCCACACTTCTCCACCTAGACTAACAAATACACTATACTATAAATGCATGCTGATTTACATATGGGCTAGAAAAGTATACAGTTCAATAAACACATGCTTTATATATGCTACTGCAGATATTTACCAATGACAACTCGACAGTAATGTACATGCCATATAACCGCTAGATTACTATATCAAACATGTATATGTACATCTACAGATACATGCTCCTCTCAAAAGAAGACGATACTACAATTGCATATTAATGTGCTCTGCCATAGCCTGAACGTGTGCTGTAGCTGTGTGCTACACTGTGGTCTGAAGCCTGATTTGTAGTCTTATTTTAAGTCGCTGATTTTGATTATTTATGTTTCTGTATGGGGACTACTATTTATTTTATCTACAACGCATAGGAAGGCGTGTTAATTGTAAAGGTTGTCAAAGCCGGGCTTGCTTTATTTCCTAGCAAGATTCTTTATCAAGTTTTTAGCTCGTCTGCAAGAATGCCTTATGAAAGGGAGGCATTGACTATGTTAAGCAAAGGTGCGAGAGAGCGTTTTACTACTGTGGATAAGACAACGTTGTCTCCACCCACAATGGCTTTGACGTCGTCTGTGTAGACAGGTGATTACGATTTTTTACAGAGCATTGAATTGAAGGTGTAGTGAGTGCATTGTATTAGATGAGTGTAGTAAAAAGGCAACTGGCAAATCCTTACTTTCGAAGTTAGAGGCATGGATTCTGGCACAAGACCCTTGCCAGACTTAATAGGCCCCAACTCGAGAGAAGCCATTGCCTTCTTCTGCCCTTTGCTTTGGACACACAGTCAAAATACATCTTTAGTATTTCAAATTCCTACTTCAAAACTTATACAAAGCAGAAAAAGCGGTATCCCCCTTTTGTGATGGACAATTGGTGTTCATTAAGTATGGTAACAGTCAGTGTCGGCAAAGTATTAGAGTACATTACATAAAGGAGGACACTGGTGACTTGTTCATGACAGACGTGACATGACATCTTCCAAAGAACCGTGAATGGGCCACCACACACAGGTTCAGAAGCGTTCTCGAGCATAGTGGACTACAATGCTATCAATGATGTTAAGATAGGGGTAGTGATGATTGGAGACCAGAGGAAAAGAAATTGCACTGACAATGTATTGGGAGAGGCTTTTAGGCTCTATCTGAATGATTTTATTCCTTTGATAGAATGTTCCAGATTCATAGAACCTGAAAAGAAGTTCGCTTTATTACCTATTTTACGTTTATCCACTTACGCCCTTATTATTTCTCACAAATAAGGAGTATGTAGATTAGGCAAATAGTTTAATTTTATTCTGAGATTCAGAGAAAGCGAGTGTTGTGTGTTTAAGAATAGGGTGCCAAAAGGGCCAACCAGCAACGAATTGCCTTGAATTAGTTTTGTTCATTCTTAGGATATGATCCACTGAACTCATGATTGTGGCTGTAATAAGATCTGTGGATATTCTTCACAGTGGGGATTGAGAGTCGATTGATTTGATTGTGTTGAAGGTTTATGTGGGGTCGTAAATCTTGCAGGATTTTGGGTTTTCAGTCTTACAGAAGGAGTTTGGGTGGAAATGCGCTAAAATGTTATAAAACGCTGCACATTTCTTTACGACTATTACAGAGAATGTTGTGTTTTTCAATGTAGACACACATATTCCTGGGCTTTGTAAAAGTCCAACCAGATGCTAGGCATTTTCCTTATTTGGTATTCCTCACCCAGTACTGTACATTCAAGTCCTTACTCAATAAGAAGTCTGAACAACTTGGAATTTAAGACTTTTCTGAAACACAGGTGGTTGGGTTCCACCCTCAAGGCTGGGTTTAGACCACTCCAGATATTATTTGGGCTTTACACTTTTAGAGATCTCTATTCGTGTTTTAACATCTTAAAGGTTTGTTAAATGATATAAATCAGTGCTGCTCACCATACATTCCTGACTAGCACACAGCAAGGGCCAGCGCTTAATTTGTAAAATGATGAGTGCAGTTGGTCAAAGCTTGCTGTTATCTCGATTACCAGCTTCCATACCAAGGGTTGGTTGTCCTAAAAGTACTTCCTGCCTGTTTATTCCACTACCAGACATTCCCAGCAACTGTATCTAATTCTTGCAGGTTCCTCCTTTTTCCCTTGGTGAATAGTTTTTCTGTCTTTTTCTTCGTCCTTCTTATCCATTTCTGTGTTTTTCTCTCTCCTTCTCTTTGGAAATGTCTTATGAGGGAAAATAAGAGACAGCCTCTAAAAATGAGTGCCAGTGCAACCACCGGCTCAAACTAAGCATGGTCAGGGATCAAGGTTTCTCATTGTACCCATGACTAATTACGAATTTTAAATATAATTTGTGTATCCCCAGCAGCCAGTAGATTGTTTTTAAAGAGTGGGTTGTGTGGTCATATCATCGAAGATTATTGCACATGCTGGCTGATTAGACCCTGCCAGTCTGGATACCCGCATCGCTTTTTAAACTGCTTCATTCAATGATCAAGGGTTTTCTCTGGGCGGCTGGCAGGCGATGGGTGGCGCTGAAAACTCTGAGGCCAAAGACCGATGGTGGCCTGACTTTGAAACATATTATCTGGCAGCTCAGTTACAGTGGCTTACTCGAGCAGTGGCGCTGAAGTTTCGAGGGCCGACTGGGCGGGATGGAGGACGGGGACCAGGTCAGGTGCTGTCTTGTATTCTTTTACAGCTACCGCTACAACTCCAGACACTAACCAATGAGTTACAAATGTTTTGGCTTTCCTGGAACAGGAGCCAGCGAAGGGCGCAGATTGTGCATCCCTACGCTCCGGAGATCCCGTTAGCCAAGTGCACTGCTCTACCGCATGGGGGCAACTGGGCCGCGCTGAGTGACTGGGGGGAGAAAGGTCTGTATATGCTAGGGGATTTATATGAAGACGGTACCCTCCTTCCCTTCGATGTCTTGTAGGACAGGTATGACCTCCCTTGGGGAGATTTTCTGCTTTACTCGGCTCTGGTCTCGGCCATCCAAAGGCACTGGAGGGAGGGACTGTCTGAACCACGGACCTCCATGGCCTGTCAGTGCGTTGTAATGATGGCGGGAACCTTTAAAGTGGATACTTGTCTATATAGGCGTCTGACACACGAGGCGCTGACTCCGCTGCGGGCACTTCAGCAGAAATGGGAGGAGGATTTGGGCATAGAAACCCCTGTGAAGGTATGGGCGGAATTGGTCGAGAAGGCATGGAAAAGTACTAGAAATGCTTGTTTCCAGCTACTGCACTTTTTCATACTGCATAGGGCATACCTCACCCCGGCCTAAATGAACATTTATTTCAACACAAACACGATGCAGCACGGAGGGTGCGGATTTCCGCCATATGATGTGGAACTGCTTCCAGCTGGGGATGTATTGGGAGGAGGTGGTTTCGCTATTGTGTGGCATAACTGAAAGGGAGATAGAACCCGCTTTAGGCCCTTGCTTGCTACACTGGTTTCCCCGCACATCCAAGACCAAGATCACTAGCAACATTTTGGATTTGGGCCGCCTTCTGGCTAAAAGAGACATTACAGCACACTGGAAGTCTAGGCGGGACCCCAGCTTGCAGAGGTGGAGGGCTGAACTCCTTAAGTGGGCGGAATGTGAGGGCACAGCTAGATTACAGCTAGCTAGCCGAGCGACAAAGCCTTGGAAGCTGTGAGGGCCTGGGAAGCAATGCTGATCTTACTGAAAGCCCCAGACGCTGATCTGGATGTGAACTCTATGGCTGGTGACCCGACTATTTCGCCCTGACCAAGGTGCATTCCATACCTGGCTGTCTGCACCTATCCACCTAATTGTACCTACTGCTGTTGATGCAGGGTTCATTGGTATGCATCTCATGTTGCCTGTTTTGCGAACGTTTGTGCCCTATTTTGCTGCTCTTACAACGATTGCTTTGTGTGACATGCCGTGGAGGGGGAGGGGTAAGAGGGTGGAGGGTTTAGGATAGTTTTGTTATCTTTTGTTATGTTGCTATGGTATTGCTCTTATGCCTCTCATTGTTCATTGATTATTGATGCGTTGTTCCTTCATCATTCACTTTGTTGTCACCTGGTGCTATTATCTTAGGGACTGGCACGCAAATCTGCTATCTGCAAATCTGTAAATTGCATTTGGTTGCGATCAGAGACTGTTATTGACTAATGGGCTCCTGTTAGCCTTTGTATCCTGAGTACGTTTGGATGCGTCTGTTTGGAAATAATAAAAATATATAATAAAAAAAAATGCTGGCTGATTAGGTTTGGTGTTTTTTCATTTTTGCCATCTCTATCACCAGAGGTCTTATTAACACCTTTTTTTTAACTTTGTTGAACAGCAGGAGGATTGCAGCAAGTATAAGTGCTTATTGACGCCATTGACCATGGCATTGGTTTGTGATGTAAAAGAAATGTTGAAGTTGAGAAGAACTGCCAAGTTTTTAGTTTGATAGTTGTTGCTGAAGGAGTTCTCAAGTTCAGTGGCCATTCAAAAGGGGATGTACTTCTGTCTGCTGGTCTTCTAGCCACAGGGATTAAGGTTAACAAAATGGCAACACAGATGGTTCACTGGTCAGCAGCTCTTTGCCGTATTCTTACTGAGTTTTTGCAGTGTAGTGTAGGCAGTAGAAGAAGAAGGTAGTAGTCTCGCCAGTTGTGTTTTGTAGCAGCCCGGTTTAGAGTGTTCTCAGACATGACTGCATGGAGGTTCTAAATGTTCTGGGATCCTTTTAAAAGAGGACGTAGACAGTTTATCTACTACCTTTTCGTTCTCTTTGATCCTATTTCTCTGTTGAATTAGGGTATTGGGCCAATGTAATTATCTACAGGACCAAGTTGTTAAGTTCTAGCCTTACCTTGGAGAATAGATTGCAGGTTGTCTTATAAGGCAGTCATCTTGCGAGTCTTGCGACACAATGCAGCTGTGACAGATTCATGAATCATTATAGTTTACTTTATCATTCCCACTCATTGAGAATCCACTCCCTTAAAAAAAACTATGAGAACAGTACATTTACCTATTAGCTGTTACTTTGAAAGAAAAACTTTGTTGAGTATGTTTCATTACTTGTATATCTAATGTTTGGACTCTTGGATGAATCCACAGTCATGGTGAGAAGTTCCAAGCACTGGTGAATTGTCCTGCCATTAACAGTTTTTTTTTTTAATTTGCTTATTTCATCTGGTCAACATTGTAAATCACACATACATTGTAGCTAATTTGTTCACAAAGTACATATCGTAGCATATTTATACAACAGTTACATCAGTAATTTCTTATTGTGGGTGCCTAAGGCTAGTAGGGAATACATCGTCCCAGCATGAGGCTACAATGAAACCCCCAGTATTACAGAGTCTACAGCACAGCATTTGTCATTTGGGGTACACAGCGTTACACATGGGGAAAAAATCGTACATCCGTACTCCCTCCACTAGACGTTAAGAAAGGTCATCACAGACATCGCGTGGCCTTACTGTTCCATCAATTATCATATATTAATCATCCCCCTGCATAGTCAAAAGGTATTGCTTCAGTGGTTCCCAAAAATCGTGAGGCCTTGATGGCTGCGGTAGTTCTTCTGCGTAAACCTCCATGGTTTCCCTACAATAGGACATGTCCACAAGCCAGTCTTTGAACCTAGGGGGTCGTTTACTGCCCCATCTAATGGCAACTCGTCGTTTCGCTAACAGTAGCGCTACAGCTAGGAATTTTCACCTTTTCGCTGGCTTTAGTTTGTATATCCCCAGTAAACACACCAGAGGAGTGTTCGGCACTAGTTCAGCTACATTGCAGTGATCGCTCCCATAATATCTTGCCAGTATTTGTGTATCTGCTGGCATGCCCACGCCAGGTGTAGAAAATCCGCATTCATGGCATCACACCTATGACACTTATCTAAGGCCGTATCTGTGTAGCTGGGTCGGGGTATAATAAAATGGATGTAGAAATTTAAAGTGTATTATTCGTAAATTACAGTTGGGTGTCATCAATTGTAGGTGTGTGCAGCTATATTTCCAATCCCGTTTGTCAATGTTAACTCCTATGAATGTTTCCCACCTAGTGAGTGTTCTGCTAATGAACGGCTAGGAATTGAACTACAGAAATCAGGGGTCAAAAAATACATTGGTAATGGTCTCTGTATGCAAATCATGCCATCCTACCTATCACTGCCTATGTCAAATTGGGAACGATCTCTACTGTTTCGTTTAAGGGCAGGAACTGTTAAATTTCTGTTTTCTTTTCCTCTGGGGTATCAACACCATACTGTTCTTACCCCCTGCCCCTGTGACGGTACAAGCACTCAAGACGATTTGCACTTTCTGTTTTTCTGTAAATATTATGTGAGATATACCAAATGGCTTTTAACCCCATATTTTAGAAAACTCAGACCTCTTACACTTCAGGAATCCTACATGCTGCTGCTCACCCTGGACAATGATGAATTGACATTTCGCACTAGCACTTTTTTAAGACTAGCCATACGTGCACGCAAGACTATGGAAAGTCCTTGTAATCAGATTCAGTCAAAAAATACTACTGCTAAAACCTTATAAGCTAATGGAATTTATTGTCTATCCTCTGTATGAATTGTTTTGTTATTATGAAATGTAAATTATTTAATTGCTTTGTATTATGTGTATGCATATGTTCTTTGATGTGTCGGTACTTTTATGAATTTTAACAAATTCGAATAAAGGTCTTTTGAACTTGAACTTGAGTGTTCTGCTACTAATCCCACTGTGTTCTGACTGTGACGCATTGTACATGCGGGTAACTAATTTCTGGCTCGTTGGCGCTATCAGTAGGGCTTGTAATGCACGCAACGTTGGTGGCTCCTCCGGATAAGTGATATACAGTTCCCTGATCGCCACTTGCAGTCGCAAGTGGGCAAACATATTCATCGGTGTGTTATGTATGCTTAATGAGGGGTCACCCCTTTGGATGAATCTACCGTGTGGGAAGACATCCTTCATTGTGGAAATCTTCATGTCCTTCAGCAGTAATGTCATTTTTTTCTATTGAGTTACAGATAATTTTGGATGGTTTGCGACGGGGAGTGACGGGGCATAAATAGGAAGTTTGTTTGCCCTGCGTGCTAGCATGTGCCACGCACTGGAGGTGCAGTGCACAGTCTGGATCATGTCCCTATTTGTGTGGGGTTTCGGGTCGGACACAAAAGCAATCAATGGAGTTGGTTGTACACTGTCCATTTCCACTGCTACGTGTGGAGTGTACGCATGAGGTTGCGTCCAGTAGTGCACATGTTGCGCCTGTGTGCAATAGAAACATAGTTGCAAATCTGGTGCTCCGAAACCGCCCTTATGATACGGTTTCGTTAGTACATTCCAACTTACTCTGGCCTGTTTACCTGCCCATGTTAGTCTCTGCATTGCCGATCGTAATTTTGAAAAAAATGCCTGCGTTAACCAAATAGGAATATTGATAAATAGATATAAAAATTTGAGTAGGACAATCATCTTTTGTAGCGCAATCCTGTCTGCTAATGATAGAGGCATCTGTATCCATCTAGCTATCTGTTCGTCAAGTTTAGTCATTGCCCTTCCATAGTTTTCCCTTATGACTAAATCTGGGTCCCTGTGTATCCATACGCCCAGCTATTTGACTGGGTCAGTTTGCCATTTCAGGGGATAGTCTAGTGTTGGCTGGGTTTTAGCTAGCGTGAGAGGTAGGATCACTGATTTGTCCCTGTTTATTCGCAACCCCGCATATTGTTCAAAGCGGATATATTCTCTGATAAGGCTATTTAAATGTGAATTGGAGTGGCGAGTGAATAGCACCATGTCGTCAGCATATAATGAAATGCTAAGGGGACGCAGGCCAAACTGTAAAGCAGCGTCCGGATGGCGAATCAGCGTAAACAATATTGGCAATAGCGGGCAGCCTTGTCTCGTCCCTCTGCCTATACTAATAGGGTCAGATGTTCGGCCATTTAGCCGAATTCTAGCAGTTGGGTCACGGTATAAGAGTTCTATCCATCTCAAAAACTGCTCCTGGAAGCCCATCCTGCGTAATACTACAAACATGTACGTCCATTCCACCGAATCAAAAGCTTTCGCAGCGTCTAACAAAGCCGCCGCCAGCTCCAGATCCGGATGATGGTACAGGGCGAAAATGGTACGTATGTTTTGAGTAGTGGATCTGGCTGGCACAAATCCTGCTTGGTCAGGCAATACTAGCTTCTCCTGTAGAAGCTGTATCCTGGTAGCGATAACCTTTGCCAAGATTTTGACGTCCGTTTATTAACGACAAGGGGCGATCTGGTTTTGGGAGCGCCACTAAAAGTGCTTCCTTCAATGAGGCAGGAAGTTTACCCTCTTCATATGCCTCTTTGTACATTGCGGCTAAGTGTGGTATCAACAGGTCTTTGTATGTTTCATAAAACTCCCCAGGGAGCCCGTCCAGACCAGGGGCCTTGTTGTTTGGCAGGGAGTCTATTGCGTCTATGAATTCTTCTTTAGTAATGTGATGGCCTTTATTTTCGAAGATGATCTCGGCCTTACGGCTGGATCTGATCTGTATTCAAGAGTCCCATATTCCCTGGAATGAGCGGGGTATGCTTCGGATACCTGTATTCGAATTAATCTGTTGTTCGCGCCAAACATCCAAGATCAGGGGGGTGGCGGTCTTGTCACGACAGGGCCTGTGTACTTGCAGAAGGACTAGTAAAGATAGTGCAGGTAGGTGGGTGATTGCTGAGGTAATTTTAAACGCCAGGTCTTATACAGTCTTGACGGTTTATGGGGCAAATCTAGATGACCTGGCTGTCCTGCACCATTTGAATACTGAATTAGCTTTGTATCCATACCAGAGGCGCAACTAGAGCCAAATTTCGGGGGGGGGGGGGGCTGAATCTTTTAAGCCATAGGCAAATGGAACTGCAGGGGCTCTTAGAAGGGGTGAAACAACAGCGAGGCCTCATTAACATGCAAATGGTCTTTGAAAGACCTGTGAAGTGCTCGGGTGCGGCTGTGTGTGCGCCGGGAAGCTGTCTCATCCCGGGCTGCCACACACGATGGGGGGGGCTGAAGCCCTTTGAGTCCAATGGGTGTTGCGCGCCTGATCCATACCCTACTTTCTTTTGCGGAGATTTGAATATCAACTTATCTGCTAATGTCAATTTATCTGGGGACCAACTTTATTTTGGGAAAAAGCCTAGGGTGTTCCGGGCATTATAAGCTTTGGTACAAGACTTGATAGACTGTTGGTATTTTCATAATCAATCATCAGACGGATTTACATACTATTCGGCTCCGCACAATAAAATGTCCAGTTTAGATTATTTTTTTATGTCCGATCAGCTGGTTATGTCATCATCCGTCTCACTCTACCCAAGGGTATTATCGGATCATAATCTACTTATTGTAGAATATATTCTGCCTCAGAAGGCCCCAGAATTCAGGGCTTGGACGTTTAAAAGGGATCTGCTGACAGAACAGGCCTACATAGATCATATGAGGTGCTGGATCAGGGAATTGTTTGACTTTAATGTTGGTACAGCTTCTGAAAACGTGGTATGGGATACATTTAAGGCGGCCATGAGGGGCGAGACGAAGAGCTTTTCTTTTTTTCGTCGAAAATTAGCCCAGCAACAAATTTATGAGTGCCTGGCAGAGCAAGTATAGCAGAGACAGCACTGATTGAAGCTGTAAGAGAAGGTAAGGATATCACGCAAAGCCAGGTAAAAATAGCTAAGACAAGGGCCTCTCTGCTGGAGTTTTTTGGCCAGGATCTAGCCGCTAAGTTTTTGCAATATCGTTCCGAGATGTTCGAAATGGGAGAACGATCAGGCAGGGGTCTGGCGAAGAGACTTCAGCAGAAGCGGCTGGCCAATCGTGTCACCAAGGTACAGAATTCACATGGTCAGCTTCTTGAAACTCTGGACGGGATCTTGGCAGTTTTTCACCAGTTTTATAAAAATTTATACAACGAAGCCAGCAGTGGCGTCTCACACTCAGACCAGCAGGCTGCAGCCTACCTAGCTAGTATACCAACTGCTCAACCCACAGACCAACAGAAGAGAACTCTTTCGGCCCCCATAGAATGGGAGAAGGTCGAGACAGCAATCAGAGCACTGGCCAATGGCAAGGCAGCAGGTCCTGATGCAGTCCCTCTGGAGTTTTATAAAATGTTTACTCAGGAGATTCGTCGGGCCCTTTTCCCACTTCTAAGGTCAGCACAATCGGGAAGCATTCCTGAGTCCTGGACCCTGACCAATATCATTTTCTTTAAGAAAAAAGATAAACCCGAATTGGATCCCGCTTCATTTAGGCCTATTTCACTTGTAAATTCTGATAACAGACTTTTTGCCAAAATCTTGTCATCCAGATTAGCAGCTATAATCCCCCCTCTGGTCTCGCTACGACAGCATGGTTTAATTCCAGGCAGAGACACAGCAAATCATGTATCTCGAGTAGTTGCTTTATTGGATTGGGCCCAGGCTACATCATCACCTGTAGGGGCGATCCTGCTGGACGCTGAAAAAGCGTTCGACAGGGTCGCCTGGCCATTTCTCTGGGCGGTTCTTGATTGGAAGGGCCTTGGCCCTGAATTTATCCATGCAGTCCAATCTCTGTATATTTCCCCTAAAGCCACAGTTTCAGTTTCTGGGCTCGTTTCTAAGTAATTTACAGTAGGAAGGGGCACTCGTCAGGGCTGCCTGTGTTCCCCTTTGCTTTTTGCGCTATATATAGAACCTTTTTAAAATTTAATTGAGAAAGCGCAGGACATTCATTCAGTCACGATCCATTCTACTGACTATAAGGTAATAGCATATGCTGACGAAATTGTCGTTGTGACTTCTGATGTTTCGTCTGCTTACACGGCTGTGAAAATTATAGCAGATCAGTATGGGGCCTATTCGGGCTATAAACTTAATGCTGCTAAGACTCATGTGATTCAATCCGCAGCTATGGGGCCCTCGGAGGCCCCGATAGCGCAGTCTGCAAAATATCTGGGGGTATATATCACAGCGCATGTCAACAGTATTCCTGATCTAAACATTTTGCCTATAATCAACTCAGTAAAAACAACACTGACAAGGCTGGACAATCTCCATCTTTCACTTTATGGCAGATGTAATGTTCTTAAAATGCTGATTCTGCCTAAATTCTTATATTTATTTAGAACAGTACCCTTAGAGGTGCCTCAATCTAGCTTAGCTCTGGCAGATAAAATTTGCAGTAGGTTTCTCTGGGGTTATAAGCAGCCTAGGAGGGCGGCTAAATGGATGCTTCTGCCTCGCTCACGTGGTGGCTGGGGAGTTCCCAGCTTATTATTCTATTTTTGGTCCTCGATGATTCAACATTTTGGCCTACCACTGTTGGGAGATGCCGCCGGCCCCTCTTTGGCTTGTAGGCCTTCAATCTTTGAAATCGGGCTGGGAGAAGATGCCAAGCGAGTCTTAGTCCGGGTTCTAGAACCAAGCTATTATAAAAGAACCAGGTTTCAGGTTATTTGGTCTATGTTCTCAGTATGGCGCAAGGTTCGTCGCAAATTCTTAGTTCCTAACATCAACTTCTATACGCCCCTCTCTGCAGCCCGGCTTCTTCCAGTAGTTTTCCAGGATCAAGTCACCTTTAACTGGTCAGCTCTAGGAATAACAGTACTCGGCAACCTTGGACATGAAGGGAGGCTGGCCTCTTTTACATGTCTTGAGGAGAGGCACTTGCTTAATACATTTGATTTTTTTAAATATCTACAGCTACGCAGCTTTATAGAGAAAAGTAAATTGAAGCCTGAAGCACTATTTGGGAAGATAATACTGTTTGAACTTATTGCGACGCGCTCTAAAATTGGGGTAATCTATCGGCACTTTCTTACAAGGCTCCCAGATGATATTACTGCTTCTACGTTAAAACTAGAAGCCAAATTCGGTGTAACGGGGATAGACATAGTCACGGCCCTGGAACTAGCAGGTAGGGTTCTCATCTCTGGTAGCCTACGCTCTCAGTGCTACATGGCTATGTTCGACCTATATTATACGCCGGCCAAGATATCTAAGTGGGGGGGTCGCGGGGGACATAGTTGCCCAAGGTGTGGGTTAATGGCGGCGGATGATGTCTATGTTTTTCGGATGTCAAAAGCTGAAGCTTTTTTTGAAGGAGGTAGAGCAGTTTCTTAATGTCAACCTTCGGATTCCTGCTGTTCTCTCCCCCGAATTAGTCATTTGTGGGTATCAAAGCAATAGTGAGCATATCAGGCCCTGCTACTCCTCAGCTTTCTTGTTAATAGCTATGGCCATGGTCCGCCTTTGTATTACCTCAGAGTGGATAAGTCCTGGGTCACCTACCTTTATTGACTGGAGAGGGAGGATCCTGGCGCTACATAACCTGGAGTCTGCAGTTTGGGCTAGATGGGGCAGAGCCAGACGTGACTGGCCTAAAAATTTCCGGTGAGTGTCCGTGAGCCATGCAAGAGCTACATCTTGAAAGTAATGGTTAATTTCTTCTGCCGTGGTGTTAGTTTGTTTGTCATAGAGTTGTGAGTAATAGCCCTTGAAATGGACGTTGTGTCATACAACGTTTGGTCTTCGTCATCCCAGATCTGTGTTATGTATGACGTTCTGATTGAAGGTCTAAGCTTACTGGACAAAGCGCATCCTGGCCTGCCGTCCTCTCCATAGTTCCGCGCTGTGTATCGTCTTGACTTGCATTTTATCTCATCCGCAGCGTATTTCTGGTAGTCATCCATCCGTTCCCTCATTTTTACCAATAAAGTAGGGTTACGTGTGTGTGTATGTTACGCTTCGAGTGTGCTAATGTCCCTTTCTATCATAGTTAGTTGCAGCTGGATATCCTTCAAGATCCCAGCATGCTTGCTAATGCAGTGACCCCGGATTGTAACTTTGAATGCCTCCCATAAAGTCCCTGCACTGTCCACTGATCCAGAATTTAAATCAAAATAATCCCTTATTGCCTGTCGTAGCTCGCTTTGGAACACCTGGTCTAAAAGGGCGCTCCCCTGTAATCTCTATGTAAAGTGCCTGGGTATGTATGTTGGGACCTCCAGCATGAGGCAGACCGGGTAGTGATCGGACAGTGTCTTAGGTAGGTGTTTGACCATCCTCGTCCACATGCATGCTTCTGTCGTATTCAGCCAGTAGTCTATCCATGACCACGTGTTGTGTGTCGTGGATGTACATGTTCCCTCCCTACAGCCTTCGTTTCTCATTCTCCATATATCAGTCATCCCCCACGTCGCCATACCGTCTTTTAATGCTTTGGCCGCTTGTTTGCAATACCTTTCATTACCTGTCGACCTGTCTAGGGCTGGGTCCAGGCATGTATTGAAATCCCCTCCCCATATTATTAGCGCACACGGGAATTCCCTGAGTTTAGTCCATATCTCTGCATAAAAACTGAGATTGTCAGTATTTGGACCATATGATGTGATTAGCGTTAGTACTGTGCCTCCGAAATTTCCCTGCACTATGACATAGCGGCCTTGGTCATCATTAATTGTTCGAATAAGCTGGAATGGGGTGTTTTGCCTAATTAACAATAAAACCCCTCTGGCGTACGTAGAATATGAGGACGCCATGCGATATGATTCCCATTGTGTACCCACCCGTGTTTCAGTAATAGAGGTAAGGTGTGTTTCTTGTATACATGCCACGTCTATACCGTGTCTGTCAAAGTATGCAAATACTTTACGAATTTTCTGTGGGTTTTGAAACCCCCGAACATTCCATGTTATAAACGTTAGTTTTCGGGTAGTGCTGCTAGTGTCAGCCATGCTCACCTATCCCTACCTGAGGTAGCCATTTCCTCTGCAAACTCCGGGTGTAAAGCGAAAACTGTGTGTGTAATTTCTCTTTGTCGACAAGACATTACTACCTTCCACCAGCATCACACCCTCCGCCCCATCCCCCTGGCGGAGCCAAGCCCAGAACGATGCATCCTAGAAAACCCACTACCTCCCCCCACTGTAAAGATCAAGAAGACACCCCAAAGAGAAAAAAACGTAAACTTGCTTGGTGCACACAGAAGGGCGATAACTGCCAGCCCATTTCCTATGACTCTTCTCCACATGTGCGGATGCCCTGTCACAAACATTATGCATCAAGAAGCTTAACATAACATGGTATACTTGTACATTATTATCTGATGAATTATTTAGCAAAATACTACTATATAACGGAAAAGGGCCGAAAATCAAATATTTTCAGTCACAGTTCACAATTCGGCATCTTAGCGGTGCAACCATTTATGCATATATTTAAACTTATCTGTAGTGGGCCCACAGCAGTTCTGATCCTCAGGCAGTGTCCAGCTGCTGACTCAGCCTCCCAGGAAACAGTTGGGGGGGGAAAAAAACGGTTCATATTGTGGGGCATCATTGCGTTCAGGAAAATATGTGCTTTGAGGAAGTTAATGTTCCTGTTACGCATGGCAAGACCTCTCGGCCATCAGGTCCGGGCCATGCGTTCTGAGTGGCGTTGTTTAGTCTGGAAAAGACGGTTGCACATTCCATCTACCTACAGCTATTCGACGTCCGATGTTGTATATTGTTCGTCCTGGTCCCCCATCGGAGATTTCCTTCTCGGGCCCCGGTTTCCTCTCTGCTGGATACATTTCAGCAGATCCTTCGGCTCACTATAAATCTTCGTCTTTCCTTCGTCTGTGATCTTGAGCCTTGCCGGGTACAACATGGCGTATTGTCTATTCAAGTCTCTCAGCTTTTGTTTGGCCGTTCCGAACTTTTTCCTTGCCTCTTGGACCGACACTGTAAAGTCAGGATATAGGGATATGTCCATACCTTCGTGGGTCAGGTTCCCCAACTCTCGAGCTTTACGTAGTGCTGCGTCGCGATCCCTGTAGTTTAATATTCTCACTATGATCGGCCGTGGTCTCGAACCGGCTGGTGGCTTTGTCGCCAGGGATCTATGTGCTCTCTCGACGACGAAGATTACGGAGAACGTCTCCCGTCCTAGCATTGAGATGAGCAGTTGTTCAATATATCTCTCCATAGGTCCCGTGTTTGTAGTTTCTGATATGCCCGTCAGGCGAATGTTGTTTCTGCGGGACCTCGCTTCCAAGTCTTCTGCTTTGGCTGCTAAGGCCGCCAAGTGTTTGTCCATCTTCACCTGTTTTGTGTCCATCTGTTCATGAGCATCTTCGGTCTCGGATATGCGGCACTCGGCCATATCAAGCCTCTCCGTGTGTCTGTCCAAGCGTTCCGACATCCTGTCGACCCGGTACGTCAGAGAGTCGATTTTCCCATCGATATTAGTCAAAGCTGCCTGTATCGTGGTGAACATTGCCTGCACGTCGTCATTTGTGACCCCACCCCCCCCCGTAGCACCTGTCGCCATATGCAGCTGCGGTTGGTCCTCTGCACTCTGATCTGGCTGCTTCTTGGCTTATTCAAAAAGTGAGTTTGGGCTGGTTCCTGTCCGCCTTGCCCATAGTTGCAAACTGTGTCCAGGCCCCTACTCCGGGGGTCACCGGGATGAGCAGTGTCCAGTAGAGTCCTGCCGACCGCGCTCCTGTAGGTCGTTGCAATGTGGAGGGTCCCCCTTTATTATATGGGGTGCAACAACGCAAGTTCTTGCGTCAGAATGGGCAGGCAGTCAATGTAAGTGGACTGCAGATACTGTGGGACCCCCTGCTCGTGGGCTGTCCCGGGAGAGCTCCGTGCCCTCTATCGTTTCTTACTACACCTCTGCTGCAGGGCAATGCTAAGGCTCAGGGTATTTGATAAGCCCCTCTATCCGTTCTTGGCAAACAACACATTAGCGCTTTACTTCTCTGCCAGAGTCCCCTGTTTGTCACCTCCGGGGAGCGTTATCCGAGTCTGGTTCTGGCACACTGTGAGCCGTGCTCTCCCAGAAAGCCCCCGCGCTCGGGCCGAGTGCTGCCTATTTTCTCTGAGTTAGACGGGCGCAGCTCCTCAGTGTCTAGGCTCTTTCCAGTAGTCGCGGCAGAGAAAGTCCCGCACCTCCTGTGTGATACGTGTGGCCAAGCCACCAGCTAAGTCTCAACAGGATCGTGGTGCGCAGTTTTGGAGGGGTTTGTTGATTTAGCCGCACCGGGCAGGTGCCTCCACTCTGCCTTCAGGGCAGGGTCGGGTTTCCTTCTCTCCATCCCGTTTCAAACCCCCCCCCCCCCCACGGGGGCCGCTACAGAAAAATTACATGCGGTGTCTCTCGCCTGCCGCGCTGATTCTCCTGGGCCGCTCATTGTCCCGTTCACGCCTAGTGCTTCGTGTGCTGTGCGCCGTATGGACGTCTAGGCCTGTGCTAGGCCTACGCAGTTTCGCCCACTTTCCATGCATGCGATTGACACCAAAGATATTTTTGTGCTCTTACCCCGGTGTTGGTTGCGTCTGCTCTATCGTTGCCACACACTTTGCAGGTATCTTCCTGTATGCTAACTGCTGGTCTTCTATGTTTTTCGTGCGCCCCCTCAAGACGCAAGCAGGGCCGGACTGGCCGTAGTGGGCACCGGGCAATCCCCCGGTGCGCCGCATGGGTGGGGGCCGGTTTTCGGTCCCTGGGGGCCGTTTTTGTTACAGGACCGTTTTTGCAGCTTAGCTGCAAAATCGGCCCTGTAACAAAATCGGCCGAAAACCGGCCCTGGCAAAGAGCTCGGCGGCACCCACAAGCCCGGGGGAGGGAAGGAGGGGGCCGGCCGAGCACTTTGCCACGGCCGGTTTTGGTTCCCAGTCCGGCCCTGGACGCAAGCTCCGATCGTACCGGGCTGGAAGCCCTCTTAGTGGCCTACTGTGCGTGCCCTGCGTCCCAGGCTCGCACCTCACGACAGGCCGCTGCCTCTGTCTCGGTGTCGCCTGGCTGGACCGCAGGAGTTCCGCGTCCTGTCTCGGGCTGTAGTGGTGCCGCAATCAGCAAAGTCACGATATAAGTGGGTGTCGGATGGACAATAGCATCGGGGCTCACCAGTCTTCCATAGTTTAGTTTCTATTTATGCAGGATTATGAAGGATTTTTTGGGGATCTACGAGGAGCTCGCCTAAGACGCGGCCATCTCGCTTCGCGGCTAGCTCCGCCGTCCTGCCAGTAACAGTTATAACATTTCAGGGTTGGAAGCAGAGGTTTGATCAAGAATATTGTAAGTGTATCTGCACAAAACATGCTTGGTCGATTTGCTCTAGCAATGACATAGCATTGGACCACAAAGCAACATTATTAACCTGAAAGGAGTTTTTTGATTTTGGTCTGAAAGTTTTGAAAAACCATTGTGGACACTAGGGGCCATATTTATGACCCAGTGTGCGCCACATTTGCACCATGCAGCACAAGGTGTCCCTTCCTGCACAAAACAATCGTGCATGCACCGCAGGCTGCCTGCGTTTATGCTGGGCAGCCCATTATGCGCCAGAGCAGGGGGGAAAGTCAGGAATGTGCCGTATGACTTAAATACGGTGTATTCCCGCTATTTCCCAGTGACGCAGTGCAGTAAGATGACTTGCTGCGCTGCACCACTAATTCCTAAATATGCTGCTAGGTATTTGCAGAAAATGGGATAGGAGTGCTAGTGTAGTGCATTTTCCAAAAGCTAATGTCTCTTCACCAGGTCAATGTTGTGTAGAGGATGCAAGTCCAATGTTGAGGTAAAGATATGGATTAATCCTTTATAATCTATAGAAAGTAAAGGCACATGTAGCCAATTCCGCATTTGAAGCAGATATTAAAAGCTATTTTTTGCCAAAGACTAGGCACATTTCGTCATGTTCAGACTGTAGTTTACTGACACTTGGGTCTTCTTTCTCCTTAAGACGGAAAAAACAAGCCTTGTTTATCAAGAACCCAATTCTGACACTGCAGTCGCCTCTTTAAACGTGCAATCATTGTTTAACTTAATCACTTGTAGATTCCGTATCATCCCTTCTCCTCCCTCAGTCACGTATTGTCACACGGAAGGATGGGGAGCCGTTTTTAGGTCTGACGTTAGCCAAGGTCCTTTGCTTTTATTAATATTATATGTGTAATATACTTTCTTAAAGGGGATTTCAGCCACCTCTCTTCATCCATTTGTCTGATTTTGTGTCATTCACATGTTGCTTCTGCCTACTACAGCATGGAGCAGTGGGTCAGCCTACATCAGCCACTGGCTAAATTTTGGTCTTTCACAAGGAGCACAGCCTCACACAGTGTAGTTCCCTCAGTACAAGCCTGTGTCCCTTTGAAACTGTTCCCTAGTAAGTTGTCCTCTTTTTACTGTACATGCAATTAAGTGTAATTATGATTTTGTTCCAATATGATACGCAAACCGAAAGCTTAGGGTTTGCACGATGTGAGTTCCTAAGCAGACAATTCTCGAAAATTGTTTATTTTGGATTTAGTTTCAGCAATGGTTCTTTAATAAGTTTTACCCAGGATGAAGACCGACCTTCCTAGTGTTCAATTTGCAGCACATTAGTAAAATCTTTATTTAAACATAGGTAGGATGTAGTTTGGGTTTTAGTTTCCAATATTTTATAGTGCGACCCTGAGAAAAAAAATCAAGAAATGTACAGGACCTTCAGTAGCTGAAAACGGAATTAAAGTTCTCTTCATGCGGCTGTAAGATAGTTCATTTACAATATAATCGCGGACACTTTTGAGGCTGGTGAGATAATTCATGAAATGTGTAATTATGTATACATTCATGAGCCAAGTAGACAGCTCATTACAGTGGAATCAGTAATAGCTTTGTGTGCCGCTGAGATAGATCAGTGGGTTGATTCTGCGTAAGCTATCCCAATCTGTAATGCAAACTTTATCCTTCTGGTGCTGTGCGTTCTGTGAATGATCAGCATTCTTTGGATTGTAATATCTGTGAAATAAATAGTCCATATGAAAATCAGTTTGCTGCAATAACAATAGTGCACCGACTCTGGGTCTAGTCTGAAAAAGTTTTGGACAACACTGCCTTTTGAAGCAAAACAGTAGTACAAAGAGCTACTGTCACAAACCCTGAATATAAAAGCTCATGAGTGTTCACATCTTCTATTTCTGCAATTCTAACTTTCTTTCCTTCTTTCGTTCATGCGTTCTTTCTTTACTTTGTTCCATCTTTTTTCTTTTCTTTCTTTTGATCTTTCTTTCAACCCTTCTTTCTTTCGATCTTTCTTTATCTTGAGCCTTCTTTCTTACTTTCCTTCCTTTTTTCCTTATTACTTTCTTTCCTTCCTTCTATCCTTTGTCTTTCTTTGCGTCTTTCCTTCTTTTTTCTTTCTTTTTTCTTCCTTCTTTCTTGCATTATTTCATTCTGTCCTTCGATTCTTTAATTTTATCCGTTCTCTTTAATGGGATCTTTTCTTTAGCTCTATTATTTGATCTTTCTTTCTTTCTTTCTTTCATTTGATCTTTGTTTCTTTCATTTGATCTTTCTTTCTTTCATTCGATCTGTCTTTTTCTTGTTTTTTTCTTGCCTGCTTCCTTGTTTGCTTTCCTTCTGTCTACCTTTCTTTCCTTCTTTATCTCTTGTCTTCTTTCTCAAAGATAAGAAGCTGGCAGGTAGTGCCAAACGATTAGCTTTTTTAGGTTAATATTTGCCAAGACCTTTTTATTTTGCTAAAATTATGTGTATAAAATAGTAACTTATCGGGGTTTTTGGTCAGACTTCATCCATTAGCCTGTGGTTGAGTCATTCACAACTTCTTCCCCCACTCCAGAATACATCGAGGTATTGCATCAGCCCGCTTTAGCCATTGGCTGACTTTACAATGAGTTATGGTATGCTATAATTTCAAAAGGAGCCCGTCCACACAACGCAGTTCTCTTCAGTGCCATAGAGTACTATGGCAATGTGTGCTTTTTGACACTGAAAAACATGTTTTGCCTTTAGCCAATGCTTTTGTTTTAGGTTGATGAGGATCTGACAGCTTTGCAAACAAGGTTTGGCAAAACCATGCATAAACAAGAATTGCTAAAAGGCTAGCAGCCAAAGCCAGACCTACTGGCGTTGCCAATGCTTGTTGTTTTTGTAACAAAGTTGTAATACTATCAAGTGTGCAGTCATTAAACATATTCAACCTATTTTAGATAACTATTCTTTCACAAATGTGTAGCAAAATCCAATTTACACACGTCTGCTGGCAAGACAAAAACTGTTTTTCATTAATAGAAATTTCAAACTTCTTGTACTAACTAAACCCACAGAACAGTAAACACAAGAATACGTTATGATCTTCAAAGGTAGGGTCAGAAAGGCTTTTGCTCTGGAAATAGATGGAAATCGTTTTTGGCTAAGGTAAGAGCAGTCTTTTGGGTTTAAGTACATGCTAAATACAGGTTGAATTCTGTTTTGTTCTGTCTGTCCAGGAAAATCTAATAGTCTGGCTGGACCTCAGTATAGTATACATGTTCTTATGACTGCAATTACCCAACCTTGGAGACACTAACCCCCAAAAGACAAATTAGAATCTGTAAGTTTCTTAACGCCTAGCATAATTTACAGTCTCCTGAAACAGTAATTCAAGCCAAAATAGCTTCCTGATGTTTGCAAGTTGAACTCCAACAATTTGCCACTGGAAAATTGAGTCCCACGTCACAAAAAAGGTTTTAATCAACCTTCTACAATTACAGGTTGATCGAACCTGCTCCATTTTAGTTGAAATTAGAAATACCCAGCGCTTCTCTTAAAATAAATCTGTTTATTTTCTTTCTGGCTGGATTGCAAAATTATTGGTTCAGCCTGAGTGGATTTACAAATTGAAAAGCACCACTGCTGTACCTTCTTTAAAATAAACTAGTCTCAGGGCTTACAACCTTTTCTTCTGGTTTTTTTTTGTTATGGCTTTTTGGACAAGTGGTTCTCTTTCATCAGAAATGCGTCAGCCAGTCTCTTGGTCAACAGGATGTTATGGTACCTTTTGTTTTCGAAATTATAAAGAAAAGTCCTGTTCTCACAACTGTGACGATTTGAGAAAATGGACATGCGTTTCTGAGAAGCAGCTCGCTGTGAATTTTTCAGTACTTTGTCATGGAAGACAGATGGTCTTAAGGCAAATATGGGTGTCGCCTGTTGCTCGGACCTTGCATTCAATATCCTGAAGTTCCCCTACATTGTTTCTAAAGCTCAAAATGTCCACCACCACAGTGTTTGTCTCTTCATGAACAAAACACTACGCAGTTGGGAACAGACTGTTTTGTTTAGTACTTTACTGAATAGGTATAGTCTATATTCGAAATCCTGTCTTACACGTATGTGAGGCGCAATATCATTGTTATTTCCTCTTGACTGCAGGTGGGTTTGAGGTAATGTTTGATGGGATTGCTAAGGTCCCCTGAAATGTCCTAATTTGGAATACAGAATAGTATGTACTCAATCAGTCGGCTTGGGGTCTTGGTTGTTATAACACTGTATCTTTGACTTTACTGTATCAGACTTTGATTCCTCTGAACAATTGGGTGAGGAACCTAATTGACCAGAAGTTGATTCCAAAAACGTTGAAAATTAACAATGTTTAGTCCACCCTGCAAATGCACATTCTTTCCAACCATTCGTAAAAGCAGTCTACACGGGTTCCGCAGTTCCCTTCTGGTTTGATTGATGTGAACTAGAACCCGTTTAGTGGTCTCTTGGTCTCTTGGTTACTTGTTTTAGACTCTTATTGCTATGCCAGCCCTGAAGAATATATTGTTCTCCAGTCCATTTGCACATACTCATCACAAAGAATATAGATTCTTTTCTTTAACCCTCTGCTTCTTCCTGATCACCTGTTGCACATAGGCTTCACATTTTATATTGAACACTGTATGCTGCTTTCTGGTCTCTATATTTGAAAATGGACCCAAGTTGCTGCCTTCTGCAACCATGATCCAGAAAATTCTTTATTACTGGGCCACCTGTTCACATTACACCATGATTGTTCATTGGTAAGACATTTTCACACTGTAAAATGTGTCAAGACACATTCATCGCCATGCTCATAAGACTGAAGCAAAATCCCACTGTGGTTGGTCAAACTGTGGCTATCTTGGTAAGTTTTGTTAGGAAGTTGGTACCCTACTCTATTTAGGATGGTGGTTCTTCCACCTTAGTATGAGTTATTCCCTGGCCTATAAAATAATTTCTCACTGAAGCATAAAGTTTTTATTGGGTGGCAAGATCTGATATCATTTTAGAAACTTCCCATATCATATACTAGATTTAAATCACACATTCAGAAAAGGGAGAAAGTTAAAGCAGAGCCTCCAAGTGCCTTTTCTGTATTGTACTGACCTTTCCATTCAGCACTCGTTTGGCCAGTGTTAGCTCTGCCCCTGCCTTATGCTCCTCCTGGTCATGAGAAGTTATGTCAGAGTGTTGAGCTGTCAGTTTTGAGTAGCCCAAAGTAGCCAGTTGAGAGAGATGCCTAAAGCTATTCGTGATTGTTGCCAGATGTACCATAGTATTGTGACTTGACTATTGAAGAAAATTACATCAGAAAAGCGCAGGAGGAAATATTCACTTTATATCCCATTCAAGCTTTCATCATAGTCGTTCTTCGGCATATATAATGGATTTAGATCCTCACGGAAATTAAACTGAAAATCTTTGCATGCTATTCGTTCGAAAGGCTTAAACTTCCTAGAATTGCTGCTTGTAAAATGTGTATAAAATAAATAAATAAATGTTCCAGAAACATTAATTCCCCTCTGAGGGAACTTTAATTGGAACTCTTGTCCACTCTTGCATTGCACCAATCTCATTCTATTGATGTGTTCAGACTCTTCTATTGACTTACCTGGTCTGTTAATTTGCTACTTATAACTGAGTGAACTATAGGGCCGCTCTTGAGCTTTTCTAATCTTTAAGCAGTTGGGTACATTCTGTAGCATGCTTAGACAGAGCAGCAGAGAACTAAATGACAGCTGTTGATGAGCCCTTACAGAAACATAGCAGGAGAGCTGTGGCTTTTTTGTCAATTGGATGCAATTCCAATTGTCACCAATGTTCTTTTAATGAGGATGTGCGCCACAAACATCATTCACTGTTATTTAGATACAGAAAGGTTATTGTCATCAGAAAGATTTGAGCCTGGGTTCCAGTTTTGTCTGCAAAATCAATTCTGTTTGTGGACAATCCATTTCACGTTTTTAATTGGCCAGTTTCAGTCTGTTCAGCCATTACATTCGTGTGAAATTTCCACCCAATGTTGGCTGCATTCACCTTCCCCCATTGGCCAGGCCCCAATGTCCCTTGAGGGTACAGTCAAAACATGGGATATCTCTTGTTTCCCATCCACCCTTTGAGAACCCCTATGCTTGTAGATAGTAACTAGGAGTTTGCCTACTTCTGTACATGTCCTTAAACAGCAGCACCCAGGACCAGAGATGAGAAACCTGTGACTGAGATTCCTCATCCCTGGTGTCACAGCAGGCAATGGCTACTCCGGGCATTGGAGTGGCACAGTCCGTGCATCATGACTAGTCTATGTCATGGACCTGGAGATAGCATTGTTTGGAATGAGAGTTGGAATAGGGCATTCAACAATAAGGTGGCTAGGGTACAGATTAAATTGATGAGCATCTGGTGTGTGAAGTTTGTATATACATTTCTCTCTCCCATATATTCACAAAGTACTAATGCAGGTCTAATAACTTTATCGATCTGCTAACTGTAGCCTGTTTATGTCGTTTTGGTTATTTTGACCGGTCATTGTGCCACATTCTATAATCCTGAACCTTCAGTGAAAGATAGTTCATTTTCCTCCAAATTTGTGGAATATCTAAGCCATTAAATGATTTTTTATTTGCACATGTGATCCATCAGCAACCAGGTTTCCTTTGTGCACCAATGGTATTTTATATTCCCTCGTCCCATATACTTGTTCATGTAGAGGTCTTTTTGCTTAATTTATCCCATATTCCACTAACAGTTGGGGATTTTTTCACTCATTCTTAAGTGAATTTCCACAGGTGTTTAGTGAATTAAGAGTCAGTGCCTCTGTTTGAGGTCGAGCCTACAGACTGCTTTCAGCTGTATGTTTTTGACTACCTTTTATGTACAATACCAGTACTTTAATTGGCTTTCTTGTCAGTCTCATTTGCTTGCTTATTTGATGGATTTCCTTCCTTTTCTTGTGTATGTTCCTTCATTGGAGCATAGCTTCTTTTTCATCCTTTTGATAAGATAAATGGTATCCTTCATTGTCCCCACATCAACAACCTGCTTCTTTTTCTTTTAGTACTATACTCCCTGCAAGGGAATGTTTTTTTATTGCTCTCTTTTCTCTTTTCCATATGCTGCTCCCCACCCCTAGTGCTTTTTATTGCTCCCTCCCCATCCCAAGCATGTCCGTTGCTTCCTTTCCCTTTCCCCTCCCTTGCTCTGTTGTTCAGGTGGATTTCACTGGCCAGTGGACATTTCGAGCTGGGTTCCTGGACTTTGTGCCCTTTATAGCCTGGCACCTGGTTGGTCCCAGTGGCGTTTCATCTCGGTCCCCAGACTTGTGGATCCATTTGAGGCCTGTCGGTGTGATACTTCAAAGTGCCTCCAGGCGTCCTCACCAGTTCTCTGAACAAGAGATCCCTATCTGAATTATAGGATAACTTTGTTTCAAGAGCATTCAGTCATTTCCTACTGTTTCCATAGCCCTTAGGCACCCTTTTTGACTTTTCTGCGGGCCTTCGACAGTGGCACACTCTAGTGCCTTTTCACCACATTGTCCTCAAGGAAATCGATGTCCTGGGAATCTTAATACAGTCGTAGATAGAAAATTTGCCAAAATTGCACAAAGAGTTCCTGACCTATTAGCAATGTCTAGGGAGAAGTGGTTCTCCATCCTGAACTGTTCGGTCAAATAGTGTATTTTACAAGACCGTTTCATAAACAGTTGGGTTAAAATTTCGGAAGCTGGCTTTTGAATGGCACTTGTAAATGTATCCCAATACATCTTGTCCTGTAGGGGAATGTAATGGAAGGTGAATGATCACCAATAAAAAGACACGTACATTTCACAATCCCATGCCTTAGATTGTAGGGCTTTTTCAGGTTAGACAGCTGCTGCAGGCCTAGCAGAGCCAGGTTTATAGACACAAGCCAGCAGTTCTACACAGTGATAATAAATTAATGAAAGAGCTCTAAGATCATGAAATGCCTTAATATGTGCCTGGATATGTAACGAAAATGCAGTACCCTCAGCAGGATTCCACCCAAATCAGCATGAATTATCAAACTATCAGTTTATTATCTTCGAAATTATCAACTTGCCATCTTTTGTAAACTACTTTTAGACCCAGAAACCATGCCTTCCATTTTCGGGCATAGAAATAGGCAGATCATCAATGTCTTGGTCCCAGGTATCTGCAACCATGCTGTCAGGTGCCAGTCGACGATAACAGAAGCCCTTGTGTGCCCCATACTAAAGCCAGCTGATGCCATGGTACAGCTTAGTACTCTTCTAGGTCTGGCATTTATTTGAGGTTCCCACTCATTTTCTTACTATATTTTGTTGGGTTTTTGTAAAGTACTGTGGTTTGCCTTTCAGTTACTTCATACCACAGGCAGGGAGGTCACAAGCACAGATTAGCAGAGGAAAAGGAAGATGGAGTGCACAGAGTGTGGGGGGTCGGGGAGATGAAAGTGCAGCCTAAATACTTCATCTACAACCCCTTATTTGTACAGAGTGCAGTTGAAGGCAAGACTAAATATCTCTGCTTTCAGAGGTTTCCTGAACTGCTTGTTATTGGTTCCAATCTCAGAGTAGGTTAGAGGACATTCCAAAGTCTGGGTTTTTGTAATTTGAGAGATCTGCAGCTGTATCTTTGCATAATCAATGAATGTTGGTTAATTAGATGGAAAGAGTCAGAGCAAAGGTTTCTGCTTGGGAGGATTTAGTTTTGCAACGTTATTCTCAGTGCTGAGAACCTTCAGTGACATCCTTGCACCTTAGCTAGCCAGTGATGGGCTTTAGGGTGGGTTTGACATGGTCATGCTAGCCCAGATTTGAGCACATTCTGGCTCCCTGATTCTCTGTTTTGGTGAGACCAGAGTAAGCAATACAGCTATAGTCAAATGGTGTACTAATCAAAGCTTTTGTCAGGTTCACTGGTGGTCAAGTTGGAGGAGTAATTGGAAAAGTGTGAGCTGCAGGCTGACACCCTTAGCCACTGTGTTAACTTGGGGAGCTCACTTAGTTTGCGGTCAAAGTGTACTCTCAGGTTCGTGGCGTTTTAGAGCGCAAGTGGAGGGGCTCTATGGCCTGCGACACTGTAGGATTTTATTTTATTTTATTTATTTATTTATTTATAACATTTTTTATTGTTTTCGTACCAACAACTCAGTACAGTTCCCAACAACCCCCCCCCCCTCCAAAGTAGTCTTTTACATTCAGCATTGCCCCCAAGTATGCAGGAGAAAAGCTGCGACACTGTAGGATAAGAGTAATACACAGGTTTTCACAACACGAAGATCTCAGTCCTCCTACCGTGCACACAGAGCAATCTTTTATTCATCTATTGAAACACATGGTGCAAGCTCGAAGTAATGTTGGATGCGTTCTCCTGTCTTTTGGTTCTCCGTCAATGGTTTAGTCTATTGCTTACATACATTTGAAAGTTAACTTTGTAGTGCTCAAAAAGCTGACCTAGAAGACATGGGTAGATGTTGAACAACAGACTGGCAATGGATGGACAATCGTAAATATCACAAGACAGTGAGCCAACAACAACCATGCAGCTTACCCTTTCCTGACTTTTTGGCTGGAGCTGGTGTGAAATTGATGGATCCTTACCAGTGGAGGTCTAGACACATCTGCCCATTATTCCAAACTTTTCATCAGTACTGTGGGGTCAACAGTGTCGTAGGCATCAAAAAGGTCCAAGTATAAGAATCCTTTTCTTGTCCTTTCCCATTGGAAGGAGGAGCTCTTCTCTACTTTTGGCTAAGGTGTATTTGATAATTTTTACTGGCCTGAATGCAGACTGGTGCTAATATAGAAGGTTATGATGCTTGAAGCAGAGTTTGGTTCATAAGTGAATTGGACCCTTTTGTCTTTAATGCATGGTTTAAAAATTGTAACAAAGGTACAATGGGAAGGTGTCTCTTTTGAATAATATGTTCGTCTCATTTTCCGATATGACCTAGTACCTCTTTAGTTTCTGTTGGAGGGCAAGTTTTCACCTTCAGTCTTCAATTCTCTCCCCTACCTTGCTTCCTCGTTTCTTGTTGGTTAAGGTCTGGGATGTCATTACTTGTGTTATGTTTGACAGATGCTAAAATGCTAGTGTAGACATTCTCAGGCTGCTTGAACCCTTCTTGTGGCAGTGCTTACTGGTACAAGTTTGGAGCCTGCCTCCTGGTCAGAAGTGGGTGCCGTATAACCTTACAATAGGTCTGAAGGAAGATGTTTCTGTGTACTAGACACAAGGAGATGATGGACGGAGCGCTGACATTTTTCAGACACTCACCCCCAGTCACAGATCTGGGTGGAATTCATCATCATTCTTTAGCTCACTTCACCACCTCAGTTCAGACCCAGCTTTATGGAAATCAGTCTTGACCGTGTGCCTCATGGGAACAGTCCATCCCGAACTGCCAAACCAGGTCTTCCCTGAACCAGAAACAAGCATCCTGGGACCGGTTTCTGGGTAACACCCTTCATCAGCCTGGCTAGCTTGAATCTTGTGGCAAAGTGAGCAAGGGACCCACGTCTGGGCATACCCAGTCAACTTAGGGCGAACAAAGCAAACACAAGGCGACCGGCTGTTCGGGCTGGACTGTTCCCATGGGCGCAGGGTCAAGACTGATTTGCATATGGCTGGGCCCAAACTGGAATGGCATGGTGAGCAAAAAAACGATGGATTTAGGCCTAGATCTCTGTACTGGGGTGAATGTATGACATTGTTCTGCATTCTGTCCATCAGTTGTTCTTTTTGCATTTGTCACCCCGAGTGGGACGGGTATGCCCAGACATGGGTCCCGTGCTCTCCACGCCACTGGAGTCAAGCTATCCTGGCTGATGAGGGGTAAAACCCTGAAACCGGTCTTAGGATGCTTGTTTCCAGTCCAGGGAGGACCTGGCCTGGCAGTTCGGGCTGGACTGTTCCCATAGGGCGCAGGGTCAAGACTGATTTGCATATGGCTGGGTCCAAACTGGAATGGCATGGTGAGCAAATAAACGATGGATTTAGGCCTAGATCTCTGTACTGGGGTTAATGTATGACATTGTTCTGCATTCTGTCCATCAATTGTTCTTTTTACACCTAAGAAGCAGTACCTGAACTTTGACTAGTTGGAAATGAGCCTGGGCTTTGAATTCCAATGTACGTTGGACCAAAATGATAAGTTCCAAGATCTGTCAGAAATGACACACTTGAATGTGAAGCAAGGGGGCCTATCAGTAGCATAGGGATGTGTGCTTCTCTCTATATTGAGGGCTCCGCTTCTGATTGAATTTATTTCTCAAAACCAAGAGTTGCTCACACAAGTCTCTAATTTGAGCATGTAGATGGTGTTGCGTTTACAGAAGCTCTATCATGGCATAAAGATATTGAGATATATTTTCAAATGCCTCCCAATCAGCACCCGGAAAACCGTCCGGCACGCCATGATCACAAGCAATCTGAACTACAGGAACACCCACTATGCCAGTATGAACAAAAAACTTGCCAGAATCACCCTCAACCTCCCATGCCGCACTTGCATCACACCACACCTGAAGGAGCTCCAATGGCTTCCCATTCACAAACAAGCACAATTCAAACTCCTCACCCACGCTTTCAAGGCACTTCATAGCACTGGCTCAGCATACCTCAACAATCTCATCTGCTCTCACAAACCTTCCAGACTCCAAAGCTTGTCTGGACTCCTACTTGCACATATCCTACGCATAGGAAAACCAGATCTGGCTGTCCACCTTCTCCTACATCGCACCTAAAGTGCAGAACAACCTGCTGTTATACATAAAAACCTCCTCCTCACTTCTTGAATTCCTCAAGAAACTTCAGACCTGGCTTTTTGAATAGTCCTACTAGGCATAGGTGGGCTTAGACGCACACCTGCTGAGCGCCAGGATACCCTCCTGTCTGATAGTGCGCTCTACAAATCATGCTTGAGATTTGTTTGTTGTGCCTATGACATTTGCAAATTTAAATGTCCTGAGAACTGCACCAAAGTTGGAGATTTAGGCAATATGATGAAAATTCAGTTACTGACTGATACACATGTTCTTCTGGAAAAGTAACCTACGGTCCCTTGGTTTCAGCCTATGCAACGAAAAGGAGGGGGAGAACCTTTATAGCCCTCTAGACCCTTAACTTCTCAAATATAAACCAAAAACATGAACGTAGCTCTAGCAGGATGAATCCAGTGACCAAGTTAGAAGAAGGCTTATTATTTGTTGCCTCAGTTATGTCCTAGATACCCTATGAAATCAATCTTTATTATTCTATGATCTGTAATGAAATGATGGCATTGCTGTCCTGCAGGAAAAGAAGGCACTGGCAAATAAAATGATTCCCTTGTAAAAAAAAAAAACGTTACTTATTCCAATAGGGTATGCATATTTGCAAAATTGATAAAAACACAAAGTAACCACTGTAGGGTGAAATTATGCTGCACTTCTAGACACAACCAAAGTGAATTTACAATCGTGGAGGGGCAAGACCCTTACTTGGATGGGAGGGTTGGCGACAGTAAAAATATTATATGTTATGCAGACTTTGCCGTTGTAGCCGCCCCCACAGGTGATTGGCCAAATGCAACGTCTTATAGAGTCCTACATCTGGAATGGCAAACGGGCACGTATGCCAAAGCAACAAACTTACTGGCCCCTGAGGGAGGGAGGATTGGGCGTTCATCATTTGACTCTTTACTATCAGGCAGCACAGTTGCGATATATGGTGTAGTGGTCCAGGAACAAATCAGAGAAACAGTGGTGTTTCCTTGATCAGGCCATTGGTGGAATTCATGTTTGGAAAATCCTCTGGCTTCCAAAGATACATAGACCGGTGAGGGTTTATATCTCCCCAGTTATCAGAGCTACGGTGAGCATTTGGGATAGGGTACAAACTGCACAGGGGTTTTCGTCCCTCATCTCACCACTGACTCCTTTCATTGGCAATCCAGACTTCCCCCCAGCCCTTCGGGGATTGGCTTTCACACACTGGCAGGCTGTGGGCTGCAAGAGAGTGGGAGACTTTCAATCAGTATTGTCTTTTGGATTTTTCACGGACACGAGTAGATAATAAGATTCGCCCTTCTGCTCACTGGCAATATCTTGCCATCGCACACTGGATCACACAACCACATATTAGACTACATGCCAGATGTCGCCTCTCTTCCCTTGAGAGATGGCTCCTGACCCGGGCATCAGATAGGAAGGTTCTGGCGAATATTTTTGTTCTCCTTAATATACCTTCAGTTAAACCAGTCTAATCTGAGCATCAACTTTGGGAGGTGGAATGTGAGCGCTTCTTTACGCCTAAGGAGTGGGCCGCCATTATTCAAAGTGCCCTCTGCTAGCTGTGTTGGAAATCAAGAAACACTAAATGGCAGAGACTGGTCACTGTTGGAGACATTGCGGACAGCAGGTAACTGACACACATTTTATGGCATTGCCCTGCGCTCCAAATTTTCTGGTCTGAGGTACTTACCATCATTAATGAAATTCATGACACAAACATACCGCGTTTCCCTAGTTATATTCTATTAGGCCTCCCCAATTCTCTCACATATCCATTTTACTCTACAAGTGGTTGAGCTATCACACTCGCTCTCTGCACCGCCAAAGAAGCTATCTTAGCTAAATGTGGGTCAAATGTCATTCCGACGAAATTAGAATGACTACACAAACTCTGGGCTACATTGGACATGGAAAAATTGACCGCAGTCTTCGATTGTACATTACTTAAATTTGATAAAACATGGGGGCCAGGTATACGGTAACTTTCCTGGGAGTTTAGGAACTAACTTGTCCAATTTATTTGCGTATTCTTCTTCTCCCACTCTCTGACTGATGCGTCCGGCCACGACACTTTCACCCCCTAACTCTGTTACTTTAGATGAATGTTGGCTGTGATGACAGTTTTTCCACCAAGAAGCATTGTGTATCGCTGTTGGTTTGTTATTCCCCCTTTTCTTCGTCTGGCTTCATCCTTTTGCTCTTCCCTCATAAGCGTACAGGATTCACCTCACTGGCCAGTAGATGTAAATGCGGGCTTTATGTGTTGGTAGTTTAAAAACTGTTTTAAACCAAAAAAATGCAAAGTGATCTGATAGAATGTGAATATCTAGGTAAACAGTGTATCCGCAATTATGGACAATGAACCTTAGTGGTAATGTCACAAAAATTGCCATCTCTAGGTAAGAACGCCACCTACTACTAGACCTATTAGTGCATTATACATTTCAATTGCATTGAACTATATTTTTCTCACAGGTCTGTCACAACGTATAAATTGTTTGCTTCTTCTTTTCAATTGGCGTTGATCCTGGGTGATGTAGGTCGACACGTTTCCGCCCTTTTCTTTATGGCCTCCTCAGGACTTTGCGGAACAGGTGTTAACCAAACAATGTGCCTCGTAGGGTAGGCAGTCAAATGACGAACAGCTTATGCGATGATAGAGAGACACAATGAATGCGTTGCCATGAAATCACCCCTCATGATGACTTGCTTGGCCAAGGGGAAAGTAGATACCTGGACCTGGTGTGAAGTAAACGAACCGTACCGGGCTAGCTGTTGCATGGAACGGAGACCAAGTAAATGTGTCGCCTTTGGAATCCTATTGGTAAATATGCTGCCATAGAAGTGTTAATTTCACCGCCGCTATCCTAAACAGGCATGGGCAAACTTTTTTTTTTTTTTTTTTTTTTAAAAACCTTTATTTGTGCATAGTAAAAGAACAAATACGGGCCTACAACCATCAGGCCGGCCACAATACGGTTGAGCACAGAGACAAACAATACATCCCCTGTGCGTCAAGGTCAAGATCAGCAACGATTCAGGATTCATACACTGGAGGGAGCCTTGACACCGGGGGAAGGAGAAGTGAAGGTTAATTTTAAGGTTTTCAAAAAAAAAAAAATTTTATCGGGAAAAAAGTCAGTAAAGGATAGAAACAAGGAGATTCGAGTCCGCAAGTCGGCTTCATACACTGGAGAGCAGCAGCATCATTAAAACAGCCATAGAAAATCTCATACAGTAAGGCGATGCAATTAGATAACAGGATCATCACAGTAGTAAATACGCACCCCCTAAAAGCCGCCCCCACTCAATCCACCCCACACCCGGACCCCGAATCGAAACAAGTATAGCGCAGAGACATGAAAGAAAGAGGCCCATAGAACTAAAAAAGAAACAGTAAATTACCCCCCCACCCTACACCAATGCGGAGGCTATGGCCTACCCCCCCCCCAGCATAGTGCCTGTCGCCCAATGAACCCGAAATATAGACGAGAGAGAAAGTAGGAATAGAGTAAAGAAACTAAGAGAAGAAAGAAGAAAGGAGGCGGGGAGGAGCCCACGTATCCTCAGGAGCGCCCGACACCACCGGCCAACCAAGCCTCCACACACCGAAACCCCACTACACCCAAAGGCGGTCGTGGGAAGATAGCATATAACACCACGGAAATGAAGGCAGACAGATCGCGACGAGTGCGCACGACATAAGTAGACAATTCCAGTCCCAGTCCAGCCCGGCCGTGAAGCCATGATGATAGAAAGTAATCTAGCCCTGGCCCGATCGCGGGCGTACGATTAGACCCGCCCCCTCGTGAATGCCCCGCATCCCGAACAGACAAAGACAATATGGCCACTTGGGAGAAGATGGAGAAGTAGAGTCACAAAATGGCCGCCGATCATCTATTGAGGTCCCCTTGCACACCATATAAAATCCAGACCTGGCTTGTAAAGTACATGAGTTCCACATAAAAGGAGTCGTAGGCCACCGTGAACAGTTCCTCGAGGTCGCCAGGTGTAGTTCAGCTGGAAACTCCTGCGGGCACGGTGAGGCAGGCAACAACAAAGCAGGCGGCAATGACCGGGGAAACAAAGTATCTGCCATTGAGCAGGAGAGCGATTGATCCTGAGCGCCGGGAAAGCCAAATGCAGACACCAGTGTAGCACCGTTATACCCAGTCGTTGCTTCCCCGCAGGAGGACCACAGCACTGGCAGACTCACGTCTTGTTGATCACAAACGGGGCGCTCACGGCCCGCAGCAGACAGTGTAGAGTCGAACCGCTCACTCAGCGTTTGCAAGCCGACACACAATTGCAGACAAAAGTCCCGCAGGGCAGCCAGAACGGAGCCGTATGTCAGCGGAAGCTGCGTCCCCCCAACGGCAGCAATCCGGGACGGCACTGGGGAGCTGGAGTCTGGTAGAGGGAGGGCGAAGCGGGCAGCGGGCGAGACCGGAGCATCACCCCCCAGCAGCGAGCAGGCAATCAGCGCCATGTTTTACCGTTGAACGGTACCGTGGCCAGGGGGGGGATCGTGACAAGGAGGCAATTCCCAACAGGTCTGCGCCGCAACAGGTGAAAGCCAGCAGTCTCTTCCCCTCCCTCAGGCTCTCTTTGCAGCCGACTAGACCATAGAAGAAGGGGGTCTGCAGCCTTCTACAGCGTGGTCCACAGAGCGGGGTAGGAGACCCGCCACACCGGGGCTTACCCTCTGGCTCCAGCCCATCAGATGCAGGGTACAGGAGGTGTCCGGGCGTCTCTCTCCCGGCTCTTCTGGCGACCGTGCGTGGCGTGAGGCGGGATCGGGACCTCGGGCTCAGATTTGCACCAGCGGGTCCGGTGACTGCAACGATTCCAGGGGGTCGGCCGAGGCCACAGTAGAGCAAGGGTCCAGGGCGGGGAACAAAGGCACCAAAAACTCCGGCATCCGGGCAGGCTAAGACTTCGGGAAAGCGGCGGCGCAGTCAGCGCGTCGTCGCACGCGTTGCACCTCGCAAATCGGCAAGGATAGGAATCAGGATGATAGTCCGAGGCCAAGGGCCGACGGAGCCGGGCGCTCAAGCGACTGCTCCGGTCGCCATCTTGGCTCCTCCTCCGTGGCATGGGCAAACTTACTGCACTGTGTCCATCCCTTGGTTTTAGCCAGCATGATAGATGATTATTATCACCGGTTGTGACTTAATTCTCCTAACCTTGGATTGACCCCTTCCTAGTAGTCAATATATTAGCTAGATAAGCTAAGTTTCTTTTTCCAAGTGAACCATATATGTTTCTTCACATAAATCCAGACCTCCGTTGTTTATGCCTTTTTTGAATTTATATTTGAGACCCTTCTTGAAGCTGAAGAAACCCTCCAGTAAACTCTGTCTGGCTTCCTCTATAAGTGTTTCTAGAAAAAAACAAGCACATAACTTCTCCATTTAGTTGTGACATATGGCAGAATTTACAACTACTCAATGTTTAAAAGGTAGTTTGCACGTTTCCACATAAAGCAAAGTAGCAATTAACTTTCCAGAGAAATATCCTGTCAGTGAAAGTAGTGTGATGGCCATGTGAGGTATTGGTCCAGCCTTTTGAAATCAACCGATATGCAACACTTCATGCAGAGATTGTACTCCATTTGTCAGGAATGTCTTTGATAATTTGTTGGCTTGAACCATTGTCATAACTACCTCAAAGCGTTTTTTTATACCAACAGTATTTACACAGGGATTGAGTATAGAAAATATTTAAATGTAGAAATAAGTTCAGGTTTCCAGTTTCACCACTTCTATACTAGAAGTATGAATGATTGAATGAATATTGCATTTGAAAAGCGCAACTGTCACTCCACATGGAGTATCTTGGCGCTAAGCGGAGAAACACAGAGTTCATAGTGGCAGGATTGAACATGAGCGAGGATCCCTACATAAGAGGGTGGCATAATGAACGGAGGCTGGGAAGATCCAAGTTTTCAAATGTTTCTTAAATAGTAGTTGTGAGTCAATAAATCTCAAACGTCTGGGGAGTTGATTCCTGGCCCTGGTCCCCAAGACAGCCATAAAATTTCCACCTTTGGTCTTACACCTAAAGATTGGAGGTTTAAGAAGATTAACAGATGAGGATCTCAGAGTATGGGCGGTGGTGTAATGAGTAAATCTGAAGGCTAGGTATTTTGGTCCTGACACTCTGTAGGCTCTAAAGTGAGCAACAGGATTTTAAACAAGACCCTTTTATGTATTGGCAACCAATAAAGGGCTTTGACGGCTGCTGAGGCTGAGGATTGCGTGGAAGTTTCAATACAAGCCTAACAGCTGCATGTTGCACCATCTGCAGCTTCTGTAATACTTGTTTGGTGGCGCCTGCTTATAGACTGTTACAATAGTCCAGTCTCGACGAAATTAATGGAAAGGCCACCGTCTTTCTTGCTGCACAGGGAATATATTCATAAAAAATGTCTATGATTTTATTAAATTGACATAAATTCCTGCCACTGCTGGTGCTTGTGGATTAAAGGAAAGAGGCGTCAAATTTCATGCCAAGATTTACTACCTCAACTGTATTAGGCGGGGGAGGGGGTGCAGAGTTTGGCCACCATAATACCGGATTGAAGGGGTTAGTCTTCCCTAAAAGCATAATCTCTGTTTTATCGGTATTGCATTTAAGGTGGTTGGATTGCATCCACCGAATAACTTTGGTTAGGCAAAGTTTGAAGTTGAGCTCTAAGTCAGTTGATTTGTGGTCCAAAACCAGAATCGGCTGCGTATCATCAGCATATGGTGAGTGGGGCCATGTATATATTAAACAATGCAGGGCTAAAAGATAAGCCCTGTGCTACACCTGAAGTGATGGTCTTTTCTGGTCATAAATATGGTCCTAGTCCTACTGTTTGCTTGCGATCTGGAAGGAAGGATTTCAACCAGGACCAGATGGGAAATGGCACACTTTTTTAGTAGCTGTAATGAGATGTCATGAGAGATGGTATCAAATGCAGCTGCTAAATCTAATAAAATCAGCACTGCATTATTTCCAGCATCTAGAGTTGGCTTTAGGATATCGGCAAGTTCCAGCAGGGTTGACTCCGTAGAGTGTTTGGGACGGAAGCTAGATTGCCGGGGGTGGAGAATATTGGCCTCTTCCCAAAAATTTGTCAGTTGGCTATTTCCCAGTTTTTTTATGATTTTCCCAAGGGCAGAGAGTAGTGAGATGAATGAATGAATGAATGAAGTTATATTTATATAGCGCGTAGCTACCCGGAGGCCTCCTAGCGCTTAAAGACGGCAATTAGAGCAAAAAAGAAAGGGTTACTGGAATGCTGAGGGAAAAAGGTAGGTTTTAAGATGTTTGCGGAAGAGACCAATGTTGGGTTCGCTACGGAGCGTGAGGGGGAGAGTGTTCCACAGATTGGACGCATTCAGAATGAAGGACCGTCCGCCCCATTTTGCTCTACGGACTTTTGGGGGCGCGGTAAGGAAGGTGTTACTGGACCGAAGGGCCCTAGTCGGTTGGTAAGGTACGATCAAGGATTGAAGAATTTGTGGGCCATGTTTCCAAAAAGCTTTGTGTGCTAGACACATGGCCTTAAACTGAATCCTAGCACGGATGGGCAGCCAGTGTAGGGACCTCAGGGCGGGTTTGGCTGACTGTCTGCGAGGGATCTGTGCCAGGTGACGTGCCGCACAGTTTTGGAGCACCTGTAATTTATTTAATGTGGATTGGGGAGCGCCAAGATAGAGTGCGTTCCCGTAGTCTAGGCGGGATAAGATTAGTGCTTGGACCATGATTCTCCTGGCTTGGAAGGGAAGTAGGGGGAGAATTTTACTGATCAGGCGTAACAGACCGAAACATGTGGCTGAGAGCTTCGTGGTCTGATAGTTGAAGCTGAGAGTATTATCAAGCCAAATGCCTAGACTTTTGATTTGGTGCTTTGGAGGTGGCAAAGGTCCCATGCAAGGGGGCCAAGAGATGGGGGAAGAGGGCGAGGGTGACTTTCCCAGGAACATGAGTTCGGATTTTTCCCCATTTAATTTGAGGTGTGAACGGTGCATCCAATGTGCGACTGCTTCGAGGCGAAGAGTGTCCGATGAACCCTCCGGATGGTTAAGGGCCACCACTAGCTGGGTATCATCGGCATAGGTGATTATTTTGATGCTGAAGGGAAGTACTACCTCAGCTAGGGGGGCCATATAAGAGTTAAAGAGGGTGGGACTAAGAGAGGATCCCTGGGGGACCCCGCACTTAAGAGGCCATTGCTTGGAGGTGGTTGTCCCTTCAAATACCTGATAACAGCGGTCCTCTAAGAAGGATTGAAACCAGGTATGAGCATTTTTCCTGATCCCCAGATTGAAAAGCCTATCGAGCAGAATGTTGTGGTTAACAGTGTCAAAGGCGGCACTGAGGTCGAGCAGAATGATAGCTGCTGATCCGCCCTGGTCGAGAAGTTTCCTGGCCTCTTCCGTAACAGCCAGTAGTGCAGTTTCTGTACCTAGCTGAGGACGGAAGCCTGTTTGAGAGATATGCAGTAAGTTGTTAGATTCAAGATAATTAAATAAAATGGAATTGATGTGGCGTTCGGTCAATTTGTTTAGCCACGGAAGAAGGGAAATGGGTCGATAGTTAGCCAGGTTTGAAGGGTCCAGATTAGGTTTTTTCAAAAGCGCTCTGACCTGGGCGCATTTCCACGCGCGGGGAACTCTACCAGAGATGATAGAAGAGTTCAGTATATTCACAATGACCGGGCCCACCATGTGTAAGACCAGGGCTAATTGCTGCGGGGGGGCAGGGTCAATAGGGGAGCCAGATGTAACACTGGAGCAAAGAGTGTCCAGAGTTTTAGTGTCAAGCAGGGGAAAATTCTCCAGGGTTTTTGACGACTTTGAACTAGGACTGGGGTCTGAAAAGTCGGACACATAGGGCGAAAATGACTGGCATATGATCTGAATTTTTTGGTTAAAAAATTCTGCCGGCTTGTTGCAGTGGAGGGAGTGGTCCTTGATTTTAAGAGGTTCCGTAGGAACGGATGAGAGGGATTTGGCAATTTTGAAAATTTCCCTGGGAGCAGAGGCGGCGGCATTAATCTTCTCTGCATAGAAGCGTGTTTGGGTGGATTTGATCTCTGATTTATAATGTTTTATTGCTTCTTTATAATCATGTTTCCTGTCAGCCTCATAGTTCTGTCTCCAGCTTCTTTCTAGGCGTCTACATGATTGCTTTATTTTTCTCAGACTAGGGGTGTACCAGGGCCCCGATTTCTCCCTAACTTTTTTTTGGGCTGGAACCTTAGGCAGAAATGAATCTAGCGAGTTACAGATCCAAAAATTAAATTTATCATTCGCTAGCTCAGGGTTGGGGTCATAGGTAGGTTTGCTGATGGCTAATTTAGTGGACCAAGTAGTGGTCGAGAGCTTAGCCCATTGTCTCTGCAGTATGTTTATCGGTGGCTGGGGGGGGGAGATAGGACAGATTTTAGAGAGGAGAGGGATCAGCTACATGTTTCTTCTGTAGTAGTTCAACAGCAACAAGTTTCCAATCATTTGGGACTCCTGCAGTGGCTAGCGAGGAGTTTATGATCTTATTGATCACAGGTTTCACACTGGTATGAAGAATGGAAGGAGGACAGGGGTCAAAAAGGGAGCCTGATTTGCAAGATAGAATTGCTTGTCGGGACTGAGCTATGCTAATTCTGTGAAAGGCTTGGAGAAAGGGTCCTTAGAGAGGGGAGTCCACCTCTGAATCGTGTGTGGACAAAGGAGTAGTACTGCACTCGGATTGGATGTTCTGAAAATAAGACATTTATGAGGTGTAATATCCTCATCTAAGACTTTCAGTTGTAAGAATGATTTAACAATTGTAAAGATAGATTTTTGATTGTGTTGGGCTTCTGTTAACTTCTTAGATCTTAGTATAGTAGCTTTTTAGGGACAATCTAAATTGCACTAAATCTTCTGCCTTATAGGCTCCTCTCCGCCTCCACTCAAGCTGCTTACAGCGGAGTTTGTGATCTGCTAACACCTGAGTATACCAGGGGGCTGAAGGTTGGGGATTCTGTTTCCTCTTTATTTGAACTTCTGATGCTAGTTTATTGCTGACCTCAGTAATCTAGGTCTTAAACAGCAGAAAGTCCACCGTAGTGTTTCCCGACGAACTGAGGGGTGGAGGCAGATGCATATCTGGTAAACTCGTGGTTGGCCATCAGCTTGGCCCATTTATGTGTCATTTGCAGGGTTGGCGTTGAGGGTACAAGACGAGTACTGGTTGTCTGAGAGTTGATACTAAACGGGATCAACATTGTTCCAACCACGCCTGCCGGATAGGTGGTTCAACTGTGAGTGTTGCAAGATTAGAACAGACACCATCTAGAGTGTGTCCTGTAGAACGTGTGGGGAGTACCACCAATTTATGGAGCCCAAAAGTATTTAGTGTGTCTGAAAAAAATGTACTACTTCTGAATCATTACTGCGTTCAAGATGGGGGTTAAATTTGTGTAACGAAGAACCTGTGGGTCTAAAGCATCTCCTAAGGATTCTAAAAAACAGGATCTGGGGCCTGAGGTTCGATAAATAAGCCCCTCGGCGTCAGACAGGGATTAGCTAAGCTTAAAAACAGAATCCAAGACATTCTGCCTCTTTCAAATTGTCTAAATCGAAGTTTAGCTATTGATAGGAATCTCAAAAGATGATTGCCATCCTGCCTCAATGTGTCTAAGTTCTATCCTGTATAAGAATAGTATTGCCTGGAGGTAAGGCCTGGACAATCTCAGGATTGCACCATTCCTTAAGCCACGATTCAGTGATAAAAGAAAATCCAGCTGAAAATCAAGAAGCAAGTCATGGATTTCTTGGGCATGTTTGTACCAGGAACGGGCGTTAATAAGGCTCCTACATACTGATTTTGCTAATGACCTGTCGTTAGTGGTGATAGGCGGTTCAGCGAAGGAACCAAGCACAGTTCTGCAGTTAAGGCATGCCAATGGGCCTTTCATTTTATTTGGTGAGAGACTAATGTCACAGTGCTTAGAAGTAGTGTTCCTTGCTTTTAAAGATGATGTCATTGAAATACCTGGCTGTAATCGGGTAGCATGGCTGGCGCTGGCCACATTCCAGATGCGGATGGGCGCAGACAGACTTGCCATCTGTGCGCCAGTGGTGCGCCCGTTGCGTGTGTCCGCGGTGGAAGGCCCATTAAGTATTGGGGTCCACTAACCACTAGAGCGCCAAAACCAAATAGATGGCCTTTCTTCAAGGACACTGCGTCTCTCCTATTATCATCCGCTAACCCGATGCCTCAATTTAGCATTTATGCATATCCCAGTATCTGGCAGGTGTGCTACATCTGGTTACTGCTATGTTTAACAGTTAGCCCCTGGGGGTGGTCAGAACTTTCAGTATAGAGGGAGCTGTGTTTTTTCAGGGTTGTCTGTACACTGTTTTCATATTACCTTTGTTATGACCTTTTTTTCTAATTAAGCTGTTTTGTTGTGGAATGGTTGGGAATGGGAATGTTCTTTTGGACTGTAAAGGTACCCACATTTGTATATGAAGCTGTATGTTTTAAACGATAAATGTTAAACACACCAGTATGTGACTAATCTACTCATTAACTTTCTAGGTATTACACCTGTCTACCACTGCGTGTTGGCGTTGATGAATGAGGAAGAGAGGACATGGTACCCTCCTAATCACGTCTTCCATGTGGACGACACCGGTGGACACAGTCTGCTCTATCGAATAAGGTAGTGTCTTTTACCAGCATTTCTCAATGTTTCTAATATAAATTAAATCTTGATTATGAATGATAACCATGACACAGTCACTGCTTTATGCGAAAAAAATGGTTACGTTAATGTAACAGTAGTAGTTGATCAATTTAAAGTCTCTTTGTTCCGTAGTATATATTATTCAAGATGCATATGTACCACAATTCAAGCACTTGGAGTGACATGTTGAGAAGACGGACTAGTCTCCGTAAATGTGTGTGGGTGAGAAAATGGCAGATTGCTGAATCAACTAGGAAAATTGCAAACTACAGAAATGGGGGAAGAAATGGCAAATTAAGGTGCCATGGTGGCGATTGAGAGAGGGCAACAAAGATAGATTGCGAAATCTTGAAAACACATTAGACTAATGTGAGAATAACAGAATATGTGGTTTGGAGATCACATAGAGGTGTAATTATGAGCGTTATTGCTGTTTGACTATGTGTTAGTCAATGGTTTGTGTGCTGATCATAGACTGCAGAACTAAATCAGCTGTATTCGGCAGTAATGAAAGGTCAAACTACAGAAACATAATTTCTGCTGTGATTAAGTTTACATTTTAGATTGGCAGTCCTCCAAAATGTCAGTCCCCAAGGACTCCGACTGCTGTACCTTGAGAGAATTACAACATTTGCACCTAAAGAAGAACATGTTGACTTATTTGAAAGGCTGTCGCAGAGTTTGAATACTTTATGACTTGAGGACTGGGTTTTTGATCAAGCATTTAATTAAATATCACATTGTTATCCTGGTTAGCCTTTTCACTGTATTAGTTGTCAGCCGTTTTGTTCAGACTCTTATGACAGTCAAACTTTTGCTCTTTTGAAAGTGCCTTGTATTCTGTTGCTCCAACACATTATCTTTAGACATATAGCTCTCTGTTTTTTGATGGACACTGCTACCTACAGATTCCTCATCTTTTGAATATCCCAGGTGTCCGACTGTATCCAGACATTTTTCACTATCTCTCTGCACTGGTAGGGCGGCACTGGCCCCATATCTGCACTGAAATCAATGCCGCTGTGACATCACTGGACTCATAAAGCGCCTCCACTGGCACCCTGACATCAGTTCCTTCTTTTCCATGCCACCAACAATTTTTCAGAAGATTACCTAAAAAATTTCTTTGCTGTACGTCAGGGATGCCACCCCTCAAGAGGTCAGGTTTTAAACCTCGCAGGGATTGTGATGGACAAATGTCCATCACAGATCCTCACAACATCTGTCTTTGGTGTCGGGTCCAACCACAATGCAAGGTTCTGCAACTCATGCAGAAGCATGCACTCCAAGTCCCTTAAAGAGAGGGAGGCCAAACGTTTTATGGCCAGGACCAGGAGGAAGTTTTGCTTGAGGATGAAGTCTCCAGAGTTGCCATAATTGGAGTCCTCCTAATGCAAGCATAGTAAGTGGTGTTGACACGACTCTGAGTGGCATCAGTCTTTGGAAAGGTATGTCACTGAAGAAATGCCCTATGCCTTAGGACTCCTCGTTGAAGCCATAACTGGTCCCTGTACTCCAAGAGAAGCCAGCGCCTGTGGTTGCTCTGGACCAGATGCCGGCATCTGGGGATTAGACGCCTGCGTTTCAAAATAAATAAATACTATATTTGACATTTTTTGAAGGGCAGCAATATCTTCTGGAGCACCTCTGAAGTCCACGGGTCTACAGGCTTTATTTTAGGTGTGCTATTGGCAGGCTTCACACTTGCTCCCTTCGTCCCTTTTGTATACTTTCTTCCTATTTCCAAAGGCCTAACTCGGACACTGACAGCAATTTCGGGTTCACTGCCAACTCTGTCCCCCATTGTGATTCAAGTAAGGTATTCTCCATTTCCAACAGCTCCACACCAGCCTTCCCCAGAGCTACTCCCGGTGCCACGTTCTCCAGTCCTGGTACTGGCACCAGGCCCTCTCCCTTTAAAGGAGCTCCCGGGCCCTTTTTAAAGATCTAGGAGGGTGACACAAAGACTGACAGAAGAGACTGCATTCTTCTTTGGAGGAAATTCTCATCCTCTGAAGGACCCACAACAGGACGCAGACAATGAATATGTGCTGTTTGTTGCCAGAGACTCTACTTTTCTGACCCACAAGAGTTGTAAGTGGTCTAGATAGTGGGAATCCTATTTTCCCACCTACCTTCGTCCTCCACAGGTCCCATCTTACCATGCAATGATACGTAAGGTGGCAGAAGTATTAGAATTGTCCTTACCACCTATGGAGTCAAACATCTTAACACAAATCTTTTGCCCCAAATCAGAAGCATCAGAACCACTGCTTCCCTTTAATGATACAATCAGCGAATCAGTTAAGGCGGCGTGGGAAAAACCAACCTCTACTCTTCCGTCTGCCATATAGTAGCTAGAAAATACAGACAGGCCTCAGACGGCCCGTTCTTTCTATCAACCCGTCCACTGGAGAACCTGATGGTACAGGCATCCCTTGGTGCATTTCCAACCACGCCATCGGATAGAGAATCTAAGAAAAGTTAGCAATTTGCCTAGAAGCCTTTTTCGCAGACAGCATGGCTTTAGAATCATTAAATGCGAAATACTTAGTTCACCATCATTCCCATGCCCTTTGGGACATGGTGGAAATGATCATCCCAAACCTACTAGACCTTCTACAGGGGCACTTTATGGAGTGGGATGACAAGCTCTGGTCAGACAGGCCATTTAATTGGTCCTACATGCAGTGGACTCTAGTGGGTGTTATGGGCGTGTCTGTGGTACTCAGGCTCACGCTTGGTTGAGAAATTCAGGGTTTTCCATGTACAGGCATCCATAATGAACCTCCTCTTTTATAGCTCCTGACTAAGCAGATTAGGCCCTTGAAAGATTTGAGGACATCAAGGCTGCTGCTAGGCCTCTAGGTTTCCAGACCCAGCAGCAAGACTTTAGGGAGTTCCACACGACAACAAGTTCAGCAACATTAGCAACAGAACCTGTTGCTTGAGCAGTATTGGAGAAAAGGTAGTGGTAGAGGATGAGCCTTACCACTACCTCTCTCTCGTCTTCCTCCTCTTTTTCATTCCCATCCACATCAGGGAAGCAGCCCTAGTTCCTTCCTTTTGAGCACATGGCGCCTATCCGAGGATGGGTAACTTCCTTTCCCCAGGCCTGTAAAGCCATAACGTCTGACCAATAAGTGTTGCAAATCCTGGAAATAAAGTATGGTCTACACTTCCAACAGGCCCCCTCTGCCCATTCCCCCCTCTTCTTCCATTTTTTCAGAAAACCACCAGAACTCTTCAGCTGGAGGTAGAGATCTTACTCCTGGGCGGCGGGTGGTGGGGGGTGTAGTTGATGCCAGAGCAGCAATGGGGCCTGGGGTACTATTGCCTGTACTCCCGGTTACGAAAAAGGAGGACAGTCTTTATTCGGTTCTAGTCTGCACTGATTTCTCATCAAGGAAAAGCTCCAGATGCTATATGTGTCTCATTAACTGCTAGCTCCCTGAAAGAAGGCTGGATGGGTGTCCATCGATTTATAGGTTGCATTTCACATATCTATTCTGTGATTGCACAGGAAGTGCTTAATCTTCACAGTGGGATCCGTGCATTACCAAATTGCCATCCTTCCATTTGGCTAGACTTCGCCTCCCTGAGTTTTCACAAAGGTGATGGCAGTGGTCCCTGCCCATCTCAGACATTCAGGAATCCCAGTCTTCCCATATTGAATGACTGGGTTCTCAAGGCCAAGTCTCCAGAAATGCGTCATTGCTGTTGGTTCAAGGGATGTCCTTCCCTAAGGTGGCAACAGATGCTTCCAGCGTAGTGTGGGCAGCACATCTGGAGAAGGTTACGATCATAAGCCTTTAGTCTCCAGAGGAGCAGCTCTGCTAGAGACTTCTAGCCACAGATTCCTTACCTTAGAATTATCCCAGGTGTCACTGGATCTGGAAATTTTTGACTGACTCTTTTTCAAGTTTTTGGCAAACTTTTTTTGAGATCTTTTCTCCTGGGGTGGTAGGGATGTTGACTATTAAAGCCTGCTTCGAGTTCTGTGGCGTCTGTGACTACCATATGTCTGTGTAGGACCCACATTTTTGTTCTTCTGGTGCCTTGAGCGCAACCACGACGTCAAGACCTGCATCGAATGCCGCACCAGACACCCAAAGGCTTTGAGGGAGCGGTCACTCAAATTCCTTGCTGCTCGATGTGCAACGCCGTGACAGTCACAATCTATGTCAAGAGGAAGGTAGCGGGATCAGTTGCGGTGCCATCGACTTCGTCACAGTCAAAGTCGTCAGGGTGTTCAGTTAAGTCCCAGAAAAATAAGAAGAAGTCGAAGAGGTCTTCAACTGCGCCCTAGCCATCAAAGTCATCCGACGAGATGAGTGGGGTGTCGTCATTCGAGACCTGGCTCCCCAGTTGAACATACGCCTGGGCCGCTCCATGCCTTCCCGATTTTCTGTGAGCCAGAGCGACCCCGCCTAACTCTGTTTGTTCCAGGAGGCCATGCACCTCATATTTGGGCGGCCTGTCCCACCTGGCATGTCTCTAGGCCCAGCAGGGCTGGTTGGGGCCCCTACTGGTTCCTTGCCAGCGTATGCCCCGGCACCAGTCAAACTCCTTGGATCCATGTACGGATCCGGAATGGTGCCGGTCACACCACCTCGACCTTCCCCAATGGTGGGCCAAGTGTCAATGCTCTCTGGTGCCCCCGACCCACTCTCATCCCCGACACCAACACGGAGCCGGAGCACTGACGCCGGCACCCACTGAAGCCTTGCTTTCCAGGCTCGAGCCAGAGCCCTATTCCTATTAGCTAGTACTTGGGGAAGAAGGGGGGCGGGGGGCACTGTACCCTGAAGAATACCAGTCCCTAAACCCCAACCTGGTCTGGTGTGAGGAATTGGACTGGACATCTCCCCATATACTGGCATAATCTCTCCTCATACTGTGGCTATGGAGGAGGGAGCTTCTTTTCTTATGGTGGTGAGAAGGGCGACTGAGATCCTGGATATTAGTCTGTTTTCAGTGGTGGTCAAGACTAACGTCTTAACAGAGGTACTTTAGCAAGGAGTGACCACCTCAGAACCGCTTCTCTCATTTACTGAAGCCCTAGCAGATGTCTTGGTTGGAACCTGGTCCAAGCCTTGCACAGGGACTCCTGGGAACAAGACAGTTGACCGCTGTCATCGCCCTGCCCCAGGGAACCCCAGTTTCCTCACGCAACACCCGCCCCGGAGAGCTTGGTGGGCCAAGCCTCCACTTCCAGTGTAAATCTTGGTGCATTCCCTACCATCCCACTGGATAGCAAATCAAATCCAAGAGGCTGGACTCCTTAGGCAAGAAAATGTTTTTTTTCCACCTGGCACTGTGGTCCGTGAACACTGTGTTCCTTTTGTGCTGTTACTCTAATGCACTGTGGGATTCAGTTGCGCAGGTGCTGCCCATGCCCCGGACAAGGCTCGGGCTTTACTCGCCTAAGCTATGGTAGACGGGAGAGATGCTGCCATGTTCACGATCAGATGTGGGCTGGACACTACCGACTCGCTAGGCAGAGCGGTTTCTTCATCAGGTACATTACGGCGTCATGCCTGGCAGAGAATGACTGGATTTTCAGGGAATGTCCAAGCCTCACTTATGGACATGCCCTTTGATGGCTCCCATCTCGTCGGGCCGAGACAGACTCAGCGCTGGAGTGCTTCAAGGATAGCAGCGCTATGGCCAGGTCAGTGGGCCTTTCCACTTCCCAGTACGCCTTTCACTCCTTTAGGGGCAATGGATGGCGCATCTAGCCACATCCTTATCCGCCAGCCACCACGACGTGCAAGCTTCCCAGCCTGTGCGTGACCGAGGTCGCAGTGCCCCCATACCCTGTGGTCGGGCAGCCAGAGGTGGAGCCAGTCTGCCACCTCCCTGGCAGCCTTAACATCTCTTTAGTTTGCCTTCTGACCATCAGTGGAAGGCAGGATACTTAACCACCTGAACCACTGGATGGCGATAACCTCAGACCACTGTGTTGGTTAGATTTTCCGAAGGGGCTACTCCCTTTCCTTCATGACTAACCCTCCAACAATGCCACTCACTTGCAACACGCTGACTGAGGACCATCTCTCCTTAATCCGCCAGGAAGTGGCGGCTCTCTTGGCCAAGGGAGCCATAGAGAGGGTGCAGATGGCAGAATTATGTCGTGGTTGGTATTCACGCTACTTTCTGGTGCCCAAAAAGGATGGAGGCCTTTGTCCTGTTCTAGACCAGCAACCTTTCAATTTCTTCCTCAAGAAGGAGAAATTTGAAATGCTCACGCTCGCTTAAGTCCTGTCTGACCTGGAAGACTGGATGGTGTTGTTGGACTTGCAGGACGCATAATTTCACAGTCCAGTCCTACCTGCCCACAGACATTACCTGCCGTTCACTGTAGGCCACGAGCACTTTCAGTTCACTGTGCTCCCTTTTGGCCTTACCAGCTCCTCTGGTGTTATGGTGGTGGTGGCAGCTCATTTGCGACAATTAGGGATACCAGTCTTCCTCTATATCAACGTTCGGCTGCTGAAGGTGGGCTTGCTCCAGGCAGTCACCTCCCACCTTCAGACTATGACAGATCTCCTGCCCTCACTGGGGTTAATAATCAAGGTGCCAAAGTCAAACCTAACTCCCACTAAGATGCTCCCTTTCATGAGTGATTTCGGGCTTATCCTCCTGAATGACGAGTCCAGGATATTCAAGGTCTGATACCGATGTTTCAGCCTTTATCCTGGGTTTCATTTAGTCTGACTTTGAGGCTGCTGGGTCTCATCGCATCCTGCATCCTGCTTGTGGCACATGTCCACTGGCATATTTAGGCTTTGCAGTTGGACCTGAAGTTACAGTGGGCACAGCATCATAGAAATCTCTCCGTCATGGTCCACATCTCATTGGGAACTGCAAAAGTTCTGCAGCGGTGGTTAATGAACAACGATTGGGTCAGCGGCAGATCCCTATTCCTTTCCCAACCAAATCTTACAGTAGTGACAGATACGTCACTCCTCAGATGGGGTGGCCATCTGGGAAAGGTGTAGATTACAGGCCTCTGGCAGAATCCGGACTCCACATCTATCTTCTGGAGCCCCAGGGTGATCCAGCTGGAATTGGAAGTCTTTCTACCCTCAAGGGATGGCTAGTGCAGATGTTAATGGACAGATCTACTGCCATGTGGTCTCCATCAAGAGGTGGTTCATGGTCTCTTTCAGCAAAGGGTAGAGCCTTGGTTAAATCAGTTTGCCACCGCTGAGTCACGCAATGTCAGCATTATTGTGCGCTGGAATTTCTAAGGTGGCTCTCGATTGGGGATGCTTTTCGTCTCGAGTGGAGCTCAGGTCTCGTGAACGCCTTTCATCCCATATCACACATGCCCAGATTACTCCGTAAAATCAAGAACGACTGGGCCCAAGTCATCCTTGTGAAACCAGACTGGGCTCGAAGAGTTTGGTATCCCGAGCTGGTGACCTTCCACTCAGGCTTCCTCTTCGGGCAGAACTTCTGTTACAGCAGCAGGAGGGTGTTCTCCACTGGAACCTGTCAGCACTCCGCCCTCATGCGTGGAGATTGAGCAGCAACAGTTGACAGCTTTTGACTTTCCGCCCAAAGTCAGTAATGTTATCTTGGGAGCCAGGTGTCCCTCTATCAAGGCAGTATACACCTGCCATTGGGGCAAGTTTGTGGCAAGGTATGCAGAGAAACAGGTTGACCCTCTTTTTGCTCCCCTGTCTCAGGTCCTTCTCTTTATTATTTCTCTTGCCCAGCCGGGCTCTGCTTTGGGCACCATAAAGGGCCAACTTTCTGCCATCTCAGCCTTTCTGCAGTTGCCACATCAGCATTCCTTGTTCAAATCCCCTGTTGTTAATAGGTTTTAGAAAGTTATGCAACACATGTTCCCACCTTCACCCTTCGTATTGCCTCAGTGGGACCTTAATATGGTACTCACTTTTCTGATGTTCGCTCCTTTTGACCCACTACACAACTGTCCTGTCAGGCTCCTTACCATCAAGATGGCCTTCCTAGTGGCCGTAACATCTGCCCATGGGGTCAGTGAGCTTTAGGCTTTGTCATCTAAGCCTCCGTACCTGAACATCTTCCTAGAAAAGCTGGTTCTTCGCACTAGAGCTTTCTTCCTGCCAAAAGTTGTCACTCCCTTCCATGTAGGCCAGTCCATCACTTTACCTACAGTTTACGCTCTGCCACATCCCTCTAAGGAAGAGGAGGGACTCCAGTGACTGCACCCAAAAAGAGCATTGTTCTACCTTGACGGCACGAAAGAGTAATGGATGGACAATCAACTCTTTATGGGCTATGTTGGAGCGAAGAAGGCGAAGACCAGACCGAAACGGACCATCTCCGCATGGGTCTGCTACGCATTGGCCAAGAGGTAAACCCCTGAGCGCTTGTGTGCTCATTCCACCAGAGCTAAGGCTGTGACTGTAGCATTAGCACACGGAGTTCCAGTCTGGTCCTGGACATCTTCCAGGCAGCAGCGTGGGCTTCTCTACATACTGTCATAAAGCATTACTGCCTGGTAAGTCAGGTCCGTCAGGACTTTCTTGTGTGATAAATTTTCTGAGACCCACCTCCAGAGGGTATTACTTTGGTATCTATTCTAATGTCAGTTATCAGTGGCTAGAAGTCTCTATCAGATGACCAGGTTACTTACCTTCAGTAACACCCGATCTGGTAGAGACTCTTATCTAGCTGCAGATTCCTTACCAACCCATCCAAAATTTTCTCTGCAAATGGATTTCTAGGGATAGGGCTTTTCCCCTTTCGCGGCCTTAGTTTTCAACACCACTGGTCAGTGTTGTTCGTGGCTCTGCGCTTCTGGCGTGAAAAGTCATGACGTTAGTGCGCTGGGGTGGCGCGTAAATGGGCACCCCACATGTCAAATTTGGTGACGCCATGTGGAACCAAGTGACTCCACCTCCCGACATGCAGGGTTACTGATCAAGAAACATTTCTGAATCCAGTCTGACACCTGGGGATAATTCTAAGGTAAGGAATCCACAGCTAGATCGTCTCTACCAGATAAGGAGTCACCGAGGGTAAGTAGCTTGATCATACTATACATCAATCGGCTGGACCTGAGAGCAATAAGGCTGGCGCTCAAGGCATCCCTTCATGGTTGTTGTGTCCAGAGCCTGACTAACAACATGACTGACATGTGGTATGTCAACAAGAAGGAATATCACCACTTAGTATTCCCTCTGCACTGTCTGCTCCCATGATGTCATGCTGATGATGGTCGAAGATAACTGTCTTCGCGGAGCTCAGTTCTGCACCTTTCGCTAGTTTGACGATTGGATCTCATTAGAGAGCAGCCATCTTGGGAGAGGATCTAATCAAGCCTCCCCCGGTACAATTTCTTAACGATATGCAGAGATATCTTCATCCATGCACGTCCTTCACATTGGATGGGACTGAACTTCTGGAATGAGGATTTAGATTTTTGGGACATGAGACAGTCATGGAGGTGTCAGAGATAAAGAAACCTGATTTGAAACCGCAAATTCAAGGAAGGGGTAAAAATAATTGAGTTAGTACCAGGATAAAAGGAAGGTAGCATTGACATTAGGAATGTACGGAGGAATGGAGGAAACATAATCAAATATTTCTAAAAGCACTGTAAAAACAGCAGCCTATGATTTTTACAAAACAGAGAAAGTTAACACCATTATCCTCTGATTTTTACCAACTTTGAAAACATTGAAAAAAGATACTGGAATTCTCAACAGATAGAAACTAAGCACAGGAAAGCCTAGCCAAAGCTATCTTAAATGGCCACAAGACTGCAATATTTTTTCCATTGGTACAAAATACCTTGTGGCAGTATCAGGTTTGGCCTGTCCTCCAGACACCCTCCAATCACAGCAACGTTTATGCACAAAGAAGGGATTGTTTGTAAATGTGCTTCTGTCCACCGGTGGGATTATTGCAATGCGGTTTATATAGGCTTACTTAAAACGTCTTTGCAAGGGATACAAGTTATTCTAGATGCGGCTGCTTTGCTAGTGAAAGCCTCGCTCACCAGAATCATTTTACTTTTCAATGGTTTAGCTACAGTGCTTGCCCATTAGAATATGTCTCATTACATCGCATACAAATACCACGCGTGCCATTACAACGCGGGTATTACTGCGTGATGTCAGTGACAACAACATGCCATTACAGAATTTTACCACCACTATGCCTTTTACCACGTATTCTATTACAACGCAAAGGCATGGATGGTAAAGGTATACTCATGGTAAAAGTTTGCAAGGTAAGTGACTCTACCCTACCCTACCCTACCCTAAACCCTAATGTACCCCTGCACGCCCCTCCCCTGACCCCCAGTCCTCTCCTTACAATAACACTACACTACCCTGCACGACCCCACGACAAAGCCCTAAAACACTACCCTACACAAACACCACAACACTACCCTAAACCCTAAAACACTACCCCCAGCACGACCCTCCCCCACCCCTGGTCCAGTCCCTACACTCAAACACTACCCTGCACGACCCAAACACTACCCTAAATCCTAAAACACAACCCTACACTACACACACAACACAACACTACCCTAAAACACTATCCCCAGCACGACCCTCCCAGTCCGGTCCCTACACTCAAACACTACCCTGCACGACTCCCCGACACTACCCTAAATCCTAAAACACAACCCTATACTACACAAACATTACAACACTACCCTGACACTACCCTAAACCATAAAAAAATAACCCCCCACCCCTAGCCCAATCCCCGTTACCGCTCTCTCCTCGTGGTTCCTCTCTCCTGGTTCCTGCGTCTGAGGGGCGGTGCACGTCGTTGTGAGGAAACGGAACAGCCTCCATTTTCTCACAACGATGTGGATCGCCATTACATCGCATGCGTTGTAAAAGCGCATGCGATGTAATGGCATGCATAGTAATGGCTACGCGTTGTTACATCTGATGCGTTGTAATGCATGCGATGTAATAACATGCGGGTCAACAGCTGCGTTGTAATGGCTGTTTCCTGCCCATTAGCGTCTGGATTAAGTGTAAGGCGCTTTGCCTTGACCACACATCATTTGATGAATTCATTTATGCCCTGTTGGCTGAGTGGTTCAGTTGATATCTTCTGCCTCTCAATCTTAGACAAAATATCAACTTCTATTCTGATTCAATCAAGGAGAAGGAACAACACAATTAAATGACAATAATATCTATATTAGAATTAAATCCCCAAAACGAAAAGAAGTCATTAGGCAGATAGTTCATGTTTCAGATCCAATCTTCTTTATTGTAATTCAAGTCAAGTTTTCTTCATGAAAAGTCATTGAGATTTTTTCAAATTAAAGACTTGCAGCTTTCTTGCATAAATCAGATCACTCTTTGTTGCAGTATTTAATAACGATGGTCAATTACTACCACTGAGAACTTCATACCGTAACAAGATTTGAATAAGATTACTTGTTTGAAAAATACACGTGCAAAATTAACGGATATTAAATAGATGAAACTCCTCTAAGAATACTAGTACACTTAATATTTTGATTCATGAGGTGCCTTTGAACGTTTTAATGAGGAGATTCACCTTAAAATTACTTAAGCCCTGATGATGTCTTTTTAAGACGAAACGCGTTGGCTGAATTAAATATTGCAACAAAGAGTGATCGGATTTATGCAAGAAAGCTGCAAGTCTTTAATTTGAAAAAATTGAATGATTTTTCATGAAGAAAACTTGACATGAATTACAATAAAGAAGATTGAATCTGAATTATGAACTATCTGCCTAATGACCTCTTTTCGTTTTGAGGATTTAATTCTAATATAGATGTTATTGTCATTTAATTGTGTTGTTCCTTCTCCTCGATTGAGTATTAGTTAGTGTGGTTGTTTAGCGGTAAAACCACGAGAAGTGAGCATAAAAACCACACATTTTTCTTTATTACTGATTTTTTTGTTGTTGATATATGTAAACGCCTAGTGCGCTATTGCTTGAAGCCCTACCGCTTGAGTTCTGTTGTTACTATTCTGATTCCCTAAATTTAAACATATTCAAACCGGAGGCAGATCTTTTTCTGCTGCTGGTTTTCTGGGGAGCTCGTCCCTCTTCTCCATCCGCAGTAAAACTAACCTCTTCAAGTTGAAAAAACTCTGAAAAGTTTGCTCACCCCCTACTAATCCACATCATGCAGCATTGGTCCAGCAATCTTATTTTTGGATTATTTTTCTTTCTAAGTTTTCTTACAGTTGCACAAAAAAGTAAACAAAAATAATGTTGTATTGCATCTGGGTAAGTTACAAACATTCTCTTTGTTAGACATACTTTCAGCAGGCTCTACTGATTTGGGCCGCACATCCAAGTGCCATCACAGTAGGACGTACCTAACGTAAAATAAGCATTTAAAACCCCAGTAAGCATTGAGACGCTCACATACAACTCTATCATCAGGCCACATGTAGGCAATCCAAAAATCATTCATACAAGTTTCCGGAATATCCCTCCTGCAACAGGACTAGATGCAACCCACCGTTCCATACATCCGAGTACAGGCAACATTCTTAAAGAAATCATAAGACCTCAAATCGTCCAACAGAAGTCTTATTTAAGAGTCTAGAAGTCTACTACTTAATTTGTAGCACTTTAAAAACACACAATATACAAACGTGAATACAAATGTGGTGCTTTGACTAGAATCCCTACGTATGTGATGAGTGTGCTCCTAGATACTCTAAAGCAATTAGAGGGAGATCAAACTCCTACTCTAGCAGAAATGTCATAAATCTGCAGAAGATTTCTTCTCCTCTCACCACACAGAGCACCCGACCAGCCCACCAATTATCAGTAGGACTGATGGACACTTTGAGATTGGAGAGGGAGCGGAATTGGCGGAGAGAGAGAGAGAGAACACAGAAGATTGACACAGGAGTTCTCTGAAGCTCAGGCTCGAAAATGCCTTGAGTGTTGTATTACATTATTTACTTCCATTTGGTTTCTTGGCGCTAACTGACCAAATTGGCATCCTTGCAGTTCAAGTGAGAAAACGTCTTAAAAACCCAAGTCTGGGTGGAGCGGTTTCAGCAGTGGCTGTACATGTGATCTTTTAAGAGCATTTGTGATCAGGTGGATTGCCCAATTCTGTACAACTTCTAGTCCATTGCAAAGGTAGCTGAGCAGACCCAAATAAAAGGAATCCTCATAATTCAGTCTGGATCCAATTAGCGCTGCCACCACTGATTTGAATCCACCTGGAGAAAAAAAATCAAGATATCTTCTTTTTGTTGTTAAACTATGCACTTCAACACAACCAAAGAACTTAGGGACTTTAAGGGGAAACTAGTATCGATTTCTACTCCCAAACATTTCACTGATGCCACAGGAATAGGAGGCTCACCCATTCGTGATGGAGTTGTATAGGAGCAGTGGCGTAACGAAACTTGAGGAGTCCCACCTGCAAAGTGCATGAAGAGGACCCCCTCCGACCACACACATGCGCTCTGCTGACAGGGTACTGGGCTGAAGGGGCCCGTGGAGCTTGGGGCCCCGCCGCACCGCTGAGGCCTTTGTTACGCCCCTGCCCTGGAAGAATTCCGCGGGCAGTAACCCACTAGCACTGTGTCCAGAGCACTTTGTAGTCATGCTCCCTGATGTTCCCAGCCTGCAAGCACCCCACAACATTGGCGACGAGGACCTGATCAGAGGTCCGACGATCCCACTCTGCACAGCATGTGCAGCTGCCACACAGCATGTGCGACTGCTTGCAAGAGGCAGAGCATAGGTGTCAGGCCTGTCACCCATGCGCGCACTCACGCAGGCTGTGGCCCCATCAACAGCCTGTGTGCATCTGCAGGACTTCGGGCCTGTCTTGGCAGACAGGGTGCTGCCAGCACGGGTGAGCCGCCTCAGACAGGCAGAACAATATTCCTTTGCACAAGTTAAACAACGTGCAGTGGCAGCCAGAGCCGTCATGGGGTGTCCGCATCAGCCCTACCAGCGCTAACAATGCGACCTGGAGTGCATCAGGCAGGTAGCAACAGTATGCTACCACCCAAGGACAGGCACCAGAAGGGAAGGAAACTGGGTAGACCACTAAGAGCTGGCGAGACGGCACCCCTGTACGTGAGGGTACACAAGGCCTGCATATCACCAGATCCAGATCAGCAAATTCAGCGATCACAGAAAGGAGAGACCATGGTGAGGTTGGGAACTGATGTGCTTGGTGAGCTGCCCTAAACGGGTACAAATGAGACATCCGACGGCGCAGGCATGGCTGGCATACCAGCGATTGATCCCTCTGTCATCATGGGCCTTCTGCTTCACAAGCTCCCAAATGTAAGCTGTGGATTGAGAGACTGAATCTCTGCTTCACGGCTACAGGTATGGTGGTGTTGGAGCACAAGATGGCAGTCCATCTGCCATGTGGTTTGCCCCAGGGTTCCGCCCGAGTCCTACAACACGATCATTGCAGCTCTCACAGCATATTTCAAGCCAATGGCAAACATAGACTACAAGCAGTTTGATTTCTGGCAGGCTAGACAATAAGTAGTGGAGTCATTGGATGCCTTCCACACAGGGCTCAAGAAACTAGTGAGCACATGCATAGTTGCAGAATAAATATGAGCGCAGATAATTCAGTGATGTACCTTGTCTAAACTGATGAAATACATCCTTCAAGCATCCTGAATGTCCCTCAATGACCTGCTGATGCTGGACACATTCAAAGAGCTATCCAGGACCAGAACCTTACAAGGAGGCTGTACTGCACAAACCCATTAAAACCGAACCTGTCAATATCGTGGGGCCAAAACCCACTACCGACCAGAGCAAGACATGGCTGACAGTGAAAAGCCCCTGTGAATACTGCGGCAGGCCCGCACATTACACCACAGAATGCCCAGCCTGGGGAAAGGCCTGTTCTGCATGCCGCAAGCCTAACAGCTTTGCGAAGGCGTGCCGCTTGGCACGTGGCTCAAGCAAAATGCCACCAGAGGTAATAAACAGGATTGACAACCGGCAATGGACGGGGAAGACTGAAGGTGGATCTGATGACCTGGTCGACGACAACATAGAGGGGGTGGTGACTTCATGCTAGCAGTGTGGCAAACACACCGAGAGGCAGGCCACACCCCCCACATGTGAAATACAAGTAGGGACCTCAACTATGACTGCCATCATCGATACAGTGGCCTCAATAAATCTAATGGTACAAGAGCTATTTGAAACCCTTCACCCCCGACAACCTTGGCAGTGGCAAAAGCCAGGGTGTATGTATACCGACAGAAAGAGCAGCTAACTCTCAAAGTTCGATTCAAGACTTCCATATTGTACAACCAGCGCACAGTGACGACCAGTGTGTATGTGGTCCAGGAAGGATCTGGCATGCTGCTAAGCTGCCGGATGGCAGAAGACCTGCGACTTGTACAGTTTGCATGGCTGAAGCATGCTTCAAAGCTGGAAGTCATCCTGAATGCATTCAGTGACCTGTTTGAAGACATTGAGTGTCTAAAGGGACAGATAGTTATGCTACATATTGACCAGTCGGTGATGCCCATCGCCCTACGACACAGGAGGGCTGTCTTCCATTTAAGACCCAAGGTGGAATCAGAGCTTCGGAAACCAGAGAGGGCTGTCATCAAGCGGGTCTAGGGCCCCATCCCATGAGTGTTGCCGGTAGTGGTGATAAGGAAGCCCAAACTGCCCGAAGAAATATGACTTATGTGTGGACATGTGACTCTCATATGTTGTAGTCAATCGGGAATTGCATGCCACTCCCACAGTTGACGACCTAGTCAGCGAGTTGAGCAGGCCAGGGTAGTTTGCCAAGAAGGATCTCCACTCTGGGTACCATCAGAAACTCCTGCATACAGAATCCCAATACATAAATACATTTTCCACGTAATCCGTGCTCCGCCAATACAAATGGCTAAAGTTTGGGATATCAAGTGCACGGAGGTTTTCCAGAAGGTGATGTGGGAAGTATCATCAGAACTCATGGGGGTAGTAAATGCCATTGATAAAATTCTGGCCTACGCCAAGTCAGTAGAAGAGCACCTTGAGAGGCTGCAGAGTGTCCTGCAGAGGCTCTACAAAGTGGTCTTGCCCTGCACAACGAGAAATGTGAGTTAATGTGGAACTCAGATACCAGTTCTCAAAGGCGGGGGTAGCACCTGACCCCACAAAAGTTAATCATGTGAAGACCAGCCAAGCAGCTTCATGCATCTGAGGTATGCAGTTTTCTTGGAATGGTGAACTACTGTGGGCTGTTCATCAAGTACCTCACAACACTCACCAAGCTGCTTCGGGAACTTGCCAAGGAGAAGAAGCCCTGGGAGTGGGGGACTCCCCAGGAAAACGTACCCCAAAGAAGTAAAGCAGACACAACACTCACTGGTCTACTTCGACCCCCGAAAAGCAACAAAGCTGGCCTTAGATGCCATCCCCATAGGATGGGGGATGGTGCTATCCCAACAACAGGAAACAGGAGAGTAGCGAATGCTCCCTGTGGCCTCATCCCTACAAAACAAATATATCCACTGATCAAGAAGGCGGGGGGGGGGGGGTAATTGCCATACACTGGTGGTGCCGACACTTCCATTTGTAGATTCACAGACATCCCTTCGTATTCTAATCCGACCACAAGCCACTAATCCCCCTTGTTCCAAGGGATGGCATCAAAGCCGCCACCACAGATTGAGAAATGGGTCTTCAGCTGCATAAATACTCCTTTGCAGTCAAGTACAAACCAGGGGCTCAGAGCCCCGCTGACTACCTCTCAAGATCACCCTGCAAAAAGAAGCAGCAGCCCAGAAGACCCAAGAGTATGTACAATATGTAATAGAGAGGCCAAGACCCATAACCCCGAGGACATTTTAGGAGCCACTCACCAAGAGGACTGCATTTAAATGTGTTTGACAGTGATTAATACAGGGAAGGGGGACACACTAAAATCCCACTGGAGACACAGAAGTGAAGAATTGCAGAAAACGCTTAAGGCTCTACACACTGTTTGCCACTAGCTGAACAGAAGCTCGGAATGGTGCCTGTTGAGAAGCTATCGCTTAGGAGTCGCTGGCAGTTTATTATCTTTAGTCCTACAAAAAGCCCATGCCTGACACCAGGGCATCATCAAAACGAAGAGTTGCCTTAGGAGTAAGACGTGGTTTCCACTTATGGATGAGCACAGCGAAGTCATAGTATGAAATTGCATTTTGTGCCAGGCAGCTTGACGGGCGGATCCACCTGCTTCGACGATCACATCACTGAAAATGGATCCAATTAACCGTGGGTCTGTGCCAGCATGGATTTTGGCTGTCTTCCGAACAGTCGGTATACAGTAGTTATCATAGTAGACTTCTCAAAATACCTGAAGGTAGACCCGTTATCAGGTACTGCAGCCCGGAAAGTACTCTCTAAGTTAGAGAAAATGATGGCCACCCACAGGCTATTCAAAGAACTTCGGACAGACAATGAACCCCCTTTTCAAAGCCCCCCTCCCCGAGCCTTCATGGGCCCTGTGGCCCATCCCCTGGGGCCGTATATATATATATATATTTTTTTTAACTTATTTTTATTGGTATTTCCCATACTGTAGTTCAACACACAGACATTTAATAAATCTACAGATAGCATCGTCCTTTAGATCAACATATTCCTACAAAATATATCGTCCCAGAGGAGCTCTGAGTATTGGCTCACATATTTATTGCCATACAGTATTTTAATAATCAGGTGGATAATGTCCGGAATGTCACAATGCTAGGACCATATTTTATTAATAAAAAGGGGAAGAGTGCTGCGCAGGCTTCATCCCCCAGGGCCTCTTTGTACAATAGGTGGGTGCCCAGGTGCCCACCTGGAACACCACTGACCAATCAACACATCAGAGACTATGGGGGGAGCCCCAGAAACCCCACGGCGGGAGCCGGCATTGCTCCTGCCCATATGGAGTTGCTACTTTTTATATGCTGTCTTCGGGGTGGAGCAATTGTGTTTTGTTTCCCTACCCTCATTGATGTGGACAGGGAAACAGAGCACAAGTCTGCTCCCGGCTGGCGGTAGCATTTTTAAACCCCCCTTCATCCCCACCCTCCCGGCAGGGAGCGGACTTTGTATTTGGCAGGATATTTGAAAATACTCCTGCAAGGAGAGAGCAAGCATGTTTCCCTGCCCATGCTGGTGTGGGCAGGGAAACTACTGTGTCCCAGAGGTGGGCTACCCAGGACACAGTAAGTGAGATGGCCCCAGGGGATGGGATCCAGGGGTCTTTAAAGGTTCTGTGAGTGGGGGTGTGTGGCCCCTTCCCCTTTAATTTAAATATCAGCTACAGGGGATGGGGTCCCAAGGGCATAATTAGGCTCAGGGAGGAGGGTTAAGTGTTCTCCCTCTCTTCAATTTACTACTTGACCCCCAACAAAAAATAAAAAACAAACGTCCCCCCTGGACTCTGGCCCACCCCGAGGACTTTACTGAAACAAATGCAGGGGGGTGTGCTTTTTTTTATCTTGCCGCATATTTGTGGGCAAAATACAATAAAAAACACCACCAGCCTAGGGGATCAGGGTAGCCCTACCCTGCCCTCTGTCTTTTTTGCGTTTTTTGTTTTAGGACTCTTGACAGAGTCCAGGGTCCTAAGATGGCTGCCACTACTTCCTGGTTGATGTGGTGGCTACTATTAAGATCTCAGCATTTGATCTGTTGGCTCGATGGATCCTCCAGTCGTTAAATATACAACGTTTTTGAGCATTAATTGCTCAAAAACTACTGAACAGATTTACACCAACTCACAAAAAGCACTATTTTTGTACCAAGATCTAGCTTTCTGTCAGCAGCAGTTTGGGCTGCACCTGTTTCTAAATTTCCTATGAAAAAATGAATTCGGAAAACACGCTTTGGGACCGTCTCCTTGCCCATGCTTGAAGGATCACCCCAAAACTTCCCAGCCACAAACTAGTCAAAATGTAGCACTTTTTTTGGAAAGTTTCATGGAGATTCGACAAGCGGAGCCAAAGTTATTAGCAACACAAAAAAGGCATTCCTATGGAAACACGAGCTTAACTAGAACTACCCAGTGTCGACTTCCACGGAGTAAAATGTATAGACATTGTTTATTTTCTTTGTATGGGAGCTGGTGTACATATTGGACTACCTAGGTTCCTCCTGCTAGGCAGAATCGACCCCCTTATTTTATATATTTCTGTGCTAAGAAGTAAATTCTGTCAGCAGAAGTGATAGGTTTTTAAGCTGCTGTCTGTAAAGTAAATTAACAATGGCCTCGAGTAGAATTAGAAAGTTCAAGTTTTACTTAACTTTGATGGAGAGGGTTCAGATTAAACAAAGGGAAAAAGTGAAGCTCAGCAATCTGGTTGTAATCCTTCATGTTGTGCTGCTTCACTAATTAAAGTAAGGTTAGAAAATCATACCACTCATTGGATGAAATGTTTAATTTACGAGAATGTCAGCTCTTAATTTGGACAAATAATTCCTTGTAATGTATGGGCTTGGAAACTAATGAATTTTGCATATAAAAAGCAATTAAACATGCAAAATATGTAAACCCAGAGAGATCCGCGCATCCCTTTGCTTCCAGTATTACAGTCTTCTCAACATTTTCTTTCAATGCTTATTCAGCGTCGTACTTTCCAGCATGCCCAACTGATGAAAGTCTGTGGGATTTCAGCTGAGGAGACAGAAAACCATTTGAGCACCATCAGTGAATGTGTGGAACGGGACACCATTGGAGCTGCTGATGGCTTGGAGTTGGCCCATTAGAAGTGCTGTTTTATTTATGATGGAGCTGTACGCATTGTCTCAGATTCAAATGGAGGTAGTGCATTGCAAAGAATTTCATTCACTTTGGATTAGCTCCCAAGACTATGAACACAGTCAGTCATTACTTATCTTCAGAGCCCACCATTTTCTTCATTCACCCGGCATTTTGTTAAAATCTGTACATAATCAATCATGTTTAACTTATTTTCTATAGCATAAGCTGCCAAGGCAAAGCAACAAGATTACTATGAAAACACAGAATACCAAACTTCTTCCATTTGCACTTATAAGGCCAGTAAACATCTTGAGTTGAAAATGTTGCCCTGCGTAAATATACCAAAAATTTCAGCAATTAAGAATAACTTCCAGTCTCCATCACTGTCTCAGAAGCCACCCATTCCTCGTACAAAGCCAACATTTTCTTGGAGTTCATATAGCCTTCCACCATATGGTGGTGTCAGTGGCAGGAAGGAAGATTAAGCTGTCTGACTGTAGAAGCCGGTTCAAAGCTGGGAACTCAAGTCACTGTGCTTGTGATATAATGTGCTTTCTCAAATCAAGATGGCATTGGAAGTCACTGGATAAATATTGGCCCAGTGGTAGCACATCTGCATCTATAACTTGCACAATAAGGCTTGTGAGTGATGGAGTAAGCAGGCCTGAAGGAACCGATTGAAAGAGCCTGAGAGGGAAGGCAAAGACAGATTCCTGCAAGGAGCACTTACGCGCTTTGTGTAGTTACAGATCATAGGTCTGATGTGGATCTAGGCTTGGAAATTTACCAGGCAGTGCCAAAGGGGATGCAGGCCCAAACAGATACCTCAAAGTGGCACCAACCAGACCTGCTCATCCTAGTGCCAGGCACATTTGATCAGATGGTGGTGGTGCTGTTGGTGGAAAGACAAACCGCCTTATGGTGAGGAAAACATGCTCTCATGAATGTAGAAAGCAGGGCTACTGGTGTGGATGAGCCGCTACCTGATAAGTGAGACCACCGCCTGGTCCATATATCCCAAAGTTTGCACTTAAAAGAAGAAACTTGCACCTTCATTATGAGGAGGAGGAGTGGGAACACCATTGTGTAGTAATGCTGGGAATATTAAAAAAATTGAGAGATGTGTCTCTCCTCAATGGCATTGTCATCTGACTGTGGAGAAGTTAGAAAAATATTGCTGTCGAGATGATAATTGGGAAGTGTTTAAACTGTGGAAGAAGACCTGGGCATATCTACTACAAAATTACACAGAGCAGACTGTAGTAGAAAAGTCACACGGACTAATTCTAAAAACTTAGGCGTCCCTTACTTGTGAAGACAGGTTGGTATCGGATGCAGGCTCTCCGCCCCCACTGGGAAGAGAATATCGGCCTAAGATTGGAGCGTGACAACAGCACAAGCAGCAGAAGCACACACGCGTGGTTAGGCACATACCACATTGTAAATTGTAGTCTCAAGATCTGTGGTCCCTGGAGGCTTAGTGGGCAGTCTATTCCTTTGTGGCGACATAGGGGCTACTGGAAGAGGTACAACATTTCATCAGTGCACTACATACTCAAACCTTAACAAATGGGCCAAACCATGGGCAGTACCAATAAAACTGTGTGGCAACGACTCAAAGTAGATAGTGTGGGAAATCAAATCCTACAACAGAAAACATAACATGAATGATCAGTCAGACAAACTAGACAACATTTATGGCGCCATCAGAGAAACTTAAAAAGCCCTGGAACTCAAGATAGACATCATGGCCATAGTCCTCAGTCTTCTGATAGCAGATAAAAAAAAGATATCTGATAGCCTGGATGAAACTGAAGAGGTGGATTCAGCACTGAAATCCGTGGTTGCTGACTTTAGATAGCAGACTTGACGAAAATAATCTGAATTGTTGAATAAAAAGCCCCAGACTTAAAGGGGCGCTCTAGGAGTACCAACCTGAAGATAGTCAGAAAGATTGATCAAAAAGATGGCTTTGATTGGCCTCTCCAAGTGTTTCAATTATACAGGCACAAAGGGTGCCTGCATCTCCTTCCACAGCAAGAGCCCAGCCCTGACTGATTGTTCTTTGCCGTTTCAGTTACCAGATGAGGGATCTGCTCTTACAGAGGGCCAGGCGACGGGGACCGTTGACCGTAGGCAACAATAGTATTATTCTTTTTCTAGACCATTCAAGTGCAGTACAGAACAAGAGTGTGCATTTCCTGGAGTTTATGAGAAGTCTCAGAATGCTCAAACCGAAATGCATTTGTTCCCAGAAAAACTGAAATAGTAGACGGCAAGCAATCACACTTATTTACCAAAGCAGAAGAAGCTATGAGGTAGGCAACTTCTCATGGCATAGTTGAGACACAAGACTAAAGATGACAATGACACAAGAACTGAACCAGGAACACATATGGAGAATCAGGTCATGGAGAGGACGACACGAGCTAAAGACTCAGTTAGTGAACAACGCAGAAGTACGCAACCAGAAAAGGGGACTGGATCAGATTCAGCATCCTCGATCCCGTGATAAGATTGAGCACTTGGAATGGATAAGTAGGATTTACCCCAGGTCACCGCATGATCGCAGATGAACTTGGCTAAATCAAGATACGTTATTGTGTGCGAAGAGATGTTAGCTACGTAGGGATGTAGTATGTAATCACATTAACTTGCCATAATGCATTAGAAATAATTACCGCCAAGGTAAACCTTTAGTGGTGCAATGGTGTATTGGGTGACCAGAGGATGGGCTCTCACTTTGCCTCACCCTCCTGATCTTAATTTCACATCGATCAATTGTGCAATAAAAGCTTTTCACATTTTGTTTAGGTCTTGGGCAGGATATTCTTGTGCCAGTCTCGCTGGATGGATCATAATATTAGGGGACATGAGTGTTTTAGTGAAGATCTTCCTTCTTAATCGAGTATTCTTTCCAGATCATATATGTTGATTAATCCCCTGGTTAAATCGTTACAAAAGAATACGGAAATAATAATAAAAAAATATAAAAAAAAGCAGGAAGTATTAATGTGTTTGACAAATGTACTTGTTCCTAATGGTAATGGGAGTTTTGAACATTGATAGATGTATTGGGATACTGTTTGCATCCCTCCTTATTCACTCTTCCTTTGCCTCACGCTGAACAACAAACTATCTCTAGATCATTTAAGCATAACAGTCTATTAATATTTGTGTTAAATCCTTCTCCGTTGCACAAATAGCACGATGTGCTGTAAAATGATACACCACACCTCCGCAGGGGCCTTCAAGTTTGGAGGGCATATTCTTGGACAGAAAAGATAATTGGAGAATAGAAACATGTCACCCTATGTGCACTCTAGATTTCGTTTTAAAATGCAGTGTTAGTTTTTTTTCTTCGTCTCCAGACTTTTGTGTAAAGTTGTGTCCTTGGTTTCTTTGGCAGGTTTTATTTTCCTCACTGGTATTGTAATGGTAGCAGCCGCGCCTATAGATATGGAGTTACACGGGGTGCAGAAAGTCCTGTTCTTGATGACTTTGTCATGTCTTACCTCTTTGCTCAGGTACGTATATGTTTTTTCAAGGTCTACGGTTTATTCATTGTCGTCCATGATCTTACCGAAGCTGCACGTTTCTGACTTAGTTTCAGGTTGGATTTAAAAAAAAAAAATGTGTTGCTTTTTTTCTGTTACAATTTGCTCAATAGCCCCGCAAATTATAATCTGTTGTAAAATTCTGCAAATCTAACAAGGACGCAAACATCGTGGACCAACAGTACAATACAAATAATTTATATAGAATATATCTAAGTGGGAATCATTTACACAGGCAGTGGTTATCCTGAAAATTTGTGATGGATCCTTCTCCGCTGAGCAAGAATACACCAACATGGCCAAGCTGAAATATTTGTAATTAAATGCTAGAATGTGGGCTGACCAGGTTTTCAGCCTAAGCCTTCTTCATTCGCATAAACCACTTTGATATTTAGATTAAAAGGTTTTTAGGTGTGACGATAACCAAGAACTTTTCTTTTAATTAAAATTATATATAAAATACATATAGAAACTTTCAGCTAACCCTCTTCTTCCATTGGTCCATTGTTTATTCATTCACAATTTTCTTCCACCCACTACAGCACACAACATGAGGCAGTGAGTTAGCCCACTTCAGCCATTGGCTAATTTCATTGTGTGTGAAGGCATTCTGCTATTTCACAAGAAATACATCTGCACACAAAGTATATTAAGACAAAAAAAATATTTTTGCTTCGAGTCAATATTTTTTTCTATATTATTTAGGCCACAGCAGCTCCCTCAACTATAAGGTTTTACAAAAACCAAACCAAAACAAAAGTTAACAAAGCCAAAGGCCTGGCAGCCAGTGCCAGACCTATTCAGCTTTACCGATGCTCGTTGTTAACATCAACACCAAACTTCTTGTGCAGAACAGCTAGACACTGGATATTGTAAGAGGAGATGTGTCTTAGTAGATAGATGTGCTGAATTTGGTAATGGTGAACCCCGTTTGAATCCTGGCTATGGCTCAGCATCCTGTGGTTCTGGGCAAATAATGTAATCTCTATGTGCCTGAAAAGAAATGTGTCACTTAGTCTGTTGTAAAGTGATCTAATGTCCTTCAGCCAGGTTTGTGCTGTGAAAAAAATGAAAACAAAGGATTGCAAGCCAAGTCAAAAAGGGACACTGACAATGACTAGAAGCTCACACTAGGCAAACTTGTCAGTAAAACGTACCATGTATGTCAACATAACTTAGTGCAATTAAAACTGTAACATCATAAGGAAAACAGTTTTGTAGGCATAGGGAAAGGGGGTAACAGTGTAGGGGTTGGACAGAAGTGCGGAGAAAGAGGGGAAAGGAGAGTTGATGTGGTAGAAAAGAGAAACATTCTAAATAATGTTACCCTGTTCTCTTAATCACTTGTGTGAAAATAAATATATTCATATAGCGCACAAGCGTTGTGGGACAGTACACAATCATGGTCCTATTAAAGATGAGCTAAGTTTTCTGGGGATGTGCCTTGATGCCTTTTAAGAGGAGAGTACAGCTGCCACTGCTGAGAAGATATGAGACTTTCCATAAGTCACCCTCGATTTGTCTGAGAACCTCAGTGTTACTAAGGTCCCCAAATTCAACAGGTCCTTCGTAGTGATCATGATGTGTTCCTTTTCTTCTGTGTTTCTACGTTCACCTCATGGAAGAGGAGGATCCAACTATGCTAATTTTTAACGTTGTGTGTCAGGGAAGCTAGTCTATTCATAATAGACCTTCTGCATTCAGTGTCCCGAACAATCTTAATTTATGTGCCCCAATCTATGTCAGTAGCAGACACCTTTGAGGGCAGTTTATCGGTCCTTTTCACCCCCCCGATGGGGCAAGATCGTCTCAGGCACATCAGGGGGCACAGCTGCTCATAAAAGTAGGATTGCTTCAGGTCCAGCATGCACACCTCTGTGGACAGAATTTGAAATCCCAGGAGGAGCAGGTTGGCTTCTTTTTGTGCTTTTTCCACTCTTTCCAATGTATTTCTCCTATAGCACCACCGCCTCTGCTATCTAGTGGCAAAAGTCCATCAGTTCTTGAAGGTTTATTGATACTGCAGCTAAACTCTTTTGAACAATCTGCAGGCTCTCTCCCAGAGGCTTTATTGTTGACTCAATGCCTTATTCTCAGGATTCCATTATTTAAATTCGCATTTCCACTGCTGTCATTGCTTTTTCCACACTGTCCATCTTCCTCATGTTGGAGTCCAGCGTACACATCCTCTTTCAGTAGTTCTCTGGTTGAAGTATACTGTGTCCTCGCCTCTTGCCCAGCTTTCCTCAGTGAGTAAAACCAGACCAGACAGTGGTACTTTCCTTTCCGCAGTTGCCTGCCTTGTTGTCATAGTCATGCTGCAGTGTGGCCTACCTCATCCCTCTTGATCTCTCTTTGTGCTGCAGCTCCTCTGTTAGGGATGCCTATTTCAAGCAGTCCACTCTATGGCCGCTCCATGGTTGTCTGTTTTGGCTCTGGTTATGTCGGCATTTATAAGCTGTGGAGAGCTCCTTCAAGCTGCACTTGCCATCACTTTTAAAGCGGCAAACTGTGGGTTCCCCTCAGCTTCCTTCAGAACCACATCCGATGTGCCTCATTCCCTTTGGTAGCCCCTGCAGTCCCACTGTCCCCTCGAGCTTCCCTGCAACTTTAGAAAATCGGGAGACCAAGATGTCCAAATGAGCTTGTAGAATCCTACAAAAAATGAATGCAAACTGATAGCACATATGATGAAAAGAGATAAAGTATTATAATCTGTGCACCATAGGGACAGTCAGCCAGCCGCCAAGTGCCAGAAAAGGAGAAGTCTCATACAATCTCTTATTGTGTAAAACCATAAAAGGCTGTTGCAGTACATGTCCAGAAAATCACAAGAATAAGACAGTTTCTCAGAAATGATGGACCAAGGTGTCACATGTCCATCACCAGACTCTGCAGGTTACACATTTACTGAACACCACTCCAATCAGGAGACCAACACTGCACGACATCTGCATGGTGTAAGGATGGTAGGGTTCTTGCTACCCACGTGTCCTTCTATTGTGACAGTTGGGACTTTCCAAGCGAATTCAATGTGCTAGTAACAGTAACTACTGTCTGCAAGATTTGTAATATCTATCCAATCAGGAACACATAAGCTTTGCCACTTCTAAATATGGTGTAGCCAATGGCTTGTTGCTAAACTAGAATCCTGTGCCATGTGGATAATGTCATTGAGCAAGCCTTGCACTACAATACCAGCTTACTTTCATTAAAATAGATCAGTTCAACAAGGGTCAATTCTTTTCAGCACACATTTTACAGGCCATCTGTATTTATTGAGTATCACAGAGCTGGTCATGCTGTTGGCATTAGGGAGCACTAAAAGATGGCTTCCACATTCCCACACTCTAATACTCAGTCACTAACCTCTTCCTTATCTCGTTCTTCATCATCATTTCCGTACCCTCTTCTCCGGTGTCAGTCGTAGTGAGGCGTGTATGTGATGAAGCGCTTCTTGCCATGTAGTGTCCACAACTGCTTATTAGTACAGACAGACAAGCAGGGCATACCTGGACCATCATGTATAGTGTAAACAACAGTGCTATTCCAATTATTATTGCTTCCAGTGTCCATGACCCCCCAGCCCTTGAACCATGTCAGCACTTGTTCCCATATGTCCCCTCTGTCTATGCCATACGCTTCATCTTCTCATATTTATATATATTTGTTTTGTAAAGCTTGAATCTATCACCCCTTAAGGTTTCAAATCCCTGGGGGCAGTCAGGGAGATTAAGTGAGATACTGCCCAGAGTCACATGGAGCTGAGATGACGCCGGGGATTGAACCGTGAGCCCCGTGGTCCTGAGTCAGCCTCTCTGGCTGATGCACCACACCTCTCCCTTCCTACATCCTTTATCTTATTGATCGCCCTGTTTATGTTGTCACTGTTATCCGATATGTAGGAACAACAAGTCTGGTGGATGACCTAGCAAATCCTTCCTTCCTTAGTGAGAATGATGTCTAATGCAATGCGATTTTGAATAACCACTTCCCTCATGACAGTAAGCTCCTCTGTAATGTTACCCAAAGCTGCCGCTGTTGAACTTGCCAAATCTTCAATCATCCTTTCCAACTGGTGTATCCTGTAGGTTATGTAACCACCCCCACACCGGGCATCATTACCCCAAAGCCTGTCATCACATTGTCTTCCCATGCCGTCATCTTTTTGCTCCTCATTGGGCGGTGACCTATATTTTGTGCTTGTAATAGGTTGGTGAAATGGTAATCTGTGGCAGGATGGAGTTAGCAACTGCCGTAACATCCTTGGGGCGAGTAAAAATAAGCACATTGACCGCAGATGAAAAACAATCCCTTTTAATCCACTGTTTTCTGTATTGTACATGGAGCCTTTGTAACATTCGGGGTATCACAGAGATCTGTAGCTTTGAACCTTGGAATTTTGTTCTCCTCACCTTTCTGCTTCCCTGAAGGGCTACATCCTGCCGTATCCTCCAACTCACCCCTCCCTCCTGCGTTCGGCTTTGTCGATTGCATCTGGAAATAGCTGCTATTTGCTTGTTGGCTGCATGTTCATGAAGGGTAGATTCCTTGACCTAAAGGGGGTAGTGGGTCGCCCCAGAGAGGCCATGTTACCTTTCCTGGTGTGTCCTACCATTACTGATATGTTGTATTGTCTGATGAGCATGTTCCTCTCTAGAGCACAGCCTACATATTTTGAAATCGGTATGACATTGTAGCTTATTCTTTCCCCTGAACCTGTTGGCAGATGTGTGCAGACATAACATCCTGATATGTTCATTATAGGCACATACATTTTCAACATTTCTACATATTTATTGCCTTCATATTCTTCCCAAATCCTCTTCTCCTTTCCGCCTTCATTCCCAGCTTCCCTCATCATACTCTGTTAAGTTAAGTTGGGGCGCTTTTCATTATCTAAATATTGTTCGCATCAGTCTCTAGTCCATTAAGGAATGGTATGGCGATGTAGTCAGTAAACACTATCAGGAGTGTAGTTATTATTATGCCAGGAATGGGGGTGCATACTGCAGCCAGCACCCATGGCCATTGCCTGCCATTTTTCTGCATCATCCATGTCATTGTTACAGGTGTCGGTACGTGTGGTGTTTGGAAAGGAGCAATAACTATATTTCCGGTGGTATCTGCTGCGTTGGCTCGAGAGGTTACCAGCACTTCAGCCACTCAGATACTTGTAACACAACAAAACTACAACATTGGTGTCTTGTTGCTGCTGCTGTGGGGAGGGTATCAGGCCAGGTGTATCTGTCGTCCATGATAGGGGCCCGCTTGCACACTCCGCTTCCCTGGTGGTGTGCAGCACGAGCAGCCCTCTTTAGCTCCTACCAGGTGCTTTGGTGGAGCAGAGGTTGTATCTGGAGGATGATGGTGGTAAACACAACAAAATGATGGATTGAGTGCTGTAGCCTTTCAACCACTCACGCCCAGTCCCAGATCTGGGTTTAATCCATCGTTCTTTTGCTCACTATGCCACCCAGAATGGACCCAGCCAAATGCAAATCAGTCTTGATCCTGTTCCTCATGGGAACAGTCCAACCCGAACGGCCAGGCCAGGTCCTCCATGGACCGGAAACAAGCACCCTGGGATCGGTTTCCGGTTTTTACCCCTCATCAGCCAGGCTAGCTTGACTCCAGTGCTGCTGGTGGCATTGTTGGTGCTTGATGTTCTTGTTCCGGTTCTGATGCTTCCTTGGTGTGGGAGCTGTGGATGCAAGAGGTCAGCCCTCGCGTTTGACGGTGGTGGCAGTTGTCAGGAAGACCTGATAAGGGCCCTTCCACCTTGGCTGGAGGCAGTGTCATCTGGTGTGGGCTTTTTATCCAGACCCACTTTCCCCGCTGGAGCCCATGGGCTAGTGGTATGTCTGCTTCGAGGAGAGCCTGCAGAACCTGACGAAGATAATGCAATGTCTCTGCTAGTTTTTTACAGTATATAACAGCAAGTCATCTGATATTGACAGGGAAGCAATAGACGTGTGGCCTGGAATGTTCATGGAGTGGCCAAACAGAATCTCGTGTAGGTTCAGTTTTGTCACTTTCAGAAGTGCTTCTCATTGTGGTAGTGCATCTACCCAGGATAGTTCAGTAGATGCACACATTTCCCTATTTGAAGCACACCATTCCTCCTCTCCACCGCTCCTGCTGCTGGGGGGTGATATGCTCGATACATCTGTGTAATCCTAAGCCCTCTGCATGTTCCCCAGATCAAATGGGAAACTAATGCAGGTCCATTGTCAGAATCAGGAGTGCCGTTAACCCAAAACATGGAATCAGTTCTTTCAAAAGATATTAGACAACAGTTTGTACACTGGGCCGGCTTTAGGGCAGTGTAACTGGTGCGGCCGCATTGGGCGCTGACCTAGAGGGGTGTGGCACTGACCTCAAGAGGGGGGGGGGGCGGCGTTGTGTATAGCAATAACTTATGATTTAAGAGCACCTGCTGTTTCATTTCTTGTGCATTCATGTGAGGACTCCTGCCTGCTGATCCTCTCCTGACTGTCCTCTGTCTTGCTGTTCTGTTGCTGGATTCCCTCGACGCTGCCGGATCTGAGAAAAGAAAGAAAGACAGGTTAAATAGACGGACCAATCAATAAAAGGGGTCTGTCTCTTTAAACAGGCCAGGGGAATTAACCAATGTAAGGACGACTGCCAAAAAAAAAAGGGATGCGCGGACCCCGCAAGAGGAGAGAGGAAATGCAGACATGAGACTCCAGGAGGACCAAATGGAACCTGTGGAAGAAAGCAGGACCCAGAATGATCCTGATGAGTGGAGGGAGTGCCCACTGCAAGAGAAGAACGGCTGCGGAGGCCGCTGACCCCAAGACCCTTTGACCGGACCCGGTCTGGAAGAAGACGCTGAGTCTGCCTCCGAGGATTGGTGGATAGCCCCAGAAGACGTTGACTTTCTGCTGCAACTCTGGTGAGTTGATGCAGAGCAAATGAGTGCCCAAGTCATATTTTTGAGTATATTGAGAGGGAGGAGGGTGTAGGAGGGACACGGTGGTGTCAGTAGAGGGGGTATTAGCCCAAAGTAAGTTTTCCTGAATCAAAAGCCTGAATCAAACAAGAAACTCAGGCCTACCTGATAAGGGCTACCAATCCCAGAAGACTTTCGGGCAGACCAACAAAAAGAAAAGAGATCCCAATTGTATCCTCAACAGAAGGGATTAAGACTAATACTTGAAAAAGGGATATTGACTAAAAACCTTTTCAGAGTAAACTATCTTGAACAGTCCCAAGATAAGAGATATAGATTTTTTTTTTCCTTCTTGTTTCTTCCCCTACTATTATTTTCTCCTGTGTGGAAGGGAGGATAGTAGGGAACATAAAGGGCAGGTCTAATCTTTCCTACATCATGAAGAGTAGAGCAGTCATACTATACTCTCCGGTTGTCTTCACAGGGACACTCCTTCTTTTCCTACCTGACCACCAGAGGTGTTGGTGACAGAGACTTCTAGGTATTATCCCTGGAATAGTTACTTACAGCGCTTCTCTTTTTTCTGCCGAGGACCCTAGGAGTCCAGCCACATATGAAGACCTAGAAGCAGAAAAGGAGAGGACAGAAATCAATATTTGAAGAGATTTTTTTTTTACCTCTACGTATATCAATATCATAAGACTGAAAGACACCATTGAGAAATACATTAAGCCTCCTCACCTTTACATCGGTCCAGTCTCCCAAAAGTACCACAGTTCAGTTTTCAGGCAGGAATAAAAAAATGTCAAGATAACCATTGTGATTAATGTCCCTGTTAGAGAGAGAGTGAGATGAGTTTTGACTAACCATAAAATAGCGCAGAGGGTTAATATGCCTGTTGCGAAGAACAGCTCTGTATTCTATGTGGATAGCTGAGTGGATTAGTAAAGCAAGTCTTTACCAGTGCTTAAAAACAAATGAAAGGTGTGTGCGAGAGCAGCTATGGAGAGATAAGGGCACTTTTTCCAGGAGGTAATGAGGTAATCTGAGGAGGAAGTCATGTGGGGGGGGCTCCAAAAAGATTGTCACACCTTGTGCCACCATCACTAAAGCCGGCCCTGTTTGTGCATCACAGTTCTTTGCTGGGTATGCCTTATTTCACTTACTGAACATACCCACAATGACCAACATGTATGTTTACTTGTGTTTGGGAAGCATATCTGAGAAGCCCATCTGCAAACTTTAAAAATGCCCATGTGGAGGTTGAAAGTGGCAGGTGCTGTATTGCGCACAAACTGTACATTGTCTGCAGAGGAGTATTGCTGTCTGATGGAATTTGTTATTGGACCAGCACTGGGAAAGCAAGCGGATCATACCATCTTGACCAACATGTGAGGGACCATGAAAAAAGCAGGCCATGGAGACACGGAGATATTGACAGAGTCAAACACATTTTACCATTAGGGCCTGTCCACATTCCCTCTTCTGTCTGCACACATCCTCCCTTTCTCCTCTCCTCTTTTCCCCCCTCCTCAACCTGTCCCTCAATGTGTTTAGGGTGAAACACATGGAATCATATTTAATTTGTATCTACTGTGTGGATTGTATTATCTGGACTATTGCAACTTTGCCACCTGTCAGCACTATTCTCTTTGCTTCTCCATCAATGAAAGCATTTCCCCTTGAAACATAGTTCTGAGGTGAGGTGTGCACTGCACATTTCACTATTGCTACCCTAGCTGGTAATAGCAAGGCATATAGAAGGTGGCCAAGAATTAGTTTCATATCAGGAAAACTAATACAGGTGTGTGATGGGAGTAGGCTCTCCTCCCCTGTTCATAACTGCTTAACCTCTGGAATGATATAACAGCTTAAAATAAGGCACCTTATTCGTAAAATAAATATTTATCTGATAACCGCCTGAAGCAACAGTTGTTAAATAAACCTTTCCCATTATCCTGTACAAGGAGGTGAAGGAGAACCCTGCAAAGAATGTGTTGTCAGGGTGCAAAACTCAAAACACCCATTAGCGGATAGGTTTATCTTCGTAACATCGTGTCACCACTGATCCTTGAATCACCAGTTTCAAAACTAAAGGAGGAACAAAATATTGTGCTATATTTACCCTCGACAGCAAGGCCAATAGAATTACTCCCTGCAACACATTATGTAGGAAATGACTCGACTGTAATCCTATTGCCCATAGTCAGGGTCACCTAGTAAATTCATATCGAAAATGCATTTAAGTTTGGAACATATATCATGAAAAAGGATAGTTATTCATTTCATGCTGTATTGTTGTATGTCAATACACTGAATTGAATTAAAACCACAGTTCACTGCCTTTATAGAAGCAACACACTACTGTTAGTTCTAGCTCACTAGTCACTGGCAGATGCAGGAATGCATTAGAACGCAGCCTCCTTACAATCTAAATCTATAGAGCACCATCATAATTATTTTCTAGTCACATGCACATGCATATATAATTATTGAAACACAGAAATTATACATTTTCAAATGAACCGGAATTGTTCCCTATCACTTTAAAAGCATTCAAATCACTTTTCCTTTTCTTTCCCTTTACCATCTCTCCACTTCACTTTCCTTTTTATCCTTCTAAACCCAAGTGTTCTCTTCTCCAAAGTTCATACTTCCACAAGGCTTTCTCCTACTTGAACGAATAATTCCATACTTCGTCCACGCCATTTTGTCTTATTTACACATTTCCATTCTCATCAACTCTTCGCAGGCCTCTAATATTCTAGTGTATAAAACAACAGTGAATCAATAAAAGAGTTTCCCTCCTAGCCTGCAGCGAACTCCATCCCTATCATAAGAGCCGCGCAATGACCCCATCCTGCCCTTGCGACAAGATCCGTCAGCAGAGAGGTCTCCATCGGTACCTGGCAGTGCCGGGCCACTTAAATGTGGTCGTGCCCTAGTGTGTCTGTGAGAGGCGAGCACACAAGCATCATGCAAAAGGCAGACACTGCTGTGCATCCTTTGATGATAATGTGTGGTGCCAACAAATTCAGTATCCCCAGTTAGGAACCCCCTCTTCCGTTGTAGAGCAGGCAGAAATCCCTAGTGCTATATACCCCATTCGTGTAGAATGCTATGTCAGAATTGCCAGACCAACGCGTGGTGTCTGGAACATTTGTGTGTGCAAGCCTGCAGTAGTTCGCCACCCTTTGTGTTCATGGTCGGGAAAAAAAATATGTGATGGTGGGACGTGTATGTATTTAGGCCTAACTGGCTCTTCTTCAAAGCAGTGGTGATGCCGGTGGTATTTCATATAGAGACATAATCCATCATTGGGCTGCTGTTTTATTGTGCTACCCCTACGGTGTCACAAAGCCCACAAGTTCCCTCCACTGGTACAGCTTGTCCATGGTATACTGTAATGTTTCAATTATTCTGTCTTCTGCCTAAAGCAGTAGATCTGGACCCTAGAAGCTAAATTTAGATAGATCCCATTTGTGCGCCTGGGGAAATGTAGGGGTGTCCTGTCTGTGGTCAGGGTCTTGTTGTGCTGCACGTAAAGGCAGCATACCTGGGGGCTTATCCCCATTAAATTGGCTCACACCCGACCCAGCACTGCGTCATGTGGTCTATCATGCATTCCTACCAGTTGACCTGCTTGTAACTTGCCCTTTACTAGGTTATGTTGTAGCGCAGTGCATTTAGATCGTTCACTCTTTACAACAAATTTCTTCTCTGTGCTGTTGGGGGCTCTCTGAGATAGTTGGCAGGGGTGAGGGACCTTGACATACCATTCCTCTAGGCCCCTGGTCTGTACTCATTGTTTTACCCCCTGCATTGAAGGGAGTTTCAGCTGACAACAAGCACACCATAAAACAAAACATAAATAGACACGTACCAAAAACACCTGAACACACTCCTGTGTCAGGAAAAACAATGTTTTTCTTGTGAAACCCTCTTCCTCCTTGGTTACCACTTGATGGCACGCTTCATCATCTGGTCCATCCCGATCCGTTGCAGATCAGGTGTGCTGCGACCTATGATCTACGTTGGAGAAATTATTGGTCTTTATTTGATGATAAAGAAGGTGTTTATAAAAGGGGGGTGGGGGTGGAAGATAGTGCTGTGTTATGGTGTTGTTTAAAAATACCTGGCTAGTACATATATCTATTTTATTTCTGCCTCTAGTCGGTATGGTTAAAAAATAGAGAGTAATTAGGAAGACAAGGTTATAATGTAACTACGATCCTATGGCACTGAGGTGTAGATAACAGGCCACCCTCTGCCCGGAGGAACCCTGATGCACTATTAATGTATCCTAAGTAGAGGAAAATAAATAACACCAATTAGGTGGTATAGGTTTGTACTTTTCACAGTGTGGCATGGCATGCAAATAGGATGTCTTCTGTGAATAACTTGCATGAGTGGTACTAAGGAACTAGTTTCCCATGGTCCTGAAGAAGATCCATAGGGGCATGGCTCGAAACATGTTGACCCATAGAATCATAGGTACATTATAACCTCATCTTCCTAATTGCCCACTATTTTTTATCCATACCGACTAGAGACTGGAATAAAAAAGATATACCTACTAGCCAGATATTTTTAAACTACACCGTAACATGGCACTATCCTCCAATCGCCCCCCCACTTTTATAAACACCTTCTTTATCATCAAATAAAGACACATAAGTGCTCCCTCGTAGGTCACAGCACACCCCGCTCTGCAGCGGATCAGGATGGACCCGATGATGAAGCATGCAACCAAGGGGTAACCCTGGGGGTGAGGGTTTTACAAGAAAAAACTTTGTTTTTCCTGATACAAGAGTTATCAGGTGTTCTGTTTTGACATAATACAGTTTGATCAAGGAGGACAAACTCGGGATAATCCTCTCCCTCCCCCTTTGTTTTTTTTTTATACGTATGAAAAACAAACATCCCTCCCACTTTCTGGTGCTTAAGAAATAAAATAGGAGGAAACAAAGCACTTTTGCACCAAAAACCTATTATTAAAGTACAAATATATATTTATACATCCCTGCATCTAGGGTTTATGAACTTCTACAGATTGTAAGAGGATCTAAATCTATTTATTCAAATATATTATGGGTTGTTCATTCCTTTCCATTCTACACTGAAAGCAAACCAACAACACTATGCTGCGTGGTTCTGTCCAGTTAATTATCACAGGACACTACTGCACTATGCGGTTTTGTACATGGCTCAATGCCCAGAGTCTGTGGTCAGTCAGAAGCGTCAATACAAAGGCAGCCCAAAAGAGGAACTCCAAATTCACCAACATATCTTAATATGAATACCCTTGCTGGACAGAAATTAAGATGGACAGTCATTAAGATCTTGAATACATTTCCGAAATGTTTGTATTTGAGCTCTAACCTGTTGAAGGTTATGTAGTATTTTGGCCGAACCACAAGTGTAGATTTTGCTGGTATTAAAATATAGCCTTTCTTGGTGTGCATTATATGTATCATGCATATTGTGGTCTCCTAGGCTAACCCCAAACAACACGCCCGATCTTCTAGTGTATTGCTCATAGAGGCCATAGAAAAGACATTAGTCCTCCGCCACACAATCACATGCAAGGCACAGTATTTCTGTCATCTGATGTTGTGAACCTACGGATGAGGGCCATTCAGGTATTTAAACTTGATGGTCTGTTAGCTTGTCGAACATTGTAGATGCAATTGCATTTGTTCTTGTGAGCAAATGTATTGGACCAGGATTTCGAAGTTCATTGTGGTCCCATTTATTTTCTCTATCCTCTTCCAAAATTTTCATTAAACCATATGTATGCCAGTGTCGCCTTTTAGCAGCCATTTCCAAGATGAGATTAAAGTGTAGAGGCCATAATTGTGAGTAGGAGATATGGGTCTTCAAATCTTTAAGGGCCAGGAAATGCTATGTCTCACCCAAGACGGAACCTCTACCCCTTCCTACGAGCACTGGCGAATGACATTGTGCAGAGCTTGATATGCGTTTGTCAAGTCGCCTCGAGAAATCTGAAGCAGTTTGTAACAGTGTATTCTTGTGCATTAAAAACTGGAAATCACATGTGGCTAGCTACTTATGCGTTAATTGAGAAAATACTGTCCCTATATTTAAATCCCGAGCCCTTTCACAAAATGAGTGTAGTGGGTGTATCTTCCACTCCACCAATGTGTCCTCCTTCTTCTCTTTGGAGTTCTGTACACTTAAAATTGGGAGAGAAGAGCAGATCGGTATAGCTAATTCCTCCCCTTTGCCTATTTTCAGCATTTGTTCAGATATCCTGGTTGCTTTCAGTGCAGTGTGTCTCACTTCCTAATTTGCCAGCCGCAGAGTCAAAATCTCTCCTGCAGCAGTTAGTTGGATCGGTTCTGTGGCTGAGGCTGAGCATTGAAGCTCTTGGTCTGAGGAAGTAGCCATCATTATACTTCTACCTTTTATTATATTCCCTAGCACAGGGTCTGTTACCTATTCTTTATCCCGTGACTGTGCACTTGCCACAGGAAAGATTTCTTTTCCCAGCAGCTGTGTGAGTACTTGGATCCTACAATGTCGGGTCCCACACGCGAAAGAGCTCGAAGTACCCTGGCCTAATGTTCTTCGCTTCTAAAACCAATACCTATCACAAATATGACGATAGTGCAATATCATATCCGTCAATCGATTGAAACTGTAAGTCCAGTCCTTTGGCTGTCAAAGCATGTTATTTCGAACTAAAATCATGGAAAATGCCTACTTAGTAGGCCGTGAAATTTTAGGTAGGGCTAGGTGCCTACTGATCAAGTCACTTTTTCTCAGTGGACTTCCTATGACCTGGTGTGTAAGCAGCTGACCCTATAGCAGTTACAAGCGTTCAGACATACTTCATTACAGTGACACAAAAGTGAGTCAGTCGGTACACTAACTCCACTGTTCATTCCCAGGGGACAGGGGGAAGTAGAACAAGCAACACATTCGGTATCACACCCGGCGTTCAGTCAGACAACTGAGCCTGTTAGTTAAAGCAGAGAGCGATGCACCAGGAAAAATGATAGTTCAGTTGCTACAAGTTCACCATAGAGCGTTCACAAGTGAGAATGGCTAAAGGTGCTGGTCTGGCGTTGTCTGGCGTTCTTATACAGCCAGAAGAGAGGAGACATGAGAGTAATAGTGAAGATGGTGTTTGCACCCCCTTGCTTTCCTCCCCTAAGGGCAGGGTGCGACTGAGTGCAAACGAAGTCCACTAAGTCGACAGCATGGTATCAATCTGAGTTTTAGTGCAATAGTGGTGAACTCTGCATACAATCCATTCATACACATAGAATATAAAAATGTGGGAATACTTTCCCTGTGCACCAGCACTGTATCCTACTCCACACTGTATCCAAGGGTCCTTGTCCCAGTAAAATAGTAGTGGGAACAGTAGGAGAATATTGGGGGTATCAAATGTGATAAGGAGTACTACACTGGCAGACGGTACTGTACAATATAAACGAAAGGTCAAAAGGTATGATAGCCAGTCTGTCATTGTATACTAACTTCCCCATAAGTTCATATAACTGAATGTTTTCTTTCTATTCTCCCCAAACCTACTTCCCTGGTGCTGGTGTTATACTGCATCACTTGCACCTTCCGCTCTGTAGAAATGGCTGAGCCAAGAAATTAAGACGGATAGCCAAGCTGAGGATTGGTTCTGTCCCTGAGACCACATGTACGAGCCGAGCCTTAAAAATATTTGGCATCTATATCATGCATCACAGATCATGTCTTCAAATTCAAAAACGTTTATTTCTTTGACACACTGAAGCCTTTCATTTTAGCACATCAGACTACATCACTGCGTTGAGAGTATTTATTGAAAGTGAGAGTTGTTAAGCATGAACTGAGAAAAATTCTGCCCTGATGACAATTCGATGGTTGTATGTCGGAACAACAAGTTCCTCCACAACGCCTACCTTTACGACGCGGTTTCTACAACGACCGTGTCTTAAACACAATTTGGTGTACCACGCATTCCTTTGCCACAAATTTTTGTGGTAAAGGCATGCATGGTAAACAGCTAACTGTGGCTAAGGTATCCGCCCCCTCCCTCTCTCCCTGAGCCCTAAATACACCCCCAACCTCTTAAAAACTACCCTGACTCCACCACCCTCTAAAAACTATTCCGAATCCACCCACTAAAAAATATCCCAACCCCCCAAAACACTACTCTGAACCCCTCCCACCCCCTAAAAACTATTATGAACGCCTCCCACCCCCTAATAACTACCCCGAACCCTCCACCCCCTAAAAAGTAGCACAAACCCCCCACCCCCTAAAAACTACCACAAACCCCCTACCCCCTTAAAAACGACTCCAAACCCTCCACCCACCCACCAGACTGATAATCTACGGCTCAACCAAAAATTCCATAAAGACCAAGCTGCAACTAAAAACCGAGACAAGACCTAGAAAATGCTCAACTCACCTAGAAATAATTGCAAATTGAAAACCGCTATATCCGAAATTCACAATGTGAAAGTAGTGCACATTCAAAAGCAAATTGCACTCTCACAACCTGGTGAGAACTGTATTTAAATTCATCAACAATATTACCTCAGACCCGAAGCCAAATGTCTCCACCCTTTCATCTGCAAAATGCACTGAATTCCTAGGATTTCTTTAACAGAAAATCCAAAGTAACCTTCTCCTTCCAGTTCTGAAAAAATGCATGTTTACCCAAAACAAACAACATATCAAGCACATTCAGTGCATTTCAATTAGAAGATCTAACAGAAGTAATCATGCATTTGCAGACTTCATTTCCCTGTTATGGCCTCTTCTTACCTGGTAAAACCTTCGAGAGCCATATTGTCTCTCTGATTAACCTGTCATTACACCAAGGCACTATCCGATCATCCTCCGAATTGGACGAATCTCACCGATCCTTTAAAAAACCACAAGGCTGATCCAGAAACTCTTGACAACTACAGACCAGTCACCAACTTGACCGTGGTTATGCAAGCCTCAGAGACATTTATACACTCCCAGCTAAACCAATACATTGATGAGAATTCTTATCTTTCACAATCATGATTTACAGCGGGATATAGTACAGAAATGGCCACAGAAAAGGTCTTTGGTTATTTTCTGCAAATACTTAGCAGAGATAGAATCCTGTTAATTCTACGAGGCTTTCTACAGAGTTGATAATGAAACTCATAAAATATACTAGAATATTTAATGGGGCTAAAAAACAGAAATACTCAATTGGTCCCGCAAGGATCCATGCTATATGCCGTTCTTTTTAACATCTACATCAGGGTTCTCCAAAGTCGGTCTTGGAAGGCCGAATCCATGCCAGATTTTTAACATATCCCCATTTAGATAAATGTAGTTATGTTAAAAATCTGGCATGGATTCCGCTCTCCAGGACCGACTTTGGAGAACCCTGCTCTACATTAAAACTCTTGGTTTAATCCTGTAAAACTTGAACACCAAACCAGTATGGCGGTGAAACTCAAATATGTTCAATAATAACCACTCTAAGTACATCACAACTCTCAAAAGAGGCTTGGATTTGAAATTCAATTGGGCCTCAGTTCATTGAACATCAACCCCCAAAAAAGGGAATTCATATTAACATTCCTCAAATCAAGCATAAATATGTACCTTGTTTCTAACAGGTACGTTTAAAGCCTTTAGATGTCCATCTTCTCCGTTTCTAATTGATAACACCCTCTGTTTCAAACATCACATCAGCAAACTGGCACACAGGGCAAACTTTCATGCGCACCAACTAAAAATAATTAATCCCTTACCCTCCAGTGATCAACTAAAGACTGTTGATCAAGCTCTGGGCATCTCCAGACTGGATGCAGGAAATGCCATTCTAGCTGGCCTTCCAACCAATGCATTATTCCTATCAAAGCAGTCATGCTTTGCACAGCAAGATTGATCACTGACAAAAAGGAAATATGACCACATTTCCTCAGTTTTGAAAGATGTTCACAGGCTTCCCCAGTGGCATTAGAGAATCCTACAGCATTGTAAATAAAAACAAATGGTGGATGAAGGACGCCAACCTGACATGTACCACACCATTCTTCCTCCCAGAGCTTGTGGTGGTGACTGATGCATTGACTCTGGGCTGAATATGCCACCTGGACGAATTTGTGATCTCCATTGGAGCTGAGGCACCACATCAACCTTCTTGAGATACGTGTCATCCAGCTGGATCTCAATGCCTTTTTGCCTTATCTTTCTGAGAGACAAACCAACCATGTGTTATTGCAACAAGTAGGGCTGTGTGGTGTAGCTGGTGCTGTTCCAGGAATGCTGTCTGGGCCTCCAGGGGGGTTGCTGACTGTCAGCCATCTGGCAGCATCTATGAGCATTAGGGTAGATGAGCTCAGCAGCCGCCATGTAGCTGATCACAAGCTCTAAGTGGTGCCTGCACCTGGTGAAAGTACAAGGCTTCTTTGCCCACTGGGGCGTGTCTTGGAGAGACATTTTCGCTACCGCCAGTAATGCTCACTGTCGAGTCTTTTGCAGTCCAGAATCACCACATCAAGGCTACCTGGGAAATGTATTCTGCATTATGTGTAACTCCAGTGTCCTCTAAATGTTTCCACCTCTGCCACTACCGCCCGAGTTCTGAAGAAAGCCAGGAGACTGGGCTCAGGTTATGCTGACAGCCACAGGCTGGGCTTAGAAATGGTGGTACTCTGAACTGCTGAGCCTGACATTTACCATCTTCTCTGTCTACCTCTGAAGGAGGACTTTTTCTCTCAGCAACAGGCCAGGGATTTTCATCTCAAATCACTTCCACTTACTCATACATATATTGAAACAAATTAATTGTACTGCTTTTAAAGATATGTTTATATCGAAATAAAGCCAATTTGACTGACTGACTGACATATATTGATATTCAGTGGAAAGAATTTAGTGGTTTTGAACTGCCCTTAGAAGTGGTGGATCTAATCTTGGGGCATGTGGTCCATCCACAGAGTCGATCTACTCTTCAAGTGTGTTGCCTAATGCGAGGACTGTCTCTCTTGCTCCCTGTTTTTTTCTGTTTGCCACAATCCTCTAAGTAGAAGGAAAGGCTTCATCTTTTGGGCCCCTAGAGAGCTCTTGGCTTTCACATCGAACCAAGAAGGCAGAAGTAGGTAACTAACTCTTTGTTGTGTTCTTTGCTGTGGAAATGGTGAAGGTGGTCCATAACCAGACTATATTCATATGCATCATTCTCTACATACAAAATGAGCAATGCCTTGTCCAAGAAGCAGCCTTTTTGTTGCCTTCAGACTCATTCTACCACAGTTGCGGCTGCCACTACAGCCTTAGCCAGGTTTGTTCCAGTGTCAGGTGTATACAAGCATATCCGTCCATATCTTTACCAGACACTATTGCCTTGATTCTCATGTAGAAAGAAGTTATATGAACCCCAAAGTAGGGTCCTTTTGTGTATTATTAGCTGCTTGTACTGGTGAGCTGTAAATACCACCAACCAGCAATGCCTGGGCAGGAGAGGGCTAATCATGAAAATCCTTTTCTATCCAGATGGCAGGGACATGTTTGTGTTAATCTGCCGTTACTTTGAGGTCAAGTAGACTGGTGGTCAAATGCTGGCTATGTGATTCATACCCCCAAACCTGGGGCCTCCCGAGACACTGGTGGCTCTTGGGCATACATGTTCCTTCCACCCCCTAGCACAGCCCACAGCAGACAAACAGATGACTAGTGTACGTGTATTCCGTTTGTCAACTATCTCTGCTATTACCAAAATACCAGTTTATCATTTATTCTTGGCCATGACAACATTTACATTTAGAGTCCTCCATGCAAAATCTAGCTACAGTTCAACAAAGTAATGCTCTGTCACCACTAACAAAATCGCTGTGCACTGCATAGCTGCTTCAGCTAAGTTAAAAAATAAGATACCCCAAGAACTGAATCTTTTCTTATCGTTCTGGATTAAGCTATAGCCATAGCATTGGCAACAAGATATTCACTGTTGTAAACCACTCAGTCATCACTAGCTACTTGTCAACCTTCCAAAAAAAGCTACTCATTAATCATAGCAGAAACATAGCTAAGGGAGACCTGGCATAACCTGTAAACATTTTTCCTGTCTCCAAGTTACTGTTACTCAGAAAAGTAATTGACAATGTAGCACTCGCACAAAATTAATAATGCATACTAAAGATCAGCACCTCAGGAGATTTAACCTTGATAGGGTTAATTAATTCCTCAAAGACCAAGCTTGCATATTTTCCCTCGGAAACGATATGCTCAATGACAAGAACATTGCACACAAAATATGTTTGTGTCAAAACAGTCTTTCAGCTCTATCTCCTGTGTTTCCATGAACTTGCCACAATGTCCTGCTTGCTCCACTCCAACATGTTGCTCACCTGTCAACATTTGCAAAGATGTCCTATATTCCCCTCTATTGCCTCTTGCCCGTTCCATTTTTTTCCCCAACAAAATGTAATTTTCCAATATACAAAGAAAATGCCCTCCCTCCCTTTCCCATATACTATGTAACACATTTTTACTTGGACTGATTTCCAGAATGGCAAGCGATGCCATTACAGAGTGTAATATAGACAGAATTGTCGTGCGCGAAAGAATTTATGCTCACAATTTGACACAGAGTGTTGAGGTCTCCTCTTAATCTACAAGTCCCAGCCTGGTCCCCCCTGGGGGCCAGGCTGGGACACCGCTCATGACTCCCGGATCTGCGGCTAAGATGAGTCAGCCTGGCATGCAACCAAACTGGACTCTGTACTGGCGGCTGTTGAGTGGATCAGCAACGCCTTGGACCTGACTCGCACCTCCTTGAAAGGCCGGATGGATACTATCACCTCGGACTTCACGCTCCTCCGGGCTGACCAACACAAACTCTCAGACCGGGATCGCGACACAGAGGCCACGCTAGCAGTTCTTCAACCCCGATCCCAGAATTGCTCCTCTGCGCTTTCAAGATCTACTGGACCGGGTTTGCATCCTGGAGAAGAAGGTGGATGACGCGGAGGGTCGTTCACGCCGGAATAATGTACGCATGGTCGGTCTCCCTGAAGGGGCGGAGGGACCAGACCCGGAGACTTTCACGCTGGAAGAAAGAGCTCATGCTCCCCGGATCGCTCTCCCCACAATTCGTAGTGGAACGGGCCCACCGAATACCTGCTCGCAGGCCCCCTCCTGCGGTTCGCCCTCGTCCCTTCCTATTTCGAGTTATGAACTTCAGGGACAGAGATGCTATTCTACGGGAGCTGGGCAAACACCCCAGCCCTAAGGTACAAAACGTCACCGTCTCCCTCTTTCCCGATTACACGGCTCAGGTGCAAAGGAGACGAGCCACCTTCACCGTAGTAAAGAAACAACTCCGTGATCTGGATCTCCGCTACTCCTTACTCTTCCCAGCCCGCCTGCGAGTTATTAGAGATGGCAACACAAAGTATTTTTACTCCCCCGCAGAGACCTGAGACTGGCTCGAGGAACTGGGGCTGGCGGCGGTACCCAAATCATCTGATGAGTCCTAGTCTCATGGGTGACCTCGCCGGGGCAGACGCGGGGGGAAAAAGAACAAGGACATGGGACCTAAAGTAACCGTCCCCAGTCACGACCAAATCAGACTGGAGCGCCAGGGGGCCCTGCATACGATGGTGGCCCTTCAGTGTACCAGATCTCCATCCCCGGTTAACTCCACTAACTCTCTGCCAAAATCTGGAGCCCCTGAATCCACACCTGAATGGTCCTTGGATGCAGATTTCCCACCGCTCCAGGGCATCACCCCGCAAACTGCAGATGGCATTATCTGACTTTAGTTAATGCTCAAAAGCGGTGACACTCCAGGCCATGCCATTCCTAGTAATTCCTTGATGCTCTGTCTCCAGCTCTCTTGCGGTAACTGTAGGGGACAGTCTTTCCATCGGCTCCTCCCTTTCACTGGTATGCCTCCTCCCGAAATCGTACGACGACACTAGTTCAGTAGCCATCACTTGGCATGATTGTTTGGGCATTTCCTCATGTTGAGGTTCCGCTCTTTTCCTGTTTCAAGGTTTTTTTACAGTCATACATTATTGTTATTATTTTCTTCCCCCTACATGAGTCGCCATACCTACAGACCTGCTGCCTCTATGCCTTTCCCCTCATAGTGGGTTTATCACACAGGGGGGTGCCATTGTTTACGGGTAGGGTATACTGATCGGCGTTGTCCAGATGACAGATCTTAATATAATAACCTGGAATGTCTGGGGCATTCATACACCCTCCAAGCGATACGCCATCTACGCCTATTTGCAACGCCGCAAGACGAGTGTAGCCCTTTTGCTGGAGACACACCTGACGACTATTGAAGCTACCCGCTTGCATCGTCGCTGGCGGGGCCAAGTATACAGTACCAACTATTCGTCCATGGCTAGAGGGGTGGTGATATGTGTTAAGGCGGGGGTTCCATGGGAGGAGAGGTAGGTCCTGTCAGACCCAATGGGGCGCTACGGCTTTGTGAGTGGCAGGCTAAACAGCCAACCAATCCTGTTGGGCTCATTATATGCCCCGAATGTCACGCAGGGTGCCTTTCTTTTTTTTTTTTTTTTTTTGAAAAACCTTTATTGACATTTCAAGCAATAACAAGTATGGGCCTACAACCCCCCGGGGCCGGCCGCTAAGCAGTCAGAGCAACAGAGATCAAATGTTAACACAGGCAGCACCTCGGGGAGCAGAATCTTCATGCTAATATAGTCTGACCAGTGAACAGCGCAAGTAGGACACCAGGATGAAAAAGGGCTTTCATTTTATAATGGAAAAAGACAGGAGGATCAGGTGCCGAACAATTTCCCAACAGCGATAAGAGGCAGGCAGAATAATAAACGTAAGCAATAAACAGCAATCTATTGGATCAATGGCGCAGACACAGGAAATTCAGGATGGGGAAGAATATCATGCCCAGTTGCGCCTGCAGTCCCCTGCCCTAAAGCCCAGAGAACACCCCGGAAATTGTGGCACACATGAAAAGGCAACGATTCACAACAAAGGAGGTGTACCACGCTGATCCCAGAAAAGAAAAAACAAGAAGAATCAGAAAAGAAAAAGGAGGCCATGGAAAAAGAGATTAAAGACTAAAGAATCCCCTCCCCCAACCCCCCACCCTGCACCTCTGCAAATGAGTACGGCCCCCCCCCCCAGCAGTGTGCCTGTCGCCCTGGAACCAGACCCGAAATATAGAAGAGACAGGGAAAAAGGAGTAAGAAAAGAACCCCACCAGACGGGGGGGTAGAGAGAGTATTAATAAACTGGAGGAGGGCCTTCAAAACATGCCCCCGGCTTCTCCCTCCCGCACATTATGTTTCCCCCAAAGCAAACAGTAAGCAACACCAAATCGACCATGTCAAAGAAAGACGGGGAGCATTTTGCACCTACTATACCGACAGTTATACCATGAGAGCACGCAACCCCGAGCCCGCCCGCCTAGTAGCCGACCACCTCTGAAAGATCATTCTTATCCTTGGCCACTCTTGGCAAATCCGCCCATGCATACCCCTCGACCCGGCGCCATGTCCAATGCTACACGGTAAAGGAGCGTCCAAAAACGACCAGGAAGCGACGCACCCCGGTGGGGTGGAAGTCTCTGAGTACCAACCCAGTCAGCATTGTGGAGGAATGTCTTTCCCAGTGCTGCCCCAGGATCTGCACTGCACACAAGGTCCAGGAGGGCGGAATCAGCCAGAGTAGACAACCGTTGCTTGAGTTGTCCCCGGGTCGCCGGAGGCCGTGCACCGGACAAGGCCACCCCCCCCCCACTCAGGTCCAATACCTCCGGGACAGATCAGACCCACAGCCAGCCGATCACACGATAGTAGACTGTCCGGAGTTTCCAGCTGGTCACTAGTCACAGGGGTGGCCACGACATTGTCGTCCTGAGTGCAGTGCAGGAAGTCCCTGTGTATCTGAGGACAGGCAGGCCGCAACTGTCCCAACGCTGATGCCACACCATCAAGCCTACTCCCCAATACCCAAACGCCATGAAGCAAGGTGGAATGAAGGGCACCGAGAGCCTCGAGAAGGTCACAGTACCCCAGCACAGCTCTCTGCGATCGCTCCGCTACGCTCCCCAGAGTCGCACACTCCCGATCCTGCTGTGACCTGATGGACAGGATGGTAGACTTCATCGTGATAAGATGGCCGCCGGGTAGGTCCAACCCGTATTGGGACCGGGACCCAGGGGCAAGCGCATCAAGGTCCATGTCGCTGGCAAACAGGGTTCCGGAGGCAGACAAAAAGTATCCGTTATGTAGTCACAGGCAACAGTCGTCCCCACCACGGGCCAGCGCCCGCGAAAATCCGGGAGCAGCCCGCAGGAATCAGGGCGAGTTACGGGCGGCGTTCGGGCAGCTCACCGTCGAAGGCAGAGGCAATCACCGGAGAGTCGTGGAACTGCCACCCCGGGCATGCACTTGTTCTGCTCCGCTTAGTGGTAGGAAGCGACCACGGCGAAATGTAGGTCGATAGTCGCACCGATCCGGCAGTCCGACTCCACCCAGTCACCAAAGGCCGCTGTTGTTAAACTGCCACCCGGCCAAGGTGTCTACTCGAGGTCCCGGCTCCAGGGCCGCACAGGCCGCAAATTGCAAATACCCGTTTCTCCGGCGGTACCGCCGCCAGAAACTTCGGAGTCACTCGATCGGTTGCCGCTCTCATTCACAAACACGGGCGTATAGCGCAGGCTGAGGATCTAATGCAGGATATCCGTGCGGGATACGGAGGTTCACGGAGCCGGGAGTCTACGCTGCCGTCCCGGTCGCCATCTTGGCTCCTCCCCCCCCCAGGGTGCCTTTCTTAGCGATCTATCGGAGATGCTACTCCGGTGGAGGGATATCCCGTGGCTCCTAGGGGGCGACTTTAACGCAGTGCTTGAAGTCTCTCTTGAACGCTCCTTCCCCCTCTCACTAGTACTACGGCCTCTTCCAATGCACAACTTTTAAAATCCTGGATGGACAATTGGGCTCTTTCGGACATCTGGCAGGAACGCCATCCACACTCCAGAATATACTCCTTTTATTCCCGGGTCCATAAGTTGCATGTGCATCTTGTTTGTATACTTGCGTCCTCGGCCCTCCTTCCTTTGATACAGACGATTGATTATCTTGGCCGTACACATTCCAATCACAACCCCATGGTGATGCTCCTGGCCTGGGAGGCGCAACCTCCTCCGGTTCCGGCCTGGTGCCTGCAGACCGCGGCTCTTGAGACCCCCTTTTCCGGAGTCCACTGGAATCAGCGATAGCTAGTTATTTTGCACTCAATACAGGTTCCATGGACTCGGTTCTCACCGAATGGGAGGCCTTTAAAGTAGTAATTAGGGGACATTGTCTGGGACGAACTTGGAATATTCACAGACAGCTGGACACCTTTCTATCCTGCATTGAGGGGCAGCTGCTCCTACTCGAGACACGGGCCGTAAATAGCCCAGATCAACAGCAGCGCCTGGACGATGCCCATACCGAATTGGAGGCACTCCTGGACCGACTAAGATGTCATAATTATTTGACGCATTCGGCCTGTTCTCACTTTGCAGTTGACAAAGCCGGGAGATTGTTGGCTTATTTGATCAGGCGGGAGCACCCCCAGTGCCCCATACAGTTGCTACTCTATGATCTAGGCCGGGAACGAAGCACCCAGAGGGACATTCACACACTGATGACTGAACACTACACTCGACTATATGAGACCTGTCTGACGGGCAACGCCCAGGATGTGGGGTCCTTTCTGGACACTGTGGAATTGCCCACTCTTACAGTGGACCAGTCTCTGGAGCTGGACTCCCCCTTAACAGAAGACGAAATACGAGACGCATTGCAGTCCTTGTCCTCCAGTAAAACGCCGGGACCAGATGGTCTCCCGGCCGAGTTCTTCAAAACCTCTGCGGAACATTTGGTGCCACATCTCCATTCAATGTACACAGAGGCAATTTCGGATGGGACTCTACCCCGGACCATGCGTACTGCTAACGTGGTATCCTTGTTGAAACCTGGTAAGGACCCCACGTCTCCCGGTTCCTATTGTCCGATTGCAATATTGAACACGGATGATAAGATCCTGGCAAAAGCCCTGGCCAATCGACTGGCCCCACTAGTCCCTGCCCTAGTCCATTCTGACCAGAATGGCTTAGTTCCACAGCGCAATACGGCCCTGAACCTACAACGCAACTTTTGGGTGGCGGACTATGCCCCGATCAGCTGGCCGCGCTCAGGTGCATGGTGTTGGACCTTGAGAAGGCCTTAGATTCGCTGGCTTGGAATTTCCTTTTTGCCGTTCTGGCTCATTTGGGGTTGGTTCCTATTTCCTTAGTTTGGTCCAACTGCTGCATCGTAATTCATCGGTCTATATTCAGACAGGGCCCTATGTTTCAGACTCAATTCGGGTGCGGCGTGGATGCCCGTTGTCCCCGCTTTTGTTCGCGTTGGCAGTGGAGCCGCTGGCGGTCCATATCCGCTCTCACGTTGACATAGGGATTGAGCTAGGAGACGGCACTCACACCATTTCGCTATATGCTGATGACCTGCTGTTATTTGCTCGGGTCCTCCATAATATCCCCCCTCACTTGATCGAGCCCTTAGCCATTTTGCGCATGCCTCGGAACTGCAAGTTAATTCAGCGAAATCTATACTTTCTCTGTTCTTGGCAGATTCTCCTGATCCGGCCTACGTACTGGGGGGGACACCTGTGGTCTGGTGACTCAACCCTTTTCGCTACTTAGGGGTCTGAGTTTATCATACCAAGGTCGATCTTTTCGATGGAAACGTGCTCCGGGCTACTACGGCGATCTGGTCGCAGGTGAATTTCTGGAGGACTCTCCCATTGGCTATCTCTGGGAGAATTGCCCTTGTCAGAATGGTGGTTCTTCCCCGCCTTCTCTACTACTTCGCCACTTTACCCCTTATCATCTCTCCCCCTTTCTTCAGACAGTTGGAAAAGGTTGTACGCGACTTCATATGGGGGACATCACGCCACAGAGTGTCCATGGGAACGCTCTATCTACCTACTGAGCTGGGTGGCCTTGCGGTACCCAATTTCGAGCATTACTACCTGGCCTCCCAACGGCAATGGATCGCCAGGTGGATATCCTCCCGTTATTTGCCAGACACGGCTTCTTTGCAACCTCCGCTAATGCAGAGCAGCCTTTTACGAATTTTACATCCTTGCTCCAAGTCCAGACCCCCCGATACTCTCCTACTCAATGTAGCGTACAAGTGCTTCCATAGGTGTCTCTTCTTCACTAGAACCACCATTCCATATGCACCCCCTATCCCACTGCTGGGAACTCCACGAGGGGACACCCACACGATGGCGACTGAGTTGCATCACTGGGCCTCGGAAGGGATACAGGACGTGGGAGACCTTTTTCAAGATGGCACTCTTATCCCGTACCAGGAACTCATGGTGGAGGAGAACCTACGCCCTGGGCAGTTTCTACTACATAGAACGACCATAGCCTCGTTAACGTCTAAATGGGGTACAATAACTCAGGAACCTCCCACGCATCACACTTTGCAATACCTTTATGTGATGGGGACAGGAGGACACCTCACGTGCTGGTACGCATCTTCTCTTCGCGACAACACATGGAGGTGGACATCACTCGACTTCGACTTCATTGGGAGGGGGCCCTGGAGAGGGAGTTTACAGATAGAGAATGGGCGGTTGTCCAGGGCAGCCCGACCTACCTCCCCTGTAACCAACGATTCAAACAAGTTCAATTCTTTGTACTACACCAGGCCTACCTTACTCCAGCTCAAATCAACAGGTACTTCCTTCGCACTGATGCTGCTTGTCCCCGATGCCGGCAGTTAGATGCAGACATTCTCCATATGCTTTGGTGTTGCCCGGTCCTGACTGACTATTGGAATAATGTGACGGTCACCCTCACAACTTGCACCTCTTGCACCATTCCTCCTAATTGGGAGGCCCATGTGCTGCACCTCTTCAGCAGAAACAAAAAATATAAAGCTTCCATACGATTTCTAGTCCTGGGTTTAATAACAGCCAAACGTTTGATCACCAGGCGATGGAAATCCCCTTGTCGCCCCACCCACTTGCCTGGCACCGATCCCTGCTTAACTGGGCTAAGGTGGAGGGTGTGGCCCTGCATAGAGAGGGCCTGCTTGGCGTTTGTACATTCCCCCTAGCGCCTCAGTGGGACACAATGGTTTCCAAACTCCAGGAGATGGTCACTGGCACAGGGGATCCGAATACGCCCCCCCCCCCCCCCAGCTATGCTAAATATGGCAAAAACAACAGTTGATGGACAGAATGCAGAACAATGTCATACATTCACCCCAGTACAGAGATCTGGACCTAAATTCATCGTTTTTTGCTCACCATGCCGTTCCAGTTTGAACCCAGCCATATGCAAATCAGTCTTGACCCTGTGCCTCATGGGAACTGCCAAGCCAGGTCCTCTGCTAAATACGGCAGCAGGTCTCACCCCCCCCCCCCCCTTTCCCCTTCTTGACTTATGTTTTCCTAATTTTGTTGTGTCCTATCTCCCCAATTGGGTTCGAACTACACTATACCTAATTTGTTTACATGCTACCCGGTGCTGTGACTCACCAGCACTGCTCTGCACTCCCTGGGATATTGACTCATGGTTTGAAGTATTCCCCATAATCTACATCTCTGTTTCCTCTGTTGCAACTTGGTATTGTGCATCGCGCTATTGGCAAAAAAAATTCTGTTTTCTTCCACTTGATGAATGAGCGCTGCTCTGATTATATGCTTTATTAATAATGTGCAAAATGTTAATAAAGAAGATTTAAACAAACAAAAAAAATCCCACTCGACCGAATCGAACTCCTTTTTGGCGTCTAAGAAAATCGCATCTGCTTTAACTTCAGGGTTAGTATGCTGAATAGCCCCAAACACTGTGCACAGATTGTAGGTGATTGTATGACCCGGGAGAAAGCCAGCTTGTTTGGGACTGACCAGAGTCGGTACTAATGGAGCCAAACAATTGGCAAGTACTTTAGCAAACAGTTATTGTCCACATTCAGTAAAGAAAGCGGTCTATACGATGAGCACTCATCCGGTGGCTTGCCTGGTTTTGGGAGGTTGACCAGAAGAGCCTCCCGCATTTATGGTGGCATCACCCCACTCTTTCCCATCTCCTCAAATAAGGATATCAGACGGGGGACCAGAAGATCCCTAACCTCCTTGTAAAAGGCTACAGTGAGGTCATCCTGCCCGGGAGCACTCCTTGCCCGCATAGTTTTAAGCGCCTCGTGAATTTCCCAGGCCTCAAGTGACTTCATCAAGCATTTCCTATGCCCGTCTATGAGCTAGGGGTGCTTGATATATTCCGGGAAGTCTACCGCTCCGTCACCTCCTCTCAGTAATCTGATCTGGTATCGCTCGGAGTAATATTCCCTGAACCTATTAGCGATGGCCTCAGGTTCATGCTTGAGTTCGCCGCGCCAGTGCGGATTTCTGTAACTCCAGTTGTCTCCCGTTTACCCTTCAGGATTGCCGTAAGTGTGGCGCCTGGGCGCTTCCCTTCACCGTACGATTTGGCAATGGCATATTTGCCAAGAAATGTGACCTCTCTGTCCGCAGTTTCATGATTCTCTACCAACGTGTCTCTTAATTCTGCCGTCGCCCGCTCTGCGCCCCCTTCCTGAACCTCTCGCTCAAGGGTAGCAAGTTTCTTTTCCAGTAGTATCAGTTGATTCCTGATAGACCGGAGTGCGCCTGAGTTCTTAGACATAGCAATCCCCCTTTAAAGACTTCCCATGTCGTGGAGAATAGTGGAACCGAACCAATATTAGTGTCGAAGAGGACCTCAATGGATTCTGCTATTTCTGCCTTAAATACGTTATCAAGCAAAGCGTAAGGCGGGAACCGCCATCTAAAGGGTGCTGGTTGCTTTGACGGTGTGTTAAACCATAATTGTACTGGGAAGTGGTCTGAATGAGTGTGGGTGAAGTTCACAACTGCGGATAGCTGCGGAGACGAGACAGGAGACAAACCAATAATCTATCCTAGTATACAAGTTATATGGGGCGTAATGTGTAAATCCCCCCGGTCCACTATTTCTGGAATGCCAAACATCAATCATATTGAGCTCTGCCCTAGCTGTGCTTGACTGCCTCCACGCCGACCCCCGGAGTGGTCCAGTTCTGGATTGAGGACACAATTAAGATCCCCCCACCTCCCCGAGGACCAGTGGAAGGGAAGCCAAGCATTGCAGTGGTATCAGCAAGTCTCTAAAGAATTGTGGGTTATCAAAATTTGGGCCGTACACATTGACAGTTATAAACTCCAACCCCTCCCTTTGACCTTAGAAATTACAAACCGCCCCTCCCTATCAGTTTCTAGAGCTTCCAGAAATATGCCACCCTTAGTGTTGACCCATGTTAGCACCCCACGGGCGTGAGTGGAGAATCCGGCAGCATGAAAGGTGCCATGAAGACGCCTGTGGGTGAACATCTGTGAGTCAGTGGGCAGATGGGTCTCTTGCAAGAGCGCAACTTCTATGTTATGTCTGTTGAGATAGGCAATCACTTTCCTGGTTTTCTGAAAATCCAAGTTGAAAATCCAAGTTAAATGTTTTAGACCAACTCCTTGGAAACCCCATGTACAATTGTGACAGCTGGAGCCCCCTGGCACGTCTAGGACAAGAAGACCATCAAATCACCCCTTTAAGCGAAAACTCTCTTACTGCATTGTAAAAGTACCATATATATACTGTGTCAAAAAGAAAATCAACATACCACAAACATTGCTTGTCAAGCCCCACCCCCCTCCCATGCCATGCAATCCCCAACTTAGCATTGACGACATCCTCCAGCCCCCCCTCCCTCCACACAAAAACCCATACTCTGCAAAACTTAGACAGTGAGTAACACATGGGGCAGATGTTACCTTCTACCGCACAAAAAACAAAAAGAAAGTGTTGCAAATTATAAATCACACAGCAGCCATCAAATACTATTCAATTGCTTCCATTTCCAACAATGACTAAGCAATCAAGTCAGCAACAGGAGCCCAGTCCCCCCCAACCAATATTCAAAATGAATACTAACCATTGGCACAATAAGTCGAAACACAGGAAGAAGAGAAAAAGAGGAGAAAAGGAGGGTTGGTTGGGGGGGGCGTTGGGGGAAGACAAGTCGCAGTCCCGTTCAGCAACACAAAAAAGCAAAACATTGCTTGAGGTACACTGGATCCACGAGTAATATAGGACAGGAACAATGGCCCAGAACTGGGATTCCAGGTCGATGAGGCAATAGCGGAGAGAGAGAATAACAAATTAGGGCAAGACCAATCACAACATTTAGTCTAACACCAGCAGGCCGCAGCTGGCGCCGCTTCATTCCTCGCCACCTGCAGCCCCACCAGCTGCCTCGTCCAGAACCACGGATTCCTGATCATTCCCGGATGTCTTAGGTAGGTCTTCCAATGTTTTCTAAAGAGATTTCGGGTTGAGAAAAATCCTGGAATGCCCATTAAGGTTGACCCTCAATCTAGCCGGATAAAGCATAGCGTAGTCAATGTTTTGGGCCTGCAAGCGCCGTTATAAAGGAGCAAATTGACGCCTAGCCTCTAGCACTTTGATTGAGAAGTCCGGGAATAGGGAGATCGTGGAGCCATTGTATTGGAGCGTACCTTTTATTCTAGCTTGTTTCAAGGCAGCGTCTCTATCCCTGTAATATAGAAGCTTGGCAATCACAGGTCATGGCGGTGTCTCCGGGGAAGGCCTGGGGCCCAGGGACTGGTGCGCACGTTCAACCACCAACATATCTGAGTATATCTCCCGGCTTAGAAGTGTGACCAGCAACTTTTCGATAAACAGTTCCATATTACCAGAAGGCGTCGATTCCGGTAACCCTATAAATTGCTCCTCCTAGACCTCGCCTCCAAATACTCTGCTTTCTCCTGCAAGGTAGCTAGCGTCTTGGCGATTGTTTCTGTGTGTCGCTGACCTCCGTCTGCGCATCCTCCACCTCCGTGATTCTCCTTTCGGTCATGTCGATGCGCTCGCCATGTTTGTCGAGGCGTTCGGACATTCTGTCCATCCGGTATGCAAGAGTGTCAATCTTGCCATCGATGGTAGAGAGGCTTTTCTGTAGGCTTTTCTGCATTGCAGCTAGGATCTGCTTCAAATCTCCCACAGCCTCCTCCGACAGGTCGTCATGATCGTTAGTGGAATGGGCGCCCTTGGCATCTATGGATCGTGACTTTTGCTGTTCGAAGTGCAGCTTCGACTGTGTTTTATCTACCTTGCCCATAACTAGTCGATGAGATGGTGGGGATCACGCTCTACGCCAATCAGCAATGTTACTTCCACGAGTCTCAGGGACAGGGCACAACACTTCCTTCCCTGGAGCTTCAAACGTGCGCACCTTCTCTGTGAATTCCCAGGCCCACCGGCTGCTCACCCTTACAGTAGATCCGCAACACCTCAACAAGCATAAGGTGTGAGAATGAAGGGGGCAGACCGCCGCAGGGCCCCAGATAGCGTAGTCCAGGCGCTCGATCTCCCCAGGGACTGACAGCAGGAAAAGGCAGTGCCTCGTAGACTGTGGCGTTTAGCCTTGCATAAGAGGTCCATGAGCCTCAGAGACCAAGAAACCACACCTCGTTGAAGCGAGGACAATGTATGCACAAGTCACTGAACGGGGATCACGTGCGGGATCAGCTAGCGGCAGGCAGCCTTATCAACTCGAGGTCAATAATCTTTGGACCACTGAGCACGGACAAACGTAGGAGCCACGGGCGCGGGCCGCCCCACCCTCGCAGATATTCCACGGGCCCCGTCCTTGACTGCAATATTGCACTTCCCAGCAGTCACCAGCCCCTCAATTCGCTATGGTCCCAGAGTCAGGGGTGCAGCACCCATAGCAGGCCAGCTTCAGGGCATTCAAGGGCAGCAGTAGCAGGGCCAGGGGCAAAGCAGCACCACCACGCCCGCCAACCCCCCCCCCCCCCGGTACCGCCTCTGCGCTTTGCCTCCGTAATCCAAGTGTGGAGAGGCCCCCGATCCGCAGTCAGCTGCAGGGCTGGTGCCGAGCCACTCTAGTCGAGGCGATCTGATGTTCTTCGGCGGAATCTCGCTACAAAGTTGAAGTTCGCCGCCCACGAGGCGCGGCCGCCGTTCAGCTGCTCAGTAATGGCCGTGCCGAGCCTCACAACCAAGTGGGACCTCCGCGCCCGCGCACGTCGTGGGCAACTCCGGTTGGCAAGAATATAACTGCCGGGACACCGTAGCTGCGGGCGCCCCAGCGTCAGGCAGTGAATCGCACAGCTTCGAGCAACTAGGATCGTGAGGACGGGGGAGGTACCAGGTCTGGGCGGCGCTTCTGCCGTGTCTCAAGGCCCCAGCCGGTCTCTACGACGCAAGTGCTCCGGGCCGAGCAAGACCCGGTGCGATCGATGCAGCCACCGTCAGCCGACTCTCGCCGCGAATCGGGAGTCTAGGATGAGACAAGGAAGCCCAATAAATGCAGGATAGGAGCGATGGCTGCACGGAGCTCGCTCAGAGCGCGGCCATCTTAGGCTGCGGCAAGCACCGACTCAACCCCCCCCTTCTCCCCTCGACCCCCACGGCCGCATCGTAATTGGCCACTCGGTTTCCTTTCATGCCGCCTCATTACGAAGGAGGCGGTCAGAGAGGAAACCGACCAGTCATTCCGCTGGCTTCTGACGGGCTCGGAGAGCCTGTTCGCCAGTTGGAAGCTGGGTAGTAATCTCAAGGGCAGGCCTATCCGCCCTTGAGATTAAGATGACGGTTTCTGACATGGTTTCCATGCCGGTCTATCCGACATGAAAACCATGTCAGAAACCGTGTTTGGGTGCATGGCCTCCTATTCGAGGCAGAGGGGGCACCTTTGGTGCCCCCCTGTTGATCCCTGCCACGGGGTACAGGGATGAACTGCACCTCCCATTTCACTATGGGAGCATGCATTACGGCCAGTTCACATCCGTAATGCATGCTCCCATAGTGAAATACAGGAATGCGACCGTACAGTGTTTGGTCGCATCCTAATGGGGCGGTCAGGACTGCCGACTGGGTGTCTGTCGGTCCCATGACCGAGTCGGTGTCAGGCGGAAGTGATTCTGCCCTTCATCGTAATGACCCCCCTAGTGTACTAACCCAGGATTGCTCTAAAAAAGAGAAGTGAATGGGAGCAGGACATACATAAATATTCTTCACTCAATACATTACTTTTATCATCAAATTGGCCTTGGGAAAGAGGCTGGTTTACATCACGTATTTCTTTTATAGCCGGTGAAGTTTCTGCTTTACAAAAGTTCTTTCTGATTTGGTTCTATTTTTTTCCTTCAAGAGGAAGCAACTGCAACATGGCCATGGGTGTCTTGCATCAAGCTGCCTTCTCCACTTTTACTGAATTAGGTCAAAGAAAACTCCGCCTCCCCCATAAGAATTCCCTTGGCAAACCAATCCCCATAGCTTGATGAACATGCATGTAGTAATTGCATATACTTGCAAGTTCCGGTTGGATAGCTGCCACCAATTACATGGTTATGTGTGTATCTGAGAGCGATTTGTAGGAGTTAGCTCCCCAATAGGATTTTTCTGAGCTTCCGCAGAATATGAATATTGAACAATGTATCAACTGCTCGGAAGGCCTCCTCCCACTACCTGCCTAATTTTGGGCATCTCAGTGCTGATGTAAATATGGGCTTGTGCCTTGTCCCTTCTGTTTAGTTTTTTGGGCGTTTGGTACTAGTAAGGGAGGAGTTTATACATGGTTTCTGTAGGAAAATACATCTTTTTGCATGATCACCCCCATTTTATTTCAAATGATGCTGTTTGTTTTTGGACTCTGTACACCGGAACCCTGCTAACCAAGCTCCAGTGCATGTGATCTGACCCCTAAAAACTTATAGAAATGATTGCAAATCCTAATTGGCAAATTTAACGTACCTTTAAGTTCCGATACCCAGTGTACCCAGGGCCTTTACATTAAATATCACCAGTGGGCTGCTACACCTAGTGTGATGCCACTAAAGTGGAAAATCAAAGCATGTCTTCAGCCCTGCCTCTGCAGCCTGAGTGTGCAGTTTTAAAACTGCAAATACGACCTGGAAAAATAAACTTTTGCCTGGCCTAAACCTTCCTGTATGCCACCCCTGTAGCAGGCCCTAAATTCCCATAGGACACGCTGCATGGTATTTAAAGTGTAAGACATGTGTACTTTCGTTTTACATGCCCTGACAGTGAAAATTGGCCAAAGTCTGTTTTCACTATGACAAAGATTGCTCTTCCATAGAAAAGCAGTGGGTTACATTATAATATTTTATAATGCATAACTTAATTTGGGACTAGCTAGAACAATGATTCAAAGACCTAAATTAATAGTAATTTAAAATCCAATCTAAGGGTCATGTCGGGTTTAAAATTACTATTTTGAAAACACCACTTTTAGAAAGTTGGCATTTTCCTGCCTAAACCAAATGTTCCTTTCTGCCCAGTGTTCAGTGTCACCTGACTGTTAATGTCTCTCCTGCGATGAGATGTGTATTGCTCCATAACATTGGACAAAGGGCTTAGGAGTGGGGAGATGTTTTGCTCATTAGTTAATTCTTTGCTTGCAGTTCTTGGCTTATTTGTTTAGCCACTGGAGGGTTGCTGGTGTGTTGGAAGAATATTGGATAATTGGATATAACTTAATCAATTGATTGATGTCGGTCTCCCTTACTTCTCTTTCTGTTACTCCAGAGTTCAGCCTCTTGAGTTTTCGAAATCCTTGCCTGTTTTTTTTGTTGATACGTACAATATGAATGTTGCCTACACCTCTTGTGATGCTGGATGCTCTAGGCTTCTATCCCCGTAGGGGTGCGCATTGCTTCGACTCTAGGCATGCCTATACCATTCTGTTTCAGGGGTCAGCCGTCCGTAGGTTTGTATAATATTTTCACAAATAAGTTTCCAGTGCCTTCAAGCCCTGCGTGTGCTGGGGTTGGACTTCGACAGTGACTGCAATTTAATGTGTCTGTGTTATTTTAGATGCAGTTTCTTTGGACCGTTGATGTTTGTCATTTTGACTCTAGGTGTTCAGTTTTTAGTCTTTTAAGTGCTCAGGGCTTTTACCTTGAGATCTTCGACCACTGATTGCAAAAAATGTGGTACATTTGCGAGCCTGGTTAGTATCACTGAACATGGACACACTACTTGGCCGTTCTGGCCTCCTTCTGTGCATCATTTATTATTATATTTAATTTTGACAATTCTCCTGGGGCGGCTCCTCCGTTATGGCGGAAGAGAGTCACACCCCAGCCAAACTGTCATCCGCACTTAGCATTTCTCCACCCGAGCTATGTTGGACAGCTGGGTGGAGAAACCGCATTTCTCCACCCGAGCTATGTTGTATAGCTGGGTGGAGAAACCAACACATGCTCCCAGTCTATGTCTGAGCTCCGAACCAAGGTGCTCAGCCCAATTCCAGCACTGATCACATTCTGGGAATAGTATTCCCAAAACAGCACTGGGATGGAGAGCTGGGAGCCTGCGCAATGTGCAGCAGTTCCTTGACGGGACGCGAGGATCGGGAGCAAGGTGGCAGCCATCGGAGCAGATAAGTGCTGTTATCTTTATTTATAATTCTGGCTTTTTTTTGGTTTGTGTTCCCCTCCCCCCGCTCACCACTTTGTATTACGAGTGGCTGCTACTGTAATTTTCTGTCAGTTGCATCAAGTGAGCTTTCAGCTTGTACCATGGAGTACAGCTGTTTTTCAAAAATGAGTGTTTGTCTTGCTGGAGCAGATATCAACACATTTAATACTGTCGACTTCTTATACCAGGTAAATGATTCGACTTTATTTCCTGGCTCATAGCATTTTCAATGATTTATTCTCCATTTATTGTGTTAGATACTCTTGTTTACTGGATTCCACTAAATCCTCATCTGGTATTTGATGTAGACTCAAGTCAGAGGCCATAATAAAGTCCTTAAGGTAATTATTGTACTCAGTTCTTTTGTGTAGTACTTGTCCACTTAATTTTGGCGACTCTGAAGGTGCTAGCTCAAGGGACAGGTTTATAGCGGCAGTTATTCCTTTCATATAGATAGTTTATTTTATTGCACAGTTATGTGCTGCAGTTTAGGTGTCTGCATCAGGGCATGTATTTATATAAACTATATTAACTCTTTGATGGAGCATAGGATGTGGAAAGCTTTTTTCTTTCTCTTGTTTTATTTTTCTTTGCTTCCTACAAAATGTCTTACCCCCTCTTTTTACTTTGTCTGCATAGACCTGTTTGCCGGCAGATCTTTTGTCCTGTGACCGTGCGCTACTTGTAAAAATGACTTATGAGAGTTGCTGTTTCTGATATTGAGTTACTTCTATTGGTTCTGATCCACTACATTCACTGTTCTTAAAGATTATGCCAGACAAGCAGTCAATATGGATAAATACTTACATGCAGATTGTCCCAGTTCTCAACTTCTTGGTTCTAGGATCCTGCACACTCCTCGCACAGGCTCACTTACAGGGCGTGTTTTGTGGCACCGTGGCAGGACTTCATATATTGCAGTCAGGGGGGAAGGAAGCTGAGTACCTGGATGGCAGGCTGTTTCATGTGGCCTGACCAACTTTTTGTCCTCCGTTTCTCTCCATAAGTCACCAGAAAGTGCTGGGAAACAAAGCGATGCCTCCAGGGCACAGCAGCATCACAGAGGAGGCAAAAGATCTACCATCCTGCCTGCCTAAATGATGAACAAAAAGGCAGCCGAGTGGCAATAGAGTAGAGAATGGACAATGGCGGCAATGGAGGTGGAGTAGTGACCCAAACAATAGTGAGCAATAGTGATCCAAGGGAGGCTCCTCGGCCCCTTGCTGCATTCCATGCCGGCACCACCTCCTCTATAGCCATGAACATGGCCCAGCGCAGTCACTGAGCTTGGGCCTGCTGAACGAAGACTCTCCACCAATTGGCTCCCTAAACATAGGTTGGGGCCAGTCTGCTCTCAAGTGTTCACTGGCCACAAGCAATGGAACGGGCACAACTACTTCCACAGTTGAGGTGGGGGGGAGTTAGCAAGCTAGTGTGACAGTCGGGCTTGGTTGGGCTAGATTGAGTACTCTGCATACATCAAAAGAAGGACATCCAGAGGACTCCACAGAGGCCTTCTGTATTCCTAAGCACTCCCCAAATCCGAATGCTACTGCTTTTAGACCTGTTTTCTAAGTTCTTTTGTTTTGCTTTTCAAGGGTCCAGAACCTGTTGCTAAGGTAGTGCTATTCTTCAGACCACTCTTTTGCTATTTACTCAAAATCATATACTCGGGAACACATATTTCAGTATTTCACGAAGCTAAGATATTAAGTAATTTCTGCTCATGTTGATTTCCTCTTTTATCTCAGACAGATCTTGTGGTGATATTCTTGTGAGATTGCTATATTTGGAGACACTTTTGTTGGTCTTTCTGGGAAGGTTGTGGCCAAGCTTACTTGTTAGTCTCCCTTCTACCTTTTGAAGTCAGCATATCTTTAATAGAGTTATCCTTTCTTATTTCGTTTACAGCCATGATGTTGCCTTTGGCTCTTCATTTTTTTGATTAGTGGTATTCCTGCATGTTTGCGTCTTTTAGTATATGAGCCTAAAAATCGTTTCGGACAGTTTCCTAGTGTGACTTGGAGTGCTCAAGCGAGTTTCAACTCCTAGAGTGGGCAGGGTGTAAATACAATATCACTTCACTTTGATAGCTTTATTTCGGTCGTTGACCATAAAAGCACAGATAAAATATGTACATACACATAAAATATATAAATAATTCAGCACTTAGGATAAAAAGTTATTAAACAACAGTTATCAAAGAGACAGTAGTAGACAATTAAATTCCATTAACATTAAAAATAATTAGCTGGTTAGTTTAACAAGGCAGACCTTCTTCTCCACATACCATATAAGAAGCGGGAAACAGAGAACACAATTGGGGGGGAAGTGTCATAGCGTAAAATCCTGCAGGCTTGTGCACAATGCTTTAGTCCCAAATTTCTACACAATGGCACAAGCCAGGCTCTGCGTATTTCGTTATAGGCGGTGCAGAAGAATAAAACATGAACAAGGTCTTCTTTGGTTTTATTACAGACAGGGCAAACCCCCGCTCCTCTTCCTGCCCACTTGCAAGTCAATTCCCCAATTGGAAGGCAACCATACCTTAGTTGAATATATAATTTCTTTGCTCTGGGAGGCTGAATCAAATCTAGGAACTCCTCCCTGCTAGGAATCAGTTTTACTTGCAGGAATTCCATAGTCAGCCTACCCATAGATGATAGGCGGTATAGTTGGTCCAGATTATACTGTCTAACTAGAGCTAGCAACTCCGTTCTCTTTACCGCCATGCAGCCTTCCTCTGGAGTCTCCCATAATTGGGGAAGGCCAATCTGATATAATACGGCCTTAATATTGGATAGCCAAGGTATATTCTTACTCTTCAGCTGGTCCCAAATTGCTGAGAACTCGGCTCTATAATCATCGAGCTCCGGTGCTGTCCACAACCTTCTCCAATACAGGAGGGGTCTACTCGTCAGGAGTTCAGAGATGGGCTCTAGATCTAGATCTAATCTCAAAGGTATCAGCGGGGTGCTCTGGGGGAGCCCTATCAAATTTCTAGTAAATGTGTGTTCGACCTTAGAAAGGGCCAATCCGCGGGTATGGCCCCAGAGCTCTGCGCCGTACATTGCAGCGGGTCTAGCTTGGGCTTTATATACTTCGAGGCCGGGGGAGACTGGTTTAAATAGCGTTTTTCTTTGGAATTTATTTATACCCCCCGCTATCTGTGCGAGCCTTAGGGCAGATTTAACCACCTGCGGGCCCCAGCCAAAATCTTCAGTCAGGGTAACACCCAGGTAGACAAAAGTGCCAACCCTTTCTAGTGCGATGCCATTTAGGACTGGGCAGGGGCGAATGCGCTTCGGGGGGCCAAAGATCATAAACTTTGTTTTTTCTAAATTGATCTCAAGCCCCCGTGATGCGCAGAATGTTACAAAGCCATCCAATACCCTCTGGATGCCTGTAGAGGTTCGAGACAGCAGTAGAGTGTCATCTGCGAACATCAAGGCAGGCACCCGTCCAGATGACAACCGAGGGACATCGCTATTCTTAACCTTATCTAGCTCACCCACCAGACCGTTGATGTAGAGGCTAAAGAGAGTGGGGGCCAGGGCACAGCCCTGACGTACTCCTCTAGTAACGGGGAAGCGGTCTGAAAGTTCTCCATTTTTCCCACAGCGTACCTGGGCATAGTTCTCTTTGTGGAAATGCTTCAGAACTTCTAGTAGATAGGGCGGGAGGTTTAGGTCCTCCAGGACCCTCCATAGGCTCTCTCTAGGCACGAGGTCAAAAGCAGCCCGTAGGTCTACGAAGACCAGGTAAAGGCTACCACCTCCCAGGATTACGGTCTTCCAGAACAAGACCTGTAATCTAAAGAGCTGATCCAAAGTCGAAATCCCAGCTCTAAACCCTGCCTGGTAGGTACTTAGTATCTTGTTCTCCTCCGCCCACCCAAGTATTCTATCTAGTATAATCCGGCCCATAAGTTTCTGTGTGGTATCCAGGAGACTTATAGGCCTGTAATTTGAGGGAACTAAAGGGCAGCCTTTTTTATGAATAGGAACAATTTCAGCCCCCGCCCAGGTGTCTGGTAGATTTGCTCCTGACAAAACTGCATTAAACAATACAGCTAGGTAGGGTCCCCAGATTTTAGGTTGGGAACGAAAAAGATCGCCTGGCACTTTATCGAGTCCTGGACCTTTGTTGGGGGGCTGTCTAGCAATTGCGGATTCTACTTCTTTAATTGAGATGCTCTCAACACTTTCAGAGGTGATCCGCTTCCCGGTTCTTAGGTGGCCGAGGTGGTCTCCATAGTCTGGAGACTCCTGCGGACAATGCTCATGTGTGGGATCTAGATCCGATGGAGCACAGAGTTGATCTTCTAATTGCATTGTCAGAGCCCTTTTCGGTAGCTCCAAGATAACCGAGGGGGAAGAATACAGTGTAGCAAAGTGCGTTTCCCACACTGAGGGAGCAATGTTTGGCAAAAAAGATTCCCCACTACCTCCTGTAGTAGAATTCACTAGCGCCCAAAAAAGTTTAGCGTCTTTTGTCACTAGGGCATCCCTCAGCGTTTCCCACCTCTCTTCTTCCCATTCCAACCTGCTCCTAGACAGTTCCTTCTTATATGCTTGTCTAGCATCTCGGATATTAGGTTTGTTTTTTAATTTGATTGCTGTAAGAAGGTTCTTTTTTAGTTTTCTACAGCTGCTGTTAAACCAAGGAAAAGCTTTAGGCACATATACAATATCACCCTGGTGATTGATTCACTTGTGTTTCTGAGTCCTGTTCATTCTGTGGTATAGATCACCTCTCTCTAGGCTGTGTTGGTTAGACCATGATTCTGCATCGATTCAGTTGGTGGCACTAGTCTCAACTCTCTATTAAAGGCCCTGATTGCAAGTGGTTTAATGTTTTCTGACCCCTCTCTAAATTCCTGTTTGAGCATTTCTGCTGCTTGACGAATCCTCCGCGTTCCCACTGATATAATTTTTTTTATCAGATGTAGACTAATGCATCTAGGGCCTGCAGTTGGTGGAATGAACCTGCGTTCTCTAATGCATTTGTTACACTCCTGTTCTGATTAAATGATATCTTGTACTTCATTCTTTTGTAACTGTATTTTTTTTTATATCTTTTTATTAAAACATCCAAAGAAAGAGGTCATTGCGTACAAGAAATCATTGCTTATTTGAGTGTTACCGATTCGCAGTCACACATAGATGTCATACATTATAATGGTGTACAGTACAAGATGGTCACTTTCTACATCAATTAAGGTGTCTGTAATTCGTCAAGGGAGGGGATTATTGGGGGTTCACATAGAATTCCACGGTAAACATTCCATTTAGTCCAGATCGCTATCCACTTTCGGGGACAGCCCCGAGCTACATACAAGGTTTTCTCCCGTGTCATGCACCAGTCCATGTCTTTCTTCCAGGCGTTAAGTGTTGGTGGTGCTACTGCTCCCCAAAGGCGTGCAATGTTACGTTTCACTATCATCTGCCCAAGCGTTGGCCATGTTTTACCCTTTGCATTCAGATCCGTGGGCTCCCAAATATTCAGAAGACACCTTTTGGCTTCAAGTTGCATTTCCACCCCCCATACTGTGCTCATACATTCATGTACCTCTTTCCAGTAGGTTTGGATTAATGGACACTCCCAGAGTATATGCAGAAAGGACCCTTCCAGGCCACACTGCCTTCTACACGTCCCCTCTTCACTCCTTCCCATCATGTAACTGTATTTTTAACCTTCAGCGGTGTCTAAGTGACATAGGCCCCTGTATGTGCCCAGGCTATCCTTCACTTTCTGATGATGGCCCTATAACTACAAAAGGTTTGAATCACCATAAACACATATGATGCTTATGAAACTGTTCTTGATGTAAAGGTTACTTAATTTATTTCGATGGACTTAATTGATATTACTGTCCCCTTTATTTACTTTATTTATAGTCTCTCACTTTAATGTTGGTTTGATCACACTTTTGGGCCGTTATTTTGTTCGCCAGGACCATGCGTTCCCACTTTTGACAGAGCACATCTGTTTTTTCATGAATGATATCTTGATCAACATTGTTGCTGAATTTAGTAGTACCTACGTTCACTTAAGATCTATGGATTGCTCCTGTAGTTTTTACCTGCTTTTATACAGCTTAAGCACTTAATCCTCCTTTGCCTGTTGACTGGCCGCATTCTCACCAACCAACATGCAAATCAGTGGTCGCACTTTATGCAGCTCTAACGTTTTCCCCCTTATGGTTCATTGCAAAACTCGGATCATACATTAGCTTGGATAAATCGGTCAAGTATATGGAAAACTGAGAATTTATGGTGGCAAGACATTAACTTTATAATGTGGCTAGTCAAATCCAGTATACTAGTATTGGTTTAGATGTGTGCCAAACCACCAGTTGCTGCTTGAAAAGGCTACTATGCTGCTGCCTCACATCATAGACAGTACAGTAGTTGGAAAGCCTGGTACCACAACAGAGCAGCCAAACCGATTTTATATACTGTGATTTAATATGACAGAATCATATAAAGGAGTTGATGATGAAAATAGTACTGCTAGCAGATTTTCATTACTTTCCCATGCTCTCTTTGTAAAGGAATCCAGGACGATACCTCTCATATGGGTATAGGGCCTAATTATGAATTTGACTGCCAAAGCCGTGGTGGAGGTGCAGTGGCAGTCAAGGACCGCCATATTAAGACTACGGCAGTCAGATCGCCATAGGACCACCGCAACCGCTGGGGATCCGCGATCCCTCAGCGTTAGAGCAGCAGTCTGGAGCAGCAATATGTTGGCGCTGCCACTGCGGCTCCGCAAGCATATTACGACTTTCCTGACCTACACAATTTTCATAGCAGTGTTCCCACCATAAAATGTGTGATGGCCATGAAGGGCCCCCTGGTTCCCCTGTGCATGGGGGTGCGTGCACGGGGCACATGGTGTGCCCCCATGTGTGCATGCACCCTATTTCCTGCACAGCATGGACTGCACCAGTCCATGCTGTGCAGGAATGTGCTTTGACACTGCAGGGCTAAGGCTCACTTATGAGCCTTGATACTGCACCGCTCCAGGACCGCCAAAGGACTGCCCGCCAGACCACGAGGAAATTTGTAATCTGGTGGGTGGTAGGTGGTTGAGTTTGGCGGTGTGGGAGCGGGGCAGTGATATGCTGCCTCACTTCCACACCCCCAAACTCATAATCGAGCCCATAGTATTTTTGCAGTCATTTGCTAAACAGGTATTTTACTTCTTTCCCATAAGCTTCAGGGAAGTAAAAGAAATTTTAGTGTGCTATGCAGTGGCCAATGATTTAATTTGAAAACTACATTGCTTCAATTATAGCTCTCTAAAAATGATTTACTATATTAACCTTTTTCGAGTGTGTATGCCAAAAGCTCCAGAAGGAAAGTGATCTTCAATCGCGTAACTTGGTGGTTTGGTAGTGTGGTGAAGATCTGTGGACGAAATGTAACGTGCTGGAATGTTAGGAAAACTATTATTGAGTAATAAAAAAAACTCATCATCCATATCCATGAAGGGGTCCCCAGCCTCACAGTGTGGCTTAACCTGGAATTCAGGTCAGAAGCAGCCCTGCCCCAGCAGTGTCCTCCTGAGGCTCTCGGTAGCTTTCATTTAGGGCACTAACCGAAAATGTCTGTCCTAAGGTAGGCCCTCCAAATCCCATAGCCCAGTGACCATTTTAAAGTTCCTCGGACCACATCCCTGGGATTTGCTGTCCTTTCTCTCTCCCCCACTCCCGTTCGAAGTTCCCTCACCCGATTTGTTGATCCACATGCCACTACCTTCTGACGGTATCAGTGCTAGACTTCGGGACAGACTAGGTGCTAAGATTAGTCGGAAGTTCACTGAGAAGACATACAGAATGAAAATTGAACACACCATGGGAACGCCTAGGCTTTCGGCCACGACTGGTATACAAGCTATAGATATACAGATTTGAAGCGCGGGTACAGCTGGGGGAAACCAGTAAATGCAGGGGGTGAGTCAGCTCACCGTTGGAGACCCCGGAACAGGAACATGATGTACAAGAACACGTTTTCAGAATCCCAGCATGTATTTCCGCGTGCACGGTAATTGCTCCGGTTCTTGTGATATAGTGAGCAGTCCAGTGCATCAGAGAGTTTCCGAAACTGCTATTACAGCCTGCAGGACAAGGCCTTCATTAGACCCTCGGGGACATTTATGGTATAGATCAAATGTTTCCATACATCACTTAAGCACATTAAGTATTCTCGTTAGGACTATTATTCAACTGCATGTTTCGCATTCAGGACTTTTTTTCTTTTGAAAAAATACAACTGTAACCATGGGGAAAACATGCACGTGTACCAGTCGGTAAGGCCAAGCTGTCTGAATCATGACCGGACATTCTTAATAAAGACATAATGTCATCCTTTAAGAATCCTAATAAAATCCTCTCTCGGCTCCTATCTTTCTCCTCCTTTGGGCGTTTGCGCAGTCACTCATGCCTCTGACATGCCGTTTGTGCCCTGGTACTCAGGTGCCTAAGCAAATGGTCGCCAATAATAATTTCTTTACATGGATTTAGGTATACGTTTGTATAGGAATATGTGATGCAAACACAAAAGATGTTTCTCCAGCCTTTGAAAACGATCATTAAAAACAGCTGTAAGTTAGTTTCTCTCTGTTACTGTACCTACACTGCACTGTACATTGCGAACAAATGAATGTCTCATTCTGTGGGTATAGTAAATAGCTGTATATTTTAAAAAGATGTAATGTAAAATAGGACCCTGATCTAATTACTTGCGTCCTTCCCCCATCCCATCATTGCTGGATTTTGAAATAGTTAAATTTATTATTCCATCTCTAGTCTGCGCAACGATAGGGAAGGTGTTAAACTTTAATCCCAACGCCATTACACCAATGCACTCGTAAAGGAAGTTGACATAACGACTTGCATGTAAAATGAATGCTTGCATAAGACGCGTTCGTTTTGCTGCTGGCGCTGTGAAGGCACAGCGTGATTGGGGCTTCATCCTAAAGGCCGTTTCCTGCTTTACACACAGATGAGACGTATTGATTGTGAACTCAAACAACAGCAGATATTGACCGAGCTGCCTTGTTTTTGCTTCAGTGGTGCTTAGAGGCTTAGATATGTAATACACCTTTCAAGTCATGGCTCCTGACAGGAAGATGAAGGCAGAGACTATGCAGATTCACTAGTTTGTTTTATATTTCTAAACATTTATCGTGGAAATTTGACTGTTTTTATGTATAGGCCAAGGTACACTTTGTCATAAAATAATGATTGTAGAATATAACATCTTTGACAACGGTCACTGAGATTCCTAATAGTGAGAGATGTTAACCGTGTGTATAGGGAGAGGAGAGGAGAAGAGAAGAGAGAAAAGTAATTGAGTATTTTGAGATTGACCATGGATGATTGATTCCAGTCCCAGTCATGTTGGTTTTTAAATGTAGGTAAGGGTTTGCTAATTAGAAATCTTGCTTAAGCTATTCATGCTTCAGTTAGCATGACTAGTCCGCAGTCATTGCATTGACAGCTATTCCTATTTGCATAATAATAGTGCACGTTTATGTATGTGAGTCAACATTTCCTTCTCTCTGTATTCTTTCTTGTATGATCTTCCATTACAGGAGAAAAATTGAAAAAGAAGACTCAACTGTGGTGTCTGCCTGTAATATTTGTGTTCTCTCGAGAAAGCAATGCTCAGGATGTTCCTCTATTATTTTTTTACTTTCCTAGGTTGCCTGCTGATGTCCTGTGTATGTCATTCATTAGTTACACAAGCCATTGTATTGCTGTGGTACATAAAATGTCAAATATATTCCTTCATTAGTTATGAATAACCCAACCAATTAAATGCATTTGGCAGTAGATGTCTTTAGAAGTATCTTGTTTAGTAGCATAGTCATTGGTTTATATGTTTGCAGCATTGAAAGTCCAACCCATTTATGTCATATCTAAAGCTTCATGTTTTCCATTTTTAATTTTTTTTACAGATAAATACAGACGGAAAATCTTTTATTTTCCTGTCTGTATTTATTTTTAAATGTGGATAAAAACAGAAAATTGGGTTGATTTTTGGGTGCTTCTTAAATATAGTTTGCCATGACTGTCAGTCCAATAGCGGTGTCAATTGATTAGTAAGGGGGTTACACAAAGAAAGGGATTTTAGTGAAAAGGCTTAAACAACAGAAATTATTCACAAGGTTGATACTGAAATTTTCATCTTTTCATATAAGTGTATTGATTATCTTCTGCTAGTGTTCATATCATTGAAACCTGGCAGGCATTCAAGCTTGGGTGCATATTAATCAGTTAAATCCACTTGGAAATATACTAGATTTAGTTTCCTTTTTTTCACGAAACCCAAAAGAAATATGGATAAATACAGATACATTTAGCAAAAAAGATATATGGATAAATACAGACAGAAATGTAAAAAAAAAAAAAAGAATACCATAAAACTGGGAGCTCTAGTCATATCATAACATGAAATGTGCTAGACTTCTGTACCCTGAAACATTATAAAAGCGGTGTTATTTTGGAGATGAACTAGTCTTTTGCCTTAATTCTTCAGGGGCAGAGTCTACACAAACCTGTTCGATGATTTATACTTAAAGCATTTTGCACTGATTAAAGTGGAAATTCTTTGGCTTTCTAAAGCAGTTTGTTTACTGATTTACACTTAGTTCCTTCCTTGGGGTTTTTCAGAGATAGACCTTTTGTTAGTCCTCTTACAGAGTAATACTTTGACTTTTTTGATTCGGCTGATCCCTAATTAACTAATTACTTTATTCTTTCTATAATGGTCATATATTTGAAAAATCCCTTTGAGGCTTTAACCTTGGATGTTCACTTGCACAATTTTATTTATGAGCCATGAACAAAGTCTTTCAAGTACTCAAAGTCTTATGAAGGTCAGACAGTCCAGATCTTGGGCAGGTAATTAGAGTGCCAACACTGGTGTACTGGCGTTTTGAGAGAAAATGGTTAATTTGAAGATGTAGCTCTCTAATTCAACAAATTGAGTTTTAAATAAGGTGCTTCTGTTGCCCTAAAGTGTTGAGTGGTATGTCGCAGTCAGCTCTATCAGAGGCAGCTTCCTAAAGTAAAACCAGGGCAGGTTATATATGAAGGAACACTCTTCTTTTATCGAAGATGTGCAGAGCACTGAAGAGTAGCGGTTGCAGTACTAAAACCCTAAACCTAATCAGATTTTAGCTTAGGGGTTTATTTTCCATAATGACTTCATGTAGTTATACTGATAAACATTTCTTTATTTGTTTTGTCTATCTTTGGGACCAGAGAGATGGGACTGTAATTGCAATTGCATTTAGCACTTACTAACCCAGATGAGGTGTTGAAGCTATTTACGTCGGACAGAACGCTGCACCAGAAACTTTAGGTTAATGGCTAGTCCAGTGTTGTTGGTTGCTTTAGGGTTATTGACATTATTATTGTGCGCTCGAGCAAACCATTCCATCCATTCACTCCATTTCTTTGTTGTAGATTAAATTAATAAGAGCTAGGTGATATCATTATATGGGGGCATGGTGGTGGTATGTGTGTCATGCAGTTGTTTGGTGGGATTAATAGATGAGCTAGAGGAGGTTAGGTATTGTTAGGTTGCAGGGGTTCGACTTTCAAAAAAGGGAAATTGTGGTCTTTGGATGAGTTGTACACACATTGCAGGAATACATTATTTGAGATCAAGGCAAACATGCAGTTGACTTAGAGATAGTTGTGCTCAGAGAGCAAAGGCATGCAGAGTATGGGAAAAAGAGTAGATGGTCATTTGAAAGGAAAAAGGAAAGGTGACACTCAGCGATTTTTAAGTATCGGTTTATTATTTTAACTTCTATGAATATAGAGGACGCTTTTTGAGACCGCATGCAATTAGCGGATGCAAGACTATAGAAAGAAGCATTATTATTTGCGTGTTAAGATAGTGCTATATTCAGTTCTTTTGATTAGTGCTATATTCAGTTCGTTTGATAAGTTCTAGAATAGGACGAATAGTCTGTGTGGTGTTGGGCTACCACTGTTTCAGCAAGGACAGGTGATAAGCTGAGGGGTTGGAGATTTTAAATAATAGGAAAATAGATAATTCAAATGCTGGAGCAGATGTCTTCTCAACTTTGGCCCACAGTATTAATTGTAAAGCAAAGTGGAAACAATTTTGTATTGGATGTAACACAGAATAAAGCATGCCTTCACCACACAGGCCTTTACCATGCATCCTTTACCATGCAATGCATTTACCACGCATTGCCTTTACCATGCAAATGCTTTTACCATGCATGCCTTTTCAACAAAATGGTAAGGATATATCAAGTAAGGGAAACACACACACACACACACACACACACACATATATATATATATATATATATATATATATATATATATATATATATATATATATATATATATATATTATACACACATATATATATTCACTGAAAAAACCATAGGTTTCACACACGTTATAGTTAGGAATTAGCATTTAAAAAACCTTGCAAATTCACTGAAAAAACCATAGGTTTCACACATGTTATAGTTAGCGGAAATTTTACTGATAAAAAACCAATGAAATTGCCCCGTTATAGTTAGTGCTGGCAACTATAACTCACGCGACCGCAATCCTCTGCTGATGCTAATACTGTATTTAGACACTTATTTGCCCATGTCTTCTTCCATACATTTTTAGCTATACATATATTACAAATATTTTTTTTTATAAAGACACATATGTCATCAGCAGAAGATTGCGGTCGCGTGAGTTATAGTTGCCAGCACTAACTATAACGGGGCAATTTCATTGGTTTTTTATCAGTAAAATTTCCGCTAACTATAACATGTGTGAAACCTATGGTTTTTTCAGTGAATTTGCAAGGTTTTTTAAATGCTAATTCCTAACTATAACGTGTGTGAAACCTATGGTTTTTTCAGTGAATTTGTACGGTTTTTTAAATGCTAAGTTACTTTACGCCATTCGAGGCGTGCGCGCCCACTTAACGCAGTGCGTTCCGTGCACGGTTTTTATCAACTTTAATAAGCCCTGTACATTTGGTGGCCTTCGGCCACCAAAAGCACAGGGGGTGGGGTCAATGTGGATAGTGTTTTTTTTATTTCGATTTTATAATTTCATGTTGCCAAAATATAGTTTTTTTACTGATGTAATAAGCCCTGTACATTTGGTGGCCTACGGCCACCAAAAGCACAGGGGGTGGGGTAAGTGTGGATAGTGTTTTTTTTATTTCTATTTTTTACCGTACGCTTACGGTAAGCGTACGGTAAGCGTACTCGGCGAAATTACCGAAAAAAAAATAAAACCGTTTTTGCTCTTGGGGGATGTTTGGGGACTCCCTCAACATGACTATGTGGGAGGGAGTTGTCAAAACAGCCCCGTAACATGTTTTTGGGCATCATGTTTGATAAATAACACTCAGTGCGAGAGACAAAATGGCGGACGCCGCTTCCTGGTTTCGGCCGATTCGAATGTTTACTAAGATCTAAGAGCCAATCAGAATCGCGCTCGCGCACGCCACCGTACGCGTACGGTAAGCGTACGGTAAGCGTACCATAAGCGGGCTCAGATATATATATTGATTTAAAGGCTATTTTCTCAGAATCTACTGAACAGATTTACACCAAACCTACAAAAGGCACTTCCTTGACCTACGGACTACCTCTCTGCCAAATTTCTAGTAATTCTGTTCAGCCGTTCGGGCTGTAGCTCGTTCTAAAGGTCCTATGGAAAAATGCATGGGAAAAACGCGTTTTGGGCCCCCCCTTTTATCTCAGCCCCCGCTTGACGAATCCCCCCGAGACTTTCAGGGTAGGAGCGGAGCGTAGCGCCCCACCTATTTTGAGAAATTCGCGAGGATTCATCGACCGGCGCCAAAGTTATTCAAAATAGAATGTTGCGGATTTCCTATGGAAAAGGGGTCCTAACTATAACTACCTACTGGCGACCGCCAGTAGGTAATATATACATGTGTGAGTATATATATATGTGTGTGTATTTACCAACGATTCCGCTGCGCTCTCATGGTAGGAATCACGCAACACCACAAACATGGTATAACATGTTTTTTTTTTCCTTCTCCCCAACAGTGCATATGCAATAGGGACAGTCAACACGTGTCGGTGTTTTCCTTCCACAGGACCAAATATATGTGTGTTTATCTATCTGTCTCTCTGTGTGTGTGTGTGTGTGTGTGTGTGTATAGATATATATATATGTAAACTTGAAGCATTCATAGACATCCAGCGTGTAGCGCGTAGCCGAAATGAACGCACGGACTTTTCTTCGTCGGTGAATAAAATTATTATTTATTTACTCCCTTCTGTCTGCCATGACGCGTTTCGGCCGGTAAAACGGCCTTGATCACATGAGGCTGGCTTTACAAGAAGTGATTTTTAAAGTGATAGCGTGCATGTCACATGATAAATGGATATGGAAAACATACTTTGTTTACACAGGTTGCTTTCCTGTAAAAAAGAAAGAACAAATCACATGTGCAGAGATCAGACTATAAAATAACGTGATGTTTTGCAAGTCAATGTATAAATACAGTGTTTAACACATATCCTATAAATTGGTTTATACATGATATCATTGAACCAAGAGTGCCGTTCATACAGTGCCTTGTTTTAAGTAAAGCATGATAGAAGATGAGGCCGATAAGAAGATAGCTGCATGAATGCCATTTGTCTTGGAAAGACCGATCAACTATCAAATGCATAAATGTGTTGTTAATGTTGATAACTGAATAAACGGCTGATTCATTCACAAATATAAATATAGGATCGATAAAAGTTGCAGGTAAAAGCATTATTTGTTATTCCATATTGAGCCATTTAGTAAACGATATCAAGATGCTCAAACTCCCTCATTTGTTTTACGCGATCATCCTATTCCCTTTTCAACCCCTAAACTAACCCACTCCTAAACCCTAAAAACACCCTTTCAACCCTGTACATTTACCCACCCCTAAACCCTAAAAGCACTCTTACCACCCAATGCACTTACCCATCCATAAATCCTAAAAACACCCTTCCCACCCATACCGTTAACCCAACCCTAAAAACACCCTTACCACCCAATACCCTCACCAAACCCTAAAAACCCCATACCACCCAACACCCTTACCCACCCCTAGACCCTAAAAACACACGTACCCACCCGATAACCATAAAGACACCCTTACCACCCAATACCCTTACCCACCCTAAAAACATATGTATATATATATATATATGAATTTCCTGGACTCCATCAATGCAGCGAAATACCTTGAAAGTGGGTGCCCCATTCGTGAGGGTGGGTTCACGTATAAATTCATCAAATCCCCCAAAGCAGGGTGGGCAATCACAGGGTCAATACAGTCTGCCACATATTAATCCAAGAGCAAACGCTTTCCGGCGCATTGCCTTTATTAATGCTCATAAAGGTGAACACTTCATATGACAGTTGCATTTAAATTTATTCAGCTGCGCTCTCAATGGAGAGTAAGAACTAGGCAAGGAGGAGGGGCTGGTCATCAGATTCGGGTGTTTCTTTCCCTGGCTGCCTTATTAGCATGTTAAATGTTCCTCCTATACTGTATGGCAGCAATTGTGTAAGATGGGTAATGTTCAGAAAATGTCACACATAACCAGTCTCGCCATAGATAGGCATTTGCCAAACAACATCAAATTGCTGATTTGTATCTTAGCCACGCTTATGGTTCATAAATAGTACCCTGTCTCTCAACCTAAACCATGTATGGGCTGCCAGTCACTTTCACCGTAGCAGTTCTTTACGGTATGACGGGCATGACTTAACTGCCTCCGTGACTCCTCTCACTAAAATGATTAAAATGTTCCAGTCGCCCCTCACCTCTATGTATTGTCTAGTGGCGGTCGCCACTTGTTAGTTATAGTAGGTCTGCTGTTCCATGGGAAAAGCGTTTTTTGTTTTGCTAATAACTTGGCACCGTGTGATGAATCTCCACGAAACATTCCAAACAGATGCTACGTTTTGATTAGTTTGTGTATGGAAAGTTAAGGTGTGACTGTCAAGTGGGGGCAGAGAAAACAAGCATTGGCATAGCCAATAGGTCTCGCTTTTGGGACCTTCTAAGTATTTAATTATGCAGCACAATATCCTTGGTGCAACAACAACTGTTGCATGGCTAAACCTTGTACCTTATAAGTGTTTAGCCATGCAACAGTTAATGTTGTTGCAGTAAGGATATTGTGCTGCATAACTAAATACTTATAAGGTCCCAAAGGCGAGACCTGTTGGCACATGCCATATTCTGAGCTTTAACACAATACAGACTGTAGTTTGAATGAGTCCTTTTAAAAGCATGGTCTATCCCCAAACTTCAAATAACATGCAGTGAGGAACGTAATCTTCCAACTGAAGCCGTGACCTTTGCACCCGTTCAAATCAATCTATTAATTTATTGCCCCCCCCCCCCCCCATCTGTTTGAAAGCGATGCAGCCCCCTGGATCACATCTGTTCTGAACCTTTCCAGGTGCAGACAGCACCGTTAGTGCAGGTGACGTCACTGAGAACAGTAGCAGAAGCAACGGTAGGGTTCTGAGCGGAAGCAATAAGGGATATAAGCCCACAGCTGTGCTGTTTGGGTTAAATGGGAACTGTGTTTAGGGCCATCAGTATTCAAATTGCATTCATACTGTGCTTTAGAGGAACTACATTTTTTATTCCCTTTTCATTTATCCACTGGAAGAAGTATAGTGATTGTAGTTTGCATATTTCTCAATTGTCTCAACATTTGAATTGTTATGCTTCCTGAATAGAATCCAGCACAGTGAACAGGTTCCAGAGATTTCATGAGTGTCCCTTAAGGGTCTAAAGGTGTGCGAGTGGGTTGTATATGGGGGTTTTCCAATCTGTGATATGAGCAGAGGGCATTCTATGCTATCATGTAGTACAAGCCTAGAATTGAAATCCATCAAATTACTTTGGATGCACCTTTGGGACCAGTGATCTATATGGTGTGTTATTTAAATTGTGCATTTTTGCAGACATGTGGAATGTATACTTCAGTCATTATGGCCATTCAGCAGCATAAATTTCAAACAATTGCACCGTGGTACAAATAGCCCATTGAACTCCGAAGATGGTCAGTGGTAACTGTGGGTATTCACAAATATTTTCAGTATTCCCACACTGTCTAAATGAAACCATGTAACTGGTTCACTAAAGTTGTATAGTGAAGCAAAGGATATGCGTGGCAGATCACCACGTAGCTGCACAATTTTTTTCAACCTGCACGTATGTAGTGGGTTGTTAGAAATACTTGAACAACCTTTTGTAGGTGAATAGCATAAAAAATGCATGTGCCACCTATAGATATAGATAACTCTGCTTTATGCTTGCTATACCACGGTGTGTGACTTTAACGGGTGACATCCTGCAAGAATCTTCCTGGAATATAAACTTTTCAGTGCCCTACTGAAGAATAAAGTAATATATCGAATATTAAAGATACTGCTAAATAATGCACAGGGAGACGTAGTCCTAATGAGTGAATTTGATTGGGAGGAAGCACTCGTGTAACCTATGGAGGCTGCAGTTAAGTCCAGTTTCTGCCCAGTGCAGTTTTGACTCCTGCATAGTGTACTAGTCCTTCGGGGCCAAGCTTCTTTTGCCACCTCTACTAGGAAAGCTTCCTTGCTTGATAACAGTAATAGGACACACTCATGCTTTGCCCGCGGCTCCTCTGCCACCGTACGCTGACATGTCTGCAAGGGCACAGCTTGAGTGGCAACGGGTCGATTTATTGTTTGAGATAAATAAGTGAATAAGTGATTACTGAGCGTATTTGTTTGCAATAGAAGGCGTAAAAACATATGCAAACCGACAATAGCAAGAGAATGATCGAAATACTACTTTGGAGTGATGTCAGATCCCACAATTTCTATTCGTAAACTTATTGGTAATAATAGGTCGGTTTGACAGTGAAAGATATCTAGAGCCAGACCTTAAAAATGTGTTGTGTATTCCACCAGTACTGCCATCCGCGGCAGATGCTTATTTAAGTCACCACAAGAGAAGCTGGGGCTTCTGAATGCAAGCTAGCGAAACTGAGCTTTGAACTAAAGTTGCTGCCAAGTAGCTAGGGGTTTCGAAATTCTGAAGAGTAGACACGGACAACATATACTTTTTTTACCATAATTGTGTCTCCGACATGTTAAGAGGTAACAGCGCGATTTGATACTACTGAGAGAAACAATGCTTGAAATGCTGACCAGTGTGTCTGACGCTTTTATTGGTGACGAAATCTGCTGTGGCTACCAAATGCTTACGCGAATAACTAACGTCCTGTTGTGCGCGATGCGTCCGTGAAAGCGATCACAATCGCGGGGACGCGCTCTGTGGTCAGGGAGGGGTGGAGCGAGGCGCGCTGCATTGGAGAAGCGGAGCGAGGCGCGCGCGAGCTTGTGCGTGTAATCGCAAGCTAGTCGCCGGGAAAAGCCTTTGGCAGCAGTTCGAAATGCCACTGACTAAATGTCTCGGCCAGACCGGCGTATGCGCTGGATCAGGCGAGACCTAACAAAATTGTACTAGAACACCAAAAGCACTTTAATTATTTTAGGAAGACATTAGTATAAACATAATATATAGGTTCTGGGAGGGAGGTAAATTTTAGTTAAGTGTTGACATTTTCATAAAGTATATTTAATGAAATTGGGAGATTGACCGCGAATAATTGCTATTTGTGGCTTTTATGATTATATTCTCTTAGATGTAATGAAATGAAACTGATATGTGCTGTCTTTTTTATGTAAATGCTTTTATGGTTATCAGTTATGACTCCAAAAAAAGCTAAATATGACTATGGCAATGCCATGTCTTGCCGCAAAACTTTTAAATAAGGTTGGTTGTAAAAAAAATGGTTTTAAAAGACCTTCCCTCAAACCCTAGTGAATGCAATAATAAAAATGTCTTCCACTCTGCTCTAAATCTGGAATCACCAATAGGTGCTAGGTATGTTTCAAATGCTTCAAGCCATACATTCCACCTAACTGGTGGTACACCTGATGACTCCAAAAATGATGGTGGAGGAGCACCAGACTACATATCGGAAGCCACACAAAACAAAACCCAAAATATAAAAAAAAAAACGTACGTAACCATCAATAAATATTGTGTGAATCGTGCTCAGGTGTGCACATCACCGCTGAAAACAAAATTTGAAATGCTCTAAAGTTACTGCCTTAATAGATGACTGTGCTAAATGAGTGTGCTTGAAGGAAAACAATACAACTGTCCTGAACATAAAAAAAATAAAGATAAGGCAGTGTCGATCAGTGTATTAAACTGCACCTACTCCAACATAAATACCTGGTTGGAAATTGACATGGAGACAAATAAACACAGTTATCATTGTGTGCACATCAGTCATGTGCACATCACAGACGAAAAAAACAAATTATGCACGGAGTATAGGAACATGCAGTCACAAAATGTTTGCGCGTCACAGCTGTACTACTAAGATGTACTTGTTTGCAAAGGCGCAGTCACCAATGCGGGGGCGTCACAGCTGAGATGTTACAACAAGCCGGGGCATACACCAGTCCACTGAAGCTGTGCGGGTCAGCGCGACAGATGACAACAGGCTCCTTGAGCGCACGCCGCACACCACAACGCTGCTCTGACCGACGGAATGCACCTTAATGAAGAGAACGCTCTGAGAGGTTCTTTGCATAGCATCCTTCAGAAGAGCCATTGTAAACGAGATGATTCCATCAAAAGGGCTCCTGAGACAATGTGTTTTGGGCTAGAGCCACACACATCCGCCGTCAGCATCAAATAATTCCCAGCGCGGCGCCAGGCAAGACTAAACCGGAAACAAACGCTAAGTAAACGTTTAAGCTGCTAAACTCCACTTTACGGGGCAATTACCTGGCTGTTGTTGACCAATATTATGCTGTGGCAAACCCAGAACGGCAAGCCTTGCAATCACTTCGCCGCAGCACGTAAACAGTCACAACTTTTCTCTTGTAACGTAACTAGCTCTAATGTACAGCGCTCTGACACCTTCGGGTAATGTCCACTTTTTATAAAAATGCACTAAATAAACAGCACATGAATAGTCACAACCTCACCACATCTTCCGGTGGCAAGAAATACCTCGCTGTTGCCTTGAGGGAAACTTCTCTGCTCTCGCGAACGGCTGTCAAAGTTGAAAGAGATGCCGAAGACGAGACTGTAGGCAAAGGTGACGCCTTGTAGTTCAAATCGTCGGTGGGGATTTTGCAGTAATTAGACTCAGAAACGTCATAACAAGAGGAGCTGAGTTTATTAGCTCACATGAACTACACGGCAATGGAGCGCAGACACACGGGAACCCCTCCGCTGCCAGCGCAGAATATGACAATCCTCAGCACTCATTACATCAGCACTTACGTCATTGCATTCGAAGAAGAATGCGCAGTGCTGATGGTACAGAGGGCTGACGACCAATACATATGATACACAAGACATAACAGTAACGTCATTAGAGAAAGGTGAAGTAGCCAGAATTAAAGATAAAGAGAGGTAGAAGACAAAAAGTATAGGTCAAGAAAGAGAGGTAGACAACTAGCTGAGGTTCTGGAGTCTGATAGAGGGGTTGAGAGAGATCTAGGTTGAAGGGAGTGCAGAGAAAAGCAGAGAAGTACAGTACTCAGCAGGTCCTCAAAAAGCTACAAATGGTGCAGAACGCCGCGGCGCGAATCCTGACCAGAACACCCAAGTTTGCACCGATTTCATCAGTCATTTACCAACTTCACTGGCTCCCAATAAAAAAGAGAACCAAATTCAAGGCTCTGTGCATTATATACAGAGCACTGAACAGCCAAGGACCCGACTTCTTTAGGGAATCACTGCAGCTGTACGTTCCCAAAAGAGCGCTAAGATCAGCCTCATCCGCTTCACTATGCATTCAACGAGTGAGAACAGTCACCTGGGGAGACAGACGCTTCATGGTGGCCGCCTCGGCTCTGGAACTCCTTGCCCCATCACATAAAAACCAGCCCCTCACTATTGCTCTTCAGAAGGCAAGTGAAGACATGGCTATTCACTCAATAATGCACAGGACGTGCCTCCTTGTCTGCCCAGCGCCGAGACACCATTTATGGTATTTGTTCGCGCTTTAGAAATTTAGAAATAATAATAATACTCCAAAGGGCGAAGCAGAAAGAAAGGAGATGTAGAAAAAGAAGTAAATTGGATAGAGGTAATTTCAGTGAGAGCTAGAGGTAGACAGAGAGACTTGAGAAACAAGCATTGGCCGCGCAGCCGTGAAAATGACACAGCCGCGCAGCCCTCAAAAGAGAAAGTAATCGCGGTCGCGGTCAAGTGCGGCGGAGGAAAGACACATGGTGGCTGCGTGCATGCACACTCACCTGCACGCAAGCTTTAGGCCACAGGCAGCACTTTGAAAACCCGTACACAAAATGTCTCGGCCAGACCAGCGCATGCACTGGATCAGGCGAGACCTAAAAAGGGAGTTTCAAAGTGCAAAACCCCCATGCATTTTCCATAGACTACAGCAAAAACTGATGAACAGAATTGCACCAAATTCGTCGGGAAGCTAGATCTTGGTCTTCAGATTTTGCTTCTTGTGATTTGCTGTAAATCCGTTCAGTAGCTTTTGAGAAATTAAGGTTGAAAATAATAGTTTATCTGGACAGTTGGGTCCGCAAGAGTCTCGAGAGTCTTTCTGAGGAGCGGCAGTTTAAAAATAGAGCGTTATGATTCACCCAGGGAGCTTTATTTCCCTTGGGCCATCTAGCTGAATCCCGCAGGAGCGAGCACTCCGATAGGCTGCCAACAACATGAGACAAATGTTGCTGGTAGCCATTATAGGACTCTGGAACTTAGTCCCCTGCCCTGAAGTTAAGAAAAATACAAGGGTGCAGGTTAGGGACCACATACCCCCTAGGCAAAAACAAATCAGCACAAAATGCTGCAATACCGCGTGATCGAAAACAAAATAGCTATCAGGCCGCATTTATTAAAGACCTCGGGGAGCCTACCTCCAGGAACAAAATCATAAAAAAGGGGAGGGAGCCCACATTGCCACCCCTACGTTAGCCTCCGGTGGCCATGGGGACCCCATCCCCTGGGGCTGATTTTCTTAATAAAGGGGAGGAGGCAGCATGGCACCCCACACTAAGTAATTAAAGGCCCCAGGGGACCCATCCCAAGAGCCAAAATTGTTGAAAGTGAGGGGGGGGCTGCATGACTTCCACCACCACTCAGAGCCTCGAAAGGCACCGGGAACAAAAATACTGTACATAGGAAGGGTGGTGCACTACCTTCCACTCGGAGCCATTAATGGCCAGGGGACTGCACCCGCTGGGGCCGGCTCAATAGCTATATTCCAGTGAGCCCACCCCTGGACATAGTGGGGTTCCCTGCCCGCACCGATGTGGGCAGGAAAAACTGTGTTTGCTGTTGCTTAGCGGGAGCAGTTTTGAATTTCTTGTCAAGTGGGGGCAAACACAAAGTCTGCTTCCAGCAGGCGGGAGCTTTAAGAATGCCTCTGCCTGCTTGGAGCAGACTTTTGATATATTTCCCTGCCTACACTGAAGCAGGCAGAGAAACGGATCAAAATATTGCTCCCACACAGAGGGAGCAGCATTAGGAGCTGCTCCCTGTGGGCGGGATCAATGCAGACTCGTGCTGCATGTGGGGAGCCGGCTGGGACCATGAGGGCCATGCGGCCACCTACTATTATATGGTGGGTGCCCTGGGTAGGCACCAGGGCACCGTCTAAGTGTTCAGGGCCCTGGGGGGTGAGGACTGCGGACGATAACAAGCTCAGGGAGGGAGGCAGCGCGGCCCCCCTCCATTTTATTTCAATAAGTGGCACGCACACACACTTACCTGATATATACCTACCATTTAGTTGTAAAGGCATGCATGGTTAATACATATACGTGGTACAGCATGCATGGTAAAGGCATTGCGTTGTAAAGACAATGCGTGGTAAATGACGTGTGGTAAAGGCATTGCGTGGTAATGCCTGCATTGTTAAGGCTGTTTACCATTTTTTGCACCTCAGGTTTGGCATAGCACAAGATGGAGGGCGAGTACAGCTTCCCCAGACAATGGAATTGTATTGCATGCATTCCTGTGGCTAAAGGGTGGAGATCCGGACACTGAAATTCAATAAGGTCATTGTTAGCAAGAGACTGCTGCATAGACTTTGTGGAGCACTGCCCTTTTGTAGATGATAGGGGTGAGAGGCAGAACTATGGATTCTGTTGTGCAAGTTGAGAGCAGTGCAAAATCTCATACCTCTTGTGCCTCTGTTGTGGATGCTCCGAGCCAGAGACTACATTGCTGTGTGGGCTATCAAAGGTTGTTTCTGGAGAGCAACTTGGAAAGGACATTTGAAAGAAGAACTATGCCAAACCGGTTCTGCAGCATGCACCCTTTAGAAATATTTATCACTATTGTTTTAAAGCACTCCCAGTCTGTGTTAAACTAGCAGTAGTAAAACCTTATACTTGGTTAAAAGGTTTTAATTGATGTATGATCTGACTTTCTGAATACTTTTATTACAAAAGGTTATATTTATATACTTTGGATCTCTAAGACAACCTCATACTGACAGTTAATTGTCTATTCTTATTATCCATATGTCCAATATTTCCCTATGCAACTCTATCCCTCACATGATTTTATTACAAAAATCGTAGATGTGCGACCTTTCCCTTTCATTGGCTCCTAAATATCAAAAGACACATAGATCTCAAAAAGGGCATTGTAATGAGTTTCTATTTCACATGGTTAAAAGTTTTACTTATTATCAGTGTCACTTGTAGTATGGCAGTGGTGCCCATGGGCGCACTGGTATACATTTGTACCTGAATTTGAAAAAAAGTGAAAACAAAACATATGAAGAGCGTGAGCTTGTGGGTTGAGGACACATTGTAGGGTCTGTTAACTTCACTGTCCCTTCACTCATAGTTTGGTTGAAGGGATGGGTACTCATTGGTACTGCACCCACCTCTACTATTTGTGCTTCTCGAACCCCATTGACATACAAGCTCACCTTGATCTGTTCCCCGTCAATATCTTGGGTGCGCTCTCTGAACTCTACACCAATGGTGGCCTAGGTGCCCTGGGGAAGTAGCCCCAGCAGAAGTGGTAGGTCAGTAGTGGTTGAAGTTATTTGGGACTATCCATAAAGTCACCATTTTTTTGTTGTTGCAGTTTTATATAGCACAAACTTGACCCGAACACTTTATATGACTGCAGTTACATTACACAAGGACACATTCTTTCTTTGCTAGGCAGAAGGAGATTACGTGATTTGCCCAGAATCACAGGATGTTGATTCAACACTGAGACACTAATCTGATTCCCCAGCTCCAAAGTTGGCTACTCTAGCCGTTATGCCACATCATCTCTCCAAATGATAGGGAGGTGTTCACAGAAAAAAACTGGGTTTGCGTATAACTTTGAAGCTGGTTTATAAATCTTTACAGAACTTTGTTTAAAAAAAAGTCTCATCCACCTCAGCTCCTTCCTGGAAAGTTTTGTAGTGATCTGTCAAGCGATGGCTGAGAAACGTATGGCTTGCAGATCTCAATAAGAGATCTGATTGGCTGCCACCTATCACACCCTTGCCATGCACTGCCTATGCCCTCACATATTGAATCTTTAATGACATGTTCTATGACATCATTGATAAAATCACTTCAACATCGAAACAACTGCAATGATGACAGTACTGTGCATGGTAGGAGCGCAAGTCTTAGTTACTTTAGGGCACGAGTTACAGTTACTTGCGATAACTATGACTGCTAAATTTCAGTGGTTTTGTTAACTTAAAACAGTATGTTTTAACTGACATTTTCATTTACCTATAACGCCCCTTTAACCTTTGTTTTTTTTATCCCCAGTATGTAAGTGAATATATATATGTATGTGTGTATATATGTATGTGTGTATATATGTATACATGTATATATATATATATATATATATATTACCTACTGGCAGTCGCCAGTAGGTAGTTATAGTTAGGACCTATTTTCCATAGAAAATCCGCAACATTCTGTTTGGAATAACGTTGGCGCCGATTGACGAATCTTCGCAAAATTTTCCAAACTTTTGACCAGCTCCGGTCCGCTCCTATCCTGAAAATTTCACGGTGAATCGTCAAGCGGGGACCGAGAAAAAAGGGGGGTCCCAAAACGCGTTTTCCCCATGCATTTTCCTATAGGACCTGTTGATGCAGCTACAGCCCGAACTGCTGAACGGAATTACACCAAATTTGGCAAAGAGGTAGTCCTCAGTTCAGACTCGTACCTTTTGCTTAAATGGTGTAAATCCGTTCAGTAGTTCCTGAGAAAATTAGAGTTAAAAAGATAGATATATCTGGGCGGAGCCTAACCACACATCTCATCCTGAGATCTGATTGGCTGTCAGTACTTCATCCAAGAAGTGTTGGCAGCCATCTTGGGACCAATATACATGATAGCACCTCATTAAAAAGCATTGCAGTTAATAGAAGGTTTTAAGACTTTAGTTACATTATAAATCATTTGTTGATGGTACCATACTCATTTTAGGAATTGTGGTGTGTTCTAAGGTGATTTTACCATGTGAAAAAGCCTTCTGCTGTGATATCATGAATCATGTTTGAGAGAAAAATATTTTCTCATGCTTTTCCCACAGAGGTTTGGAAGGGGATCTATAAGCTAAACTGAGAGCATATTTTCTGTAAATTCACATGATCTTTCTCAGTCATGTGAGAATGAAGTCTGACATTCTCAGTAAAACATGTACATCCAACAAGGGCAGAGACTGTCAGTTGATTCCTTTGTGTTCTACTACAGCTTCCCAGAGTGTTCTAAAGAACAACTAGAGCGCTAACAGTCCTACTTATGACAAACGTATTGCACACCTGAAGCCATCTTGATTGGAATAAAGTGGTAACTCTTAAAACATTTAATTTAAAAAGAAGCAAAATGAGGGGGTTCATTTTGCCATAGAAAGTATGATTAGTGCTGCAGAAAGAAAAATTAGGGCACATTTTGAGTGACTTCTCAAATCCTCTTCTATTTCATTAAAAACTTCTGACATGCAGACTGAAACATGCACTTTCAATACCAGCAGCAGACTTCTCTGGGGAGCAGTAGCTTTACTACAGTGATCTAATAAGCAACTAGAGTGCTAACATTCAGAATTTATGGCAAATGTGTGACGCATCTGAATGCCTTCTTGATGGAACCAAAGTAAAAAACTGAAAGTATTTCCTACTGAGGAGACTGCAGTAAATGAGTAAATTTGGAAACTTTATAACAAATAAATCTCCCAAGATGGCCACCAGAGACAAAAGAGCCCAAATGTAGGCCAAATATCACCCAGATGTAGCCCAAGTATAGCCCAATGACAGAATGTCCCAGAGTGTTCTAACGAACAACTAGAGCGCTAACAGTCTTACTTATGACAAAAGTATGGCACACCTGAAGCCATCTTGATTGGAATAAACTGGTAACACTTAAAACATTTAATGTAAAAAGGAACACAATGAGGGGGTTCATTTTGCCATAGAAATTATGATTAGTGCTGAAGAAAGAAAAATGAGGGCACATTTTGAGTGACTTCTCAAATCCTCTTCTATTTCATTAAAAAATTCTGATATGCAGACTGAGACATGCACTTTTATTACCAGCAGCAGACTTCCGTGGTGAGCAGTAGCTTTACTACAGTGATCTAATGATCTACTAGAGTGCTAACATTCAGAATTTATGGCAAATGTGTGACATATCTGAATACCTTCTTGATGGAATCAAAGTAAAAAACTGAAAGCATTTCCTACTGAGGAGACTGCAGTAAATGAGGAAATAAGGAAACTTCATAACAAATAAATCTCCCAAGATGGCCACCAGAGACAAAAGAGCCCAAATGCAGCACAAATATCACCCAGATGTAGCCCACATGTAGCCCAATGACAGAAGTGTGCAAAACACTGATTTTTTGTGTATTTGCAGTTGTATATAGTGCAGACTTGTCAGGTATTGGAGCGCTTTACATGAGCATTGGTTACATCACACAAGATCAAATTCATTTTGGTTGTAGACATGGGGAGATTAGGTGATTTTACCAGAATCACAGAATGTTGAGCTGAAGTAGAAACTCCAGCAGCTCTGGAAGTAACACCACATCCTCTCCCCTAGGTGCAACATTTAATCAAGTGGTCAACTGGATGAAAAAATACAAAGATTACAAATAATTTAAAAGTTCTTTGTCGCTATTTGAAAACTCAGAAAATATGTCCTCATTTTAGTTTTTTAGAGCACTAACCATAATTTTGATGCAAATAAGACCCTCTCATATTTGTAATTTCTAAAGGAAATGCTCTAGGTATTACAGTTTTGATTACATCAAGATGACGTCAGGCGTTCCACACTTTTGTAATAAATATAGAATGTTAGCAATCTAGTTGTTCATTGGGATACTGTTGAGAGGCAGAGGCGAGGGGCACGGACTCTGAAAATTGAAGGCAGGTAGGAGAGTGCAGAGGCAACAATTTGACCACACTGGGCAGGCAGGAAGGGCAGTGGCAGCACAACAGAATATGGAGGGCAGTGGAAAGGGGGGCAGGGGCAACAAACCAACAATACAGGACTGGCAAGAGAGGCTGGGGCAATATAATAGACCATTTTGGGCAGAAGGAAGAGGCAGTGGTAGTACAACCATACATGCCAACAGACCCGTTTCAGCCAGGAAACGTCCAATGTATTTAGGCTCAAATGGGCTTTATTTGATCTGTCTCCTGTCTACAATCTCCTCTTTTTCAATGTAACTCAAAGGGGAAAATCAATACCCCATTTTGTTTCAAAATCTCCCTCTTACCAAGTTCAAAATGTTCGCAAGTATGGTACATTGGATCATGGTAGGCAGGAGGAATTGGGGTAGGGACATGGACTCAGATAACAGAGGACAGGAGGGACATGGAGAGGTGCACCAAACTGACCCTACAGGGCAGGCATCAGGGTTTGCAGCAGCACAATACACCACACAGGGCTTGCGGGGCGGGAGTGCAGCACAACAATCCATAGAAAGCAATAGGGAGGGGACAGGACCATGCACATGGACAACAGAGAACAGAGGGGAAAGAGGCAATGGTAGCTAGCTGACCATAATGGACAGACAGGAGAGAAAGCTGCAGCATAACAGACCATAAAGGGCAGGAGGGACGGATCAGGGGCATTACAATGGAACAGACAAGCCAGGAGGGAGGGAATAGGGGTCTGCACTTGGAAACAAAGGGCTGGGGGCAAGGGGGCAGGGCAGGAGCAGCAAGATGACCATGGAGTTCAGGCAAGATGGGCACTAGAAACAAGACACACCAAGGAGAGCAACAGTGAGACTATGATGGCATACACACAGACCATGGAAGGAATGTGGTGGGGGGGGGGGGTCAGGAGCAGCTAGCTGACCACACAGGAAAAGTGGGTGGGGCCATGGCAGCACAGAAGACCATGCATGGCAGGAGGGAGGAGGCTATTCCATGGATTCAGACAACAGAGAATAGGGAGGAGATGGATGGGGCAGCAAGCTAACTGTTCAGAGAAGGTGGGTATTAGGAACTTTATTGTTTTTAAAATGTGTGTCTGTATGAACTACTTAAAATATGAACAAGTATGCAGCATAATCTCACTTTTATTCAGGAAGGAGAGGACGTTTGTGACTGTGACTCTGGGCTCACTTGGCAGAAACACCCCCTGACCCTCCACCCCCCATCGCAAAATGTAATGCCCGTGAAAAGGGTAGGTGGACGCAGTGTTATATAGAACATAGTGCTGAGAGCACGATTGAAAATGAAAACTAGATATAGTATATGGTATAAACTATGCACCAAAAAGTGTGATATAAGATGAACCGGGGCGTGAAATATAATATGCAATACATTGTGCGCAATGACAGATTCATTGGAGAGCGCGAGATAGCACAGGCACTAGCGCGTGCTATGCGATATGCGCCTTGGAGTATAATATGCACAGGGCAGTGTTGTGTAACCTAACTAGTCTCTAAAGTTGTAATATAAAATATGTGCTGGGTAGTGTAACGTTGCATATGCACTGTGACAAAGATATGGATCCCAGATTGTAATATGTATGGCACAGCGCTGTGCGTTATAACATAGGCATTGAGGAAGGCACGTTAGATGGGGCAATATAACCCGTGCGAAGGCAAGTGTGGCATGACATATTCACGGGGTGGTGTTAGTGCACATGGGCTAGAGAGTGTCATAGCATACGCACTAGCTGGTGGAATACAACATAGAGGTGTGTGGCACTCGGCGGGCACTGGTGGGTGTAACACAGCATTGGGCTCAGCCAGGAGCACGCTGTGACTCTCAAGTGAGGTTAGTCTCCTTTCCAGAGAGTAAAATAAAAAGTATTACACATCCGGCGGTGGATGTGTGTTTTATTAACCGTGAAGGGGGTTTCTTGCATAGTTTGGTCGAATTTTTGTCAAATCCCCTTTGAATGGCTTGGTGTGCGTGTGTATTAAATGTGCCCGTCAATAGCTACCCATGTTTGTATAAATAAACGACAATGGTGTCTACTTGGAGAGTACCCACCGGTGGGGGTGCCGGGATTAGGCACGGTAGGGCGTCAGACACGTCAGAGCTTCACTAGCGGTGTAAATACATTCCATGTGGATTCATTGTATGCATAGTCGCCTTTTAATGAATATCACGCAAATCGTCATGGTGATAGGTACATACGGTTTGTCCAGCATGTCCTATGTGTTTCTATAAATAAATATTTTTTTAAAAATAATAAAAAACAAAGGCAGGCCCCGGGGGATGGGGTCCCCGGGGCCATAAGTGGCCTGAGGAGGGGGGCAACGCAGCCCCCTCCTAAAGAATTTTTTTTTTTAAAAAGGCCATGACCCGGGGGTTGGGGTCCCCGGGGCCGATTAAGGCCTTGGGAGGGCCAAATTTATTTTTTTCAACAAAAAAAATTAGGGTGCAGGCCCTGGGGGATGGGGTCCCCAAGGCCAATAAGTTAGAAAAAGAAGGGGGGCCACACAGACCTCCTTCTTAATACAATAAATAAAAGACCGGCATCGCGCCAGAGGCCACGCCTCCTCCTTGCAGCACTCTGCAAACGCGCCCCCTGGCCAATTGTAAGTTGGGGAATTAATTCCCCTTCAATACTGGGGGTCCCTGAGGGCCAACTAGCCCAACAGGTATCTCCAGTATGCGCCAGGGAGCTGCGTTGCAGACAGGTGTTCTGAGGCCACGCCCCATTTTACACCTCTATGCAACGCAGCTCTGTGGCGCTTACTGGAGGTACCTAGTGGGCTAGTTGGACTCTAGGGACCCTCAGGATTCAAGGGGACTTAATCTCCCAACTTAAAATGGCCACAGGGCGTGTTTACTCAGTGGGGAAGGGAGGGGACGGGGCCTGAGGTGACGTGTGCAAAGAGGTAGTTTTAATCCCCTGCCCTATTATTTACTAGGGGCTTACAGAGGAGGTCATGCTAATCACAGGGGGACCCCAACGCATAGTGTTCCCTAGTGTATGTAGGTGTTTTCACTGTATTCTGAGTGTCTTTGAACATAGCACTGGCTCTAGGACTGGTTAGTCAGACTCAGTTACCACCAGTATCCGTCTGAAAAAGTTGAGGGTACAGGATGATTTTGCAACAAGGCTTCTTTCTGCTCTTCTGTTTGTTTTTTCTGCACGTTATCCTTCTTCCTGCACTTTTCTTCATCTTCGAGGACTTCTGTTCCTTTTTTGTGCATTTCTTTTTTTCTTCACATGTCCTATCTCTGTAGGCATAGTTAGAAATTAGCATTTAAAAAACCTTTGAAATTCACTGAATATATATATAGTTAGGACCATCTTTTCATATAGATGAAACGTTTTTTGTTTTGCGAATAACTTTGGCGCAGTTTGATGAATCTTAATAAAATTGTAAAAACTTGTACCCCAGTTAGTTCAGCTTCTGTCTGGAAAGTTTTGGGGTGACTCGTCAAGTGGGCTGAGGAAAAGGGAGGTCCCTATACGCTTTTTCCCCATGCAATGTCTGTGGGGATTTTGCAGCTTTTGAACTCTGCTACAGCCCGAACCGCTGAACAGATTTGCACCAAATTTGGCAGAAAGCTAGATCTTGGTCCAGAAAGAGTACTTTTTGTAATTTGATGTAAATCTGTTCAGTAGTTTCAGAGTTTTTAAAGGAAAAAGTACTTTGTATATCTAGTAACGTGAATCCTTGGCAGATCCACTTGGGGTGGATCCAGAGTCAAAAGCAAGGCTCTGATTGGCTGGCTGCAATCTGACAGGAAAGTTGCGGCCGCCCTTTTGTTCCTCGGGTGACCCGGGGGGTGTTGTGGAAACAAAAAACTTGAAAAATAACACAAGGGGTCAGGATACATGTATCCTGAATTGGACAAGACATTGCCCAAAAGGTTTTGGGCCTACGCAAGGATCCTCAGATTCACCGGGGCGCTCAGTGCAGCACCCAGTGTAACTTCGTGGTGGATCGTGGATCCTCAGTTCCGAAGCACAATAAATAAAAAATACTCACACCACACACCAAACCCCCTTCACACACGGCCAATGGCTGTGCGCAGCGTGGGGTTGGCTCCATGCGGGAGAGTTAGCTGCAGGGCCTGGCCACAGGCCAGGCCAGGCGGCCAACCCTCACCACTCACCATACACATCCGAAGGCTGTGTGCAGCGGTGTTTGGTTTAACGTACCATAATTATATATTACTTTGTTAAAAAACACATATCATTGTACTGAAAAAAAACAAAGGGTATAGAGACGTTATAGGTAGGTTCACGTTTTACCCACACAAAACCATAGAAATTCAGCAGTTATAGTTATACTTATAGTTATACTTATCTGAAGAAACTATAACTTGTACCGTTAAGTAACATTATGCTGCAAGATTATAGTTTCTTAACATAAGTATAACTGTCTCCCTACTCCCTGGGTCAATCAGAACACTTCATTTTTAAACTGACATTCCTGCAAGAGTCTCTCAAGCCTCTTATGGACCCAACCATCCAGATATACAAACCTTTTTGATCCTTAATTTAAAATAAATAAATAAATAAGCTGCTGAACAGATTTACACCAAATCACAAAAAGTACAATTTGCAAACCAAGATCTAGCTTCCTGACAAATGTGGTATAATTCCTTTCAGGAGTTTTTGCTGTAACCCTTCTTAAAGAAGTCTATAGAAAATGCATTGGGATTTTGGGACACCCTTTTTGTCTCGGCTCCCGCTTGACGGATCATCCCAAAATTTTTCATGAACAAACTAATTAGAAAGTAGCACATTTTCGGAGTGTTTTATGGAAATTAGTCTAATGGGGCTAAAGTTATTAGCAACATAAACAAGCATTGGAAATGCAATAGGGCTCGCCTTTGTTCAAGTTAAAGCTATCTGTTCTTGAGTCGCAGGGCTGTCACGTGGGTGTACGTCACAGGGTGGAACACCTGCCTTGGAGATTAGCATCTCCCCCTGACCCAGGATGGGAGGTGTCCACTCGCACCCGACCCCCCTCAGGGCCTAAGGACAGTGGGACGGTGGCAAAGCTGCTCTTGGACTCTACCTTAGTAAACACCGACCGGAATCGGCCGTAAAAGAAACTATTGTCTGAAAAGTGACTGAGAGCGAAATAAAATTATAGCTGGCAATATAAATTGAAGAGGTATAGTATAATAATTTGCCTTTTTCTGTAGCGCTTCATAAAGTGCTCCTGCAGTTTCTAAGCGTTTTGAAATCATAGGTGTTACTTACAAAATGTAAAAGCACTCAGTTTTATCTACGTCAGAAGGAATGAATGCGGATCCGCACTTGACGTGTTTATCAGCTAAAGTTCAACTCATTGAGCCATCCCGCTATGTATGAACAAGCCTATTGGCTTTTTGGGGGGGGGCATGATCAAGTCTTTATCACACCAAAAACAAAAAATACGACTGGGAAAAAAAATGAAATCAATATTTCCTTCCATACGGTGAACATGCGTGGAAAAACCTGAGGTTTGCAGATGAAGCGTTGACTTAGGCGCTACAGTGTTAAATTCGGCTTTCCAACTTGCCTAAAATGTGTGATACTCGGCAAGTCATTTAATCACCCTGAGTGTCAATTCCATGTTTTGTAAACAATGGGAATGCTAGGGCAGGAGGAGGAACAGAGTAATGCTCTACATATGAAAAAGGAAAATGCGCGTGCCCCTAAAATACCACTCTTATGAAATATTGACTACAAAATGTAAATGGATATGCGTTTATCTTACGTACATACAAAAAAAACTATTAATTATTGAAATAGTCTGTCCGTTCACTTACTTGGGAAGTAAAATAAACATTTTAATGAACCAAGCCGCGCCAGAGAAATGAAACGCGGGTAAGCTATTCTTGAAGATAAAGGTGGAAATACTGCTGGGGCAGTGGGAACCACAGACTTAAGTGAACGCAGCCGCAGACATGCCCAGAGGCCCCTGGAAAAAGCCTTCTTTCAGGGCAGGGGCCGAGGCGAAGAATGCGCCCAGAGGGACAGGTCACCGACCCAGATACTTGAAGTGGCAGCAGCTGTTGCAGCTTAAACAATAACATGTTGAATCTTGCGATGGTGGACAAGTTTACATGTGGGAAGGGCCATGGTAGATGTTCCAACATACATTTTCCTCCTCTGGGCTCGGCTATTACCAGACAGAAACAAGGCACATTAAAACAATGAACTCAACATCTAGTGATCGTGGGCGAATTTCAGAAAATCCCAGTGCCTCAAAAACAAAATATGTGTCTATGCAAAGAGCTCCAATATCTTCTGGTCGAGGTACAACAACAAAAACATAATGGCACAATAATTCGGAGAGTCGGGCCAGCTCAGCTACCCAGAGGCTGTAACTGACTGCACCGCCCGTCCCTGCTCGCCAGAGACATCGTAGTGAGCTCAATGGCGTTTTTGCTCCCAGGCACGTCACTCCACTTGTTGTCTCCAATAATACTACCCTGGACGGGGTGTTTCCTGTGAGGGTGGCGCTGGTAACGCTGTCTACTCTCTGGGCAGAATTTCCCCAAAGTGTTTGCAGCTTAAACAGTAGCACAACCTCTCCATTAACAAGCGCCACTGCAAGCGATTGCGAAAGCGATCGCTATTGTAAAAAAAAAAAAACACGCCCGCTAGTGGTGCACGCGCGCCACAGCGAGCTCTATGTTTGCAATTATCGCGCCCGTGTCTGGGCACGATAATTGAAAGCACATGGGCTTTGGTGCATGTAACAGCCCCCAGTTGGCCATGGGCAGAGCACTGCGCCCGCCTTTGGCCTATTGCGTGCTCTGTTTTAAAAAAACACGCACTCAAAGCCCAATAATCGAAACCTAAAACACGCGCACGAGCGGGTATAATTCCAGGGTCCGTTTCGGAACCCCGGACAAAAGGACTCTCGCTGCGCGAGCAGTTCTGTGCACTGCATCGCTAGGCGCGAGACCTAAAAACGATTTTTCTATGGAACAGCTGACCTAACTAGAACCACCACTAGCGTGTGTGTGTGTGTGTATTTACACATATATATCTCAACACACAGTTCCTTTTATCCAAGAACTGCCACAGACTCTAATTCGAGAGCAGGATAGTTTATTCTGATAACATCTGCCCAATGCATTTCGAATGATATTCCTGACCACATTATTAAGAGCCAAATTTATTACGGACACCAGAAGCAATGTTCTAAAATTGCAAACTTAATAGTTTAGTATTTTAAATCTATTTTGCTAATAAATATAAGAATTATGGGTGTTAAAGAGCATAGTTGCAGTCCTTTATGATACCATTGCTTCTCTGAGAATAGCAAATCATATGTTTGGCCCTTTGCAGGCTAACCTTTTACTGATTTTAAAGCAGTTAACCACCACCAGCTTTCTACAAGCAAGTGAATGCCATGCTTATAATGGCAGATATTTTTGTGTTCTTTGTGAACAGACCAGTCCATCCATCTGACATAGTTCGACTATAAGGAAAACAAACATAGCTTTCAATTACCAATGTGTGGTTCTGTTTGCATGCATTCAGCCTCTGGTAAAAGCAAAAGAAACAAATCAAGAACATCTTACATCTCTTTTTGTATGCATGCATGTTTGTTTAGCGACAGTGGGATTATCACTAACAGTGTATGTGTTTCTTGCAATCCCTAGACCAGTGGTTCTTAACCTCTGGGTGGGGGATCCCTGCGGGTCCAAGACTGAGTGGAAAATAAAATATTTTTAGTAAATTAATAAAGTGTATTTAAATAAAGAAGCAAATTATAAAACTGAAATGTTTAAAACTCTCTGTAAACGTGAAGAAATTTGAAACTGGTAGCTTAAACTTGTTAGTATCCTCAGATTGATCTGTGGGAGCAGTGCAAGTGCATCATACAGGATATAGTATGGAGGATGAATGACCTCCATTGAATTCAGACAAGTTCTAACCTTCCGATTAAATTTAAAATGGTATTTTTTAAAATATTTTTTGTGTAAATGAAATAAAATATTTATTCATTTTTTTATTTATTCGATTGATACTTGTTTCTATATTTCTTTATATTGTTTTGTTAATCAAATCATTGATTCCTAATACCTCAGTGGGGGTAACCCGGACTCCAACTATGATTCAGTGGGGGGGTCTCAGAGTTCCAGTAATGATTAAGTGACGGTCCACAGAAGTCAAAAGTTAAGAACCACATCTCTAGTCTTTGTATTTTCAGAGTTAGAGCCTGATTACGATGCATCGCCACGGGCAGGTGACCGTCCAACCATGTGTTGCGGTCCCACTTGCCCGATTATGATACGACTGCACAGCAAATGGTAGTAAAATCCCTTTTTCTATTGTGGCTTCTGCTGCAGCCCGGAAAAGGGCCGCAGCACAAGCTGCAGTAGAAAAAGGCACTTAACAAACATCCATGCACTGTGTGCTAAGCACCATATGGTGCCTGGCACATGGTGCATCGAAGCGTAGGGGCACCACATGTGCCCACTGGAGAGGGGAGCCCTGCTTGAGACTACCAAAGTCTGCTTCTGTCTGCCTTTTCAAGGCGATGGGACTGCCATGAAAAGGCAGTTGGAAAGGGACATCCTAATCCCTTCGGCGGTGCCTGCGTGGGCACCCCCTCCATTGTAGGGCTTAGGGTCCGATCGCCTCCCGAAGGCCTCCTTAAGCCTGTCGGAGGCTGCGGTCTTTCCCACCGACATCATCGCTCCGACTGCCGGTAATGCAATCCAGCAGTCGGACCGATGGCCTGGATGTCAGGCGGACCACCACTGACAGCCTGTTGGTGGCGGTCCGCCCGACATCAAAATGAGGGCCTTAGTGTTAACTCATTACATACCCTTTAATAATTTTGTATTGAAAGTAAATTTTTTGTTACCTTTTCTTATGTAGGGTATTCTGTTGATTGCTAAGAAGCTAGTCACTGAAGTAATGTGATCATACTTTAATTGTTTTTCAACAAATCCACTACAGTGCTTTGAATCTTTTTGTTTCATGACGTGTAAGTAATTTCTGTTTCTTGTTCTCCCTTTTCCTTATTTAAGTGGCGGGATGATTTTGTGAATGGATGGGTGAAAATGCCAGTCACTCATGAAACCCAGGAAGAATGCCTTGGAATGGCTGTCCTCGATATGATGAGAATGGCCAAGGAAAAAGAGCAGACACCTTTGGCTATCTATAATTCAGTCAGGTAATTTCACTGCTATCGCAACTTTACCATTGCCATTTGAACATGCTTTGTTATCACCACCACTTTGACAACCATGGTGTGCGTGAAAGAAGGTGCATATGATGTAGGATTAGTAGAAAAGTATAGTTTCATGATCCACCTCCTATTATCAGTGCTTTTAAAATGCAGAAATAAAACAAAATGGTTATCGATTTAGAGCCCGCATTCCCTTTACCTGTACCTTTGGCTACAATCCAGATGTTGCAGACTTGTATGTGTATCACATTGCTGTAGGACTTTAGCGACTGCTTCAGTATCCTTTCTGCTTCATTTGGCTACCACCGTTTGTCATAGCCCACAGGCCTCTATTTGAACTACTGAGCAAAGCAGAATATATTTTTGTCATGCTCGTAATAGTTTTTCATATTTCAGTTCAACATGTGCTCTACAGACTTGCAGCCACAATAATTGCGTTTTAAATTCAGTACGTTCTCAAAACAACGATGGCCCATGTTGCAGTTTTCTACCTAGAGGTCAGCCCAAGCCAGAATTATCATTAAATCTCATTAATTTTTTTACATTGAGAGAATTATTATCTGGACACCTTATAGTTTGGACGATCAGAAGGTATTTTTACCTTTATCTTCTCTTGGATCCCCAACAGCGTCGTTATCCAGATCACGAAAACAACACACCGTGGCCCAAAGCTTCTTTAAGCGTGAATTTATTGCAATGTCACTCTACGCGTTTCGGAGCATCCTGCTCCTTGCTCACGAATAACGTGAATGCACCTACGAAGTGTTTTAAATTAATCATGTGACACACCTCCATATAAACAGTGAAAACAGTAATGCTAATGACCTCACCTATTACATCACTCATATCTTAAATTACATCAGTAATGACAGTGCCTCTGGCCAGACTCTGTACCCAACCCATCACGGGAGCCCAACCGCTGGAAAGCTGTACGCAGCGGGAGTTGCCCTTAGTGCTTGACCTTTGCCCAGGCCCTGTGCCCAGCCCTGCGCCACAGAAGCCCAGCCCTCGGAAAGCAGTGTGCAGCAGTGATGTAGGTCTCATTGACTGACCTCCAGCTCTGCCCTGCATTCTGCCCATGTCTTTTTTAGGTCTCGCCTGAGCCAGCGCTTTAAAATGTATGGCCGCATTAGGGTAAAATCGGACATAAAAAGCAAAAAAAAAGTAGCAATAGCATGTAGAATTTGAAAGTATCTGAAATGGGGGCCCAGTATGTGCCCGCACAGCCAGTGCTACCTTACTTCACATATCTGACATACACAACACCATACTCCTGATGGAGCTGTGATTAACCTTACAATCTCTGATACCTCACTGCAGGCTTTTGCAGTATAGAACACCCAGAGACCACCTTCACAAGTGAATTCAACTAAACATCTGTGATCACACAAGTGCCTAGAAGCAAATCAGCTCTCAACGTTGGGCTATAAAAAACTTCACACGATGAACAAAACAGTGATTTTAGCTGAAGCTGTAACACAGAGTCTTTCCTGAAAGCCCACAGCACTGTCCGTGATTGTAGAACACCTTTGAGGAATATTGGCCTTTTGGCTCACAAAGTCTTGTTTTTAAAGGGTCTCTGAATTACGGAATTAATCTGAGTTTTCACTCGGAGTCATTTAAGCCAAAATGTGGATGTTCCACAATAAAGGTTTGCACACTAAAAACTTCCAGCCGTAGGCTTTTTGTGGTGATATCCCTCTGTATAGTGATTGACAGTGTGTTGCGTGGTTTGCAAAATATCACAGGGAATAAGCATGCATAGAATGCTGGATACATTTTAAGATCAGATTTCCAATTTATATTCAATATGTGGAAGAAACATTACCAGCGGCGACCTGCACAGGTAAGTGCGGTGAGGGCGGGGCAGGGCACGGCACGGTAGGGGGGGGTGGCGACAGACGACAGAATAGGTGTTATTTATTTATTTAATTATACCTATTCCGTTGTCTGTCGATTTCCTCCTCCTGCAACCCTGCCCCGCCCAACCACCACACCGCATTTACCCGTGGCAGCCGCCGCTGAGTATTACCACCGTCGTATGTATTTATTTTTACCTTTTATTTGAATCATGCATATTTAAAGTATGTTTAGTTTGACCCTGCGTGCGCCTTGAAGGCAGGCCAACTCTGGGGTTGTTGCACGTTTATAAATACATTTAAAATTTAATTTGGACAGTTAAGCGCCTATTATGCCTTGAATGTGGGGTGGTAGAATTTGTACACAGTGAACCAGACCCCTCTTACCGAAGCGTTTGATAAATGAAACATAAATTAACAAATAAAAGGCGGAGTCGGAAACATCAGGGTTTAGTGCGATCTGGAAGTTACTCGATATACTGCGGGCACTGAGCTCACCGAGCTATTTTACTCACCTAAGGAATGAAAACTAAGGGAAAATTGGAAGGGGGCTGCTTTCGGAATGAGGTTGTTGGCCCCCTGAAAGACACCAGAAGGCTGTGACAAACTGCTCTAATGTCTTGTGGGTGGGAAGAGAGGGAGAAAGAAAGACGTCATTTTACAACCACTCCTTCTCTGGGCTGCTTTGGTGTTATTCCAATTGCAATAAAAAACAAGCATTGGCATAGCCAATAGGTCTCGCCTTTGGGACCTTATAAGTGTTTAGCCATGCAACAGTTGATGTTGTTGCACCAAGGATATTGGGCTGCATAACTAAACACGTATAAGGTCCCAAAGGCGAGACCTATTGGCTATGCCAATGCTTGTTTTGTGTGTCGTGGTACCTGCCCCACAGGCTTTCCCCTTGTTGTATTGTGGGCTTGAAGCTTGAGTGGCAGTTTCTGCAGGAGTACCGATATATCTCATAGGGTCGCTGCACTAGGTCCCTAAGGAGTACTGTGGTACCCACGACCTGGAAAGAAACCAACATTCTAGAACAAAGATAGTGAGCACTGTAATGGTGGCCGGAAGATTTTCTTCAATGCGGCAGCCTGCCAGTCAGATCTCTCAGTACCACTGGACCGGTCATGCTGTACCGAAATGGAGAAAATCAACCTCCATCTGCCAATCGAGGGGCCTAGTTTTTTTAATTTTTAGTATCGCCGGACTCCCACTGGACAAACAGTCTGTAGCTATTTACCTTTTTAACCCCTTCGTGCCCACCCTGAGCACCTCTTTAAGTGCAAATTTCTCACTACATAGATCTACACCGCATCACAAAAAAGCTTACTTTGAGTAAAGACCTAACTATGAATAATTCCGTTTAGCCCTTTTTTTGTATTGGACAGCAAAGTTTCCCATGGGAATTAACATGGTAAATCAACATTTTGGAACCACACCCGATTTTTTGGGACCCTCTTAACAGATCAGCTGAAAATTGTCCATGAAAGAGCTGAGGTGGTTGATTTTTTTGAGGAAAGTTTTGTGAAGATTGTCAAACAATACCAAAGTAATTAACAAAACAAACATTCTACAGAAACGCTCACCTTACTATAACTACAATGTGGCGACCCATCAAGGAAGAAAAAAAAAATATTTATATATATCTATATATCAAAGTTACCAAACAGGCAAAGACTCACTCGAACACCAACAGACAGCTACAAGCCTTTAATAGGTATGAGCAGCAACCAGCATGCCTATTCCTTAAACAGCTTCCCCGTCGCTCATGCCTGACGCATTTCAAAGTTCAAGACTTCTTCCTCAGAGGCTCCGACAGGTTAGAGTTTGCACAGCCTGACACACCCCTCATTAAATAGCTAATTCCACGCCCTTCAAATAGATTAGTCCAGCCAATGCTGTGCGTGGAATGCTGGGATTTGTAGTGTCGGGTTTAAAACAATCAAGTCCTCGGTTGGGTGCAAAATATAGCACTGTTGGTATATGTCCAGCCCTCAGAAGGGCCTCGGCATGCGGGTCCACTCTAGATCTTGTGCTGATGCTCCATACTGTGACTTACTCCATTAACAAATCACGTGGCCCCCAGGGATAACGGGGTGGTGCGTCTTTTGCGGCATATATATATATCTATATCCAGAATCTCAGTGAACGACTGCAGTGGACCAAGCAAGGGCACAGTCTCCAGTTGAAGATACAATGAAAATGTTTATTGCCTTAGCATGTCAGGATGACGCGTTTCGACCACAAGCCTGTGGTCTTGATCTCATGGCGCGCAATAGACATTGTATTTATAGTATCATTAGTGACTTTTCTATGTTCATAGTGACATAACAAAAACGTGGCAATTTTGCAGCATGGAGTAAAACATCTTGTTATCAGTCGATGACTAGTCGCAGAAATAACAAGCAAACTTCATTGGAAGACATAGACAAAAGACTACTACTTTATAAAACAGTGCAGGTGACCCAACATTCTGTAACTTCAGTGATGCACAGTGTTTTGAAAGGTAAGCTGGTGTGGGCATTGTTTGCGGCATCGTCAGTGTGTTAAAAAAGGCGTTATTTAAATACTGGTCTCCCAAAATGTGTCTGAGGTGCAAACTGGTTCTAGAATTGGATGAAGTATTAAGAGTATAAATTCCGGAAAATAACATGAATGCCATGTGGCACTAGTAAAATATAAGGAACCAGGTGTACCTTCATAACTAAAAGGGGAACATTAGATGAAACGCATCTATTTCAGCCTTAGCGTGTGAGTGCCCATCCGGGTAGCTATTTAGTGAGAGCGGATCTGGAGTTAACTTGCTGTGTGCGCTAAGTGCGGGTCCTCACGGTGGGCCTGGGTGTTGCAAGAGTCAAATGTATCATGTCCCAGTCTGTGTGTGGTGTATATAGTTCATTACATGGCCAAAAAATGTAAATAAATGACTATGCTATGCAGTGGTGTCACTAATGAGTAATTCTAGAAATAAGTGAAAAAGGATGGGGAAAAGTGTGAAGGTGCCGTGAGATGTGAGAGATAAACCCAAAAGTCAGTACAAGAAATGGCGTGACTGGTGCGGTGTATTAAAAAGATGTTCTTAAGCGTGAGAACATGGAATAATGGTGGGTTTAAAAACTGGACAGCCAACTAGAAGTCAGCCGACTTCTAGAGGTCCTATGGGCGATAATGTGCTGACGTAACTGGAGTAACTTCTTGTTACAGGAAGTTGTAAAGGTCTTCACTAAGGTTCTGCCCTGCCGGCGCCTTGGTGTTAAGTTCAATTAAATATTTCGACTCCAGTTGTCTTAACAATTTTTCTCTGTTACCACCACGTCTGAGTGGAGGGATGCAGTCAATAACACAATATTTAAGGTGGTCCAAGTTATTCTGATGTGTTTCTTTAAAGTGCCTGGCAACAGGGTATGCCGGGTCACTGTTGACAATTGCTCTGATATGTTGCAAGATTCATAAGTGCACCTGGAGATTGGTGCTCCCTACATACCTGAGCCCGCAATTACAGAAAAGAATGTACTCTGCAAATTCCGTTCTGCAAGTAAGGTTTTGTTGGATCATTAAGGGTTTTCTCTTGAACTCCGCCGAGATTTGGGTGGTGTTAACTCCAAATCTACATGCCCTGCAGCTACTGCACTTAAAAAAAATCCTTGACACCTGATTACCAATTTGTGGCATTAGTAATTTCTGGACTGGTTCTGACTACTGCATCATGCATGGAACTAGCTCTCCTATGTGTGATGTCTGGCCTAGGGGCAACCATGGGTCCTAATGTGAAATCACTTTTAACGATGCCCCAGTGTTTATTAAAAATGGATTTCAGTGCCCGTGCCTCAGTGTTGTGAGTGATGATTAGGTGTTTGGTTACCCAGTTCTCAGTGGTCAGATCTGGTTGGGTATCTGTGTTGTTAGCAGTGGATGTGCCTTGTAATAGCAACTCTCTGGAAAACGAGATAGCTTTGGTAATCGCTGCAGTTATTGTTTTTTCAGTGTACTCCCTGGCCCTGAATCTCATGTGAGACTCCATTTGGCACTTGGTCAGGTCAGTGTTGTTGCTGCATATTCTGCGCAAGCGCAGCATTTCCCCATAAGAAATGCTTGCTATCAGGTGTTTGGGGTGGAAACTGGTGGCGTGTAGGGCGGAGTTCCCTGCAGTGGTTTTTCTGTGGAGGGTGGACTGTAGTATGTTATCAAAGACATATACTTTTACATCCAAAAATGCCACTGATTCTGTGCTTATGGTGGTATTAAACTCCAAATTATAGTAATTTTTTTTTTTTTTTTTTTTTTTTTTTTAAGGTTTTCAAAATAATTTTATCGAGGAAAAAGTCAGTAGAGGATAGAACCAAGGAGATTCGAGTCCGCAAGATGGCTTCATCACACGGGAGAGCAGCAGCATCATTAAAACGGCCATAGAAAATCTCAGACAGTGAGGCGATGCAGTTATATAACAGGATAGTCACATGAGTAAATACGCCCCCCTCCAAAGCCGCCCTCACTCAATCCACCCCACACCCGGACCCCGAATCGGAAACAAGTATAGCGCAGAGACATAGAAGAAAGAGGCCCATAGAACTAAAAAGAAAAGGTAATTTACCCCCCCACCCTACACCAATGCGGAGGCTACGGCCTGCCCCCCCCCCGGCATAGTGCCTGTCGCCCAATGAACCCGAAATATAGACAAGAGAGAAAGTAGGAATAGAGTAAAGAAAATAAGAAAACAAAGAAGAAAGCGGGGAGGAGCCCACGTAACCTCGGAGCGCCCGAAACCACCGGCCAACTACGTCTCCACACACTAAGAACCCACTACACCCAAAGGCGGTCGTGTGAAGATAACGTGTCACAACAATATAAATGAAGGCAGACAAATCGCGACGAGTGCGCACAACAAATGCAGACAGTTCCAGTCCCAGTCCAGCCCATCCGTGACACCATGGTGATAGAAATCAATCTAGCCCTGGCCCGATCGCGGGCGTAAGATTAGACTAGCCCCCACATGAAGGCCCCGCAGCCCGTGCAGACAAAGACAATATGGCCGCTTGGGAGAAGATGGAGAAGTAGAGTCACAAAATGGCCGCCGATCATTGTTTGAGGTCCCCTTGTGCACCATATAAAATCCAGACCTGGCCTGTAAAGTACAGGAGTTCCACATAAAAGAAGCCGTAGGCCACCGTGAACGGTTCCTCAAGGACGTCAGGTGTCGCTCAGCTGGATACTCTTGCGGACGCGGTGAGGCAGGCAACAACAAAGCAGGCAGCAATGAACGGGGAAACAAAGTGTCCACAATTGAGCAGGAGATCGATTGATCCTGGGTGCCGGGAAAGCCAGATGCAGACACCAGTGTAGCACGGTTATACACAGTCGTTGCGTCCCCGCAAGAGGACAGAAGCGCTGGCAGACCCGCGTCTTGTTGAGAACAAACGGGGCGCTCACGACCCGCAGCCGACAGTATGGAGTCGAACCGCTCACTCAGCGTTTGCAAGCCAACACACAATTGCAGACGAAGGTCCCGCAGGGCAGCCAGAACGGAGCCGCATGTCAGCGGAAGCTGCGCCCCCACATCGGCAGCAATCCGGGACGGCACTGTGGAGCTGGAGTCTGGTAGAGGGAGGGCGAAGCGGGCAGCGGGCGAGACCGGAGCATCGCCCCCAAGCAGCGAGCAAGCAATCAACGCCATGTTTTACCGCTGAACGGTACAGTGGCCAGGGGGGGGGTCGTAACAAGGAGGCAATTCCACGCAGGTCTGCGCCGCAACAGGTGAAAGCCAACAGTCGCTTCCCCTCCCTCGGACTCTCTTTGCAGCCGACTAGGCAACAGAAGAAGGGGGTCCGCAGCCTTCCACAGCGCGGGCCACAGAGCGAAGCAGGCGACCCGCCACACCGGGGCTTACCCTATAACTCCAGCCCGTCAGGTGAAAGGTGAAGGAGGTGTCCGGGCGTCTCTCCCCCGGCTCATCTGGCGACAATCCGTGGTGTGAGGCGGGATCGGGGCCGCGGGGCTCAGATTTGCGCCGGGGGTCCAGTGACTGCGGAGCTTCCAGGGGGCCGGCCAAGGCCACAATAGAGCAGGGGTCCGGCGCGGAGAACAAAGGCACCAAGAACTCCGGCATCCGGGCGAGCTCAGACTCCGGGAAAGCGGCGGCGCGGTCAGCGCGTCGTCGCGCACGTTGCACCTCGAAAATCGGCGAGGATAGGAATCAGGATGATAGTCCGAGGCCAAGGGCCGGCGGAGCCGGGCGCTCAAGCGTCTGCTCCGGTCGCCATCTTGGCTCCTCCCCTCCAAATTATAGTAATTACAGTTGATCTCAATGATGAATGTCTTAGCACTGTTCAAGGAACCCTTCCAGACCACAAATATGTCGTCTATATAACGTAGCCAACAGAGTATGTTGTTGGACCAAGCTTCTGAGTGTGTGACCCGGAGGACCCGCTCCTCCCACCAGCCCACATGAAGACATGCGTAGCTGGGGGAGAAACAAGCCCCCATGGCCACATCCCTGAGCAGCTGGTATATCTTGTTGAACATAAAAAAGTTATGTTGCAGGCACCACTCAATGAGAAACATGATGAGTTCATTGTGTTTGTAACAGTGGATAGGTCTCTTAGCCAAGAATTCATGGCATGCATTTAGTCCATCTGGATGACGTATGCTGGTCTAGAGTGAGGTTATGTCAAGAGACATCAGAACACAGTTCGATGACCACGGGATGTTTTTGATTTTGAGAAGAAAGTTGCTAGTATCTCTTAAGTAGGTAAGTAAGTTGATGACTCTTGCAAGTAGTAGTCAACATATTTTGATATGTTTTCGCAGGGGCTTTTGCGTGCTGAGATGATAGGCCTCCCAGGCACTGGTGATGTTCCTTTGTGTACCTTTGGTAGAAAGTACAGAATTGGTAATACAGGAAAATCGTTGTTCAGGAAATTAAACTCCTCTTTGTTGAGAGCGCTTTGCGTCCTGTAGTTATTGAGGCTCTTTTTGAGTTCTTTGCCACTAGCAACAACTTCTTTCATGGTGGTGGACCTGTAGCAAGTGGCATCTTGCCGATGTCTATAGGCTTCCTCCATGTACAGGTTCTTTGGCCATAGGACGATGTTGCCACCTTTATCAGATTTATTGACAATAATGTCCGGTCTGTCTTTTAGCTTTTTCATGAGGTTCATATATTGTTCCTGTTGAAAATTCTTCTGGTCTTTTACATGGGATGTTCGTTTGTGCAACCTTTTTTTTTTTTTTTTTTTTGCAAATCTGTTTTTATTGCTTTTTTTTTTTTTTTAAGGTACAACAAAGAAAGCATACGTGGTTCAACAGGATACATTACACATAGAAGTATATAAACATATGCGGGTTGCCGGTCCGTGTCTGGCCTAGCCAGCCAGACATCCCCACAGTCAAGAAATGTACCAGTCGCAACCTGCCCGGGGGCTGGATGCATGTGCCTCATCAGTTCCAGTGTTGTCTCTTAAAAGGGGGCAGCAGCCACCACACACCAGCCACTTAGCCATACAAACCAGTGTGAGCCATCCAAGCAACTTAGACATGGAGAACCAATAAATCGCAAACTGGTCAAAAAGAAAAACTCAGAACAGTGGCAGCCTGAATAATTGTACACAGAAAGTTCCCCCCCTTTCTTGCCCATGACCCCCCCCCACCCCCCAAGCCCGCCCCCCCCAGCCCTAAAAATGCAGTTGTCTCCATGTGGCCGCAGGCGCCCCTGTCTACGGGTCAGAAGCATCAGGGACTATGCTATCCCATCTACGGGGCAGCTGATCGCACGCCGTCACTCGCGCAGGCATTTCCAGCCATCCCCTCCTGGTCTGTGCGCCCCTCCCCTTCTAAGCGCCGGAGCTCAGCAAGTAGTTGCTCCCAGCGGTCCGCCATAGGTTCCCTCCGCAGCCCCAGAGTCTCCTCCCTACGGATGGCCGTCCCCTCCGCCCTAGCTCACGCCTGGAATGAGGAGCTCCATGCCCACGTGTGTGGCGAGTCGTGTGCCTTCCATCTCTTGGTAATGAGGCGCTTTGCAACTACGAGCCCCAGGTCCATGAATCGGGACGTTACCTTGTGTTAGACGGCGACCTCAGAGGAGCCCGGAAAGGGGTCCTGACTTCCCTGAGTCCCACCCGTATTGTATTGTAGCCGGGCACTGGCGAGAGATTCCCCAGGGGGAGGAATCTCGCAACTAGGATCGTACTTCTGGCACCACACGACACAGAGAGACCACACTGGGTATTCTCAGAAAAAAGCTTTATCAAATAGGTATCACTGCAAATATGTACAAGATGAGCACGGGCTCAAGAGTCTCGGAAAGGTAGGGGGTAGCGGGACTGTCTCTGGTAACGGTTCAAAGCAGGGACGTATCCGGCGCACAGCTCACAATCCTCGAGCTGGGGGATACGTGGTCGGAGTCGGGGTCCGGCGGGACCGTGAGAGTCTGGGGGAGCCGCGAGTCACTCAGCAGGGCTCAGGTACAAGTTCGGAGGTCTTACGATCTTCAGGGAGCCGCGAGTCACTCAGCAGGGCTCAGGTACAAGTTCGGAGGTCTTACGATCTTCAGGGAGCCGCGAGTCACTCAGCAGGGCTCAGGTACAAGTTCGGAGGTCTTACGATCTTCAGGGAGCCGCGAGTCACTCAGCAGGGCTCAGGTGGGTTCCAGTTCCAGGAGCCGCGACCACGTCAGCAGGCTCTCGTTGTTCCAGCGTCGAATCTGCCGGACAGTCTCAGAGCACCCCTTGTTATAGGTCGACCCCGCTTTGATGTCCGGAGTCTGCGCAGGCAGGGGTCTTGTCACCTGGGGGCCGCTTGTCGGGGTTTCCTGCTATTGTCTTTTGATCCTTTCAGGGCCGGGTCGGGAGGAGTCCCAGACACCCAGCAGGCACGGAGCCAGCCCGCAGGGAGGCCGGAGGGCCGATCGAAACCCATCGTCCCAGGGGAGTTCAGAGGTGCGATAGAAACTGCTCCTCCCTCTCTCATCCCCTGGAAGCGTGATGTCCTCCAGCCGGAGTGGCGCCTCGAGGCCCGGGTCGCGCTGGAGCCGGGCGGCCATCTTGTTGCAGGGAGTGGGCACGCGGGCCCGGGGTGGCCGAAAGGAGAGAGGCCATGGACGGGGATGTCCGGGGTTGGTGCAGGTGTCCTGGTGGGAAAGGTCGGCTGGGCCGCGTGCTTGGGCTGCAGGCACTAGGTTTCGGTGGTGCGGGGGCACGGAGGGCCATTCTACGAGGCCGGGTCCAACACCTTGTCTTTGGGCGGTCTCTTGAAGAGGTGCAAAATGTGCTCGGGCCAGTCAAATGGGATGTTGCGGCCCACGCTCCCCTGCAGTAGCCTATTGACCTCTCTCCAATAGGCGCTCAACCCAGGACAGCTCCACAGCATGTGTAAGAACCCTGCCCCCAGCTCTCCGCACCTCGGGCAGAGTGCGTCATCACGGCGAAAGTACCTATTGATCAACTCGGGGTGAGGTAGGCCCTGTGCACTATGAACAGCTGGATTTGGCGGAACCGCATATTTCTGGGGACACGCACTGGGCCTTTAAGCACCCTCTCCCACTCCTTATCGGCGAATGGCCGCCCCAGGTCCCGCTCCCACTTGACGCGGAGTGGGCCCAGATCAATCGCCGCGTGCTCCCGCATCGAAGCCGCGAACCAGCGGACCAGGTGCCCGCCCCTCCCCATGACGTGCAGGTATTGCACGGTCAGGTGCTGGCGGGGCTCCGTAGTCATGCTCCCCCATTTAGCGGTCAACCTCGCCAGAAGCGAGCGGTGTGTAAGAAACCCACCGGGTGGGAGCCCGTCCTCCGACACCAAAGTCTCATACGGTATTAGCTCACCGTCCCTATATAGGTCCCCCAGTGTGTGCACGTCGGCCTCCCACCAGCCCGCCAACGTTTGTGCAACCTTTTAACCTCTTCCACAATGACATCATTGTAGATGTCGATGGCATCTCTGGGCATGGTGGGCGTAAAAGTGGATGGTGGCTTGAATGGACTCGTGATTTTGGTTGAAGTGTCTATACCTGCGTTGTGTAAAAGTAGTTGTGTTGGGGCATTGTCAGTTGTGGATTCTAGTTCAGTCATGGTACTGATTGTGGCAATGTCTGAAACTACAAGAGTCCCTTGAGAGTGGACCATTGCCTTGCTGTCGGTAGTAGGAGGTTTATTGCCATGTTTCTGTTTGAAAAATGTGATAAGTTTGAGTTTTTGGATGAAATTAAAAATGTCAATTCGGGTGGTCGTGTAATCAAAACGACTTTCTGGGCAGTAGGTCAAACCTAAAGAGAGAAGTTGTGTTTCTGCCTCTGTTAATTGTAGATCCGAGAGATTGATAACTGTGTTGGGGATATCCTTCATTTTCATCTCCAGTTGCCTATTTTTTGTTGTAGTTTCCTCTTTGATTTCCTCCGCTTTCTGCGCTCACGTCTTCTGCAGTTGCGCCTGTATTTTGTTTCCTCGGTGCTCGTGGGTGCAATGTTTGGCGCCTGTCCTCGACTAAAAAACCCAGTTCCTCTGTTAAACTGAAGTTGTTGCTCAGTCTGGGGTCCCTGTTGCTCATACTGCTGCCATCGTCTGAGTCTGTGACAGTTTCTACAGTTGAACTCCGGTCTGATGTTGAGGCTGAGTCTATTTCCTCATGGGACAGGGCAGCTTACATTGCAGGTGCGGTAAGTTTTGTGGATTTATTGAGTTTGTCTTTTCGCAGAGTCGAATTTTTGGGCGAAGGTGAAAATTTGTCCACACTCATAGTCGGACTTGTCCCGAGCAAATTCGAATGCCTTACGTGTTTTTATTGTTTCTTCATGTTTTATCAATTTTGTCATTATTTCTTCGCGGCCTTTATTGGCTACATCTTTTTGGTCTGAGCTATCAAGTTCCTTGTTGATTTTATAAATTTTATTTTGTAGTTCACTGCGATCAATGTCCGCATATTTAATAAGGATGACTACTAGGAGCATAGAGGCCTCAAGGTTGCTCTCCGCCCACTCTGAGCATTAGTGGATTAGGGTTGTCGAAGCTTGGTGCCAGCATGATTCTTAGGCCTCGTGGAATACGGCCCACATCGCGGTACTTTTGCAGAGACTTGCACACACACACACATATATATATATATATATATATATATATTCACTGAAAAAAACATAGGTTTCACACATGTTATAGTTAGCTGGACATTTTACTGATAAAAAACCTATGAAATTCCCCCGTTCTAGTTAGTGCACGCAACTATAACTCACGCGACCGCAATCCTCTGCTGATGCTAATACTGTATTTAGACACTTATTTGCCCATGTCTTCTTCCATTAAATTTTAGCTATACATATATTACAAATATTTTTTTTTCATAAAGACACATATGTCATCAGCAGAGGATTGCAGTCGCGTGAGTTATAGTTGCCTGCACTAACTATAACGGGGGAATTTCATAGGATTTTTTATCAGTAAAATGTCCAGCTAACTATAACATGTGTGAAACCTATGGTTTTTTCAGTGAATTTGCAAGGTTTTTTAAATGCTAATTCCTAACTATAACGTGTGTGAAACCTATGGTTTTTTCAGTGAATTTGTACGGTTTTTTAAATGCTAAGTTACTTTACGCCATTCGTGGCGTGCGCGCCCACTTAACGCAGTTCGTTCCGTGCGCGCACGGTGCGCTTCGCGCACCGTGCGCACACAGTGAGCACGCGGTGCGCTTCGCGCACCGCGCGCCCACTTTACGCAGTTAGTGCCGTGCGCGCACGGTGGGCACGCGGTGCGCATAGCCCACTTTACGCTGGATGGGCCATGTACGCACGATGCGCTTCGCGCACCGTGCGCACATGGAGGGCATATTATGCGCTTCGTTGTGCAAGGTAAACTTTTATATTTTCAAATATTATATATATGCCCTTCGGGCACCATTTGCACACGGGGTGGAGAGAGTGTGGTTAATTTAATTTTTTTAAAATAATTTTTACCGTACGCGTACGGTAAGCGTAATCGGCGATTTTTCGAAAAAAAAAAAAATTGACTTTTTGGCCTTGGGGGTTCTTTGGGGACACCATCATCAAGGCTAGGTGTTTAGGAGCTGTCTAAACAGCCCCTTTACTTGTTTTTTGGCTTTGTTTTTCCTCCCCCCCTCAGAGTGCGAGAGAGAAAATGGCGGCCGCCGCTTCCTGGTTTCGACCGATTCGAATGTTTACTAAGAGCTAACAGCCAATCAGAATCGCGCTCGCGCACGTCACCGTACGCGTACGGTAAGCATACCGTAAGCGCACGGTAAGCGCACCGTAAGCTGGCTCAGATATATATATTGATTTAAATGCTATTTTCTCAGGATCTACTGAACAGATTTACACCAGACCTACAAAAGGCACTTCCTTGACCTGAGGACTACCTCTCTGCCAAATTTCAAGTAACTCTGTTCGGCCGTTCGGGCTGTAGCTGTGTCTAAAGGTCCTATGGAAAAATGCATGGGGAAAACGCTTTTTGGGACCCCCCTTTTTTCTCAGCCCCCGCTTGACGAATCCCCCCGAGACTTTCAGGGTAGGAGCGGAGCGTAGCGCCCCATTAGTTTTGAAAATTTCGCGAGGATTCGTCGACCGGCGCCAAAGTTATTCCAAATAGAATGTTGCGGTTTTCCTATGGAAAAGGGGTCCTAACTATAACTACCTACTGGCGACCGCCAGTAGGTAATATATATATATATATATATATATATATATATATATATATATATATACACACACTATTGATTGCCATTGTGGGGAGGGGCCATGACTTATCAGAGGCAAAGCCTTGAGTAAGCCATGATGCCCCTCCACCTTCTCCTACTTGAGAAAAAGCCCGAATGCCCCTACTGAGGCTCTGCTGGCCATCCTGCTGCTGACCTTGTGTGGAAGCCTATATTCAGCCCATGGGCATTGACCAAGCACCTTGAAGCCCTTTGTACCCCTCACCAGAGAATAGAGGATGGCTGCCCCAAGAATGACTGCTACAAGTAAATTGAACTGAGTCTTGAGTCAGCCTAGTAAGAAGACTTCCTCTCTTTGCCAACTGTAGTTATTTTATATTTTCAATCAACCTTAAAACCACCCAGTTGGCTTGCCAGAAAGCTGTATCTCGAGAAGAATTAGTGATCTACAGTGCATCCTTTGCGCCTGTGCGCTTTCACTCTTTGCTGCGGGTCAGACTAAAGTCTGACCACCCACCTTGCCTCCCATGTCTCATGTCAGGAGCCGCTGACCTGGAGCATCCAGACCCTCCTTTTTTTAGGGAGTGATATTAATTTTAGGAGGCAAACCCACTGACCGTAAGCCCAGGTATACTCATGTCCTTGGGACCAGGAACTTACTTTCTGATCTCCGCTACAGTGGCTTTTTGCTTTGCAGGTTACAATATATGCTTTATTGTTTGCCATTGTGTTTGTTTTTGTTTCTCCTAGTTTTTTTGTTTTTTTTAAAAACTTTTTATTGTTTTTGTTAGTAACAAAAAAGCAATACACTTGAGTAGACATTTTGTGTGTATCTTTTGACAATACAACATCCCAATTTACACCACGGACAGAAACAACATATCGGTAATGTAGTCCATGGCCGGCATCAACCGTTCCCATTGCCGCCCCAACATCTCCTGCATCAATCTGAATCAGAGGTGTCATCATGTGGCGTCGGTGGTGGGTCACATATGCCGCCCCTGAATTTGTTCCATGCCCCCCATACCTTGTCCCACTTGCGGGGGCAACCCCGCCTAATAAACGCTGAGCGCTCAGCAAACATGGCCACGTCCATATCTCTCCCCCATGCAGTCAGTGAAGGCACCTCCCCCACCCCCCACTTTTGGGCTATGTTCCTCTTCGCCGTCATTATCCCCAGCGTGGCCCAGCTCTGGGCCTGGCGACTGAGGTCGTTGGGCTCCCACACATTCAGCAAGCAGCGCCGGGGCTCCGGCACCAACGAGACCCTGCATGCCTGCGACATTGTCCCCATCATCCGCTTCCAGAACTTCTGGATTACAGGACAGTCCCATGGTATGATAAAAAGTGCCTTCCTCCCCACAACCACGCAGGCAGAAGGGGTGTGGTGCTCTGCCCATTTTATGTAACAAATGTCTGGTATAGTATGAACGGTGCAAAATTCGGAGCTGCACCAGCCGCAGCCTTGATGGTATACCCGCCATTCCGGATCGTCAAATTCGCCGATCTCATCAGCTCACTTCACCCGCAAGGGCCCCATGAGGTCCGGCATGGTATTGATAAGCTTACGGTATGTGAAGGACGTAGCCTTCTTAGGTATATATTCCGTCAGCAACCTGTCCTCCAACGGGGATCCCTCTGGAACCTCCCCGCCGGGAGCCAGCTTTGCGTCAGGGCATGTTTGATCTGAACGTACAGGAACCATTCCGAGGGAGCCAGGTCATATTGCTGCTGTAAGCGTGCGAAAGGGATGACTGTCCCCTTGAGCCACATATCGCCTACCACCGAAATTCCAATGTTGTCCCAACCATCGAAGCCCTTACTATCCCTCAACCGTCCCAATTGCTTTGCATCCCAGAGCGGTGTGAGTTGCGTCCAAAACCCCCCGCCACCCCAATTTGGCCTGGGCCGCATGCCAGATAGACACAGTCTGTCGCAGGGGGCCAATCAACGTCGGGGCTAGTCTCCCATCATATAGCGGCGACAGTATGCCCCTCTCGCCCAATGTATCTCTATCCGCCTTAAATGCCGGATCCGACTGTGGCGCATGGAGCCATTGATTAATGACCTTCAACTGTGCCGCCCAGTAGTGGAGTTGAATATCCGGGAGCGCAATTCCTCCATCATACCACCCACAAACTAATTTAGACTGCGCAATTCGCGCCGGCCTGTTGCCCCATAGAAGACTAGAGACTTGCACCGCAATCGCACGGAAATAGGCCGGGGGAGCCGGATACGGTGTGTTCTCTAGCACGTATAAGAACCGTGGCAAAGCCATCATTTTGAAGAGTGCTGCTCTCCCCAACAGGGTCAGTGGCAGCGCTCCCCAGTGATGCACGTCCCGCTTGAGGCGGTCCATCGGGGGACACAGATTGCGCCGGAAAAACTCCGTCTGATCCAGCGTGATGTGGACACCCAAGTATTTGAACGATCCATCCGCCACATGGAGTGGGTACCCCCCGGCAACTGCGGGGGAGGGCCTTTCAGTACGAACAGGACGGACTTTGACCAATTAATCGTGTAGCCGGACGCTCTGCCGAAAACTTCACAAATATTAAGTAGTGCTAATATAGAACGTCTAGGGGAGGACAGATACAGCAACACGTCATCCGCGTACAGGGAGACGCGGTCCTCCCAGCCGTCGGACCACCTGAGGCCCCGTATCATGGGCTCCCAGCGTATCCAAGCCGCAAGTGGCTCAAGTACCAAGGAAAAGAGCAGTGGCGACAAAGGACAGCCCTGGCGCGTGCCACGCGTCAGGGGAAGTCCTCCGACATGTGTCCATTGGCCGCGACATGGGCCACTGGGTTAGTGTATAGGAGCCGAACCCAGGCGCAGAATTTGGGTCCAAAGCCCAGATGCAACAACACTGCAAAAAGAAAAGGCCATTCAACCATATCGAACGCCATTCGAGCGTCCAGAGAGAGAAGCACCGCTGGCTCACGCAACCGTTCCGCCCGGGCCAACACCCCGTGCAGTCGCCTCAAGTTATGGGATGTACTTCTGCCGGGCATAAAGCCTGACTGGTCTGGGTGCACAATCTCGGACAAGTGCGGCGTCCGTCTGCTGGCCAGCAGCTTCTCGAGGATCTTAGCCTCTGCGTTAAGCAGCGAAATGGGACGATAGGATGTACACTGATCGGCCGGTTTAGGTTTCTCCTAGTTTTAAAGTGGTTTGCATGCCTGTCAATTGCCAGAATTGCAACTATACATTTTACAATGGGGTGATTGCCATCAGTTATTGGTTAGTATAAGTTTGTAAACATCATTGAACTATTCCATCGTTCTCAGAGCTTTCTATTATTTAGATTCACATATGATGTGTAAGGATACAGGAAATACTTAAAAAATGTTTTGCACTCAGGTCTGGCTGTATTTCATATCTTAAATATCGTTGCATTGTACTGTAGATTGGCGTGCACTACATAACCTCCTTTGAGTTAGGTCTTCCTTATTCACATGATTCCATAGAGTCAAGGTGGCTTAGGAGTCCTACTTTCCATTTCAGACTACATACCTAGAGTCCTTGTTACTGTGGAATACCAGTACTTTCAACTCTAATATTAAAAGGCTGACAAGATGGCACAATCTTTAGTAGTTGGGCAAGCTTTTTATAGTTTTGCAGAGCAATGCTCAAGAAACCAAACTTCTTTAAGAAGGCATCTTCTTCCACATCACATGTAGGAATATTCTGGTCCTATTCATCCAGGAATAGTGCCAGCAGTAGAACCCACCTGCTGGTGGATTGGGAGTGCTGTTGGAATCTGAACAGAACTGACAAGACGGTCCCAATAGAGGTAGTAGTGTATGGGATAAAAGGGGTAGATCTGACCTGCCATTGCACTTAACCACAGAAGCTACAATTTCTATATTCAATTCCTTGGTACTCTTTCTTGTGATGTCAATAAGTAGCCTCCTGTTGCCTGGATTCGATTGCCGACTCAGACTAACCAAATTACTTTGAGGAGCGTGCAAGCACTCAAAATGAAAGACCATACATTTTCAAGCGCACATAGTACTGAGAATAGAGGTTGGTTTTCGACCCACCCTAATATAATTAACCCTACTGTAAATGTGAGCTCTTGCGGATAGTGGTTTGATGCTATCTTTGATTTTGTAGTTGCTGTATTAAGATTAGGGTTACCAACTTCAGGCTTTTAGAGATGCCACTTAGCAATCATACTTGTGATCACTAACCACTGAGAACAGCATGCTCACACTGGTGCATGTAATTAGGTGTCCGTTAGTCAGGTATCCTGAGAATTCTTGCATAGCAGGTTCACTGCTCCATTTCATACACTCGTGGATCACTGCAAATGGCAAAAATTGAAGAAATTGCAATTGCAGGCTTTCATTAGGTACATCAATGCCCCAATCCCCCACTTGATACTTCAGAAGGAGTTTTTCTGTGTTATTGTGGCTGCCCCAATATCTACCCGCCACCTCAGATGCCGTCAGATATTGCCACTGTCAGTGCTTGCTAGCACTTTTTTGTTGTAAAAGCAAAGCTACTGGCCAGACGTTAAACTGTTGGCCCATGGTCTAAATGGTGGGCAGTTGTACCAACATCTGACCATTCCCTGACAAGATGCAAGTCTGCCATGCTCTCAGGCTTCAAGGAGGTATGTTACTTGTCCAGTTTGCCATTCATGATACTTCTCTCCCTACAAAAACCCACAGGTCTCCTAAATGTGTCACAAAGTGAGGATTCACAGTTCCTTCCTCCCACATGCTAGGAGGGCTGCCCAAAACTGAGAATGTATGCTTTTCTTGCAGAATTAAATTGTTTGCATTTTGATGGGTCAGCCCTCCTCTGTGCCTGTTTGAAGACCCCTTTAGATTGAGATTTGAATCTTTTTTATCGCCATTAACTGGTTGTGGGCAAACGTCTAGCAATGTAGTGGGGCAAGAAAAAGAAGTGGCTTGATGAACTCTAGCTAGAGCTTCCAGACCACGCTAGGTGCACCCATTACAGATAGAAGGTGCTCCAAATGCTCCTCTGGGTATACTTAGTTCCCCCATTCATTGGCCATAAAAGCATTAGAGGAATACAGTCCAAAGCTTCAGAGTCAGATGCAGGCAGCTGCTTTCAATGTTGAATGACAAACATTATTTCAAAAGTCATAAATCTCTTCATTTATTGCTCCTGATGGATACACTGACTGTGGAAAATGCACAATGCCAAGAGCATTCTGTCAACCAGGATCTGTAAATTGACTCCGGATGATGGGTTTTTTGTTGCCACACTGTTGAACATAAGAGTGAAAAGTGTTCTGAGACCTGCACTAAATGCCACCAAAAGGTGAAAGTGATAAAAATGAAAGCAGTGAGCATAAATATGAATCTAACATTATAAGCATAACCTTAATGGTCAAAAGCAGTCTAGCTATGGTTAATAAAAGATTCTCTGGCACCAAGGGTACTTCGATAGAGGCTGAAACATCTAACCAAAGTTCTCTTCTGCGATAAGTGGGGAGAGGAGTTAGCCTAACGGCTAGGGTGCTCGACCTCGGACCTGGGGAACTGGGTTCGAGTCTCGGTAATGATGCTGAACATCCTGTGATTCTGGGCAAATCACTTAATCTCCCCGTGCCTAACAAAGAATGAATGTGTGTCCTAATGTAACGTAACTAGTGCTATGTAAAGCGCTCTGATACCTGATTGGATTCGGGTCAAGTTCGTGCTATATAAAACTCCGCAAAAAAAAAACCAGGGTTCTTGGCTAACTTAGCCTGGTGGGGGTTAGGACAAATGCAGCATCTAATGCAGGATACGCACATTCTAGGCTTTCAAGGCTTCTCACTCCACTGATATCTAAGAGACTACCCTCAGGGCTGTTGCTACTCTGTTCCAGTAGGCTTTCCAGCATTTTGCACCTGTCACATGCACAGATATGCACAACTGTGACTAGGCAGGCTCTTCACCATCCATGCTTCAGAAATCTTAGTTCAGAGACTCCAGAAATTCTGGAGAAGTTTCAAGGTAGAAATTCCAATCCACCAGTTCTGAAAATCCACTCTATCCTAGATCGTTCTCGGCTATTAAAAAGACTCAGTGCAAGCTCAGGTTACAAGGAGAGACTCTTACCTCAAGCTGGTTCATTGAGCAAATGCTGAGCTTCATATAGAGTTCTTCATTCAAGCAACGCAACTACCATCTCCACTTTCATGTACATGTCACCCTAGTTGATGAATTAGTGAAAAGGAACTGACAAGTTAAGTCTGAGTGGCGGCATCAGAGAGGGGCAAGGAACCGAGGGGGTGGGTGAATGCAAAAGAGCATCTTGATTCATGCATCACTGCTGCAGGAGGGGTTGTGTAATGCCTTACCTTGGTGGGTAAATGTCCTATATTCCAGAAGAAAGGGGTTTGGGGTTTTAGAGTACAGAGGTCACAATGGTGATTAACATGTATTTTCATCCTGTAGAGTGTCTGACTATTTCTGGAATTGATGCTATTGTTCCACTTCTATTTACAGCTACAAGAAGTTCTTACCCAAGTGTGTCAGGGCAAAAATCCAAGACTACCATATTTTGACACGAAAAAGAATCCGGTACAGATTCCGCAAATTTATTCAACAGTTCAGCCAGTGCAAGGCTTCTGCCAGAGACTTGAAACTTAAATATCTCATAAATCTGGAAACGCTTCAGCCGGCTTTCTACTCAGAACGTTTTGAAATAAAAGAGCCGGGCAGAGATCCTTCGGGTGAGGAGATCTTTACAACCATTGTAGTAACTGGAAACGGTGGAATTCAGTGGTTGAGAGGGAAGCATAAAGACAAGGAAATGCTGGCCGACCAGGTAACTACTCACATTTTAAAATCCTTTTGTTTAATTAAAAGGTTTTGTAATATGACAACGAAAGCAATGTTTTTGAATTGCAACTAAAGCAGCAATACCAGTGACGGAAATACTATAAACGTGGTATTTGCCCCACCCACTCAACAAAGCATTTCTTAGTTGGTACAGTGTACTGCAATGTTTCAAAAGGGATGTTGAAATATCTAGTAGATGCCAATTGTTCTTCACCCCTTATTTACAAAGTCAGCAGTATAGACTTGATTGCCAAAGAGTGAGCCAGTGTTGGCATGAAGAATACAAATGTGTAGCTAAACCTAAACAAAATGGTTTCCTCATTTGTTGCAAATATTTAGGATTGTTTTTATGGAAATTATTTGTTTCCTTTCCCTTGATTGCTGTTCTAAGGCACAATATTCATTGGCATGATGCGGGTTGATGATACGTTATTCATGAACTGATCCTAAAATCTTGATTTGCTAAACCATCCACAATTCCATTCCTCATGTTATGTAAAATGAGACTGCAATCATTAAGTCACTCTGTGATGATTACAAAATCAGTGGCCTGGATGAGTCTCATACTATATATTAGGAACATAGGTTTGTAAGGATTTCAATGAATATTGGTACTAGCTATGCTGATTTCGATTCTAGAGGTAATCAATTAAGGCTAGAATGTACCATCCTAGGGCATTAGATGCTCGTAAAAGAAGGTAGCAAATTAAAAGCCGGGGAGGCCTTCCCACTGATTTTATGGTGAATTGATCTACTTATCTGATGGATACAAAATCTCCTTTCTTTATCTGTGGAGTACTTTAGTTGTCCAGGTCAGTTGGCTCTCTCAGTAACACCTTATGGTTTCAAATTATTTGAGAATTCCAAAGTCCACTCTTGTGTCACTTCTAGATAACAGCAGAGCTGCCCAGTAGAATCTTGAAGTTCTCTTTTGAGACCGTCCTGCTATTCATTGGATTTCAAGCCAGACCAGCACATTTAACATTCAAGATATGATGTGAGGTTTATGTCCCCTGGTTGATCCATACAGCGTTAACATGGCCTCAGTCACAGAGTTTAACATGGATGCCATTCGTTTTTACCCTGCACAGTATTCTGGGAAAGCTACTGTTTTTCCCCTCTGGTTTGCTGCAGGGAACTAACATTACCAGTCTCCTTTTGGGTGAAATGTATCACTTTGTATGGTCACTCCTGTCCTGATGGCACCGGCAGCCCAACTGTGCTTTTTAAGTCTGCTTTTAAAAGGGAAGTGAGTCTCCTAAACATTGATCCTTAGCAGGCTTCCTCCAGTACTATCTTGAATTCTTAGACCTTCCTAATTACCAGGCAGAAAGCTTTTGTCTTTCTTAACCCAGCATAGACATAATGTGAGACCATCCAAATGCGCCATACAAATGATGTTAATGTACATAAGGAAGGGTGTGTGAGCAATCTGAGATTAAAGATTTGGAGAGACTACCTCCTTCTTTTAAGCCATTCTTTAATACTGGGTCCTCAATCAGGCTCAAACTGTATAACATCATCCATTGAGCAGTTGCTACGTTGTCTTACACCAGTTTCATAGTGATCGTGCTGAGTTCTTAAGTGTTACCAACTGAACAGAAGATTTGCAGAATTTCCAGGCTGATGTTGCCTTTTATATACAGCTATTCTTCATACCTTACACCTTATTACAATTAAAGACCTGCAGTCGCTAAGTTCAATTAATGCCAGTTCACCTTGCAGAAATACCTGTGAAAGGCTATTTGGAACAATAGTTAGACTTAGATTACAGTTCATCAGTTACCCCCACTGGCTGTACTAGATTATTTGTCTAAAATTGAGAACAGGCTTGAATTCATTTTAGGTCAAGCTGTAGCACCTGCTGACAAATTGATGACCCAGGGTTAAGGTGTAAATGTGGATTCGTTTCATAAAATAATTTGTGGCACGCACCATTCTTTTAGTCAAGAAGATTGTATTGAGGCTTTCGAAAAGTTAAAATAGTGCTAATTTTGAAGACTTTATGACAGCCATATGGTTGCAATCACATGTTCTCGTCATCAAAGAGGAAAAGTTGGTTGTAATCTGAGTGTGGTTCATATCCTCTTCTGTATCATGCTGACCTTGTTATATCTCTCTACTGTCGGTCATTGGACTCAAGAACTAATGTTCCCATGCTGTGTGGACAGCTGTCATTTTGTTTTTACCACATTTTCATGCATTACCCTTGTGTTTTTCTTCAATTAAATTCAGTTATCTGAGAGTCTGGTGAGGATATTCTTTGATTTCTTTTGATTTTCTAGTAGCAGAACATGAGGTTGTATAATGTATGCCTTATTGTTGTGATAATTAAAAGGTCTTTTTTCTTTTACCATAGTCGTACCATGAATTTCCATAATGTGTCTTGCATGAGGGAGGATTATTAATGATGCTATTGGAGTAACTTGCTTCCTAGCAGTTTCGACCGGGCCAGTGAGTGACTTGCTTCACTTAATTGTCACTCTCTAACTGAGTTGGACATTGGGCAGGCCGTGGGGCAGGTGAGGTTGTGTGAGAGTGAGACTGACTGAGCTGTCCCGTCGACTCAACTAGAGTCTCAACTGTACGACTCCCCTTGTGGTGTCGCTGGTCGTTGTGGCTCCTGTGAGCTGCAGACCCTGGGCAAACTTCTAACAGAAGCAACAAGTAAACTAAGAATAGATTATCTGTTTTTGGAGTTGACAAAAGATTTTCAAATGCCTTGCAAAACTTCAGAAATTATTGTTGAAGAGCACACATTTCAGGTTCACCCCTTCCAGTGGTTTACCACCAGTGGGGTAATGTGAATAACACATTAATTGCCATTGTTTTATGTCAAACACTACATCCATATAGCCACAACATGTGCATGCTAGTCAGTAAGTGCTGGTGCACTGGTCAACAAGACATTGTCTATTTTGAGCAACCAAAATCAATGGGGGATGGATCACTTATATCTGCAACCAGGGTCCGGGGGTTCTAACCGTCAGTACTTAAAAACCCCTCATTCACGTAAACAGGTAGTTTGGCGGTTTATCTTGATTCTCCGCCTGTATCAGATACGTGACAGCATCATCATTGGGTCTCTTTTTGTATGCTTCCTCCACCTGGAGTGAACCACTGGTTATTTCAGTAGTGATCAGTGATGGGTGACGAGTGAAAGTGCTCAATTGAGGTGAGTTGGTTAAAAAGTGACCCTCGGACTACCTAAACTGTAACTTTATTCAGTTCGGTGTATGGGGAGAGTCTAAAAACTGTGTTGTGCAAAAGGGACCTATTCGAGTCATTTGCACTCAATCAGATGGTCAACATATTTCAGCCCCTTGGGGTGCCCCTGAGGGGTAGGGGGGGCTTTCTTCGGGACCTAGAAATCAATATAGGAGATGACTAAATGTCCTATTCCTAAGGTATATGTTCAGAATAATAGTTATCTGAATGTAAGGTCAATAGTACCTCACGGAGTCCTAATTAGGGCTTCATCTGTAAAACTGACAGCGCTGCGCCTTGCTCATTCAGCAGGCTGCACGACTTGTGCTGACGCAGGTTTTGTTAGTTTGCTCCGCTTTTGTAGCAGTGCAGCAGTTTTAAAAGCATTACAAAGTTCCTTGTAACTAAGGCAGTTTTCGGGCAACAATAAAAGTGGTAAGCTAACTCTGGTGATTTATTAATGTACCTGCCAGAGAGAGAGAGAGGGGAGTTTTGTCTAGTGGCAACACACACACACACATTATGAACTGTAAGTAGTAAAAAGATCTCTGTGACGAAACCCACTGACCTATCTACAAAACTGTGATAGCAAGCACATCAAACCTCTACACTGGGAGTAATTTTAAAGTGCACCATCTTTGTGACCCAATTAAGTGAAGCCAGCAAAGGCATTGCATAAAAAAGGGTTCTTTCGCTACTTCCAGGGGCTTGCTGATGGCCGAGAGGCATCACAGCACGCTCGTGCAGCTCATTGCGTGATGGCATGCGTCTGGTCGCAGGTGGTGGCAACTGCAGCAGGCCTGCCAAGTATCACGCACGAGGCGTGACGCTAACGCATTTCAGTGTGGTGTACCCGCATCACTGCACTGAAATGCATTGTCACGCATTTTTGCCACTCACTGACCGCACTCTGCTGACAGCGCTGAAACCGGCTGGCTACGCCAGGTGCTAGTGCGTGTGCCGGCGCCTCTGACACATGTGTGCTCCCCGGGCCACAGCAGACTTCACCTGCCACACAGAGCAGAAACAGTTCATTTTAAGATCTGCTCTCAGTGCTGCTGCAATGTTACCACTCTGAACAAAGCTGTCAGCGATCCGCGCTGCTCACCGCTTGGGGCTGGTTCAGCTGCGCGCCACTAGCAAGCTCTGAATACATTCACCCGTAGCATTCTCAATCACGTGCGCAGGTCAGGAGAGTGCAGTGATTTGCCCAATGGCTGCGCAACCGAGACTGAGTAAAGTTGAATTTAGCAGCAATGCGCCATGCACGGAGTTGCTTCTGGCAGGTTTGGGGACTGGCTTGCTGCAGAGCAACAATGTAACAATATTACCCGCTCGGCATTCCTGATAGATGACATCACATCAGTGAGAGCGCTGTCGTGAGCGGGTGGTTGTGAGAGGAAGGTTGCACTGGTAATGGCAGGCAGAGCTCAACTCCGTGGTGAATTTTAAAATAAATGAAAATACAGATACCCGCGACCGCCCGTAGCTGACCGCGGACCACGGCAGCCGATGGAACTCTCGTTTATTGCTGAGAGTCCCTTTGAATCATGCCCGGAGTCCGGATGACGTTTGACACGGGAGTCGTTGTGGCCACGAGGTGGGCCATACCTAATTGCTGTGCCACTCTCGCCTCGCAAAGTGAGTAACTGCTTTTCAAGTGATCCTAGTGTAATTCGATGCAATAGAGAAGCACACAAGCAGCAGGGATGGCAGAGAGGGGCACTTGACCCACTGTATGCATATAGGCTCATAGGGCCCCCGACGGGGTAGGGGCGCTGGCAGACGGATGGTGCATCGATCATCAGTAGGAGAGCCTGAGATTAGTGTGTGTTAGGAGAGCAGCAGTTCAGTGAAAGGGAGAAAGAAGGAGGGGGTAGCTGTGAGGCCCAACAGTAAAGTCACCCTTGCTTAGCCTCTCTGGGTTCCGATGGACACCAAGGGTGCAGGGGCTCAACCCACTGTTAAGTATAGGCCGATCGGAGGCTCTGCAGTTGGTAGATGGATGGAGCATTGGCCAGTAGGGCATTCTTTGAGAAGATGGGAGGGAGCTGAGCCGGGTCCTGAAAACTGAAGATGCAGTTAGTCTGCCTCCTTGGGGTACAGATCCAAAGGGGTTAACAACAGCAACAAACGCACTGCAGCGCACAGGGTCGTGTCATTTAAATAACCCTAGTCCCCTGTCCAAATTACGCAGATGGAGCAACGTTTGGTAAAGATGGCAGCAGCTTTGCAGACGGACGTTGTCACACATGACCAGTGTGCACAGCTGTTCTGTGCTCACCTGATTGCTCCATTTGATTTGACCGGAGTTTTAACCAACGCTTTGCAGACTCATCCCCGCAGTCCACCCGGGTCTAACTGCGGATCGGTGGTAATGTACCCACCTCCTTTTGCACATTTGCTGGCCTTGGTGAGGGCCACTGACCTCATGTCAGCCAATATCCCACGCTCGTCGATATATCTGCCACATTCCAATGGCACTAGACAGATTCCTTGCCCCTAAGCAAGTTTCAAGCAACAATAAAAATGTCAAGAAAACAGTAACTGGTGATTAATGGACCGCCTGGGTATCCTTTGAGTTTTGTCTAGTGGAAATTTTACACAGAGGGTTAATATGCCTGCTGCAAAACACGAGCACCGTGCAGCTCACAGAAATGCATATAATTGAACTAGTTCAGTGCCTTACTGCTTTTGTTGGAGAGATCCTTTTAATAGTTCAAATTTATAAATTAAAATCCTAATGTAGCACAGTGAGCTATAAACTGTTATCAAACAGCTGCTTGCTAACTGCAAGATATAGGTTCAAGAGTTGATTTCTCCCGAGTCTTTCATTATCCCAATGTTGCAAAATGGTTCATTTGGTTAGAAATCCTTTCTTATTAGTAAAGAGAACCCCCACAAATGGTGACACATTTTAAATTCTGAGATTCTGCTTCTCCAGACAAGCACTCTTATACTATACCCAGTATAAATTACCTATGACTCCTTTTCTACACCTCTTATGTAACATTTCCTATACACTGCTTTGCACACATGACTCATTGTCTTTGTGTGAAGTAAAGTGCTCTGACCTCCTACACTGGTATGAGTAGCTCTAAAAAACAAAACAAAAGCATGTGAGAGAGTGGTTATGGAGAAGTGTGGGTCACTGTTAAAGGGTGGTAAATCGCAATCATCTAAATTGCTTGATTTTGCTCGGGTGAAAGTGTCACTCATAGTTGTTGAAATGTCGCACATAATTACACTGAAATTATGAAAATGTCACACATAGCAATCTGAATCCTTGGCAGCTATGCTGCAGTCACTAGGCATTGGGTGACAGGCTGTCGTGTGGGCTAGATCCGTAATGTAACCACGTAGCTCAAACGTTCATCTTTCTAATGTTAATAATACGAAGTCTGCTGGTTATTAGGTGCGCCTATTTCTAAATCTACGATACGCAACTTTACAGTGTCAGCTGTAAACATGTTTATTATTATATCATTAAAAATAACCATTATAATAATGCATTATTAGCAGCTGACAGCTTAGCTATCCCTCAAAGTTTCCAAACTCTCAGACCAGGAGCATGTGAAATCTCCCGCGTTACGCACTCAAATGCTAGAATTTTAAAAACCATAAAGTAGAAAATGGAGGCAGCCAAAACTAATGATGCAACAAAACTAAAGACTGGACTGGAGGGCCTCGTGTGGGGTTGCCAGGGTCATTATACGTCTGGCCTGTTAAAAGTAACAGAATAGCTCTTTTATTTAAGTGAAGTTCCCAAAATGCACTCGTGATGCAAGTTGAAGTAAACGTTTTACATATGCCAAACACCGAACTGCTTTTGCGACATTTTTGCTACTTGTGTGATAAGGCATTAGTCAGACAAGCTTTGCTTCAGTGAATTTCATATCAAGTTCTTGAAACCCGTTACAAGAAAAGTTAGAAAACTGAATTTTTCCCATAGTTTCTCTTTTTTTTTTTTTTATTGGACGTCAGCATAAATAGTGCAAACTTACTTAAACATTTCAAACAATAGTTACACAGGGGGCTATGACCTTATTGTTCCGAAATATTTCAAATCAATAATTGGTTCTTATAGTTGTTAGTACCTCCAACATATTTCCCCTTCTTCCTTTGCTGGTGAAAACGCCTTTATTATTAATTGGAGCAAAATCCTTTTGCTGTAGTCTTTTAACACCCAAGCAGCAAGAATAATACAAAACGGAAAATTCCTCCATATTTTAACAAGAGGAAAACTTTGGAGATGGACATCTTAATAGAGAAATTTGTATATGCGATGTCCAACAGCATGAGGTGGAAAGGAAGTGCGGAGGAACAACATGCCTGCTGGAGAGCTGTGTGTGTAACCAGCAGGCCACCCATCCGAGTGGGTGGCCTGCTGGTTACACAGCTCAGAGTGTAATGCGCCTGCTACAGAGCTGTGCGACTTCTAGCTTATATGTGACTATCCCATTAAGATAGCTCAGAGAGTTAATGCTTCTTGCTGGCAGTTTCCAGGTCCACTAAGTGTACAGGGATATGGCAAAGCACTACTAGCAAAAGGATGTGGTGAAGGACCGCAATCCTGGCAGAGGTAACTCAGCAATAAGCTGGGCAGTCGTTACTGTTATTAATAAAAGCGCCAAGTAACGAAAGCTTTTGTGTGTTATAGGAGTAAAGACGCTCACCTTCAGCCAGGACTAGAAGTACCTTGAGGATGCAAGGGGGTGGGCCACAATACTGATGAGGGGCTGCTTCAGGTGCAAGCAGAGGGTGGTCTGGGTTACTGTTTCCCGGGACACGGGTGGTCAGGTGCTGATGTTTGCTGTTGTAAGTTGCAGCAGTGCTGTAGCGCTCTTCAGTTATCAAGTCCAGAGGAGTGGATTATAGATCAGGAGATTGGACCATCAAGTTGGTGACATGTATATTGTTAATTTCCGTTCTTGCTTATAAATCATTCCAAGCCTTGGTATCCAATGGCGTCAAACTGGAGTAGTGAAAGGACTACTATTGTTGTTGCTCTTATCAGTCTGAAGGCAACGACTTTCCTACACATGTTTTCACGGATGCACCCTGCACTCATGACTATGTCTTGCTAAGCATGTCACCAGATTTCCACTTCAATCAGGAGCGCTTTCTGCAAATGTTTTCCAAAACTCAGGTTTTGTGTAACTCACAGAAAAAAACTTTGGAATCTTCCATTGGCTCTGAAGGAAAAATAGTGAGATGTAAGAATCGGTAAACCTTACTCATAATAGCAATGCAAGTAGTCCTACTCCTATGCACCTCTTCTTCAAGATTTCCCACCTGCTATCCAAGCTCTCCATTTATAAGAGAGTCTTATATTGGTGTGAGCAAATAAAGCAGGAACTGGGGACTGGGAAGCCACTGGACATGTGTCAATGTGGGAGATAGGTTATTGGTTAGAACAAGGCCTCCTGCTTTATAAAAGTTACAATTTGCTGTGCGTAGGTCTCCGGTCACCTAAAATTCCAGAATGGACACCTCCGGATTCTAGGGGAAGAGCTAAAGTATGATGAAGCGTTTAAGAGAGACAGCACAGTGGTGAGAAACTTGAACCCCTCTTCACCCCACCCCCGTATGCAAGCGGAAGGCTAGATGTCAACTGATCTACAGGTATTTATTAAAACAATACTACAAATTGTATAAGAAGTGTTTATAAATGCATAGCAATGTACAATTAGTTTGATGAAGTTTAGAACAAATTAATCTTTGGGTATCATGCCAGTGTTATAGTAGCAAAATAGGTTTAATAATCAATCCAAATTGTGAAGAACAAAAAAAAGAGTCGACCAAGGTACAGCACAAGGATTGACAGTGCTCCTTTAACAGAAAATGGCCATCTACAGAGTCGTATGCAGTAATTTTCTGTTTCCACTTGGTTATACCTTTAGGTCTTTACTCTACCACTGTGTGTAAATAGAAGCCACTGGTAAATTTGTTTTTGAGAATGTACTGAGTTGGGTCTTTCGGATAAAAATAAATGAAAACATGAGAGTGAAATGTTAGTTGGGGACTCAATTTCAAAAACTAGAAGCTGCTGTTTTTTTTTTTCGCTAGGCTTTTTAATAACCATATTCAATGTTTATTGCAGGATTTGCAGACATACTGTGACTTTCCTGATATCATAGATGTCAGCATCAAGCAGGCAACTAAAGATGGCTCTTCAGAGAGTCGTGTTGTCACCATAAACAAACAGGACAGCAAGACTCTGGTAAGATCATTTAGATTGAATTCGCTCTTCTGGTTGCATAGTGTTAAACTGTCTAACTGTGAAAACAGTGCACATTGGTGTGGGGATTGGTAACTGAATTGAAGAGTGTGATCAGTTTTGCGAATAATAAAACCCTTTGTTTTGGGTAACCAAGACTTTACACTGATAATGTAATACTCTTAGTCAATGGACCACTGCTGTCTCCATAATTTCACTTTTTTTGTGCGTGCGGAGACCAAGGTTCAAAACTACTCGTTGAATTCCTCCTGCTACCATCTCTCTCACACTCCTCTTTACTCCTCAAGGTCAGGCTTTGTTTGCAGCCGGCATGCTTATTCAACTGATAATTTGAATTGAATTTCATGCCTAGATCATGTGAAATACTCACCAACACTGTGTGGCCTTGCGCACCACACTGAATAACCTTTCTCACCAGCATCTGGTGGCCTAATACATTAACAGGTAGTCCCTGACCTAGGAGGTCAGGGTCATGTGTTTTAGGATTCATCTTTTTGTTTGTCAAGTATGATGCTTTAGTCATCAGTGCTTTGTCCAGTTCTGAGGAAGGATTTGCACCCTAAAATTATGGTAATCTATTTGGATGTTGCCCTAATACTTGTACATGCACTATGGTTGAATGCTCTTTTGAAGCAATGCAGGTTTATATTTATTATATTCTGGCAGTTCTGGTCCTTTTTCAGGGTTGCATAAAAAGTTGCATAACATGAGTAGTTATTTTTTATTTGACGAAAAGTCTACATGGGAAAAGATGGTACTAAATAGAGCACTTCAGCTAGAAAAATGTATCTTATCAATATTTAACTGAAACTGGGATCCTGACCCATCCCTGAAATGATAAACATTTAAGACAAGAGATATCTCTACATATGGGGCAGTGGTGTGGGGTATGACAGACGTAGGACCTCAACAGAGATTAGAGGATGCTTTTGTCAAAAAATTATTATCGCTCCCTCGCAGTTGTGCCAGCTTGTTCTGCCACTTGGAGTTGGGTTTATCCTATATTATAGACTCCATCTGTGTGGTGGCACTATTTTTGGGCACTAGATTTGGAGGAGGGTGACACTAAAATTGAATCAGTCAGTATTGAGGGACTGCCTAAAGCTGGATTTTGCCCTCAAATACACTGGTTACATTATGTTAAACTAATCTTTAAGGATCTGGATTTTCAGGCTCTGTTAGATTCCCCCTCTAGGTAGGTGTGTCGAATTTCCTCAGTCACAGTTAAAACAGGCTTTTCTGGAGAGAGCCACCACAGTTAGATGGGAGCTAAACAAAAATAAACATACAGTGGGCTTATTCCACATATCCTCTCCCACAAAGTCTGGAGCACAGTCATATTTGGCATTTGTCCTTAACCCACAACACTGCTACATGTTGACTAGATTATATTTGAACTATATTCCACTCATGTTGTGCTTCCTGACAAAGACCTCTTCAGTAAAGGATTTGCCCCTTGTCCTTGTGATGGGGAATTGACTCAGTCGGACCTTCACATCTTGTTTTTTGTCCAATCTACGCTTTTCCGAGAAAACGATTTTTAGGACCCTTTCTGCATAGTCTTAATTGTACCCAGTGTTTACCATCTCTCATACTGATTCAACAGTTATACCGCACTTTGGTGCGCCATGCTTTGGCATAGTTTCTGTGACCCTCCTAGGCGCTCAATGCAGTTCAATGATATGTGTGATTGAGTGATCAATAGATGATTTTATTGGACAATAAAACTGGGGATTTTGTCATCCCCCAGCATGATATATTGCGATAATTATTTAAAAAACTTTGAATCTGGGGGTTGGTAATTTAATTTAATCTAACGTAAAAAGCATAATATTCAATAGTTATTGACTGATAACATTTTTTTTTTTTGATAAACTTCTTTTTATTGTGTTTTGCGGCATAAAGAACAATATCAGGAATAATATACAGCAGTGCAGTGAACAAGGCATCAGTACCTGCAATCAGGAAAGCATCAACAGGCAATTGCAAAGACCCTCCCGTCCCCTCCCATCCTCCGTCACCACCCTCTGCGCCCCCACCCTTCAAAACAGGCCCCCCAACCATTTACCCCATATCTTGCGGAATTTTTTTGGGCAGCCCCGTGCAGCGTATAGCGACCGCTCCTGGGCCGCACACCAATCCACCCCTCTACTCCAGGTAGCCACTCTGGGCGGGTCTGGCTGTGACCACACTGCCGCTATATCTCTCTTAGCCACCATAAGGGCAGTGGCGAGGAAGTACTTCTCGTTACGGGACCCGTCCATCCCGTCCATGATGCCCAGCAGGGCCATTCTAGGCTCGTGGGGAACCTCCCAACCCAGGACCTCCGCTAGCTCGGCTTCGATCGCTGCCCAGTAGTCCTCCAGACGGGGACAAGACCACACCATGTGGAAAAAGTCCGCCGGAACCACCCCACAGCGAGTGCAGGAGGCGTCCACGCGGAGGCCCGCACGATACAGGCGGTCCGGGGTCAGATAGGCAGTGTGGAGGTAATAGAGTTGGATAAGCCGCAGCCTAGCGGAGGTGGTAAGCGACCGAGGGCCCATAAGGGCGTCCCTCCAGTCCGCCTCATCCAGGGGTCCCACCCAGGCCTCCCATCGCTGTTTTAGCCCGCTCCAGTCCACCGGGGTATTGTTAATCAGGGATTTATAAATGCGGGATATGCCCCCCTTCCCAAGATACCCCAACATCACCTGGGCCTCAGGCGGACTATGGGAAGGCAGTCTGGAGTCTAGAGGGACGTGAGCCCGGACCGCGTGGCGCAATTGAAGGTAGCGGTAGAATTGAGAAGGCTGCAGCGAGAAGCGGGTCTGAAGCTCCTGGAAGGAACACATGCGGCTTCCACGCCATATATCGCCCAGACAGGAGATACCGAGAAGATCCCACTGCCGAAAGCCCGCTAGTCCCACCACCTCCCGCAGCCACGTCCCATGCCAAAGCGGAGTGAGTTGCGTGGACGTCCCCGACCATCTGGTGTGTCGCAAGGCCGCGCGCCACGCGAGAAAGGGAGCCCGGACGACGTCGGGGAGTGACAGGGGGATCGTTGTGCCATAGAGCATGTTTTGGATGGAGGAGAACCCGAGGCAGTGCACCTCGAGTCGATAAGCCGGGTCGCCCCAACCACCCGAGAACCAGTCGTGGATCACCAGTAGCTGGGTGGCCAGATAGTAAAGGTAGAGGTTAGTCATGCTCAGGCCGCCGTCGTAGGAGGGGACCCTGCAGCGATCCCAGGCCATCCGAGGCCTACCACCGCCCCAAAGGAATTTGGTCACCATCTTATCCAGGTCCCGGAACCACGGGCGCGGAAAGGGGCATGGAGTGTTTTGTAGCATGTAAAGAAACTTGGGGAGGATCATCATCTTATATAAGGCGACTCTCCCTAGCGGATTCAATGGGAGGGCCTGCCACCGGAGCATATCTGATCTGGTTTTGTTGACTACTGGAGCCACATTGAGGGCCCAGCAGAGTTCCGGAAGGAGGGTGACCCAGATCCCCAGGTACTTAAAGGAGAGTCTCCGGAGGGGAATATCCGATTGCCAGTCGAAACATTCCCGCGACGGGTGTAGCGGGACTAGAACTGATTTTTTGGGGTTCAGATGGAGACCCGACGCCTGGCCAAACCGATGGAGGATCCGGCGGACCCGGGGCCCCGAGGTCGCTGGATCGGAAAGATCGAGGAGGACATCGTCCGCGTATAGGGCGATCTTATCGGGGGCCACATCTGGCCATTCCCATTCGCGAAGAACGGGATCTGCGCGAATCAGCACCACAAGGGGTTCCATGGCCAACGCGAAAAGGAGGGGCGAGAGCGGACATCCCTGGCGCGTCCCCCGACCTATGGGAAACGGGCGAGATAGAGCCCCGTTGACCAACACACGGGCTCGCGGGTGCGCATACAGGACCGCTACCATGGCACGGAACCGGAGACCGAAGCCCATGCGCTCCAGGACGTCATCTAAGTACGCCCATCCCACAGAGTCGAAGGCCTTTTCAAAGTCGACCAAGAGGAGGGCCAGATAGGGGGAAAGGCGGCCGCGGTGCGCCATCGCAAGATGTAGGCGCCGCAGGCAGTGTCTGGTCCCCCGCTCCGGCATAAAGCCACATTGATACGGGTGAGCAAGCGACGGGCGCAACCGCTGCGCCAGGACCGTAGCATAGATTTTGAGTTCGGTGTTGATAAGGGATATCGGCCGGTAGTCGGAGCAAGACCGCGAGGGAGGCTGTGTCTTGGGGAGGGCAACTATGGTTGCTGTGTCCGTCTCGGGCCGGAACGAGCCCGTCTCCACCACGGCTGCAAAGAGGTCCCGAAGCCTCTGGGCCAGCGTCTCACGATAGTGAGCGTAGTACTCCTGGGGGAACCCGTCGGGTCCCGGGGTCTTCCCAGGCGCCAGGCGGCCGATAGCCTCCTCAATCTCCTGCAGCTCGATCGGCGAATCAAGGGTCTCAGAAACCTCAGGCTGCAGCCGCGTAAGCAACTCCTCTAGGGAGAGCGTGGACGGCCTGTGGCGGTACAGCTGGGAATAATAGTCAGCGAACGCCTGGGCTATCGCCACCGAGGCCGTGTGAATGCCACCCGCTGGGTCCGCGATGGCCGGAATGATCCTTCCCGCCCGGGGATAGGTCGCCAGTCGGTGGAGAAGAGTGCCGTTTTTGTCTCCCCAGCCGTAAACCCGGGCCACCGAGGAGCGCCATAGAATCTTCGCCGCCTCCAGGGAGTGTAGGCGAATCTCTTCCCGCAGGAAGGCCAAGCGACGAGACCGTGCGGCATCATCCAAGTCCCCCAGACTGCGCTCTAGTTCCAAGGCTTGGGCTTCGCATTCCGCGAGCTTCTGGGATTGGGCCCGCCGTTGGCGTTGCAGATGCCCCTTAGCGGCGCCCCGGACAGTCGCCTTGCCGGCCTCCCACATGACGGCGGGGGAGATGACAGAGCCCTCGTTATGAGAATAATAGTCGGCTATTTCGCCCCCGACCGCCTTCCGAAAAGCCTTGTCGTGGAGGAACCAGGCGTTCAGACACCACATCGGACGGGCAGAGAGGGGGGGGGGGCCGAGAGCGAGGAGCACAGGCGAGTGGTCCGAAAGGCCCCTCGGGAGAATGCGTACATCGCGCACCCCCGCGCAGTCGGTGGATGGTACGAAGATGAGGTCGATCCGGGCATGAGAGTGATGGGCCGCCGACGTGTGGGTGTATTGGCGCGCCTGCGGGTGCCAGATCCGCCAGACATCGCAGAGGCCCTGCGATTCAGCCCAGGATGAGAGCTGTTTTGCACGGGCGACGCGGGTCGGGGAGACCGGGCCCGTCGAGTCCAGGTGGGGCGAGTAGACAGCGTTGAAGTCTCCGCCGAGAATGAGGGAGCCCGCCGGGAGTGTCGGGAGGAGACCCACTGCGTGGGAGAGGGCCGACGGCAAGAGGGATGGCGCCGCGTAAAGGGACATCAGGGTAAGGGACCGCCCCTCCAGATTGCCAGAAACCACCACTACCATACCTTGGGGGTCCAAGTGCACCCGGGTCAGGACAAAGGGGAAGGACTTGCGGAGCAAAAGGGCCACCCCTCGGGATCCCCGTGCAAAACCTGAATGCCATACCCTGTCATAACCGTAACGGCCAAGGAAGGGGCAGTTGTTACCCAACAGGTGAGTCTCCTGGAGGAGGAGTACATCAATCTCTGCGCTTTGCGCATATTTGAGGACCGCCATGCGTTTAAAACGGTCCAGAAGACCATTGACGTTCCAGGATAGTATGCGCATGGCGGCCCTAGGGACAGGTGGGTCAGCCATGGTCTAGGACAGAAGAGGGGGCCAATGGAGGCGCGTCTGAGCAGGCCTCTAGAGAGGAAGGACAGCGGGACATCGGGCAAGAGAACAGGCCAAACAGCACATGATACCTTAGCACAACAATTAAGAGGGAGTCATCCCCCACCAACAAAGTCTCCCCAACGAGGAAGAAACAACCGCAAACCAACCCCAACCCCCCACCCCCCACCCTATACTTCGAAAACGGAAGCATCTGTCGCCCGAACCAAATGGAAGAACCACCAAGCTAAAACGCTTGGGCTTGAGCGCTAGTGGACCCCTGATACAAATAAAGTCAAGCCTGATTTACCTGCCCTGGCCAAGAGCAACACTGATAGCGGAGCATTCCACCCCCGCCCAGGCATCCCCCACCCCCCCTCCCCCAAAAGAAGCAAAGAAAGTCAAATGTTAGGGCTGCGAGAGAGGTCCGAAGAGTCCACCAACTCGGCCGGTTGGGTTGCAGGGCCCGTGAGCCGGGGTGGCACGGCCCGCCGTCCATCTGCCACGGGACTGGCGTGTGCGGCCGAGGAGGCAGAGGAGGTTCTCGACCCTCGGCGTGACCGTCTCCCAGAGCGCGTGGTGATCACCTCCTCCGCTGTGCGCTCCCGGGGTAATGTGCGGTGCCGCCGACGGGTCTTCGATGTCCGGGGCCTTCCTCGTCCCCCCCGCATACCCGTAGGCGATCCGCGCCCAGAGCACTGCAGGGGGTGCTCCTCCGTCAACCAGGTCCAGGCCGCCCGCGGGGTATCGAAAAACAGAGTCTTGTGCTGGAAGACGACCCGGAGGCGGGCCGGGAACTGGAGCTGATATTGGAGTCCCAGGGAGCGCAGCTTTTGTTTCACTTCCGTGTAGGAACGGCGCAGCTCTTGGACTTCGCGGGTGTAGTCCGGGAATATCGTGATTTTGTGGTTCTGGTAGTGGAGGGCACCCTGGCAGCGGGCCTCGCGGAGGATGGCGTCCCGGTCGCGGAAGTTCAAGAGCTTGAGGATGAACGGCCGGGGGGGCGCACCCGGGGGCCTGGGGGCCAGGGAACGATGGGCTCTCTCCACCACGAACGAAGGAGATAGGCTGTCCGCCGGCATCCAGGACCGGAACAATCGCTCCATGAAATCGTCCTCCCGGCCCGATTCAACTCCCTCCGGAAATCCCACTAAGCGCAGGTTGCTGCGCCGAGCGCGGTTTTCTGCATCCTCGACTCGGCGGTGTAGTTCCTTAGAGTGGGTGGTCAACTCCCGAACCTGGTCCTGTAGGTGGCGGATGTCATCCTCAGCGGTGGATATCCGGGACTCGGCTTCTGAAATGCGGGCGGTGGCATTCCGCAGATCCTGCTGGAGAAGAGCAACGTCCACCTTGACCTCTCCCACCATGCCCTCGAGGGAGGCGCGGGAGGAGTTGATGGCCTGCAGGATGGCAGCAAGGTCTGTGGCGGGGGCCGGGGCCGGCACGGCCGGGGAGCCGGGCCCCTTGTCGGAAGTCGTGAATTTGTCCATCCTGGTTTGGGTGGCCCCGGACGCTGGCTTATTGGCTTTGTCTTTACCCATTTCTGGGGCGGCCGTCAGTGAATCGGGGCAACGGACGGAAGATACACCAGCAGGATGTCAGCGGGTGCTCGAGCGGACGGGAGCCCAGCAGGGGGACGGCGGGGGGAACCCGCGGTCAGAAAGGGCCCGGCACCACCAGCCCCAGCGGTCAATCTCCGATGAGCTCCTCAGCGGGGCAGCGAGTCCGATCCCCCGCCGCAGTCGCGTCCGTAGGCCTCCCCCAGCGAAGCGAGGTCCAGCAACGCAGCTCACAGTCCCAGGCCGGCGGATCGTTCCTCAAGAGCACCGCAGCCGGGAATCGCCAGGGCCAGCACTCCTGAGCATAGCCCACCTCTCCAGGGGGGACACCTCGCCCGTGCGTTCTCCCCGCCACCCCCAGGGGGGGGGGTACGGTGCCGCCTGTCGGCTCTCTCCAGCTGGAGCCCCAAACGATGAGGGGGGGGGAGGGGGGGGAGACAGCACCGACACCCCCCCCGACCGCCGATGTGCGGCCCGAGTCAATGGGGGCCCCCCACCCCCGGAACCGGCAGCCAGTCTCGGAGCAACGGGGCCGGGTCAGCGCCGCAGCCAGGAGGAGAAGGTATAGAGTAGGGGGGGGGGAGCGGGGGTCCGGGTCCCCCGGCCGCCGACGCACGGCCCGATGGGGGGATCTCCCCTCCGCCCCGGACCCCCGCAGCTGCCCCGGTGAAACGGTCCCACACCGCCGCACTCACCGCCTAATCTGCCCTCGGGCTCCGCACGGGGGGGGTCCCATCACAGCACTTCAGGGGCCTCGGGCTGTATCCGCGAAGCAGGACAGCACCCAGCCGGTGTCCACAGCATCCGCGGCAGCCTCGCGGCCGCCGCGTCCTCGTCCCTGCGGGCGGTGGCATTCCGCAGATCCTGCCGGAGAAGAGCAACGTCCACCTTGACCTCTCCCACCATGCCCTCGAGGGAGGCGCGGGAGCAGTTGATGGCCTGCAGGATGGCAGCAAGGTCTGTGGCGGGGGCCGGGGCCGGCACGGCCGGGGAGCCGGGCCCCTTGTCGGAAGTCGTGAATTTGTCCATCCTGGTTTGGGTGGCCCCGGACGCTGGCTTATTGGCTTTGTCTTTACCCATTTCTGGGGCGGCCGTCAGTGAATCGGGGCAACGGACGGAAGATACACTAGCAGGATGTCAGTGGGTGCTCGAGCGGACGGGAGCCCAGCAGGGGGACGGCGGGGGGAACCCGCGGTCAGAAAGGGCCCGGCACCACCAGCCCCAGCGGTCAATCTCCGATGAGCTCCTCAGCGGGGCAGCGAGTCCGATCCCCCGCCGCAGTCGCGTCCGTAGGCCTCCCCCAGCGAAGCGAGGTCCAGCAACGCAGCTCACAGTCCCAGGCCGGCGGATCGTTCCTCAAGAGCACCGCAGCCGGGAATCGCCAGGGCCAGCACTCCTGAGCATAGCCCACCTCTCCAGGGGGGACACCTCGCCCGTGCGTTCTCCCCGCCACCCCCAGGGGGGGGGTACGGTGCCGCCTGTCGGCTCTCTCCAGCTGGAGCCCCAAACGATGAGGGGGGGGAGGGGGGGGGGGGGAGACAGCACCGACACCCCCCCGACCGCCGATGTGCGGCCCGAGTCAATGGGGGCCCCCCACCCCCGGAACCGGCAGCCAGTCTCGGAGCAACGGGGCCGGGTCAGCGCCGTAGCCAGGAGGAGAAGGTATAGAGTGGGGGGGGGGAGCGGGGGTCCGGGTCCCCCGGCCGCCGACGCACGGCCCGATGGGGGGATCTCCCCTCTGCCCCGGACCCCCGCTGCTGCCCCGGTGAAACGGTCCCACACCGCCGCACTCACCGCCTAATCTGCCCTCGGGCTCCGCACGGTGGGGGGGTCCCATCACAGCACTTCAGGGGCCTCGGGCTGTATCCGCGAAGCAGGACAGCACCCAGCCAGTGTCCACAGCATCCGCGGCAGCCTCGCGGCCGCCGCGTCCTCGTCCCTGGCCGGATCAGGCCTGTGCCCCTCGTGGGCGCCGCGAGCTGAATTTGCTGCCTGCCCGGGTCGTGGCTCCGCAGCCGCCAGCGTCCGCCGCCGGCCGGGCTGCGCGTCGTCTAGGCAGGCCCACGGTGATCACAGCGTCCCAGGAGCCGGTATGGGGCAGCAGGGCAGCCTCACACACCCCAGCGCCCAGGGCAGTCCAGGGGGGAATCAGGCGGATTTGCGGGGACCGGCGTCGGGAGCCTCATGGAAAGGCGTCCATGACGGTCAGGCGCCACCTAGCACTCCGACTGATAACATTTTACCCTTTATGAAACGATGTTTGCTTTCAAAATCATTTTATTTATACTATTCGGTTTTATATATGTGTGATGTGATTTATTTTTGTACTTTTTATGAACTGGAAACCGTGTCAGATAAAGTTATTGATAGATTAGGTTTTTACAGCAGATATGATTGTTTGTAGCATGAGAGTACATCCAAACCAAGTCACTAACCCCAGCTATGGTATCTGCATAGATCAGAGAGTGTAATTATGTTCAAGTGAATTATAGTTTGTTCTGTATTTAAAGGTGTTCATAATTTCCTTTGTCGTCACCCAATACTTTTCACTGCATAGTAAAATCGTTTTCACTCTAATGAAACCCAGCCAAGCTGAAAAATATTTGCAGAATTTTTCACTGGTAATTATCTTTTGCCAAGCTTTTCTACATCCAATAGAATTATGCAACAGAATATCTTAATTTTTTTAAAGAATGCATTGTGGTGTTAAATTAGGGTATGTGTGACATCAGTTGTCTCAACAGTCATCATTGTCAGACAGCAGTGACAAAGCAAAAAGGTTGCAACATATGCAGAGTGTTCCATAGGCCTTCACGAATGTTGCAAACTCCTGTAAAAACATTTGCACACCCTCAGCAATGTTTCAGGGCCACTACTGCCTAACTGTCATAAATGTAATGGCATCGCCAGCTAAATAAAGTAAGGTGGATAGATTATATGTACTAGCAAAAAGGGAATTTATCTGACCCCGTGTCAACTACCCAGATAGGCAACAAAGTAAGGTAAAATTTAAATGTGGTCAAATTTTACTTAGACATAACTATATATTGTCCCCATTTCTTTCCCCCATAACCCCAGCTGTGTGGGTGTAAATGAGGTTCTCATGATGAAACCAGGTACTTCAAATAGCTAGATCTTATGGCAGCTTCGAATGAAATATTAGTCAGTTGTAGCCTTTTTGAAAAAGGCAACCTTCTTTCTTAGTAGCTCTGCATCCAGATTTCATCTCCGATTGAAAATAAAGCTTTCATCTTTAGTGGCAACACACCAAAGATGTATTCCCACTAACCATTTACTAAAACGCCAAAAGTGTACTTATGGCCAATGAACCAAACAAGCTTGAAGAAAAATCAACTTTGATAGCAGCTTCTTCAAGCTTTGCATGCTCAAATCCTCTTTACTGAGTGCCAGTGTTCATAGACAACTCTACATATGACACTACTGTCTGTGCCATCCATGTGAAGGGAGCCTCGAGAGTAAAGCTCTTGCAGGCTCCTTGCTTGCAACTGGCATGCTACGTTTTCTGAAACTTATTCAGAATACAGCCCGAACTTAGGAATCCCAGGACTCTTGTGCAAAGCGGACTTAGTCAACATATCAACATGAGGAAAACTGTGGACTTTACCCTACAAACCAACTGCAAGTTACATGAGAATGGTGCATTCTGGACAATGATCTGCCCTGTGAGACTCACACTAGTAACTATTGAGTACTTATTGTTAGTAGGCACCAAACCTCCTTCTACCACAAATGGACACAATCAAGAACACGCACAATAATTGTATTACTTTTATTAAAATTAAAATCCAGTTCTGGTGCCTATAACATGTATAGTCTTGACTATAAAAGCAAACGGAATAGTGGCAACAATAGCAGCTAACAAACACATTATTAGAAACAATTGCAACATTATAACAGTATTTGAGTCTCCCTCCATTTGTTCTTCAACCTGTCGTCCTTGCCTCTTACTAAACTAATCTTAACACCAATAGAACCCTGTGTGTGTTTCTTATGTGGCCTTCTCTTTCACCTTTGTACCTTAGTGGAACAACAGAGTTACTGTATGAAGACAGCTCTTCATGCTACTTGATGTGCCTTCCTTTGGTCTTTGAAAAAGAAAAGGTGTTTATAGCTGTCTTTTGCATGGCCTCTCAGCTCCTTGGAATCAAATATTTACCTCTTCTTATTCATTGTTTATATGCTGCTTAGATACACCTTTTAGTTGTTAAGTATCATTAAAATCAACAACCAACTTTAATGCAAAATCACTTTCTTATGTTTCTATGGGCATTTGAATACATATATCAACCATTACTTAAGTGCTTGAAACAAATGTGAAACAGTGTTGAATATTTTTCCCAAAAATTTCAAACTATCAAATATCAAGTAATACATGCCTGTAAAAGATATGTTTGTGCAAGCTGAATTGGTAACCTGTAATGAAACAATACTAAGTGTTATGCCTTTTTAGTTTAACCCCTTCCCCACTCATGACGGAACCACTCCGTCATGAGCCACGGTCGCCGTGTGCTCATGACGGAGTGGTTCCGTCATGCTGCGGCCGTTGGCGGCCGCGCCGCCCACGCGGCGCTAATTCCCCGCCTGTGCGGGCGATTAGCGCAGTGGGCGGAGTCATGACGGAACCACTCCGTCATGAGCACAGCTCAACCGCGGCTCATGACGGAGTGGTTCCGTCATGAGCACCGCGCCACCGCGCTGCCCCCAAACCCTCCCCCAGCGCTACGGCGGAATTCCCGCCGCAGCGAAAGGGTTAAAAAAAATGCGCCTGTATTCATGAATATATGAAATGCAATTGATAAATTCTAAAAAAGAAAAAGATGAAAATTACATCAGGCAGATATTATTTAGGCTTGACCTGCAATTGTGCGTGTGCCACTAATGGGAAACCTATTGTATTCTATACACAGTAGGAGCGGTTTGGTTCAGCCTCCGTCTGCAATTGCTTCTTTAGCTCCGGATCCTTCTGCAGTTCGCCTAAGAAAGTGTCAGTCATATTTTGGATCAGCTCACAAAAGTATTTTTGTCCTACCTTCTTTCTGTTGGCTGGTTGGTTGCATCCATCTACCTCCACTGGATCACTTGAGTGACTATCAGCACACACTTCATACTGTACCCAATTCATGCATTGTATACATAGAGCACTAATGCATTCAAACCCCACTTGGAGAAACATACTGATTCCTCCTCATTAATTTTCCATTGACTATTATGTACTCATCCTTGATTTTAAAATACTCGCACTCATCTTTGTTATATCCACTTTCATCCTTCCATCCATGCACAACTCTTACCTCAACATCTTCATCTCCAGATCAATTTCCTTTGTAGCATTCTACTATTTTGCTTTTATCACCGCTTGTCCATCTACAACTCCTTCTTCCCTTATACACACCTCCTCAACAACCTCCTTAGTTCATACTGGCATCCTTGACAAATAATCTGCTACCACCTTTTCGCATCCTCTCACAAACTCCACTTCAAAATGATACTTCACCATTGACGATAACCACCTTCAAATATGTGACGTTTCCTTCCAAGTCTGTTCCCCCTTGAAAATATAAGTTAATGGTCACTTTTTACTTTAAAAGGTATACCGCACATATAGAACCTAAAGCAGTTAATAACCCAGTAGCAGACCAATACCTCCCGTTCTATCACAGAATATGTAGTCTCTGCCCCCTTCAGTCTCCTGAGTGCAAAACCTACCACAAAATCTATACTTTACTTAACTTGCGTTAGTACTGTACCAATTCCTACATTACTATCTGTTGTAATATACATTCTTCTTGTAACATCAAACTGTGCCAATATGGGAGCTTGAATAATGCTCTCCTTTATCTTCTCAAATGCACATTCACATTCCTTCCCTCATTCAAACTCTATACTTTTTCTCATTAACTTTCCTAAAAGGTCCACTTCAGTGAAATGCCTCACATATTTTGAGCAATATTCTGCAAGTCCCAGAAATGACTTCAACTTTTCTTTAGTACTTGGCCTTAATGCTTATTCAATCGTTAATACAATACTTTTCTTTGGTCTGATTCCTTCACCATTTATGACATGCCCCAAAGAGGTAACTTTTTTCTATCTAATTTGACATTTATCTTTCTTAATTGTCAGCCCTTGTCTTTCCTATCTTCCTGTGACTTCCTCAAACAATTGGTCATGATCACTTACACACTCTCCTACTATGAGTATATTGTCCTGGAAGCATAGCACTTAATCCATGTCTCCAAAAATGTTTTTCATTATCCTTTGACACACTGCTGAGGCTGAAGCATGCCCAAAAGGCATCCTTCTATAAATGGAAAGCCCACAGTGGAGTAACAAATGATGTTGGGTGTCTTGACTGCACAAGTAGATTAACTTGATGAAATGCAGCGGACATAACTAAAACGCTGCACACAACTCCTTTGCCTTTCATAGTCAGCATTTCAGATATATTTGGAAGCGGCTGTCCATCCACCCAGATGTTTTTATTAAGATCGATCACAGAGAGCTATGCATAGACAAATCTTTCCTCAATCTTTTGGTGCTATCACAATTGGCGCAAGCCATTCAGAGGCTTCAGTGGGTTCAATAATTTGTTGTTGCAGACGTTTATCTAATTCCTGCTACAAAGGTTTCCTCATCATGTTGGGAATATTTAGTGCTTTGTGAACCACAGATTTTGCTCCCTTTTTTATAATATTTTGTGGGGAAAAACTTTCAGTAGACCCAACACCCCTGAAAATACTTTCAGATACATCTCTATTAAACTGTATTGAGCTTCCTTGTCTACCTCTACTCCTTTCTGCTAACATCACTGGTTCCTTTGCATTAAGATTTATCATTATTACTTAGTCTCTTGGATGATGCCATCCTAATAAGTCTGACCCATAATCTGTAACATACAGTTTCCTGTAGACAGCTTTTCCTTTAAACATGATAGTCATCCTCTTCATCCCTGGAATCTCTATCCTCATTCCAGCATAACCAACAGTTTTTATATCCAATTCGGACAACTGAGAATCCTTAGTTTGCTTTCATATCTTTCTTTAGATATGAAAGTAAATAAGCTTCCTGAATCCACTAACACCTTTAATAGACATACTATTAAGAAATATTTGACAATGTGGTTTCTCCAACTTGTTCAGTGTAATTCCACACTTTGCTTTTCCGTCTTCGTTTTACTCTCTGAGTCAATGTACACTCGTCATTGACAGTTAAAACTATCTCTTGGATGCTTTCACAACTGTCCTGCATTTGTTGGTCAATTACCTGAATCTTCCAACTGTCTCTTCCTTCAATTTTGGTCTTGGACACCTTTGCGAAAAGCCCCTTCCTACCACAATTTCTGCAAATCACGTTCCTGGCTGCACACACGATGTGTGCAGCAAGGAATGTGATTTGAAGGAATTGTGGATGCAAAATTGAGCACCACATTGGAAACATCTCCCATCTCTCCAACTGGTATTCCTTTGCTTCACATCACTCTCTATGTTAGGTTTAGGTACCTATATTTTCCTCCTTAAATCACTGCTTCTATCATTACTTTTCTTTGTTTCTTGATACTTTCAATCTCATTTATTACACCTTCCTTTTTACCACTCCTTGTGTTATCCATTTCCTTTAACCATAGTGCTGTGTGCTCCGTTCCTTTAGCTATTGTATAGTCTCTTCTAAATTAGGATCTTTCATTAAAAGTCTCACTTTAACTTCTTGCTATTAGCGCATCTCACAATCTGATAACTTATCAGTGAGTCTGCTAATTGTTCAAAGCGACAAAACAATGCCAATCCTTTCAATGCTGCTACGTACAATGCAATGTCCACATCCACCCTTTGTAACCTTGAAAAAAACTATGACTTTCCAAAACCAAATTAGTTTGAGGTAAACTGAATGTGCAACATCTGCATGGAAATGTCAAAAACATTGGTAGGTTGACCCTCACCCATGCCTAAAGAAACATCTGGTAAATCTTCATAAATGCTCCTTCACTACTGAAATGGTGAAGAAGAATAGCTTGACGTCAGATTCATATCAATCGCCTCCAAAATCTAACATATATGTAATGAATAATTTTTTCCATTGCTTCCATGGTATCGATTGCTCTCGCGGTTGATAAAAAGGGTGGAGGTGAGGCCATAATTTGATCTGGCATTTTGCCTGTAAATAAACTTAATAAAATTAAATCTAAAACAAAAACTCAATATAATACGTTAACACAATACATTGCCAAAACAATCTAAAATAACCAGTATTGAACTCCTGTCTTCCATTTGCCCACATGTTGTTTATTGATAGACTATTACTTGGCAAGGAGAATTGCAAAGCTTGTTTCTTTCCTTTTGATAAACAGACAAAACAGTCCTTCTTCTAGTTCCAGTATGCCACTCGCCAGTGCATTTCCTCTTTATGTATGAGTTCCTGTCAGGCACAGTTCTATGAGCACGTTAGTTTCACCAGTACGCTTTGGCTAAGAACACAGATTGCATAACTTCTTAGTGCTTATTTATTTATTTTCTGTTTATTTGCTGATTTACTGGTTCAGTTGAAGTAACGCGTCTTGTCAAGGACTAAGCGAATGTTCATCTGCATGTGTGTGCCCCCACTACGCAGCAATGTCTCTCATGCCGGTCGCCTGCCAGCACCTGATTAGTTTTCAGGCTGGGTTCGTGATGCTATAGTTTACAGGCACGCAATCATTTCCCCGCTGCCGTCTCCCATTAGAGCGTGTGTCAGAGATTAGTTTCCTCGCGCCACTCTCTCGAGCACTGGCCGTTACTTTGTTTGCTAACTTTGTATCCTTACCTACTAAAAGTTAAGATAAATGCCTTCTCAGTTTATGGAAAGCGCATTTCCACAGTGATGAATTAAGCGTGCACTCACTTGCCAAATTGTTTTGTTTTCCAGATGCATACGAAATTGGTTATAAATCAATGGTTTTTCCAGGGGTGAAGATGTCAAGTTTCTGTTCCCCTGCACAGAAATCTAGCTCGTCACCAGTGTAAAGATCAACACCACACTTTCTTCCTTTTTCTTCTGTAACTTTGTTTAAGGTTATCTGACTTCTCTAGCAGGACTCTATCACCCTCCAGCTTCTCCGCCAACCAGCTCCCCTGCCTCCCAGCCTCCCAGCTCCCTCTCCATTCCATATGATGTCATTTCACCTCCCCACAGTCTACGTTCCCCACTATCTGCTGATCATCACATTCACCTTTCATATCTGCTGTTATTTAACATGCGTAGTCATATTGTGCTCTTGCTACACATACTCATGTTCTTGGTTCGTGAAGGACTGAGAACTTTCATTCTAAATAGTGAAAGGCTTTTTGCAACTGTTGGCTTCTGTGGCCCGTGCCATACTGGCAGCAGCATTTGGCCGAGCACTGGTGGTTTACATTCCAATGGGAAATGTTTTTACTGAGCTGCCCCTGGCAGGTTATCCTGCTCTAGTCTGTGGATACTTAGGGCCTGATCACAAGTTTGGCTATGCGGGAGAGGGACCACCATACCACCATCCTGCACCGCCAAACCTGTGTGCACACCGCCCGCCAGATGAAGAGTTGTTTTTTTGGTCGCTGGCAGTCGGTTCTTTGGCGTTCCTACGGCAGTGCCTATGAAGTAGGCACCGCAATGGGAACGTCAAAAGCTGTACCTGCATGGCATGAACTGGTGCAGTCCATGCCATGCAGGTAATGGGGTGCATGCTCACAGGGGGGCACAACATGTTCCCCTGCATGCACCCCATGGCCTCCTTTGTTTCCTCTCTGCCACAGTTTTAATGAAGGACGAACCGGCATGAAAACTGTGGTGGAGAGGAAACTCATAATATACTTGGCGGGACTGTGGTGGTCCCGCCAAACATATTGCAGCTTCAAGACCGGCGGTGCAAAGGCGGTCCGAAAACCACAGTGTGTAACCATTGAGGCTATGATAATTGGACCTTTCTTGATTGCCTTGTGTGCGACCGTCGTTATAGTTTTGAAAGTTGTACGTTTCTCACAAAACTTCAAACTGATTAAAAATATTTATTAAAAAAAACAGAGACTGTCATATACACAAGTATATGCCCATAAAGTGTTTAGGAAATGTTGCTAAGGAATTGGCTAATTTCCCCCCTCACAATACTTATAACCGACTTTATCTAGACTTCCAGAATGTTAGTGGTCTTGATACTTTGAGTGAAACTGCATTTGACTCCTCACAAATTATCCAACGTGAATGCTCTTTCTTCCTTTCCTGCTGCTCAGGTCATTGCACAGGGGCGTACACATTTTTTTTCTATTATTAGGACTCCATTTGCTTTGTACTGATTAAAATGTGGCCCATTCCTGACATCCACCTCTCAGTCTGTGCCAGGTTTATATTGGACAGTTTTCGGTTTCTGACTTTTCCAGGAAGACATAGGAAAATTGAGTCATATTTTTTTTTTCTTGCAGTACGGATTGGAGATTTGTGTTCCTGACATTTATTATCGATACATGGTTACCGATTTGCATATATCTCCTTCTCAAATTTGAATTTTTTGTCTTGCTTCCGTTTTTCACTCTCAAGTAAAGGGTGACAAGCATAAAGTAAATAAACGGTTCCAAACATCACAACTGGAGGTTCCAGATTTTCCTCATTCGTCCTGCTTCCATGTAGAAGCCCCAGTAGAGAGTTCTTCAGAGCCTTTTCTCCTTTTCCTTCTTGGAACAGTCGCCTTCATTATGAATTTCTGTCTTAATCTTTGAAAGCCAAGAGCTGATTACTAGCAGGGATATGGAGGAATTTGTACAGAGGTATGTAAATAGAATTCAAGTTCTAGGAAGTCTTGATGAGAGGGTAGGTTATGAAATATTTACTCTTTCAAACAAAATTATGTTGCTATGAATCCAGAACATATGATTTCTTCTAAAACGCTGTTGTTTTTTCTATTTAAAATACAGAATGCACATGTTGGTATAAAGTTGATGCAAATCTTCACAGACTTGGAATTTGGTCAAAGCATACCTACCTCCTGATGAGAAGTTCTGTGAACATATAGATCATTATGCATACATACTTTGTTTGCATCTGAAGCAGTTAAACTCTGATTGAACTAATAAGATTCTTCAGGAATGTCAGGTTGAGACAGTTATAAAACGAAACTGCCCTAGAACCAAACACAGATTCTGGACCCAAACGCCTTTATGCCACTCTCAGATGGATTGCTTCTTGAAATAATGACCATCCACAAAGGTTGAGAAAATTGAACATGGAAAATAAATGTTTAGGCCCGTCTGACCTGAATATACCATAAATGTTTAAACAATTCCTTCCCAGAATTCCTATGCAACCTGCTTCTATTGGTGGGCTCAGTGGGGGCAGTGGGAGGGTGTGATCTACGAAAAAAAACCTTACTACATCAGAGAAAGATACCATCTTTTGTCAAAAGAAAAATACTCACTAGTCAATCACAATCTTATCATCGAAATAATTGCATTAATCTTTTCCCTGAAACAAGAAAAGCTGGGGGAAACGCATGATTGTTCACTTGTATAGGTTTTGTTCAGTTTGGTTGAAGTTTTCCAGGCAGCCATTTTCATCCTTTAAACCCTTGCTCTCTTTAAGGTAGTGATCTTGTGTGAGCTGGATCCACAAGGGGACACTTTTGTGTTAGTGCGCATATGTATTTTTAAAAATATTGACAATATAATGATTCCATTAGAAGTGCTAACACGCATTACTATTGTAGGTCATAGTCCAAAAACGGACAAGAGTTTTAGAATGTAGGCCATTCAAGTCTTTAGTGTTCTTACTCTAACGACCCGATTCTCATCCTACACACCATAAGGAGAGAAATATAAATTCATTGGACATCATCACGCTCCCGCTCGGCCTCTCCTTCTCTCTTCTCACTCATTTGTAACGCAGTTGAAGAATAGATGGTGAGCAAAGTCAGCTTGTTGGATAGCATTCCTACCTTATGACGGTTCCATGTCCCTTACATATCTTCCTCTCTCCACCATCTTCTTGCTCATCTTTTTTTAAAAAACCCACTTTTTATTGGTTTTTCACATAAACATCGCAATTTATAGCATTTTATAATATTATTCCTATTGACATATATTAATATAACTTAAATTATTACAATCCTATTACCAATATAAATGTCTTTTTTACCCATACTGTTCCCCCCCTCCCCTTTGTCCTAGTGTCTGATGGAATAAAGTATCTGTTCACTGTATACCATTTCTTGAATCCTACCTTGGTATTTATTCTCTTAGTCACCCTTCAAATTTCCTGCTCTGGGGCATTCTGTGAAACTCTCTCTTCCTCCTCAGTGGTTTCCGCTACTACTTTAACATCTGCGATCATCGCAGACCATGCTTGGGTATCCTCCTCAAGTCGTTCCTCATGTCTAATGTGCTTCATTCTGACTAGTTCTGCCGTTGCCCATTCCCTCAAATCCTGTACCCATTTATGTGTTGGCGGAGGTTTGGGGGCTGAGCCATGAAATTGCTAATCTCCTCTTTGCGAGTACTAGTCCTAATAATATACATTTTCTACTCGGTGTTTTCCCTTTTGGGGCAGGCAGCAGGTTCAGGAGGCTGCGCGGAACGTGCCAGGGATAACCCATCCCGTTGCTACTTGGAATATATCTATCACTTCCTGCCAGAATATGCGCAGTTCCCTGCATTTCCATACCATATGCACAATACGTGCAGCACCCATTCCACACCTCTGGCACTCATCCAATCTATCCGGATAGATTTTATTCAGTGTATAGGGGTCATGTATAATTGGTGAACTATATTCTATTGAATTAGTTTGAATCTGGAATTAGAGCCCACCTCGCGGACTCCTTTGTGAATCTTCATCCAGTCTCTCTCTGTCAGAGGCTCCTCGGAATCTTCTTCCCATCTCGCCTGTATCGGCAGAGCACTAATTGGACTATCATCCTTAAGGGCCTTATAAATATGAGAAATCAGTTGCCACCCTCCAGCCATTGTAAGTATAGTTGTGAGTGTCTCGGACCGTGGGAGCTGCTCTGGGAACGATGGCCATAATTCCCTAGCTTCAGCTGCTATCTTATTATACTGCAGGAACTGACCCAATCCTAACTCAAACGTATTTGTCACCTCCTCACGAGTTATATACTGATTATTGCTATATAAATCCTCCATGGTGAGGCAACCACAGTCTTTCCATCTCTGTATGGTCATAGCTTCTGCTGTAACGTCTTCTTGCTGCTTGACTACTATTACGTAGAGGGGTTTTGCCCTTTCTCCAATTGTTCCTCGATCTTTTCCTTTGGGTTTTCACTGGTGACCCAGAGTTCAAACCTGTCCGCCAATGGATGTTTTGGATCCTCTTTACCCTGTACTGTGTCCTGCTATAGGTGCTTGCCATTTCTGTGTGTCTTCCTGTTCTTTTTATCCAGTATTGTAGTTGCTTGATCCTACGCTTTCCTATTCAGCTTTTGATGTGTCTGACTATTATCTCTTATCTCTCTAGACCAAGCTCTGTCTGCCTCTCCGACTATAATTTGGCTGCCGAAAAACGGTATGTTGCGGATTCGGGATTCTCTATCTTCTGCTGGAAGCACATTGTACTCATTACTCATTTTCCCTCTTTCACTTTTTGCTGCGCCTGTCTTCCTCCATTAGCCGTGGCACAGAAATGTCACTCACAAACTTCAAGATATTCCTGGCTGATGGGCAGGCTACCATAGGCATGAGTCTGTTATCTGATATTAAGCATTACACAGTTCAAGACACACTCATATTGAATCTCCCTCTCAATTGCACAGGGTACTTAGGCTGACAGGCAGGGCACTGGTGTTACTAGAGGTGTCCACCTACTTAAAACATGCTCTGAAGCTCCATATTGGTAGCTTTTTTTGCTTCTACTTTCTGGATGGATATATAGGTGGAGGTTCTCGATATGTTCAGTGGTGGTACGCATGGTTCCTAACACTAGTCAGTGCCTGCAGTGAGTAGTTCCTCATACCAGAATGCATTACTTTTCATTATAATAACATGCCATTTGTTCTATTCTCCAAACCGGGTCATGACCAACCCACCTCTTCTGGTGAGGCCTTATATTGAACCTATACCCAAGCATCCTTGAGGTGTACTTCATTGTGTTGTAACTCTTCTAATCTGCTCCTCTGGGCTGGAATTTCTTAAATCCATTATCTTACTTTATGCTACACCCCTTCGCATTCCAGTCTACATGGGTAGCAGGATTGGTAGTTTTTCAACATAATTCTAAGCACTCGCCTTAAGGATTCCTTCTGGGGGCAAAATGTTACTCTTTGCAGCATCACAAATTGTCCCATTGTCTCAGATGGAAGGTGGCGATAAAGGTCTCATGTAGTATGCCAAAATCTTAGTGCCGGCCCCGATTCCTGTGGTCAATACAGCAGTGCCTGCAGCTCCGATCCTAGTGACTACACATCTGAAGTTTTCTACCCCACAATCAGTCCAGCATTTATAGAGTTGAGTAATCCACTCAGTTCTGTTAAAAGAAAATGTCTTGCTTTGTTTTTTATGCCTCTCTGGATTTTTCTTTTAAGGGCTAATTATTGCTACTTTGCTGCAGCATCCTTCTGTAACCTAACTTACTATGAGGGAAGACTATATGGATTCAAGAAGGAACCATCCTTATTCAAACATTGCCTCATAACAACATTCCCGAAGATGTATTCATACGCCGTCATGCTACACAAATTTCATAATAGTCTAGCCATCCAATCATGGTTGCCCATCTCTAAATATTAGACTTCCTTTATAGATATCCGCTCAGCCATTATCTGTAACTGAGCTGAATAAATGTGACACTTTATCTCAACAAATTAAGCTTAATCCCAGCCACTCTGACTTAATCTGTGAAGTAAAATACCTGTACCTCAAAACTGTACTTCCGTGGGTGCAGGCCCATTATGGTGAGGTGAGCAGACATGCCTGCTCTCTGTGTCTGGGCCCTCAACCCCATCCTCCCTCTGTGACACTGAAGAGAATCTGCAAGGATGTCATGAGGTTAGTCACACCTTTTCCGAGGTCTCCTGCTACGAAAATGATTCCTCAGCTGAACCCGATGCACTCACAGTTTCCCAGGCCTTCGTCAACTTCGCAGCAGATAGCAGCCTTCATGGACTCGATGATGCAATTGCATTGGTGTGCTTTCACAGTCCTGTGACCAATAGCCGGTCCATTCTTGGCACTGTCTGTCCCCTGGGACCTGGTAGCGGGTTACTACTGACTATTGTTCAAACTTCTACTCCGGCCTCAAGATCCATGCAGATCCCTGCTACAGTGGTGCCAGATGAGGGCCCTGTGCTGGTGAGCGTGTCAGACCATGAGCCGACTTCGGCGACAAGCCCAACCAATTTCTCACTATGAAGTTATAAAAGGGCAAATGGTTGTAATGAAACCTGACTCTGAGTCAGTGCCTCTGCCACGTCACACTTATCAGCACAGGCTCCATTATCAATTTGATTCTTACTCTGATTCTTTGCCAAAGTAGGGGGGACACAGCAAGATGCGGAGGTGGATAATGATGGGTGTGATGGGGATGGCTTGCTTCCCACTTACTATACCGATGATACCGTATACATTGATTTACAGAATGCCAATGGGCTTGATGACTCGCCTGAAATGGAGCATGATTCACTACTTGGCTCCCAAGGGAAGAAATTGCCTAGTTAGCGATGGTGGTCTGGAGGGCAGCTGAGGCCCTAGAATTACAGGTACCCTCGGTTGAGACCATAACAAATATCTTTACATCGATCTTACAGCTTGGGCCAGCCTCTTCTGATTTGTGGAAATATGGATTTTTATGATCAGTTATGTCCCCTATCTTGGACCCCAACGGTTTCATGTATTAGTCACAAGTACATGTATGTTCCCTCCAGTTCCAGTTATGAAGACGCAAATACATGTGCGTCCACCGTCAACATGTCCTCTTTCAGACCCGCCATGAATGGGCCGGATATCCTATTCCTAAGTATGAAAGGCCACCGGCCTTATATGGTTCATTTATCCCATTTTACAGTCCAGGCGAGTAGGCCCCGATTCTGCCATTAAGCCTTTTCCTGCCTTCTGCCTCTGAAAGCTCCAGTCTGAGCTCGCATCTGTATCCATGAACTTTGTCCTACTCCCTGCGCGGCTAACGGTGCCTGACTCGGCCTGTCGGCCTGTCTGCCTGCCAAAAACTGTATTTCACCTTCAAGATTATCTGCTCTGCTCCGCTCCTCATCCAATGCATTCCTGTCTAGCAGTTTAAGTAAACATTCCTCTAGCTACCGTGCAAATGGGCCCGGCTTCTCTGTCTTTATGCAAGTAATTCATAGCCCTGTTACTATGGAAGATTTCTGCCCTCGCATCTAGTGTAGACACTTAGACGCTTGTACACGCACTAACAGTCAGTATAGTCAGTATAGAATAAGATTCTATCCTAAGAGACCTCTCTTTTTGGATAACACAGTTCTTTAAACATAGGATGTAAGATATGATTTAGGATTAGGTTGACATAACCCCAGACTTCTGTCTCCACATGTAGAGCTAAATGTCAAGTCCCATTCACCCCCTAGTTGCACGTCAATCACACGTCATGCTGCTGCGCGCGCATCTCTGCCAAGTATTTTTGCTGACATTGCGAAATTCTTTCATGAAACCACCCATTTGTGACATCATACCTAATGACGTTCTTTAGTTACGCCTAGTTACACCCACTTTAGTTACGCATGTATGCCTTTATCTCTGTTATCAACTGTTACGCCTCCTGCATCTGTTTCACTGTAATGCCTCTTCTATAAAAATGATTACTTGTCAATAAAGTATTGTCCTTCACTTCCTGAACCTTCGTGGTGATGGAATATGAAGCCCACAAATTCGAATTGTGTTTTGGAATAAAGCCCGTTCCGAACCTCTAATACCACGGATTCTGCCTCTTATTTTATTGAGCTATTCTTATTAATTTTCCGCATCAAATTAAGTACCGGTAATTAAATTATTTACCACATATATGGCGCCCGAACAGGGACACTTTCTCATCTCACGCGCCGGAGGTGCGTTGCAGGCCCGGTCTCCTGCCACAGCTGGACGGACAACAACGCGTACCCACAGGATTTCCTGTATCTCCCTCCTGCCGAGCGGGGGTAACTGAGGCTGCGATCAACACCCAGACGAGGCGGTGAGAAGTGCGAAGTATCCCGACCAGAGCCTAGCTGAGAGAGCAAGATCCGAGGTATACAGAGGCCCACCCGGTTCCGAAGTTCCGAAGTTTCGAGTCGAGTCCAGTCTGGTCCAAGTCCAGTTCAGTTCAGTTCCGAGGCCTTCCGTTCCGAGCTACCCGGTGAGTACCATTGCCGGGGAGGCGTTCTGACGTGCACATAGGTTGTGCCGGTCAAGACGGGTTTGGGTACACAAATCCGGTCTGCACTGTTTCAGCAGTGTATCTGTACTGTTTAGCAGTATATCAAGTATGTCTAGTATATAATTCAGAATTACCTAGTTAGTGCCGAGTATTATGCTTAGTGACTAGTTCCCTAAATGGCCATCATTGTTGTTCATTAAATGTTAAATGTTAAAATGTTTTAAATACGTTCTGCATATTGTGGTGTGAATGACTGTTCATTATTGTGTTTTGTTGTATTAAACGTGTTCAAAATTAGGTATCAGATCAGTTCTCAATATGCCGCTCTTTTCGAGATTAAGACAGATCAAAACTAGAAAAGGGGTACTCGAAGAAGCTGTTCCCATTCCTCCTAGGGACACTCCAGGGTACTTCATGTATCATAAACATGGCCTAGACGCCATATTATTTCTTGATTTATGGGTAGATTACACCAAGGAATTACCAGAAAGTCAGAGGTGGCCCGCAGCTGGGACCTGGGATGCAGATTGCATCATGAAAGTAGAGGAAGAATTATGGAAAAAGAAAGCTAGACAATCACAGAAAGATGCCATTGAATTATGGCGTAAAGAATCATATAGACGTACAGAAAAAGCACTCAGACAGGAAGAGAAAAGTAAAGAGAATTCAAATAAAGTCCGAGAAAATCTATTAATTGAAGAAGGTACCCGAGCAAAATCAGAACAAGCAGACAGACAAAGAAATGCCCTTATGAATGGTATGTATCCTCTTCTGGCCGAAGGGTTACCTAAGGCTACTCCGGAGATACCAAAAGACTTGCCACCTCCATTGTTTCCGATAAAAGCACATCCCAAAGGGCATCCCAGAACCGCAGAAGATGTTTTCCTTTCCTCTTATTTAGACGACGCAGCTCCCGAGTATGCTAATACTGCACCACATAGACCGCCTGCCGAGGGGGTTCAACGCCAAGACCCTCCGTCTGTACCTCCGCAACAACAAACTCCGACACAAGTTCCGGCAAGCACATCTGTTTCTACAGCTGTACCCACACCTATGGTTGCTATATCACGTTCAACGAATCCTTTCACGTCCAGCACCCCAGGTGGTGCTACAGGAGGTACAGCAAACATTTTTTCCACGCCACCCAGAGTAAATAAACTTTCCTTTCAAGAATTAGCCCACCAACGTACGCCCAAACTAGTAACTCCCGACATGCTTAAGGAACTTCTAGTAGATTGTAGATATGACCCTGTGCCCGGCAAAGAGGACGAAATGCTGCTGGCATCATTACGTATCCGACGAGCTGCAATATATTTAGGGAGGCTACCAGGAATGACTACACATTTAGAAAATATATATCACTTTGTCCAGTCAGGACGAGATTCTGAAAGTATTAATAGAGCCATGGAGTACCAGAAAGTGGAAATACAGGGGGAACTGTTACGTTTCCTCATAAATTGTGTGATCAGAAATCAAGACCGACCAGGGGTAAATCCGGAAGAAATGCGAATTCTTACCACATGGAGTCGGAATATATCAGAGGGGAGACATAATAAACTATTAAGTATAGTAGCTATGTGTCGAAAGATCCGCAAAGAAGTAGAACGAATACACGAAGAAAGATTAGCGGTAGACCAGCCTGAACAAAACGAGGAGGAGGAGGAAGAATTAGAACTGCCCACAGGACAGTTAGAAACAATGGCCTATGTAGGTAGAGGAAGATCTTGTAATAATACTAGATGCTTTACTGATCCGATACGTCCGATACGTCCAGATAATAACAGAAATTTCCAAACCCTATAATAAATATAAGGTCCCCCGAACATTCGTTCCAAGCCGCTGACAAATTACTCCGAGAACGAAGGGGTTATCATATACTCGATTCTATGGACGAACAAGAATTAGCCAGGTCAGCCGTTCACTGGGTTGACAGTCCCGGAAAATATAGTGATGATACACTAGCACATACGTTTTTGAACCTCACCCCAGATGAACAGCGTTTAGCTGGTATCTATATGATTCAACAACTCCTTATATTATATAAAAGCCAACACTCCGATCCTGGTCCCCTACCTGATATATTGACTGAATTACTCACGAATAAATGGAGAGGTTCAGGTACTGAGTTAATTAGAGAAATACTAGAATCCAGAAAGCAGTACATTCTTTTTGTATGCCCCGAACATGTCTCACTGCCCATCAAGGAAAGAACGACGTATTATATGGACAGACAGAATCCCTTACGCGAAGTCCACCCGATAAAAGGTGATGACAATCAGTTTAAACGTGTGTTTGTATACACACCCATATCTAAAATGGAACTGTTAGAAATGAAGAAAGTGGTACCCAGTCATGACAAAGACCCAGCGGGTTTCCACCGTGAAATTAAAGACATGTTGCTCATGGGAGAGTATACCTATCCCGACATTATGAAAATATTAAAGGTATTAATGCCTGCGCGCATTTACGAAAAACTCAAAGAAAAGGATTGGGAGGTGGGAGACCAAAAGATAGATTGGACAGCATTAGAAAACGAAGAAACAGCTCGAGGTCCAGGTTTAGGGCTCGGGGAAAAGACCAGAATACTACCAGGTTTATTAGTACAGGTACTGCCACGTTTATTAACTACGAAAAAGGAAGACTGGGGTGCAATCTCAGCCTGTAAACAAAAGCAAGATGAGGACACTAGTGATTTCTATACCCGATTCGAAAAATGTTTTGGTATAAATAGTGGAATAAAAGCAAGTAGCGAATCGTATCCACATCTGTTTGTGACAAAATTAGTTGAAAATGCCTTGCCCCAAGTTAAGAATAGAGTATTGAAATTCGAGAGTACCTGGCAAGGTAACACTCCGTCACAAATGTTACAAATGCTACAGTACCATCACAATAGAATTAGAGAGGAACAAGAACATGAACAAAGACGCATGAAAGACACGAAAATGAAAATGCTAGTTTCTCAGACAGTTCCAGCTGACGGTCATAAAAAGGGTATGACACAGTCCAGTGTTTCAGCAGGTCCTGTAAAAGGGACATGCAACTATTGTAAACAGCCAGGTCATTATGTACACGATTGTCCAGTTTTAAAACATAATATCGCCATAGGTAATACAAAAGAAAGACCACGGCCACTTAGACAGGATCAGAACCAACAAGGAGCCCCGCAGCATGCACAGTCCATGCCGGCTCCGCAACAATCTATGCCAGCTCCACCACCGCAGCCTATTGCTGCCACACAAACAACCACACAACAGATGTACCAGACCGCACAGTATGACTATCCTGATTATCAACGATACTCATGAAACAGCCTAGAGAGGGAAGTCGGCTTACCCCTTATCGAGGTCCCTGTAGATCAAGAAGGACCTTATGTACACAGTGAACTATTAGGCCAAGATAGAAAATTTTTACTTGATACAGGGGCAAGCCGAACAACCATAAAACGTAGTGAAGTTCCAGGGGCACCCCTCTCAGGCTCACAGAATATTTCCCTTGGTTTTTCAGGAAAACCTATCATTAACGAAGTATCACAGCCTCTTCCCCTTACGATTGGTCCCTTGACACGAACTACAGATTTATTACTTACTAAATCATGTCCAGAAAACCTGTTAGGTATAAAAACATTGAAAGCTCTAGGAGCTATAATATGTTGTTCTCCGGAAGGAGTAAGATTGTTTTTACGTGATTTCAAAGGGCACTACGTGTCCCGAGACATGGATCACCGACTGCAGACTTTACCCACACATTTATGGGCACAAGGCCCTACAGATGTTGGTTGCATGAACATTACACCATATCGAGTCACACTAAAGACAGGAGTGGTACTACCACGAATGCGACAATACAAGTTACCCCCAGATGCTGTAGTGGCTTTACTACAAATCATTGACGAGCTTATTACCCAAGGAGTGGTTGTGGAAACCGACTCCAATGTATGTAATTCCCCGATAATTCCGATTCTTAAACGAACTGATCCAAAAGCCCCGCCAGTATATCGACTGGTTATTGATCTGCGCGAATTAAATAAATGTATTGTACCACAATACCCCGTAGTCCCAGACATTTCTTCATTACTGACAGCCATTGATTCCGAAGCAACATTCTTTACTGTAATTGATCTCAAGAATGCCTTTTTCAGCGTCCCAATAGATCCGGAAAGCCAATACTTGTTCGGATTTAGTTTAAATGGACGAAGCTTTAAATTCACACGCGCACCTCAAGGATTCACAGAAAGCCCCAGCATCTATAGCCAAGCACTGAAACGAGAACTTGACAGTATCCACATGCCAGTCAACACTGCCCTGCTTCAATATGTCGATGATCTGCTGATCACCGCTAGAAGCGAACCTGAATGTGAAAAAGCCTCACTGACGGTTTTACAATTCTTGGCCGAAAAGGGGCACAAGGTGTCCCCTTCTAAGCTGCAATTCTGTGTCCAGCGAGTTGTTTACCTTGGGCACTCGCTGTCCAAGGAGGGAAGGCAGCTTACACCCGATCGCATCCAGTTAATTGCTAACATGCCAATACCCAAGACACAAAAGGAGGTGCGGGCTTTTATAGGCCTCACTTCATATTGTAGGCAGTGGATCCCTCAGTATGCATTTCTAGCAAAACCACTCATTCAGTTGACAACACAGGAGGCAGCCACATCGACTGTCCTCCCTTGGACTCAGGAACATACACAAGCTTTTGAAAGCCTAAATAAAGCTTTATGTCAAGCACCTGTTTTAGCAACACCATGTTACAATAAACAGTTTACACTCTTTGTTACAGAACGCGAAGGTACTGCCTTGTCAGTACTCACTCAGGAACAAGCAGGATCACACAAACCATGTGCTTATTTTTCTAGTACATTAGATCCCGTAGCTCAGGCTCTGCCTGCGTGCCTGAAATCAGTGGCAGCGACAGCTTTAGCAATCAGACAAAGCGATGCCATAGTGTTAGGACATCCATTGACAGTACAAGTACCACACGCAGTAGAGGTTCTCTTGAACCGCACACAAACACAACACTTGACTATAGCAAGACTTACCGGTTACGAATTAACATTGTTTCAGCCACACATAGAAATCAGACGTTGTAGTACATTGAATCCTGCCACACTTTTGCCAGTAAACGGAACAGACCCACTAGCACATGATTGTATTGAAGTTATTACTATCACGACGAAACCTAGACAAGACTTGACAGACGTCCCATTGTCAGACCCAGACCTGACGTTGTATGTAGATGGTTCATGTATGAGAACAAGTACAGGAGAGCTAGTGGCCGCGTATGCAGTCACAACAGTCACTGAAGTCATTGAAACAAATTGCATAAATACCTTGTCAGCTCAAGCAGCAGAGCTCATCGCTCTGACACAAGCCTGTATTCAAGCTACGAATAAAAAAGTCAACATATACACTGATTCACGTTATGCATTCGGAGTTGTACATGACTTCGGCGTGCTGTGGCGAGAGAGAGGTTATTTAACTTCTCACGGTGCCCACATTCAGCACGGACCCCACATTCATGCCTTATTAGATGCAATACATCTACCCACTGCAATATCAATTATGAAATGTAAAGCTCATACGAAAGTTACTGATATCATTTCCCAAGGCAATGATCTAGCTGACAGAACAGCTAAACAAACTGCTCAAACTCACACATCTGACATGACAAAGACAATAGTTCCGACACCAACACATTGCATGATGGTTAAGGATCCCGCTCTTGACGTAATTGACATACAGACACATGCTACACCAGATGAAATAAAGAAATGGACTGAATTAGGAGGGATCCAAACGGATCAAGGATGGATGACGAAGGAAAAATCTGTATGGTTCCTTCCTGATTCTATGGTTCAAGTTATCATTAATACAATACATAGTCCAGCGCACCTAGGAGAAAAAGCTATGCTAGACAGCATTCAACACATTTGGTTTAACAAACATTTACGAGCAGCAGCTAAACAAAAAGTTCGTACCTGTATGATCTGTTGTCAGTTCAACCCAGGTAAAAGCATTCCCGTAGAACAGGGTGGATTTCAGCCTCCTGAGCACCCTTTTGAAGTCCTCCAGATGGATTATATCCAGATGGAACGATGTCGAGGATTCAAATATGTTCTTGTAGTTGTCTGTGCTCTTTCCCGTTGGACAGAAGCATACCCGGTCTCAGATTACACTGCCCCGACTACTGCCAAACAGTTGGTTCGAGAATTCTTCCCACGGTACGGTTTACCACGTGTTGTCTACTCAGATAACGGCCAGCCGTTCTCATCCGAACTAATGAAACACGTTTCACTTTTGTTAGGCTATCAATGGAGATTTCACTGTGTCCGACACCCCGAGGCAGCAGGTCTCGTGGAACGACATAATCAAACTCTGAAAATTAGATTGTCCAAAATATGTAGGGAGAAAGGTGTCGATTGGGTAGTAGCCTTACCAGTCGCACTCTTTTACATGAGAATGGTAGCGCACTCTCGAACAGGGCTATCCCCTTATGAGGTGATCTTCGGTAGACCACCAAATATGTGGGGGACGCCTATACCACGCAAAATAACTGATGTTGACTGTAATATGCTGACAGATTACCTGGCTTCCTTGATGTCTGCACTACAATCTTGTCGTTCACAGGTAGCTGCAGCCTTTCCCGACAACACCGAGGTGAAACCCCATGACGTAGTTCCCGGGGACCTGGTGTTAGTGCGGAATTTCGACCGGAAGACTCAGCTGGATCCTAGGTGGAAATCGCCTCAACTTGTACTGCTCACCACGAGGACAGCCGTGAAGATCGAAGGTCGCAAAGGTTGGATACATTCAAGTCATATCAAGAAATTTCATGGACTACCGTCTGATGTAAACGATACACCTCGCGTGTCTTCACCGATTGACTCAAAGCTTCCTTTGGTTGAACTAAGCGATAAGGAACTATACAAACTAAAGTTGCGGTCTAAAAAGTCAGACAATTTGATTGTTTAAGTCCTCTCCAAGGTGAATCGGTCGAATTTGTCTCTGACATGTATCCCCTAGACCTGAATAGAGAAAGAAACGGAAAAATGCAGATGAAAAAGCATGCGTACTGTAAATCACTGCGTAGTCATTGCACAGTGACGTTATTAATTTTGTTTTTCTTAAGTCTTTTAATAATCGTTGCAAGTATATTGTTGCACGTATATTATCCTATTTCTAAACATGTTTACAATGTTACTGCTGAACATTCTTTTAGTGAATTACCCCCGCATGAGTTGTCCTATAGATTTGCGCTGCGCAATAACACTTTTATTAGTATGTTACATCATTCCCATCAGACTAGCAATGCTACAAATTGTTGGATATGTGGCCGACTCCCTCCCTATCAGAACTATAAGGGAATTCTGCCTCTCTTTCCATATCCGTTCACACACAATGGCTCCTGTGGAGCATGGTTTAGTTTAATTAATTCCCTAGATTCGAATTCCGCAGTTTATCAAAACAACTGGGTATGGGGAAACTTGAACTTAGTTTTGCTTAAAGTCTGCTACCCTAACAAGGAGGGACTTCCCAAAAGAACAGGAACTGATCTAGAAAATGAAGTATATGGATTAGGTAATTTCACGCTTAATCTCATGATCCTGAATGTTGAATCCGAAGCTGCACCAATTTTGCCCGCTATGTCAGTATTTCCAGTTAAAGGTGAATTGTGTGTAAGAAAGAATGGTTCCATACATATGGGCCATAGTAGGTGCACCACTGTAATAGAATTCAGTGATCAAGGCAAATCTACATTTAGAGCTTCTCATCATTCCTACTTCGTATGTGGTCAGACCGCATATATACGTTTGCCTCTAGATTGGGATGGTACCTGTTACATCGGATTCCTTTTGCCACCTGTTTTCCTAGCTCCTCCTGATTATCATAGAAATACTCATTTAGTACACAATAGACAGCAGAGAGATCTCCCAATCGTCGATTACACTGAAACAGCATGGGAAAAATACACAGATTTCAATAAAGGTTTCTTCCCCTATATAGGTACAGTCACTAATAGTAAGCTGATACGTAGATTAACCAGAACCCTTGAAGCAGTAGTGAACGAAACTATTTCCGCCTTAGGCAATTTAACAGAAGAGCAGTCTGCTATGCGGATTGTTGTGCTTCAAAATCGTCTTGTCCTTGACGTCATCCTGGCCGATAGGGGCGGAGCTTGTAGGGTCATCGGATCAAGTTGTTGCATTTTCATACCAGAAAATTCGCCGTCTGTATATAAAGCCATAACTCGCCTTCATAAGATTGTAAGCCAGATACACCAGAATCCAGGCACCTGGACTTGGTCCGGTTGGTTCTGGGGCGTGTTGTCAGCCTGGGGATGGAGAATGCTCTCCTTCCTAGGTATTGGCTTTCTCATACTATTCAGTTGCTGCTTATGTCTACAATGTGGGCCAGCGATTTGTGGTCTGTGTGCCACCTCGTGTATCCCACATCCAAGTTTTCGTTCGAGATCCCGGAAGAAGAAAGAAGAACAAATGATGTTATATGAACAGATCAACGGATTGATGAAGATTGATATCTCTTAAGGGCAAGTAGGGGACAAGGAGGGAATGTGGAAATATGGATTTTTATGATCAGTTATGTCCCCTATCTTGGACCCCAACGGTTTCATGTATTAGTCACAAGTACATGTATGTTCCCTCCAGTTCCAGTTATGAAGACGCAAATACATGTGCGTCCACCGTCAACATGTCCTCTTTCAGACCCGCCATGAATGGGCCGGATATCCTATTCCTAAGTATGAAAGGCCACCGGCCTTATATGGTTCATTTATCCCATTTTACAGTCCAGGCGAGTAGTCCCTGATTCTGCCATTAAGCCTTTTCCTGCCTTCTGCCTCTGAAAGCTCCAGTCTGAGCTCGCATCTGTATCCATGAACTTTGTCCTACTCCCTGCGCGGCTAACGGTGCCTGACTCGGCCTGTCGGCCTGTCTGCCTGCCAAAAACTGTATTTCACCTTCAAGATTATCTGCTCTGCTCCGCTCCTCATCCAATGCATTCCTGTCTAGCAGTTTAAGTAAACATTCCTCTAGCTACCGTGCAAATGGGCCCGGCTTCTCTGTCTTTATGCAAGTAATTCATAGCCCTGTTACTATGGAAGATTTCTGCCCTCGCATCTAGTGTAGACACTTAGACGCTTGTACACGCACTAACAGTCAGTATAGTCAGTATAGAATAAGATTCTATCCTAAGAGACCTCTCTTTTTGGATAACACAGTTCTTTAAACATAGGATGTAAGATATGATTTAGGATTAGGTTGACATAACCCCAGACTTCTGTCTCCACATGTAGAGCTAAATGTCAAGTCCCATTCACCCCCTAGTTGCACGTCAATCACACGTCATGCTGCTGCGCGCGCATCTCTGCCAAGTATTTTTGCTGACATTGCGAAATTCTTTCATGAAACCACCCATTTGTGACATCATACCTAATGACGTTCTTTAGTTACGCCTAGTTACACCCACTTTAGTTACGCATGTATGCCTTTATCTCTGTTATCAACTGTTACGCCTCCTGCATCTGTTTCACTGTAATGCCTCTTCTATAAAAATGATTACTTGTCAATAAAGTATTGTCCTTCACTTCCTGAACCTTCGTGGTGATGGAATATGAAGCCCACAAATTCGAATTGTGTTTTGGAATAAAGCCCGTTCCGAACCTCTAATACCACGGATTCTGCCTCTTATTTTATTGAGCTATTCTTATTAATTTTCCGCATCAAATTAAGTACCGGTAATTAAATTATTTACCACAGATTCTTTAATGATGCTCCTGCAGATACTTTACCCCTCTGCTGTGCCTGAAAGTGATAGTGGTGGTCACAACCCAACTTCAAAGTTCGGGGATATCCGTAACCCTATACCTAGATGACTGGCTGTTGAAAGCAACCTTGCCACAGTGAGTCGCGGACGACTGTGAACTCGTTGACTGCAACGTGGGCGTCAGTGCACATGTTTACGAAGCACGACTGCCTTGCAGCAAAGTCCGGCGGCAAGGGTCTTTCACCTGCGCAGTCCTGCAAGACAGTTTGGTCTGAGTCCTCTCAACAGACCCTTCACCTAGAGAGGTAGTTTGATATCTATGCTAAGGTGAAGAGTATGTAGTTAGCGGCATCCATCAGAAGAGCACTTAACTTCTGTAGCACTCTTTCTGGTAGATACTTTAACCACATATTCCTTGCTGCCCTCCCACCTTCTCGTTCTGTGGAGTGACCTGTTTTTAAAATCTAAAAAAGGTCTCAAGTTAGTATTCAGCACACTGGTACCAGCCATTGTTCACATGCCATGTCTAAAGGTCCAGAAGGGGCAAGACAAGAAACTGACTTCAGCGTAAAGGGGGAGAGGGCTATAAAATCAATATGAATATTCGAAAATTCTCAATTTATCTTTCATCTCGGATATAGACTAGCTTTTGAAAAGCCAATTCCCTTTAAAATTAGCAAAAACATACTTTAAATGCTTATGAATTAAAATGACATCACAGGTGAATGACTTGTGCTCCGCTAACTTCCCCCTTCTGCTGGAAGACATCAAGACAGATGTGTAAATAAAGGTCACCTTTGTATCTCTTGCCCGGATAGAATTAATCTGGTGAAGATTAATTTATTAACCCGTGTTCTACAATTGTTCCAGTCGCTCTTGGTAAGCGTTGAGAACAGTTGCACAGATCATTGGTGAGATTTATCTGGGGGCTCTAGTCCCAGGCTGCCTCTATACGTACTGCAAAAGTCGAATGTCAATGGGCGTCTTTGGCCTCCTGATTACTCCATGTACTACACAGCACCCACTTTAGAATCAAAGTGGATTGGTCCTGTTCTGAAACTGACAAATCCAAACCCTTGGTGATAATGGACCATGTCATAGGAGGCAGGTACCTGTGGGACCTGATCTGGTTGGAAAAGTTTTAGGCCAGTAATTGTACACATTAGTACTCCGGTGGTTACAACACTACACTACCAGCTTGGTCTCATATCCATTCCATTGCTGTATACCCCAAAGCGTTTTAATTGTGAGTTCATCCCAACAAAAAGGGTGGATTTCTTTCATGAATGGAGAGAACGGGGCTATCTAAGGCTTGTGCACAATTTCAGGGGGATATGTTAAATTCTTAATGCAGTGTAAAGAAGATTTTAGTTTTTTCGGAGAGACTTCGCTATGTCTAACTAAGGCACTGGGACTTCCACTCGTAGGTATAACACGTAACCACTGGGGAAAGATCCCCTTTTCAATCTCTGCTGCCTAATTTAGGAGGCTCTAAAAGCAATGTGTGCAAATTATATAGGCTTTTTGTTGATGTCCTTTTCTCCCTTTAATGATTGTATATGCCATCGTGGGAGAACATTTTGAAAAGAGAGGTAGCCCTATGGGTGGGAATGGTAGTTTTTGGGGGCAGACATACATTAAAGTTTTGATCGCTTGTAAAAAAAATAAAATAAAAAAAAACACACATGGAGATGCAAAGTGCTTTATAACTAACATTACACACCTATGAGTCTCCAACATATTTTTCCATCCGCAGGATACAACTTGCTGAGGGTGCGGTGAGAATGCAGATACTATACATATATGGTGGGAATGTCGCAGGGTGGTTAGACTTTTGGAGGACTGTGATAAAAGCCTTGAAGGAGATTTCGGGATGCCCCATCCTCTTAGTAATAGGAACTTTTGTGGCTTGGTTTGAGACCTTCCTGAAATAAATATAGGTCTGGTTTTGATGAACACCTCATAGGCAGTGCTTAGGGGCTGCTAAATTGGCCCCTGCCACCCCCTGGAACAAGGTGGAAAGCCTTCCCACTGATCCTGTGGCCCCTTAGATTATGTATCACTTTAGTGTTGAAACGCCTGTTTAGCAGTGTCAGCGAGACTCAAATTGAGGGGAGATGGAGGCCACTACTTGATCATTCGTCTGAAGGATCAAGATCCAGCTTATGTGTCTCCCTGAAGCCTCTTCATGGTTTATTGGGTGACCTTGTTGTTCTAGAGCCAGTCATTCTTTTTGTGGGAACATTTTGGGGTGGGGAGTAGCAATTGGTAAGGGCTTGCTGTGACTCTATCATTAAATAGATGCGATTGAGATACATGGCACACTCTGTTCAATTTGTTAAACTGTTTAAAATAATCTTACCCGCTTGTAATTCCCTTGCGTTTCTCTCACTATGCCATTACTGCCCAAGCCTAACTATAATAAAAATAGTAAAACATTAAACAGCACCCCTGACATGTTTCCTCCTTGATGAGTCTTGTCAGTTAGGTGCAGCCTGAGTTTCTATAAGTGATTCTGTGTGTCCTCTTACCATGACCTTTGGCTCACTGTACCATTAAATACGGATATACCAGACTATTCCTGCACCCAGATAAGACTGCTTCATGCCTGGAGAGGGCAAGACAGCAGCTCAATAAGAGTCTCTAGTGCAGTGGGGGCTGCACAGCGCAGGCCGTCGAATTGCTCAGGAGGGGCCTGGTTTACTGATATTCTTCACCCCGAGTAAAGACGTTGCCAAAACCAGTTGAAGGGCTTCTGTTCACTGAGGAAAATGCATGTTCCTGGTCTGCTGATTAAGACCTCCGGCCAGAAAGCAAGGGGTGCCACTGTAGCATCCATTCACAACGTCCCCCCTTCTTTACAGAGTCCTCCTTCCTTCCTTCACTCTGCAGGAGCGCTCAGCATTTACAAGCCTGGCCAACCTCGAACTTAAAGCCACTTTTGCACAGGAGGATCACAGATGTCCAGTTAACCTTAAGCTTAACAAGGGCTCACATTTGCAATGTGTTGCACAGCCCCTGGGGGGGGGGGGGGGGGGGGGGGGGGGAAACATCTGTTAGCGCAAGGTGAAAAATGTATTTTAGAACACATCTTTCAACTTTGCCGTTTGTGTTTTTTTTATGACGCACTTTTGTCCATTGTGTTGCTGCAGTTTGTAATTTTCTGTTGACCTCCGAGTATAGTAGTATAAAGTGCTTAGAAAACGTTTCATCGGTCGCAGACCCCTAAGAAAACTAGTAATGTGTCTTTATTTGTATAAGAATAACCGTTCAGAGCCCTGTTATTCTCAATATGAACGTTTTTTGTGGTAGTAAACCACTCTTTTCGAAACATTTTTATGTTGACAAACGTTGGAAAATGAGACTTAACAAATTGGATGACATTCGTAAACACAGGCTGAGAACAAAAAAGGAAATGTGGTTAAAAGAGGGTGTGTCAACTCAAGAATAAGCGGGAACCTCTCCCCTGTTTACAAGTTTCTCATCATAAGCAGTGCTTTCCAGCCAAGATAGCCTTGTGGTTTAGTGGCTTTTTGACCTTTTTACTGATCTATGTTGCTTCAGGTTTCCTGTTGCATCCATTTGACTGTGTAATCTGAGAGCTGTCTTGTAACCCATGCCAACAAGTTGTGAAGATTGCTTTGCGAAGGACCCCTTTTCCTTCCTCAAAACAAAACAAATTAATTGTCGGTGCTCAGGGAAAGAAGAAATGCGTTGGTGATAAATCATATTTTTTACAATTTTATATGCTACTTGCAAAAAGTCGTACAACTCAGCCTTACGTGGTTCTAAATTATTAGTATACTTTATTTTTTTCAAGCATTCTGGTTGGATACATTCCGGGTCATTTCCCTGTGGCAGTTTTGACCTCTTTCTGGCCACTCCTTCGCCAACTGCATGTTTGGTTCACTATTTTTCTTTCAGTATTTTTATTAGCTTTATTTTTTTCTTTCATACAACAATTTCACCTCATTAATATTAACATTGCATTAACTATATAACATTCGGTTCCTGCCATCCATCACGGCACTACAAGTAGTTTGTCGCTTAGAGTGATGCAGAGAACACATTATGTTTTAGAACACCCACTGTCTTATAGATAGTCATTAAAAAACATAGTCGCACGAATAATCCTTATGAGAGCTAAGGGCCTGAGTACGATCTTGAGGCATGGGTCACCCTCACAATGGTGACGGATATCCCATCTTTCCAGCTTTCGTTTGGGTCAACATCCACACTAGACCATCAAGACTAGCGTCGACAGATACAACTGATTCTAAGGAGTGACTCTCATATTCAAGCATAGACATTCCATCACCAAGGAGATGACAGAACACACAGAGAGTAATTACATCACAACTATAGATATTACAAAAGGGCCAAACTTTAGCTAAATAATGATATTCCTTCCTACCTCATTTGGTGATGCCACATGCATGACATAAAATTGTCATTCACTGCAAATGTCCCGGAGAGTTAGACCAATTAAGAGAAAATGGGCTGTACTTTCCCCATGCACTTCATACCTGCGCAAAGGTGTGTTAGCCTATGGATCGTACACGAATGTAAAACTACTCAACTCTAGGTATAAGAGCTGAACAAAATTAAAATATACTTGCATGCATTTTATAAGATCTCCCCCTTCCACGTCCCCCACAGGCTGTACTGCTGAGGATTTTTTTTTTATTACAGTTTGATCTCTTTCAAAGTAATGGATGTTCATTTTATCATTAATAAATCGACTAATACATTTTCTAAATTGTATCTCCCTACAGGGTATTCTAAGATACTCTTATTAGGGAACTCTCAATTTCCTCAGTAACGGTCCTGATTCCTTTATAGAAAAGCTGCAGAGAAGGAACAAAACTTTTGACACTTAAAGTGCTTTTCTGCTAGATTGATGGTGCTAATGTTTCTGAAAGCACCTAGACTATTTTTATTTCGGTTTAGGAAACCTTTTTTTCATGGTGCACAGATAACTTAATGACCTGGAAAAGATTCATAAACTCATGGACAAACAGATAAAAAATACAAATCATCACAGAGGCATAACAGGCTTATAAAAGAGAAGATGTAATATTTAGAGAATCGCTCCAGCAGCAATAATATTTGGTTAGTATTCCCAAAGACCAAACGACTGACTGATATAAAACTATTTATGGCTAATCTAATAAACCTTCTTTGTTTCCCACTGATGAATCCACCAATTGGTAACACATACTTCTAACCTATAGATTCACCTCCCGCCTTCCGCTGGGCTAGAAAAATCTGACTAGAATATTAATTTCTTTCCAGACATTCCAAAGTAGGGAACAAATAGTCAAAGCCATTCATCTTTCGTTATAGGTTTGATCAGTTGTCTCCAGTAAAACGGATGATAGTGACAGATATGACCGATTTAAAACCAGTGTCCAGAATGGGTTGGCTTCCCCAAGGAGTAGGGAGAGTGACCCTTGACCAAATATGGGGTAGAGATGGCCTAAGGTGTGCTCCAAGAGAATGACTTTATTAACTTTGTTCAGATTTGTTAAGTCTTAAGGGAATAAAAATACAGTTTGATTTTAGCTGGTTTAAAGAGATCATTTTTATGGGAAACTTAGATGTCAATGCCAGTCAAGAGGTTGAAATATGCTCTTAGAATATCAATATGTTACAGAATTAAAAAAATGAGAAATGATAGTAAGCTAAATAGGAACATTAGCTTTGGATATCATTTTACAAGCGACTTAACCAGGCAGACCGGTAGAAGAAAGTCGTGGGTTTAAGGGGATAATTGACTCTGCGGTCGTTGCTAAATCTGAATTAATGGCCCACACAGCAATGACTGTGAAATCTTCTTTATTCATAAATCAACCCCAAACACAGGTTACAAACAAACTCCACCGCAAAACCGATCCAACATTTCAACCCTTGCATAAATACCAGGTATTTAACTAACAAACAGAAACACTCTGAATTCCACCTGTGATTACATACTATACTTATGTACACACCACTACAGAGACCTTGAGCTGACAAGCACCTACAGTGACCGCACTCTAAAAACTTAAACAAAAGAGCCACCCACTCAATTCAGTCGTTCTATTTTTTAACCGTAATGAGGTCAAATGAGGGCTTCAGTCTGCATGTGCCTAATTACACATCAGGATACATTTTGGAATGATGTTGGCTTAAGCAAACCACCAGAGAAAGCCCTTTTCTTTAGAATTGCTGGAGTAAGTTCTGACGATATGGAGCACATTTTGATCACTTCATTGCTGAAGTGTGTGAACAATTGTAGAATATCAACCAATAGGCCATGTGTGTGGCCTGGTTCTTTTCTGGATACACATTGTTGGTTATGGCTGCTCTCTACAAGAGAGAAGTAGGGCTCTGCCTCCTCCCACACACTTGAGGATGCTGAGACAGTAATGAGACTGTAAGTGTGAGCAGCCGATGGCCTCGTATGTGCTCTCTGTACTAGTTCACTCTGTATTTAATTCTCTTCACCGATGATTTAACTTGACTCTTATTTCCAAGTACATTTCCAACAGTTGGAGTGACTTGTATTTTAGGCTGGCTCTTCTCCGTTTGAGGCATGCTTCCTCCCCCACCTGTTGAGAACAGTCTTAGACGGCACCGCTTGCACTATCCGGGCAAGGGGCGAAGAGATGCGCTCGGAAACCGCGTCCATGTCCCATTTATAATCACAAATGAACACTTAACGCTGGGTATAAAGGCACCTTACAATGTACTCTAATCTATTTGGTTACCGTCCTCGATGCTCCACTTGATCCTTGGCGACATTGTGGGAACATTATACATCCTCTTTATATTAGAGGAAGCTTTAGATATATTTACTTTCACTCCAGCACCGCTAGATGCACAGTACTCTCAATAAAGTTCAATTGACGCTCCTAAGATGGCCGCCCTCCGCCGCATTTTAGCGTTTCAGGTAACAACGCTATGACGAGTCGCATTAATACGGAACACCAAGTAGGCATAACCACAGGAGCCAGAGCAGGGTTAGGATGTCCGCTAGTTGCGCGCCACCCTTTTGTAAGTAGCGTCCTTATTCGTCTAAAATTGAACAGTTTATGAAGAGGCCGGTAAGATTGTATGACTTGTGCTTATGTTTAGATGTGTGCGGCTGCCCGCCTTTTGTTGATTTTATTTTTACAGAATTGAGCAACGAAGTGCTCATTTGGCAGACCCGTTAGCATCGGACCTCATTACCAGGGGGGAGTCAGGTTTGTGTGATGTCAGCCTTGAGTGTCATGCGATGTGTATCACACTACTACTGCGATGTCTTTCACGTTATGTGAAGTGTACCACCCTGACTAAGCTACTAGTATGACACTAATCTATGTATATTTCTACATCGAGTACGTTTTTTCTCTGTATTGCTCGGTGGTCCCGTGATGATGCATTTTTCAACATTTGTTCACTGCTAGCAGCGGGGCTTCCAGAAGCGGCCGTTTTCCATGTTTCGGTTTCTTTTTAAGGTCTGGGCTGCTTTTAATTATCTGGCCTGTCTTCCCTGCTCTCACGTTTTGAAAGACGTGTAAGGAAATAACACTAGAACGTTTTTCTTTGCTACATTCTTGAGAGAGGGGCTGTACCTCGTGAAGCACTGAGAGCCACCGAGTGCTGTGTGAATTTTAAGCTCGGACTGAAAGGGGTAAAGGGGCAGAAGTGGGTCAGAAGTAGCGATCAGTGCTCGCATTTGAGAGTGATTAAGCTATTGACATTGTAAATAACAATGCCGTTTCTTTAACCCCTTCAGTGCCCGCCCCTTTCCCCGCCCTGTGCCGGCCGTTGCATTAGCGGGCGGGGTCTATGACGAGCTGGACTCGTCATGGGCACAGCGCTACCGCGGCCCATGACGAGTCCAGCTCGTCATGGGCACTGAAGAGGTTAAATGTTTTAAACACAAAAACATAAACAAAAATAATGTCATGAGCAATGCCAATAGCTTTAACTTTAACAATGCCGAGACCATTGCATTGTAAATGCTTGTGTTCCCTTTATAGTGGCGCACTGTTTTTAGAAAGCCGGTATTTCATGTTAATGCTAATGGCTCTGGAACTCGTTACAAATGTGGATGCAGACATCATGTTATTTTATGATGTCTGTGTAGATTAACCCGCATTTGTTTCACCAAAGGAAACTTGCACTGTTTCACGGATTGAACTAGCATAATTTGTGGACCTTGTTTATTGTGAGTTGCCCTTTTTTTGGTGCAAGAGTTCCATTGTGCAAGACTCTATCTGCGTGCGCCAAATAATGGGCAGGTTATTCTACCCAGAATGAGGAATAACATGCAAACCTGGGAAAACCGGGCATGTCATTCCTCCTTCTGGGGGCGAATAATGAATGGACACTTTTCTGCTGATTCCATCTGCTTTGAGCAGGTGGTAAATAGAAGAGGGGAGTGCTGTGGTTCAGGGGCCGGTGGCAGAGTGCTGTGGTTCAGGGGTCGGTGGCAGGGGTTGAGGGCACCGGGGAGGTAGGGTGAACAACTGGCATCCGTGCAAATTCAGGATGGTGAGTGTAAAAATTCAGGACAAAGGGTAAAAATTCAGGACAAAAATTCAGGACAAGAGGTCAAAATTCAGGACAAAAGGTAAGTTTTACAGACACATCAGTGGAGGTTGTGCAATAGTATGTAAGTAAGTAAATAGACAGCCACTTAAACACAAGTGAAAATAAGTTTATATTAAGTTGAAACAATCGTGTACTTCATGGTTTTTAGGTCTCGGCTAGCGAAGGCTGCGCTTGCGCAGTCTCGCTCGCGAGATTTAATGACTTGGAGAAGAGGGGCTTGAACCCGCCCCTCTTATCCCCTCTTCTCCATTGGCTGGCCTCTTGAATGCTGGCCAGCCATTGGAGAAGAGGTTTGTCTCTCCGAACAGGCCCCGTCCTTTTCGGATTTGGGGGCGTGTTTTTTGCAACTTTTCTAATTATCTCCTCCAGCCAATGGCAAGAGGAGAGAAAAGAAAAACACCCCCCGAATTCGAAACCGCCGCTGCGTTTCTCCGAGGCATTTCTGCTTCGCCTCGGAGAAAGGCAGTGGTGTGCTCGTCCTCTCCCCCTGCTCTCGGGCAACCCTGCTCACCTCTGGTCCTGATCTTGCTGAAGATGTCCCTATCGAGTGGTAAGACTGTTCTTATCTTCTTCACCCCACCGACATCTTCACTCGGCGCTGATCACACCACGCTTCCCGCACCTCTAGCATGCTTTTCAACCCTCAGCATTAGTGCGTGCTTCTACTTTTTGGGAACTCGCTTCCTATGCCGCAGTGCTCTGCCACTGTTTACGACTGTTGTTGTGGTTTCCGCTGGCATATACGCTACTTTGGGGCGCTTGTTTTGTTTTCCACAAAGCTGTCTCGCGCAAGCTCGCGCATGTGCAGTACCAGGCCTCAATCTGCCTAACCTCAGTAGTCCTGAGGTCTCAGCGCCAGGATACCCTTGGGGTGACAGATGCGCTTTACAAGAAATAAATACAGCATCGCTACAACTGGACAAGAAAGTTTATCTGGACATACTCAGAATAAAGAATAATAGTATAGTAAATTTATTGCTATAAAATGTACAGACAAGTATGAAAACTCTCTGATTGTTTTTAGACAAATTGAATCATCCAGTTGTACATTTTCTTATTGTTGTTTTCTTTTGTTAGTGTGTTGTATGTGGCATGAGTGTTTGTATGCAAGATTAGTATGCAAGATATGAATGTAGGGATTCAATTAGCCTTTCGATGGGCTAAATATTCTGTGTCTTTGTCATTTTAATAATGTCCAATTGTAATAATTTGTTTTTCAGTATATTTGGAAATTATTGGAAACTATAACACTGTAAATGAAATGTTCACAATCACCTTTTTGATACAAAAAAATGCTTTTGCTTATTAAATGAAAAATAAACAAAGATAAAAAGTTAATATTTTTGTGTGTGTATACATTGTATCTTGGAGGTCATCACTGTAGGTGCGCATGTTTGTTAAAACTTAATGAGAGCATTTGCTGGTAAAAGAAAGAAATATAGGCCGTCAAAGAGGTCACTTCACTTTAATTCTTGTTTTTTCCCCCCTCTTGAGCCTAAAAATCTTTTTTGGGGGAAAACCTTTTCTCAGATACAAGAAATAAATACATACATACATACATAAATAATGTAAGCACTTACGGCATTCACGACAGCCAATCCCACGGCTGGACATAATCGGGGGAGTAGGCGGGCTGCGTGATATTTAAAATAACCTAGGATTGGATCATCGTTGGCACCTTCACCAATCCCAGCGTGCTGCACAGGCTCCAGAGGCGCTGATTGGCCATGGGGTCCGCACGTGCCCCTGCGGTGTACAAAACACTCACCGAGCCGTCCCCGGTCTCCGCCAGTGGGCGGGCGCCAAGCAGCGTGGAGCGGGCCCGGTCTGGCTGGTGGAGGACCCATGGTGAGTCAATCACGGGCGGGGGATCCAAGCAGCGGGATGACAGCCCGTCTCGGTCCAGCTGTCCACTGGGGTGCCCCGGGGGAAGTCGGTCAATGAGAGGGAACTGAGCAACGACTGCTCTAGCTGCCTGCACTGCTGCCCAGGTAGGGGAGCTCAGGCTTGTTGTGGGGACTGACATCAGACTGTGGGTGCAAGTCGTGTGGTATCTTTAGGTTTACTCCACTTGTATGTCACCAATTGGATGGCACCGTAGGGGTACTTTGCAGCTACCTGCTCCTCACCTGGTTTTAGGCTGAGCAGGGCGGTTCTCGTTATGCATGTCACTCATGCGCCAGGCTACACTGTTAACATTTGGAAATATATTATTTATCCTTCATGTGTTTGCAATTTTTATATTAAAAATTGATTTGTTCGTGGAATATGATACTTAGAGTCGGACCCTATTCCATTTTCCTGCATTGTAGTACATTTAATGTTAACGTTTGAACAGTTAAATATTTTGATGCTGTTTTAAGTACATATTTTTGTCTAACTATTTTGGGTGGATGATACCTATTTTAAGTGTATTTTTATTGTGTATTTAGAGCAGACGATTGTCACGCCATCAGAAACACCTTTTAATAACTGTGTGTGTGTGTGTAGGTGGCTCTGTGGGTGGCTCTATTTCTGTGTGAGTGGCTCTGTGTGTGTGGGTGGCTCTGTGTGTGTGGGTGGCTTTGTGTGTGTGGCTCTGTGTGTGGGTGCAAATGCAAAAGGTCTCGCATTTGAGAGTGATTAAGCTATTGACATTGTAAATAACAATGCTGTTTCTTTATATGTTTTAAAAACAAAAACATAAACAAAAATAATGTCATGAGCAATGCCAATAGCTCTAACTTTAACAATGCAGAGACCATTGCATTGTAAATGCTTGTTACTATAGATGTTCATGTGAGTGAAGAGTCTTGCGGAGGAGAAAGACAGCCTATGATTAATGTCACCAACATGTATGTTTGCAAACGAAAGCCACAAAGGTCTTTTAGCGATAGGCGGTACACGCTATGTGCCTTGAAACCTTTATTTCACTGCTAACACATATTTGGTGATGTCCTATAAACGTATTTCTTGGCATTGAAGTGGTCCTGTGTAAGTAGTGATGCTGCCCGTTCTAGTGCAGATGTATGTCTTTTATCTTTCATATAGTTCAAGATTTCATTTGTGCTTTCACTCCCCCATTTTTCTATCATAGGAAGTTGAATTCTGTTCTCTGCGAGAAGCTTTGTCTTTTGTGTCGTTAATTGATGGATACTACAGACTAACAGCAGATGCACACCATTACCTCTGTAAAGAAGTTGTAACGGCTAGGATGCTTGAAAACATTCAGAGCAACTGCCATGGGCCAGTTACGTAAGTAGTATTTGCTATATTACTATTATTGTTCCGAATAATTAAGCGTCTAACTGGTTTTATCACACTAAGGTACACTTTTCCACACTCCAAATTGTGTGGTTATCAAGCAAAGGTTCAACGCACGATGTGAGCTCTCAGTATTGTTCTTTACTATCCTAATAGTTGCTGATTAGAATCTTCTGAATGATGTCTCTTCTCTGCTTTCAGGCATCAGATTTGTCTCATGGTGGACTCATCAATTCAGTTGGAGGGGCCATGAGTGTTGAACTCGTTGCATTTTTTCAAGGACTCTTATACATTTTAGCAGTGTAAAATTACAACCTCTTCTGGTTGGAAGATGTCATGCTGCTGACTTTAAATAGACTTATCTTCTGATGGATGCTTCTCTTTACCACTGCATGTGCGGTTAGATCTAGCCAAGTTGCCTCACCCTGTGCCTCCTCCGATTGCTATTGCAGTTTGTGATCCGCAAGGTGTCACTGGCTGAATGTGTACATCCTGGCATATAAATATTCAGCTAGGTGGTGCACCCTCAGAAAATCCCCTAAAGATCCAGTTATATCTAGTGGCATAGGACCCTGGCACCGGACTCTGGACCCCACCCTGCCCTGCTTGTTACAGTACCACATGACGCTGGGGGTTGCACGTGAGAACCTGCACCAGCCTTCCTTTGATGGGTGGCAGGAAGGCCTTTAAAGACAGGTGAATCGTCTGTATCTCCAGCAAGTTGATGTGGAGGCCACTGATTTCCAGATAACCTCCCCAACCCAATAATGAAACATCTGTTACCGCCTTTAACTCTGGATGGGGCAGGGAGAGTCTACCACTAGTCCAATTGCAGTTGACAGCCACCACTGCTTAACAGTTGCAGTCTCCTCTGATACCTGGACAGAATCTGAGAAGTTGTCCTGGTGCTGGGTCCACTGCGACTTCTGGTCCCACTGCAAAGCACACATGTGCCATCTGCCATGGTAGACAAGTATGATGCTAGTAGGCCAAGAAGTCTCCGAGCTAGTTTCATTGAAACCCCGACAGGCGTTGAAACATTGGGATCATAGCATGAATGTCTTGGGCTTGTTGGGCCAGAGTAAAGGATTGAAAGTACGCAGTATCCAGGATGGGGCATTTGGAATCGCTCCAGTAATTAAAAGTAGCTCAACAAGCTCAGAAATGAATCGATATTTTCAGTTCTCCTTGTGGACTTGTTTTGAGCACGTGGGCAATGCAGCGTGGCTGTGAAGTGTTAGTTGTTCGTAGCCTTGAGAACTGTAAATCTCAAACCAGTCCAGTTGATTGCATCTTGCAGAACCAAGACAATCTAATTACTTGGAGTCAGAAATGTATTGATTGAAATGTATGTAATGTATCCTATCCTAGTGTGAATGGCGTTTGATGATAATCTACCCTCCCCATTGTCTCCTTAGCACTTCTATTCCGCCTTTAATACCATGCTTTCATAAAGCTATGCTTTCCCATCAGATTCAATCTGTTCCGCTTATTGTTCAGGGGGATTTAAGTTTTTTTCGATGTTCTCACTGCCGACCTGCCCATCACCTTAGGTTAGACTTTCAGCACCCTCCGCCATTTAACAGATTCCAGATTTGTATGCCCTTTTTTCTTATGGATCGTCTGTGTCAAAACGAGCTACCTGGTATCCCTTTTCCTGTCACCCGCATTCCTTGGCTCTCACCTCATCATCCTCATATTCCACTTCAGCCCTGTTTCTATATAACTGTTATATGCCATAAATCTGATTTTTTGATTCCATTACTTTCTTACAAAATGTGTCAATATTAAAAGATCTACATTATATATGAATAAAGCAGAAGGATAAGCATCCGAACATGCAAAAGCGGGAACTGTACATTGCATGTTGCTGTTGTAGAGCATGACCCAGTCTCACCCTTCACAACATGAAGTGATTATGATTTGAAAGCTCCAGTGTGACACACTGTTAGAAATGGTGTTGTTGGTTGGCTTGGGTATGCACCTAAGCCAGGCAGAACCCACCACTTTAGCCAGGGCAAGTCAGTTACACACCAAAGATAACCTGTGCTCACCCTCTGGTAGCTTGACGCAGAGCAGGCACACTTATCAGTAGAGGCAATGTGTAAAGTATTTGCAGAATACGCACACAAACACCATCAATACACCACAAAAGAGTCTCCACTCAGGAAAATATAAAAATATATAGTATATTATATGGAAACTCAGACCAAAACGACATGAATCATAAAAACTGTGCATATTATGTAAATACTTCAGACAGTACTCATCCTGGGAAATAGAAAGCAAAAATGGCATGTATCCATAGTCACTCAAGGCATGTAATGCACAGTACAGCACATAAACAACAATAGTATATTCTCTCTTGGAGAAAGCCAGATCAAAACGACATCCAGCATACATGCATACCTTTCACATACTATCAGCCCGTAACAACATCAATATATGTGACTTTTCGAGGCGGATCACATCTGGGGCCCGTCGGCGAGCCTAGTGGCATGAATTTATTTTGTATTATGGTCGGTATATTGACGACTGCTTGTTTATATAGACAGGCAGCCATAAAGATTTGGTAGAATTTTTTGAACATATGAATTCCAACCTTTTCAATATCACCTTTACCATGACATCAGATTTGGAGAGGATTATTGTAGTGGGTCCGGGTGACAGATACGCAGGCTCAGGCTTTAAGAGGTTCTAGGGAGTTTTTATTTCAACAGTATACACAGTAATTCGTTCCCACTGGAGGACAGCTGCCTGTGGTAGGTGTTGCTTCGTGGGATGTCTTCCAGGGTGTTCCCTCTTTCTCTTGGCGGTGGCTCGGAGGGGTGGTCTGGTCTGGTCTCTCCGGTGTATATGCCCCAAAAGATAAAGGAAAGCAGGTGTCAGATAAACGCTGGGTACTGTGGTGGCGTTAGGGCCGGGAGTGAGGGACACCATGTTGGGGAACAGTCGTTGCGTGCCTAGGTGCTCAGGGGAAGGTGTTGTGGTCTGATCGGGGCTGAAGTGGCTACAGGCGGCTTTATTCAGAGGCGTTTTCCCTTCCCCACCCACCCCGCAACTTTCCCTCGTACCTGCTCCAGCCACGCTCCTCCCCCGGGAACGTGGCAGGGCGCCTCACGGATGTGTTGGCCTCCTGGCTTGTAGGTTTCTCCCCTCGTAGTCGTCACGTCGAGGTGGGTTCTTCCGCCTTCCGTCCGGCCTCCGCGGTCAGGCCTTCTCCTCCACTCCAGCTCCGTCGTTTCCGCTCCCTTCCGCTCGGGCTCGCACTCCTCCGATATTCCCAAGTCCGTCTCCCGCTCCTCCACTCTCCTCCTCTCCGACTCCCGCTCCTCCACTCTCTCTCGACCTCCGGGGAAACGCCGTCCGTCGTCTCTCTTCTCGGACTCTCCTTTGAAGTCCCGCCGATGAAGACGTCATCCGGGGGAGGGGCTTCCACGCAGGGAAACTCCGTCTTAAAGGTATGTTGCTCATCCTCTATCGTCCAATCGAGGCGATTGTACGGAGCCCAGTTGTCCAGCCGGGAATGTCCCTCAGATGCCTGCGTGGTGAGAGAAGGGTTTTTAGCGCAATCAAGTGCCGGACAGTGACAGTCAGGGGTGTTTATGGCACCGCTATCCCCTACCCCGTCACACACCTCCCCCCCTGGCGTCTCCCGATCGGGGAGAGGAAAGACCCGTGACAAGAAATCGGCGTTGCCGTTGTCCTTCCCTTTTCTATGTCTCACTGTGAATGCGTATGGTTGCAAGGACAAGAACCAGCGCAGTATGCGTGGGTTGGAGCTACGGTTCTGGTACATCCAGCGCAGAGGCGCATGATCTGTATATAACAGGAATGGTTTGCCCTCCAAATAGTAGTGTAACTTGTCAACGGCCCACTTGATGGCCAGACACTCTCTTTCTACCGTGGGATATTTGGTTTCCCTAGGGAAGAGCTTGCGGCTAACAAAGAGCACTGGATGTTCCAACCCGTCCGCCCCCTCCTGTGATAGAACAGCCCCGAGACCCAATTCGGAGGCATCCGTGGCCAGGATAAAGGTCCTAGAAAAGTCGGGGGAAGCTAGGATTGGTTGTGTGGTTATGGCTGTCTTTAGGGTCGTGAAGGCCTGTACTGCCTCCAGGGAGGGGTGTACCAGGTCTCGTGGTTTTGCGCTTTTCTGGAGCAGATCAGTAAGAGGGGCTGCTATGTCGGCAAATTTAGGTATAAACCTTCTGTAATACCCTATAAGTCCCAGGAATGCCCGTAGTTCTCTTTTAGACTGTGGGAAGGGAGTCCCATCAATGGCTTTCACTTTTTCCGTTTGGGGGGTTATTGTCCCGTCTCCCAGTACGAAACCCAAATAGTTCACGCGGTGGAATGCCGCCCTAGACTTCTTGGCGTTCACATGTAAGCCTGCTTTCTTCAGGGCGGTTAGGACGGTATCCACGTGTTGTAGGTGTTCCTGCCAGGTTCTACTGTGTATGACGATATCGTCAAGATATGCGGAACAGAAGGCCGTGTAGGGTCTCAGGATGGCGTTCATGAGGCGTTGAAAGGTGGCAGGTGCCCCATGTAGGCCGAAGGGAAGGACGGTGAACTCGTACAGTCCCTCCTCTGTGATAAATGCGGTCTTCTTCTTGTCGCTTTCTCGGAGGGGCACCTGCCAATACCCCTTCGTTAGGTCAAGTGTGGTGATGAATACCGCGTCCCCAAGTTTCTCGATCAATTCGTCCACCCGCGGAATGGGATAAGCATCAAATGTTGAAATGGCGTTTAATGCGCGGAAGTCCATGCAGAAACGCCGTGACCCGTCTGGTTTGGGCACCATCACAATAGGTGATGCCCACACGCTCCTTGATGGCTGGATGACGCCCAATTGCAGCATGTCATAGACCTCCCGTCTTATGGCTTCTCGTCGGGCCGCAGGTATCCTGTATGGTCGTTGTTTCACAATCTTTCCTGGTTGGGTCTCGATGACGCGTTCTACCAACGTGGTTCTCCCTGGTAAATCTGAGAAAATGTCTTTAAACGGTTGCAGCGTCTCCATGAGTTCTTTCTTCTGTTGCGTGGAGATCTCTTTGTTCACCACATGTTCGGTAATCTTGGAATCAGTATTCTGACCCGTGGGTATAAGGAACTGGGCATTTGTCGGTGGGGGTCCTATCCACTTCTTCAGCATGTTTATGTGATATGATTGGAGTTTTGTGGGGGATACCTGCAATCTATAGGTCGTATCCCCGATAGTCTCCCGGACTTCATAGGGACCCACCCACTCGTTTTTGGTCTTGTTGGCGATCGATGGCAGGAGAAGTAGAGCCCAGTCCCCCTTCTGTAACCTCCGGAGTTTCGTCCCCTGATCGTAATACCGTTTCTGTTTCGTCTGCTGCTGTTCCAAATTGGAGCAGGCTAGGGCCTGTAGCTTCCCTAACTTGGACCTGAGTCGTTGGGTGTAGTCGAGAAGGGATCTCTGTTCTCGGTCTTCTTCGGACTCCCACACGTCTTTTGTTATCTCCAATAAAGAGCGAGGTTGTCGCCCGTACAACAATTCAAAGGCCGAACAGCCCAAACTGCTTTGTTTTTGTGCCCTTAAGACGTACAGCGCTAGGGGTAACAGACGGTCCCACTCCTGGCCCTCAGCCGTGAGCATTTTCTTTAGTGTTCCCTTTAGGCTTTGGTTATATCTCTCGACCAGACCGTCTGTCTGCGGATGATATACAGAGGTACGTAGGTGGTGTATATCTAGGGTTTTGCATACTTCTTTCATCAATTTAGAGGTGAAGGGCGTACCCTGGTCCGTTAAGATCTCTTTAGGAAATCCCACGCGAGAGAACAACTCCACCATTTTCTCCGCGACATGCACTGTAGTCTGGGTGCGTAAAGGAAAGGCCTCGATGAACCTTGTGGCATAATCAACCACCACGAGGGCGTATAGGTGTCCTTTCGCAGATTTCGGCAGGGGTCCAATCAGATCCATTCCCACTCTCTCAAAAGGTCTTCCGATTATGGGTAGAGGTCGTAACGGGGCCGCAGAGGGGCGGTGTGTATTTTTCCTTTGGCATATCTCGCACTTCATGCAGTAGTTGTGAACATCTTTATATATCCCTGGCCAGTAGAAGAGCCTCGTTATGGTCTCTGTTGTTTTCTCCTTTCCGCTATGCCCTGCTGTAAGGTGTGCATGGGCAAAGAAAAGGACCTGTTCTCGGAAAGAAACGGGGACTAACAGCTGTGGAGTCCCTCCCTCTGTCCCCTCCCGGTACAGTAACTCGTTTTTAATAAAAAAACGGGGAAACTTTTTAACCTACTGGGTTTGGGTCACATGGGCGCTCTCCCAGGCGTTGAATAGGGTGGTATCGTTAGCCTGCGCGAACCGAAAACTGCGGTCCAAAATCCATGGTTCTGGGGACAGGAGAGCAGCCCTGTCGAACCTGCTCTCTAAAGGGGCTGTAGCCATAGACCCTGAAAACAACACCATAAACTCCGGGATGTCCACCCCCAACAGCATCTCCTCAGGAAGGGACTTCACCACCCCCACTCTCACCGTACAGGGGCCTTTGTTCACGGGGTGTATTGTTATCTGGGCAAGGGGATACGGTCTCACGTCCCCGTGTACACAATGGATGTGGACCACTGCGCCTGGTAAATACTGGTGTGGGTGTATGAGATGGTCCTGTACCACCGACTGTCGACAGCCTGAATCTAACAATGCTCTCACTGTCCTCCCGTTCAACTGCAAACTCACGTAGAATGAGCTCCCCATCTCGGCTGAGTAGAGTACGGACCGTGGCAAGTATCCGACTTCCATCGGCTCCTCAGTGGACCGCTTCCTCGGGCAGAGCCTGGCTATATGACCCCAGTCCCCACAATCGAAGCACTGGGGCCCTCGGACCGGAGGGGGACCCTCGATCCGCATAGGCTGGGGTCTAGAGGGTTCAACAACGCTCCTCTGCTTCTTGTCTCCTTTTCCGAGGCTGACTCCCTTTTGCCCCTTTTCTCCCTCCCATCCCAGGGACTTGGGTTGGGCTCTTGCATAGTTGGCGGGCATTTCTATGGCCTCATCTAGCGTTAATCCTGAATGTTGTTTCAGCCACCTCTGACTGGCGTACGGCAAAGCCTCCATGAACTGTTCTAGATATATTTTAGTCATCACGTCCTCCATTGTACTAGTCGACGGCTTCAGCCACTTGTCGGCGGCCATCTTGAGCCTGATGAACAGGGTTTTGGGGTTCTCTCCCGGTGTCCCTCGTTCCTTCCGGAAGCGGACCCGGTAGGCCTCCCCATCAAGCCCCAGATGGTCAAGTATAATTGTCTTAATGGTAGGATATGGGACCAGTCCAGAGGGGTTGGCCAGCTGGTAGGCAAACTGGGCTTCCCCGGTCAATAGGGGAGCCAAAAAGTGGGGCCACTTTTCCTCCGGCCACCCCAATGCTCTGGCGACCCTTTCGAAGTTCATAAGAAAGACGTCGGGGTCTTCACCATGGACGTATTTCTGCAAGGAAATACCTGATGGGTTAGGGATAGACAGGGGCCGACGGTCTATGGGTACCGGTAGGGTAGGGACTGAGCTGGTCTTCTGTATGCTGTCCAATTGAGCTGTTATGGTGTTTTGGAACAGGTCCCGGTCTGCTTGTGCTGACGTCATCTGTCGTTGGATTGCCCATTCCAGTTTCTCCTGTCCCTGGACGAGGTGCTGGATTAGGGCGTCCATCTTTTCCATCCAGATGGACCTTGTGGTGGTAAATCCCACTTCTGACACCAGTGTAGTGGGTCCGGGTGACAGATACGCAGGCTCAGGCTTTAAGAGGTTCTAGGGAGTTTTTATTTCAACAGTATACACAGTAATTCGTTCCCACTGGAGGACAGCTGCCTGTGGTAGGTGTTGCTTCGTGGGATGTCTTCCAGGGTGGTCCCTCTTTCTCTTGGCGGTGGCTCGGAGGGGTGGTCTGGTCTGGTCTCTCCGGTGTATATGCCCCAAAAGATAAAGGAAAGCAGGTGTCAGATAAACGCTGGGTACTGTGGTGACGTTAGGGCCGGGAGTGAGGAACACCGTGTTGGGGAACAGTTGTTGCGTGCCTAGGTGCTCAGGGGAAGGTGTTGTGGTCTGATCGGGGCTGAAGTGGCTACAGGCGGCTTTATTCAGAGGCGTTTTCCCTTCCCCACCCACCCCGCAACTTTCCCTCGTACCTGCTCCAGCCACGCTCCTCCCCCGGGAACGTGGCAGGGCGCCTCACGGATGTGTTGGCCTCCTGGCTTGTAGGTTTCTCCCCTCGTAGTCGTCACGTCGAGGTGGGTTCTTCCGCCTTCCGTCCGGCCTCCGCGGTCAGGCCTTCTCCTCCACTCCAGCTCCGTCGTTTCCGCTCCCTTCCGCTCGGGCTCGCACTCCTCCGATATTCCCAAGTCCGTCTCCCGCTCCTCCACTCTCCTTCTCTCCGACTCCCGCTCCTCCAGTCTCCTTCGCTCTCTCTCGACCTCCGGGGAAACGCCGTCCGTCGTCTCTCTTCTCGGACTCTCCTTTGAAGTCCCGCCGATGAAGACGTCATCCGGGGGAGGGGCTTCCACGCAGGGAAACTCCGTCTTAAAGGTATGGTGCTCATCCTCTATCGTCCAATCGAGGCGATTGTACGGAGCCCAGTTGTCCAGCCGGGAATGTCCCTCAGATGCCTGCGTGGTGAGAGAAGGGTTTTTAGCGCAATCAAGTGCCGGACAGTGACAGTCAGGGGTGTTTATGGCACCGCTATCCCCTACCCCGTCACAATTATTTTCCTTGATTTGGAACTTTTTCATCATGGAGGTAAGATACAGAGTAAAATACACCGTAAAACCACGGCTTGCAATTCATTATTGCACGCAAGTAGTGCACATCCAAAAAGCCAGATAAATGCTGAGGGCCCGCAGGAATTGTAGCAGAGATGATGATTTCGTAAAAAATCTGAGAGATATTGAGATTAGGTTACTTACTAGAGGCTATCCACAAGAAACGATCCGCAAGGCTAAAGAGAGAACGATGCGACTCAAACGTTCTGATACCTTAAAAGATATCTCCAAATGTAAAGTAAAAAGTAATCAGATAAGACTGGTAACGAATTACCACCCCTGGTCCCATAAACTTTACAGGATACTCAAAGATAATTGGCCTTTACTAACTGTGGACAAAACATTGGAACCTCACATCTCAAAGACCCCGAGTATTACATACAGGAGGGGGAAAACAATACAGAGCATTATCAGCCCAAGTTATCCTAAAAAATCACAAACTAAAACAATGTGGCTCCAACAACTGAATATCGGATTCTATGCATGTGGCAATTGTAGCATGTGTAGGCTAGCGAGGAAAGGGATTAAAGATTTTGAGTATAATGGCTCACGTACTTTCCGGATCCATGACCACATGGACTGCCTGACTAACTTTATTGTCTATGTGATTCAGTGTAAATGTAAAAAAATCTATGTGGGAAGTACTATTCGCCCACTTAAAGAAAGAATAGCTTAACACTTCCGTGCCTTGAAGAATCTGGACATCAGATATCCAATAGGCAACCATGCTGCAATTTGTCCGGATCAGGGAACTTCATTAAGCTTCCAGTTCCACTGTATTGAAACTGTTAAAGCAGATCCCAGGGGCGGGGATAGAGAGCTTAGATTGCGTCAGTGTGAAGCACGATGGATTTCTAAATTATGAGCTGTGGATCTCGGAATTAATGTTGATCATGAATTACACTACTTTCTGGATGTTAAATAAGTATCGCGCTTTCATGACTGTAACTATGCTTTCGATCTACATTTGGACTGAATTAATGTGTTGACCTTGATGGAATAATTTGGTAGCTATTTTATACACTCTGTAAGCTACATCAATATTTCTGCTGTGTTAAATCTATGAAGAAATACTTATCTTATGTGTTTATATGCACTGTATCGTCTGTGATATGGTCCTTTGATTTTGCCTGCAACTTAGGACACATGCCCTGTACTGTTGTAACTGTGATATTTGTGTATAAAAACTCTAAATTAATGGATTTCATCAATCTAAGGTTATCCTCTAAAGATACCTTGGGTTATTTGGCTCTCCTTTCTCTAAGATACTTTTCTACTTTTTTACTTCCTGTCTTTCTCCTTGTTTGGCTATTAACAAGTTCTTACCATTCTCTTTATGGCTCAGTATGTGGTTCTGATGTGATGGTAACACTGATATAATAAGAACTTAATGAAGAATCCCAATATCACAACTATTTTGTGAAATGCTGATGATCTTTTGAACATTGATAGCTATTACTTATCAGAATGTTTCTCTTTTTCTTCTTTTTTCCTCTCATTGCGGGGGTTTCCTTTAGTATATATCATTATTGCTATTTACTTGGGGATGATTGGTATGATACAAAAAACACTATGGCAACCCGGGTCTCGTGCTGAGTCAAATATAACAACCAGGAGAAAGTATATATATCTCTAATCCGACATCTCTTTAAGAGAGAACCCTTTAAGGACAGGACCCATCAATCACAAAAGGTGGTGAGTTTTTCATCATTTGGGTCTGTACATCTCAATATGACGGACCAGATCTTGGAGTAACGACCTGGTAACGTGCAGAGAGAATGCAACAAAGGAGGGTTGCTGTCAGGTCTCCAAAAAAATGTGTCAGAAATGACATTGTATCCAAAAGTTAGTGAAGGGGATCCTAAGGTCAGCAGCACTAAATAATAAGAGTGAAAATAAAAATGGCTAGAGGAACTCAAATGTTCTTTATTCGGTAGAGTGCCCCTGTCATAGTTAAAAAGCAATATGGCAATTTAGCACAAATATTTTGTCATTATGCTAATGTCCATATCCGTATGGTCGACATGTTTCTGCCCATTGTGATCTGCAAGTATCAGGGCTTTCTTCAGGACCTTAGATGCTGCTGTGGTTTAGTGAAAAAATGTGACAGAGTAATTCAAGTGAAAAAATACTTAAGATAAAATAATCCTACCGCACCGGTCAATTCAAAAGATATCGAACCCGGGTACCTAGGAACACAAAAAAGACGGTTGGAAAATACAATCAACCTGGTATATAGAAGAGATTCAGCATAAGGTCATCACTATTCAATGACACTAAGAACAGCATACAATGATGCTTTAAAGCATTTAATTAATAAATCAAATTGCACTTACACATAAGTATTGGGTGATGCCCTCACCTCAACCTGGTCCTGACTCAGGGAAAGGGGCCCCGCTCTAGTTAAAAATGAAGAAAGAATTCATGCTGCTAGTTATCATGCCTAAATTATATCTTCTCATTAAACATAGCTGCAACAGCGAGAACTAGCCCATGTACTGCGAAAAAGAGGGGAAAAGAGTGGATTTGAGGCGACATGGTCATGATCTGAACAATAGCTTTTTAAGCTTCGTGATGAATTCAAGAGACGATTTACTTAGTCTAAAAAACGATCCCTAATTGGCAGTGATATTAAAAGGGAAACAACAAGCAAAGTGACAGCCCCACTATCGTTTGGAGACTATCTCGTTTACAGGTGCCAGTATATTTAAGTCAAAGGAAGCATCCAAACATTAAGAAAGCAAGGGAGCTAGCGCTCGCATGTTACGCGCAGAGAGACAGCCCCCCTATCGTTTAGAGACATATGTCGTATACTGATGATAGTGTATTTAAGTTTGAAGGAAGCATTCAACACACTGGGAAAGTAAGAGAGCTACTGCTAGACCTACCTCTCCGTCGGTACCCCGGGGCGGTCTTTGAGTAAAGACCGGAGGTGCCGACGAGAGGGTATAAGCTCTCTTTATAGTCGAAAAAAAAAAAAAATAGTTCCAGGTGCGGGAATTTCAGAAGGAGGCCAAGTTAGTGCCTGTCCCAATTTAAAGTGCAATGCGCATGTGTAACAAAACAGACACTGATTGAGGAACACCTCGTCCCGGTACGCATGTGCGGTACACAGCCATTAACCAACTGCAGCATGCGAACCTACGTGTTTAAACAGAAAGAAAAGAGCAAACGCATCCGTGTAAAAGGAAAACACGACCTCGTATGCGCTATCTCTATGATAAAAATAATTAGAAATAATTAGATCCCTGCAGGCAGAGGGTACAGAACCCAGTAAGATACATAGTACCAAGTTCTATCTAGTTGCCATACGTTCGAGCACAGAATTGCAGCAACATAGAACTACAACAAGAGCCAAGGAATGTCATCATTGAGCCCCACTATGTCAGAATGTAATCGGTGTACCCATCTTTGTTCTCTGCGTAGCAGAAAGCGTTGGACATCTGTAACATGTGGAGGAATATGCGGTTGTTCTAGGATAACCCAACGTAAATCATTCTCTTTATGACCTGCTGTAATAAAGTGATTAGTGAGTTTAGTCGTACTTTTTTTGCACCGTATGGTGCTTTTGTGTTCTGAAATCCTCAACTTGATCTTGCGAGATGTCATACCCACATAGTCTTTTCCGCAGGGGCATTTAATCAAATAAATAACCCTTTCGCTGTTACAATTGGTGTGTTTGCTCAGGACCCAAGGTTTACTCGTGCCAATGTCTATCTCTGTTGTATGTGAGGTTTGAGGGCATGCTGAACAGGTCCCACAGGGAAAATGGCCAATGACCGGAGGTAAGCCCCATAATGTGGTATTTGCAGGGTTTTTCATTACTCTGGGACGTGTATGTACTAACTGGTCTTTTATGTTGGAGCTCCTCTTAAAGGCAAATAGCGGAGGAGGCAGAACACTACCTTCAATTTTAAGCACTCTCCAATTCTTTAGAATGCTCTTCTTTAATGCATTAGAGTAACTACAAAAAGTATTGACACATGTGATTCTTTTGTCTTCATCAGTCGAATTGCAAATCTTCTTCTCTAGGAGAGCCTCCCTATGATTATTCGCAGCACTTTTCATAGATGTCTTAATAGTTCTCTTGGGATACTGTCTCTCAAGAAGCTGTGTAGAAAGGTAAGAGGCATGTTCTCGGTATTTGGAAATGTCGGAACAATTCCGGCGTATACGGAGAAATTGTCCGAATGGCAGGTTCTCCCTAAGAGCTTTAGGATGAAAGCTCTGAAAATGTAATAGGGAGTTGCGTGCCATCGGTTTTCTGTACAATTCTGTGTTGATTACTCCATTGTTAGAGCCAATTAGTAGATCCAAAATGGGTATGCTTTCCTGAGAGAATTCACAGGTGAATTTTAAGAATTCGTTCCTGTTGTTTAACCAGGAGTGGAAATTCTTGATCGTGTCAGCGGTACCTCTCCATATGACTAAAATGTCATCTATATATCGTTTTCAGGTCAAAATGTGACCTAGAAACGGATTAGCTGTTGACAGGATCTCAGTCTGCTCAATTTGATGGACATACAGGTTCGCTAGAGAAGGAGCAAAAATACTCCCCATAAATGTGGATTTAAGACGTAAACCAGTATTAGTTGTATCCTCCTCATCACTTTCATGTGGTTTATCTTTAAAGAAAGCACGTAGTCTGACTTTCCTAAAGAATCCGGCTAGTTCTTGTCTAGTCTGAAAAGGGTCTCCTTTGATTTGAAGCCACTTGTGAGAACTATGCCTTCCTACATTGAGGATACCAAAGACTTGTTACGTATCTTAGATGGGATGCCATTTGACATTACACAAGATTTCCTGGTAAGCTTTGACGTGGAGTCATTATATACCTGTATTCCACAAAATGAGACACTGTCTGTGGTTAGAGCGCTTTTGGAAGGAGTGGATCTGGAGAGTCCCACACCAGTTGATTTCATCATGTCTTGCGCCACCTTGGCTATGAAGGAGAATTTTTTCAAATTTGAGGATGAATTATTTTTACAGATCTCCGGAACATCCATGGGGAGTATTTCTGCTCCTTCTCTAGCGAACCTGTATGTCCATCAAATTGAGCAGACTGAGATCCTGTCAACAGCTAATCCGTTTCTAGGTCACATTTTGACCTGGAAACGATATATAGATGACATTTTAGTCATATGGAGAGGTACCGCTGACACGATCAAGAATTTCCACTCCTGGTTAAACAACAGGAACGAATTCTTAAAATTCACCTGTGAATTCTCTCAGGAAAGCATACCCATTTTGGATCTACTAATTGGCTCTAACAATGGAGTAATCAACACAGAATTGTACAGAAAACCGATGGCATGCAACTCCCTATTACATTTTCAGAGCTTCCATCCTAAAGCTCTTAGGGAGAACCTGCCATTCGGACAATTTCTCCGTATACGCCGGAATTGTTCCGACATTTCCAAATACCGAGAACATGCCTCTTACCTTTCTACACAGCTTCTTGAGAGACAGTATCCCAAGAGAACTATTAAGACATCTATGAAAAGTGCTGCGAATAATCATAGGGAGGCTCTCCTAGAGAAGAAGATTTGCAATTCGACTGATGAAGACAAAAGAATCACGTGTCAATACTTTTTGTAGTTACTCTAATGCATTAAAGAAGAGCATTCTAAAGAATTGGAGAGTGCTTAAAATTGAAGGTAGTGTTCTGCCTCCTCCGCTATTTGCCTTTAAGAGGAGCTCCAACATAAAAGACCAGTTAGTACATACACGTCCCAGAGTAATGAAAAACCCTGCAAATACCACATTATGGGGCTTACCTCCGGTCATTGGCCATTTTCCCTGTGGGACCTGTTCAGCATGCCCTCAAACCTCACATACAACAGAGATAGACATTGGCACAAGTAAACCTTGGGTCCTGAGCAAACACACCAATTGTAACAGCGAAAGGGTTATTTATTTGATTAAATGCCCCTGTGGAAAAGACTATGTGGGTATGACATCTCGCAAGATCAAGTGGAGGATTTCAGAACACAAAAGCACCATACGGTGCAAAATAAGTGCGACTAAACTCACTAATCACTTTATTACAGCAGGTCATAAAGAGAATGATTTACGTTGGGTTATCCTAGAACAACCGCATATTCCTCCACATGTTACAGATGTCCAACGCTTTCTGCTACGCAGAGAACAAAGATGGGTACACCGATTACATTCTGACATAGTGGGGCTCAATGATGACATTCCTTGGCTCTTGTTGTAGTTCTATGTTGCTGCAATTCTGTGCTCGAACGTATGGCAACTAGATAGAACTTGGTACTATGTATCTTACTGGGTTCTGTACCCTCTGCCTGCAGGGATCTAATTATTTCTAATTATTTTTATCATAGAGATAGCGCATACGAGGTCGTGTTTCCCTTTTACACGGATGAGTTTGCTCTTTTCTTTCTGTTTAAACACGTAGGTTCGCATGCTGCAGTTGGTTAATGGCTGTGTACCGCACATGCGTACCGGGACGAGGTGTTCCTCAATCAGTGTCTGTTTTGTTACACATGCGCATTGCACTTTAAATTGGGACAGGCACTAACTTGGCCTCCTTCTGAAATTCCCGCACCTGGAACTATTTTGGTTTTTTTTCGACTATAAAGAGAGCTTAGACCCTCTCGTCGGCAACTCCGGTCTTTACTCAAAGACCGCCCCGGGGTACCGACGGAGAGGTAGGTCTAGCAGTAGCTCTCTTACTTTCCCAGTGTGTTGAATGCTTCCTTCAAACTTAAATACACTATCATCAGTATACAACATATGTCTCTAAACGATAGGGGGGCTGTCTCTCTGCGCGTAACATGCGAGCGCTAGCTCCCTTGCTTTCTTAATGTTTGGATGCTTCCTTTGACTTAAATATACTGGCACCTGTAAACGAGATAGTCTCCAAACGATAGTGGGGCTGTCACTTTGCTCGTTGTTTCCCTTTTAATATCACTGCCAATTAGGGATCGTTTTTTAGACTAAGTAAATCGTCTCTTGAATTCATCACGGAGCTTAAAAAGCTATTGTTCAGATCATGACCATGTCGCCTCAAATCCACTCTTTTCCTCTCTTTTTCGCAGTACATGGGCTAGTTCTCGCTGTTGCAGCTATGTTTAATGAGAAGATATAATTTAGGCATGATAACTAGCAGCCTGAATTCTTTCTTCATTTTTAACTAGAGCGGGGCCCCTTTCCCTGAGTCAGGACCAGGTTGAGGTGAGAGCATCACCCAATACTTATGGGTAAGTGCAATTTGATTTATTAATTAAATGCTTTAAAGCATCATTGTATGCTGTTCTTAGTGTCATTGAATAGTGATGACCTTATGCTGAATCTCTTCTATATACCAGGTTGATTGTATTTTCCAACCGTCTTTTTTGTGTTCCTAGGTACCCGGGTTCGATATCTTTTGAATTGACCGGTGCGGTAGGATTATTTTATCTTTAAGTTTTTTTTCACTTGAATTACTCTGTCACATTTTTTCACTAAACCACAGCAGCATCTAAGGTCCTGAAGAAAGCCCTGATACTTGCAGATCACAATGGGCAGAAACATGTCGACCATACTGCTATGGACATTAGCATAATGACAAAATATTTGTGCTAAATTGCCATATTGCTTTTTAACTATGACAGGGGCACTCTACCGAATAAAGAACATTTGAGTTCCTCTAGCCATTTTTATTTTCACTCTTATTATTTAGTGCTGCTGACCTTAGGATCCCCTTCACTAACTTTTGGATACAATGTCATTTCTGACACATTTTTTTGGAGATCTGACAGCAATCCTCCATTGTTGCATTCTCTCTGCACGTTACCAGGTCGTTACTCCAAGATCTGGTCCGTCATATTGAGATGTACAGACCCAAATGATGAAAAACTCACCACCTTTTGTGATTGATGGGTCCTGTCCTTAAAGGGTTCTCTCTTAAAGAGATGTCGGATTAGAGATATATATACTTTCTCCTGGTTGTTATATTTGACTCAGCACGAGACCCGGGTTGCCATAGTGTTTTTTGTGTTGAGAATTAGGGGAAACACAACCTGCAGGTCTATTAAAAGTTTTTTTCCCTTGGACCTTCCCTCACATTGATTCGTGTTACTTCTGATTGGTATGATACCCATTGCCTAATTTGTGCTGTGGCTGGTCGTAAATGGGAATTGTGCACACCTTTTCCCCTCATTTCTAGTTATTTGACATATTTTCTTACATAGCCCACCGTTTAAAGATGGCGGCTATTTTTCTCATATATCGGTTGCGTTAGTCCGTTCTTCTTTTCTCGATTAAACAACGTGAATGACGCCACCCGTGCGTTTCTGCTTAAAATAGCGGTACCAAACAGCATCGGGGCTTATATGAATTGGTTCTCACTACTAACGGAGCACTCTCCTTATCGGTAAGATTATGACACCGGGCACTATGTTTTCTTTACATACTGGTCTCTACCAATATATATGGGTGTATGCCTGTAAAGTATCAGTGGACACGCATAGCGTCGTGGCTTTAGCTGTATCGTATTTGACAATGCTTGGAGTACTATATTATGTGGTTGGATCCTGGCTTTTGATATGGACCCAATACCTTATGGAGATGACTTGGGTACAAAATTATGTTTAGGAAGCTGCTTGGCTATGCTTTATTTGAGTTTCCTGTAATTGTTCTTACAAACTTAGCTAGTATGCAGCGAGTATGACTAGTATAGACAGTGAACCATAACGACATTTGACTAATGCTTGTTACGATGTTATTGTGTCTCACTTTAGTCGATTATAGATTAGAAACATCTTTTCCTTTCTTTCTTTCCGGTTACAGATATTTGAATTTCATTACTTTCGAAATGGCCTTTTGATCACTTTTAACTGATAGCTCCACTCAGGTAAAATATAGAAACATTTTTTGAAGTATTTTAAATCGTACTTTATAACATAGAGAATCACATTACTTAGTATTGACTTGGGGCTTATTGTCCTCAAGTAACTACTTTTATTATTTCCTCTTTGCTAGTGCGTGTCTGGCATGCAACCAATATCTTAGGTCTCTTTGAGATACAAGTCTTCTTTTATTAGATCTAGCGCGCTATTATCTAGATTTACTGCATGCTTTATTCATATGTTTAGCGTGTTGTTACCTAGTTTATTACATGCTCCACATATTTGGTTAATGAGATTTTGCGATATATTGATCCCATATAAATGGTAATTCGCCCATCTGTTTTTCTTTTTTCCCTTAACAGCTATATAGCTGTTACTGCTGAACTTTGGACTAATACGAATTACTTCAGGCATATATTACACGAAATTGAGCAAAGTCCATATTTATGTATGACGTATTGCTTCTACTTTATGAGATTTGGTGAGTGAATTTGTCTAAATATATAGAATACAGACTTTCTATACTCACACGCCTATATTTTTATTATATGACGTTTATGAATTCTTTAACACAGGTGTAATTTGGTGATCTTTGACTTGTCTTGGTTCTTCTTCTGTTTATTTATGAATACTGATTCGTGTTTAGTGCAAAATAGTTTAGTCTCAACATCTAATCTTGACTCTTTAGATGTGGAGTAGGATTCTGTTCTGACCCTATTGCTTTTTCGTCGATCTTCTGCTTTTAGTTGTTTGGCTTTGGTGTCTACTCTTGATCTGATTTCAGTTGAATTTTTGGGAGCTCTGTGCACTGTGTTTTCTGGTGTTTATTCTCACTGGGTGTTACTCTTTTCACCTGGTCCCTCTCTGGATCATTTTCTCAATGGATCTTTTTATTTTTTTATGTTGGATATACATGTTGTTATATTTGTTATAATGATATATTGTCTGAACAGTATTTTTTTCATTTCTGTAGCCCTGAGGAAGTCGTTGGGTTATTTACCCAAGACGAAACACGTGTTGGGTGCAATCTTTGTATTTACCTTATATTGTGAATCGTCATGCAATGAGGCTTTGGGAGACAAGAAAATAAAGAAGACTGTTCTTCTGAATATATGGACTGAATTTTCTCCTGAACCTTTGACATTATTGATCTGGATACGTATGTGCTTGTGCTCTGGAACAATATGTTTTTTTGTCTGAGTATATGGTATATCACTGTATAAGGGACTTACATGTAAATCAAATTTGCCAAGGATGTGTAAACCAATCATACCATGTTTTAGAGATGACGAGCACATGCAATTTACCACTGGTTACCAGTGTCCTAATTCAACAAAAAGATCAGAAAAATAGGCGGAAGAAGGCAAAATGTTTGGGGATAACCCTGCAAAAAGGGCTAGGTCTAACACAACCCCCTTCCAGCCTAAAGCCAGGGTACACTAATCAAAACCTTGATGAGCTTTCCTGCTTAGTGTGATAGAACATGGCCCCAGCCCCCTATTGCAGTGCCACACACCAGTTCTACGCCTCTCTGAACCCAGTTGGATCCCTCTGTCTATACTCTCAGAGCCCATTAAGCTAACCCATGAGGAATCCTCTCCTCACCTGCGGACCCCATCAGTGAAGTGCCTAACTTTAAGTTCACAGACGCTTCCCAGCAGGCAGAGAGTACCACCATGGCCAACAAAGTGATGTGGCCCATTTCACCCCTTGAGTCTAACTTCTGTCCCCAGCCCAAGGAAACCTCTATCCACAAGGACAGCTACCAACAGAGGTCACAGACCGCTATCAGCGTCCAGAGCCGGGCCCCCGGCCATCCAGTGGTCTCTGCCCTCTGTTGTTAGAGGGGGGGCGGTAACACCAGGTTCTTCACATTCTTTTTCCACTCCAGCTCCCGGCAGTTCAGGGATGGTGTCCTGAGACTGATCCTCCAGGCCAGGCCCTGTACCCTTAGGCTGGACAGAAGTCAGGGGCAAGTCCTTCCTTCCCTTCCTTCTGGGCTTCCGTACCCTCCTTTTGGGAGTGGTACCCCCAGGATCCAGAACTGTCAGAGCGCTTGTGGCAGCCGCCCGCACAATTCTCCCACCATTTCAGGGGTTCAGTACTGCAACTGGTCTTCCAACCCAGGGTTTGTACCCTTAGGTTGGACAGGAGTTCGGCAGGGTGTCCTTCCTCCCCCTTCAAAATCCTCCATCTTCAAAATCCTCCATCGGGGCTTATATACCAACCTTTGCGGAGTGGTACTGTCCGGCACTAGAACTGGTTGGACGCTGGTATCAGTCTCCCCCTCAAGTTCTCCTGACACTACGGGGTCCCCCTTAGTGGATGGTCTCCTAGCACAAACTAGACTCCCTTCCTGGAGCCCCCTTGGGGTACTCTCCAGGCTCAGGGTAGGGCATTGGGCACCCTGGGATTTTGCCCCCCCCCCACCTCTCCTCCTGCTCTGAGAAGGTACATGGGACTATTGCTTGAATATAAAATACCTTAAGAAAACAAGAGGCGCTTGGTAAAACCAGAACAGTTCATTTAATTAAACAATGCCGCTGTGAGCACAGTCACATGGTCTGAGGCCTGGGGCATATTATAAAGTGAGGTATCTGAGGTTAGAGTCTACCAGAAAAAGCGTTACCAAACGATGAGTAATTTGTTCAATAAGGACATTTAAGAAAAACAAAAATATACATATTATGTAAGCTGTGTAAGACTGCACAAGACAAAGTAAATTCCTTTAGTACTCTTCTGTCATGAATGACTCGAGTTCAGAATGCATTTTGTTGTACGAAGCAGAAACCACCCAACACGACACATCATGAATAGTCACAGTTAATTACAAGTGGCTATGTCCTAACATTAAAATCTGCATAGTTTGCATGAATGTGTGTTGCTTGTTAGGTATCAATATTATTTTCTATAGTTTACTCATTCCTAAATGAAAAGTGATGATTGCACAAAGATAACTGAATTTGAAACCATGGCGAGTTGCTGTGAAATTTGTAGCTGAGAGCAAGCATAGCCTGCGACAAACTTTGTGACGGTTGTACCAATACACTTATAAAATATCTATTCCATTTCGTTAAGCCGACAAGATAGCAATTTCAGAAATGTAATCATGTTGTTGGTGCTCTTTTGAAAAATACACATAATTTCAACTTTTAATGTTTAAATCTCTTTTATTAAGTTTGTAGACAAAGAGAAAATATTAATAAACACCAGGTAATAGGCAGTAGTAGTCAGGCATAAATAGAGTGTATACATCGGTGGTCCACTTAAATGAAGTTATAAAAGATACAGCACACCACTTAGCCATCAAATACGAAAACTACAGGAGGACTTGGCATAGCTAGGTAGATTGGAGAAGCCTCCTCCCGGCTCAGAAATGCCAATACTAACCAATCATAAAGGAGTCCCTCAATTGCTCAAGTCTAGTATACTTGAGCGAGTACAATCGCTTCAGCTATAAACCTGTAGAGAGCGTGGTGCACTGATAGCGAAGTCTGAAAAGACAATAGTGTATCGCCAAGCAATAAGTACAGCAAAGGGATAAGAACATTGCTAGCAATGACAATTGTGGCAAACAAGAATTAACCTGACTACAGATTATCACTGCAGGCTCTAGTGGTGAATAACATGTCATCAAAATCAGCATAGGCTTGTCGCGATCTGTTTGTAACCAGCTTACCAGGGACCAACAGTCACTAGAGGCACAAAATGCAGCCTGCAACACAGTATCAGGGGGAGCCCCCATGCCTGCTAGCCTGTTAAGAAAGAGAGGAACAAAAAAGAGCCAAAACAAGAAGCTAAATAAGGAAAGATAAGCGGAAAGAAGAGAAGAGGAGGGAAGAGGAGAGGGCGCAGCGTTCCATTGGCGAGGACGAGCTATAGTGGAGGAGGAGTAAGTCCTCAGGTCAGAGCGTCGAACCCAACCACCCCATGAGAGGATTGTGTACCCCCACCCTGTCTACCCCAGCTCCTTTCATAGCATTCTCCCCTAGGGAGCAGAGGGTCATCGAACAGTTGAAGGGCTCTTAAATGGAGAGGGACAGCTCGAGCATGTTCCAGTTTAGAGAGATGGGAAACTAGGGGTTGCCAAGGGCACTTTAATTTAACATCAGTGTGGGCTACGCGATGGAGAGGAGCTCCATCGCCATTACCTGCCATAGACGGGTGAGCCACACCGAGGAGGGTGGGGGGCGGTCAAGGATTTCTTCCAATGGAGCGATATAACCTGCTTTGCCGCATTAAGCATGTGGAAGATCAAGCGCCAATCCGAGCGAGTCGTTGCTTTAAGAGACCTCGGCTGGAGTCCTAGATTCACTACCCCTGGGGTACTCGGAATGGGTATACCCACCGCCTCCCTGATGTGGCTCAAGACCTTCTTCCAAAAGATCGTTATAAGCGGGCAAGACCACCATATGTGCATGAATGAACCTGGGGCGGTCTGGCAACACCAGCAGATAGGCGTGGAATTGGGGAACATCTTTTGTAATCTGAGGAGGGTGTAATACCGATGGGTCATGATTTTGTAAGCTGTCTCCTGTTGCCCAATGCTTTTAAAAGTGCCAGGCATGTCCCTCCACAATTGTTCCCAGTGGTCAGGGGAAATGTCTTCCTCAAGGTCTGTGTGCCAGCGGTGTTGATAGGTATGAGAAGGTAACGCATGTGAGTGTTGAAGGACCTTGTAAGTCCTAGAGATCAGGCCTCGGGAACCATCAAAAGAGTGGACTAAGGATTCAAAGGGGGTAAGTTGGCGCGTGGCGCCCTGTGTATATGAAGGAGTATGTAGCCAATGGCAAATTTGAAGGTATTCCAAACGCGCTGCGTTGGGGAGGTGAAATTCTTGCCTGCATTGCTCAAAAGATTTAAAAATCCCCCTTCGAATAGATGTGCGATTTGTATGACACTCTCCAACTGCCCGTGCAGGAAAGGATATGGGCTGGAGGGCTGGTGGAAACTCCGGGTTGCGCGCCAAGGGTGTGTGAGGGGAGGGAAAGGAGGTAAAACCTCAGGCCGCTGCAATTGTGTCCCATATCTCTAGAACCATTCCTGTTGGGGTAGCAATATAGGCCCTACAATGGCGAGCACCCCTCAGCAACCAAGCCAAAGCCCAGAACGGGCGGCAGGCCACACCTCTGTACATTTGAAACCAATGTTTCTTGCTTTTGCGAGCCACCCACTCTGAGAAATAGCACAGATGCGACACCCAATAATAAACTAGAAAGTCGGGGCATGCCAGCCCTCCTTGGTCCCGTGGCATTGTTAATACTTTGGTAGAGAATCGCGGCCTCCCCTCCCCCCCCCCCACCCCAAATAAACACATCAACCTCCCGTTGAAGGCTCAGAATGTCCCTTTGGGGGATAGGGTTGGAAGTGCTTGGAAGAGGTAAAGGATCTTGGGGAGAATGGACATCTTGACCACGTTGAGGCGGCCCAGCCAGGAAAGAGGTAGCGATTAACATCGTTGGAGGTCATCCCTAACTGACTGTCTATAAGCTGGCCAATTTGCCTGTGTTCAACTTGTTTTTTAATTCAAAAGCAATACTACTTACCATATTTTATTGTTTTCTGCAACAAATCAGAAAACCGCAAAGTGTTGAGGCCGTTATAGTCCACTGAAAACAACATGTGTTTGTCTGCTTAGCTTTCATACATAAAGTTATTCTAATTTGATTATTCACACAGGAAAACTGCAAAAAATGATTGGAAGCGGTATTGAAGTGTGTTCAATTAACACATTATTTTGTAGATCACCGCACGCGCCGAATATAGAGTATTTTAAAAAAAAAAATCAGTATACTGTGTTAAGTTACAAATAGGCATGTGACATGGGATAGTATTTGGAAAACCTGACTAATAGTTTTGTGTTAATAAAATGTACTGCTGTTTCACAAGTTTTAAAGAAGCATTAATAGTTAAGTAGGCTTCAATATACGGCTTTCCACACTGTAGCAAAATATTCAATCAGCTCTCATTTCCCCACAGAATGGAAGTTGCGATCAATAAACTAAAGAAGGCTGGTAACCACAAAGGAGTCTACATTCTTCGCTGCAGCCCAAAAGAGTTTAATAAATACTTTCTCACCTTTGCCGTGGAGGTATGTGATGTACATCAGTGTTTGTTCATCTTACATTTAAATAAAAATGTGTATATTTAGTAATGTAACTACACTTTAGCAACCAGCATATTTATTTTCTTTCGTAGGCTCATTGAGAGTTTAATCTGCATGTTTTTTCATGTGGAAAATTCCTTCATTTTCTATCCAATTCATTTATTATATTTTACTTTAAGGTTTGGTTCACATGTATTCCTAAGACGACCTATTTTTTTTTTTTTTTAATATTTATCTCCTGACAATGTTGACTGTAGATTTTGAAAAATATATCTTGGCCCTTATTGGCAAAAACGCGAGCCATAAATCTCCTCTTAGAAAGACCTGATTAAGCATATAAATGATGAGTAGAAATGCTTGAATCACTTTGAATTCTGTAGGAATGTTTTTTATTACATCATTGTTCTGTTCACCTGTTTATCGTACTTTATGTACCCCCATGTTCGAATTAGTAATGGTCCTCTGCATGGTTAATTTCTTGTATGTACTGCCTCCGGCCCGGAAGAGCTAACGTTGGCAAAGACAGTAGGTCTTGCCTCTAAGATCTAGTGTTTTTGTTAAAGTTTTTAGCAATGTTGAACAGCCTCACGGCTGCTGTATGCCAGAGATAAAAAAACAACTACTGACAATATTGTTGTCGTTTTGTAGGTACATGCATGTGTTCAACACACATGCACGCATTTACATAGGACACTGTATTGTTTATATATATAATTATTGGATGAGCGTGTTGCAGGAGCGGGGGTGAAGTAGCACATTGTTATGATTGGTACTGGTGGAATTGTTGATGTAATGTGGAATCTTCATGCACAGGAGAGCGACATGGAGTGTTCGAGGCAGAAGCACACAGTAAAATAGAGCAATGTAGAGTTTGGAGGGCAGAAACACAAGAACGAGACACAAGTGCTGGTAGAGGGATAAAGCGAAAAAAGGTGTGCTCTCATGGAGTGCTTAAACAAAAAGAAAAAAGTAGTTCCCTAAAAGTGAGCATACGAAGCACTGAAGCCAACCAATCAAAAAGATGATTAAAGAGGCTTTGCTCTGTGGCTGGGACAAATGCAAGATTGGCTAACAAAATCTAATAAGAAGCAGGCAAATGAGTGACAGTAAAGCCAGCTAGGTATAATGGGTGGACTCCAAGCTCCTGTATTTTTTTGGTAAGCTCACTATATGTCTTTTGCAACCAGACAACGTACCGCAACTTCAGGTGAGTCAGTAGTGACCAGCAATGGAGGTGTCCGCGGTGCCAGACAGGAGCCAGAGAAGGGGGCTGTATATCGTTGAATGTCTATACATTCTCTCCTCAAGCAAGGGGTCGCTATCAACTAACTCTCCATGTGCTAGTGTGCGTAGCCAAGGCACTGTTTGTGTGCGAGCAATCAGCTTAGCTCTAAAGAAGTTATATGCCGAAAGGCCTGGGAATTTCCACAACAGTCTGGAACCAAAGAGGGTGGCGGACAATCTCGATAGTCAATCAATCAAACAGGGATTTGTGGAGCGCACTACACACCCGTGAGGTCTAAAGGCGCTCAGGGGAGCGGTCCGGGCAGCTCCGAGGTCATCTGAAGAGCCAGGTCTTTAGGCCCTTCCTGAAGGTTTGCAGTGTCGGGCTTCGTCTGATGCTGAGGGGGTTTTTGTTCCAGCTCTTGGCCGCTATGTAGGAGAAGGATCTGCCTCGCTGGCTCTGCAGATGGGGGGATTTCGGCCAGGGCAGAGTCGGCAGAACAGAGGTTTCTCTTGGGAGCATGGAAGGAGATTATTTTGTTGAGGTATTGGGTCCGGTGTTGTGGAAGGCTTTTTGTGTGTGTGTGTGTGTGTGTGTGTGTGTGTGAGCAGCTTGAAGGTCACTCTTTTTTCGACTAGGAGCCAGTGGAGGTCTCGGAGGGGCTGGATGATGTGTTTCTGTCGTGTGATGCTGAGGGCGAGTCTGGATGCAGCATTCTGGACGGTCTGGAGTTTGTGAAGGAGAGATTTGTTGATTCCAGCGTAGAGAGCATTTCTGTAGTCCAGCTTGCTGGTGATAAATACGTGTGTGACGGCCTTTCTGGATTCAAGGGGAATCCATTTGAAGGTCTTGCGGAGTATGCGGAGGGTGTTGAAGCATGTGGAGGATACTGCGTTGATCTGTCGGTTCATGGTGAGAGTGGAGTCGAGTATGATGCCGAGGTTGCAGGCGTGGTCCGTGGGGGATTTCCGAGGGCATTGGGCCACCAGGTGTCCCTCCACACGGAGGGGGTGGATCCGTGGATGAGGACTTACGTTTTCTCAGAGTTGAGCTTCAGGCAGCTGCTGCTCATCCAGGATGCAACGCCCTTCATTCCTCCCTGGAAACTGTGTCAGGTGATGTCAGGGTCCTTGGTGAGGGAGAGAATGAGCATGGTGTTGTTGGCGTAGGATACTATGCTGAGTCCATGTTTCCTCACACTACAGGCAGATACTCTGAGGTTCAGGAGTCCGGGGCGATAGCCCCCACACCCCCCACACCAGTCAGCCACACGCGACTCTATTGGGCCAGGTCTGTAGCCCGGCCACTGGTCTCCCTGTATTCCCCCTACAAGCAGCGCCCTGAGCGAATTCACAGCCAGGTTGGGCCTATCACCATCCACCAGCAAATGGGGAGGAGGGATAACAGTCAAACCAATGCTGATTACTCTGCCGTGCTGGCACTCCTGTCCCCCTTGTGAAGGCTGCATGTAGGGCTTTGACACCCCTATCTTTGGTCAGCTTTTCGGATGCGATGTCAGCCCCCACTCCGGGGGACAGGGGGAAGTCAAGACCACCACTCAGCCACCAGGTTGGGCAGTGTCTGTGAGCCCGGGCTACCACCAGTAGCACAGGCTGTTCATCACTCCTTTGATGCAGCTCCCCACTGCGGGCTGGCTCACCACACTTGACCGTCACCTCATCGCTGCGCTTCTCTTCCTGTCTTAGCCATGCTCTGCCTGGACTCATAATGCTTGTGGAGTCAGAACTGGAAGTCTCTTATCTGATTTCCCCATTTTGAAGGCTCCCCACTGCTGAGGGAGCCGTATAAACTTGACCATGACTGGGAACTCTCCTATAGTGCGACTGCTATTTTAGGTGGTTGGCCATACCCCTGTCTGCAAGTCTGGACCTAAAAACAACCCTTTTAGGTGGGCAAAAGACTCACAAAAAAAGCTGAAATAGACAGATTTGTGATCAAGAAGTACAAAAATTAAGAAGCTAAGGTCAGTTAAAAGTACAAACTAATTAACATCTCCCAAGTTAGCATTAGTGTTGACCAGCAGAAAACAGTCACATGCTGTTTAATAAAAACATGTACATCTTTGTATGTGATGTGGCTGTCTCCTTAGTGGTTTGCAGATGATGGTAGTGTATTATCTTAATTTCCACCGGGGCGAAGCCACTGAAGCCCCACTGGCCAAACTCACATCTTCGAATACTGTTTATTTTTCATTGACATCTCATTTGTACGTTTCCCAACATTTTTCTATTTTATCTCCATCTGCCATTGCACAATATGTCCCAAATAAATAAAGGATGTCTAACAATATGAGAGATGTGAACTTTTGTATCCATTCAAGTCGTCCACTTCCACACACAACAGTACTCGATGCAAGGGCGGATAGAAGCATCTAAAACCAAATGAATTTGAGAAATGGCTAAAGGAATAACCTCAAGAGGCTTTACAGCTTGCGTGTGTAGGTGTGTATATAATTATATACATTTCCTCATGAACATTCTCTATTGGCCTTCCTGTGCGGTTCAAAATCGGTGCAATGGGGAAAGAAGAAACATTCTGTGTAACCGGATCCTCATTTTACTATTTTTACTTCTTTATTTTCTTATGCATGACATTGACAAAAGATAGCTCAATGGGTGAACGGCTTCTGCAGAGGTAGGAGCCTGGAGTCTGCTAAGAATGTCATCCTTCCCATGTGGATGAAATGGCACCGGTACCAAACACCAGTGCTTTACTAGCACATATCCTTTCATGGTATCTGTACAGACAGCACTGCAGCCCAGAACAGTCCTCTGAGGGGGGTCGACCTGAATGGTTCCTCCACCCCCGCAATACTAGGAGGGTATTGTAGCGCCCAGAAGCACCCTTTGGTGATGTAGATTTTGCAGCAAAGTACGGCAAGGTCTCCGATCATGATGTGCGCATCTTTGGCGAATTGGCGCTGGTACAGGTTTGAATGAGAAGGCATCAGCGCTGTACAGTACAACGGCAAAGATGTGCACGGCACGTGCAACAAACTGACGCAGGACAGGCACCCATTCAATTAGAATGCTTTGAAATTGGAAAATGATGCTCACTCCCCTCACCAGCCCATGATTAAATGGAACGTTCCCGCTTCAACAAACGAATCGACTTTTAATTCAATATACAACATTTTGAAAATATATTTACTTGTAACCTTCTTAGGGGTGCTGACATGTCAGAATAGTGTAATAAACTTGTTCACTGCGTGTTACCACCTGCAACACTCTGGTATAAACTTTTTAAAATGTATTTGGCATGGGTTTCACTAAGCGTTGCCACTTGACCAGTTTTCTACCGGCATCATCGGTATTTTTTAATGTCCGAGCCGGTACAAAATTAAGCGAAATCACGCGAAGCCGGTGTTTTTAGCTAGCCGTTGTAGGGTTACCACCTACTTTACTTTCATGCTTATTGATGAGGAGAATTTATTTTTGCCCCTGTTTACTCTGTGCCAATGGTTAGTACATGGGATTTCTGTCTTGCTGCTATCTTTAAATTGTTTTTGTTGCGATTAACCATTGCCATTCACATTCTTGCCAGTCGCAGCACTTTTCTTTGTGTTGCAGATTTGTTTGTTTGCCACTTTTGTGTATCTCAGTGTCTGTGTTGCGGTAGCAAATCAGTTTGACTGATTTGAAACTTGCAGTTCCTTCATACATTGTACCCAATATCTCAAAAATCACAACATTGATATATACATTGCGAAACGTTCCTTCTCCCACTCCCTACACATTTTATCCAACCCACCAGTGGCCTGTGCCAACAAAATTAGCATAGAATTTCATAGCCAATGCTCATGTTTTGTGTAGCATGTACCCGTTGTGGAACTCAAACAATAACCTTCACTTTACAGGTGTACTTGAGGCAACATCGACCAATTGTGTCCTGCATAATGCAATTAATTACATGCAATCATTAAAACAAGGCAGAGTTTCCATCAATTTTTCATAGCATTTCATGTGCGAGTACGCACGTTAAAATCAAAGGGCGCTACTTGCACTGAGCCACCTACACTATGCAGCTACTAGACTACTGACCTGCTGCTCCTTTCCGCGCACACATCACGCATGATCAAAAGGCAGGTGGCGATGTTACCGATAGACAGTTTAATACTGCTTGTGCCACAGCACTATGCAGCTACCAGACTTCCTTCCCTGCTGCTCCACCCCGCGCACAAGCTGCGCAGGGTTAATAGCGCGGTACCAGGCTGCACAAGGCAGGTGGCGCGCTGTCGGGTAGCAGTTCAATACTGCTTACGGCGGAGTTCAGAATCATTGTCATCTTCTTCGGGCCTGCCCACCCAAGCTAAGCTTAGTTCAGCCAACCAGAGCAGCTAAATTTGGTGAGGACGTACAAGCAAAGGGCCTTGCGCTGAGTCGACTTGCCACCTTCACTATGCAGCTACTAGGCTAGAGTCTTACTGACCCGCTGCTTCTTTCCACACACACGTCACTCAGGATTAAAAGGCAGGTGGCTGGGTACCAAGTAGGCAGTTCAATACTGCTTGTGCCACAGCACTATGCAGCTACCAGACTTTCTGCCCTACTGCTCCACTCCGCGCACATGCCGCACAGGATAAAAAGCACAGTGCCACCCTGCAAAAGGCAGGTGGCGTGGTTCCATGTAGCAGTTCAATACTGCTTGCGCCGGAGTTCAGGAACATAGTCATCCTCTCCGTCCCGCGCCACCTCAGTTCAGTCAAGCTCAGTTCAGTCAATCTGAGCAGCTAATTTGGGTGAGGGTGGACAAGTACTAAAAAATGACCCAAAAATCTCTACAAAGAGAATGAAGGGATAACAAATAATGTTGGATGCAAGCTACTCACAGGGTGTTGGTGAGCTACCGGTAGCTTACGATCGACTGGTTGGAGACCCCTGGTTCAGATGCTTCATATATTTAAGGATACCTGTCACCATACACACATATGCACACACACACACTTTGGTTTTATACAGCACTTGTGAAGCCAGATTTTGCTGTGTCCTGCCACGCTAAATAACACTTCATACAGTTAGTTGATGGAAATCATTTAATGATGTCTAAAAGGATAAAGGCCGAGCCCCACTAGATTTGTACCTCTGACCTAAAGGTTACAGAGGAATGCATTATATAGGAACTCATTTAACGGACCCCAAAAAGATGAAAGACTCTGACAGCTCGCCAGAGTTCTATCTTTCCATTTCTGATCTGAGGGTTACAAAGGAATATCTGCAAAAGGTTCACCCTCCATTGTACCTGCCAGGATATCTGTCTACACACACACCCACATTATTACCTATCAGTGCACCAGAAGGCAGAGTAGCATCACATTTATATTTCAGAACCATATTAGAGCATGAATCATGAACGGCATTGCACTGCAGAGTCAAAGTGTTGAAAGGTCCGAATGAACAATGACGTGCGTGTGATATTACACTGTCAGCTGCCTCCTATGTTTTCTTTTGCGGATCAAGAAATGCAGTCATTTTATCTGGAGGGGGTGGAGGGTTAGAAAGTGCTTCACACCCCATATGACTGCCTCAGAGTGCTTGTCTGTATTTTTGATGCGCATATTTATTCCTAGAGTAACCACAGATCCTCATTGATAAAAAAAAGAAATTTTAAAAACCCTCCTTTCAACCTTTGTTCCATCCCTCCTTTCTGACTCATCCCAAACCTTTGTGACTACTATAAACTCCCCAGACATCCTTCTCAAACTTCACCCTCCTTTTTAACCATGCCATCCAACTAACAGGCACACACAACCACTACTTGCAAAAACAACTTATTACATCCCCTTTCAAATCCATTTCTATCATTCTATCCCTACTTCAAACACACGAGAAATCAAGAGCACATACCTAACACAACTAATACACAAAGAAAACACAGAAAAAGATTATTAATCTACTATTAACCTCTAATCTTGGGTTCCGGAGTAGCTTGCCACTCATGACAAAGCACTTCAGCTCGTCGTCAGGGGTAGTAAGCGCTATATAAATATAGTTTACAATTACATTATATTATTAAGCATGCGTGCGCCTACGAAAATGACTCGATCTTCAGCAGAGACTATGGTATTGGGCTTTTTTTTTTTTTAACCTTTTTACTGATGCTGTACAGCATCAACAAAAAGTATTGGAAAAGCAAATCGGTCTCAAAGGCGAGACCTATTGGCATTGCCGATGCTTGGTATTTTACTGTCTGTTCAGGACTGGACAAGAAGCAAATGGACCAGTGATCATTTGTAGGCATGCTATAAAGATATTACCATGTTCTCTTCATGGGCTAAATGGCCTACAAATCTTAGCACTCGTAAAAGCAAAACAACAGTCCTTGGCATGCTAGTGGAAGACATGCTGTGGCAGCTAGGGAAGCCACATCCTCTGAAAAGCGACCTCTAAACAAAACATACACTTCATGCATAACAAGCATTGACAGAGCCAATAGGTCTCACCTAGGAAAGCTATTAGCTTTGGCAATGTTTTGTAGCCATGCTGTAAAGCAGCGTGAATGCTTTGCAGTGTGGCTAAAACTAATTTAACAGTACACCATAACACAACCAGGGCTAGTGCACTTTTTTGAATTAATATGAATTATTATTTTTAACCATGCTGTGCAGCAGCTGTGCAGCTACATAGCATGTCTTCAAATCATTGCTAAAGTTTGCAATGCCCATGCTTTACAGCAAGAATAAAAGGCAATGGCAGAGCCAATAGTCTCAAAGGAGAGACCTATTTGCTTTGCCAATGCTTGTTACGTCTTGGCTCAGCACCCCTGTGTTTCTGAGCAAACCAGTTAATCTCCCATGCGTGGAAAAGAAAACAAATATGCCATTTGGCATAAAAAAAATCCTATCACATAGAGAAAGCATTTGTAAAGCATAGAGAACCATTTGGAAGCAGATAACATCTGTTGTCAGAATAAACATCCATTAAAAAGGAGACAATAACTTCTTTGAAGTGCTGGTGCAAGTGCAAAATAGCTACAAATAGCAAGAGGTTCAACAAGGACGACAGGAAAGAAGAAAATAAAAATAGTGCCTCGATCAGCGGATGGACAGTAGTCTAACTGAAGCAATCAGTACTTGGTTCCTCCTCCAGCCGAAATAAGAGGTAGTGAAGCCCGCACGCACTGGCCAATTTGAAGGTAGCAATTTAGAGTGACATTCAAGTCAATGAATGTAAGCAAAGGCGGCTGCAAGCCCTTGTTTACACTATGTCTTACAAGCGAAAGCGCATGCAATGAATGCACTGTCACGGGCAAGACCTAAAAATGTACCTCAAAAAGTGAAACAAATACCAAAAAGTAAAAGTGACTGCAGAAACCTGAAAACGCCTCACAGAAGCCGAAAATAATAAGCAGCTTGAAGAAATCACATTGTGTAAATGCTTTTAGAAATAATGCTCTGTTTTTCGTTAACAAAAGACACAAATGGAGAAAAGCACATGGAGGATACAGAAGAATACAGAGAGGTGGGGGGGCGTGCAAGGAGAGACAGCTGTAAAACATGCACTTCATTAAATGCTTCACAGAAAAAAGATAAAAAGAGTTCCCAAAAAGCAAGCAGTTGTGAAAGATTAGAAGGAGCCAATCAGGAAAGTAGTAAACAGGCTATGGCTTCACGAAAGGGATGAACACAAGCTGGACACCCTAAAACAGTGCTTCCCAAACTTTTTATAACCACAACTCACTTTTTATAACAACAAATTTGTGCGACCCACCTTGCTTTAACAGACATGGGGAGTTCTTTCAAAATAAATATTGTGAATTACCAAAATAGCATACTCTTTACATTTGTTTGTGTTCTTCTCTAACAGCACTTGTTTGTAAATGTCACAACCTTGAACATGTCCTTCAATATGTCTTTATCAGATGGTGTCAAGTCAAAATATCTTTATTCTGCCAATATATACGACCATAAAAGCACAAAGTAATAACATTTAGCATTTGTATGATGACAACAAGACAAAAATTATTAAAATAAATTATCCAGATTCCTTTAAAAGCATACCAGCATACCATATGTCATTCCATTCAGGTTAAAAAAATCTTTTAAAATAATTACTCAACCATGGTTCTCAAAATGGATAGTTTTTGCATACCCAGAGGTTAAAGTGCATAGTTTCTTCTTAATTTAATTGCACTAATAATAAAATTAAGAACAAGGATAAAAATTTCAACTGAAGATAAAATTTACAGGTAAATTAACCCATCCCTATTTACTAGAAGTTGCTTTTTAAATAGAATTTGATGCAAAAACGTAGTCTAGGAAACTCATGCAAAGTGCAAAAAAGCATAAAGTGCATGGTAGATTTGCCAGTGGCCGCATCACATGGACAACGTGGAAGAGAAGCGTACCAGGTACATTCCATAGGAAAGGCCACAAGAACTGTGTTCATTGTCAGCCTGGTGAGGTGAAATCTGTGCTCGGGTTTAGTTATTCAACCAAGATAGGGCTCCAGGCCTGTGAATACGGACATTTACATATATTTAATAACAGATGACATATCCAGCATTTATTTTCTCGAGTTTTACTTCCTCTCTGAGTGATCTGAATGCCCCTATAACTATCTCTTTAGATCTACTGACGATATTTCCAGGGCAATCAAAGAGGTTGCTAAGGCCCAAGCTGCAAAAAGTGTTCTTAACATAAGCCAGCCATGGAAAAGCAGTCATGTTCTCTAGATTTATACAGTCTGCTATTACCTGCTGCGAAAATTGGGCCTTAGGGGAATTCTATATCTTCAACCATAACAGAAGGAAGGCCATGTTAACTTGGTCTTCAATTAAGCCTAAGCCCAATTCCATGTGTGCAGTGAGGCTCGCAGTGGATTTGGGGATGGCTAATAGTCTGCGCAAAAAGTTATTTTTGGCGGTCTGAAGTTTCCCAGGGAAAGAAAACCCCAAACACCGGCCCCATAGGTGCCCACCGACTAACATTTGCTCTTATATAGCTGAAGCAACTCCTGGGTCGGCTTCTGACCCAGCCTTTTGCCAAATCTACATAATGCATCGCCAGCTGTCCCCATTTTCTGTGCTCTTAGGATGGTTATCTTGCCCCAGCTCCCATTGGCATCCAGTAGAATACCTAGATAATTAAAAGTAAATACTTTCTCAAAGGGTCTCCTCTTCCTTCTATAAAAAATGTTTTAGATGTAATCTGTTTAGGGCCACATGACATAATAAAAGACTTTTGCTGATTTACCTGGAGTCTAAAACTAAGCTTAAAATTGTTAAAACCTTTTAAAAGTTTCTGGAGACCTTTAGCTGTCTGAGCTAAACAAACTGCATCATCTGCGTATAACAATACTGGGACTACCTGAGAACCGATTCTAGGGACATCTTTACTGCACGATTTCAATGCAAAATCATAAATTAAAGAAGAAAAGGAAGGGGAATAAAATACACCCTTGCCTAACAACCTTTATCAGTGCTGTGCAATCCCAAAGTCTGTGTATATAGCACTCTGGTTCTGGTGTGCCTGTGCAAACGCGTAATAAGGTCAAGTGGGAGGGAGATCAATTCCAGCCTGTTTCATCCAATCCCACTACAAAACCCTATCTACAAGGTCAAAGGCACAGGAGAGGCTTATAAAGGCCAGATGCATGGACCTTCTCCTGGCCTTGACATATTTACTCATAATTGGTGAGAGATTAAGGGTTTGTTCTACAGTCCCCAGTCCTGGCCATAAGCCAAATTGGAATGGAGAAGAGTTGCTCTCTGCCCAGGTTTCCAATTTTATTAAAATGACGCAGCCTACAATTTTTACTGTTGTGTCTATTAATGATATTGGGCGATGACATGAGGGTAAATTCCTATCCCATTTTAAAAAATAGGTACTTATATGGATTCTGCCCATGAATCAAATGGGCCTCCCTTTACTGCTGCCCTCGACACATTAGTAACCAGTGGGGCCCAAAATCCAACATTGGAATTAAACAGGTTAAGTGGAGAAGTGTGGCTCAATGATTAGAGCGGCAGACCCTGATGCAGAGGTCTAGCCCGGGATCAGGGTTCAATTCCCCGCCTCAGCGGGTCTTGGGCTCAAAAATTCCACGGACCTGATAATACTCGCCTCGGTGCCATTCTAATCATGGAGTCCCACTCTGCAACTCCGGGCAATAGCTTGCTTAATCTCCACAACGGCCCCCACAACGCTAAGGATGCCTGGCCTTCACCATGGGGGTGCCCAGGAGTGGACGCCTCACAGGGAAAAGCCAGGATGGGTTCCACAGCGGTATTCGTACAAGCGCCGAGAGACCTCTGGGTAGTCGTGCGCTATACAAGTATCCATACATTGGTATCCCATTGTAGCCTGGGGCCTTCCCCTTTATGGCAGACGTAATGGCTTCGACTACAGAGTATCTAGAACGCCAGCAAACCAATTGTCGCTTACAGGGTAAAAACTCAAGCTACTGGCCTGAATGTCTTGTCTGTCCACTATATCTGTGTTAAAAACTAGAGGGTAATGGTTTACATAATCTTGCTCAAGGATGTGACAGTCTGTCTCTGTGGACAGACTGTCCTGAAAAAAGGGCCGGTTGGCCACATCACCAAAACGTCTACAATCGTTCAGCTGCGCTACTCTGTTTAGGTTTAACTCTGTTTTTATTATCATCATTAACATGTATGCAATTTTCATAACTGCCTCTCATTGCGCAGTGTGCACCAGAGTCCGACTATATGTTCTACATCACTTGCTGCGACGGTGCAATCCAACATACTCCACAATATGCTTGTGAGGCGTACAAAGTTCTGACATGGATACAACAAAGTAACAAGAAGAACAATGCCCAAAATATTTCAAAGGGATTCAAGCAAACCTCCCCCTCCCCCCCCTCCCTCCCCTCCTCTGAACTGGTATTCGCAATGACTATTCCTATTTTGAAATTGTTGTCCTGAGAGTGCTCCATAATAATTTTCAAGTTCTAGTGGTTAACTCATCAATCGCAGTGAGCCGGAGAAGACGGAGGTACTTTGGGCATGTGATCTCATTAAATTCTGCGGACAGAAGAGTTGTGAGCAGCTGCCAGACTTCTTTGAATCCAGATACGGAGTTTGTGAGGGAAGCCTGTATTCGTTCCATCCCCAGAATATGCCATAATCTATGGAGCCATCCTGTGTGTGTCTGGATCGTTTGTGTCCCCCAATGTGATAACATTTTCTGAAGTGCTGCCCCCGGAGTTAGTCCCATCTGTTTCCCTTTGCGAGACTTCAGAGGGAATGTTAAGGGATTGGGCAGCCCCAATACTACATATGCTGGGAATCTTGGGATATGTGTCTCAAATTGCTTATCTATTTCTTCCAAAACCTTGGACCAATATGTGGCCAGGACCGGACAATCCCACAGCAAGTGTAATAATGTCCCATCCTCCCCGCACCCCCGCCAACAAGTAGAGCCTTGGGTCTGGGTTACCTTTTATTAAGGCGCACTGATGTCAGGTACCAGTATGTGGCAATTTTAAAAGCCGATTCTTTGATAGCTGTGTTCGCGCCGTATGTTTGGCCCTATAATATATATCCCCCATTCCTTCTTCGTGAGCTCTCTTCCTACTTTCTTTTGCCCAGCATTTCTGGCTAGCAGTATGCTGCGTGGGGAACGGCAGGGGTAACATGTCATAAAGCTTGGAAATCAGTTGCACTGCTCTGTTAAGATGTTGAACCGCTCTGGAACTGGAACACTTTTCAGATTGAGTTAGTGGCTTGGGGCATATTTTCACTAAAATCACAACGCTTCTGAAAAACCTTAGTGTTAATACCAGAGATTTAAGCAAATTTGAAAAACCTCTTCTGTAGTATTGAGTAAGAGCTCATATCCATTTTTGTGTTCAAACGAGGCCAAGTGGTGCATTTCGGACAACATATATGTATTGCACTTTTATACAGAACAAACACTGCCCAAGGGCTTTGAGGCGTGTTACATGAGCACCAGATTACTTTACAAAGGGTCAGAATCATTTTATTGTAAGCATGGGAGATTGGTTTGCCTAGAGCCTGCACTGGAATATGAACCTGGTTCCCAAGGTCAAAAGGCAGCCGTTAGGCCATATACATATTTCTCAGTATATGTATGAACACCATACACAAGTGAGATGAGTGTGTATGATTACTTCTAGTGAGCACATTCTCTGTTGAAATGACTTTGTGAAGTAAAACAGTAGCAAAAAGTACTGGAAGGTTCACCCAGAGTCTTGCTTGGGAATACGTGCAAGGATTTATTTTAAAACTGGATTTGTGAACATATTTCAACACCTTTGTCAGCATTGGTCAAGTCATCTGAGAAATGAAAACAAATCTCTGGTAACATACAGAAGAGAAAACAGCAATAATATCAAAACCTTTCCATTTTGCTATTTTAAGTTGGACTCTAAAATTGCTGTAGTTCAAAGACCATGAAATATTATTTATCCGAATTTACTAATGAATGCAGTGATCCTAAGGGGGTTGAGGGAAATGTGCTAATAAACAAAATACTCGAGAACTTAAATGTATGTGGTGCGTGCTAGCAAAAAGCTCAACAGCTGAAAAATGCAAACAGGCTGTCATCGCAGTGGGTGGATTGTTGTGGGTATTTCGCTCCTGCTCATTTATTACAGGCTGGAATAAAAACATTTTAAACACGCACATAAACCGGTATTCCTATGGCAAATATGTTTTATGTAAATATATCGCACCTGTTTTGACTCCTTGAATCAGACATGGAAATGAGCCCTATCTAACAGCATCCTTGCCCTTTTTTGTAGAAATTAGAAAATGCATCGTCTGATTACTTATAACTATTAGAAAAAAATGTGCAAATACGCAATGACAGTTAACCATATGTGTTGCTGCTAGAAAGGGCTTTTAGGGTCCACGCTATTTTAAACGGTGTGGAATTTTCTAAGCTGCAGTCATTAATGTAAAAATCTGCATTTCAGCTGAAGATTCTCCACATGGAGGCATACAAGTATTTGGTGGCATGTTGGAATGTTCAGATCTAGAAAAAACTATTTTAGTAGAGATCTTCAGGGTGTGGGGAGGCATAGAGGATGTGCAGACTTGCCTCCGCCTGATGGCCGCATAACCTGCAGCTTTTATCAGAGTGTATTACAGTTCATGCAGAAGCTTGCTCTTTACAATCAAATATGCCGAACTGATACTGGATTTGTTTTAATTTCATGTGTAGCGGGAACGGTAGCCAGAGGTATTCTTGATTAAAACTGCGGGTGTAAGAGTTGATGACTGGCTATGCATATGAATGTTTTCTAAAAGTACTCTTTTTCCGTCATCCAGGATAGCCTTCGTGCTGTTTTGTGTGCTATTTTTTATTTTTATTTTTTTAAATGTATGACTTGTGCTAGTGGCCCATACTACTTCTAGTTCAAGTGTTTTGATCACAGACTCTGAAAGTTAGTCCAACGGATGTTTGGAAGGTGATTTCTTAGTGTTAATTGTTTTAAGTTGGTAACTGACAGTTTTCACAGCTAGACTCGAATTTGTGCGGGAGTTTTGGAAAGGAGGACAACCTTTCAAAGCTTTGATTCCACAAGCTAAACTCCAACCTGATTCGCGCCTTCTAGGCATTTGATGGAAGACAAAATACTTGGCTGTAAGTTTTTCAAACACGTTTTTTAATCGAGGAGGCTAGTGATTCAGGCTGTGCGCCTAGGCCGTATGATAAAGTTGCTAGAATTGTACTTTTCTTTACCTTGGTGAAAGGCTCTAATGATGGACACTTTGTTTTGTTTAGAGAGACTTGAATGCATGGTTTAACGAAATGGCTTTTTGTTCTAGACCTAGTTTATGGTTATGGAAAGTCCCTCAGTGGTCAAATTTGTGTACCTGTACAATTGCGCTATTATCTTTATGTAAACATCGAGAACCTTTCCTATTTCTTTTTCTGCCAGTCTTCATTATTTTGGTTTTATCTTTTTTTTTTTTTTTTTAGCATGTTTTCTTGAGCAATAAGCAGAGTCAATCTAGGAGTATTCTTGGATCTTTGCAGTGGGGAACGATTTCATCTGCTAATTGCAGAACTGGTAGGTGTTGGTACCCCAGTTTTGTTGGGTCTGCTGGGACGTCTGTAGGTGAGCGGTAGAGGTCTGCAATGAAGGGATTGAACAGTATCGGTGTCAGAACAGACTTGCTTAAGGCTGTTAGATGTAATAATTTTTCGAGAGATCGCTATTGACCTGGACCCATGTGTCAGTGTATATAGCTCGATGGCCTTCAGTAGGGAGCATTGAATATTCTACTTGTGCAATTATGCCCAGAGTAGTTTCCTCAGTACTTTCTCCAGTGCAACTTTAAAATCTATAAAACAGACGTACAATCCTAAACTCTGGAGAAGTAACCGCCAATCTCGTACACGAGATTCTGGAACGCACACCGCCTCCTATCCTAAGACTTACCCGTCTTTCTACCGGTATCCCGCATTCCTGGGGGACACATGGAAGGATGCCTTCCACCCTTCCGCCTTTTCTTTTGATTAAAACCCGTGTCGCAACCGGGTCGGAATTATCACCGGCTTAGCGATTACAGAACCCTTGCGAATAACATACAGCCCTGAAGAGTCACAATTGTTCCACGTTGTGACGAAACACATGTCGGCTGGTTTGTTTTCTCTCTGTATTGATCTGGATTGACATAAAAAATCCATGCTTATGATACACTTGATGTCGACCTCCATAATTTCAAAGACAAAGAATGCTTGAAATTTGTTCGATGACTTGCCTGGTACACTTAAACCATTATCCCGATACATGTGCACAGGACCTTGTTTTAGACGTACAATCATGTTGTCACAGAACACACAGGGTATGCGGCAATGACGACTGCACCTAGCCACTAGTTGGATTAAGGTAATTCCTCTTACGGGTGCCAAGGACCTGAGGCTCAAAACCCCTACGCCCCCTATGGAAAACTCCACAAAATTCTTTAAACAAACACAATGGTCCGACACTCCACTCAATAGTAACGCATATTATGAATAACAAAATTTCAGATCCAATCAGCAGGTCTTGTGTGAGTTTTCTTTATTCAAAATTCTTCTTTAAAAAGGAAACAAAGTAGCCGATGGCCTTTAGTAGGGAGCATGGAATATTCCACTTGTGCAATTTTGCCCAGAGTAGTTTCCTCAGTACTTTATCCAGTGCAACTTTAAAATCTATAAAACAGACGTACAATCATGATTTTGCTGCTAAGGTCTTTGTTGTGAGAATTGCCAGAGGTAAGATGTTGATCGCTGTGGCAATATCTGGCCACAAACCTGTTTATATTCATCCCAAAGTACATGATCTAGTATGATGCATCAACGTCTATCAGTGCTATTAGGCAGCAGTTTGCAGGGTTCAAATAGGTACCCTTTTTGTCAGTGGGCCGAAGGATAGAATGATGAGGATAGAAGGATGAGCGCTATGAGACCTGTCGGTATATGAGCGCTATGAGACCTGTCGGTATATGAGCGCTATGAGACCTGTCGGTATATACGCGCTATACAAGATTGAATTAACAATAACAATAACAATAGAACCCTGCCACCACTTTGGTGTTATTTGTGAAAATATGCATAGGTTGAAAAAGAGAGTAAGTACTGTAGCCCAATACACATGGTCCAGATTGAAAGAGCTGCTGGCAGGCCATTGTGGCCTGTGCCGCTGTCATGTCAGCTTTTTTTTTATTATTGAAGATGTTAGGAGTTTGGTAATTGTTAGACCTGGCACCTTGGCGTGAGTCTCCTTTCCACTTTTTGTTGCTGTGCCTCATGTGTTTTTATGGTGATGGCTGCTCAGAGCACTGTGCCACTGCCAACCAGTGCCACAGTGCAAGTGCTCCCTATGTAAAATGTATATGTTGGTTGGATTCCATGATTGGCTTATTTGGTTTACTATCAGACCCCAGTAAAGTGCACCAGGAGTGCCAGGGCGTGTAAATACGAATGCCGCTGGTGGGCTCGCAGCACTGGTTGTGCCACCCACAGAAGCGGCGTGGTAAAATATGTCTAAGGTCTGCCATTGCAGAACCTGCGTGCAGTCTGGTACTGTCATGCTGTCTGCGCAAGTGCACACACTTGTCAGTCCCTAAACCTTCCTTTAACTTCATATTAGTCACCCCTATGGTAGGCCCAAGGGCAGGGTGCATTGTAGCATAAGGTAGGACAAGCCCTGATGTGTGTGGCATGTCCTAATAGTGAATTACAGCCATTTTCGTTTTTCACTATTGTAAGGCTACCTGTTCTCATAGGCCAGAATGGGCTGTTAAGATTGTTACATCCTATGATCCTAGCAGGCCCAGGGAACATGGTCGAAAATCGAGTTTAGTATGCCTGAACTCAGAATAATAAGGTACATCTTTTAGTAAGGTTTATTTTAATATTCTGCGTTTGCAAATGCCACTTTTAGAAAGTTGGCCTTTGCTTGCCTAACCATTTCAGCCCGCCTCTGGGTGATGTGTATTTGCTGTCTGGCTTGTGTGAGTGACAGGGCTAGGGAAACCCAGATGGGCAGGGCTAGGTAGCCTGGTGGTGAATAGGAAGATTGACAGATAGATGGGTGGGAGGAGTACACCTGGACTCTGAATAGGGTTGTGCTCTGCCACCACAATGCTGGCTCCGCCCCCTGTGGAGCGTCTGATGGCTCTGCCCTGCACCCTGAAAGAAGCAGCCTGCATCGCGTAAACAAAGTGCTCAGAAACCGGACTGGACTAGGCAAGGGCCCCCCTGGCCTGGCAGAACAAAAGAATTGCTGTATAAATGTAGGAGCCCTGCTCCCAAGAAATTAGATTCTGTCCTGCCAAGAAGAAACCTCTGTCCGACCTGAAGGAACTGGAAAAGCTGCATGGAGGAGTACTGTCCCTGACCTGGGGGATTGGCCTGCAGTGGTTGCCTTGCTGCTGAAGAAGAGGAAGAAAAGACCCCTAAGACTCTTATTTGACTTGTGCTGAAGATCTCCAAGGGCTTGTGAGTGAGCTTGCCCCCTGAACGAAGTCCCAGGACCAGTGGACTTCACCGCCGTGGAATCACCTTGGAAAACGGACCGTTTTCCTCGCATCTTCGCTTCAAACTGCTGTGTACGTCTCGCTGATTGCAGCGTACTCCCCGTAAGCTGATTCCCCGTTGTCCGGCACGAACAACGCATCTGTGGCCCCTTTACGAGCCGTACCTCGCACCGCAAAAGAAGGTACTGCCAGCCTGAGCAACGCGATTTATCGCCCCTACGAGCCATAGCTCGCACCGTAACTGAAGGACATCACCGTACCAGCTTGCACCCCCCTACGGACCATACTATCACCGTACGCGCCTCTCCCCTGCTTTGTGAAAGTCTGTGGTACGTGTGGTGGTCGTGTACGTCTCCTGTCCGGAGCGTACTGTTCGCCTGTCGCAGCAGCCAAAGTGAAGCCCAGCGATCCCGGTACGTCGCGTACCCGAACGTCTGGCAGTATGGACCGTACTCTCGCCCCGTCCCCTGAGCCGCGCACGCCCAAGGTCTCCCGTACCGTAGTACACGCCGCCCGGAGGACCTCGCACCGTACTGTGCTCCTGCTGCCAAGGAAGTGTCCGTGACGAACTCACCAAGAATCCAGTTACTGTGCCCGTTCGCACCGTAGGGTGTACGCTTAATCGGAAGTGCCTGCAGTGCATGTACGACCCGTGCCAAAGCCTGTGTCTCCCGCGTACGACGCGTACGAAGAGGGACAACGCGCACAGAACTGTAAAATTACGCTGAAACCAAGAACTCTTGCCAATAAGTATTGTGGGCCATTTAAAACGTTATTTTGGTCTTGTGCTAAGCCTGATAAACCTATATAAAGTATTATTTTTGATATATATCTTGTGTGGAGTCTCACTGTATTACTGTGTGTGTGTTCACAAATGCTTAACCTAAACGCTCTGAGATATACCTTGTCTGCTCGCGCCAAGCTACCTAGAGGGTGAGCAGGGGTTATTGTTGGAGTGTACCCCCCTACCCTGACTGGAAGAAGGACCGTCTGCCTGTCCAAGGTACCTACCTGTGCCAATCAGAGAATCCAGATTCTAACTGTAATGGTAGGCCGCTCTTTCATTATAGAGCCTTTGAGGATGTCATTTGGGTTTGCAGGTGTTGTTCCTGATAGGAAAGCTTCAGATAGACAGCACAAATTTATTTTTTGATACAGGGCTTCCACGGATGTTATCCATTGTTCTTCTGAATGTGTTGATTTTGCACAAATGTATGTGGTTGTTATTGAGATCATTTTAATTTCCCAGAACAACCTGGGATTACTTTGGTTGCTTGCTGTTATAAGCTTGTTCAATAAGTGAGCCCTTGCCTTATTTTTGGTGTGCCAGATTTCTTTCTTGTAAGATGTTTGCATTTGTTTCACTCTTAATGATAGATTGCCATCCAAAGGGTTTTTTGATTGTTGTTTTACTGCTCTGTCCAGGCTCATTTTCACTACTTTCAATTCTTTTCTGCGCCAGGAGGAACTCCATACGCGTTCCCTTTGTTGTGAGGAGTTTCTGGGTTTAGTTATTTAATTAATCTAAAATATTGTCTCTGTGGAGAACTGTTCACAAAGTTTGATCCAATTGATTGAGCTTAGGGCTGATTCCAATTGTGAATTGGCTAAGAGAGAAATCAAGCAGTGTGATTTATCAAGTGGATCATGTGGTTTGCCAACCCATTTTAATATTTTAAAGTTATCAGTTGTAATGTTGTCCAGTATGGTGGGCACTTTCATTAAAGTGAAGTTTACTATTGAAAACCCTATGGAATATGGTCACTCTTGAATATTTTTTTAAATTGGAAATGATCGAAAAAGCGAAGAATGAGAGATTAACTAGAGAATAGTCCAACATTGTAGCTGTTGCAGCTGTAAAGTGGGCCGAGTTTACTTGCTGGTCATTTGGAAATCTGGCATTTAGGGTACTTTAGAGATAAAGTACTGAGTGGAGAGCGGTGATGAGTGATGAAAGCCTCTCCTAACCCATCACCTTTTGAGGATGTTGATTCAGTTGTGGATCTTCCAGCACTCATCCAGCGTTGTAGTGGTTCCATTATCAACCGGTGCTACAGTGAGATTTGAATTAAAATCACTTTTAACTAACCAATTGTCTTCTAGGAGGCTAATCATAGCGTTAATATTGATTTGTATTTCCTTTACAGCCTTTCTTTTGACTTTTGGCCCGGAATTAATATCTAGGGTTAATAATAATCCAGCAGTCTGTTATTTGTTAGATGCCAGTTTTAAAGTCAAACTATTTGCCTGGAATTGTTATCTGTTATTAGGGGAGTTATTTTGGGATGATGATTGAGGTTTAGAATAATAGCAAGTCCACCCATTGCATGCCCTTTTTTTAGAATCTCTTATTGTGTACTTTTGAAATGTTGTGAAACCGAGCAGGGAAACATCCCATTCACACCATGTTTCCTAGACGCAATGACAGTCATGAGATGCCAGATAAGTAAATGCATCTTTGTCTTCAAGTAGCTGATGTTCAAAGAAGAGAACTTGTTCAAACATTCAAGTTATGGAATATCCTTCATTCATGCGTACCTTGGGGGATTCAAGACAGTTGGTAGCCAGTTCCACTCATATTTTGCCTGGAGACTTTATTGTTAATGCTTGTGGCGACTGGGTTTTGTAGGATTGGAATAAATTGGGAGGTTTGGCAGGGTGGGAGATGAAGGAGGAGCAATTTATGTCTTTGACAACCTGTTCTGACTGATTGAGATTTTTGGATGGAATTTGTTTAATTTTTTTTGTGAAAGAAGTATCTTTGGATAGAAGTCAGCGCGAGTACTAGCATTTATTCCACAGCCCTGGGCAGTTATTTTTTTTGTAAAGACTTATGTAGCCACATCAGCTGCTGTGGTCCAGGTGACCCTGGTTGATTCATTCACTTCTATGAGTGTGGTGAAATACATTAGATCGAGAATATATTAACTGATTTGGGGTGTCCCTTCCCCAAGAGTTTTAGTATGTTCCCTCTATTAAGAATATCTAAAACTCCTCTCCACTAGTATTCCAGATATAAAATTAGTTGTTTTTTGTTAATTTCCTTAGAGGGTAAATTGCTTTGGAGAGTTGCGGGAGGTACTGCTTCAGTTTGATTTTTCTTTGTTTAGATGATTTTGTGGGATGCAGCCATAGTTGGAACTTCATTCGTGAAAGTTGCTTTTTCCCAATAGGCAAGTAGATTGTATTTTGTGCCACCGTGGTATTACTTCCGAGGGAGGTACCTCTGTCCCGCATCAAAGGGTGTTTGCTGCTATTTTCAGCAGCTCCGTTGTTTGTGTACACACTGGCTGCTGATTTTACAGGGCCTTCTTTCTGGTTTAGGTGTTTTTAATTTTTGAAATGGACTCGAATAGTCATTATTTCTACCTTTTTGGACATTTTTGTTGGATTTCTTTTGGGTAGCATTTAGGTCAAGTGAAAGTTTTGATCTTCTGAATAGCCAGTAAAGTTAATGGGGTTTACATGAGTGACTGTTTTTTTTTTTTTCGGATTTAAACATGGAAGATTTTTTGTTATGTGCTTTTCTCCGTATTTTGATTAGGTGTTGACAGACTTGGAGTAAGACAGTGTTATCTGCTTACACTTTAAAAATGTGATAACAATCTGTTTGCACGTTTGGGATGGTGATCCTAGGCTGAGACAGGAACTACCATTTACCCTCTTGTGGACTTGTACTATATGCATAGTAGTTGCAGACATTATTAGTGCTCGATCAGATTCAGTGTTAGAAAATGCTTGGGTTTTTAAAATAATTATTATTTCTGTAATAATGTTGCTCAAGAGATCTGGTAAAGAGGTGAGTTTGTCGAGCTTAGGAGAATAAAGACAAGATTATGTTTTTGATGCCTCTCTCAGGGAGCCCCTTTAAAGGGGTTAAGTACTGTTTGTCGATGTTTTTTCCATCTTTAAGATTTAGTTTGCCATAGTTAGAAGTAAGACAAACCTGGAGCTCCAGTTTGATAGGTTCTAAATGTAGAGCTTTTGCTGACTCGTTCAGTGTTGACAAGAAAGCCGACCATATCCACGTTGGTGAGGTGAGTTCGGAACTGTGCACGAGGAAGCGAGATCTTCCATCCACCTGAAGGCATTTGGATTTGACTCCACAAAGCACTTGTGGTGTCCTCAGGTGGGCTGTGCTTAAGAGTGTTCTGACTCGGTGTTGTAGCTATTAATATTGGAGAGGCGAGTGAGAAATTGCAGTTTGGCTGAGGTGCATGTATAAAGATGTTGAATATTCTGGAATGAGCGATGCAGCGTTTGGCGGCACACTGGACCTACGTCAAGTGGTGTGCTGTTATTGAAGTGGGTACTGGAGGATTTTGCCTTAGTCTGTATTGTTCATTTTGCTTTTTAAATGTATTCTTGATTCGTTCCTTGAGGGCAAGTTTATTGTTGGAATCCATGGCAAATTCTACAAGGCTGTTAAGCCCTTAGGCCATTCTGTGTATGTTTGTAACCCTCTTCTGCAGATTCTTCCTTATTACATTCTCATGAGCCCAGACCTCAGTTGGAGTTGACTGGAGAAAGCAAAAGTAGTCCTTCCAAATTTCTGAACAAATGTAAGTGTTGAAAACAAAGGGTGGTACTGGGTGAATGTGCTCTCTCTTTTAAAAATTAAGATTACCATTGATTATGGGGTGAAAGGAAGGCTTAATTTAACGAGAACAACTCTAATCGTCAAATTGCTCCTGAGATGTGTAATACTAATGTTTTTAAAGGTAGATCTGTTAAAGTTAGAGAAGTTAGAGCCAGGGACAGCCAGCGGGGACAGTCTAGTATAGTTGCAGTTCTTGGGACTTCAGCCTGTATTTGAAAAGGAAAGATGAAGCGACAACAGGTGCACTTGTCTCCTTCCCTCCAGGAGGCATGAGCACACCCATATATGGTATTTTCGACTAAATCTGTCTGACCCCATTCAGGAGGCCACGTGGTATACAGGGGCGACTGTGCCACAACCATGGGTGTTGAGGCCTTTTACCACTGCTGTCCTGGGGCCTCTCTTACTATAGTTCTGTACTGGGCTTAGTACCGCTCTTTCTGCACTTTACTCTTGGTAGCGAGGGCAAGCAGCCACAGGCTTCTCAGTGAAGTTGTTGTGGGGTTACTCAGGCACAGTAATCAACACTGTCCCCTAGCTGTGTAATAAGATCAATGTTTAACCCATGCTTCTCTTTGTATAAAAGATTAGTTCTTGATTACTCAGAAAACATAGAATTCTACTACATATCCAACCATACAAGGATACCCGATTTATGATTGTGCTCCTTTATACTTCTAGGGGCTTTTTCAGATAGCTCAGCTACCCCTTCACCTGTCCCTTGCGGTCCACCCAAGGACCATAGTTAGAAGTACTGAGGGTACTGTTTGTACTGCTCCTTTTGCTCTTTTCACTCAGTCTCTCAGGCCTAGGCCTCTTTAGTTTTTCACCCAGTTTTAGATGTGGTGCCAGGCCACTTTTATCCTTGCAGCGGGAACTCACCAGTAGAGGAGCTTCCATGTGGCACACTGCAGTCTTCAAGGGGCTGGCTGTGCCGTGCGTCATTTGAAGGGTCGCGGCAGGAGCAAAGGCTTCTTCTTGGTGGCCTTCTTCTGGGCAGCTGGTGTTATGTTTCTGCTCACAACACGGCTTACTCTGGCACTCCAGTGAGTACTTGACGCTTCTTCCTGATGGCAACATGCCCACAGGGGATTGTCTTTTGTTGCGGTTGTCACTGGGAGTTATGTTTGACACTTAGTACCTGGAGACAATGACCTTGATTCTTCACGAGTCACCCTAGGGGCACCTCTCCTATCACTTGGTATTCAGGATTGGTCCTGAATAGCGACACCCTTAACAGTGTCATGCAGTCTACTTGTGAGGCATATGTGCCTCACAAGTAGACTGCAGGTTTGTCTTCCAGCTTCAGTCGGACCTACCACTCTGCCACACAGCTCGAGGTGTCTTGGGAGCTACAGTGGGAATAAATGGCTGAGATCCTATTGCCTGGTCCGGTAGTACCACAATTTTTTCGGTACAGCTGCTTAGCGAATCTTGCAGATGGACCCTATCCCAAGGTCAATTATGGCAGGCTCTTGTACGATCCGCTCCTACTGCAAAGTTGGCTCATCCTTCCCTCGCTCACAGGCAGAATGTCTTGACCCTCAGGACAGTTGAGTAATTCCTCCTTTAGCTCAGACTTCAGGCAATATTCCCTAGCCTCTGGAGAGTCAGCCGTCTGTGCAACAACAACCCTTGGATGCCCAGTAGTCCCTAAGTACTCTGTGGAGTACCTCCTCCTCAGTCGAAGAGACCACAAGAACCAACACCGATGAGTTTTGGGTCCCATCCTTATACCGGTTTTTCAGATGGAAAACATGTACTCCATTTCTGCTTCTTTGAAACCAGTTTGGCTTGGTTGCCCTTTAATGTGTCCTGGCCAGGCCACTTCCCAGACCTGGTCTTTGTCTGCAATGATGCTCTTCCCAGCAGGACCATCTCCAGGTGGAGGGCCCACCACCAACGTCCAAAGAGGTGTGAGCAGAAGACATCCAGCGATTTGCAATGACTTCTACAGAGATCAGGAAGAGAGACACAATCTGTGCTCCTTCAAAGTACTCTTTTCCCTAACAATAAATACTGCAGGCCTCAACCCTCTGCCATTTACCTAACCGCAGCTGCAGTCAGTGTCATTTACCACTCAATGTATCAGGAAAGTCCCTGACACTTCTCAAGAAAGCCTGTTCCTTTTCCCCCCAATATAGTGTGTGGTGGTGTTCCCCTCCCATCTAGGAAATGCTAGCAACACACAAATGTTGTCATGGGTAAGCAGCCTCTTCTCCATCTTGTACACTGTTCCATGCTGTGGACTTCCAAAATGGAACCTCTGGACCACTATCACCTGTGCTCAGCACATTATTAATACTAGCACACATGTACGGGATGTCGGCTTTCAGGATTCCGGGTTCTTCATGGGCGGCATAACTTAAGGTGAATGGGTCTGTAAGTGTGCATTCATGTCTAACAGATAAAAAGATCTGCCACTGAAATTCACCAAGCATGGTATGCTGAACTAGTGTGCTCCACACATGAAACACGTGACAAGAATAGTAGTCCTCCATCAATATGAGGGTGCCCTTGGTGCACCCCTCCTGGTTCAGGACAAGGTCCAGAACTTAACATTGTCTTAGACCAGACCTAGGTCAGTGCATGCACATGGGATTAGGGATTAGTGTGTGGCTTGACCAAAAACTAGAAAGCACGATCACAAGTACATGCAGTTCGTGCAAGTAGGCCAAGGCAGAGAACCGTCCTTCATGCAAGGGACAATACCATAACAACAAAATCTCAGAAGTGTGTTTCGGAGTCTTATGAACACACAATTGAGACGTGGGATTAACTAAAAGATACTCTCGTAGTGATTCTTGTACCCCCCTTGCACTACATGCATGTGACGCCAGATAACGCAATAGCCATCCCCAGTCTTTGTATTTGGCTACAGCTTGGTGGAGGCTGAGGGAAAAGAAACTGAATTGGAGGAAGGTAGTTTGGTTGTTTGGGGGGGGGGGGGGGGGGAGGGAGGGCTTTGCCTCGGAGCACCGTTGAAGTTTTCAGTTTGTTTATGCGGTACAGAGGTGCCTTGTTATCCTCCTAAATGGAGTGGATGGTTCACAAATCTATGGAAAAGGAGACTGTAATGCAAAGCTCACAAGTCACTCTGATGAGTACCATTCTTATCTTAGCTGATATTTTTTCTGGAGTATTGCATGGACATATCAATGCTGCTTTTCAGTAGTGGTAGAAAGAGCTTTTATATTTAATTTGGCGCAATGTGCCTTTGTTGTTGATTAGATTCTTCAGATCAAAGTTAGGCACATCCTTCGCATTTGCTAAACGTTGAGTGGTATCTGGCTCTCCAGGATATCCATCAAGACCTAGCTGCATCCGATCCAGTTGGCTCTTAGCCAGTTACTAATCATGGAGTTCTCCAAGTGCCACGGAGCCCCAGTATTCTCTTGTTACCACTCCCTAATCTCTTACGCAATGAACTAAAGACGAGTTTATCAGTTTATCATAATTCTGTCTCTGGTTCCTTATTCAACAATTCAACAGCCAATCGTTCTGCTAAGCTTTGGTGCAGTCATTTGACTTACTCATACAATGCTGTCCTGTCCTGTTGTATGATTGTTACGTTAATATAAAGTTAATAAATGTTTTCCCTAAACAGTCTCAATAATTTAATTTGTGTTTTTTCCCCCTTTGTATTGCTGAAGCATGATGGAGTGTCTGAGTATAAGCACTGTTTAATCACAAAAAATGAAAATGGGGATTACAATTTAAGTGGAGCGAAGAAAAGTTTTGCGAGCCTTAGAGATCTTTTGAACTGCTACCAGAAAGAAACTGTCCGATCAGATGGCATAATTTTCCAGTTTAATAAATGCTGTCCGCCAAAAACAAAAGGTAAGATCATTTAGAAAAAAAGTATGTTTTCGTTATATTTAATAATCATTATATTTCAAACACTCATCCTAAGCATGCAAGGGGCAAATCCAAGCCATGGGGCATGAGGTTACACAGACCCGTCTCAAAATGCAGTGACTGTAATATTATATTAGCATATGTTTGTGGGGGTACGGAGAGATGGAGATCCATTTCATATGTATGGAAAGCCCCACTGATTGGGATACTGGAAAGATGGTTTGGGTCCCATAAAGGAAATGGTGGTATTCCAAATCCCAGCAAGCCAAGCATGAGTCGTTTTCGGAGTAAGACACATGGGATAGGACTCTAACTGGGCGTGGGCTGGAGGCAGTTTCATTTGTTGGTGTCTGCCAAAATGGTCACTGCAAAATGTCTGAAGCCAAAAGCCTGCCTTTCTTGATGGATGTGGAGAAGAAAGATCTTGGACAAAATTGCCCTGAATATTTTATCACAACACTTTATCGACAGCATATGGATCCCAGTGTTGTGATGCACGTAAAAAGACTAGACCTCATGTGTACCCCCAGAACTGAGAACCCTACATCTTTTTGATTAAGCCAAGGATCACCACCTAATATCATATTCGGAACAAAGGGTTAGGAAGATGTGTGTCCTTGAAATCTGCAATTTCTTGCTGAACCAACCTTAGGAAACAAAGGCTAATCCGGGACATGTGCATAGATGCAAGGGCTACTGAAACACCACCTGAGTAGTGTGTAATAGAATTAATTCATCCAAATGCAGTTGTATGAAAAACACACAAAAATGTTTTTAATAGCATTTATGACAACAGCAAAGACAGGTTGATGCTATATTTATTTTCACACTGCATGTCCTACTTCCACTTAGCCGTTCCCTAACTGAATCAGTCAGCAGACTGACAAACATACAGATCTGTACATCCTGTGAGACCAACTCCCTTTCATGCTTCATCTGCATAATTCACTTCTTATTGAAAGCAATAGAATAAATTATATATACCAGTGGGAAAAAAGTATAAAAATACCATTTTCATATCTTGTAGAAAGTTTGCTGTGATCTGCAGACTCTTTGAAATAACAAAAGTATAGTGCGAGTAGTGTGCAAGTAAGAGAATTATTCATGATTTATTTATTTTTCTCAAATGTTTCTTTTATTTGCAATAAAGGCAACGCATTACAGAGCACCACTGGAGAGATACTAGACTAAACGTTTTCATGCTCCCCTCTTTCACGTTCAAGAGCCCCCTCATTAGCACCAGCAGCCCTGCACAATGGAGAAAAACACACTTTTCAATACTAATAATAGTGAAGAAGTCAAACCATAGTCAAGTGGTTGGTTGTTGGGGTAAGAAGAGAGATCAGGGTAAGAAGAGAGATCCGGTGTAGAAGGATTCTCAAAATCACTGCTAGAAGAACAGAAAACAATTAGTGGCCTGCCACCAGTGCCTAAGTAAACAAACCTCTGTAAAACTAACTCACTACAAAAACATGTTTTCAAGACAAAAGCAGCATTTTTTTCAACTCAGAAATCAGTAGTTCTGGTCCTATTTTAATACCCATCACCAAAGAAAACTGCAACATATTATCACATTATTTTGAAGGCCAAATAAGAAATATTGAACTCGGTCTCCCAACTGCAAAAATACTCTTACTCATATCCTGTAAAACCCCAGATGTGTGACTTTATTTGGACCTAAACGAAAAGAAATGCTACGTCTTGACCTTTTCTTTGCATTTGACACTGTCGGGCCCACCTCCCTTCTAAAAATTCTTGAAGATAGGATGGGGTCTAAGGCACGGTTCTGAGGTAGTTTGAATCTTCTCTCTCAAATCACTCACTTGACTCCTCGACAAGAAGTCCCCCAACAGTCCATATTCTCCCCAACCCTTTACTCTTTGTATATGGTCCCCCTCTACTCTCTCCTGAGAACCTTGAACACCCCCTTTAATCACTGCGCTGATGAAACTCAGCTGTATTTGTAAATCTCCTCTCTGGAGGACTTAGCCAGTCTTCCAAAGATTTTCAGATACCTCCTGCCATGAACGTGACTCCAACTTTTTAAACTTACCGCTAAGAAAACAGAATTGCGTTTGTTCTCACCTATGCTGTGCACAATCCCTGTACTATTCCTGACTGAATTCTTCAGACTTATTTGATTGCCAACTCTTGGTTGTAAAAATGCGTATTCATTGGTATTAGTCATAAAAAAAACATAAAGGTCCATGCCCACATCAGTGCTGCCACTAAAAGCACTCAATTCCAAATTAGAACCCTTAGGGGACTCAGTTGTTTTATCTTAGCAGACAACTTCAAAATGGTGGTCCAATCACTAGTCCTACTTAAACTTGATTATGGTAAGTTGTTATTGAGTGGCATTGAGGAAGTTCACCTAGACCCACAGGAGGCAACCCTCAACCCTGTAACTAATACCAATCAGTATAAACTCTTCATTGGGGACCCTCGTTTTCATCTCATTTACATTATATTTTAATACAACTGCAAGAGTACGGGGTCCCACTCGTCACTTACTCATCACCAAGAACCCTGCGTACAGGTCAATGGAACTTTGTTTTCAGCTGAGATGTACAAGTTAAACTCAACATAAATCATTATCAATTATCATTTCTTTAGTTCAGTCAATAAAGAGATTTTTGTTGAGCTAAAGGTTTTTTTTTCAATCTTTTTGTTATTCATTCTTTTATTTAAGTATTCTTTTCCATGTTTCATCATTAAAGGTTATCAAAATCAATCAGTATACAGTATTAAGGTAAGTCAATTCAGTACATTAAAATAGAGTATCTATACAATAAATGCATTAAGCATGTTCCATAAAGAATCTTTCCTATTGTAAGCGAAGTCAAGATAAATGCGAGAGTGATTTAAGGTGTCAGTTCAGATATTCATGAAGAGTTCTGATGTGAGAATCTAGCCTAAGCATTAAGCTTTAGCAGATTAAGCTGGGAAGTGTTCTCAGCTCAAATAATAGCAGATCAAAGAATAAACTTAAAGCTTCTCATAAAGAGATGTCCAGAAACTCAGTACAGAGTCTCCTCTCAGAGAGTTAGAAAAGAGGGACCCACACCAACTGCTGAAAATCGGGAGTCCTACAGAAAGAGTATGCTTAACTTGTCTAGGAACACACACTTATATAAACGCACATTTTCTGTGTTGCAACTTTAAGATTCTTTCTTCTTCTTCTTGACCAATAAGATTTCAGCATGCTACTGGGAACAGGCCTACTCCCCATCTCCTCACCAGAGTGCAATTGTCTTTTAATCATGCGTCCTTAAATGTTGCATCACATCCTTTCTTGTTTCCAAAAATGTCTTTCCATGAATCATCCTCCCTGTCATCTACAACTTTTGCAGTGTAACTATCAGTCGTCTAATACAACAAATGTCTATGTATTAACTAATAAACAGTAGTTTCCAAAATTGCAAAGTCTGCAGCAAAGAGAAGAAAACCAACTTGCACAACTGTCCTTTAAAGTGAAAAACATGCATTTTAGTGTTAAATAAATAAGTATTAATTTAAATACGTTAAAATATGTTTTTTTTACATATGTCATTTCCAAATTCCAGGCATCATTTCTAGGTTACCGGCCTATAGGTTTTAGGTATGGTAGCCTACTACAAATGTTTGTATTAACACATTCCATTTATTTATTTTTTTAAATTTATTTTTATTGAATTCGATAACAATCATACATACAGTACCAATTAGCAGATTGTATAGTTACTCATACATTTGTACATTATGCAGGGGTCAGCGAAGCATATACATTAATTGATCACATCTCTCTATTTTGTTTTTTAACATAAATTCTGCACGTCAGATAATCATTTTAATGTTTCTTGTTTTGACACCTTACCTGCCTCTGAATACTAGAACATGCTATATAAAACTGCTTACATAGATAAATAAACTGTAGTATACACACTCCCAGGGCAGTCTCCTAGATAATTTCCCACTTCCATATTTATGTGATCTTCAAACGTGTTTGAGCAGAACCACAGGGTAGAGGCGGTAAAACAGACCAAACAATAAAGGGTGTGGTCCTCCACACCACAGCAATGAATTCCAGTCTTCTTTAAAAAAAGAAAAATTTGCAGCTTTCACTTGTGTAAAGATTTAAGACGAGTTCCCATGCTCAGCTTTTAACTTTGCTGGATTTCACACTGAGGCAGAAAGGCTCATTGACAGAGCTCATTCCAAATCCCCAGTAAGTGCCTTCACCTGTATACTAGATCCCTGAGGTAAAGTCAGGAAAAAGTAGAGCCTGCTGTAATCCCACTTGTAGGTCGTATGTCATAGCATCTGCTTTTTAGGTCTCGGCTCGAAGGCTGCGCTTGCGTAGTCTCGGTCCGAGATTTAATGACTTGGAGAAGAGAGGCTTGAACCCGGCCCTCTTCTCCCCTCTTCTCCATTGGCTGGCCTCTTGAATGCTGGCCAGCCATTGGAGAAGAGGTTTGTCTCTCCGAACAGGCCCCGTCCTTTTCGGATTCGGGGGCGTGTTTTTTGCTACTTTTCTAATTATCTCCTCCACCCAATGGCAAGAGGAGAGAAATGAAAAACACGCCCCCGAATCCGAAACCGCCGCTGCCTTTCTCCGAGGCATTTCAGCTTCGCCTCGGAGAAAGGCGGCGGTGTTCATGGCGTCCTCTCCCCCTGCTCTTGGTTCCCGTGTTCGGCTGCTTCACTGTCTTACGTCTGCGAGTCTTGATGTATCTGAAGATTCTAATATGCCTTCTCTAGGAGAAAACGATTGTCATGAAAATCTAGAATCAGTGAGTGAGGAAACTAATTTGTATGGCAACATTATCATTCAAAATAGTTCTCAATGGGACAAGTTGCTATCTGTTGGCAGGGTGACTAAACTACCTAAGCGATTTAAGGGTTTTAAAGCAAACCGAGTGTTCCCATTGTCTCCCATTTAGACAGCAACCTAATTTATTTTGGGAATGTGAGAATGATAATGTTGTGATACAGGCAAAAATGTAACGTGTCACCACGAACGTAGACTAAAACGAAAAACAAATTGTCAAGGCAACTTCTAGAAATACAGTAGCAAACATAACCAGAAGAAGTAAACGCGATGACGCCAGGGCGCATGGAATTGCTGTCACGCTGTGACGACATGCCGTACAGCTCAGAAGCCGGAAGTACCAGCTGGGTTGGGTCTGTTGTTGGGTTCCTTTCTCCGGATCGTTATGCAGGGCTCGGGCTCCACTGTACGCCGCCCTGCACGGGCTCCCAAGCAGGCTGAGCGGAGCCTGGCCTCGGCGCTGCCAGGTGCTCTTTCCTTCACCGCCCTCTGTACCGCTCTCGCTGAACCAGCCTGGCTACGCCTGCACGGAGGGGGATGCGGAAGACCCGAACTAGGGCTCAGCGATGTGCTGGGGCCGCTGGATGAAGGACTTTTGCGTGGTAAGCCTGTGAGGTGGGGACTGTGGCTTCTCGGGGTACAAAGAGCTTTGAGCAGAATGTTTCGAAGAAGCGGGCACAAAGGAAGCCCTCGATTTCGAGGACGGCCATCTAGTTCTCAAGTGTGACCCACCATGGGAAGGCTCCAGAGTATGCGGATTTGTTTTGCTTTTGAGTGGCCTTTAGCGCTGCCCACAGTGGCCAGCAAGAGCGCGAGGGGAGTCGTATTACAGTGCGTCCAAATCTCGCCCTCTCTTACTTTATAATTTATGAACTGTAAAAACGGTGGTTGTCGGTAGCTGTGTTAAGGGGCCGGGGGAGGAGATGCAGCACTGGGTGGGGGTGGCGAATGTCTTGTAAAATTTAGTTTACGGAGTAAATTCAGCTATAGAGAAACACAGATTACGTTCAGGTGCGGTCAAACTGCCCTGATTGAGTTAATAAAAACCACGCGGGGGTACTGGGAATATATATACCCTTTGAAGTTTTTTCTTCCTTGAATCATCTTGAAAGATGCACACATTGTCAGATTAGTGTATATGCATAGGAACAGGTTGATTTGCCCAAGATGAAATTGTTCAAGTAGGTGACCCGAAACACACAAGCTCCTTTTAGATTGATTTTTAAATTCTACCAGTCTTGCTGGAAAGGGATCGCAGGACCACGTTCGGAAAGTGATTGGCTAAGAGTGTGCCATTTGGCCAAAGGTGGAGGTTGCGATAACAAAGTCTCCTTGTGCGACAGTTTTCAATCAGCCCACAACCTGGAGTGGTTTATGTCAATGCCGAGAGACCACCCTTCAAAGTTTATGGTCTTTCTCTAGATGTAGAATACATTGTTGTATTTCCAACATGTTTAAATTAAGTGGTAAGGATGAGGCCCGATGTCAGATACCGTCGTTCCTGCACTAAAATGTACCCACTGGCACACATCTAGTTCAGTTGTCTGCTCACCCCAGTATCTTGCCGGCTTACTCAGGAGGTAATATCAGTACATCTCTCACTACCTCTATTGCACCTTTTTCTAATGTCCCCCAAATATGTTCACATAATGAAAGGTATAGGCGTACATAGATTGTAAGGTCCTTACTTTGGGTCCGTACAGCGATAAACTGACCAGAGTGGGGAGGTGTTCACCTTAGGGCGCAAAGTGCTTACATCGCGGTGTTTAAGAGTGGGCATACTGGTGCCAGAGCTCGCCACCCGGTGAGAAGTGTTCATTAGGGCTCTCTATCTCACTACCTCACTCTCTATCTACCTCACTCTCTCTCACTACCTCACTCTCTATTTCAATACCTCACTCTCTCTCTCTATCTCACTACCTCACTCTCTCTCTGCTAATGCAATAGGTATCACATATGCAAAAAAAAAGCTAATGCCAATAGAAATGACAATGCCATTTATTTAGGGATACTAAAATGATTAAAAAAAAAATGAGCAATGCCAATAGCTCTACCTATAATATTGCCGAGACCATTGCATTGTAAATGCTTGTTTCAAATTGTGGTCCCTCTAATTTGAATATCTCAGCATCACCATTGCAGTGCAACATGCTTGCTCAGTTGAAGACTTGGACCCCTTCGAAGGGTGCCAAAAAGTGGTGGTTCAGAGGGTTTGGGGCTGAAAGCATCTTGCATAATGTGGTGCCAGATGCCAATCTACAAATGCACCAATTGCAGTAGCTACTCTTAGAGCAGTGGAGTCCGCTGTGAGAAAGAGTCAAAGCTCTTCCCAGTCCCCCATCCTCTACTGTGATGTTGTTATAGCAGCGACTTGTCAGGATTATATTATATTGTATTGTAATGCCATCTTATTGGTGCTGAATGCTCTTCTGCTGATGTTGAGTTAGAGGATAAGGAAGGTCCACATACATAACAGCAGCACTATGTTTATTTTTTTCTCTCTCCAATTAAATTATTTGTGATTTGGAGAAACTTCTTCATCTGCATCCACAAGAAATTAAGTTGCGAGCCCTTCCTGTTCCACCTATAAAAGCAATTCCTTACATGCTTATAGATGCGGTAATAAATAACTTACAATAGAAACATGTTGACAGCTGTAGTTACATGAAATGCTATGCAGAATACCTAGCACGATCTTAAAATGTTGAAGGCCATGACCATAACAAAAGGCAAAGCGAGCAACCCTACTCAAAATTTGGACACCTGCCATCGATACTTACACCTGCATTTGTGAATAATTTCGGACACGGTTGGTGTGACTTGCGTGATAGCACAACTCCACATGGATAGTTATGCCCAAGTCAGATGGGAAAAAAATGGTGAACTAACTGAGAAGATACCGATACAGCGTGGGGTGCGACAAGGGTGCGTTCTCGCCCCCACACTGTTTTCCCTGTTCATCAATGATTTGGCTAGTCGCTTAATGGATAGTAAGAATGATGCACCTTCCCTGAACGGGGAAAAAGTCCCTATCCTGCTCTTTGCAGTGACTCTTTTTTAATATCTAAGACACCAATGTCAGTCAGTCAGTCAGTCAATTACTTTTATTCGATCAATAAAAGATCATAAAAAGAGACAAAACAGACATAAAATCACAGTACGTGAAATACAGAGCAAAAGTACATCAATTACAAATCTGGTAATGAAAAACATAATCAAAATTTAAAAATGTGAAGAGAACATATTTCATCGGTTCAATTCTGAGTTAAAAAGAATAAATAAAATTTAGGGATAAAATTTCCATCTAAAAGACTAACAGGGATGGAATACTCCATAACTACGGGCCACCGCCCGTCACGACCACATCCGTTGTGTTAAAAGTAGGCCGCTCTCTAGCACGCTTCTTACTAATGCGAACAGCTGTGACTAAAAAGTTTGCTACATAAAAGGCAGTGGTAATGTTAGGCAGAAGTTGCAGGGACAGAAGCGCTGGACGAACCTGAACATGGCCAGCCCCTTTAAGTAAAGGTAACAGGTATTTTGTCCTAATCTGTACAAAACGCTCACAAAACATAATAAAATGTAATGTGTCTTGACATGAAAAATTATCACAGTCACATGGGGGCGCATTATCCGGGGTAGCCCATGTGGGATAAAAACCTAGCACATACGGTATCAAGTTTAAGCGGAATTTAATCAGGAGAGACCTGTGAAGTGGGCTTGTAACAAATGCCAGGTAGGGTTCAAGGCCAGGAACAGTAATTAACCCATAGTTCCTTCTCACTACCGGCTTGTTTAATTCAATCTCCTCCCTCTCGACCATTAATCTTGTCATTAGTGCGGTCTTAATCCCCTTGAGGTCCTTCTTGTTAATACATTCAGGGGAATTAAATAGCTCTGGACGTCCCACTATGCTCAACATCTTTTTAACATATATTAACCATGGAATTGTGTGGGCTCTATCCAGGGCTAGGCAATCCTTTAGTATTAAATGGGTTAAAGGAATGTCTTGATTAAGCCAGGTTTTTAGCCAACATGTAACAGGTGCCATTTTGATTAAGTCAACAACATACCCCAAACCCAATTCTGAATGTATTGTAAAAGTGGGTGTGGACTGGGGAACAGACAGCAAGGATCTTAAAAACTTGTTTTCCACCCTCTGGATGGTGTCATTACTAGAATAGCCCCATATGGCAGAGCCATAGGTGGCTATTGCCAGGGATTTAGCTTTATAAACTTTCAAAATGGCCTCCAGGGGGCGACTACCCAACCGTTTGGCAAAGCCAAGTATAGCTGCCGCAGATCTTGCCATTGAGTTGCCTTTTAGTTTGTGTTGAGGACCCCACGTGCCCTTCTCGTCAAAAATGACCCCTAAATAGGTAAAAATTGGGACCCTTTTGACCTCGTGGCCTAAACAGAAAAAGGATTTAGATTTCTTTTTCCTACTGGCCTGGCCCGTGATCATGACCTGTGATTTTTGGGTATTAATTTTCAGGTCTAATGATGTCATAAAGTCACCGAAAGAGGCCAATAGTCTGTCAAGAGCCACCCCTGAACGCGCCAAAAGGACGGCGTCGTCCGCGTATAGGAGAACTGGAATCTTGGTGTCTCCTACACGTGGTACATCCACCGCTGCGTTGGCCAGGGCTGGGTCCAGGGCATTGATGTAAAGCGTGAAAAGGAGGGGTGCCAGTATGCATCCCTGCCTTACACCTCTCTCTGACTTGAAGCGGCTGGTACACCTTCCCCCCTGGGTGACTCTCACCGAGGCTGATAGACCACGATGGAGATCCGCCAAAAATCCAACCAGAGGGGGATCAACTCCAGTATTCAAAAGAATGCTCCACAGTTTCGACCTATTAACTAGGTCAAAAGCTGAGGAGAGGTCCATAAAGGCCATGTACAGAGACCCCTCCTTTGCAATAGTGTATTTGCAAATAAGTAAGTGGAGATTTAAACATTGATCCTGCGTGCTCCTATTAGCCCTGAAACCATATTGGGCGTCAGATAATATACTGCTACCTACCAACCATGTGTTCAATCTGCCCAAAATGACTCTGCCTAAGATTTTGACGGCAGAGTCAATTAGGGAGATCGGCCTATAGCAGGCCGGATCATCCCTCTGGCCTTTTTTAAAAATTGGAATAATTGTAGATATCGCCCAGGACTCGGGGATATTCTTGTGTCTCGCAGCATTGAAAACATTAGTTAGTATTTTGGCCCATAGTTTAGGAGCAGACCTATATAGGTCAGCCGGGACGCCGTCAGGGCCTGGTGCCTTACTCTTAGATGTCTCTAGGATGGCTTTTTCTACCTCCTCCACCCTGAAGGCCGAAACTGGACCGGCCTGATTTAAAGGGGACAGCCCCTCTGAATTCCCATGCGAGACAGAACTATAGATTTTTTCGAAGTGGGCTAACCACTGTTCGTCAGGAATACTACATTCCAAGGTCTGATTCTCACTACCGGAAAAAAAGGGGTGATTTATCAATCCCCAAAATTTGGAGCTATCCCGCAAGGTGTCCGGTAACAGTAAATTATTCCAGGCTTCTTCCTGGATCTCGTTTTTACGTGCTTTGATAGCCGATTTATACTGTTTCCTCAAAGAAGTGATTAGAGGTCTGTTTCTTAATTTACCCTTTATTGCCTTCAAGAGAGCAGAATGAGCCTTAGTACAATTGGTGTTAAACCATTTTTTCCCTGTAACACAGCCTGACTTGGGTTTAGTCAGGAGGTCCGCATTTATGTGTAGGCAAATGATGGCAAAAGCCTCAACTATACTAGAGTTGGTGTTGGCATGGTCTAGGCATATATCCATCTCTGGTTCGACCTTAGCCAGGACTTCTTGAGAGAAAGAAATCGGGGACACCTGAGCCCATTTTACCCTCCTACCCTGGTCTTTTACTACCAGGGCTCTAGTTCCCAGGATACTAGGATCTTTAAAAGCCAAAAACCCATCCGAGGCGACCTCTACTATCACCGGGTTGTGGTCACTGAATGCGGAGTCCTCCACCCTGTAGTTTAAAATCAAAAGGAAAAGCAAAGAAGAAACAAAAATGTAATCGATGACTGACCCTGAGTCCGGGCCTTTAAAGGTAGACGGTCTCTGCCCCACCGTGCAGTGACCAGGTTCAGAGAGGTCTGAGGAAGCCAGTAGGCTCTCCAAGGCCTCGCCTGATTTGGTATGTTCAAAATGTGTGGATGATGCGTAGGGAAAACCCTCCTCATCATCCAAACTACAACCTAGACTGCAAGGATGGACATTGAAATCGCCCATTAAAATTACCTCAAAGCTATTATGTAACGCCCTGTATTTATCCAGAACCTCCCCCACGGATTCTAGATGGTAATTTGGACTGACACTATCTTTAGAATTATAAAAATTAATCAAGAGCAGAGAAGGTGAGTTTGCCACCACTAGTTCTACAACTAAGCAGTGTTGGGAGCCAGAATCAACCTGTTTGGCGGATCCTTTCAGGTTCAGGGAAACGAGCAAGGCAAGGCCCCCCTTAGCCCTCCCCGCCAAGCTAGGTGTTGCTGGGATATAAAAATGAACATAGCCGTCCAAAAAAAGGTTGTTTGCTGTGTCCCAAGTTTCCTGCAATGCGATAATATCGTGGGACAGAACATAACCAACCCATAAATCATCCTGGCTTTTGAGTCTGGTGCCGGCAACGTTCCAGCTTAAAATTTTGCAAGTATTTTTTTTTATGGGTTAAGTCATGCGACACACTAACATCTACACCCTTTCCCTCAGGTCTAATTCGTGGGTTATCAACAGAGGGGGACGTGCTAAAAGAAGGCCCCTCCAGGCCCGGTCAGGCTGATGCTTCCGGGTGATATGTGTTATCAGTACTCTGAGTAGGAAATATTACAAAATTTGGGTTGGTTCCAGTTCTTTCCTGGGTTTGATCGAGGCTTCCAGGAGTGTTAAGGTAAGGATTATAAAAAAAACTTAAATCATGGACCCTTATTTCTGACCTATCCCAACTAGGTGGGTGGTCACAAATAAGGCGCACCACTCGGCTGTCCTTGAAGTTAATGATGATACAATCCCCTTGGACATTTTTTGGTCTAGGACCCACCCAGCTAACTCTTCTGGCAAAGAGAATTTTCCCACCAATGGGTTTGCAAGTATTACTGGATAGATTTTTGGAATTTTGCAGAGATCGGAGATTGGAACGCAACACCTCCAAGACAAATTATATGGTATTTGGGAAAGTACGGGGTGGCCTTCGGGAGATCAAGATTACCCACGAGCCCCTGGAGCGGGTAAAATCTTTGATTATCTAGGCATAGGGCTGAATGAGTCACTCAATTGGGAATACCAGCTAAACAAGAGTTACCTAATCCTATGTCAAAGGTCTATATCAAGATTTCATAAACAATCTTTTACTCAACCCCTATCCCCAGCACTGGAAAACTATTGTGCAAAAGCCCAAAGCGGAGCCCTGTACGGAGCTGAGATCTGGGGCTACACCACCATCAATAAGTTAACGACTTGCGAAAACATTTTTGTTAGATCCCTTATTTTGGTACCGATTACAACGCCTCTCATTCCCCTTTTCTATAATCTTGGGTTAAAGAGAATTGGGGATTTGGCTGCTCTGAAACCCTTAACCTGCTGGTTGCGCCTATGGATAACACCCCAACTTACCGTTTATCGAAATTCTCTACGGGAGGTTATGATGATTAATGGTGCAAAAAGCTTACCACAGTTTAAACACATTGCAGACTTGTGCAAGTCATTGAGTATGAAGGACCGGCTAGGGCTACAAGAGATGAATTATTGAGATTAAAAGTCAGATATTGGGAGTTGGTGGTCAATAACTTTACTAACAATTTGACCAGTGGTCAGTTAACATCCACATATTTTAGCTGTAAAGTCATGCATACAATATGAACCCTTTCTGGACCGAATTTCTCCCCCTCTTGCCATAAGCTTATATGTGAGATTCAGATATGGCAACCTGCTCCTATAATTTCCTGGAAAGGAGGCGGTTGGCCTAGTACTGGATTTATGTCCTGCCTGTACTACTGTCTGAGAAACCGAAGAACACGTTTTGTTTTTCTGCCCTAGATACCAACTGATACGCAGGAGGTGGATAAAACCAATCTCCCTCAACTTAGGAGTTAGGCAGCATCAGATTGCGCACAGAATTTTTAAATCCGATGTATCTGAACCGATAGGTTATTCTGTCAGTCCCTTTTTATTTGCCTTCTGGATAATCCAACAGAAGCTTTTATCATAGATTGCACCATATTATTAACTGTCTTGTAAAATATGCACTTTATGTATTGTGTGCTTTAGGAACCTTCCCCTTATTTCCTTGGGGACAAGCAAGCGGCATGCTTCTGGGCAGGAAGCATGCCCCATAGCTGTCTCCTAATGTATTCTGATGTATGTTTGGCTGTCCATTTCTATTGCCTCTTTTTTAATCAGCTACTTGAAAATGTACTTGTTTTTACATTTTTTAATTGGGAATTGACAATGTTTTTACCTTTTATATACATTGATGGTTTTGTACAAACAAACTGAATAAAGTTATTTGACTGACTATTTGACTGACTTGCGTGTAAACTTTTAGGAGGACACACTTACTGAGAGAAAAATGTTTTGTCAATCAGATTGAGGAAGCGTCTCTGGGAGCTGTTTAGGTGGTAGATGGTTGTCTCTTTTAGTCCTTAAAAATATTCCAAAACTGTTTTGCTTAATGTCAGGCTTTCTCTCCAGTCTTTGAGGTCACAGAGTCAATCAAGCACTAACAATGGAGAGAGCTGGTATTCCCCACCAACCCACATACTAGGTACTTGTTCTGTCATGAAATCTTTGTGTAACAAGTCTTCTTACTCTCCAGGTAAACTTGGGCAAGCAGTGGAGGATTACTTCCAATAATGACCTTTTGAATTGTCATTGAACAGTAAAACATAATGTTATTGTTGCAATAGAGGTGTGTTCTGCCATTGTTATGAGTTTTACCTATATTTACAGTATAAATGAAGGTGAAATAGAAAGAACACAAAAATCAGAACCAGTTCAGTGATATTAGGATGATAAAATGAGGCCACTGGATATAAACATAATATACTGTTTGTGATCATTAGATGATTAGGAACACTGAAAACGAGAAACTTAAAACAATGCTATAGCAACTGTTAAACAGTAGAATTGTACACACAGTCCCAATTACAGTCAGCATCCTCTAAAAGTGTTACAACCAGAACCATGTTCCATTATTAAGGTTTTATTTACCTTACCAGTCACCAACCTAATTGTTCTGAATGTTGTTAAAGTGGCTACAACATATAGAAACTCAGTGGTAATTGGAGAATAGTGTAGAAGTAACTCTACAACTGAAGTGAGAAGCTTCTTGGAGCTCGGGCCGTTGACTAAAGTGTATGGGAAGCTAAGCTTTTCTCTTTTTAGATAAGATGTTGTCATTCCTTAAAATGTGTATATTACATGGCCTTGGGGTCCTAGCTTCTCATGGTTTGCGACTTCCTTACAGGGGTGACTAGCGTTGAGGAAGGGAGCTGACAAGTGTCTGTCACTCAAGAGCAACTGTGTGTGTAAAGCCAAGAGGACAAAGGGCACACTCAGCATTAATGCATCATTCTGACTCTCTTCGATTTGGCTGGGGCGCAGGCCAACTGGGTGCTCGACCTGTGCACACAAGGCAAGGTCTGAGGACAAGAGACTGTAAAATGTAGGGTGTATGGAGGGAGTGTGCTTGAGAGGCAGGGTTATCACTCAGCTCACCTACACTTGTAACAATTGGATATTGAGGCAGGCCTCCTCTATAATACTTTTATATAAAAAACATTACAATTGTCAGGTTTTTACTACCAACTTTTGGGCATAACTTGCTAATATTATATGCTTTACTTTTCCCTCAGACAAATCGAATCTCTTGATTTTTCGAAGCAATGGAGCTCCTGATGTGCCTTTATCCCCAACATTGCAGAGGCATAACAACGTCAGCCAAATGATGTTTCACAAAATCCGCAATGAAGACTTAACATTTGTAAGTAAAAGAAGAAATATTTTATTTTGAGCAAATTACTGTTCGTCAGGGGCACGATTGCCCTGTGCCTCCTCATATTTCCTGTATATTTTTTTATGTTTTTCTGTTTGCCAAAAAAGTTCAAACTTTCCCCCGTGTACCATGCTACTGTGGAAAATTCGGCAAAGGAGAATTTATTGCTTATGTGACACTGCAAGCACATTTGCCATGGTAACAGTGCTTGCATGAAATTTAGAGGCCCCATAAAGGATGAACACGAAAGGAGAGAGATCTAGATGAAGTAACGCAGGCAATTCCATCATGGAAGTAACTCGACATGCATGACAATATTCTGGCACCAAAACAGGCTTGTATGGACCAATCAGAAGCAGGTCTTCACAAATTGACATATCCATTGTCTGACGTGCACCGATCGGGCTCCGTGTTTGGCACCTAACAATGCTTTGTCGCCAGCCCCACTCAATCATTTGACTCCCATACTTATGGAAAACCCACTGCAATTGATCCTCAATCTCGTTTTTTTCATCTCAACTCGATGTACATCAACAAAAGATTTCCTCTCAATTAATTAAGACCAGGGCCTTGGCCCCTTCCAGTTTTCTCTGCCCCCTCGTCTTGAGAACCTCGTTGATGAGAACGCAGGGACAGTGATAGAAAGGACACCCTTCCAGTACTAATCCCATTGCCATTCAGAGTTTCCATGTGCCGGCATCAAGTCGGCAATCTGTGTCCCTCCCCCCCAAGCAGGATGCAACCACGTGTGATGCAACCACGATGGATTTAGGCCCAGATCTCTGTACTGGGGTGAATGTATGACATTGTTCTGCATTCTGTCCATCAACTGTTGTTTTTGCATTTGTCACCCCGAGTGGGACGGGTATGCCCAGACGTGGGTCCCGTGCTCTCCATGCCACTGGAATCAAGCTATCCTGGCTGAAGAGGGGTGAAACCCCGAAACCGGTCCTAGGATGCTTGTTTCTAGTCCAGAGAGGACCTGGCTTGGCAGTTCGGGCTGGACTGTTCTCATGAGGCACAGGGTCAAGACTGATTTGCATATGGCTGGGTTCAAACTGGAATGGCATGGTTATCAAAAAAACGATGGATTTAGGCCCAGATCTCTGTACTGGGGTGAATGTATGACATTGTTCTGCATTCTGTCCATCAACTGTTGTTTTTGCAACCACATGTGAGGCCTGCCTCACCTTCCAGTCAAAAAAGAATCTTCAGTAGCAATGCAAGCGGAGGTGGGCCAATTGGAGAATGCAGAGACACGAGTCTGACGATACTGCGGACATCTTCAGGGGTACAGCGTCGAAGTGGATGAACAGGCCGGTCCCTCAGAGGCCCAGTGGTCCATTCCAGTTTTGACACTAGCTCCCCCTCTGAGTCTGAGTGAAGACAGCAACAGAACCCTAGTGTTTTGCAACCAAGGAAGAATACTTTGTCCATGAGTATGGTCGGCCTCCACAAACAACTCACACCGGTAAAACGGCCATGTGTAGAGGCAGAGCACCACCCCAGAGCGACTCTGACGTCGAACCCCAAGCCTAAACAAAAGCCACCCGAGCTACCACGACCTTTCGCCCATGGTCAACCTCGGCAGCAGTCTTTGAAGCCGACAAAGCTCCCTCTTTTGACTACAAAGATTTTGCCAAAGCCTAGGGCCCCTTTGAAGTCTCCAGAGCCCTCAACACTGACATCGATACCCACACCAGCACCAAAGCCGAAGTCTGCGCATCAGTCAGCCATGATATCAAAGCCTCCCTCGACATCAAAGGTGCATTGGCACCAAAAATGCCCCCGATGGCGATCTCGGAGGATTCAAAGCAACCCATCCTCCAATGGCTGCAGGAAGAGTTAAATGCCTGCAAAGAGCTTCTTTTCATTTACTCGCAGACGGGCAGAATCTCCACAAAGCTTACCACCAAAGTCATAGGAGACTCTCCCAAGGAAGTGAAAACTGACTTTTAAGGAGCAGATTGGTTTTGTCCCCCTCCTAAGAGACACCAGGACAGCAGCACTAACCACTTCCATGCTCAATCTCCACATCCTCCTTCTCCACCATCACTTCCTCCTCCACCACCACCTCAGGCTTCACCTCCTCCATTTTCACTGGAAGGCTCATCACACTAGTCTTATGGGTAGAGCAGCCCACTCCGCCCTGCAGACTCCATGACACACCCATGACCCTGAGCCTAGAGATAACTGTTGGGAGGACGATACTGTTGATCCCCTGTGTGATATATATCTGGATCTATATCCAGCCAAGCCTTCCACCCCTGATTACACTACTACATACCACAAAGTCAGACAGAGCGCAGGAAGATGATGATTTTCCTGTTGAAATGTTATCCAAGACTCAGTGAACCTTTCAGTTCCTCCTTATGCTCAATGGTATGCTCAGTACCAACTCTGATACCTTTAGAGATACTATCAAGGCAAGGTTGGTCACACCTAGGGTGGTTAAAAAATTATAAACCCTCACTGAATGACTCGCCCTACATTGGTGGGCACATATGTTCTGACTCGCTAGTAGTCCACACAGTGGGCATGCCGACGTTACAGGAGACGCTTCCCCTCCTGATAATGAGATTAAAAGCTGGATGCAGAGGGTAGGAGGATAGCAGTGCAAGCAGCCACACATTGGAGGATTGCACTCCCGATATGACAGGGCAATTTAAGACTAGATGCAGGATCGCCTTAAACACCTCCCTGAGGAATATAGGCAGAAAGGGCAAGAGTTGGTAATGAAGGGGAAAGCCCCATCTAATGCCAGTATCTGCTGTACCTTAGATGCGGCTAACACCTCGGCTAGAGGATCAACTCCAGTATCTTGGTCAGACATCATGCCTGGCTATGTCTCTCTGGTTTTAAACCAGAGGTACAACAGCATCTGCTAAACCTGCTGTTCGATGGTAAACGTCTCTTTGGGCTGCATGTGGAACAGATTCGGTAGAAAATTAAAAAAGAAGCTGTGCTTTCCAGCGTCTACGCCATGCGGGGCCTTTTGGAGGCTACAGTACAGGGCAGGCAGTAATACCACCTCCCCATATCATCCCGCTTCCTACCAGAGGCAACAGAATGCCTGCCACCGCCAGTCCCCCCCTGAGTGTACTCCAGATGGGCCTACAGAGGCAACAACACCAGGGGCAAGGCATAGGAGACCCAGTCAAAGGAGCTGTCTTCTCCAAGCAGTAACACCCCTCTCCTCCTATTCCCCAATCACAAAATACCTGTCGGGGGAGACTTAGGCAGTTCCTTCTTCACTGTCTAGAGACCTCAGTGGGTTCTCTCCATTACAGAGCACGGCTACTGTCTCAGGCTCACCTCAACTCAAGTAAACCTTACACACACCCCCCTCACCCTCCCAAACACACACTCTGGCACAAATACCAATGCCTTCTTCAGGAGAAGATTCAGGCGCTCATCTGCAAGGGGGTTACAGAACCAGTAACTCTAGCACACTGCAACAATGGGGTTTACTTCCTATACCTTATTCCCCTAAAGGTACAGAATATTATGGTCCATTGTGTACCTCTGGCCTCTCTGAGAACATTTCCACCTGGTGACTCTGCTGGGTGCCATCCCACTGCTAGGCGACTTCATGACCGCATTCGATCTGAAGGATGCTTACTTCCACATACCTATCAACTGTGCTCATTGCACAGGGTCACTTGATCTAGTCTTGATTCGGGCCATTGTCCATTGCTCTCTGTAGTGGTGAAACAGCAACAATCTATTGCAGGGCTGGCCCCTCATGGACCCTCAAGTGGGCTTCATAAAGACAGACATTATGACAGCCATGTACCATCAACAAAAGCAGGGCAACACACACTCACTGCTATTGCCAACACTAGCACGGAGCATTTGGCGATTCACCATCGGATACATTTCCTGGCAGATTACTTTAGTTTCCGAGAGTGGACAGCAACTTTGCAAACCTGGTCAGCAGGATGCAGCAACAAGTTCATGAGTGTAAACTCCACCCACAAGTCCTACTCCTGTACTTCCACTGTTTGGGGCGGAGGGGGTCCGAGGTCGAAATCTACACTAATGCACAAATGCAAAACAAAGAATTTGCCTCCAGGTTCCCACATCCACAGTCCATTGACAATGCTGTAAGGAGGAATTGGTCAGTGATCTTTGCCTATGCTTTTCCACTCCATCTAAGCGTGGTCCAGAAACATTGGCAAATGTCTCTCACTCCCATACTGGTGGCTCCCACATGGGCCAGACAACACTGGTTATTGACCTTCTTTGTGATGTCCTTTTTTCCTCACGAAAAGCTCCTCAACAGGCCAGATCTTCCTAGACTGTACCAAGGAAGAATCGGGTACACCAAGCTTCTCAAACTAGCAATTTGCTCCTGAGGTCCTAGGGTTTTGTTATCTAAATCTCCCTCGAGAAGCAATGGCCATCCTGAAAGAAGAATGCATATCTGGTACGCTGCCAGGTGGAAAAGGTTTATCTATTACTGCATCTTAATCTTAATCTTAAAAATTTGGGCCTAACTCACACTCCGTACGTCTTCACTTAACCGCCATTGCAGCCTACATAAAGAACAGAGAACACTCCTCTTTATTCATAATCCTGGTCATCAAGGGCCAGATGTATGTAGCTCACATTTTGCTATTCCATAATTGCGAATCACAAGGATTCGCAATTAAGAAATAGCAAAATGCAATGTATGAAGGTGTATAGTACACCTTTTGCAACTCCTAAGGGGTCGCAAATGGCCTACCTCATGAATATTAATGAGGTAGGTCACAATTTACGACCCCTAGTAATCGCAAAAATCACGGGGATGGTGGCCTGCTGAGATCAGCAGACCACCCTGTCCATGATCGCCTTTTAATAATGCAATCTTTTTTTTTTTGTAAAGCAGCCCGTTTTCCTTAAAGGAAAACAAGATGCTTTACAAAACGAAAAACGAAAATGGGACCACTGCCTGCTCTTAAAAATAGTTTTACAAACATTCGCAAAGGAGAAGGGGTCCCTTGGGGATCCCTTCCCATTTGCGAATGGGTTACCACCAACTTGAAGTAGGTGGTAAAATGCGAATGTTTTTGAGACCGCAATTGCGCTCACAAAACATTCATACATACCGATGCGATTCGGTATTAGGAAGGGACGCCCTAAACACGCCCCTTTCTAATACCGAATCGCAAACCCTTTTTGCGATTCGGTAAAAAGTTACCGAATAGCAAAATTAAGATTGCTGCATCAGAAAAGCAAATTTTGCCTTAGCAAACGGGCAGAATCTGTGAATCTGCCCTTTTGTGAACTCTTAAATGCTTGCTACATCTGCCCCCAAATCTTTCGTAGAAGGACTAAAATGGGTCATCCCAAGCAGCTTTGCCCACCGCCCCTGTCTAGTACCCTAATGTATTTCTTATCAGACTCATACGCCCTCCTTTTCAACCACCATACTCATTACAGTTTCTCTACTGGAAGTTCGCTTTCTTTGTCGCTATTATGTCCTAATGACATGTTGGTGAGCTGCAGACCTTGACGGAGCCTTTCTTCTTGGTTCATAACGACAGTGTTGCCCTTAGAATTTACCTTAGGTGGTATCACCCTTTCACCTCAACAAGACAATAGAGCTGTTTATATTTTTCCCTCACCCAGACTCGGTAGCAGAGAGGGTCATGTCAAGCAGGTCTCCATGTACTAAATTGACAGGACCAAACCCTTTCGCAAAACTCAACAACTTTTTGTTCCTTTTGCTAAACCTCACAAATGGCATACACTGTCAAAGACGGGCATAGTCAGATGGATTGTCAAATGCATCCCAACCTGCTGCATCAAGGCTAAAAGAACATTACCTACCCTGCCTAAGTCACACTCCACATGTAAACAAGCATTGGCATAGCCAATGGGTCTCGCCTTTGGGACCGTATAAGTGTTTAGCCATGCAACAGTTGATATGGTTGCACCAAGGATATTATGCTGCATAACTAAATACTTATAAGGTCCCAAAGGCGAGACCTATTGGCTATTCCAATGCTTGTTTTTATGGGATGATAGCATTAATAAAATTTTTCTGAATTTACACTTACGGTTTTTTATAATTATGTAAGAATGACTGGCCTTTTGTCAAAATAATCTCATGTAAATTCCCCGCTTTAAATGCAAACGTAATCTTCTAACTCCTCTTCTAACACTCTTCTTTGAGAGTACAGATGTTGCTTGAATATGAGACTTTCTTTCTAGGGCTGTTGTAAACAACATATACAAAGTCATCCAGCTATTACCAAACAAGTCCCCTAACAAAAAGCCAGACCTTGTTAGATTTGCCTGTGCTTGTTTTTAACTAGCCGTGCTGCCAACATACATAGTTGAACTTGCAGTCATGTGAGGAAACATGGAATGACATTGTAAGCGATCGCTCAGCGAGACTTATGTAGGGGCTTCAGAAAATGCTCCCAAAGGCTTCCCAGGCGGATCGGGTGGCGGTTACGCGCACAACCACGTGCATTCCATTTGCCACAAGCTACTGGCTGCGCGTGCGCCGCCTCACACATTCAGAGAGATTTAGTAAGGGGCACAAGACCTTAGGAATGCGGTTTATGGCCAGTGCATGTGAGGCATTCAAGCGCGAAGCTGGCATCTGGCATCGGACTTGAAAGCAGCAGACTGCTTTCGCCAACGCCCGCTTGGCCTCACTTCCTGCATCCCCTCTTACAACAATTAACTTTAGTTATAACTCACACCCCCTATGCTCGTTCCCTCTCACCCTTCCTTTGATGTCCGCTTTTCTTGTTGTTTACAAACCACGCCACACACTGCTGCACGCCACACACTGCTGCACGCCACACACTGCTGCACGGCACACACTGCTGCATGCCGCACACTGCTGCACGCCGCACACTACCGCACCCCACACACTGCTGCGCACACTGCTGCATTACACACTGCTGCACGCCGCACACTGCTGCATGCCACACACTGCTGCATGCCGCACACTGCTACATGCCACACACTGCTGCACGCCACACACTGCTGCACGCCGCACACTGCTGCACGCCGCAAACTGCTGCACGCCGCACACTGCTGCACGCCGCACACTGCTGCACGCCACACACTGCTGCATGCCGCACAATGCTACACAAAACACTGCTGCACGCCACACACTGCTGCACGCCGCACACTGCTGCACACCGCACACTGCTGCACACTGCTGCACACTGCTGCACACTGCTGCATTACTCTCTGCTGCATGCCTCACACTGCTGCACGCCTCACACTGCTGCACGCCACACACTGCTGCACGCCACACACTGCTGCACGCCACACACTGCTGCATGCCGCACACTGCTGCACGCCGCACACTGCTGCATGCCGCACAGTGCTACACGCCACACACTGCTGCATGCCACACACTGCTGCACGCCACACACTGCTGCATGCCGCTGCACGCCACACACTGCTGCACGCCACACACTGCTGCATGCCGCACACTGCTGCACACAGCACACTGCTGCACGCCGCACACTGCTGCACGCCGCACACTGCTGCACGCCACACACTGCTGCACACCGCACACTGCTACACGCTGCACACTGCTGCACGCCACACACTGCTGCACGCTGCACGCCACACACTGCTGCACACTGCTGCGTTACTCACTGCTGCATGCTGCACGACACTGCTGCACGCCGCACACTGCTGCACGCCACACAGTGCTGCATGCCTCACACTGCTACACAAAACACTGCTACACGAAACACTGCTGCACGCCACACACTGCTGCATGCCACACACTGCTGCACACTGCTGCATTACTCACTGCTGCATGCTGCACGACACTGCTGCACGCAGCACACTGATGCACGCCACTGCACGCCACACAGTGCTGCACGCCTCACACTGCTACACGCCACACACTGCTACACGCCACACACTGCTGCACACCGCACACTGCTGCACGCCTCACACTGCTGCACGCCTCACACTGCTGCACGCCACACACTGCTGCACGCCGCACACTGCTGCACGCCGCACACTGCTGCACTCCACACACTGCTTTTATGCGAGTTTATGCTACTGACATTGTAAATGACAATGCCTTTTATTTGATTTAAAACCCAAACATAAATACAAGGCATTGTAATTTTACTATGCCAATAGCTCAACCTCTTATAAATGCGAGACCTATTGCATTGCAAATGCTTGTTTTAAATAAATCAACAAGAAACATTGTTTTCTGCGTATGTTTATGTAGAAAAACCAGTAAAAACCGAAAATCTCTGAATGTAATTCATAAATCTACTTTTATGTATCTTGGAAAAAGAGTGGACTGCCCAGTTCAATGAAACGATTGTAATATGAAAAGGTGAACCGTTCACCAATATTTCCATAGCTATGGGTGATTTCCACAATTACTTTTAATCTGTAATTATGTTTTTATACTTTGTATTGTGTATATAATCACATGTAAGCTGTTGGAATTTGCAGTTCCTGTAGTGACGTAAACAAATTATTTTTAAGGTGGCAAATCTTTATTGTCTCTCTTTTTTCTGAGAAGCGCATTTTTTTTGCCTTCTCAGCTGGTTAGTGGTAGTAACCTACTCTATTTTGAACAAGCATAGGCAAAGCCACAATGACTTGCCTTTGATATCCCCATTTGCAGCATTGCTCAATAGTGAAAAAGGTTGGGGCTTGACTGGCCGTGTCGTCTTTTGGGCGCATGCACGATTTATGCGGAAAAGGATGTGGTGTTGGGCCAGAGCTACTGACTATGGAACTAGGAAAACCAGGTTCGAGTCTCTTTATCGGCTGCACATCATGTTATTCTTGATAAAATAGAATAATCTCTCTGTGCCCAAACTAGCAAGTGACCTTGTGTAATGTAACTGGTGCTCATGCAAAGTGCTCCAATAGAATTTATGTGATTGCCTACCAAATGACTCAACCGCCTTTTTTTTCTTTTTATTCGCCGATCCGATTTGAAATGGCAAATAAACAGAACAAAATCATCAGCCAGAGTGTTTTTTAAAGCGTGGGTGAGTGTACCATCATGGACCGCGGTTGAGAGGGAAACAGGGCATTGGTGGTGAGGAAAAACAATGTACATGTTGCAAAGTGGTGTGGAAGGGGAAGAAGACAGGTGCGAGATAATGGGGTGGTCCCAGGACCAGCCCTGGTCAGTGATTGTGGCAATCAGAATAACAAAATGTAGCAGACTGCTAGGCCAAACAATGTATATCTTATTGCTGCAGAAACCATAAATTTAGGATACACACGGTGCTTCTTCGTGGGTATTGTGCTGTCATCTAATGAACTCAACTCTGACGTTGCCTGACAAGTGCTCACATTCACTGTAAAACTACCTATTTGAGCCAGTCTGTGTTCTACTTCTGTTTTCTGGGATGTCCCTATGGAGCCAAATATAGGAGCTGCAGGCGCTCCTTGACATAAATCTCACACATGCGCACACCCAGCCATGCTCGAGATGGTGCACTCAGCAATCAAGACTGGGCATTCACAAATCAGACCCCACAACACAATTTTATTGCACAATCATAAAGCATGCTGGGAACTTCACATGACCCTGAAAGGAGGGCATAGTTTTAGAACTGGACACTGAAGGACAAGAATCGGAGAGAGTTCGAAAGGAAGAGATGTAGGTAAGAAGAGGCACTTATAAGTGACGTGCGGAAGCACGAAAATAGGCTTCAAAAGAAGTGTGCTTTAGGAAGTAAAGAACATGAAGGCGATTGTTGATGTAAATCATAACAAGCATTGGCAAAGTAGGTCTGTCTGGTGTTGGCTGTCAGTGAATGACGAGATCTGGCTGAAAACCCGTTAAGTATAGAATACTATAATTTTATAAAGCGGTATTGGCTAATGCCAGACCGAATAATATCAAAGGGACTCTACTAGGGCAGTGCTTAAGAATGGCAAAACAGAGCAACGGAGAGGAGGTTTGAAGGGAGACTGGCAAGCATGCAAAGATATGCGTTCGCAATGAACCAGGATGAACAAGCCTTGACAGCTTTCACAAACGCGCAGCGAGGATAGTGCTGGCCCGGGAGTGGGGCGTGAGTGCGCAGCCTGCTCTTTTTAGAAGCACATGCTCGTGGCGCGCCGCTGCGTGCTCCTGCAAGGTGGATGCCGCCACAAGCATGAGTATGTGCTTCTAAAAAGGGCAGAGCGAGGGCTAAAGGTCCTCCTAAGCAGCGAATGTGCGCTGCGTAGGCGAGACCTAAAATGGATATATATATATATATATATATAAGTCTTAGCATATATGGGACATACTTTGCAGCAATACCAACAAGTGCAGGCTATAGTTTTCATCAACTGATAGTGTCTAGACAATTTAGAGCTTGTTATGCATTTCCTGCAGTGCTCCAATCAAGAGGTTAAGAGCAGTGTTTCCTAAACAGGGGGTCACCAGTCGATTTTTGATGGGCTGCGAAAGTGCAAGCAATAAATAAAGATGCTTTAAATTCTGTACCTTATTCTACCCCAAGCTTTTTTTTACTCCTCTGGATTTCATTCCTTGTAATGTAATGTGTCGATTACTTTTCTGCTGCAAGTCATTGTTTCTAGTATGCAGTTAGAATAATTTCAGATTCGCCATTAGTTGTATTATTTCTTTTGAACTTTGAGATGGCCAGCAATGCCCATAAGCGTAGATGTTGGACTTTGCTTACTTTTGGCATTTTGCTGCTAATTGTTCCCTTTCACTAGCATCTTTTAGGTCGGATGACATGGTGCATCACTTTCCCTTCTACTCCTCTCGCATTAGTTTTTATGTCGACCACATGGATAAAGTTATGTATTGATTTATGTATAAAACATTTATGATGAAATTACAATACTGCTGAATAAAGAAAACGGCCCCTATTGTGACTACCGAGCAGAGAAGTTTTAAACCATAAGCAATTGCCCAGGGCCCCCTACTTCCAAGCCCTCCAATAAAGCGTATGATAGTCAAAGTTCCTGCTTTAACAATGTGGCCCATAAAAAACGGATTATTTTTCTAATTTGACAGACCAGGATGCCTAATAATTCCCGAAATCACGTCTCTTCACGAGATGTGGCATTCGCTGTAAAAATGTATTGTGAACGCATGCAAACTGTACATGAGCGTCTGTTTGCAATGCTATGTTTAAATATATCCACATAGCAAAAATGTATGCGAGGACGCATTTCTTTTCTAAAATGTAATACAAAGAACAATTTGTTTTTTTAACGTAACTTTACTAAAATGTTACGTAATTACAGCAATAACGTCTGTAGTGGAGGGGGCCACATTGGTGAATGCAAATATTTGTGAACTAAAGTTTCAATTCCAAGCCCTCTGCGCTGGCGGACACGAGTAACTTGAACATTCGGCTGTTACTGTGGTTCCCCGTTTCTGAATAATTACGATAATTGACATTACAAGGGCCTGAACGCGCAGATACGGAGAAATAAATGTAACATTTTTAAAAAACAACAGGGGACCTCAATATATATATACTGCCCGTGTCCCACAAAATATTAAAATGTCACTAAGGCAGAGAGTATATCTGAAGCTGCCAAACAAATTTCGTAGGTCTGGCACCTCACAAGCAACACGCAATATAAGTTTTTGGGATACGGATTGCCATGCAAAATAAGTGCGTACCATCGACTTGTGGAGCTTCCTCATACAGGCAAATGGAGCAGTGGAATAACATGCTAACACTACCAACCGCAAGCAGAAACTCCAGATTTTTTTGCAAATGTTTTACTTGTTTAAAAGTCATTATACGTTCTCTGTAAAGATCAACATCTGCAATTACTTGGCAAAATGCAAACGCTGGGGTATACACCTTTACCTTAATCGAGTTTTAGCACACAAATATAGACAACCGGAAGAGAGATTTCTGTTTAATAGAGAAGACAGCAGCTTGGCGTCCACCTGACCCAGATAAGCACGTGCGGCATATCACTCTCCAAAATAGCTTCATTCAAAGCTTTAATGAACGACGGACAATCATTGAACTCCGAACCACTGCACATAGCGACAGCGCTATAAGGCACGGCCCAAGGGGCGGTACGCACCCTGCCGCGCACAATGCAATACCATCCTACCAGAGCGAAAGAAACCAGACAAGAATCAACACCCTACTGGATCGGGAACCACAGAGTATCGGTGGATGTGAAAATCGTGCCCGAAAGCCGTGGGCTTCCTTTAACAAGCATTGGCTGCGCGGCCATGAAAGTGACGCAGCCGTGAAAGTGATCACGATCACGCGCTGCGCTTAATGTGCATGACGAGGAAAGCCAGATGGTGCCTCTGCTCGTAAGCACGCGCCCGCGCACATAACCACAATCTCTAAGCCGGCCATGGTAGCATTTTCTAAGCCCACTTACTAAAAGTCTCGCCAGAGCAGCGCATGCGCTGGCTCAGACGAGACCTAAAAAGGAGCCACTATGGCTTAGCATAAGAAGATTGCCATAGCTGACTTGTCTAAGGCAGCTACATGGGCCACTCCACACATGTTTACCAAGCATTACTTTGTGGATGTCTTAGCATGCAAACAAGCTAGAGTTGGTCAGACTATTTTAAGAACTTTGTTTCAATCTTCTATGGCCCCGATACTGTTTCATCAAAATGCTATTCAAGAGACTATGGGCTTTTGTATAAACCCACGTATGAACGTCCTGGAATACAAGTGCCAGTTATGTTCATGACCACACTGTAAACATTGCTGGAAACATTCCAAAAACAGATTGCTCAGCTGCAGTCTCTTAACTGGCCACAGGGTCCTCTGGCAACCACAGCCACCACCTCCACAAACTGTTGTTTCTAGCGTTTCGGAAACTTTAGATCTCCAGGCTCCGGGTGCAGCCCCATTGCCACCCTCTACTGCATCCTCAACCTCAAAGATCTACACCACCAACTCCACAATGCTGCCCCTGGCTCTCCGCCCAGTACCCTCATGTGCAAGGGACTTGGGAAAAGAAGGCTCTCTTGATAGCTATCAGGAAACTGATCTAAATGAAGAGGGGTAATAGATGCAGAGCAGAGAGAGCATGCTGATCCCCAGGACAAGGAAGAATAGAGAGACTTCATCTTACCCAAATGATGAGATAACTCAACCCTCCCTCCCCGACCCCACACCCCACATACTCTCCACCGAATGACATCACCCTATTTCATGCCGTGCTAGAAGAGCAGCGAAGAAGTTTGATCTTCCAATGTCCTCGGTGGAGCAGCAGTGTTTCTTTTATGACTTCAAGGAACAGCCCAGAGAGAGCCATCCCTATCCTGGGTCATATCTGGGAGAAAGGCCTCAAATTAATGCAGACACCAGCCACTGTTCAAGCAGTAGTCCCACATCTCAAAACAATACAGGGTGCTAACTCCACATCAGCATGCTTATGGGATATGGCACACATGGTGATGTCACGTTTACCGGATCAATTGACAGAGTATTATGCTGAGGTGGTGAGGGGTGGACAGGACGCACCAGGCAGATTATCAGGTCAGCCCCAGGGCACAGCTGACTCTGCAGCCAGGGCCATGGGTTCTTCCATAGCACTGTTTAGGCATGAGTGGCTCTGGTCCCTCACCTTCTCCGGTGATGTTCATGCTAGTATCATAGGCATGTCATTTGATGTGGCTCGTTTGTTTAGAGACAAAGCTGACTCCACCTTCAAGGCTTAAGATGAGTAAGGTTACCGCTTGGTCTTTCGACTGCAAGCACCAGCATGAAACTAAAGACAGTTTTGGTAGTTCCATGGTTACTCCAAGGAGTGTGCCTTACGTCCGCATTTGCCATCTCAGCTGGTTCAACAGCAAAATAATTTCTGTTGCAGTACAGTGGAAGAGGTAAAAGAAAAGGCAGTCAAGGCCAGCAACTACCTCAGCCTCCCCCCACCCCCTCCATATCTTACACCACAACACCTGGAAAGCTTCCCTTTACAGGAGCATGTGCAGGATAAAGCGTGTGTTAATGTCAGTTGGCCTGGACGACCATAACATCAGACCAGGAGCTTTACTGCTCTTTACTGCTCTTTCCTGAAGAGGGTATGTTAGTCCATTCTAGCTGGCACCTCCTCAGGTGCATCCTCATCAGTCCCTTCAGTCAGCTGATCTCCTTCAAATCCTGCAGCAGGAGGTGGCAGCCCTATTGCAGAAAGTATCACTGGTTTTGGTCCCAGATGAGGAAATTGGGCAGGGGGTGCTACTCAGAACTTCCTGGTTCTCAAAAAGGACTCCAGTCCTTGTCTGATCCTAGACCTCAGGCTTTTGAACTGTTACATTCACAAGGAGAAGTTCAAGATCCTGTCCCTGATTCAGGTACTTCTTCCTCTAGAAGAAGACTCAGTAGGTGTCTCAACTGGCAGAATATGTATTTCCACATACCAATCCTGCAGTCGCATAAGTGGTACCTGCGATTCATGGTAGGTTCTTTCCACTCTCCTTTTATAGCCCTCTCGTTCGGTTGACATCAGCACCCAGAGTCTTCACAAAGGTGATGACAGTGGTTGTGGTGCAACTGCACAGGTCAGGCTTGAGATCGCTGTGTTACAATACCCTGATGACTGGCGGCTCCAGACAGAAGTGCTGCAGTTGGTGTTCTCCGAGCTATGGGCAAAGTCTCCCTATTGTTCAACTTCAGCTTTTCCATCAACCTGCCCAAGTCCCACTTAGAGCCGTCTCAACACCTCCTGTTCATAGAGATAGAACTGGACAGAACATCTTTTGAGAGCTTTGTCTCCTTTTCAGAGGATCACGTATGTTTAGGGGTTGGCGGTGAGGGAAGCTAGAGTTCCACTCCTGGAAGTTTTTGCCAGTTAGGTTCCTGCATTTTACTAACCACACATGCATACTGGCATATGAGGGTTCCTGCATTTTACTAACCACACATGCATACTGTCATATGAGTGTTCTCAAATGGTGATTTTGTCAACAGTGGATCCAGCGTGTGGGAGATCTGCCAGACACTATCAGGACCTCCCCAAACACTGCAACAGATTTACACTGGAGGTAAGTAGAGGAATTCCTTATCCAAGAAATGGCCTTCTACCTCCCGCACCCCCCCACCCCATCCAGCAGTGGCCCCTGTAGTATGGCCACATCTACCTTGGGGTGTGTTGCACAGCTGGAGGAACGGGAGATCAGGGGCCTTTACTCTCCAGAAAAGCAGGTCCTCTACAGCAAACCTTTTCAATTGCAGGCAGTTCCCCTGGCCCGGAAGGCCTTCCTGCCCACCCTATGTAGCCAGTCTGCCCAAACCTGCATGGACAAGACCGATTTGATGTTGTCCGTAAGGAGAGACATAGGATTTAAATTTCTCTCCCAGGAAGCTTTGAGACTGAGCATGGGCAGATGTGCATGGGACCTGGTTGGTTGCCTACCATTTGGTATACTCTCTGAACAGCAGAGCCTGAATCCTGAATAGGTGTCACCTTTGCTTCTTCATCTGCAGGTGGCCCAGAACATCTTTGCCATGTGAGTCACCTCTCGTGAACCTCTTTGCCACTCGTGAGAATCCACTCTGCCCACAGTTCTGTGTGCTCCAGTATCTGTTGTAGAGTAACACATTTCAGATGAGGTGGAGTTTTCCGTTTCCTTTACATTTCATTTCATACCTTTGATTTATGTGCTTTGAGGAATCAGTGCCTCTTCCTAAGCTATTCTGATCGCCCAGACTGGCCAAGGATAGCGTGGCATGCAGGCCTCCTGAGACTCCCTGTGTCCCCTACTCCAACTGCCTCTCAGAGCAGACCCCCTTCTCCCGGTTAAGTGGCAGCTTCAGCACCCCCTTCCACCTTCATGCATGGAGATAGAGTGGGTACACCTGAGCTTCTTCTACCACCATCAGATGGTTATTGTCTTGTTGTCAGCTCATCACCCTTTCAGAATTCTGTGTATTCTGTAAGGTGGAATCACTTTATTAACGGTGTGCAGAGCATAACGTGGGCTTGCTGATGGTACATCTGTCTGAAAGTCTGTGCTTTGCTCTTTCACTAGCTCTGCATGATTATGTGATGAACACTGTCAAAGGTTATGTTGCTTCTGTTTCGGCGTTTATCTTCCTTCTCAACCAGACTTTGCTTTTTCAATCTCCCATTTATCATCAGATTTATAAAGGGATCTGAACTTTCTTTTGATTGTTCTAACAGGACTCCATTTGAACCCCTGTAGTTACCAATTGTTAACTTTTAAGACTATTTTTTTTACGACCATCACTTTGGCTTGATGCGTCAGGGAGTTGCATGCACGGAGTGTTTGCCTACCTTTCATGCCATGCCTATCCGAGCAAAATGGTCATGATGATTAAAGCAACTTTCCCACCTAAGGTTGTGATCCCTTTCTATCAGGGACAGTCCATCACCATTCCCTCCTTTTTCCCTTTCCCCCATCGCACCAAATAAGATGGAAAGAGTACATCGGCTCGAGTCTCCTAGAGCGGACAGTTATTACATTAGAAGGACAAAGGACATTAGGTCTGGTGACTGGCTCGTCGTTGTGAATGTAGGTAGCAAAAAAGGGAAGGTGGTCCAGAAATGGACTATCTCAGCATGTGACCAATACCAGGGCAATTTTCATGTGCTGTGGGAGAGAAGCACAGAGATTGATGGAGGAGGTCCAATACAGGGTATTTGTCAATAGATGAATACTGGCAACACATGTACTCAGACGATATACAGCTAAAGCCTTTGACCAGATGTCTCACAGGACTTATTTACAAACTAATCAGCTTCAGGTTTCAAGTACCTGGCAGATCACGTGTCCCATAGGTGTAAGAGAGATACAACCTCAGAAATATACTGGTGCGCCGTCACTCCCCAGTGTAGAGCCACACTGTTAAAGTCACTCAACAAAGAATCCGATCTTAAACCAGTCATCCTCATAATCCATGTTTATTCCAATAATTTTGGCAATTTCCACAAGTAACAGAGGTAGCGTAATGTCAGGCTTCAAATGCTGCAGAAATGTGCATCCAGAACTTTTTCTCCAACACGTTAAAATTCACTTCACATCCTGATGAATTGTATGTTAATACACCCAATGGATTTTCGGTGCTAGTCCCTTCATCAGGGGTAACTGCAGAATCAATATTAAATCATCTTTTAAATAATCAGTGTCAACCAAAGAAAAACGTATGCTATGAAAAACACAATTAAGATATACACTTACAATTCAGAAAGTGTAGAACTCCAGTGACACAACTGTTTGACCTAGTGTCCATAAAACCAGTAGTCTTGTGTTGAACAGAGTAATCTTAAATGAACCCGTGGTGCACCCCCAGGTGAAATCACTTCAAACAAATGTACAATGCCGTCCCATTTAACCAAACCACATGATTGAAACTAGGATCCTGAAGTGAACATAAAATAAATACATAAATCACTGAATGTGACAGAACAAAGATAACCAAAGAAAATAACTGAAGGAAGAAACATAAAAAATGTAACACCAAACCCACATGCAAAATTAAAACCATGTGCACTGTGCTAAATATCGTAAAATAAATAGTGGACAAAAATGCATCATAAAAACCAAGATGCAAAAATTAACAAAACATGTTCAATAAATTAACAACAATAAACATTTATGTTGACATATAAAACCATCACATAAAAACGTTACTAAATATTTTCAATGAAAAATATTAAACTGTCACTGATGAACTTCATGTTACTGAGTAAAACCAGGTGACCTCTGAGATGTTCATTTTAACTTTATACATAAAAATACAACCTACCATTTATCCGTGTAGGGCTGTCTCAGGGGCCAGACCGTGAGTCATTTCTGTTCTCTGTTTAGTACTTCAGACAGACCTGAGACTGTATGTTGCAGTTATCCTTCAGTCTTTCACTTCAGTCTTTCACTGAATTGAAAGAGGCTAGAAACTTTTAAGCATCCATCAATAGAATCACCGTCTGGTACTCAGATTCCATACAAGCAAAAAGGTGATGATATCAACAAGAAAATAAAAGCCATACTCCCACATATCTGCCACAAAGAAGAGGTGATAACATCAGAAAATGTTTGTTTCTGCTTAGGTGTAACAGTGGATTCTAAGCTCAACTGGGCAACCCACAAGTGCACCCACTCCAGAAGGCATAGCCTATGCTCACACAAGTCAATGAAATCAAGACAGCCTGACTTTCACTAGCATATGCCTTCTCAATGTGGAGTGGCTGCCTGCAGCGGCACCAAAATTCCTTTGAAAATATTAAAAAGTAGGCTCTAAAGATAGCAACGTCTGCTCATTGCTTCGCAAGAACAGAGTCTCAACAGAGAGATGCATATTGAGAGATTGTACAAACAGCTATTAAATCTCAACCAAACTTTCCATCAAGCATTGAAGCAAAAAGAACACCCACTGATCAAGAAGCCTGCTGACATTTTAGCTAAACCTTTATACTACTACCTGTGACCCATCACAGCAAAGGCTTGAGAAGCAGTATAGTTGTTGCACTGTGTTACGCAGTGTGAGCAAAGCTGGCACCAACAACTCAACCAGAGAGTATGGAGTAGTGAAGCTCCAGCCTTGGTAGCCAATATAACAACTACTAGAAACAAAATCTGAAAGCCAGAAAGAGGTAGTCTCTACAACATCTCAATGCAGTTTCATGTGAAATTATAGTAAGCTGTGGGATGTTGAAAGTAAACTGCCTAAAGTGTGCATTTTCAGAGCAATTCACATTATTTTGTAAAAGTATTCCCAATGTTAACTAACAAAGTAGGGTCAATCGAGACCAAAGCTGTCGCTTAAGTAGGCATATTAGAAAGGAACAAATGCAGGTTCATACGCAAGTGTAAATTATTCTTGCATGACCATTCCTGAGATATTGTGGGAATAGATGTAACGTAATACAACCCAATCAAGTATCTTAATTGTTCAATACGTGAGGTAGACGATAACCTTTTCACACCAAACCTGAATTTCACACTGAGTGTCTCTGGTAAATCATTATAATGTTTGCTGCAGCACCAGAAACATATTGAAGGTTATGTTGTTGAAATGATTACTTTGATATTGAGATCATTAATACAGTTGGATTGTCCAAAATATGTATAAAGTCATTATACCATATAAAAAGATCATTTCATTGTTATTGTAACATTTGTTTTTTTGATCAAACATAGAGTTAATCCGCTTATTATGCAAAGGATATAGTTTAACAACGGATTTGAGCTCATGCTCTGCATTAAACTTCATAATGCATAAGTATTCTCGCCAAACTAAGTTACAAAAATATATCATGGAAATTACACTTTATTTGATTATTTGACAGCAACATACTGTACATGCTCCCTAAATGTCTTGGAAAGCTGGACACGGAAAAAACCTTTAAACGCTAAAACTCGTCTCTTTAGCAGTCTTTAGATTATCTATCCACTTTGCAAACTCGAGCGCCGGGACGCTTCTGTTGGAGCAACTGTGCGCTATATAAATGATATTTAATTAATTAAATGGGAACTTTTGGCCCGTTACAGGTATGTTAGCCTAATTTAAAACACATCTGCAAATATGAAAATCAGTGGCTGATCCACAAGTGTGGTGGGGCTGGGGCCTGCTCCACTATTTTCCCTCAAAACCCCTACCCACAAAAATGCATTCAGTCATCATTCATGACCAAAATAATCCCACTCACTACACGTGCTTCTAGGATATAGTTTCCAGTTGTGCATATACTCTGAATATAACTTTAATTTCTGAAGTTAGGGATAGCGCAGCGTCTATTCCCCAGGACATGGAGTTTGACCGTTTTTAATAATGAGCTTTTCAGTACTGCTGTGGAAAACGTGTAATATATTTTCCTTGACATAAGCTGCAGCCATTTTGGCTGTGGTGTCCATTTCCTTTCCTTCATAATTCTCTTGTCCTCTGTTGCTCGTCTTTTTCTGCCTGTGCTAACTATTTTAGTTGACTTCCTGACTCAGCTGAAAGTAATGTACGTGCTGAGAGTTTGTAGCTGCCAGTACACCTGTTAACTGTCAATCATTTACTGCTACCATAAGCACTCCTGCTCCCGCTTTGCTGACCAAGTGTTTATTCATCTGCCCTTGTTTGTTGAAGACTATTTCAAAAACTTGTCCTTCCTAGTTCTGTTCACATGCTTACACTGCAGAAAAACTGTATAAAAGCCCTGTGTTCTGTGACTTGAGTGTACTGCCTCAGGCAGCACTTGAGAGTGCTGTGTGGACGTGGTCCCACTCATGAGTGATTAATAAACTTGTTATTTACTCCTACTCCAGTGCTGATCTGTACTTTGTTAGTTTTTGAACCCGAGGACAAAAGGGTGACCCTGCACCAGTGTACCCCTAAAAAGGTATTTTTCCACAATGTCAGTCACTCTGTAGACTTGTACTGCCACTGGAGAAATCAGACATCTCCAGGGGAGAGACACCAGCTGCATGCATTAGCTTGTCTTAGTGACAGTGTGCAATTCTGACAGCATCTGCGGTCAGTTGGTGGAGAATGCCATAACTTGCTTGGGTTGTAGTGTGTACTACGCCTTGGTCCAATCATGCTTTCTGGCTCCAGATACAAATCCGTTTCCACATTGAGTCGCTCAAGCTATCAGTTCCATTTTGAGGAGGATAGAGATCGTGACTACCAGCCAATGGGAATTGTGTGTTTGTGTGGCTTATGGCTCCCTGTGTACAAATGGGCCTATGTGTACATGGCTTCGTGTATGAATGCAGCGTGCTTGAGCTTACAATATCATAGTGAATATATGTTGCCATTGTTTTCCGTGTAATGTCTTACGACACTAGTGGCCATGTAATAGCATCACTTTGATAGCATATTGTGAAGTTACTGGCTGTAACATGGCATTAGTGGTTATTTTACAAATTCGCTAGATACATCATTGGAATACTTGGCATATAATTGTTAGCCAAGACAAATATTGGCCACACATTGACATGTGAATCTGAACCTGAGCATGTGAAGCTGGACCTGTAACTGTTGTTTTGATGGTGGTATGTGACTTTGTATTGGCAGTGACTGTCCAAGCGTGGTAGTAATAAGGAATGAAAAGCTGATATTTGGTGGCACAATTAGAATATTCACAAAGAAGCAAAGCTGGACAAAATGAGCATAATTTTAGAAAATCACTATTTGATATTTCTGAGCCAGTGAGTTTATTTTCAAATAGAGTTAAGAAAAGTGACGAGCCGGTGTTGACAAAATGAATTTACTTCCCTAAAAAACAGAATTTATTTGGTACTTGGGGATTATGAGTTTAATTTCAGAAAATAGCAGCCTGATATGGGTGAAATTGATTTATTCAGTAAAAAAAGAAAAGGTGATATTTTGAGGAAAGTGGAAAGCTGGGTTCCCAAAGCTATTTGTAAACCACAGTGAAACTTAGGTTGTTGATGTCATTCATGCATTCAGATCCAACTTTGTGATTCACCAAATATGTATTTACTCACATATAAAATAATAACACCAATGTTGTGAAGCTTCATATATTAGTAAATATCTTGGCAGTAAAGGGATGGTGGGTATGTCAGGTTTGAGACACCTGAAGATGGTTTTGAAACACATACAAGCCTACATGTTTGTGGTAAATAACAAAACCTTTGGCAAGATCTTAATCTCATGGTCAGGGGTAATTATTTTCTGTGGGTGCAAAGATAGGAAATACACCAATATTGATGTGAAAGAGCTTTTCCATGCAAAAATATGTTGCCCATGGACAAAAAAAAGCAGTCAAGTGCAAATGCACTACATGATAACATTTGACCTTGTAATTGTGCACTTGCTTATGTTCTGAATACAACCCCACAAGTTTAAAAATATGAGAATAATACAGTTAACCGTTTTGGGAAACTCATTGCTGTTTGGAGCCTGGCTCTAAGTTCAGGATATAGACAGATACTTCTTTTTGTATCATCATGGAAGAGCAAATAATGTTGCTGCTGCTTTGTAGTGCAAGCGTTTTTAGTGATCATTAAATATGTAATTGTCATGTCCAAAAGCAGGGAGTTTACATGTGCATTTATTTATTTGACTGCTAGCATATTCTAAAGCTAAGTATGTTGGCTTATTATGCCGAAGATCCATATCTGCTCTGCTCCTAAAGCATTGCCTACAAACATTTTATCACATGGACTCAATAATGGGTCTGTCAAAGGCCTGACACAGTGTTCTTGGTGTATGCTAAGAACTCAATCAGAAAAGTGTTATTTAGGCAAGTCCATTTTCTCTGATACTCCTTATGGTAGAATAATTCAGTAGGTTTTTATGAAGTTAAAGCAAGTAAGCAGATCACTAGGCTTCCCCTACAGGACTACCCTGTGTGCATGCTTAGCATAGTTATTGTAAATAACTGCACCCATGCCCACAAAGGTATTGGCATAAGGGGTTTAGAGCTGATGTTTTATTTGGCGTCTTATGACTTGGATAATGTTATGGATATCGCTACCCAAAGCATAGTATCGCTAGCCACTTATAGCAGCAGAAGTTGTGCATCCACAACCAATTACATTTTTCATATCAACCAATTTGGAGGAAATACTGCTGTATGGCAAAGTTGTTTCTTCAAATTACGGGAATCATAACCCTATTGAGGTCGCATTCATATTGTCTCCCAAGCCTAATTATAGGGAATGTGGAGTCAGATATCTTGAACCATCTACTAATGGTTTAAGATTAAAATGGAGAGCAGTTACACCTTCCCATTTGTTCTATAACTTGAGCAAGGAGCATTTGGACCTGGTCATGGATTGCTTAAACAAGAACGATATTGCATACCCAGCAGTAGTGGCATTTACTCACCTCTGCTCTAATATTAGGAAAGAGCTAATGAGACCTTCACGCCCAACTGTCAATAGACCTAGATGGTTTCGTCACAAATGCTGTGCTGCCAACCGCCAACTATCCATGGACCTTATGGCCAACCCTAGGAATCCCCTGGAGGTGGTACTTTTACGAAAGAAATACAAAGAGGTCACCACAGCAAGGAAGAAGGAAATGTCGGGGATCACTAGTTTCGGTGGCAAATAAAAAATAAAAAGAACAGTAATCTCTTCTGGTCTGCTGTGAAAGATATGAGACTAATGAATCGGGTATCAACTCCAATTAGCTGTAATATTACTAGTGAGGCTTGGGAGTTGCACTTCTCTAACGTTTATGCTGCCATATCAGCAGAAAGTGTACTCCCAATGGCTCCTGTCCACAAGGCAGTGCATCTGACCTTGGGTGAGGTTGAAGACGCTGACCCAGACGGAGTACCAATAGATCTTATTAAACACAACCCTGAATTCTGAGCTCCATTATTATTTAATGTTTTTAACGCTCTAGCCTATTCTCCTATACCAAGCACACGGTCAACCTTTATTATAGTTCCTATTTTTAAAAAGGGTGACTGTTCGGTACCCGGCTGCTATATGCCCATTTCTTTAATAGAAACGACATTAAAAATCATGGGAAGGGTTTTATATAATAGGATAAAGGAAGAGGCAGAGCAGAAGTTCATCTGTGCCAACGGTTTTATGAACAAAGGTCAGCACAGTTAAATGGTGCTTTAATCTCCATCTGATCATTGGGAAATACACCGTAGCCCAGCAGTCCCCGCTGTATTTAGCATTTATGGACTTGACCGCAGCCTTTGACTGTGTCAGTTGCTCAAAGCTGTGGTAAAAGCTTTTAGCATGTGGAATGGACAAAGCATTGGTGCGCTCTTTAGCTTATTTGCATAGGGACATGAATGCCAGAATTAGAATAAACATTCAGGTGGAGGCTTCTAAAGATATTGGCATTTTTTGGGGTGGAGGCAAGCTAAAGCTCCACTTTTAATTAGTAATTTATAATCTCCACCCTTTTTTTCTAACTATCACCCCTGATGTTCATAAAGTTAAAGCCTCTTTTTTTTGTATTTTTATTGTATTTTTATTGGTGAAAGAAAAAGAAAAACATGAAGCAGCAATAAGACAGTATATAAGTCCACAGCATAAATGTACAATTTGTGATACATTTGGAACCTGGGAGACACAGTAGAGACCCTTCCATTCCGTCATAGTAATACTTTCCGGCATATACATCAAGTAATTCACGCATAGTAGGACAAATTCGCAAAACAAAGATGCACATCATTTGACGCTTGACGTGCAAGTGACCGCATTATTCAGTACTGGATGGGGGCACATCATCCACATCAGAGATATCCAGCTGTCTATCCCGTTCACGTTGCAGTTCTACTGTAGGGGACAAGCAAATAGTACCTCTGTATTTATTCCACCTCCCCTTTTTTGTAGTCCCGTTTCTTAGGGCAACCCCTATGTTTAAAGACGCTTTTTCGGCAATCATTGTCCTGTCCATGTCAACTGCCTAGTTGCGTAGAGTCGTAACCGTCCCCACCCCCCATTTCTGGACAATATTACGTTTTGCAATGGCCCACCACAGCGAGGCCCATGTTTGCTCTATTTGTGTTAAGTCAGTAGCTTCCCTGATATTTAGAAGGCATAGTTGGGGGGAGGCCTTCAGAGATTGGCTAAAGGCTTGTTCTGCTTGGGTTTTCGGATCAGATAGAACCCGCTCAGCAGAGCCTCTCTAACCCAAACCAGAACGTTACCCCCTCCCTAGGGCCTATTCACACCTAAATAACCACATATATGTACCACCTAAGGACAGGGAATTCCTACTATATATACCAAGACCTACAAGTCACAGCCTCGCGGTCCCAAACGGACCCAGGACTTCCTGCCCAGACGGCAGCCACAGACTTCCTGCCCAGACGGCAGTCACAGCCTCGCGGTCCCAAATGGACCCAGGACTTCCTGCCCAGACGGCAGCCACAGCCTCGCGGTCCCAAATGGACCCAGGACTTCCTGCCCAGACGGCAGCCACAGCCTCGCGGTCCCAAACGGACCCAGGACTTCCTGCCCAGACGGCAGCCACAGCCTCGCGGTCCTAAACGGACCCAGGACTTCCTGCCCAGACGGCAGCCTTAGACAAGTCACAGCCTCGCGGTCCCAAACGGACCCAGGACTTCCTGCCCAGACGGCAGCCACAGACTTCCTGCCCAGACGGCAGTCACAGCCTCGCGGTCCCAAACGGACCCAGGACTTCCTGCCCAGACGGCAGCCACAGACTTCCTGCCCAGACGGCAGTCACAGCCTCGCGGTCCCAAACGGACCCAGGACTTCCTGCCCAGACGGCAGCCTTAACACGAGTTCATCCTATAATTACCACGACATAATCAGTGTTACTATATATCAGATCACACAAAGACAGCTAGTTGAGCACAACTTGTTCCCCAGTTCGAAGGGCTCCTTTCTCCCTTATTCAGTTACCACCTACCTGATCAGGATTAATATCTGTCCATGTCAAGTCACAGCTGACTAGAAGAATAGGTTACCCTCTTACACAAGAACACGTAGCACATATTGCTTTACTACTTTATTTAGTTATTACATACACACTCACGGAACATAATACATATCACATAACCTGCAAAGAAAAGTGAAAGATTGAGTTGTACACTCTAATAGTAAGGGGTTGACATCACCTTGGTCGTATGTAGCCTGCACTCAATGGTCATCTAGGTTCCCTTCTCGTCTGCGCCTCGGCTTCGCCTGGAAGTCACACCTCCGCAATCACGGGTTTACTCCCGTCTACCTCTCCGAGTCACTGGGACCGCTTCCTCATCGGCTACTCTCTTCTCTTTGGAATATCTATTTCTCGGTTTTTCTCCACCTCCAAGTTTGTCATCTGTCTTCCCTGGAATAAGTAGCAGCTTTACTACTAACGGCCAGGTGCCGCCCATGGACTAGAAGCAAGTGCCAGTATCTGCCTCAAACTTTTACTAATATAGACGTGCATTTCCTCATGGAAAATTCCAGCCCGTAACCTGCCGCCCACCAAATTCTTGTACCTCCCCGTGCCAAGGACACGTTCCCAGCCGGCCGGCCTGATGTAGTGTCTTCGGCATGAAGAAAAATACAATCCTTCGATAAGGGCCGGCCTGAACCGGTTCTCTCCAAGCGAATAACACCTCCTAACTAAAACACTGCCTATGACCTAGAAACATCCCGAGCTGCCAGAGCAGGAGGAAAGATGGAGTCTCTCCCGTTTAAGGCCTACCAGGCCTGAATTCAGCACGGCTCCATGAAATACCCTCACTACAGAACAGATTACCCCTAATGCTAACGAATCTATCCCCTAGGATGTATATGCAAACCCTGATCTATGGGGAAGAACACAGGATCATGTCGAAGTGCCTAATAAATAGGCTCTATACACTACTCTAACCCTTAGACTTGAATGGGAAGAGACTGAAGTCACCTAAATCACCCTTCAACACAATAAGACCGGAAAAATCGAGCAGTACATTTCACCCTTGACTTCAGTCTATTATACATTCATTAAATGGAGCTAACATCTGTGGAAGAATAATATGAAACAAAGCTAACTGATCTATGTCTAGTACCAAGTGTGCAGAATTGAAATAATGAAGGAATACACTGAATAAAGCAACAGATAGAAATCAAAACAACAACAGCAATCAAAATACCACCTAATATTTGGCGTAGCACGTGTATATCAGGTAACCAATTAAAGAGCCAGTCAAACCAGCCCTGGTCAATGTGTTTTCTAACTTCTTCTGTTAAGTCACGCAACTTGTCGATGTGAGCACGAATGGATTGTGTATGGTCAGACAAGTTAAAACAACAGAGACCTTCGAAGTCCGAGCAATCATGTCCATGTTTAAGCAAAAGATAATCAATGGCTGCTCTATTTTGCAAAATGGCCCTACGTTCACCCTGGGCGTCTAATAGCATGTCAGACAAAATTGTAGAAGTATGATTAATAGATTTCACCATCCAGCAGGCCATTTTCCCAATAGATTTGGCATTATAAACCGCCAAAGCAGGAACACCAATAATTGAAACAGCTAAGCTAAGGTATTCAGACTTGGAATATAAATGCAAAGATGGGTCACAATCCTCCTGTAACATTACAGTATCTCGAAGCACACGAGAGTTGGCATTCGGTTGCGATGCGAACATCAACAAACTGAGTCTCGTAATGGCACAAGGGCCTCCGGAAATGTTTGCAGGGACAAATGGCCAGGAAGTATTACCACATGAGAAAAGCCATCTGGCAGGTAGTAACATCGTGCGATAGTGACTGGGGGTAACTACCAAACTATTACAAGTCATATTGTTCTGAACTGAAACACATGTGGTCGGTGTCCTTTGAAAGCACAAAGTCCGTTCGTGAGTTGTAAACGAAGTGGCGCCTTTTAGTTTTAGGCGCAGACATTCAGAGATTGCACTAGGATTACACGTAAGAAAGAAGCACAAATCACCTTGTGTGATATTATAAGTAAGTATTTGGGACTGGATGGGGGGTTGCTCGTTCGGCAATTCAATACATAGGGGGCAATATACATGGGTAGCAAAATCACCCAGGAGAATATTGGGACGGGCCTTCGAGACATTAAAAATATGAGTTAAAGTTTCCAATGAGGCGGGGACAGCAACCAGGCAGGTCGCCAGAATGTCATGTACAGACCTCATCGGTGTCAAACAGAAGTGAGGGGCGTCAGTCACCCTCTTAGCAAGTGCGGTCCAAAAGTTCGATGATGAATCCCATGCAGCGAAGGAACGCAACACTCGGGTTCCCAGTTCATCCCGGGTTGATAGGATCCCTCCTTTCTCGTCGTACCAGTCCGAAAACAGTCCGGCTCCGACACATCCTGCAGCAACAATCCAAAGAATGATCTGAAAGAGAATCAAATACAGGCATTAATCATTCTCGTAAATAACATTTATCAGCCGGGACCGCTTCCCAGCTATCTTTCCCTGGTCTCATAACCAAAATGGTATTATCCTGACCGGTGGCAATGACCTCTGCTTGTTCAGGGGGATTCTTAGGCGACTGCACCCAAACTCTGGCCCCAGGATTATCCGTGGAGCCAAAACCTTTCTGGCCACGTACAGTTAGCAACGTTGGAGCAGTGCCTTTCATTAATACACCACTGAAAACAGGCATTATTAGTAATTGAGCCACTCGGTCAGTGCGATGTATCAGTAAGTCAACCTCACTGCTATTCAGCAGGAGCACCTTAATCTCTCCCTGATAATCACTGTCGATAATTCCTCCAAGCACCTGAATGCCTTTTACAGCCAGCCCCGATCTAGGGGCGATCAATCCGAAATTTCCAGGTGGTATCTGAACACCAACACCTGTCTCTATGATGACTCGATCTCTACTTTTTATAACAATGTCATCCATAGCATGCAAGTCTAAACCTGCCGACCCTGGGGTCGCTCTACATGGAGCCAAAGCTCCGGGAGTAATTTCCCAATACATCACAGTTTCTCTGATTTCATTAGGCATAGCCTCAGCATTCGGGGGAAACAAACGCATGAGTGGAGATTCAGCATTTAAAAAAGGACGATTATTCAAAATCAATAGTGCTTGGGGCAAAAAGTCTCGCCAATTTTTATACTTGTCATCCGTTAACTTACGCAGCTGGTCCTTTAGCAGGCCATTCAATCTCTCCACCAGGCCCGAGGCCTGTGGGTAGTAGGGGATATGGAATATCCATTCAATATTGTTTTCCACACAGAATTCCTGTACCAATCTTCCACGAAAATTGGATGCATTATCAGATTGAATTTGGAATGGCACACCATAGTACATCATAATTAATTCTAATGTTTTAATGGTATTCAATTGGGTAGCTTGCTTACAGGGAAGGGCTACCAGCAGGCCACTGTATGTATCAACAATAGTGCAAACATATTGACAATTCCTACTCATGGGAAGTGGACCAATATAATCGATCTGCCAAATTTGAGCGGGCAATTTGCCGCGATGTAAATGACCTTTAACAATTTGGGGCACCTTACGCCGTCTGATATGCTGACAAACGGGGCAGTGTAAAATAACATTTTTGATTAAATCTAAGGGAATATAAATTCCTCGATCAGCAGCCCACCTGCTAGTGGCCTTCTCTCCAAAATGTCCTGCCTTCTGGTGTGCCCATTTCGCCAATCCCGCAATATCAGAATCTTGCCTGTCCACCACTGCCTCAGCAATTTTAGACTTCTCATCTGCAATGTTATGAAAAAATTTGTCAAGAGAATCTATCGGGGTGTGAGCGTCCACATGGAAGATTGTAACAGTACTCTGTGGGAGCATCTCCCAAATTTCTTGCCATAACTCTTTTCCCCATAATTCTTTGGAATGTAACTTCCAATTATGGGAATGCCAAGTTGGCAACCAAACAGCCAGTCCATTGGCAGTAGACCAAGAATCAGTGAAAATATGACATGTACCAGGTAACTCTTGTTTCAAAACTTGGTAAACAGCGTAAAGCTCGGCAAATTGGCTGCTTTTACCTTCACCAGTTGTGCTCAACAATTTCTGTGTGATCGGATTATAGGACACCGCCTTCCAGTGCCGTGTCATCCCTATAAACCTCGCTGAACCATCAGTGAACCAAACATGGTTTCTTTCCGCTGCGGACAAATCATCAAAAGGCTTACCCCACTTGACAGGAGACTCCTGTGCTAAAGGTACGGAACATTCACTCTCAGTCTCAGTCGATGGCGCTCGCGCCACCTGCTCATGTAAAGAAGCAACTCCTTTCGGGCCCACACGTGCCCTGTCTTGTATGTACCATTTCCATTTAATCACACTCGCCTCTTGAGCGTGTCCAATTCGGTGAGTTTTCGGCGAACTCAGAACCCACTGCATGATAGGAATTTCCGGACGCAGAACTATATCATGTTCCAAAGTCAATTGCTCGGTATCCACCAGAGCCCAATAACAAGCAAGTAACTGTTTCTCAAAGGGTGTGTAACGCTCACCAGCATCAGGTAACTTTTTGGTCCAAAAACCTAACGGTACTTTACTCCTGCCTTGTTTCTGCCACAAACTCCAATTTGCATAAAGGCCCTGTACAGACACATTCAAATCCACGTCACCATCACGTACAGGCCATAAATCCAGAGCATGTTGAATTGCCTCTTTTGCCAGACTAAACGCATCTTGCTGTGGTTTATCCCATTCAAATGCATTCTTTTTACGCGTGACCCGGTACAAGGGGGCCAATATTTGACTCAAATGAGGAATATGCTGGCGCCAAAAGCCAAACAGACCAATGAAGCTCTGGGCTTCTTTCCTATTTCTAGGAACTGCAAAATCAAGAATCTTCTGCTTAACCTGAGGGATCACTTCACGGTGCCCTTCATGCCAATTAATACCCAAAAAATTTTACAGCCTGGGACGGACCTTGCAATTTATCTGGGTTGATTTCCCAACCTTTCTCACGCAGGCACTCAATGACTGTCTAATTGGGTCTGAACTTCCTCTTGTGTTTCGCCTTGGATCAAAACATCATCAATATAATGACATATCTGAATTTGGGGATGAACCGGTACCTCAGCCAAATGCTCTGCCACCAGCCGGTGACATATCGTAGGACTATGCACATAGCCCTGGGGAAGACTTCTAAACGTCATCTGACGCCCGTTCCATGTAAAACTGAATTGTTCCTGACACTCTGGGGCAATCGGAATTGAAAAGAAAGCATTAGCAATATCAATGGACGCGTACCATGTACCTGGATGCTTTTGGATTCTCTCAATAAGTGTAATAACATCCGGTACTGCAACAGTCAAAGAGGGTGTGTGCTTGTTCAATTCTCGATAATCAACGGTCATGCGCCAAGAGTTATCACTCTTACGCACCGGCCAAACAGGATTATTCCAAGCAGAAGTAACTGGGGTTATGACTCCTGCATCCACTAACTCCTGAATAGTGGTACTAATCTCCTCATGACCACCTGGAATACGATACTGCTTCTGACAAACCACTTTTGTCGCATGGGGAACTTGTATGGGGGGCATTCTTAAACGACCAACCCGTATAGGTCTGGACGATATATAATGCGTTGTTCCAAATTGGTAACATCCGTCATCTAGATGCAAAGTCATTCCTCTCAAAATATCAATCCCAATTATGAATTCTAGAAGTGGCACTACTAGTACAGAATACTCTTTTCTGGGAATTCTACCTATTCTCATTTCAAGCAAAGTTTGAACTGCAGGGGTTTCTTTTCCACCTAATCCGGTAATAGTAAAAGGCTGACCTGTAAACTTCTTTGATTTTCCATGAATAAGAGTGGCCTCCGCTCCTGTATCTACCAATGCTCGGGCCCTTTGGATATTACGATGTCTCCAATAAATATCAATATCTACATAGGGTCTATTATCTCTGTGAGCCCATCTGTGTACCGGAGCTTGACCTATTTCCTAGTCATTCTTACTGCATTCTGTGTACCAGGATAAATCAGGATAAAGACTCACGTTTCTTAGGTATCGGTACCTCCTGTTCATATCCATTCCCAGTACGGAACGGATTCGTATCTTCTGCATTGTACTGCGGGTTACGATCGACCAAACTGTGACGATCCTCTCTCCTCCTCACCTCAGGGGATTGATCCCTATCATCTCTACGTCTGCTGTAAACATAGTCAGTTCTCCCCCTTTCTCTTTCCCCCTCTCTCTCCCTGTCTCTCTCTCGACGGGGGGACACATCACGTGCAGAACGTCGATCATCACGACGAACAGAGCGCCCACGGCGGTCGTCATCACCGCTACCGTCATAACCACCACGATCACACTCAGTGGTCCGAACACGCCGGGCACCCTCCTTTCGATCCAAGCCACGTTTGCGAAACAACTCCCACAAACGAGCGGTAGTCTCACCATCAATGTCCTCCCTCCGCACACCATCAGCCAGAAGACCAGAAAAAATATCACGTCTAGTAAGTTTATTTTCACCAGGAGTACGAGTGTCAGGCCGGGACTGACGTTCAGGTTTAAACCACTCTCCCAACTCACCGAGTTGGCGCACCGATTCCAAAACCGTAGATAATACGTTACCAGTCTGATTAATCAATAAAGTCATCATGACCTGCTTATAGGCAACAGGGGAAGATCGAATGATACGGTTCCGCACAGAAGATGTCAATGAACCATCAAGCAACCTGTCAGCAGTACCCAGAAAAATTGCCATTTTCATCACCTCCTCTTTGAGACGTTGAGCAGCATCACGCAAAGTATACCACGGCTTGTCATTCACAGGCCAGTCAGATTCAGTAGAATATTTTACATTACAACCCTCAGTCGCCAATTGGAGTAAAGAAATCTGACCAACACCATTATAGTTAAGAAAATGATCCTGCACAGTAGAATCCAAACTCAAGGAACAGAACTTTAAACAATCGCCAGTATCCAACATAATACCAGCAGCGCCCAGTTCATAAAGGCGCACCATCCATGTGAGCAAGGACTCACCAGCTCGCTGCCGAAATCGCTGCAAAATATCACTAATTTCCTGCTGAGTAAAGTCTTCTAAACAGTCCAAAGAAATACCCTGCGGAGCATTGGGAGACTGCTGCAACTTCCGACGGAAAACTGGATGCGCAGAAACCGCGGGACGAGCATCACAAGGAGCCCGATCAGTACTCGTAGAGGGACAATCAGTGTAAGAAGCATTGATCCCACTCGAAGAACGAGCGTAATCACGGGGTGCACCGTCAAAGGTGCGAGAAGCAGACTTACAATCATGGCGGGAGCGAGAAGACTCACGCTTGGCAGACTCCTCACCCGAGGAACAAGAATCAGTCGAGTTCCAGATATTACCATCCCATTCATCAGGATTCCAATCCAGCCCGGCTGTCGCCACGACCAGACGCACCTTTCGCGTCGAAACCCGACCGCGCCTGTACTTGTATTTATAACGAGTAATTCGCACAGCCGCCCGTTCGGCAATAGTTTGGTAAGTCTCAAGTTTATCAGCAAGCAACTTATTTTGACACCGCAACAAAGTATGAGAATTCTGAATCTCAACAAAGTGCGCTTCCACATCTTTAAGAGATATCTGTAGCTTCAACAGTCTCTCATGCAGAATCCTGTATGCAGACAAAAGAATCCAACCTCTGCGCCCCAAAATGGGAATCTCCTCACCCTTCGATACGGGTGCCTTCTGCAAACAAGCAATCACATCAGCCGGCTCTGCCAGCTCCAAAGAAGAATTCCAATTCTCACTCAAACCAGTAGAATCAGCCCACTCACGGGCCAAGGCTTCATAAGGCGTTGAATCCCATCCGGGAATATCAACGGGCAACTTAAAAGTAGATTGAGACCTTCTAGAAAACATCGTGAAAAAGGAAAAAGAAGAAAAGAAGAGAAAGAAAAGAAGGAAGAAAAATAAAAACTATACACACAAATATACAAAAATAAAATGCAAACAAAACCACGCACGCGCCGAAAGCAAACACAAGACAACCACAACGCACACAGGTTTCGTAAACGGTTCGTGACGCCAAATGTTCTGCTTGGGTTTTCGGATCAGATAGAACCCGCTCAGCAGAGCCTCTCTAACCCAAACCAGAACGTTACCCCCTCCCTAGGGCCTATTCACACCTAAATAACCACATATATGTACCACCTAAGGACAGGGAATTCCTACTATATATACCAAGACCTACAAGTCACAGCCTCGCGGTCCCAAACGGACCCAGGACTTCCTGCCCAGACGGCAGCCACAGACTTCCTGCCCAGACGGCAGTCACAGCCTCGCGGTCCCAAATGGACCCAGGACTTCCTGCCCAGACGGCAGCCACAGCCTCGCGGTCCCAAATGGACCCAGGACTTCCTGCCCAGACGGCAGCCACAGCCTCGCGGTCCCAAACGGACCCAGGACTTCCTGCCCAGACGGCAGCCACAGCCTCGCGGTCCTAAACGGACCCAGGACTTCCTGCCCAGACGGCAGCCTTAGACAAGTCACAGCCTCGCGGTCCCAAACGGACCCAGGACTTCCTGCCCAGACAGCAGCCACAGACTTCCTGCCCAGACGGCAGTCACAGCCTCGCGGTCCCAAACGGACCCAGGACTTCCTGCCCAGACGGCAGCCACAGACTTCCTGCCCAGACGGCAGTCACAGCCTCGCGGTCCCAAACGGACCCAGGACTTCCTGCCCAGACGGCAGCCTTAACACGAGTTCATCCTATAATTACCACGACATAATCAGTGTTACTATATATCAGATCACACAAAGACAGCTAGTTGAGCACAACTTGTTCCCCAGTTCGAAGGGCTCCTTTCTCCCTTATTCAGTTACCACCTACCTGATCAGGATTAACATCTGTCCATGTCAAGTCACAGCTGACTAGAAGAATAGGTTACCCTCTTACACAAGAACACGTAGCACATATTGCTTTACTACTTTATTTAGTTATTACATACACACTCACGGAACATAATACATATCACATAACCTGCAAAGAAAAGTGAAAGATTGAGTTGTACACTCTAATAGTAAGGGGTTGACATCACCTTGGTCGTATGTAGCCTGCACTCAATGGTCATCTAGGTTCCCTTCTCGTCTGCGCCTCGGCTTCGCCTGGAAGTCACACCTCCGCAATCACGGGTTTACTCCCGTCTACCTCTCCGAGTCACTGGGACCTCTTCCTCATCGGCTACTCTCTTCTCTTTGGAATATCTATTTCTCGGTTTTTCTCCACCTCCAAGTTTGTCATCTGTCTTCCCTGGAATAAGTAGCAGCTTTACTACTAACGGCCAGGTGCCGCCCATGGACTAGAAGCAAGTGCCAGTATCTGCCTCAAACTTTTACTAATATAGACGTGCATTTCCTCATGGAAAATTCCAGCCCGTAACCTGCCGCCCACCAAATTCTTGTACCTCCCCGTGCCAAGGACACGTTCCCAGCCGGCCGGCCTGATGTAGTGTCTTCGGCATGAAGAAAAATACAATCCTTCGATAAGGGCCGGCCTGAACCGGTTCTCTCCAAGCGAATAACACCTCCTAACTAAAACACTGCCTATGACCTAGAAACATCCCGAGCTGCCAGAGCAGGAGGAAAGATGGAGTCTCTCCCGTTTAAGGCCTACCAGGCCTGAATTCAGCACGGCTCCATGAAATACCCTCACTACAGAACAGATTACCCCTAATGCTAACGAATCTATCCCCTAGGATGTATATGCAAACCCTGATCTATGGGGAAGAACACAGGATCATGTCGAAGTGCCTAATAAATAGGCTCTATACACTACTCTAACCCTTAGACTTGAATGGGAAGAGACTGAAGTCACCTAAATCACCCTTCAACACAATAAGACCGGAAAAATCGAGCAGTACAAGGCTCTCTTTTACCTCTCTTTTTTTATCCTTGTTGTATGTGTTGAAGGCGCTTACAGTAAGGGCTCTGCATCTTTTATTCCAACGATTGGTGGATTTTATGGCCGTGCTAGACCTACATACTAATATTGCCGAATCTTATATTATGGCCTGTGGCCTGAGGAAGTGCAACTTGTCCTCTCTCACTGTTAGCAATCAAGGCTTAAAATGCACCAGCTCTTTTTCTTACCTGGGTCTAGTCTTTGCCGCCAATGGTTCTTGGCCGGCGCATAGTGCCCGTTGCAGGAACTCATTTTCTAAGGCGATCAGCTCATTGGTTGGCCTACCGCAACCCAGGAGGGGAGGAGCTCTCATGCCCCATTCTTCAAATGTTTACAATGCAACGTCTTCCGATGGCTACATATGGGGCTGATGTATGAGGCATTACTAAATGTAATACTATCCAGGCAAAAGAAAATAGATTTTGCCGAAGGGTTTTGGTAGCTCCTATCTCCTCTCCCCACTTTATCTGTCATAGCAAATTGAATTCACCATTTATGGAAGATTATATTAGTGCCCGCCCTCACTTGTTATGGTCAGCAGTATGGAAAAACAAAGAGGCAAGCCTTACAAGATATATTATCACAGATTGCCTGAGCTGTGATAAAGGCATGAACATCCCTTGGTTAGCAATAGTCGAAACTTGTATGTGTAACATTGGCTACCAGCATCTTTTTGACCACCCTGAGGATTATTATGCTTTTAGTAAAAATCAGTTACAGCAAGCTCTGTACACATTGTTTCGTGATGGAGGATTGGCCACAGAGATCAGGAAGACAAGTGTGGAAGTATATTGGAACTTAAGAGCAGATAGATTATTTGCAGGGTACCCGACTAAATCATTGGGCCGCTGGGAGCGTAGCTTATTGTTCAGCTTTAAGTATTTATTATGCTTCCCCTCAGGCTTGAAAGCAAATCTTGACTGTTTGCCTTGTTCTTGTAATGGGAGTTCCAGTCAATACACACTGCAGTTTTAATTATTCTGCGATTTTTATTCTATGTACACAAAGCTTATTTTGCTCACCTTAATAACCAGGCTCAAAATTAGAGACTTTAGGGCAGCATTTAGTATGCTGCTTCAACTCAATGATGATAAATCAATTGCCCACACAGATACTTTCCCACAAACTGCTATCCGAGCCCGTATTTCGAAGAATACTGACAACAGTTTAATATATAATCATTCATTATTGTCACATGCACAGTTGATATGATATGAAATGTAACTTTGAATTGTTAATAATTGTTTTGATTATTCATATGTTTAATTGCACACTTTTTATGTGTTTTTGTTGTGTATGTTCGTACTCTTGTGGATACTTTTGTACCCGAATAAAGATGAATGAAAGTAAATCACTGAGTACTTGATACCTATGTTGCTCACAGAGAGATAAAATTACTCTTCTGGAACTTAAATTTTAAAAAAGAGCTTGAGCCTAAATGTCTTTTAGATTAAAGAGTCCTGCATTGATCCCCGTCTTACAGGTGGCATTTAGTAATGAAGCCTAATTACAGCGTTACTGGTATGTGTCTTTTCCAATTTTGCAGTGCAGAGTGAAATGTTGGTGGCCTGGCGTCACATTTCCTTTCTGATTGTAAGCATTTCCAATCACACATGTCACCTTCCTTAACGCAATATCTTTTTGCAGACAACTACAAAGCACTGTTATATTACTGTGTCTGGTGGCTCATAGACTAATTACGCCCACTGCAAGGATCTGTTTTTAGGTCTTGCCTGGCGTTATCAGCGTGCATGCGCAGCTCTCGCCATGCGAGGGCTTCTTGGAATCAATACGGTGCCAGGTGTCGTGTCTCTGCTCCGCCCGTAATTTTGATTGGCGTGCGTCGTTTGTCATCATTCATTATGCCGAACAGAGTTTGTTGATTGGACTGGAGTGTTTTTAGTCCCTCCTGGTTGCCACCCTGTCCTCTTTAGGCCTCGCCCACTGGGATTGGATGTTTTACTGGCAGCGTGAGACGGTGGGTTTAATATTTACTTTCTACACTTTTTTCTTTACTATTGCATGCGTCTTGCGTGTGGGATGCATTTAGTACTATTGGGTGATGTTTAACTTAATGTTTTTTCATATCGGTTATGTTATTTGAAATCTTGTTACTATACGCTTCAGGCGAGGTGTCTTGCGTGTGTGATGCATTTTGTTTATTATACACTTATCTTGTTACTATACGCTTAAGGCGCGGTGTCTTGCGTGTGGGCTGCATTTTGTTTCTTGAAATATTGTTGCTATACGCTATTTTGTTGAGGCGCAGTGTGTTGCGTGTGGGCAGCATTTTGTTACTTGAAATATTGTTGTTTTACGCTATCTTGTTACTATACGCTTCAGGCGCGGTGTCTTGCGTGTGGGATGCATTTTGTTACTTAAAATATTTTTGCTATACACTCTCCCCTTTATTACTTGGTGTAGGCACTTTTTTTGGGAGAAAGCGCAGCTCCTGAGTCCGACTGCCGCCTCCTTCTGTAAAGCCGCTGTGTTGGCCCCTTGTACACTCAAACAGATTGAAAAACAGCTCCATTTACAGCTGCTCCCTTTCCGTGCTCTCTGATGCATTTCCTCTCACTGACCGAGAGTTGGTTGCCGTGCGAATGGGGTGGCTACAACTGTAGATGGCGTCGGGCTTTGCGCTCACCCCCTTGTAGTGTGACTAAGGCTCGGTTGCTCTTCACCTTTCGCCTTGTTTTGAACATTTTCTCTCAGTAAACTTTGCAACCTTTTGTTCAAAGTTGAACAGAGGGCTTACTTTGCTTCCGAGCGCCTGAAATAATGAGCACTGGCCGCATTAAAGGTATGGTTTGTACCCCCTTTGCGCCCCACTGAACTTTGTTTATTGCTGTCACCTATAGTAAAAACCTATTGTTTCAGCGTTTTTTCTAACCTGTCTTTTTGTCCCGGAGAAACATATTTATGGAAAAGTTCCACATCTTCATACTTGTTCTTTTTACCGCCGGATTGCTAACCTCCTGGCCCTTTTTAACTGCAGGATTAGAAACGAAAATGAACGTGCGGTGCTGTGTTTTCCTGTAAATTGTAAGTTTTGCACTACTATGTGTTTTTGATTCAGCCACGTCGCTAGGGATTGCTTCCTGTGTTTTTTGGTTTTTTTTTTTTCACGTTTTACGTACACAGTTCACCAGATGTGATGCTTTAAAAAAATTATATTTTACATTGTGAATGCCACCGGGGGCTCTCAGCAGATCTCTGAGGCATTCCCCCGACTAAGACGCCCCTTCCCTCCATGCTCCTTAAAGCACTGTTTGCTTTACCCCTCCCGCTTTGCCTTAAAAGTCCTCCCCCCACTTAGCACACACACAACTTTCGCCTTAATGAGGCGGCAACACCTCCTCAGTACTCACTTCTCCGCTACTTTTGATACTCTGGACAACCGCCTCCCTCCACCCCGGGGGTCTCCCTGCTCCGCCAGGGCACAAATCCGCCTGCTCTATGTAAGTAGCTTTAACCACATTCAAATTACATAAGTAAGGTGAATATGCCTTTTGTCCAAAATTGCACCTCGCAGTTCTCACTTTAAATGTTTGTTTCCGGCTTTGTAGTTTTGTTTATTTTGGGACCGCTACCTCGTGAGAACAACATTTCAAAAGTGACGTACAGTTAAAAATGCAATTTGAAATAATTTCCAGAGGTGTGTGTTGACTGGAATTGAAATGTTTCCTTTTTTTCTTACGCCATTCATATATAGATTGTGGGTAAAATATTTCACAGTGGGCGGGTCGTCAGTTCGGAAGTCTGCATCTTTGTTCATAGCCAAATCCTTCCGCCCACTCTTCCTTTCAGGTTTTATAAGGTATTGGACAGGTCCAGATTCTGCATACTTAATAATTAGTCGCCACTACAGCATGTTCTGATGTGTGCCAATAAGCCTTCAGCACATCTTATCGCACTTCAAGTATTTATTTCTCAAGGGCCCTTTTTTCATAGTGCACTGCACCGTCAGTACTTGGGATATTTTAATCAAGCATTGAAAATGCAATAGGTCTCGCCTTTGATTAAGTTAAAGCCATTTGCTTTGCTAATGGTATTGTATTCTAGCTTTGCATTATTTAGTGTATATTTGTGATATGTTGTAATTGTATGTAGTTAGAATTGTTTTATTATGAATGAATAGAAGAATAGTATGTGTGTTAATTTTGTATAGTGAGGATTACAATAGCATGAGGCCGACGAAAGGGCCAAGGGGAGAGCAAATATTTAAAAAAAAAAAAAGATTTTTATTGAGTTTTTCACACCCAGAGTCCCGAGGACTAACATTACACACATTAGCATCATAAAAGGCAAAATACACATTAGGAGAAAAACACTCTGCTATGTTCCCACCTTATATTCCCCACCCACCGCCCTCTCTACCCCCACCCCCCCATCAGTGTGCCCGCAGCAACCCCCTCATCACCCACTGCCAATCGGGCCCCATGGTCTGAGATATCCCAGCTCCGAACAAACGGGAAAACCCTGTCAGTGGTCTCCTGAGAGAAGGGGCCCCGCAGCGACCTCCCTCCGCGGCCCTGTTCCCACCCAGACTCCTCATCAGCTGTCAATGTAGAGTGCAGAGAGGGGAGAGCAAATATATGCAAATATCACAAATATACACTAAGTAATGCAAAGCTAGAATACAATATCATTAGCAAAGCAAATGGCTTTAACTTAATCAAGGGCGAGACCTATTAAATTTTCAATGCTTGTTGACTCAGTGGTTGCATGTTCAAATTCCAGCACATCCTCTCATCTTTTCATACACCCAACATCTTTAAAATAGGTTACATTGAGTTGGGTAACTAACTTCAGTTATCTGTCAGTTGCACAAAGAAGCCCTCTTCAGGAGGGAACATGCGCGCTGCAAAAGTACTTGCAATGATGAAATATTTTTTAACATAAAGGTGCAGCTTTGCTGTGTTATCCTGCTTATGCAGAAAACACCACACTATTTTATTGTTTTCAAATCTCTAGCACAGAGTAGTGGCAACACATAAAGGTGTATAATAACTTTGGTAAAATTACCACTTCACACCATTAATTACAACAAATCACTTGAGTATGGTGACTTTTTTAAATTGTGTTTTAAATGGCCTACAAAGTTTTAGATAAACTACTGTATATGAAGTTCCAGCATTCTGTTGAATTCGGGGAATTGCACCATTTGTTCATTCAACATAGCATATACATAATCCCTTAAGAAGATAGCAAGGTAGTGCATTTATCTTCATGATATTAGCATGTTGAGATCCAGATCTATACAATAAATAGTTGCTTTTTGGAACTGAGCATTTAACAAAAATATTTTTTTAGAGTAGGACATCGGTGCACCATGTTTATTTTGTGCACTCTGGTTAGATTTATACACTTTAATTCTGTGATCAATCTGTCTTGCATCGGACCCACAATTATGCTATTTCTGCATTGTCAATTTCTAAAAGATCATTGTGATGCCAAAGGGACTCTGGCTTTGTACCAGGGCCGCTAGTCCAACTCCTACAATATGAGGCTAAACCAACTTGATTTTATTGTTACTGGTTGTAAAAATACAAGCAAAAGTAAATTATTTGATCAGAATATTTGAAAGTCTAATGGTAACAGTAAATGCTTAACCCATAAACGAACATTCGGATATTGAAAGCACAGCTCCCATTTGTAATTCTACTGTGTTGAAATGGATGTAATTTGAGAGAATCGGTATAACTGGTGAAATGCAGTTTTGAAATTTTAGGAAGCCCAAAGAGAGTTTGTCCATTGTTGGAGAATAGTTACTGAACCATTATTTAAAAAGTCATAACATAATATCCTCTGATTTATAGGCATACAATTACTGCTTTCTGTTGGCAGTTTTGATGATAGTTATGTGAACTAGGATGCCTTTCTTCTGGTTTGAGGGTTCTCTTAAAATAACAGTTTGGATAACGGAGATGAGCTGAAACAATTAAACTGAGATTTGACTTCATTTGTGGCATACATTTTGCATCTTCTAATAAAATCTTCTATTGTTTTAAAGCATGAAAGCCTTGGACAGGGCACGTTCACCAAGATTTTCAAAGGACTAAGGGAGGAAGTTGGAGATTATGGCCAGCTACATCAGACTGAAGTACTCTTAAAGGTTCTTGACAAAGCACACAGAAATTACTCTGAGGTTTGTATGATATTTCACTTAACAATACTTTTATATTTTTGTGAGCTTTTGAGATCACACTGTCTGTCCTCTCTTTAGATATTAGCAGTTACAACTGTGGTAAAATTGTTTTGTAAATAAGTACTACTTTGTTCAACCAACACTTCAAACAAGAGTTTTAGAAATGAAGGACCTATGTAACTTCTAAAAGAGTTAAATCTCTTCTCTGCCCCTCTTTCCATTGACCTTGCCTCACACCAGTAATTATACTCACCCCCAACAGATAGGTATGCCATCGCCGCCTAACATCTCCTACAATCCTAGCCACCAACTCCCTTGTGACCACCTTTCTGGATGTCCTTTCCGCCTATCAAGGCTACTCCTCCCTTGGCCTAATGCATTAAAGTCCTCTTCTCTGATCCCTGGTTCCACACAGATTGTCAATAGTCTGAGTGCCCTTTCCACTGTACTTCGGTTTGCACATTACTTCCTTAGCTCCTACCTGTGATTTGGGTATTGTCTCATCTATCTTTCACGAGATTTTTCCATCCTCTGTCCCACATGCCATGCTTATCATTTTCTTGTCTCTCTGTTAATTTCTCATTTTTCCATAACACTGCCTGGACTGACCATTCCCACACGATCACATTCCTCCTAGATTCTGTGTGTCTTTATACCGTATCCCTTTCTCCTTTTTGTTTCTGATTCACCAGTGAAAGGAGTAGTCTGACAACTGTGAATTAGAACAGGAGTACTTACTGGAGTAATCACTCTTCTTCTTACACCTCTTTAATCCTGGTTAATGGGTTTACCTCTTCTTGACCGATTAAAGCTGAATCCTGATCCAGCCCATATTAGTAATCAGTCTTGTAATGAGTTTGGCCCATTTGAGACATAGATTGTTACCTAGTTTAATCAGTAACAGATAGTCTGGTCACTCACTATATTAAAAGCTCATCATATATTGCAGTCATTTGGAGTTCCAGGTCCCTCAGAAGAAGATTCATAAGTTTTCACCATTGTGCCATCCTTACAGATTTTAAGCCATGGAGCCTTTTTAGGTCCATGTGTTTATTTTCTGTAATTGAGGACACCTCTTTTGTTCAAGTTACTCAATGTGTAACTGTGCTAATCTAAAGTGATAGTTAATTGAACATTATTGTAACACTAGTTTTATTGGGTTTAATTTGAGCATTTTTATGAGATGAAAGATTGTGATTGCATGCTTTGTATTGTTTTTGCCTTATTATAAAGAGTGAAAATTTTGAGAATTGCTATTTGTTAACCACAAATACCAGTTTAAAAAAACCATAACTTATTGTAGTTCTAAAGGTTTTAAGTCGCATACATACATTCATCAAAATGCTTAAAGTAACAAATCCATCTAAATCAAACTTACACTGTACTTGATTTACTGAAACTAAAATAACATTTTGATAAACATTTTATTGAATTATTAAACTAAAGAATATGCTCTAACAAAACGTTTTTAATTGACAATTTGAATATGGATTAATGTGGTGTTTGCCAAAATGTGCAGTTTGCCTTATTTCTTTGTTTCATATATGTTCACTTATTGTTTGTTTCTTTATTTTTTTAGTCATTCTTTGAGGCAGCCAGCATGATGAGCCAGCTTTCCTACAAGCATCTTGTGTTAAACTACGGAGTCTGCGTTTGTGGAGAAGAGAGTATGAATACAATTTTTATTTGCATACTTTAACTTATTTGAAACACGGAAATTGAGTCTTGTATACTGTGCATCAGTCAGTGCTTTTTGTAATAAGTGTTTTTCATTTCAAGTGTCTTGTTTGATCTACTTCAACCAAATGTTTGTTATCCAAAATTAGTTTTCTCTGCTATTTTCATGTCGGTGAGTAACACATTTTACAATGCATGCTGTTGCGAATTGCAATACCCTTTGGGCTGTTATCAATAACAAAACATTTCAAAGCTGGTGGCATAATATTAATAACATCTTCTTCCACTAAAGACTAAATTGTCCATTATTAAACATCTTCTCGCATCCAATATGCATGGAACGGACCCAAACCTTAAAAAGCAGCCTTTAAAGGACTCCACAGAGCAAAGTTTATCATTCCTTTATCATCCCTTTTCCAAATGGATTGTAGAGATGATCATTCCTTTAATTCCTCACCTCTTAAACATGAAACTCACTATTCATTAAATCATGTTGTCATGATATTTTCAGTTGGTACAACTCTTTAGTCACAAAAGTCCTTGTCTCCTGCCAGATGGGCTTACTGTATTGGACACTTACTGGCTTATTATCTCCTATTAACTCAGTTAATCCCCACTGCATTCATGTTCCTTTTCATTGCCACCTTCTTAGCACTTCCTTCTCCCTCTTTCTCCACTACCCCCAATGCACTTCATGCTTTGCTTTTGTTCAATTTATATTGTTCGTTTCTCTTCCACCCCCTTTTTTAAAATTTCTTATACGTTTTATGTATTCCTTTATTCCCCATTGCCTGTTATTTGCTAATTGTGTGAGAGTACATCCCTCCGTACTTAATTTGTAAAACAGTAAGTGCGAGGGCCCTTGCCAGGATGCCATTGCAGCTTGCACCACCAATTGCCCCAACACAACTGCTAACCATCATGTTCCTTCAGACTTTTAATATATATACAAACGTGACTAATGAGTGCCGCCCAAGCCATTCTTAAAGCTTTGGGTGTCAGGCCATAGTCATTGTGAATGTATATTGATACATTCAAGAACTATTATGCTCCTCACAAATTTAGACAAACAGCGCCACCATTTGGTAGGCTGTCTTAAGGGCTGGTGTTGACAATTAAGTGCTAGTGCTGAGCACCAGAAACCGCTGGCTCAAATTGAGCACTGACCCCGTACTCCCTGGGTAACTTAGCCTGGTTGGCAGACACCGTGAAATTCTACAATAAGCACAGGCATGGCAGTAGCGCTTTTGAATTGCCAATACAGATTTATTTTTAATTGGTGGCCCTCCACAACCGATGTTTGGTCAATAACAAAAAATGATGCTCCATGTTTAGAAAATACCTATACACCAATAAACAAAGGTTTTGTACACTTGTCTCTCTCAACTCCCTTCATTCCTGATTCCAGTGAAACCTAGAGTCCCAAAGTTTCTTAAGTGTGAAATGAGTAGTGACCAGGGAACATTTACATCCAAGCAAGCAAATCATGTAGCTGTCCACATAAGCAGCATTGGAAGACTGGAAATCTGATATGCTGTAGCAGCCAAAATTAAAACTTAGCTCTCTGTACAATATATTGTCTCAATAAAAGCTCTTGTATCTTACTCAGTGTCACTGCCAGATTGCCATACTGTAACAAAAGTGTTGCAGAACCCTTATTGTTGAAATCATTGTTTAACCTGCCCATCTTATTTGGCCTGAGTAGAATGCAGAATAGAATTCAAGGCGCTCTGCCTGCCATTGAACGTTTTGCAGAGTAAGCAGCCAAATAAGAAGGAACTGAACTTACAAAAAATGTATGCTCATGAATCGGAAACAACTCTTCTGGAGTTTCTTTCCAATACACTTAGTCCAGAAAGATCTAAATGTTAGGAAGTAGATTTGATCTCTTGCATTTCCCCAGCAGATGCTAGCTTAATTTAGTTTCATGACGCACCCCCCTCCAATTACAATTTTCAGTCACAATTTGCTTTTCGAATTTTAATTCACTTCAGAAGGTTAAAAAAAGCTGTTAACAACGCAGTTGGCCCTTGAAACCTATCCTTGGAATATTAAAAAGACATTTGCAGTTAACTCACCTTTGTGGGTATCGCCTTAGTCTAACTTTCTTAAAAACACTCTGCTAGACGTTATTCAGCCTATGGTGTTACCATTGCACTTTTTCCAGCCTTTGCATCTCTAGGGTCTTTAAGAATGTGAGTTTCAAAGTCAACAAGCCCTTTGGTATGAGTGGCAGAAAGTCTTGTTAGAAGCCACTCTTTCATCTGACTATCTTCCTATTCTTGAAGTGTAGTCTCTGGGATATACTTGGGCAGAATTTACATTCATAGCTTGTACATGGGATGTTCTATTTTTCCCAAAGAATCGTTTTGGCTTGTTATCTACACTGAAAAGAGAGGGTTTCATAATGTCATCATCTTTCGATATATGCATATGTCGGACAGTGCAAGTTGAACAATAAGAATGTAATAAATAATTTAGTTCAATGTACAATACCCTCTTTGAAACAGTTTTGCGTGATGTAAGTATTTGATTCCCTGGCAAGGAGGCAATGCATCTACTCCTGGTGCTCTTCTAAAGAGTGACTGTTAGCATCTAGTCATCCAAATGTGGTTTTCAGTGCTCTAAAGGGGATCTGCTTCTTTGGAAGTGCCGAGCATAGAACCTTGATTGTCCTTCACTCGTTTGGGCAGGTGGCTCCTTAAGCTAAGCTTTTTCACACTTTCTTTGGAGCAGTGTTTCAAGAAGTGGGGAGTCACATTGTTTACATCCTTCATCAGTTCTATCCTATCCAGCAGAAAGGTTTGCAAGTTTGTTGGGTATTTTTAACACTCGACCTTTCAGAATATTTTCGCCTTCAGTTTCTCAGTCTTGGTTTTAATACTTTATGGGATTTTGATTCTTCCGAGGGGAATCCTTTTCAACAACTATGTCTTCTGCTGTTTTTCTGCCCTGGGAATGACTATTTTGTCATTGAGAGGGTGTTCTCCTTAGTTTGCCATGTTGGCATGTACCTGCTTGATTAGGCCTTTTTTTCCCAGTGTTTCACACCTATTGGCAGACCATTCATTTCATGCACGTAGATGCTTACATTTAGTTCTATTTTTTCATGTATTGCCCTCTGTAACAAAGCTACGTAAATCACATATTAATGACGCGCGCTAAACAGAAGAGCAAACTTTTACTACACAACTCTTAAAACAGGCCTAAAACCTGTATCTTATCTGCCGCAATTAATATTGAACGTATTATAACCCTTTGCAAATACAAAGATCAACATTTTTCATACGTATAAAGCTATTCCTTGAATTTTATTCTTTAATTGTTAGCACCTTTTAATCAGGTGTAGAAAGGTGTTGTAAGACAGGTTAGAACTCCCTGCTGACCCCCAAAGACCGTGGGCCTCATTTGAAGAGTGGTGGAGGGGTACTCCATTGCAAACATGACGGATCTCCTGGCCACCTGTTGCAAGTGCATTAAGATGCTATGCACTTATAGTGAGGCAAACGGCATATCTGTCATGACAGAGTACGCATTGGTCAAACTTTAAATCAGACCCTAAATCAGAGGTCTTCAAACTGTGGGGCGCGCACCCCTGGTGGGGCTTGGATGGGTTCCCAAGGGGGCGCAAATGCCTCTGCAAGTACATGTAAATGAAGATGGCCTTGAAGTGTGGTGATGTTTATTTGCTGCATTTCCAGGCTGTCTTCATTTACTCCTAAGCCCTTGAAGGGTGATCAGAGTGCTGTGGGGCCAGAGGTCAGTGAGTGTGCTGCTGTGGGCTTGGCTGAGCAGTGTCTGGAATCTTATCTCTGGTACACCCTAGTTTTTCACAGGTCTTTAAAGACCATTTGTCTCCTCCAGGAGATGCATCTATTGGCCACCGCCTCAGGTCCCGCTTGTTCCCTACACAACTCCTTTCTTCTAGCACCACCAAAACGGCAGGGGTGGCCATCCTGGACTCCCGCACCTTCCGGGGCAGGGTCCTTCAGAAGGAGGCCAAGATCAGAGGACGACTTCTTCCCTACCAATTTATCGTAGGGGGGCAGGCGTTTGACAAGAAAAGTTTCTACATGAGGTCCTGTCCGAAGCTACTGCGAGAGCAGAGCGAAGGATCCTGCTGGGGGGCGACGTTTGATAACTTAATGGACAGATCGGCTCAGCGCTTGGGCCAATAGGGCGCTCTTTGCCCTGGGGGCCTGGGGAGACTACATGGCTTAGGTATGGTCGACCTGTGGTGCTTCTTCCACCCAAACAGTTATGAATACTCATTTTATTCGAATGTACACAAAACTTATGCTCGCCTTGACTACAAGCTGGGCTCCGGGGCTCTCTGGGCCCTGACGGTGGGGACTGAGATATTGACTGCCTTCCCTCTCTGATCATGCACCAGTGGTGGTTACACTTACACTCCCCCCGGCGCAGCGACCCTCTGGCTAATGGCGTCTGCACGACACTCTACTCCATCGCGCTGACGTGGTCAAACAGGTGCAGTGTGCTCTGGACGACTACCTGGCACATAATGCTAATCACTACACCCCACTCTCTACACTATGGGCAGCGCTTAAGGCAGTACTCAGGGGGGAACTCATCGCGATCGCATCGAAGAGTTGGAGCAGATGCACCAGCGTACGGGGGCACAGGATCTGGCGACAATTGCTCGTAGTGAGGGCTCAGCTGGCTGCCATTGATAATGATCGGGCCGAATATGCGGCCCTGCACGTACGTCAGGCCTTTTACACGGGGGGTGTTCATTGCGGTCGGCTCCTGGCACACAAATTGTGACAGACCCGACAACAACAGGGGGTGCAGGAGCTGCGCGTTACCACAGGTCGAACGGTGACGGAGGATGCGGACATTGCTGAGGCCTTCCGTGATTTTTATGCCCACCTCTACACGGAACAGGTGTTGGACCATGCGCACGGCGAAACGTTTATCATGGCGGCACAGCTCCCCTCTCTCACGCAGGCTCAGGCAGACAATTTGGAGAGAGAGATTCGAGTGGAGGAGGTCATAGTGGCTATCTCCCGCCTTAAACTTGCCAAATCCCCCGGGCCCGACGGCTTTACGGCCGCCTTTTACAAAACCTTCTGTTCAACATTAGTGCCTCCCTTAACCCGACTTTTCAATTCTTTTGCTTCGTCTGGAGCAATCCCTGAGGACATGCTTGAGGTGGTGATAGTGGTCATCCCGAAGGCCTGGAAGGACAAGACTAGCTGCGGGGCTGATCGTCCTATCTTCCTTCTCAACATAGACCTCAAACTCTTCACAGGGATCCTTGCCTCCCGATTGGCACCCTATATGTCGGGACTCATTGACCCTGACCAGGCCGGGTTTATCTCCCAGCGCCAGACCGGCGATAATATTAAGTGGGTACTCCACCTCATCGAGAAGGCCTCCCGAACGTCAGGGAAATATATGCTTCTCACCATTGACGCGGAGAAGGTCTTCGACAGGGTCTACTGGCCATACCTAGAACAGATTCTGACGCAGGTGGGGATAGGTGAGAAGTTGAGGACCCTAATTTTCAATTGCTATCGGCGCCCCACAGCCTCGGTCTGACTTAACGGACACACTTCAACCCGCTTCCCTATTAGTAGGGGCACAAGACAGGGGTGTCCTCTTTCACCCCTGCTCTTTGGAACCCTTTGTCCAGAATGTTTGGCGCAACACCCTTATCACAGGGATTACATTTGGGGGCGATGTCCCTACCATCAGCCTCTATGCCGATGATATCCTGGTGTCTCTCTCTGGAACCCGACCGGCCCTGGGAGCCTTCCTGGCAGAATTGGATTGCTTTGCGCGAGCTTTAAGGTCAATGTTGAAAAGTCGGTAGCTCTCAATCTCTCGCTGTCACCCTCCACTCTGGTGCACCTTCAGTCCATGCACCCTCTTCAATGGGCAGATGAGACCGTCCCTTATCTGGGTGTTCGGCTGGCACCCACACTGCCAGTGGTAGTGTCTACCAATTACTCCAAGCTGCTGGCACAGATCCGGACGGAACTGCGGCAGTGGAATTTCTTTCCGATCTCTTGGCTGGGGAGAATGGCTGCCACCAAAATGACGATCCTTCCCCAAATACTATATATATTCCAGATCCTACCCTTGCGTCCGCCTACGGGGTGGATTAAGCCAGTCCAATCGGAGTTGTCGCAATTCATCTGGCAGGGCCGCAGACTCCGGTTGAAGGGATCCGTTGCCATGTTGCCCCCCGAGCAGGGGGGCTTAGGGGTTCCTGACCTCCATCTGTATTTCCAAGCAGCACAGCTTCGTCAATTGGTCGAGTGGAGTCGAGCTGAGTCCGATAAGCACGGGCTGTTTCAGGATCAAGCAGTGGTGGCTATGATCCGTCGTGGTGGGGAAGAGGTAAAAGATGCATAGGAGATGGCCTGCTACTCAGGACTGCAGTTATAATTAGTGCACAGGTGTAGTTGCATTGGAACAAAAGGGGGTGGTGATGGAAGGAGCATCAGAACCAATCAAACACTCACACCCAGTCAACAGATCTGCGTTTGATCCATCACCGTTCTTTAGCCCACTCTGCCACCCCAGTTCAGACATGGCCATATGCAAATCAGTCTGACCCTGTGCCTCATGGGAACAGTCCAGCCCGAACTGCCAAGCCATGCCTTCCCTGGACCGGAAACAAGCTTCCTAGGACCGGTTTCTGGCATTTCAGCCGTCTTCAGCCAGGCTTGCTTGAATCCAGTGGCAAAGTGAGCAAGGAACTCACGTCTGAGCATACCCTGCCAACTTATGGCGAACAAAGCGGTACAAAAGGGGGTGGTGATGGACGGAGCATTGGAGTCAAAGAGTGACAGGGGCTCACAAAACCCCAATTATGGGGAGCAGTTTGTTTGGGATAATATCGTTGTTTGATGCATTTTTTGTTTTTATAAGTCTCAAATTTAGTGCGGTTCATAAGCTAAAGAAAAGGTATTCCTGAAATCATCTCATAAGCCCCGCTTCCCTGCACGCAGCCATGTCCCTCCCGCTCCCTCAATCCTTGCCATAAAGCTTTAGAGGGGGGGTCCAACCTCAAAACATTTTGCTTAGGGGGCTCAGAGTAAAAAAGTTTGGAGACCTCTGCCCTAAATCCATATAGAACACACAGAACGGGCTTAGTCTGTATGTCCATGCTTGGTTCTGTACCTAAAGAGTATATCCCTTCTTTAGACTGAGCCTTATGTGAGGGTGTACGCTGACTTTATTGTGACATCTTATTAGAATGCCATAACGTTTTGCCCCATAGGGCCTGATGAGTATAACATTTGCTCAGCTTCGATCAACTTTAGTGCACAAAAAAGTAATTGTGGGGCTTTATTCACGGAATCATAAAAGGAGAGATTTTACCTCTCACAAATGGGATTTACACACGTGGAAATTCTGGTCGAATGCTGTAATATGTGTTTACAAAAGTGGGATTCGGGACAGGATTATTTAGTTCTATGTGGGTGCACGACAAATAAACATGCGTATGCTGTCTGGAAACTAAGCAGTGTGCAAAGTAAATAGTTTCTTTATCTTCTAAACAGTAAAGGCTTCTAACCGCAGTACACGAGCCAGCTATCACAGCCGTATTTACAGATGAAGCAGGTGCTGCCAGGCCCCTCAGGCTTATAGGGACAGGAAGATTCTGTCGGTGGAACTCTTTAGTTGTATTTGGCAAGCCAATCAAGCAGTTACCCTTTTCTCGAAAAACACATGCAAGCTATTCTACTGCTTTACACTCAGTGCTATCTTTCCTTTTGAGGGTGAATTGTGTTTTTAGAAGGCCACTTCAGCACACTTCTAGTGAGGGCGTCTTTACTTACAAAATTGTGATTCGTATTAATTAAAACTTCTGGACCTGAGGTAAATTTCTTTAGGGATTTAAAATTGCCTTTGGTGTTTTGTGTCGCTATACAAGATCATACCACAAAGTGTGCTTTGGCGTTTGTCCCAGTGCTTGTAGGTGATTAACTTAATCCGTGATATGCAGGTTTTTGATTCGCTTATTTCTGTAGTGTGTGCAGTGCAGAAGATTTTTGCATCTACATTAAGTCTCCTTTTTAGGAAGGAAAATAAAAGCACCTGAGGTTTCTGTAAATTGAGTTATTTTAGAATGAGCCGAACCCTGTTTTGACATGATTGTGCGCGTGGTTCTGGGGCACCTTTGTTCACAGCTATTAACACACATCTCAGGTGCCAGTTCTTACTGCGGCCAGAGCACTCCTAGCATGAGCAGATGCCAGGGTTAAGTAGAGGGTTAATGCACAGTGATTACTGTCAGTGGTCGGTTCAGTGTTATTGTTTGTTTCTATTATTATGGGGGTTAGATTTGTGCGCTCAAGCAAACCATTCCATGCATTAATTCCAGTTTCTTTAAAGTAGATTAAGTTAAGAGGAATTTAGCTTCCTCATTTGTTGGCGGAAGGAGGGGAATGTAGGTTCATGCAAATGGTTGGTGAGGCTAGTAGATGGGCTTGAGGAGATCAGTATTGTTAGGTTGCATGGATATGACTTTCAAAGATGTTTGATATGATTCTGGGGCAATTTTCAGAAATACAATCATAGTGATTAAAGTAAACATTCCTGTGACTTTGAAAAGGTTGTGCTCAGAGAAGATGAATGCAGAAGGTGGAAGGGAAGAAAAGGACCATTTGAAATAAAAAAATGAGAGGTGACAATCATACTCTTAAAGTAAAGTTCAGTTTTTCATGCCTGATTTAGAAATATAGAGCTTGCTTTTTGAAATAGAATGAAATTTGAGGATGATAAACTATAGAAAGTAAAAACATAATTTGCATGCAACGATAGTGATATGTTCGGTACTTTTTATAGTCACTAGAATCACATGGCCTAGGACTTACCTCAACCTATTGCAAACAGGCATCTCTATAAAGTCCATCTGCATTCTGTTGAAAGGACCACCTGATTTCCCTATATGACGTAGCGTAACGGAAGTTCTTTTCCCTACATAATTTGTTGACCTGTCTCACAATGATGGCACACTTATAATGCGAGCATCCTAAATCTGTGGTTAAACCAGTTCTGCCTAACTAGCCTTACCATTGCTTACCTTCCTAAATGTGTGTGTCCATGGAACTGTTTCATTGGAGAGAAGAAACTATAAGGTAACACTGGTCTCCCATCAGCTGACATACAAATGTGATTTGTGTTTCTCTCACAACCTCCTCTGAACCAACCATGCTATTCTGCTTCTGAAACATTTTCTTTCACTTTTTTTTTTTTTTAGTTCTTCCTAGGTGTCAGCTACTGACATCAACATAGAAAAGACAATTTCTTCCTCAGATTCTCATGCAAAAGTTCAGTTAAATGTGCAGGCCACTAGTACATAATACTGTGCAAACTCGGCATATTTGTTTCCGACTGCAATTTATCCTTTGCCACTTTCGTGAGCTGCACATTTAACCACTGCAATTGCAGTAAGTAACTGGAGTTCCTCTAAAAGGTTTCTTATATGGTTACGTATAGGTGTATCGGAAAAGGTCAAGAAACCTCTCTGTGACCATTATTTCCCAAAGTCATGGACAACACCAAATCCATACAGACTGTCTGTATATGTAGTCACTCTTAAGTGGGCTGTCAATATGCAAGCTTTTGTAATGGCAATTACATCTTCAACTTGTGCTGATGTAATACATCGAAGCAACGAAGCTTCCACAACATCATTGTGCAAACAGCGTAAGTTGCTGTCAGGATACCTTCATTGTTTCTCAAGCAGTAGCCATCAACTAATACGTTATTGTCAGACTCATTCAATATTTCATCTTTAATATCGGGTCTTCGCTTTGTGCATAAATCTGTTACATCTAGACGATCATGTTCAACTTCACCACAAGCACTCTCATTTACAGGCAGCAAATTTCATTGCTTCAAAATCTGACAATACTTCAAAGTTACATTATCAGCATCTAGGATCTGCTGCTTTTAATCTGGAAGTCTATTGTGAGCCATGTATTGGGTTTTTGTTTGGGTCAGCAACATTTCCACAGTGTGGGATCATTACAGTTAAAGGATGTCCCACCATTATACTCTTTGCTAACTGCAACCCCTGCGACCGCTTTACGGCAGCCATGCAGTCCTGCAGCTACAGGATCAAGGGTTGTCAATAAGTAAGTTACAGGTTTTCCAGCATCTCCATGCCTTTTAGTAGTCACAGAGAGCACAACCCTCCCTCTCTCCACAAAACAATGTAAATATCTTACTGTTATCTGCCATTCCTAGTGCTGGTGCACAACAGAGACTTTCTCTCAGCTCTAGGAAAGCTTTTAAACAGTCGTCCCACGGAATTTGGATCAACTGGAACACCTCTACTAAGTCCTCCTTGAGTATTTTGTACTACTGTTTGTGCACCAACGCCTTGCATACCACCTTGATTTCCTTCTAAAGACTGGTTCTGAAACACTCTCTGAGCAAACTTTGTCTGGGCCAACATGAATTTCTCCTAAGTTACTTTTGCTTCATCTCCTGTTCATTAGTACGATATTTTGCATATCTAAAAATGTCGTCTACCTATTTAGCGCACCAGCAGATCATATTCTGTTGAATGTGTGTACTGATCTCTGTTCTCAACCCAATAACAAACTGAGATACAAAGAATCCCATATCACTTGGTTCAGGATACTCTGTTACAGATGCTATTGAAACACCTGTAACAATCTCTCAGAGAAATCATGAACTGATTCTTTTGTTCTCATGAAGTTCTTTTGATCTTCAAAGGCACCTTGCCTTTCAGGAAAGTAATCACTGCTTAATACTTCTCCATAACTACAGAAGATGCTGCATTAGTGCTTACCTCTCTTGTTGGATGTTCATGTGGCCATTGTAAAACAACCTTACATTCAGCCCCCACTGCTCACTTGACACCACAATGTCAAAGAACGTATTTAAATCAATCAACAACATCTTTGAGATGTTGACAAATCTGACAACCTGTGTGTACCACTTCACAGGCTTGTCTCCCAATTTTGGAAAATGTTTGTAAATGCTGCAAAATCAACTCTACTCCACGATACATGGACAAACACTCCGCCCGCTATCTCTCGCAGTGAGTATGCTGAAGCTTCTTCCTCCTCTTGTGAACCTGTCAATGACGTTCTATTTTACCCATCTACTTCAGATTGTTTCTCTTTCTTTTCATACTTCTTGGACCATTTAATTTCACATTTTTCAAAGTCACTCCATTTAATGATCCACTTTGCAAATCAGTTATCTGTAAACGCATATCTGAAGAAGATATTGTCTCAATTGCTCCATCATCTAATTGAACTCTGTGACTTCTATGTAAAAGAAAACATTTTGAAAGGTCAACATCATACTTTGGGCTCAGTCAGTCAATTTATCATGTGTGATTGCTGCACGTCTTGTAATTTCTTTACTCAGGTAAATCATTTCCTTCTGGTATTGATTTAAATGCTCAAGATCTAGACATCACGTTATAATTTTTTCAAGTTTGACTTTTGGTTTTGAAACGTTCTGTGGTCTCCCCCTTTTGTGTTCTGGGGCAACTTGTCGCTCTGCACTTTCCATCTTTCTAAGTCCTGCTGTTTTCTCAAACTATGGTGGGAAAATTCTGTCCTCAAATAAATTTGCCTCTCCTTGAACTATCTGTGTTATAAACACAATCCTTCCCCCATCTTTCAATGATTGAATCATTTGTGTTAGTTTCCATGCAACAATCTTTGACTTTTGGGATATCGGGATAAAGTCAGACCCAGCCACTGCTGCTACAGCTCCTTGAGCTTATGGAGTTGGGGCAATGTTAATGGGGGAAATCGCATTTGACCTAGGCATTGTCTGTACAGTTGCGACTTGTGGTAATTGTACGGGAACAGTCATAATTGTAACACCAGATGAAATTACAGTTGGTATCTGAAATACAGGTGGTGGGGCAATCTGGATTATGTGAGAATGTCTCTCAGTCTGTTTTACTCTCGGTTCAACAGGGGCAGTAACCACTACTAATAAACCTAACCTTCTAATAAAGCAAATTGTATATTAGCTAACAATTTTGTGAAATAGAAACGTCAGCTGTAGCAAAATATTATTCAGCACACATATTTTTATTATAAAGTGAGAAAAATGTTAAAACGGGTCAACATCTCTTATTCATTCATTCTGTTCCTGTAGCGAAATATTATTCAGCACCACATCTTGTCATTATAAAGTGAGAAAAATGTTAACAGGGTCAAAATCTCGTATTCATTCTTTTTGTTCCTGGGTGAACTATTTTATTCAATGATGAAGTGTTTCCAGCAAACCTTTTCAAAACATTATTAAACAGAAACATTCTGCAGTGTTATGTGAAGTTTTCATTAAAGGCATGTCAGGGGTTGGTCAATTTGTAAACAATTATACATGTCTTAGCACATTTTATTAAGCCTTCAGTAATGCAGTGCATTTTAATGCCTTGTACTAAGAAGTACATCTTCATACTTCATTGTGCACATTTTGAATGTCAACTCAATATAAATTGCACGTTAGCATATCACATGTGACTTTAACTTTATTATTTTTGCATTTTAACAAAACTCTCTGTCTAGGGCGCTCCTTTCTTTTTTTTTTTTTTTCTTCTTTGGTTTAAATTTGTTATTGTCATTTTTTACTGCATTTACATCAGAACATGATTAATTACCATAAATCCATCTTCCCGAGCACCCACCTGCCCATCCCAGCCCCACGCAGGTCACAGGAGGTAACCAACAATCCAAAGAGTCTCCTTTGGTTTATAATACAACATCTTATGAATACCATCGAATTCATAAAAAGCTGGAGAAAGGAGGAAAAGTTTACTTATAACAGGAGATGAAACACACAGTCCTAAAGTGAAAGTGCAAGTACCAGATACATCATCATCTGATGTTGTATAAAATGTCTTGTGCAAAAAATACAAAGTGCAGAGTGCAAAAAACAGAGCCTAAAAGGCAAACATCGAGCTCTTAGGTCTCACAAATACAAAGCAGACTAAAAATGTACAGATGTGAATAATCTTGTCTTAACATACACAGTATTTATGGGTTTGTTTGTCAGGGCTCCCGTTTTGGAGGATAAAATTCTCTACCCCCTCTCGCTGCAATTACGGCTAACGAGACCATTTAGGCAATGGATCCCAAATTACCAATCCCTTCTTTTTGACGTGGATGCCTTTTTTGGCATATATTGCTTTTTCAAGATTATGGATTGAAAGTAGAAGGGGCCAGCCACTGCTGAAAAGAAGGGGGATTGTGATCCAGCCATGCCGAAGCAATACATAAGCGATATATGGCCACAGCGATAAAAATCAGGGCCCCTCCCTTTTCTCTTTCTATAGTATCCTGTACTCCCAATAAAATACTAGCGGGTGTTAGCAGGACATCTGGGGATAAAACTCTCTTGAGGAAGCCCGAGATATCTTCGACCAGTGGGCCAAGCATCACACAGGTTGTGAACATATGGATAGAATCAGCACCTTGCTCGAAACAACGGGGGTACTTAGTGCCTTTACCGGCCCCCCATTTCGCTGTTTTGCTCGAGGTATAGTACAGAAAAAAATATGTTTTGTAGAACTGGGCTTGCAAATTAGCCTACAGTAAAACCTTGTGCATAGCGGAGGGCTGACTGAAAGTTGTTATCCGTAATGCCTAATTTCATCTGCCATTTCCTAGAGATCCTGTTCAAGTCATCAGTCATCATTAAACTATTCAGAATGCCATAGATTGTCGCGATTCGCGGTGCATTTGGCTCAGATAGTTTCTCCATAAGCTCACATTTGGCGAACCCCGCGGGCCCCCCTACCTTTCCTTGTAAAAAGTTCCTGATTGATAGATATTTAAAAAAACTCTTTGTGGCTAAGGCCGTATTTTATTCTAAGGTCTTCAAAAGCCATGACCCCGTCGGTGGAGTAAGGAGGGTGCTCCTTTCTGTGGAGTGTTTGAAGGTGCGCTACCTTTCGATGACAGATGTTCTCGGATATTACTGGGTGATATCCAAAAGCTACAGTCTTCTCTGTTTGGTTAGGCAGACTTTAGGACTAGCACCAGGAGCCCACATGGGATAGAGCGGTGTTTCTAAATGTTAATCATGAATGGCTGCATCGTGGACATTTATTCACCAAAATGCCAGATGTAGCCCCAGCGACAGGACAACCCTTACCTCTGCATCACAGGTTGACCCCATGTCCCTCAGCAGCCTCCGATTTTATGCTGAGGGTCCAAGGAAATGGCAGTGAGCGTACTTTCTTTACCTGCTGCTTTGTTCAGGACTTCTTATTTCAGAGCTAGCAAGGGCAGCTAGTGTCCTCAGTTGTATGCAAGCCAGGGACGTTTTCCAGTCCCACACATATTTGCTGAGTGTTATTATTTTATAGATGTGCACTGCTTCTTTAAACCAAGGTGAACGTGTTTATATGTAATTGGTATGTCATTTTACAAAATCTTAAAATGCCATGTGGTCCACCCATCTCCAGAATAGTTATGCAGAACAAAGCTGACAAATCTATGCAAAGTGTCATTTCATATATCACATATTTGTTCTTCAGAAATCCTGGATGGACACATGAATACCCAGTAGGGATCCTCCCTCCCTAATCTGTAATAATCTCAATTTGTTTAAATTCTACCAGGACAAATGTTCCCTCCGAAATAATAGCAATTAAAACCTCTGTGTGACAGTCTGCACACAGCCCCTTGCAATCTGCTGTTTCAGGCTTTTGTCTAGTAATTAAAGCTGACGCTGAGCAGGTCATCACAACAGAACACCTAGGTTTTAGCTTCAGTAGTTGAAATCATACTTGGCTTTTTTGACTATTTTATTTTGTCTAGGACTAGGTGCTATAAATAACAGTTGTTGTTGATACATAAATTAATGAATACATAGTGCACAGATGGGCTCCTGCCTTCCTGCAAGGAGGGGGGTGGGGCACTTTACTAAGCCATTGCGCAATTCTAAATGTTCAGTTTTTGCACATTGTACTGCTATCAGATGTCATCAAAACGTATCCGTCCTAAATTTCTTCTGCACTGGTAGCACTGTGACTACCAGTCCAGACCAGTATTTCTTTCAAGGATTTATGCATGCTTCACAAGGGCCTCAACGGTAGTCCCCCACTTTTCATCAGTCGACCATGTTCAAAACTATACTCCTTTGAGATGGCTTCATTTACTTTATGCGCAGTTGCTTCACAAGGTGCCACTTTCTGAAACAGAGAAAGGGCGGCAGGAGTCTTTCTGGACTTGTTTATTCCCTTTACAATTCCTTGTCTGTGCAATTTTGATGCATCCTGCTGTGTTCTGCAAAACTTGAAAACCTGGCTTTTGTTTTCTGCATTGTTAGGGCTCAACATAGTGTGCTTTAGTTAATACTCCCTCTGCTGCCAATAAACCGTCACTTGCTTATGTATGCTGTACTGAAACCCTTTAACATAGTATAACATCGGTCCTCAATTTATCAATCTCCTAAGCATGAAGGACAGAGGTGGTCCTCCTTTGGCAATAATCCATACCCTGGAGGTAACACAAGGATATCCTCAGCAAATACTTTGCTCCACCATTTTGCTCACAGATGCACATCTCACGAACAGACTCTAGTTCTTCTCGATTTGTTCAACTCATCCTCATTTGTGATGCCCTCACTGCCCGCTATACTCTATGACTCTGTTATACCAGTTGGTTTTAGATTAAAAAAATTAGGTGGCTTTCATATCAAAAATGGATTGAATCGGCATATTGTAAATTTACTGGCTCAAAGACTTCAAAGGTTCTTAAGCAGGGAGGAAGACTCCAACGCCCCAAACCATGATGCTGACAGTGTCACTGGCCTACAGACAATGCTGCCATAGACTGCAATGGTTCATTATGAAGGGCTTTAAAATAGTAAGCCCAGGGCCGGACTGGCCATAGCGGGCACCGGGCATTTCTCAGGTAGGCCTCCAGGGTGGGGGCCGGTTTTTATCACTATGGGTCGGCAATATCGGCCCCCTGTAACAAAATCATCTGAAACCAGCCTTGGCAAACAGCTCTGCCGCAACCCCCCCCCCCCCCCCCTCTCCTGCCAGGGGGGCTGACCGAGCAGTTTGCCAGGGCCACTTTCTGTTCCCAGTACGGCCCTAAGTAAGCCCATCGTTGGGCACCACAGTTCAGAAAGTTAATTTACTGCCTGGCTTCCATCTCCTGATTCGGAGCGAAGCAGGGCAGGCAGCCTGGGACAGACAGCCTAGACCTAAATATATTTATTTGTTTAGTGATACGATTGTATCTCTAAATAAATCGATCTATTTAATATTTGTACAGGCATGTAAAGGAAATCATTTCAGGGAGGCGCAGCCCCAGAGCCCTAAAGGAGAATCCGCCCCTGCTCCTGAGAAACTGTTGTTCTAGGTATTTTTGCCAAAGTGATTTTATTTTTTCTATGGAGTGTAGTTATTGATTTGTAGCACTGTGACGGTTTATTACGCAGAAAGCACTTATAGAATCAATTACTCCCAATTCGGAATACCCCTTCTGATTATTTGAGTCGTTTGATATAATTTTAAAAATTGTTTATTGTATCAAGTTTTTTTTCACATTTGTTTTTCAGATATTCTTGTTCAAGAGTATGTCAAATTTGGATCCCTGGACACTTACTTGAAAAGGAATAAAAACTCAATAAACATCTTGTGGAAGCTAGAAGTAGCAAAGCAGTTGGCTTGGGCGATGCATTTTTTAGTAAGTCATTTTATGTTTGCCCTACAGAAAGTTGCTAAATTACTGTTGATTGTGTGGATGGTTCTCATAATCTTTCCTCTGTTAATCTAGTTCAGGGTATGTCTCGAAATGTAATTGCTCTTTGATGACATGCAATAATTTAAATAACAATGAAGTGCAGGTTTTGGATGCATATGAATACAATCTATTTGATTCTATTAAAAAGAGGGAGGCATTGAGTTTTTGAGTTATTTTCTCTTAACCTAAGAGTAGCAAAATGCAAACATCAGTGACAACCACATTGCCAAAAATACCTGGGTCGAAATGCAATCTAACGAAGGCTACAAGGCCATAATCCACTCACATGTACAACACAAGAGTGTGAAATGTGCTTGGAAGATGGTGAGCCTTTTGTCAAAATAAATTCCAGAGTTCTTGCCTTCATTTGCTTTGTCTGAAAGGGAACCATGGATGGGAACTACATCTTTTGAGAGACTGTGGAGACACACCAACCTGACATTGTAGCCCATGCTGACTTGTAACTTATAGTTGTTCCTGAGACCAGGGTTCTGCAGTGAACAGTGTAGGCCCCTGCAAGGTTTCAGCATTTTCTCATTAAATCCTCCATTTCAGGAACACCTGTCCCCTGCCATGGGTTGCAAAAGGCCAGGATGGCTCATCACAAGGGTAGTAAGTTGGGGCAAGGTGGAATGTATACTTAATATAAAGTTCCAGCAACTGTGGAAACCATTTGTCTGTTGCCTAGAAGTGAATAACGAAAAGCAATCTAATTTCTGAACTAAGCTATTACTTTGGGGATCCTCGTGAATGGGACAAAGGTCTGTTCTTTGGTTGTCCCCAGTCGTTTAGAAATGCATGTGAGCCCCTCTCTTCTGGCTTCGTCTCCAGATGAAGAACTGGGAAAGCTGTGGGGACCGCCTTATGGCAAAGAAATTTGTTTAGTATAGACCCAATGTTTTACGACATCTCAAAATAATTAGGAGTCCTTGTGCCAATCCATGGGATCCATTATGTATTTGTAGTTCCAGTTCAGAAACAAATTTGATAGTTCTGCCAGGTACTTGGTCTGAATGGAGATCTAATGGTTCAGGCAGAAATGCCAGAATTAGTTCACCAAATCCGCTAGCTTAGATAGACGCAAGCGACCCAGGTAGCTAATATAGTGGACTTTGACACATTGTCCATTCTGAGTTGGATGCCACACTAGATAATGTATATGCATGATATGTAAAGCAACTACTCTGACCTATTTCTGATTTTAAAAAACGACCTATTCCAGATTTTTAGAGGCGTTCTAAAAATTTACCCTCAGATCCTCATTTCATCCTGATCCGCAAATACTTTCCAAAATGACTGTCAAACTATGCATAAAAATTCAACTTTCCAAACCCACCCTTCACGATTATAAAACCTGCACACCTGAAAAAATGTGACAGAAAGGACCTATGCTATGAAACGCTTTTGTGTCAATTTTAGTGCAGTTCCATTCAGTAGTTTTTATTCTGGTTTAGAGTAAAATTCCTCTACTACTGAAAATGGAAATAATCAACCCCCTTAAATTTTCTTACCATCTCTCTCCTTGGTGTATCTGCACGAAACCTAACATGTTTAAAGTGAACCGTCTATTTATATGGCAAATGTTTTATACATTTGACAATCAGCAGCAATGTTATTAGTAGTTCAAAACCTTTTGACCCCTTCCAAACTTCTCTCTACCTTGGCGCATCTTCACACAACTGGAGTACCAAAACTATGCGGAATGAACTACTGCCTTGCATATTTGTCAAACTCTGACAAAATGACTAACAAACTCCTTTCAGTAGAAACTGCAGGTTAACCAGCATACCACAATCTATACATTTTTCCTCATTTGACACCTTGTTTTTTTTTTCTTTTAGACAAAAACTGCTGGAAGTAATTTCAGCACGCCAAATGAGTATTGCCCGATATATACCTTGGCACCCCTTAAGGCTGTATTGATTGCGGCGGCCTAATTGACCAGGGGCACATTTCCCCAGTTTTATAATCTTTAAATTGGTTGCCTTTTGAAGCAAGAATACAGCTAAAGATTGCCTGCCAGACTCACAAGGCTCTCCATCTCAAAACCCCCAAATACCTATGCCAAAAGCTAGAACTATCTGCAGGTGGTAGACCCTCAAGAAGTGCTAACACCTTCCTTCTTAAACCACAGATATTTTGCAAAAAGAGAACTTGTCAAAGAGCTTTCTCTGGCTCCGCTCCACGGATCTGGAACTCTCTCCCTCCAGAATCACCTCCACGGTTGCCTTCAAAATGGAAGTAAAACGATTCCTTATGTGCAAGTTCTTACCCTAATTTGGCTCTTTTCATTTGCTTGAAGATACTGGTCTTATACCTTCATCTCTTGTACTGATGTTTTATATCCCCTGACCTAATCTTGTCTTCCCCTCCCAGTTCCCGCTGTTTTTGTTTCTTCAACTATTGTACTGCTTTGTTGTAACCTCTGTAACTGTTTCCTTTGATTTGCATTTGACGCCTACCTGACCATCCTTAATTGTGAAGTGCTCTGATATCCTTCGGGATCATGTTCGCGCTATATAAAACTTTATAAATAAATCAGTCAGTCAGAAAACTTTATTTCGGCTGTCAGCCATAAAAGTTCATACATCACAATACTTTAAAACAATAAATATAATAAAAAGATACAACATTAAAAGTGTGGATAAAAAGGCATGTAAGCATACACTTAGACCAGAACAGCAAATTTATCACTATGTTTAAAAGGAAATAGTACAGAGATATACCTTATCGTGGTATTAAGCGTTTTCTAATTAACCACATTGAAAATAAAAATGTAGCTATCGCTGTGACGAATAAACGAATAAAAGGGATGGGTCATACTTCAACTTCCTGAACAAATCTCTATAATTCCTAACCCCCAAGTTTTTAGGGAGCTGGATAATCCATTTTCTACGGGGGATTTTGTAGGCTCTACAGAAGAATATGACGTGAACCTCTGTCTCTTCACCAACACCGCACCCAGGACAAGGCTGTCTACTAAAACCAACCCACTTGCTTGTTCTGCAAAAGAGGGGGAGTGATCCATGTCTAAATTGCATGTATAATTTCTTGGCGGTTAGCGGGTGAATCAAGTCTAGTGCAGGCTCAAAACTATATCCGATTTTCACCTCGAGAAATGCCGAGGTCAGATTAGTTCTATTCTCTGTGCGTAGGACCTGCATCAAATTATGTTCCTCCTAAATAAATAAATTGCACGTTGGATCAGGCTGCCTTACCTAATTCATTGCACTACATGCAAGTAGAATTGATTGCGTTGCTTCAAACATTTGAAAGGTTTCATCAAATACAGCAAAGCTTATCATTACAAAGCAAAATCTCAAAATCACTTTGAATGGGCCAGTTATGGTGAGCAACGCAGTGCTAATTCCCTCAAAACGCTTCTCATGACCTCACTAATACCTTCACATCAGTGCTATCACTAGTGATAATACATCACTACTGAGATCAAATAACTATTTACATCATCAATAACATTTTTAAAGGTGTTCTACTCCATTATACCCTAGAACCTTCTTGGCTGTACCGATCAGTCTCGGGGAACAGAAACTGTCCTCGTAAAAGCCATGTGTTGAGTGTGAAGGGTTGCTGAGTACAGACCCCACATCAGCCATGGGTCTGGGCTTGCACTTAACACACAAAATAAAATAACATGTTCTTGGTTGCCTCTCACTTTCTCATACAGGCGGACATAAGAAAGTCGAACAGAAGATAAGTATACCTTCCATACAGCTTTCTGCATTCTCCATTTAAAACGTTAAGGAAATCCCTTTGAGTTTAACCGGGGAGGAAATCTCTATTTGCCCTGAGGAAAGCCCGGGACCTTAGTGGCCTCTCGAAGGGCTGAAACATGTCGGCAAGACACTATGGTCATAGGACCATCACCTCCTGAAGATTCCTTGTGTGTGTATATAAATATTTAATATTACCTACGCCTCCAACAATAAAGGGATACCTGGAGACGGAGAGGGATTTTTATCTTTAGACCCCCTGGCCTATCTCTCCTAAGCGCTCCCTGGAATATGGCTGAGCCCACCATGACCTTTAGGACTCAGGATGAACCCGATGATGAAGCATGACACCACTAGGGTGTGTGAGGGTTACTAAACAAAAAGGAAGTGCTTCCTTTCCCGTGTTGAGCGGGTAACGCCACGAGAGTTTAGCGCTGAGCCCCAATAAACTAGGTGGGATACCTTTAGTAGTTTATAGTCTGAATCGGGAGGACGTATCCACTCCCGATATACCTCTCTACCCTCTTGGCCTAGGTGGAGGTCTCTCTACCCTGGCCTTAGTACAGTAGACTTGCACTCAACACACCTAGCTCTTCATTTCACTGGGTGGCTTTCATCAATGTCCACAGAATTAAGTGAAGGGCCTGCACTCAGCACTCCTGCTGATAACTCATCCATTTTCAATGAGCTCTAAGTGCTGGGTCTGATCTGTGGTCAGCTCAGCAAGTTAAATCCCTCTACTGATAGGAACACAGGCCTAGGTCTCTTCTACCTTTGCCCACAGCGCAGCACGCTTGTCCTCTAGCAATGTCTGGTACATTCTGTTCACAGGGTAGACACGTGGCGTTGAGTTCCTCATCACTAATAAAAGTTGAACTGATTTTCTTCATTAATGATGCTATTTTTATGTCATCGGTAACATCATGTGTTGTATGTGGAGTGTTTTAGGGCAGTTTTGTTTGCGATTCTCACCACAACTTAGGACTTTCTATGGCTGTTAGGTTGTGCCTGGTGCAGATGACGTCGATTCATCAGACGTTTTTAGGGCAGTTTCGTTTTTGTACAGCAAACATCATAAAATCTCTTCTGACACCATAGCTTCACTTTGATAATTTTGTTCAGTACATTTCTTGGATCTTGCAATAATATGGTTTGGTTTCATGTCAAAGCAAGGAGCCTTTGCCTCAGTATGCACTGTGCACAACTGAAGGACTTCGGTATTGAACTTCAGCTCTGGGGGCACCTGTCCCCATGTGAGCAGAACCATCTGTGCAAGGCCCAGTCTTCCTTCCCACGGTGCTCAATTTGGCACTGCCAAAGTACCTCGCTCTTTAGGTCGAGCCTAGCGCAGCGAGCATGCGCTGCTCTAGGAGATGACCTTTTGGAATCCCTCAGAACTTTTCTGAAATTCGTGTTTGTGGCTTTTTTTTTTTTGCATTAAATGTATTGGCCTTTGCGTGCGTCTTTCCAAAAAGAAAGCACGCACTTGGCAAAAGACGGGTACATGTCCCACCTTTTTAAGCAAATGTTTCCTCCCACGGCATCCACCTTTCAGGAGTGAGCAGCGGCGTGCAGGGCGCCATCTGTTTTTAATTAGCGCGGTGTCTTTCAGTTTCGCTGCCGTTTTTTTTTCTCCATTTCTTCCGACTAACAGAGCATAGGCATACAGTATATGTAACAGAGTGGTAAAGTTATTTTTTGGGAACTTTGACGGTCTCTGTTTTGAGTGACTTCAAATTGTGTTGTTGTGAGCTTAAAAATCCTTGCATTAAAACGTGTCGCACTACATTGGCTGACAGTGAATTTTGTTGTATATATGTTTGAACGCGTTGTTATATATACTATTGAACCCTTGTGTATGGAACTTTTGTCTTGCGCAGCGGGGTCCCAATTGTCTTTCTTGCTTCGTTATAAAGACAGTGGTAATCCTGTGACGATAATGCAACGTGCCTGTTTCTTTGTTTCTGTGTATATGTCTGTCTTTTACTGTCTCTGTTCAGTTATTTGTATAGCCTTTCTCATTGCCCTTGTTTTGCTTTATCTCGGTCTATCCCTGTGTATGCTTGCGTATCTATCTATACCTGTCCCTCTCTCACTGTCCGTGTCTTGCTCTCTCTGTTTGTATACACAACTATTATGTTGCTCATTTGTGTTTGCTTCATCGTACGTTTTTCCCTTTCCATTTCTTTGTGTGTGTACTTTTCAGGGCATGCTAAATGTACAACGTTGAGAGCATAAACAACCCTCCGGATGCGCATAAAAATTGCTCTTTTTTTATATAGATATTTTATTGCTATAGTTCGGAATGGAACCCTGTTTTCCGCAAGTGAGGTTTATTTATAGGTGCAAGATGAAATAAATGTTGCTAAGTGTTCTTGTGTACGCCTATGCTAAGGTAAAGTTGGTGCCAAGAAAAAAAAGGTAACAAAATGCGTTTTGCGACTTTTTGAATACACTCTACCATATTTAATCCGTGGCAGGCACTGCGACCCATAGATATATATATATATATATATATATATATATATATACGCAAACAAAACGCACACTGACTTCAGGGAACATAAATTAGGTTAGTGAAGAATCTAAGCCTGTGAGGTGGAACCAAAAATAACACTGATGTAGCGGGTTACCAAGACTTGAGTTTTGTTGTTGCTTAAAGTGCATACATTTGCTTTATTAGTGAAGAAATATGTTTTTAGTAAGCAATTTAATTTGAAAAAACATTCCGCTCATATACAAATGTATTCACATATTTCTAATTATGTATACAGAAGAACTTACTTCTTAACCATGTTCTACCAGCTGCTGGTGCCATGTGTTTATACCATCCCAATCCTTCTGTTAAATTCTCTGCCAGTTTAATTTGGTACCCTATTATTAGTATTGTTCATATGTACCCTACAGTTTAGTTGTACAAAATAACTATTTAAATAAGTACTTCTCCATGCAGTTCTATAATATACCTAATACATATGTTAAAGCTTCCACCCACTATAATGTAAAGCATAAGGTCCCAAAGGCGAGACCTAATGGCTATGCCAATGCTTGTTTAATTCATGCTCTGAGGTGGCATCTGTAGTTCAAGAAAAGGATTGCAAAGATTGCTTCAGTTTGTATTACTGGCACAGTTTGTTGTGATCTGCAGTGCCACATTCAGAACTGTGGAATCAACCTGTAACCTGTTTTGTTTTAGCCTCCTGCCCTTTTTTAAGTTCGAGTGTTAATCAACCAGTCCCTGTGGGTCTAACACCTATTAAAATAGCAGTTGTGGATATCTGTGGGTCCTACTATAAGATTGCAACACTCAAGTATCTTAGAAGCTGGTTCTGTCCTTCTAGCATTCCTGATGACCCCATAGACCCTTTATTCCCCCGATAATTTCAGGTCAGTCGTCAACAAACCGGTTGTCGCTTCTGCAAAGGCAGGGCCTGGTAGCAGTAATAGGATATCTCAAAAAAAGAGTGGGGGTCTAAGGGATATGGTTTAAAGACTCAAACAGTTTATAATCCCTAATTCAACCTATCATATATAAGAAAAACTGTGAGTCGAAAATAGTTTTATGACCTTAACGCTACCACTCAGTGAGTACTGATTCAAATCTAACTGCTGTCAAAAATGTCCAAAATGTCCCAGTGGGTATGTGTATGCATGAGAAAGATTCCCATCACCCACGACAAGTGGCTCGCTTCATCATTTGGGAACCCAGGAACTTCGCCAGAGAACCATCCTCTACCAGATGAACGTAGATACTGGTTCAATGTGTGTCCCAAATGTATCTATCGGTATATTGTCTGAATCGAGGGAGACCACAATAAAGATGATAAGGGGTGATGTATGCAGTGCACGTGATAAGGAAAGTGATGATTAAAATTGGTTAACAAGGCACAAAATTGTTTTTATTAGAGTGCTACCTTGATACCAAAATAAAATAAAACAGTGCTATGACAGTTTAAACAAATAACTGTGTTGGAAAAGGCTGGTCTACATGTTTCAGCTCTCGGATAGATTATATCCCAGCTTTCGTCAGGACCAGAAAGCTACTGCAAAGTTGTGGTGTATTTAATACAAATATCTCATAAATCATACAACCTGGACCTTGTTCCTGGTACAGGGAAAATACCTGTAAGAATAACAGCAGTGAGAATTTAAACAAGAAAACAAAGTGGTATAGCGTTACAATTTGGTCAAAAAAACCGCAAAGAGATTAAATCTATCAATTTTGCGAAAATACCAGTTAGTGTACTCAAACAACTGTACGGCCATCACATCAAGTGATAAAAATATTATGTTGTCACTTACCCGAATACTTCTGGGTATGCGCCTCACCTCACCTGGCAACTGCTCAGGTTAGGAGGCACCACTCTAGGGAATGATATAAGTGGAAAACATTGTGTCACCTGACCATGGTTCTTTAAATGTTGAACACTTAGTATACACAGCGCAAATTTAAAAACAAGGCGGCCTGGTAGGAGCATCACAGCCTGGTCCCCATTCGAGCCTTGCAGCAGAACAATGGACAATATTTTCCCTAGGCAGTCTAACACATGGCCAAACTCCCCTAACATGGCCACCACATGCTTGGGAAAAAATAAATGTGGATTTAAAAAAGAAAATCCGTGATTCAACCATTTTACTAGCGTTTTTATCTAAATTACAAGCATTTCAGTTGTGCCAAGCGTTTTATTATGTTTTTTATTTATGAAGGAGACAAGAATAAATAACCACCTAACCAATTACTCAAATCCCAGGCAGTTACAGTGCCACTTAAACCGCACTTAATAACATGAACGTTAAAAAAAAGTGCAGGCAAAGCAAAAAAGCTCCGTCAAGTTAATATAAAAATAAAATCAAAACCACACTTTCAACCAGGTTTGAAACTGAAGAGAATGGAACAATTTCTGTGCAGATGTGAACAATGTGAAAGTGTTCTCTGCAGTGAAGGTGCCAGTGGGTAAGATGGGCTGAGCCACTTCCAAATGTTGTCTGCTGTGATGGGCAAAGCCAAAACGTGGGTAACAATTTAACAGTCTGGTGATGAATCTCTCTGAACAAAAGCCCCTCTGTGAATGTATATTATGTTTGATTTTTGGGGAATAACAATAGGCTTTTGAGACAGAAGATGTCAGGCGAGATCTAAAACGTACCAGCCCTATCAGGAGCAAGAGAATAAAGGCAATAGAATGTTGTGTCAACGATGTGTCTTAATACCTAAGTTACTAGTGAAGACCTAATTCTTTCATTTTGACATTAATGCTTAAGCTTTGAAAATGTCCATTGAATTTTCTAGGAGGACAAAGGCCTCATCCATGGTAACGTGTGCTCCAAAAACATCTTGCTGGTTAGAGAAGAAGACAGGAAGGCTGGAACGCCTCCTTTCATCAAGCTGAGTGACCCGGGGATCAGTATTACCGTTCTGCCAAAAGAAAGTAAGCATCCAAGCCTTTGTTTTTTCCAATTCTGTTTAATCCCTGTTCGTTGTTAATGCTTTCCTGGCCGTTGGCACGTTACTCCAGTGCACTCTTGTCCCAGGGCGGATGTAAACCAGCCACAGGTAGGTAGGCCAATGCTGGTGGGTCAAAGAAATGGCAAATCATTCAAATGAACCATTTCTGTTTTCTTCTTCTTATGAGCGTAGCTATTTGTTGCGCCTACCATAAACTGAATCGCTTCTATGCGCTTGATTTTTGCAATCCAGGCACCAGGAGCATCGATAATGATTGGTGGAATGGAATTTCCTTTTTTCTTTTTTTTTACGAGTTTCCTCATAAAGGATGGATGGCTTCTAAAAAAATAAAGTAGAACACATCAACAGCTAAAATGCCAACACCAGCTGGCCCACAGTAACGTAGGGAGAAGCACGTACTTACCTTGTATCAGAGCAGGTAATTGAGAACTGTTGAGAGACGATGAAAAAAAGCTTTTGGGAACAGAGTGCGCCTGCACTGACTTGTGCACAGATATATAGACACAGTGGTTTGTTCCTTTTCCCCATTTCATTGCAAATGTGGCCACTTTGACAACATTTCCTGCTTTGCCTCTAGCTGTGCAGCCCTACTACCGCATGAGAAGACAGTAAGTGCTACCACAGGGCTACTCACAAATGCTCCTCTAAGTAACATAAATGACTCTCACAGAATGCCCTTTGCATTCTCCATATTTGTATATGTTTCGTTTCTATAATGTAATGCTGTGCTTCAGATTGACTTTTCTCCTGAAGCATTTCTCACCCAAGTTCTACCATGTGTCGCTGTGAAATGGTTGTCAGCATGTGGTGTTATGGTATTTCATGTGCATGGACGCCCACCCATCACTGGCACGGCTGTTTATCTAGGGGGATACGAAAACAGACTTCAGAGCATCCTCCTCAACGTGCATTCCGTGCACAAACATGCTGTAGAGATCTGGAACCTACTCAACTCCCTCTCGCCCGCCATTACCTTCTTCACGGAGACCTGGACCAATGCCTCCTCCACCCCGGACATCAACACCGCCATCCTCAGCGAATACAAGATCCAGAGGGAGGACCGCCGCAACCACCCAGGAGGGGGCCTGGCTATCGGCCTTCCATATCCGGACCAGCCCCAATGCCACACTCCGAAGGACCCTCGTCTACAGACAACCCGGTCCCTGGACACCCTTCGTCACCACCATCACCGACTTCATCGCACCCCACGCCATCGCCTCAAGGAACTACATACTCATTGGAGACCTTATCTTCCACCTCGACAACCCCAGCCACCCCCAGCTCCATCATCCTTCGTGACAACCTCGCCGACATCGGATTAAAACAACTCGTCACCACACCAACCCTCAGAGCAGCGCACACACTCGACCCCTTCTTTGCAGCAGGAAACCGCGTCCACTTCAGCCACACAACACAACCGCCATGGACCGACCACCACTGCGTGCACTTCACCGTCGACAAACCCACAGCACCCAAACCAGCCCCACGCCCATCACGAAGGAACTGGAGCAAGGTTACCGACAAGCATCTTAACTCCAACTTCCCCTGAGACAAACACACCTGGACATCCGACGCAAACACCGCAGCCAGAGGACTCAACTCTTGGATCTCCAACTGCACAGATGAGTTCACCCCACTACTCAACCCTGACAAACAGCGCCCCAGGAAAGCCGCCTGGTTCACCACTTTCCTCCAAGAAGCCAGGCGCACCTGTAGACGCCTGGAGAAGAACTGGAGAAACATCAAGACAACCGAAAACTACTCGAGCTACTAGTACGCCATGACAGACTACCACGACCAAATCAGAACCAACAAGAGGAACTTCATCCACAACAAAATTCTCGCTAACTCCGCCAACTCTAAAGAACTCGTCAGTATCATTCAGGAATTCACCAACCTAGGCAGCGACGCCACAGACATCACCGCGTCCGAAGACCTCTGTGACAAACTTGGAACCTACTTCCACCTCAAGATCAAAAACCTCTACGACAACTTCATCGACCACCCACCAGATGCCACAGCCGGCCACGTGCCCCCCAGAGACACCAGCCAGCCCACCATCTACAACTGGACACCGATCACGACCGAAGACACCGCCTCGACCATGAAAGGCATCCACTCAGGGGCTCCCTCGATCCCTGCCCCCCTCACATCTACCGCAGAGCTGTGGCCGCCATCGCGCCCGAACTACAATGCACCATTAACACCACCTTCAAAACAGGCACCTTCCCAGATGATTGGAAGCGTGCAGAAGTCAGGCCCCTGCTCAAGAAGCCCACAGCTGACCCCACCAACCTCAAGAACTACCGGGCCATCTCGCTCTTCCCCTTTGCAGCCAAAGTTCCAGAGAAAATAGTCAACAGGGAACTGTCACAATTCATCGAAGAGAACGCCTTCCTCGACCCGTCCCAATCCGGGTTCCGAAGCAACCACAGCACTGAGACCGCCCTACTCACCGCCACAGATGACATCCACACCCTCTTGGACCAAGGCCACTCCACAGCGCTCATCCTACTCGACCTATCAGCAGCCTTCGACACGGTCTCCCACTGCACACTAGTAGCCAAACTATGCAATGCTGGTTTACAAGGAACAGCCTTGGAATGGATCCGATCATTCCTCACCGGAAGAAACCAAAGGATCAGATTGCCACCCTCCTCTCCAATCCCACGAAAATCATCTGCGGAGTCCCACAGGGGTCATCACTGAGCCCGACCCTCTTCAACATCTACATGGCCCCCCTTCACAGCCATCGTCCGGCAACACGGCCTCAATATCATATCCTACCCTGACGACACCCAGCTCATCCTCTCCCTCACCAAGGACCCCATCAATGCCAAACTCAACTTCCAGAAAGGAATGCAAGACGTCGCAGTCTGCATGACCAACAACTGCCTGAAGCTTAACGCCGAGAAAAAAAAAAGTCCTCGGTCTCGGAACCACCCCTTCAGCATGGGACAACACCAGGTGGCCGACCGCCCTCGGAAGCCTACCCACCCCCTCAGACCACACTAAAAGCCTCGGTATCCTACTCGACTCATCACTCGCCATGAACCAGGTGAACGCCGTCAACTCCAGCTGCTTCAACACCCTCCGCATCCTCTGCAAGACCTTCAAATGGATCCCCCCCAGAGTCAAGGAAGATAGTCACCCACGCACTCATCACCAGCAGACTGGACTATGGAAACGCACTCTACGCCGGCATCAACAAGTCCCTGCTCCGCAAACTCCAGACAATACAGAACACTGCCGCCAGAATCGTCCTCGGCATACCCCGGCACGAACACATCAGCCAACACCTACGAAAACTCCACTGACTCCCCGTGGAGAAAAGAGTCCCCTTCAAAATCCTCACTCACGCCTACAAATGCCTACACAACCCCGGACCCAAATACCTCAACGACAGAATCAACTTTTACACACCCAAAATAAACCTCCGATCTACCAACCTACCACCGGCAAAAAACCAACGCATCGACAGAGCCAGAGCAGGCGAAAGATCCTTCTCTCATATTACAGTCAAGACCTGGAACGAACTACCGGCAGACATCAGACGTGCCCCCCCCCCCCCCGAACACCTTCAGGAAGACCCTCAAGACCTGGCTCTTCGGCTAAACAGATCTGCGGAACCCTCCCCCCTTCCCCCCTTCATCGCCTTGAGACCCTCATGGATGAGTAGCGTGCTTACAATTCCCCTGATTGATTGATTGAGCATGAGTACAAGGTAGGACACACTTGGAAATGCAACACAACTGAAACAAACATTTGGCATTTTATGAAAGCAGACCACTCTTGTCTCCATGCCACCACCTTGCAACAGCATTGTGTCCTAATGAAAGTAGACGTGACATTGGAAACTGCAGACCTGCAATTTAGGAAGTCAGATTTGATGTCCTAGGTCTCTAGTATCAGAGGAAGAGCTACTTCTACATTTTGTCAAATGGATCTCTGATTTTGTCTTAAGTGTCTGGTTCTGGAGATAGTGGTAATGGAATGAACTGTGGTACCTGCGGTAGCTGACTAATCCGGTTGGAATGATTCGGAGCTTTTAGAAGTGGTGTGTGCTGGTCCTCTCTGGAGTGGTTTTGCCAATCGAGCCTCGGTGGGGGTGGTCAGAAGGGCAACTTCTGAGATGAGTGTGTGAGTGAGGGAGATGAAGATTGTGCTTTGCGGTCTTTGCATTGTTTCCTGACATTGACGGAATGTTTCGCAGTTCATTTGGGGGCAGGAGAGATATGAATACTTTGGACAGAACAAGGGGGCTGTAGTGTAGTAGACAGCATGGGTTCATCCCTACAAGAGGGTCTTTGAACGTGGAGGTAGGTCTTGTCATGTGAAAGTCAGAATGTGTGATGTCGGAGTTTATCCTGTCAGAACCAGGAGTTTGGTTGACAGAAGGATCACGTGGCAGGGATGACTGTAAAAAGGGATGATGATAGTCACAGGAGTCATTGAAATTTGGAGGTGCAGTATGAAGGCTGATGATAGTAGTATGATAGTATTGTTGGCAGCATTTAGCTCTCTATTGTGGAGGGAGTACTTTCAATGTAGTTTGGGACCCTAGTAACTGAAGATTTTTAAAGTGCACGAATGCCGAGGTGTCTTGGCGCTGGAGGAATCAAAAAAGAGAGCAGAGGGCCGAGTCAGGGAAACGTTAGAAGCTGTAGGGAGGGGAAAAAGCCAGGTTTTGGCCTGTTTCCTGAACTGGGACCTAGATGGAATTAGTCAGATGCTAATAGAAAGTTCGTTCCACAGTCTGGGTGCCAAGAAGGAGATGTATCTGCCTCCCCATCTAGCTTTGTTCACTCTAGGAACAAAGGTCAGAGCTTTATTGGCTGATCTTGGACTTCGACAAGGGGCGTGCCATTGAAATAGTTTTTGGTAATCAGTAGGCCCATCCCCTTAAAGGGCTTTGTGGACCAAGCAGAGTGCCTTGAACTCTGTTGTCTGTTTAACGGGGAGCCAATGAAGTGTTCTAATGGCACCGGATATATGACCAAAGTTAGGAATATTTAACAGAGTGCGCGCCTCTGCATTCTGTAAGGATTTAAGTTTCGAGAGCTGGGGTTTGTCAGTGCCTAGGTACAGGGCGTTACAATAGTCAATGCGGGAGAGAACAAGGGCCACAACAACTGTTTTCCACAGGTCCGTAGGTAAGAACGGCAGGATTTTACGCAGCACCTTTAGAAGAAAATAGCAATCAGATGTAAGCTGGTTAATCTGAGCTGAGAAGTTAAGCTTGGTGTCATACAGGAAACCGAGGTTTCTCACTTTGTAGGTTGGGGTCGGACAGGGTCCTGCCGATGCTGGCCACCAAGATGGGGACCAGATAGGGGGGCCATTCCCAAATTCCATGACCTCGGTCTTGTTGGTATTCAATTTGAGGTAATTCCTATGCATCCATTTCATGATGTGGCTTAAACAGCTATGGAATTTGTCTGCTACCGAGTTGGTCATCGTTGAAAAGGAGAGAATAATTTGGGAATCGTCCGTGTACGATACAAGTGAGAAGCCATGGTTCTCAATGAGCTTGGCTAACGGAGTGACATATATGTTGAACAAAGTAGGAGGAAGGGCGGACCCTTGTGGGACTCCCCCCAGGAAGGGTAAAATTTGCTGATTCTAGGGTGTCCCAGCACATCCTCTATTCTCTAGCTGAGAGAAAGGAAGTAAGAAGGGTGGGCATGGACTCCCCAATTCCCACTGCCTTTAGCCGACGCGCGAGTACGGCATAGTTTACCATATCGAACATGGCTGATAGATCAAGTAGGATTAGTATGGCCCTGCCCCCCCCCCCCCCCCCTTGTCGATTTGCTGGTGAATTTCTTCAGTAGCCATAACTAAGGCAGACTCTGTGAAGTAACTGGAGCGAAAGCCATGTTGTGTTGGATGGAGAACATTGTTGGTATCTAAGCATAATTAGATGGGCCTGCATAGTCTTAGATCTACAGTTGCCATCCCTTGATGTAAAAACCAAAGTCCTCACAGAAGTGTTATAACCCTGACAATCCTCATCTGAACCCCTGCTATCATTCAAGTAGGCTGACACCCTCATGGGTACTTGGATCAAACCCTGCTCTTACCCACCCATAAGTAGACAGGTAGCATGTTGGTAAAGACCTGCTCTTCATGACCCTGCGTTTAGTACGCAGTACCTAGCCCTGCGAGCCTGGTACAGGTCGCCACCAGCAGGGTTAATCTTAATTCATTTTCCACTACCCCCAGGCAGAGTATCGAAAAGTATTGAAGCATTTGTAAAGAGGACTTTTACTGCCACCACCCTTGTCCTTCGATCAGTTAACACCAGCTGTTTGCTGGGAAGGTACTCTCATGCATTGTCATTCAGAACAGTAGCAGAGATATTACCTGCAATTTAACACACACCATTCAAGATGACCAGGATGCGACCAAGTATGTCACCTGGTATGCAATAGGCTAATTAGGCAGATAGGTTGGCACTAACGTTGTGCTCCGGCGCCAGGCGTGCATGAGATCCATGGGCTTCTTGGATGATGCTCAGACATCAATCATGTATATTTGATAGGCCTTGCCTCTTTGGCTAGAAGGCTGATTTTGTTTTTGAGTGCTTTAAAAAGAGTAGAGCTACTGCGTGTTCCCTCAGTCCTTCTACACCTGCAAGGCAGTATCCACAACAATTTCACTCCTTTCGAGGTATCACAAGGGGTTTCACCTTCAGACAGCGTCAAGGCCCACCGTTCCCATAAAGTCTTTCCGGGGTCAGGGTAGGGGATTCTGCATAGACCATCCAGCTCAGCATGGGCAGTAAACTTCACAGTTCCTGACCAGTTCAGCACCAGCCTCCAGGTAGCCTTCTTTAGTTTGCCCCTAGTGGCACACAACCACACCGTGGAACGCAGGATCACTCATGGGGGACAAGCTATAACATCTGACAGGTGGGTCTTGCAGATAGTACAATGTGGTTATGCCCTCCCATTCCTTTCTGAGCGTCTTTCATCTACATCAAACTGGCTTTCAGAGCACCATTTGTCCATTTTCCTGCCAGAAATGTAGACTCTTGTGTAAAAACGGAGTTCTTTTGGAGAACGGCTCCCATACTCAGAGATTGGAACGGAGTGCAATCCAGTTATTTCCTAGTGCAGAAAAAGAGTGGAGGCCTTCACCCTTTTAAATCTTCAACTCTTCAATTTCTCCCTGTGGAAAGACCAATTCAAGAATCTCACACTGGCCCAGGTTCAATCTGATCAAGGGAAGTAGAGAGGGGCCCCACAATCCAAGGCGACAGGGCACCGTACTAGACTATTAAGTCAAACAGATCTCCCCTTTGGGTTCAATACAATAAATACAACAAGTACAACAGGAGGAGCTGATCAGTGAGGAGCATGCATCATCCTATGCTCAACCGATCACCTTTTGGATAGGGGTCATTAAACTGAATAAATCAGAGCTTTTTGAAATTTGTAGACTGGTTTGCTTCAGTTTAACCCACTGGGCAGAAAACGTTTTTCAGGCCCTTTTTTTGAGGGATGCAGTTTGGGGAGAGGACGGGACAGATAGGGGTTTCTGGTGGTGGTTAAGGTCCTTTGACACTTATGTCCTGAGTAACTTTCAACTATGTCTTTGCAAACTGGGTGAAAGTACAACTCTTACCACACTTGACCATCAGGGCAGCGAGGCAGAGCAGTCACAAGCGGCTGGGGGAGGTAGTGTGGGGATAAGAGCCCAGAACTCAACAGCCAACCAACAGGCACAATAAGGTATTGTCCAGTCAGTGCTTATCCTTATGTAAGAGAAAGTACTTTAATCACACAGCACAACTAAACACTACCCAGGTCAATAGCAATACAATATAGGGTTGTAATCTAGGTCGCGTTCATCCGTGAGGCACCGCACTCCCTTACACATACTCTCTTCCTGCTCTGGTGAGGATGCTATGGGTACAGTCCCCAGCACTCTATAGAAGTATAAGCATTTATTAAGCACAGGTGCAGAAGAGTCAATTATGCAAGAAATGAGATCGGAGAGAACGAATGAGAGATAATGTGTGCATGGAAAGCGAAACTGCGTGAGGAGACAAGCGGAGTGGGGCTGGTCTGAGCATTTTTGTCAGCGCTGCTTTTGGATCCTCAGTCTTACCTTGCAATGTGGTTCACACTCCCAACCTCGCAGAAGCAGCTTTACTGTGGGGACTGCGGCAACAGCCTTGCATTGGGATAGAGATTCGTAATGATGCATTTATGTAGTGCAATACTGCCGCCTCATATTGGTGTATCATGGCGCTGTACCAAATAGTATTTGTGAGCAAGTAGGACAAAGTGGATTTCTGGGTGGAAATGTCAGCCATGCACACAGATGGAAATAGCAGTTTTTTAGGCCTTTCTGAACTTGAGAAGATTCTGTTCCGGATGGCTGGATGAAGTTGGTGGAACAGACCTGGTGGCACCACTCTTCTTCAGCAGCAGTAGCCTGACTGCCCAGTTGCAGATAGGTCCTCAGTTTTGGCAAGTGCAGCCTCCAAGGCCGATCAGGGCTTCCCACTTTGGAGGTGATACAGCTTCATTTACTGACATCAGAAGCGTCAGCACCAGTGTCTCAAGCCTATGGTAGATATGGTGATATTTGGCCGTAAAACGTCTTAGTGCAGCTCACTAGGGAACCACTCAGAGAAGAGACAGAGGAAACACTTCACAGCACAGGCCACTCCTTGCTTTGCATTCTGTGATTGTCCTCTTTTTCAGAGTGGTCCTTGTGCTAGGACCATGCTGAGCCTATCCTACTAAGCAGTGCCCTGCAGGAGTAGACACGCTCTTTCCCTGTCTCAGAGAGCAGGATTCTCTGCACTTCAAGCAAGCCCTGAACTCCTCCACCAAATGTGCCGACCTCAGGTGATGTCCCATCACCTCTGGTAGACTGTCAGTCAGGTAGATACCGGCCGCTCTTTGAGTACTTTGCGCTCCCTTCATTGTTTAAGATCTTACAACTCCAACAAATCAAGGTGATTTGGATCACACATTTATTCACATTTTCCAGACCAGAGATGTGTTTCCACTGTTTAAGGTTTCAGGACCGTTTTTTGTTGGTTCCAATTCAAATTTCATTTCTGCCTGCTTCTCAGATAGATCTTTTGTGCAAGGTGATGGCTCTCCCAGCATGGAGCAATGAGTCTGGCTCTGAACAAGAGTATTCAAAACAAGGGCACAATGAAGTGTGAGATCACTGCATCTGGCTGTCTTCTGCCCTGAAGCTGTAATCGCGATAGACAAATGGGCAAGCTCTCCCTCAAAACATCTTCACCTTGCACAGAAGGAACTGCAGTCACACCTACCATCTACCAAATGCCAGTGCTCAGGAAGAACTCATCAGTAGGATTTTGCAAAAAAAATCCTCATTGAATCTCTAAAGATCGGAATGACTCCATCTTCACGTCACTTCAGTTTCTGGGTCTCTATATTCCGGCCGGACAAATACAAGCAATACACTTTCAGTGTTTGAAGTAGGCTGTCCTCATCTTCCATCTTGTGCCCTGCTAAACCGGTGGCACCCAAAATGGATCCCATTGATCCCAGTACTCAGACCGACACAACCCACATAGTCCTACTACTATACATGTACTACACACTCATTGCACATTCAAGCACTCAACATGCTCACAGGATGCCAGCACAAGATGCCGTGTTCCACATAACAGAGGACCTATACGCGCAAATGGCTAATAGGCTATGCTTTTCTTGTCTCAGAATAAAAAGGTCTGGTCAGTACCACTGATTCACGGTACACTGCCACCACCATTATAAGTGATGAACCCTAGGAACAGACAGTAGTCCAGGGCCCACTATAAGGGCACGCGTGTTGCTTCCCTCCAGGTCACAGACCAGGTTCTGGACCTTCAATTGCCAAGGACAGGCCTAAGCTTCTGCACACACTAGATAAGTCTGGCTCCGGTAAAAGTAAAAGTCAGGATACGAGTTTCATATCCAGCTAGGTGCGTGCCCGTTCACCCTTCAAGTAGCATTCCTGACCCAACAACCTAGTAACAGCTATGTATGTGCAAAGCTGAGGATTGTTTAAGTGGTGCCCCAGCCCAGCCACACGGAGCCATTTCATCACCCTGGATGTACCCAGTGTTGCATAGCACCACGTGCCCCACAAATGCACATTATTATCCATTGTTTTCTGATGATGCATAGGGCGATTGTTGACCTGTATCTATGAATGTTGGCTAGTGTACAATTGAGTGGTTTGCATCGGTTACTCACATGAGTGCTTGTCTATATACTAGCCGATGTACAGAGGCCATGGGTGCGTCGATAAACGCCGATGTATTGTTGTGCTTAATGAACGTAGCTAGCGTTGGGCCCAACTTGCCGGTCCGCACTGATGGCCTCTTAAGCGCATGACCCAGGTTATTGCTGATTTCACAAACTTACATTCACACCAATAGAACTGACTATAATTGCAATGTTGAAGTTTCCCAGTCCCTGCTTTGTTTGATCATGCATCTTTCAGTTGGTTCAGTGAGGATTCTGATGACTAGATTAGCCATACTAATACCTACTGCACTGATTACAAAACAGCGTCAAGCACTGTGGGCACTTTGGTCTTCTAAAGTCCGATTTTTGTTTATTTTAAGTTCTATTAGAGAGGATTCCGTGGGTCCCGCCTGAATGCATTGAAAGTGCTAAACACCTGACCCTGGCAACTGATAAATGGAGCTTTGGCACCACCTTGTGGGAGATCTGCAGTGGGGGAGACAAGCCGCTGCATGCACTGGATTCTCAGAGGGTAAGTAATGATGAACATGTTTTTGGATTTAACTTCATTTTTGCCTCGCTTTGTAGTGTGAATTTCAGAATGATTTGCTCTCAGGTCTCCGGTACTTGTATTTTTAACCATGTATTTTCGTTTCGCAACAGAAATTACAGTTTTACGAAGACCGGCATCAGCTTCCGGCTCCAAAATGGATAGAACTGGCGAATCTAATAAACAGCTGCATGGATTACGAGCCGGACTACCGGCCCTCCTTTAGAGCTGTAATACGTGATCTCAACAGTTTGTTCACACCAGGTGAGGCGCTAGAGTTAATCCGCACAGCTGCACGATTCTGATTGAAGTTTGTATTAATTTATTGATATAAAAACAACCATTTAGTCCATTTCATTCACTTTAAGTAGGTCTAGTTCTCCTCAGAGGAGAAATTAGAAATATGAGAACAACGTCATCAGTGAGCGGGCCTTCTCGCGTTAGGTCCCGAGCTCGACCCTGGGCACTCGGCTTTCCTCGGTTCACACCGACTGCAAGATCTTGGCTTCATGTTAGGGCAGAGTTCTTCAAACTTTGTTGCGCTGAGCCCCCCTAAGCTAAATATTTTGAAGTCAGGCCCCCCTCCAAAACTTTATGGCAAAATGACGGGAAAAGCTGGAGGAGCAGGACTAAGCAGAGGTTTGAGCATGTGACACCCTTTCAGGGGTTCTTTTTCTGCATCTCATAACCCACAGTAACGTGAAACTTATAAAAGAGTAAATGCTTGAAACAAAAACAGAAATTGACCAACAAACACTACTCCCCATAGCTGGGGGAGTTGTGAGCCCCTCACACTCCTGGTCCCCAGTACAACACCAAATGCTTCACTAATGATATCTGCATTCCTTAGTAGCAGGCGGTCACATGTTCCTCTTTCCCCCCTTTCCCCACTGTGCCTGGCCATCACTCCAGTCTTGACACAGGCTCTCTATACATTTCAGAAAAAATAGCTCCCACACGGTGTCCCTTCTGCAGCAAGGGTTCCCTATGCACTAATGCTAGCAAGGAATATGAGCCCTGGTGTCTCTTTTGCAAAGACACCCATGTGCTACCCATGAAACGGACCCTTGATGCAAAGTAATTCAAGGCAGCATGCAGTAAGAATTCTGTTACTTTGGGAAACTATCCAATGCAAATCCTGACTTGCTTTGGATAGTAAATCCCAAGAAAACACTTTGCATCAGGTTTGCATCCCAAAAGTAACGCAAACCTGTTGCAAAGCATTAGTAAATAGTGTCCCTACAGTGGCGCTGCGCAGCCTTGTATTACATTTGGGTACAATCCAGTGCAAAATGTGATTTGCACTGGATTGTTAATACCAATACACTTTGCGTTAGGTTTGTTTAAAAAAAGTAACACAGACTTTACGCAAAGTCTTTGTAAATCTGAGCCTAAATCATTGCTGCAGCCTGTCTCAAGCTGTGTGTAGTAACATTTTAAAATAATGACACTCGCAGTGCTTCCTGCCAAAAACAGGGACCTTGTAGCATCATAAAACAAAATCACTATTCCCCACTGCACCAAGCAGGATTTAATTCTGACTCTCACACACACAGACATCTGCAGCAATTGCATTAACCAACTGAGATTTCATCCTTTATGAGTGCCTTTCCCACTAATTAATTTGTGTGTGTATTATTCTAATATGCAGTTAACGTAAAGTTGAAAAAAAAAACAGCTACTGAATATTTTTTGGTTCTTTGTAGGCCTGTAATTGACCCTGGCAACACACTGACTGACCTCTGCCCATGCCAATTAAAATCACAGTTCCCATGCTTTTTTTTATAGCCCTTTGGCTGCGTGTAAATGAAGATAGCCTTGAAACGGGACAAATAAATGAATACGTTCGCGCTTCGAAGCCATCTTCATTTACACTTCTTTTCTGAGATATTTGTGCCCCCTGAGAATGCCGCCACGGATCCCCAGGGGGGCGCGCCCCACAGTTTGAAGACGTCTGTGTTAGGATGACCAGAATTTTAAAGCCAAAAACCGGGACATTTCCCAGAAATAGAAGAAGGACCCGAGCGTACATTATGACAGTGTTCCTTAGCAGAGAATTACAGAAGAGGAAGCAAGAACATAAATAAAATACAATTTGTAAAGCCAGTATCTGGCCTGTTTATTAAATTACTTTCTAATTACAGCTGCTAACTATCTCTGCTTTGCAAAACATAAAAAGATACCTCTCACCGTTTTCAGTCGACCCACTCTAAAAATCAGGGCATGAGCTAAATTTCCTGACATCTACCGGGACAGTTGGTGAAAATCCGGGCCTGTCCAGGCAAAGTCGGAACGCCTGGTCACCCTACTTTAGGGTGGCCAACTGGCATCGGCGCAAATTCAAGATGGTGGGTGTAAAAATTCAGGACAAAGGATCAAAATTCAGGACAGGAGGTCAAAATTCAGGACAAACATTCAGGGCAAAAGGTATGCTTTACAGACACATCAGTGGATGTCATGCAATAGTATATAAATAAATAGGCAAAGAACATAAGTACAAGTCACTTTCTCCTGCCCGGTCACCTTGCACGGTCACTTCTCCTGCCCCATCACCGCTCCTTTCCTCTCATTTCCCCTGCCCCTTCATTGCTCCTGCCCGTTCACTTCTCCTGCCCCGCTCACTGCTCCTGTCCTTTCACTACTCCTGCTTAATCACCTCTCTTGCCCCGTTACTTCTCCTGTCCCATCACCTCTCCTGTCGCCTCACATGCCCCGTCACCTCTCCTGCCCTGTCCCCTCTCCTGCCGCGTCCCCTCTCCTGCCCCGTCACCACTCCTGCCCCATCACCTCTCCTGCCCCATCACCTCTCCTGCCCAGTCACCTCTCCTTTCCCCATCACCTCTCCTTTCCCCATCACCTCTCATTTCCCCATCACCTCTCATTTCCCCATCACTTCTCCTTTCCCCATTCACCTCTCCTGCCCCCTTCACCTCTCCTGCCCCCTTCACCTCTCGTGTACCCTCGCCTCAAACACGGACTGCTCCAATTACCACGGGCCGGTAGCTCTGACCAGTTGTTTGCAGATGGTCTGAAGTGACCGTGTCTGCTCTCAGGTTCACACTGAAGCCCTCTGAGCAGATATGCAAGTTATTGCATTGAGTCCAGTTGGCCTGCACCAGAGTCCAATGGGACTCGCTGCTCAGAACGAGGCTGCCTCTGCTTGTCATGCTCTCTTTTCATGCGAACCAGTGCTTTAAATGGGCCCGTAAGTGAGTACCAGCACTTTTATTATTTTGAGCGGGACAGTACTGACACTTCTCACGAGAGATGTAATACCTTTAATTGGAGAGTGCTGGCACTTCTCGGAAACATGCAAGTACTCTGGTACAGAATACCTGCACTATTTTTCCATTTCAAGCACTGTCGCGAACCCGTATTCTTGCTCCCTTTATCTGGAGGAACTGATGATAAAGTAGCATCTAGTATCTTGCTACCATTGGAAACAATCTGACAATGCACAGGGGATTTTTCACAAGGGGAGGCTTCTTGTTCTGGAGACTTGAATGCCTTGTATTTCTTTTTTTGTAGCGTTAGTAGTGGTCACTGTGAGGAGCTCCGCTCAGCTGTATGCTAAAGGTTTTGCTGATGTCTTGGTTGTAAAAAAAAAGGTTGACATCTGGACTGCAGGCACAAAAGAGTCGATATTCGTCTTCTTAGCCCCTTTGTAACCTCAAGAAAGGTTACAATGGGCAGTAAACACATAGATTCCATTTATAAAAAGTGGTCATAAATTGTGCACAACCTTTTTGCAAATGAAATCAGATTTTGCCAACGGACCTATCCTATGTACTATTAGGTCGTGTTTTCAGGGTGTTGCAGAATGGCCTGCCTAATTAGTATCATTAGACAGGCTGCAGTTTGCAAACCCCTGTGACTGGATGCAATCACTGGGACAATGGCCTGCAAGGGACAGCAGACCACCATTCCTGTGACTGCATTTCATAACAGATTTCCTTTTTTCCCCTCTTTTATTTAAAGCAGCCATTTTTCCTTAAAATAACTGGTGTGGCTTAAAAAATGATTTTTATTTTGGAAAACTTCAAGGAAAGTAGACAGTGGTCCCCTGGACCACGTCCTGCGCCCCCTGAATCCCAAAGGGAGGCATTACGCTTGCAAATCAGTTACCACCTCCTTCTAGGACAGGGTTACTTTTCAATGGTTTGCACCGGAATTGTGGTTAAAAAAAACATTGAAACAAACTATACAGAATTGCAATTTGGAAGGAAAACCTCTTTCGTTCCAATTCCAAATTGCAATTTGTCATGTGTCAGAAAATCTTTTGTCAGTGGAATAAAGTTTTGACAGGTTTCATTAGGGACTAAAGTCTCCCCCAAGTCTGTACAGTGCTGCCCATATCTTAATCTGGTGTTACATTACTATGGTGCATCCTCAAACTTGACCTGCGCACACTCTGCATCTCTGAGTAGATTTTTTTTTTGTATGAGACTGTTCTGTTAAGTTTTTACTTGTAAGAAGACTCTCTTTATTGTTCAATTAATTAAAATTGTTACAATCGGCTGCATTTTCATATGTAGCGTGAAAGAGAAGAGGAGGGTAAAAAAAGGATAAAAAAATACAGTTCAAAAATGCATAATCATCATGCAGATTCCACCTAAAATGTCTGGATTCGTGAAGGTTTATAAAATCGTTAAAACAGCGGCCCAGGCTGGGTCTGAAATGCTAGTGCATTGAATTAGCAGCTACGTCTCTAGTTCCTTTCTAAATTGGACAGGCCCTTTAACGTGATGGATTAGTGTTCGTTTTAATGCACACCTTTAATTTTTCCAACCTTCGATTAGTAGTGTCAATGGAAAAAGCCGACGTTTATAGATATTAACCTCAGTTCTATGGATTTGGATGATCTGACGTGCACGATTGATCTTCTTAACTTGGTTGATTGTATTTCCTTCTTCGCTGTGTAAGCCGTTGAGTCGCTTTGGTTCTGGCTAGATGGGCAGATAATTGCTGGTGGATGTTTTGGTTGTATTTGTGAGGGCGATCTGGATTGCATCTGGGAATTTCCCTAATCTGGCTGCTATTTGTACTGTTTTTACAGAAAAACACAGGTCTGAGACTTCTCTGCAATGTCTAAGACCATGGGTCCTGCAAATGGGGACTACCAGATGATGTCACTCACTGGCCAACTTTGGACAGCAACACAATAGGTGAAGCCAGGATTCGTGTTGGTAGCTACATAGTCGTCAAGCGATTAAGTTGTCCTGCTGGGCCCAAGATGGATTGAAGTCCGCGTCTGCTAGTGCAAGAAGCCTCATATACAACATTTTCTTCCAAGTTTGACCTGTTAAGCCTTGCTCGAAATAAGGCTGAGGTTTGCCCAAGATATAGGATGCGTCCAGTCTAGAGACGTTGGGTTGGCAGCGTAGGCTTTCCAGATCTCTTTCAATTAAATTTTCTTAACCTGTGCGTTCACTGACTTTTTCCAGGTGCTGAGCGGGATATCATAGTTTTGCAGGTTTTGAACTTCTATTTCAAGTAGGTTTAGGGCCTCTGTCAACTGGGCCTGCCATGGGGAGCCAGCCACTTAAAAAATTGTTTTGATTTGGACTTTAAATGAAAGTGCTGGGGGGGGCACGCAAGGCGCCGATGTAGTATTTAATTATGTCCCCTGAACATATGATGTCCGGGCAGGCATGTCCCAGCTCCAATCTGACTTTGGATCTCCAAGCCTGTCGAGGGAGTGATAGAACCTTTTTATAGATTGAAATATGGAAATGCATAAGAAACCTGTTGAATGCGCCGGAGAATGCGAGGCGACCGTAGTTGATAGAGGGAACGAGTTTGGCACTCGGCACTTTCAGAATGGGATCTGCGGTGGGACTGTGTAGCAGCTGATTTAGGCGCTTTAAGCTATAAATCATGCCCGCCCCCTTACTTCTTAGATGTATTAAGTGTTGAGATTTTTCTTCTTGGGATTGCGGGACCACTATGTGAGGCAGCTCTTGTGGCCAAGGCACTGAGATCGGATGCAGTAGTGGAAGGGCCATCGGTGGTGGACTATGTTTGAGGCGGCTTAGGGGCAGTTTTAGTATTCTACTCTTCATGGGGCTCAGGCTTAGTATCTGTGCTCACTTATGGAGATCACTAGTTCGCTGATAGCAGAGTACCAATCGTTCTTTCCCTTTTCTGAGCATTTTTCAACATCAGTGAATTTGATGCTGAGGCTGATCTTAAGGTCCTGCAGTTGCTTCACAATGGGGAGTGACTCTTCGACAGTGACTCTTTTGACCTCAAGGGTGACCTTGATAATGAAAGAAGGTGTAATGGTGAGGAGGGTGCAGTAAAGCTGTAAGAGTCAAATGTTTCAATGTCCCATGAGGACTTTGGAAATAGTGGTGATGGTGCCATTTGCCTGAGTGCCATTTGCCTGACTGCTCGGTTTCATAGTGCATCATGCACATGCCGGGGTTAAGAAATATCCTCTCCTTTCCCTTTTTCTTGTTGGACCCCGATTCAGAAAAATCTTTCTTTTCCCGGTAAGGCCAAGCTAAGCCCTCAGGCAAGATCCTTCTTTGTCTTTCAGCCTCCTCTGTGCATCTCTTGACATGTCGCACTCATCAGTAACTTAGGAGGCTAGAAGGCAATCCTTGCAGACTGTATTTTTATCTTTCTTATGCTTCATTCCACCACAGGAGAGGCACTGATAAACAAAAGAGCAGACATAGCAGCTGAAGGCAGCTCAACTAAGAAAAGTAATGCTCTAGTTTAAAAGAAAAAGAGTCAAGCATGTACTTGATGAGTTTATTCCTCAAATGAAGCCAAACTCTCTTCAAAAAAGTAAATAAAATATAAAAATCAAACATGTTGGGAGAGAAGAAACACGTAACTGAGCATTCTGGGACAGTGGAGCTGAAATTTTCTTGAAGGGGAGTGCCAACGTCTATGTTTTTTTTGGGGCTGCATCAAAGAGGCCCTTTCAGTTAATTACATTATCTAGTATTTAAAAACATTGCCTACCTTTATGCATGCTTTTTTATGGCATAATTATGAAAGTCCTTGGAGATTTTCAAAATTTGCTCTGAATCCCACACATAGGCTAAGATATTGGTTATAAATTCAGATTAGGCAATTTATGACAGCAAACTATGGGCTGTTAGTTTATAACATTTACTTGTTAGTTTATAACATTTACTTATGTAGTCTTTAGAAGAATAAAACCTATGTTTCCTAGATATAGATGTTATATTGTCAATCCTACCTCTCTTCTGTTTTCCTCCCCCTAACAGTATGTTAGTGCTCCTGTTCCAGCCTCAGTGAAAATCCCACTTGACTGGGATAAGACTTGACTATGATACTGAGCAGCCACATACAAAAAGAGTTATTCGTTTTCAGTCTAAAAACAGGTCCTAATTCGGGTCCAGTGTCAGAAAAGCAGAAGCTGAGAAAGTAGGGGGTCTCCTATAATCTGCAAATGTCCCCTAAAAGAGCAATGCTATTCTCTTGAAAGTGACATCATGTGCAGGGCCAGATTAAGTTGGAGGATGATAAAGTTGAGTACGACTGAACATGGCTGCATAGGAGTGTGCTGCTGTAAGAGTGGCGCATGATGATGCAAATGCATCATGTCAGCGCTGCGACCAGACTGTCAAACAGAAGGAACAGCACTGGAAGAAATATCTATTCACATATGACAGCTGTGCCTTGCACACTTACTGTGCGTCACTTCTACTTCATAACAAGACTGAAGAAAACTTTACCCATCTCTCCACCAGGTAAACGTGATCAGTCTTTCTTGGATCAGCACCTACTTGAGGGAGAAGTTTGTGGAACAGTGCTTCTAATTTTGTGAGCTAGAGAACAATGTCTGACCAACCCTCGCCTCCTAATCCATATGCTTCTAAAAAGCCTTTCTTGGAATGGTATTCAACAAAAGGAAATTACATCTCAAAGGAGTGGAGATCTAATTGAACAGGCCTCCTGTCCCCATAGAGTGCCTGAAATTGTGAAACAACATTCTGATCTGTAATTCTGGCATGAAACATATCACATTTCTGAAAAGGCTGTAAAACTTCATCTGCTGATTTAGAAAAAATGTATGCACTTAATAAAACGCAATCTTCCATTTTGGAAAATATTTTTAAAAAAAATGTAATTGTGCTTAAACATTCTAGAAATGCATCCAAAATACTATGGATTTTTTTTTCATACGTAGTTCATAAAATACCGTTTCCACATATTGTCCGTTGGTGTAGTCTGTGGTCTAGACCTTGTTTATGTGGTGGCAGGATATTCTTTGGGCCCTTAACATATAAGGACTATTCACAAAGGTAGATTTACTCAGAGTACATTTACTCTTACACTTTTGTGTAACTTTGTTATTTGAATATTTACCATTTAAGAGGGTAAAGTTACTCAGAAGTGTAGATTTACATGTCTCAACCCCCAGAAATAGTAAGTGACATCACTAAACTCGTCATATAAACTGTAAAGTTACTTCGAGTAATGACCTGACAACCTTTTTTGGTATTCTGCACACATGGTGGAAACTCGGCAATAAGGGTGGATATCTCCGTATGGTAAAACATGGAGAAAAGTTTTAAAGTTATTTGAAGTTTAAAAAAATGTATAAAGATACATTTGTTAAATATTGATGTTAATTGTATATATTTCAAATGTGGAACAATATTAAAAATGTTACAGCATTGACTTTTAAATAAAAACATAATTATTTAGAATATATTAAATAAAAATAAAAATATTTGGCGGAAGCTTCAATTAAGGGATACAATTGCCATATAAAGTGAAAAGAAGACCTTGTTATGTTTTAAAATCATTAAAAGTGATGTGTAGAATTAAGGTAATTTATTTTTAATATAAATAAATATTACATAATTTTATTAAATAAAGGTAATTGAAATATTTAAATAAGTGTTTTATTTATAAAAACTAATTTAACATTACATTAAAAATTTTTTTTATTTTAAATAGTTTCAATAATTTATTTTAACATTACTTCTGATGGTGTTTTATTTTAAGTCCCTACTGCCGGTATTTTCTCTGGCAGTTTGTTGCAGTACCAGTGGTTGGCCAGCTCTGATGTGGCGTACTTTTTGGGTGGTTTTGGGTCCGTTTTGGCTATACTAACTACAAGGGCAGTTTATGAATAGCATTGGCTTACTCTTATGGGAGAGTGCATGTTCCCCCTAAACTCCTTCCTAACCCTCACTAAACCCCTCCTTACTTCTCCCGTAACCTCTCCCCTTTAGTAGTAAGTATTCTCTATTTTCCAACCGCTCATACCTACATTTACTACTAAAATATATACTTACGTGTGTGGGGATCTCAGCAGTTGGTTCGAAGAACTCTGCACAGAAAAGATAGAAGAGGCAGCCTGCATAGCCCTCCATACATAGGATTGTGAGTAGCATTTTGTAGTACATTATAAGTACTATTTTAGTACTACTAATGTACTGCAAAATGCAGTTTGTGACTAGGCCCTGTAGGTTGGTAAACAGTGGTTTAAATATGGGCTACTCTGTTAAAAGGTATTTTCTTATTATTGCATCACTGTTCCTTCTTCTTAGATTATGAATTGCTCACAGAAAGTGATATGTTACCAAACAGAGCAGAGGTCTTGGGATTTTCTGGTGCCTTCGAAGACAGGGACCCTACACAGTTTGAGGAAAGACATCTAAAGTTCCTGCAGCAGCTTGGCAAGGTACTGTATCATTTGATTCATAAATGCTTATATTTGTTAAGTGCAAAAGGGTATTAGTGAAGCTTTTAGAAAAACACTGGAGCAATGTGTGGCATATATGGGTAAAAGAAAAGACTTACTTTGTGTGGATGTTAGAACAATAATTGTAATTCCTTTAACACAAATTGAATGGACTGCATGTTCTTTAATACTGTGTAATCATTCACCTCCAAGGAGAGCCCAATTATTTCCCCAAGCCCACAAAGGGACCTTGATGAAAACCGTTATTGTGCAACACCACTTTCTTCCTTTTTCCAGGATGCCATCCAACCTGATGGCTGTTTGAGACTAAAACCTTAATCGCTCCTGAGGTGATCCAAGTACATTTGGGGACACTAATCCGTTTTGCCACTGAGGAAGGCAAGATTTGATAAGGAGCTGTTTGGGCATGAGACAAAAGTAAAATATTTCTCAAGACGGAACAATCTCACATCCAAATATTTTTTGCAAAACTAGTGTGATACACTTTAATAAAATCTTCAGAGCAATTTACAATGCACACACAAACTTGATGGTGGTATTCCAAAATTGTTGATGATGCTGTAAAGCTTAATCAGTTTAAATACCAAATATATAAATGCTTAAGTTGTATGGGGAATTCCTTCTGTATGGTAAACTGGCATGTTACTCTGCCCTGCGTGCACTAATGTGTGGATATGGTGCAGTAACTTTTTATCTTCGCATCACAGTAATCTAAGCATGTACACATATGTCTAGGGCTGTCCCTGACTTTAGAAGGTCATGGACTTGTTGTGTGATCTGGAGCGGCATATCAGGCATGCTCTCATTTGTGAGAGAGGACTACTGTCCCTGTCATGGGCTAGTGTATAGAGTGTTGGTTGTAGTATTTCGTGTTTTAAGGATCAATAGTGTGAAGAGTCCTTTGTATATGGGTCACTGAGATGAAGGCCTACCGGCCCACCCATGTAAAGTCCTGCTTCTATGCTTTCCCATTCCTTTGCACTAACATTCCAAGTATGTGTTAAGCATGTTGGCGTGTGTGTCCAGTGTGGCACATACATGCTGTATGTGGGAGTGAGCCAGAGTAATGTAAGCCAGTGGAATCCATTTTAGATGCCCTCTGGCTTTACACAAGATGGAGGATAAGGTATGTGCTCAGAGACTATTTTAACTGAGGTGCTGCAACCTAACTCAGCAACATAAGAGCCTCATGTGCCCTTTATTAATGCCCTACTGTTGCAAACTAAAGTAGTGTGGGACAAGCCCACACTACTCCCAATGTTAACTGGCTTATTGCAAGGAAGTACAGACCTGCTTCTAGAGAACTGACCTTCCTCTCACCTCCTGCCAGAACATTTTGTTGTGCAGATATACACATGCCTTAATTGACCTGGCTAACATGGTGGTTTGAAGTCTTCCAGTGCACCTTAAGGACAACGTTACTGAGATGCTGAGTGAGGCCCAAAATGCTTCCCATCAAATCAGAACAGGTCTGGATACGGTGGATTCTGTAACCATTTGGTCAATCATTACCAATCGGTGGCAGATTTGCCAATGATGTACAGGTGAGCCTGACTTGAGTTCCCTATCCATTTTTCCAGGCTGCTGGAGGCAGAGATGGGAAGCAACAGATTACTTATGTAGTAAAGTGCTACAATGAAATTAGAACCTTTTCATTTTTAGCAGCCTATGACCATCTTTCAGAACAGGGAGGGCAGTGAGATCGGGGAGGAATCTGCCGGTAGACAGTGTATTTATCAGAAGATCGCTACGAAAGATAAAAAAACTTTTCCTTCTGATGTATACTTTTACCTGCAGATGCCTCACCTGTTGAACACCACAAAATCCTGGTAGATTGTGATGGTACTCAAAAGATCTTATCCATGCTGAAATCACTGCCAATGAAGGCACCACTGAAGAGCCCTCATGCACCAGTGTGAGTACATGACTAGGAAGATGAAGGAAGCCAATAGATGTAGCAGGTGAAGAACCATTAAAATGGAACTTAAGATTCTCCTGAAACATCTGACTCACATCCTGGATGTCCCAGATTGTCTGAGGAGCAGTGAAGGCTCTCAAGGATGTGGTATGTGTGGCACTGCACCTGTGAACAGGTAGCACTTGAGACTGCTCTGGTTGAGACTTGGGTACATAGATGCAAAAGCCCAAGTTGAACAGCAGGGATGCTGTTGCTTGCAGGCGATTTAAGATCATCTGCAGTGAGTTGGCCTCAGGAAGCTACTCATTAGGCTACTGGAACATTGAGATCTCCAACATTACAAGATGTGTTGCAATCACCACCATCATCTTGGTGAAGACTTGAGATGCAACTGAAAGACAGCACCACAAATTGACAGCGAGTGGACCCTATCATGAAATGCAAATACCTCCTGTGAGACTGCAGTGGAAGTACGTGTCTGACATGGAAACAGATGGTTGGCTGTTCCGGATATCAGTCGGGACATGAACCCGCAAGGTTTACCATGGTGTCCTCTCCTTCACTGCAGCTTCCTCTGGTATACAGGGTTGTCGGCTTACACACCACAAATGGGCAACAGCCTGATTGTCACGGCAAACTTCAAGACAGCCCTTCTCTGGCATATAGGGTCGCTGAGGTATACATTGCACACAGGTAACTGGCCAATCTGCCCGGCAAAGTTCTCGGCTCACTTCATGGTGACCCTCTTCTGGCATACAGGGGTTGGCAACATAAACCTGCACACAGGCATCAACCAGATCAGTGCAGCAGCTGTCTCCTTGCACCCCGGGACTGGGATTCACTGACCAGCATCCCCCACTGGTCCAGGATCCCTCACTGGACCAGGATCCCCCGCAGGACCTTGCTTCCTCCAACTCTCCTCTTCCTCACAGGGCTCACTGGTCTTGGGAGGCAGGCAGACACTGGTCCTCCAGGCTCCAGGGGTGGGTGGTCCTGGATGTCCCAGGGTGAGGTCCCCACATCCAGCTGGGAGACTGGTAGGCCCTGGGCTCCAGTCCTGGTCACAGGCAGAAATCTTGTAGAGCTTCCTCTGATCTCGCAGTCTGTCTGGCTGCTTGACATTTGTCTGTTTGGGGGCCTTAAACTCCCCATTTTTACTGTCCATTTCCAGACACCATATGTGATTTAGGGTCTGAGTCTTGGAATCTGTGTTGGGGGTCTGCTACCTTTTGAAGTTCCCTCACTTCTGCTCTGCCATTGCTCCAGAAATCAGGAGCAACCCCAAATCTGATAACCCACAACACTGGCCATGTAAGTGACTAAAGGTTCACAACTGGATGTCAGGCACAGTGATATGTCTATCAAGAGGTTACCCAAGGGCCCCAGCCATACTCTTTATGATTCTATTATTAGTCCCATAACCTTCCTGAGATGTGTCCAGACCTTTCCAGTGACTTCTTTCTGAATCAAAGAGCACCCTTTGAAGTGTGCTGGAGAGTCTGGCTCTCCTCACTCCAGTGTTTGTCCCACCAAGATCACAGGAATGCAGCAATACAAAAATCTGGGGGATTCCTTTACCTCCAGTCAGCTTTCAAGGTCTCCCAAATAGAACCCAGAATTGTCCATGTATTGTATCATCCACAGGCATGCATACAATCAGCACATACATATAACAAACACAAACTGCACAGCACTACATACTAACTTGATGTAGGCCAAAGGTGAGTTAAGTACACAGCAATAGAACTTTACATGAGTGAACCTGTAGGTATCACTCCAGTGACATTGGTAAAAAGGCTTGGTCACTGCTACTGATCACTACATGGTATGCAGTCACAACCACGCTCGTGCTACTTAACTTCTGGAAAAGCAAACATTTATAAATGTTTATAGCTGATAGATACTTCTAGCCGCTGATTCCTTACCTTAGAATTATCTCCAGGCATCAAACTTGATCCTGACATTTTTTGTGAGGGGTGCCCCTGCATGCAGGTAGGTGGTATCATTAAGCTCCACTTGGGGTCGTCCACATCGGAAGTGATGTGCGCAGTGCCTATATAGGTGCCACCCCAGTGTGCTGACGTCAGTTCTTCTCTTTCTGCATCATTCAGCGCAGATCTGGTGAGAGCTACCCCTAGTCAGTTTCTGACTAGCCTTTTTTAAACTTTTATCAAAGTGTTTTTGAAAGGTTTTTATCCTTGTGTGGCAGGAATGTCATCTAGGAAGGCCGGCTTCAAGCCCTGCAGCGCCTGTCACTGCTCGATGTTGGTGACTGACCCACACCTTGTTTGCCTCTGATGCGCGACCATGACGTGAAGATCTGCTTCGACCGTTGCGTGATCAATCCCAAGGCCTTGAGGGAGCAATCCCTCAAGCTCCTGGTGGCTCAATGTGGGACACCACGACGGTCAAAAGGAAAGTCCCAGGATCAGGCGCGGCGCAAATAGATCTTCGTCATACTCAAAGTCATCAGTTCACTCTGGTAAGTCCCATTGTAAGAAGAAGAGTAAAAAGTCGAAGAGGTCTTCAAATTCAACTCGTCCGTTGGCCGATGAGATGAGGGAGCATCACCATTTGAGCCCTGACTCCACAGTTCAGCCAGCGCCTAGGTTGTCTCTGTGCTTCCCCGAGTTTCTGAGAGCCAAAGCAATCCATGCTTAACTCCAAGAGATTTATTAGGACATGTGTCTCATATTTGAGTGGCCCGCCTTCATGTCTTCATGCTCTGTGGGTTTAGGAGGGGCCCCTACTGCTTCCACGCCTATGGCTATGGCCCCAGCACCAGTCGGGCCTCTTGGATCCATGGATGGATCCGGCTTGGCATTGGTCATTCCTCCTCGACCGTCCCTGGGGTCGGTCTCAAATCCAGTACTTCCAGCGCCCGCCGGCAGCTCTGACCCCATTCTGATCCCTGACACGGAGCTGGAAGGGCGTCTTCCAACTCTGGCTCCAACTGGAGCCATGCCTTTCAGCCTGGAGCCTGAGCCCTATTCCTATGGGCCAAGACTCGGGAAGGATTGGGAGGGATGGCCACTGGACCCAGAAGAATACCAACCTTTAGATCCACACATGAACTGGTGTGAGGACTTAGGGGAGGCCAGTGAACTTTAAACTGGCTTGCTTTGTTCCCCTGCTGTGGCTACTGAGGAGGAAGCGTCCTTTGTGATGGTGGTGGGAAGGGCGGCCGAGGTCCTGGACCTTAGCCTGTCCTCAGTGTCAGTCAAGATGGAGGTGTTTCAGCTAGGAGTGACGCCCTTAGATCTGCTTCTCCCATTTAATGAAACCCCTACAGATGTCCTGCTTGGGACCTGGTCCAAGCCGAACACATGGGCTCCTGTAAACAGAACGATTGCCCACCACCACTACCACATCCCAAGGGATCCCAATTTCCTCACACTGTGGAGAGTTTTGTGGTCTAAGCCTCTACATCCCATGTAAATCCTGGCGTATTCCCTACCGCCCCTCTGGATAGGGCGGTACACCTTGGGCAAGAAGATGTTTTCTTCCACCATCCTGGCACTGCGGTCCATGAACACAGCATGTCTTTTGGGCCATTACTTGCATGCTCTGTGGTATTCGGTCGCTCAGTTGCTGCCCATGGTTCCGGAGGTGGCCTGGTTCATACTCTCCCAGGGTGTTTCCAACGGGAAATACGCTGCTAAGTTCATGATCAGATGTGGACTGGATACAACCAACTCACTGGGCAGAGCGTTTTCCTCAACAGTGGCTTAATGGCTCCACACCTGGTTGAGAACATCTGGCTTTTTAGGAGATGTCCAAGCATCGCTAGTGAACATGCCCTTTGATGGCTCCCGTCTCTTCCGAGACTAAGCGGATTCAGCGCTGGAGCGCTTTAAGGACAGCAGGGCTATGGCCTGATCGTTGAGCCTTTTCATGGGCCCTCGCAATCCACAAACCGACTTTTTCAGCCAATTAAGGGACTTCCAGCCTCGTCTATGCCTTCCCACATACCATGGCACAAAAGCTTCCGACCCTCTGCGTGGCTGAGGATGCGGTACCCACAGACCCAGAGGTCGGGCCAGTCCACCACTGCCCAGGAGACTCAGCCTCCAGACCCTGTTTGTCTGTTCACTTAACCATCATGGGTACCCAGTGAGAAGCAGGATACAGCATCACCTGCCGCACTGGAGTGCTATAACTTCAAACCGATGGGTTCTCCAAATTGTCCAGAGGGGCTACTCCCTACTCTTCGTGACTACCCCTCTGCCCCATGCCACCGGCTTGCAGTAGGTTGACAGAGGACCCTCTCTCCTTTCTCTGCTAGGAAATGGCGGCTCTCTTGGCCAAGGGAGCCATCAAGAGGGTACTCCCACCAGAAGTAGGCCGTGGTTGCTATTCTGGCTACTTCCTGGTAACCAGGAAGGATGAAGGCATTTGTCCTATCCCAGTCCTGCTCCCTCTCAATTTCTTCCTCAAGAAGAAGTTCAAAATGCTCACACTAGCTGAAATCCTGTGTTGCCTGGACTCCAGAGACTGGATGCTAGCGCCTGACTTGCAGGACACATATTTCCACATTCCCGTCCTGGCTGCCCACAGGCATAACATGCAGTTCACTGTGGGCCACGAGCAGTTTTAGTTCGACGTGCTCTATTTTGGCATTACCAATGCTCCTCGCGTGTTTCCATGGTGATGGCGGTGGTTGCAGCACATTTGTGGAGATTAGGGGTGCCAGACTTCACTATCTTGATGACTGCCTGTTAAAAGTGGGCTCACCCCAGGCTGTCGTCTCCCACCTCCAGACTACGGCGGACCTTCTGCATTCTCTGGGGTTCACTATCACCTTGCCGAAGTCGCACCTGATTCCCTATCAGAAGCTCCCTTTCTTCAGAGCAGGTCTGGATACAGCCCAGTTTCTTTCTTCCCCTCCTGAGCAGCGAGTCTGGGATATTCGGGCTATGATACCTATGTTATTAGCCTCTATCCAGATTTCGGTGAGAATGACCTTGAGGCTGCTGGGCCTCATGGTCTTCTGCATCCTGCTGGTGGATCATGCCAGATGGCACATGCGGGCTCTGCAGTGGGACCTGAAGTTCCAGTGGGCGCAGCATCAGGGGAATCTGTCCGATGTCGTCCAGATCTCGGAGGGGACTGCACGTCAGTTGCAGTGGTGGCTCACAAACCAGGATTGGGTCAACGGCAGATCCCTCTCCCTTTCCCAACCAGAGTTCACAGTGGTGACAGGTGCGTCACTCCTGGGATGGGGCGGCCACATCAGAGAGGCTGAGATCAGAGGTCTATGGTCTCCGGTGGAGTCCGGGCTCCACATCAACCTTCTGGAGCTTCGGGCAATCCATCTTGCACTGAAGGCATGCCTTCTGTCAAACGAAGAGTAGTGTAGGTGTTCACAGACAACACCACCGCCATGTGGTACTGCAACAAAAAGGGCGGGGTGGGGTCGTGGACCCTATGTCAAGAGGCTCTTCACCTTTGGACATGGCTGGAACATCAGGGCATATCCCTGGTGGTTCCCTGAACGCCAGGGCAGACTAACTCAGCTGCCAGTGCATGATGGATCATAAATGGTGTCTTCACTCGAATGTGGTGCAAGGTCTCTTTCAGTAGTGGGAAGAGCCTTGGTCAGATCTGTTCGCCACCGAAGAGAACGTGCAATTTCAGCAGTTCTGCAGGTTGGAGTTTCCAAGGCGGCACTTGCTCGACACCGCTTTTCGACCCGAGTAGAGTTGCGGCCTCCTGTATGCCTTTCCGCCTGCACCACTTCTACCCAGAGTTCTGAAGAAGATAATGCACGACCGGTTGGGCCCAAGTCATTCTTGTGGCTCCGTACTGGACACGAAGAGTCTGGTACCCCGAGCTCTTGAGCATGGCCATTGATCCTCCGATCAGACTGCCTCTTCGGGAGGATCTTCTGTCGCAGCAGCAGGGGACAGTCCTCCACCCGAACCTGTCCAGCCTCCACCTCCTTGCGTGGAGATTGAGCGGCGACAGTTGACAGCTTTTGACCTTCCTCCCGAAGTCTGTAATGTCATCGTGGCAGCCAGGCGTCCCTCCACTAAAAAGGTATACGCCTTTAGATGGAACCAATTTCTGGCATGGTGCTCAGCAAAGGCTGTGGATCCCCTTTCTGACCCTCTTTCAGAGGTTCTTCTCTTCATTCAATCCCAGCAGGGCTCTGCTCCGGGCACCCTTAAAAGGCTATCTTTCGGCCATTTCGGCCTTCCTTCACCTTCCTGATCAGCCTTCTCTTTTCAAGTCTACTATTGTAAATTGACTTCTAAAGGGCATTACTCATTTCTTTTCTCCTTCTTCTTTCATAATGCTCCCAGTGGGACTTGAATCTTGTCCTTACTTATCTTATGTGTGCTCCCTTCGAGCCACTCCATAATTGTCCTCTTCGTCTTCTTACTTTGAAGACTGCTGTCCTGCTCGCCATCACCTCTGCCCACAGGGTGAATGAGCTTCAGGCTCTGTCCTCCAAGCCTCCTTTTCTTGCTGTTCATCTGGACAAAGTGGTCCTTCTCACTAGACCCTCTTTTCTGCCCAAAGTGGTTACCTCTTTCCACATAGGTCAGACCATCACATTGCCTACCTTCTTCCCGCCTCCACAACCTTCCAAAGAGGAGGAGAGACTACACCGTCTGGACCCAAAATGTGCAGTGTCCTTCTACCTTGACCGCACTAAAGATTTACGGGTGGACGATCAACTCTTCGTGGGTTATGTGGGCGACAAGAAAGGTCTGGCCGTGCACAAACATACCATCTCTCGATGGGTTGTCCTATGCATCAAAATCTGCTATTCTTTGGTGAAGAAGGAACCTCCTGTAGGGCTACGTGCCCACTCTACCAGGGCGACGGCAGCCACTACTGCTTTGGGACGTGAAGTTCTGCTAATTGACATCTGCCAGGCAGCCACGTGGGCATCCCTGCACACGCACGTTCACAAAACATTACTGCCTGGACAGCCTAGTCCGGAGAGACGGCTTTTTCGGCCGTTCTGTTCTCCAGGACTTCCTGGTGTGAACTTCGTTTGCAGACCCACCACTGGGTTTGGCTTTGCTGGGGTGTCTATTCTAAAGGTAAGGAATCTATAACAACAGTCTCTTTCAGATGAACAAGTTACTTACCTTTGGTAACAATGTATCCTTAAGAGACAAATGTAGTTATAGATTCCTTACTGCCCCACCCATCCTCCCCGTTCTGCGAACTGACTTCTAGGGTTAGGGACTCCCTCCTACGGCCCTAGTTATGTGCATCAGTGGTCAGTATTTTGCATGGCTCTGTGCTTCTGGCGTGAAAAGTCGTATCAGAACTGACGTCAGCACGCAGGGGTGGCGTATAAGTAGACACTGCGGCGTCTTCCCGGCGACCATGATGCTGATGACGGATGTGGAGTCGACCAATGCCACCTACTGACGCGCGGGGTAATGCTACGAACAAATTCTCTGGATACAGTCTGACGCCTGGGGGTAATTCTATAGGTAAGGAATCTATAACTTCATATGTCTCCTACAGATTCATTGTTACCGAAGGTAAGTAACTTGTTCAACACCACCGCCATGTGGTACTGCAACAAACAGGGTGGAGTGTGGTCATGGACCCTTTGTCAAGAGGCTCTGGGCATGACTGGAACGTCAGGGCAGTTCCCTGATGGTTCAAAACCTGGTGGGCTGACGCCAGGGAGGACAAACTCAGTCAAATATGCTTAGCCGTTCACTAGTGAAGCCTCCATTCGGAGGTGGTGCAAGGTCTTGTTCAACAGCAAGGAGAGCCTTGGTTACATCTGTTCGCCACTGTAGAGAGTGTGCAATGTCAGCAGTTCTGTGCGCTGGAGGTGACTGTTCATCTCAAGTGGAGCTCAGGCCTCCTATACACCTTTCTTCCAATACCACTGCTGCTCAGAGTTCTCAAGAAGATCGGTAATGACTCGGCCCAATTCATCCTTGTGGCTCCGGACTGGGCTCAGAGAGTTTGGTATCCTGAGTTGTTGAGCATGGCCATCAGTCCTTTGATCAGGCTGCCCCTACGGGAGGATCTTCCGTCACAGCAGCAGTAGAGGGTTCTCCCTCTTCAAATCCCCTGTTGTATATAGGTTCTTGAAAGGTTTTCAACATGTTTCAACATGTTTCTTCGACCACCCATCATCATGCCACAGGGGGATCTTAATCTAATCCTGGCGTTCCTGATGTGCGCTTCCTTTGAGCCCTTGTGCAACTGTCCTCTGAGGCTCTTTACACTCAAGTTGGCCTTTCTGGTGGCATTAACATCTGCTCGGAGGGTCAGTGAGCTTCAGGCTTTGTCATCCAAGTCTCCATACTTGATCATCTACCCAGTCAAACTGGCTCTACAAACTAGAGCTTCCTTTCTGCCAAAATTCATCACTCCGTTTCATGTAAGCCAGTTCATTACCCTGCCTACTTTTCATGCCCTGCCACATCCCTCTAAAAAACCAGAGGAGCAACTTCACCGACTGGACCCAAAAAGAGTGTTGTCTTTCTACCTTGACCGCACTAGAGTGTTTCAGAAGGACAACCAACTCTTCGTGGGGTATGTTAAAGTGAAGAAGGGAGATGTCTTGCAGAAGTGAACTATCCCATGGTGGATCATGCTCTGTATTAGAATCTGCTATGCCTTGGTCAGGAAGTAACCCCTGAGGGCTTGCGTGCTTATTCCACCAGAGTCAAGGCTGCGACCACTGTGTAGGCACGCAAAAGCCTGGTTCTGGACATCTGTTAGACAGCAACGTGGGCCTCTCCGCACATGTTCATATAACAGGACAGTCAGGTCCTTGGGATGGGCACTTTGTCCCTTAGGTCCTGCAGGAATTTTTGGTGTGAAATTGTTTTGCCGGGGAGGTCTTCCTTGGGTATGTATTCTAAGGTATGGAATCAGCGGCTAGAAATCTCTTTCAGATGAACAAGTTACTTATCTTCAATAATGCCTGATCAGGTAGAGACTCTAGCTACATATTTCTTACTGACCCACCCTTACTCACCGCTCTGCGAACGGATTTCTAGGGAGAGGGTTGTCTCCCCTTTCACGGCCCTAGTTGTACACACCAGTGGTCAGTGTTCTTTGTTGCTCCTGGCATGGAAAGCCATTAAAAGAAACAGATGTCAATGCTCTGGTGTCACGCCTGTAGAGGCACCATGCACATCTCTTCCAGGGCCGACGATGCCATGCGGAACAGAACGACGCCACCTACCGGCGTGCAGGAGTAGCTTACAAAACATTTCAAGATCCAGTCTGAAGCCTGGGGATAATTCTAAGGTGAGGAATCTGTGGCTAGATAGGCATTACCAAGAGTAAGTAACTTGATTTGTTGGCATGTGTGGCAAATGCATCAGCCAACATAAATAGCCTTGTAGAGAAGTAGAAATGAATGTCCAAATGTACTAACCTGAATTCTGGATCAAGTTGGTGCGACTGACTGTTCTGCATTTCCCCTTATCCAAAGCTAACGATATTCAGTAGGAAGATGTGGATTCATGGGAATGAGAAATGTGATTAGAGAAAGTAGAGACACTGGAAATCACTACTTATAAGTAGTCACTCTGCTGTGTGTTGGTGTCTACTGGGCGTTAATGCATAACTAAAAAAAAAGATTGGTAGCTTTAATGCCTTATATCTCTGTAGAAGCATCTAACACTTGCTATAGCAAATGATATACCTTTGGAATATTGCCAAGCGGTTTTGGTGGCACTCCAACATTTGTAGGACTGAGTAATAATATCAAAGTAATTGATATTACTTGAGTTTTGGTTTAACCTCACTCCCTTAGCTAATAAGGCAACTTTGATTACAAGCTATCTGGTTCTGATATATATTCATGGTTGTATCTCAAACTGTAATGTAAATAAACGTTAGTCACAATTATACAGTTGACACTGATAGCAATGAACCACTTTTCTAATCATAGACTGTTTACTTAAATACAGAATGTGAATTGTGAAAATATCAAATACTTAAAGGAGATAAGGATCCTTTGGGGTCCTCACACAACTGAAAATCCAAATGAGCCACAACAAATGATGAGTTTGTACTCTTTCAAAGCTGTCTATGAAGCAGTATTTAAGACTATTCAAGTTTGTTTCCAACTCTTTTAAATACTATTCGGTGTTCAAACTCAACTTGTAACACACTGGCAAAAAGTAAATAAACAATATCCAAGGTTTTTCACAAGGTGTAATAACAAGGTCCTGGCTTGAGGAAGAAAGTATTTTGATTGCCTATAGTAAGGACAGTCAGGACCCCAAGGAGGTTGATATTCAATACCTTCGGATGGCTGTCAACATTTCCAAATATTGTAAAATTTCTGTGGCTTCGTGGGAAATGTAGTTTTTTAAGTTTGCATTCAGCCACCTATGTTTAATAAGACCACCAAAGGCTCAAAGCTTTTTGACTAGTAGCACCAATGTTCCGAGCACACTGCAAGCCTTTCCTTCCCACAATGATTGTAGATCTAATGTGTTCAGCGGATAATGGTTGGTGGATGTGGGAGTATAGATTGGTAAGCCCAAGCCACAGATGTAGACACTTAAAATAGAGCCATTTTTCAAAGCATTATTGGATTGGGAGCATCATTGATCTTGAGGGCATCATGGTGTATGTCAAATGAGTGCTGTTCGACATTGTTTAGAAGCAGTTTAAACAAGTAGGAGCAGGAGCCTGGACAAGCCTGGACAAGACAGCCTTGCCCGAGTCCCTGGTCCACATTAAAACACCCTTTCTGTTCTCATTTGCTTTCATACCTCACATGCCCTTAAGTGTCCTCGTGTAGCAAAAGAAATATTTTGCAGTGTAAGTTGCCTGTTGTAGGTTTTACATCTACCTTACCAAAGGCTGACTTTATTTTGATAAACATTAGATCCTTTCTGCCCTGCCATAAATTTGTGCCCTTCACCAAGACTTTTATACAACTACTTGATCAAGGAGTGTTTATCCCATTGAGAAATTCAAGATCAACATGAACAAAACCTCATTTTGCACATATCAGTATCAGAGTCGATCAAAGCTCAGTTAATGAAGTGGTACGATAATGAACGTTTTTCACTTTGGCTCAGGTCACTGGGAATCATATCTATTTCCTGAATTTGGGGAATCAATATCTGTATGATCTTCCATAATGTAATGGGCATAAGTAGATCCTAGTATCATTTGGCAGGTTTGTGGGCACAACATGGGGTTCTGGTTTTGAGAAGAATAAATGCCACTAAAATGATAAAAGTGATAGTTTAGGAACAATTACGAGCAATCCACGGAATAGCAACAGTTTCCAAAGTATTACATATATATTCTCCTAAAGGTTATATATAGAGTCTTTGACCACAGATTTATATCCACCTCATAACAGATACATCTTTGCCTCCTAAGCTAAGTGTTTTTAACAAAGCCCTCTTAGCTTCATGACATCTCTTGCAAACCAATAAAATGTAGCCAATCTAAGCTATCATCCAGAAAACCACTTTATTTCTTGTGGTACTCAAAGGACTATCGAGACAAGTGAAGAAAGTGATGCTGACCAGACTGGACAGTGTAGATGCAGTAGTTGGACCAAACAGGTCTCAAGTGTACTGACATGCCCAGAGGCGTAGCTTCCATTGGTGCAGTGGCACCGGGGCCCAGGACCAGAGGAGCCCACTGAACACTGATTATTGCCGTATTTGATACGTAAAACCGCAGGCAGGGTGGGCCCATTTTCTTCCTTGCACTAAGGCCAGTGACACATTAGTGACGCTACATGCCTCACACGAAAGCAATCTACAGGATTAATTGATGACATTCAGACTATATTTATGGATATGCCATTGGAGGGCAATATCTTCTGGGAATTGACGCCAATAATGTACTTTGGAGATTTAAATGAAGCTGAGACAATGGTGACTCTAGAAAGGATTATTAAAGGATATAGGGGTACGCAAGGGGCCACAGATGAAACTGATGGGGCTATACATAAGTAAGAAAATATATATATATATATATATATATATATATATATATATATATATATATATATATATATCCTCTTCCAGACTCCTCGTACTTCCTTTCGGCGAACAGAGAGAGACGGACCCAAACAGGTAAGGCAGTAAATGTTATTTATTGTCTCCCTCTGCAACGGGTTTCGAGCACCCTGTGCCCTTGATCACACGAGAAAACAAACATCTGCCATTGTTTTTAAATGCTAGGTGTCCACCCATTGGTGAATCACATTTTCATAGACCTAGAAGAAATATTGTTAAAAACAACCGGCATATTTGTTTGTGCATTTGTAAAAATAATTAGCCTCTCAGAAAACACATTTAATATGCATACATATATTAAAATGCATACATTTATACATTTTGCATATTTTGATCAGCATAATGCTAGCAATAGAGACAATTGACAATTACTAAATATGCCAACGCATACTTGTGGGTAAAAAGTGACTAAAGCCTATGTATTAATAAATATACAATAATAAATATATATTTAATAAATATAACATAACGATATTTGTGCAAAAAATTTGCAATTGTGCAAATATGCAAGATGGAACAGATAAATATAGCAGCAAAAAAGATAATTGATCTATTTCACCTATTCCTGATTGTGATGATTATCTATTTCTCTAATATCACGACCTAAAAATGTCATCATATGCAATGCACTTCGTCCCCTACATATAACATAGATGATTATCTGCTTGAATGCTCCTTACAATTGTCAATATGTCTCTAAATATCCACCTAAATTGGGCTGTGTTGCAACATCTCATGTGTTTCTGTAATACAATAACTTATACCACAGGTTGTAATTCGGATGCTACTGTTCCTATCATCCTATTCTCCTATTGGAACATGTGATATCAAAAAAGTGCTTAGTGCAACTTAAAAAAATCTCAAAAGAATACTGTGTATAAAACCCATGGACTTAAATAACCTAATCTAATTGACACCTTAATGTTAATAAGAATAAGAACAGTGACTAAAAAACATATTCCTAAAAACACCCGTAAAAATTGCTTCTGTATTTATCTAATAGATTTACATAAACAATAGTACAAAAAACAATTCACTAATTAATACGCTTTGTAATAGATGAAACTAATCCCCTATCCTATTATAACCAAATGTACATACTGAACAATCATTGAAAATATTGTTGACATACAGTCACAAAATGACAAGATTTTGATTACTATTCATAAGAAATTATGCATGTCCTCTGTGGTATTCAAACCATGGGGTGCCTTACTGTCTAGATCTAAAATAATGCGTGTCTCCAATTTTCTTAGTAGTTTTTCCCTATTGCCCCCTCTCCTTAATGGTGCAATAGCATTTATCACGTAATATGTAAGGTAGCTCAGGTCATTATTATGTGTGGCTTTGAAGTGTCTTGCGACCGGATATGTACTATCATTGTTAACAATCACCCTGAGGTGCTGTAAAATCCTGATATGCACCTGTAGCTTAGTACTACCCACATAACGTAAGCCACAGGTGCATGCCAGGACATAAACAGCATAGTCTTTCTACACCCGAAGCTACCTTTGATAGCCACCTTAGTGTCTGAAAATGGGACAGCATAATGCGTAGTGTTAATGCCAAATTTACAGGCACGACATGAAGAACATTTATAAAAACCCTGCCTTGGTTTAAGCCATGTGCCTGATGAGCTTAATTCTGGGCTCATTTTAACTAATTGGCTCCTCATAGATTTTGATTTTCTGTAAGTTATCACTGATAATTCAGGGAGTCTGTTTCCTAATACTCCGCCAGTAAGGACAATAGGCCAGTTCTTCCTAATAATAGACTTAATCTTTCTTTCTTGTTTATTATAAGTCGTAATCGGGCGAGGATTATCCTCCTCTTTAATTGTGTCCCCGACTGTCTCTTTAGGTAAAAGTAACGTCTCCCATGGCCTTTCTTGTGCTTTCCTTATCGCATTGCTGAGTACTCTTTCGCAGTAGCCTCTGATGCGCATTCTGTTAAGCGCATCGTGTGTGCAACTTTCAAATTCATGTGGTGTGCTACAAATGCGTTTAAGTCTAAGTAGCTCACCATAGGGTATGCTCTCTATGAGGTGTTTTGGGTGTTCGCTACTAGCATGTAATGTGCTGTTTCCTGCTGTGGCTTTTCTGAATAACGATGTCTCTAATTTGTTACTGATAATCATGAGTTGTACATCTAAAAACTCTATCCTTGTACTACTTATTTTGGATGTAAAAACGAGATTGCTAGAGTTAATATTCAAAGTTGTAATAAACTCTTGAGCTTCCTACTCATCTCCATCCCAAACAATAAATACATCGTCAGTGTAATGCAGCCACTGCCGCACATTATGCACATTGTGAACCCTTTTCAGGACCTGTTCCTTCCACCAGCCAACATGTAAAGAAGCATAGCTGGGGGAGAAACAAGATCCCATCGCTACACCTCTAACCTGTTTTAGGGTTTCTTTTCCAAACAAAAAATAATTGTTGTTCAAACACCATGAAATCAAGTCCAATAACATTTTGTTGTGCCCATAATATTCAACAGGTCTCTTGTCTAAAAAGAATTTGACAGCATTGAGTCCAGTTTCATGGTTGATGCTTGCATAAAGCGACTCAATGTCTAACGTGATTAAAATTAGACCTTCTTCCCACTTGGTGTCATTTATTTTGTTCAAGAAATCTCCTGTATCTTTAACATAACTCGGTAATTTCTTCACAAAATCCTGCAAATAGTAGTCAACATATTGCGAGATGTGTTCACTGACACCGTTGATGGCAGAAATGATGGGTCTACCTGGTGTTGGCGAGATCATTTTGTGCACTTTAGGGATTAAATACATGATGGGAATAACCGGGCATTCAACGTTTGTATTGTAATAGTTGTTTTTTGAGGCCCTCTTTCACCTTGTTGTATTACTTCATGTTGGTCCTCATATAACATTTTTCATCATTTAATTGTCTCATGGCTTCCGCAATGTATGCTTTTTTAGGCCATAAGACAATATTCCCCCCTTGGCTGACTTGTTGATGATTATTTCTTGATTGTCCCCTAGTTTTTTCATTAATTTAGCATATAGCATATCCCTGTAGTTTTTCTTGAAATAATTTTTCTTTTTTGTGGCATGACATAACCATTTCAGATCTTCTGTCACACATTCATGAAGAATGTCAGTTGCGTCTTTCGGCATCATAGGAATAAAGGTGCTTTTTAATTTGAATGGGCTTTCACCTGCACCCTTTTGTGCAATATCAATTGCCTTTAGCCTTGATTGAGTACTCAAATCAGTTGTCTCATTTGGTTGTTGAGTGTCATCTCCAGGTGTATTTAGTTCGTGAAGGGTGAGAAGGGTCGAGGCATCTGATGCCAATAATGTTGGCACATTATCATTGCTGGTTTCGGGAGTTGTTGTTGTAGCTTGAACTCCTACTTTAATAGTAAAGAATTTTTTAAATTTTAATATTCTTATGAAGCAAAATATGTCAATTCGCTTGCTAGCGTAGTTAAATGTACTTTCAGGACAATAATGGAGTCCTAATGCTAAGAGCTGCTTCTCTGCTTCTGTGAGTGTGACCTCCGATAGATTTATGATGGTTTGATCATTTAACGCTGTTTCTTGAACCATTGTTGTTTTTTCTTTGGCTGTTTGCTTTTTGCGCCTAGCTCTTCTCCTTGTGTTTCTCTTTTTTCTTGTTGTATGTTCCGATTTCTCGGACGGATGGTCTGTCGTTGCTCCTCCACTAAAAAAATCTATCTCTTCACCCAGGCTTAATACAATTTTAGTGTTTTGACCTCCTAAGTTGCTGTATTCGGAGCCTGATGTACTTATGAGTGACTCTGTGTCTCCATCGGATACTTCCTCTACATGGCTTTGTTGTTGAGGTACAACAGGGTTATGTATATATATATATATATATATATGTGTGTATATATATATATATATATATATATATATATACACATATACATGTACACACACACATACATATGTGTACACACACACACACACACTCACCCACACACACACACACACACACACACTCACACCCTCACACACTCACAAATATCTCATGAGTTTACAAAGTTATGATTATCTTACATTTTCACCGCACTATAACGTCAGTTTGTTTTGTTTCTCGGGAATTTCTGTGATTATTTTAATGTAAAGTATGATATTATCATACTTAACTGTTGTTTTTTTGTGTGAATTTCTAGGGTTTTTTTTAACGCAAAGTAAGATTTTATGATCATACTCAACTCTTAGTGTGTGGCCAACCTCCTGCTGTGCAAGGCCTTCAGCCAGGCCCTGCCTCCAACCCTTTGCAGGCAGCCAACTACCCACTCCACAGATTCTGCATATTAGAGGATAGCATCACTTGATTGGTTTGAAACAGACTCAACGTGTAAAGCAATCAAAGAGAGGTCACAGTTTTTTTTTTTAAACTAATTTTATTTTTCAAAATGCACATAGATTGCAGAGCTCTTCACTCCAGAGACAACTGCACGATCAGACCATACAAGAATCATGACTTTGACATTTTGTACGTGAATGTAATAAAACATGAATAACAATAGAAATATTCAACAAGGGTACTTGTTGGTGCAGAGGCGAAAACACTATATCTTAACAGGATACTAAGTCTGAAGTAACTGGTGGAAACGTAGGCATCAGATTTATACGAGCTTGTTCAGATTCAGATTCAACATTCGTACTTTTCAAAGCTTTTGGGCTCTCTTTAACTTTAAAATGTTTTGTGACAGAGTTCTGCAAGAAAGATGACCATGAGGGACAATTCCATTTCTCCTGAAGATCTGAGAGTTGATTAGAGTAGGGCAGAGTGCATCAACTCTTCTGCTCCAAGCTCTGTCAATGGCTTAGCCCTCAGTTCGGCCCTATCTTCCTCCAAGCAATAGGTGTCAGGTTCTTTGAGTCCACAAAGAGAGTGCATGGGTCTCAATTATTTATCAGTCAAGCTGTTCAAGCTGCCAAAAAATCAAATCACTTGGGCACTGAAAGGCTTCAGAGGGCGAGCGATCGTGCCTGAACGGGTTCCAATAGGCAAAAGTGGAGATGAGCAGAATAGATCGAAAGGTAGAAAGTTAGCCACAGGCTACAGCAAGTCACTTCTTGTCAGGGGCGCACAGCCAAGGTGCAGCAAGTCTGGCAGGAACCAAGAAGAAAGCCACTTTACTCGGCGGCCACTAAATTCTTTTAGCATGCACTCATTATACTCCTTCAGTCCAATCGTGGGTAGGAAATGGGACAAGAGGGGGGCTACCGACCAGCTACCCCACCAACCAACCCCTCTTCATAGCTCTTCTCCCCCCACAGGTGCAGAAGACCGAGATGCCGTTATTGCAGAATCAGAGCAGGGCAAGTGAGAAGATGCGAGGAAAAGACTAACCTGAACCATCCAGGTGCATCTTCACCTCAGTCCCAGACCCAAATCACCAACAAAGCAGCCTCTAAGACTCCCCCAGCTATTACGAGCATCTAGACGCTTCTGTAGACTTCCACTATCCTCTAACAGTCTACAGATTTTTCATAAGCTTCTATATATCCTCCATAAATCAATGTGGAGCTGCGGTATGGCTGTAAGGCTACCATGCCAATCTTACAACCTTCCCTTCTTCCTACCTGTCTTGTATCTCATCGCCAGATATCTGGGTACACTGAGCTCACTGGTGCAGAGAAAAGACTAGAGAGCCTATCTCTGAGGATGGCAGTCAGTGAGTCGCTCACCTCTCACAGCAAACTCTTTCCCTTAGGCCTTGGGAGTAATAGAGAAAGGCTACAGTGTGAAGGGGAATAGTACAGGGCACTGGAGTGCTTGAAACATCTAATTGATTTCTGACTTAACGGCCAGTCCCCCTACTAACACAGCCTTCAGTCTTGCATCCTTCAGGGTCCCTGCGCCCTCCATGTCCAGCACCTCACAGCTGCTCCTTGCAGCCTCCTCACACAGAGGCAAACTCTGCATCCTCTACGTTTTTGCATCCAGCTCCTGTTCAACCCTGTGCTCTGGCCTTCCTCTCTAGGCTTGATCCAAACGCTTCTACCTACCTCACCTTAAGAAATGTGTCCATTTTATCATACATGACATAAGTCATTAGCCAGTCATTAGCAAAATGAACTTTTGTATGCGACCTGCATAATTCTTCTGAAGACAACACTAAATTACAGGTGGTCCAGGGCCGAGTGATCAAAATAACCCTGTGTCTAAGGAACCCTTTAATGCATGTAACATCATAACTAGCAACTACAAACAAACTTCAGAAAATCTCTCTCAAACAAAGGCTCCACAGGAATGAAACTTGTTCACCCTTGACCTTGGAACAAATATCAACCGTTTGTATACAGTGCCATGTGGTCAGTACATCTGCAAAAGATACTGTATTTGTTGCTACTATCTGCAAGCACTATGTACAATTTTCTGTCCGTAACATATGTTCACCGATTAATCAGCATTACAAACCTAACAGCTAAAAGCACATGTAGCTAAATTGCTGAATCATGCATGGATGCCAGGGCAGTGTGTATCCTCTACAACTCATCAAATAAAATGAATAGTAACAATTTTAAAAGTGTTATGTGAATAAACAAAAAAGATGATGCATTTACCTAGGGATTTATTTTTCTGCAAACCTTTCTGCAAACATTTAACTATAGAGCCATTACTGATGTTTTTCTATTTTTCGCTTATCAGGGTAATTTTGGCAGTGTTGAAATGTGCAGGTATGACCCTCAGCAAGACAACACTGGTGAAGTTGTGGCTGTGAAGAAGCTGCAGCACAGCACAGATGAATACCTGCGAGACTTTGAAAGAGAAATTGAGATCCTTAAATCGTTACAGCATGAGAACATTGTGAAATACAAGGGGGTGTGCTACAGTGCAGGTATGGCGATCAGTACAACTGATTTATGTATTTAAAATATAAACAAAAAAAGTGCATGATTTTATTTAAATTGGCTTGATCTTTTCGAATTGTAGTCACTTTATTGGGGTCCTTGTGCGAAGGACACTACAAATGCTTGCTGTCTCATCTTAGGCAACCCTGTAATCCTTATTATTTTCTTTTCTAAAGAATAATTTAATGCTTCTTCGGTAAACGCTTTGGTTCTGCCATGCTCAACCAACGGTGCCAGTGTATAGTCAAGCTCATACATGTTTCCAGCCTAGAATGAACAGCCTTGGAAAGCCTTGCTCCATATTTCATTGTAAATTGGTTAATCATGATTTCATATGTGTTTAGTATAGCCTGCATTTATGTAATTAGTACTCAACCTGAAAATATTGTAGACCATAGCTTTCCTGGATGGACCGCAAGAATTAACATGCACATATGTTGAAGTACTTTCTGTCCTGTATTGTTCTCCCTGTACTCTTTGGGATGAAACTTTCAAGAATCCATATGCAGAAACTTCAGCCATGTGCACAACTACTTTGTTAATCTATTCCTTTAAAACTGGCACAAAGGGAATTATTTTTACCGTACGAAATTCTTTCCTTCATCCTTGTCTAAAAAATCTGCTACAAGAGCACATTATGTTGCTCTTTCTCATTCCTTGTCTTAAAGTTATAGAACTTTCTCCCTCACTAAACTTGTAATTGGTCTTCTCATCCAATCTATGCGCAGGTACAAAAGCACACATTTTCTAAACTCCTCTCATTTTTGCGTACACAGGTTCCCACATGGGTCTACGTTGAACAACGAGAGGCTAATTATTCTTCTCATTGAGTCACATTTTCAAATATATTTTGACCCAGAATGTCCACAAATGTGTTTTAAATAAACAAACTAGATAATTACCAGTTTACTTTAAAAATAAAAGGATATCAAAATGCGTTTCAAAAGTAGTCTTTCTTCTCTATCAGTAGTCGACACTTCAGCCTTCCACAGGGAATTGATTGTTGTTTAATGTCTTTTTAAGCCATTCTTTATTTAACTGCCAGTAAAATTGGAATTGCAGTGCTTCTCATATAGCACTATGTGATACGTTCAGTCAGTATACATATTCATATTTAACAGGTATTTCCTTTGTTTTTATTAAGTTATTTTGTAGTTGCTAAGGCAAATTGATAAATGTTTTATTTTTCATGCACTGTTAGGTCGCAGAAATCTTAAATTAATTATGGAATACTTACCATATGGGAGTTTACGAGATTATCTGCAAAAACACAAAGAGAGACTTGACTTCAAAAAACTTCTGCAATATGCATCCCAGATTTGCAAGGTAATGTAAATATTGTCTTTTTGTCTGTTCTGTGCATATGTTGTGTTTTAGGGAGGGCTTTCAAGGCTCCTAACCTGCAAAAATGTCACAGTCAAGTATGAAAGTTGTACTGTACGAGTCCCCTTGAGTCCCTGTTAATCTCTATAAGACAGATCTGTCTGAGCCATATTTTAAAATGTCTCACTTGTCAGCTGTACTATCACAACCACAAATCCAAGAACTCGTGTGACACCAAATTCATGACACTCTAACAGTTCTTTGCTGATCGTTTTTTGTCCTTGAGTGTCTGTTATCAGAACCCTGATGTGGAGGGAGTCCTCTTCTCTTCTACTGGCAAAGCTACTTCTGAGGGTCTTCTGTCCTTTCACAATATAGCAAGCACTTTTCTTAAGACCTTGGTCGACCTTACCTTGAATTGTTAACTGTTTACTTGCAGAGTTTAATTGTATATTAGGAGAGAACCTTCTTGTCCCATTTCCCCAAATTAGTTCCCTCCATATGGGTTGGTAGTTCCTCATTAGAGCACCAGTAGAGTTTCCCATCATCCTGTTTCTGCTCACCCTTGTAGCCCTCAGGAGTCCTTATTACGCATCTTAGATGCCTCTAACAGCTCCCATGCAAAAGCTAACATACCTTCAGTCAGAGACCTGGCTCCACAGACTTTGCCTGGTTTACTCAACCAGAACACCAGCCTAGAATAGAAAGTAAGTCATGCTAGTGTGTGATGGAGGCAGACAAAACATTTCAATTTAGGCTATATGCCGGTGTGAATGTGTGATAGGGAAAAAACAGTCTCCCCTAGAGTCCCCTGTCCTTGATCCTGTCCTCCTTTTCAAAGCCTCCAAGAGTTTCTGTGTTTACCCGCAGGTATATGCACTTAAATTGGTTACTCTGGTTCGTTAGAGGCCTCAGTGTACAGCATTTTGAAACAAAAATATTCTAAAAAATACAAGTTAATTTGTGTCTTTATCATAATCTTTTGTGATGCTGGCTACCTTACAAAGTGCAAATCCCATGGCTCATCGACCTCTGCACCTGTCAGCAGAATACCTTTTCCTGTGGGTTCCTCACCTTTTCAATAACTCTGTTGCAGAAGCACTCATAAGGCAGGCAAATGTAGCCATTACGATTTCCTTCCAAGTATGATTTATATGAGGTGCAGTGGTCTTGCAGCTCCATTCACTGCATGTAGCCTTGCAGCTTTCAGTTCTCTCTTATGTTAGCACAACTGTTGTTAACTTGCCTCTATGAAAATAATATGGCTGTCTCACGCAAAGTGTTAGTGTTACCATTCAGCATATTAGTTTTATAGGCCTTAAGCCTGTAAAGATGCACACACTCTAAATGATTAGTGTTCTCTTTTTGGCACACAGTCCGGTCTGGATTCTATGCAACATGTAAATGTTATGGAAAAAACCCTGGCACACACACTACCCCATTTGCTAGTGCCAGCACTCCCAGTGCATCCAACAGACAAACCAATTACATAGGGGAGTATACAGGCCGAGGCAAATCAACAGGCTGACATGCAGAGCAATCTTCCTTCTCCTCCCCTTTCATCGTCCCCTGCACCACCAGAATAGCTGCTTTAGTTCTACATTAAAGGAGCATGCTAAGTTGTTTATAGGGGGTGTTTCGTCCTTTCTGCAGGTCTTGAAGATTATTACTAAGGACCAGTGGGTCATAATGATTATGGAAATTGGGTATGCCCGTTTTCTTACATCACCTCACTCCCCATATCCACTGTGCCTTCATTCAGTGGACCACACTCTGATTCTCCAGCAGGAGATGGCAGCCCTTTTGCAGAAAGCACCAGTTGAGTTAGTTTCAGAGCAGGAAATTGGTTAGGGGAGCTATTATTCTCATTACGTCCTGGCTCCCAAGTCTCAGGTGCTTTTGGCCCTCGAAACAGAGGATTGGAGGTTGTACGTAGACTTCAGGACAAATATTTCCACATACCGATCCACCAGTCACACAGGAGGTACCCGTGGTGGTTTGTGGTAGTTTCCACTCACTTTTGGACTGACATTGGCACACAGGGTCTTTACCAAGGTAATGTGGATGGTTGTGGCACATGTGTGAAGGTTGCGGATCTCAATATTCCCCCTCCTGGATGGCTGGCTACTCAAGATGAGCTTGCCATAGCTCATGTCAAACCACCTGGACATCACAGCTTTACCGCTGTTCGACTTGGGGGTTTCCACCAACTGGCCCAAGACGCACCCAGAGCCCTCTCAGCTCCTTCTGTTCATAGAGGATGTACTGGACACAACATTTCTCTGAGCCTTTCCTCACCTTAGGGGATCTGGGATATTCAGGATTTGATTACTGATGTTTGGGAGCGGGGGGGGACTGGAACTCCATTCCTGATGGTCTTCACCTGCTAGAGTTTTTGGCTTCCTGTATCTCACTAGTATTACATGCAGCCCATGCTTACTCTATCAGAGCAAAAGCTACAACTTCAGGGCCCACTTGGGGTATCGCGTGGCATACTTTTATTGCATTGCAACATGAGCCTACCTTCAAACATTCTCAAAGCATTATTGCTTGACTTGGAAGTGAGAAGGGATAGCCACTTTACAGGTTATTGTCTGCAGGATTTCCAGGTTTAACAACTTCTCCAGACTTTAGGGCTCTATGGCTTCTGGTCAAGATGCTAAGAATCTGCACGTAGAATTAGCCATCAAAAGTAAAAGTTACTCACCTGGGGGAACAGTCTTTTTGGTGGATACTCTATCTACCTGCATATTCCTCAGTTATCCTGTACACCTGCCCGTTCTGAAGGATGATCATAGCATTCTATAAATAAGTAATATTCCAATCTGATAGAGGCATCTAGCCGTAGATTTCTCACCTTAGAATATCCCAGGCCGGAACCAAGAGACTTTTGCTAAAGCAATACCCTTGGTGGCCGTTAGGTGACATCATTTGGTTTAGCGTGACGTCCGTGCCTGAAGTGACGTCACATCACCTATATAGGTGCCACCTCGGTGCGCTGACACCAGTTTTTTTCTTTCCCTGACAGCTAGCGCAGATCCGTGACGAGTGCTGCCCTCTGTCACTTTTTAACAGGCTTTTCTTGACATTTTGTTGGTATGTAGGTTTTTTCCTCGATGTTGAAGAAGGCCTTCAGGATTCAAACCATGCGGTGCTTGCCATTGCGCCTTGTTGCTGACGGATCCACACTTAGTTTGTCTCTGGTGCCTGGAGAGTGACTACGACTAGAAGTCGTGCTCCTGCTGCCTAGCCATGGCTCCGAAGCCTTTGAGGAAGTGGTCCCTAACGCTGCTGGCTGCTCGGTGTTTGACTCCACCCCGTTTGCCCTGGAGGTCTCATTCCCGGTTGAGGGGCAGGTCTGGGCACCGCTCTGAGAGTCCTAAGTCCTCGTCCTCCCACTCGAAGTCATCGAGTCAGTCAGGTAAGAGGCATAAAAAACGAGCTTCAATGATTTCTCGTCTGTCCACCGATGGGACGGCGGAGTCTCGGGGCTCTAGGCCTCGTTCTGCGGTACTTGCGCCTGGGTCGGCTCCACGCTTCCCTGCCTTTCTAGGGTCTAGAGCACATCCGCCCAGTTTAAAGATTTCTATGATGCCATGTGCCTCATATTTGGGTGACTTGACACTCTCGGAGGCTCAGAAGGGGCTCCATCGGGTTCCCTGGGCCCCCGCGCAGAATTCTCTCAATCGAGCTGATGGCGGATCCGGACCAGAACCGTTAGTTACCCTGCGACCCTCCCCAGCGCCTGCCTCGTGCCAAGACTCCCGGCACCGCTGACACCTCCCTTCCGGTGTCGCAGTCCCATTCTCAACCCCAATGACCAACAGCTGGATTGACGCCTACCAACGCCGATTCGGTCACCATCATCATCCTTTGGTCCTATGTCTATTCTTCAGCATTATTTTGAGGGGCTAGGATAGGAGGAAGATTGAGAGGGGTCACTGGACCATTTATGAGACCAGCCTGAGCACGAAATGGACTGGTATAAGGAATTGGGTGAGGCCAGTGGCCTGGATACCTCCTCAGATTCTGGCCTTCTTCCCCCCCCCCCCCCCCTTTCATATGCTGTGGTGGTGAGAAGGGCAGCCAAGGTCCTTTACGTTCAGCTCCCTTCGGTGGAAGTCAAGACAAACATCTTGACAAACGTCCTGCAGTCGGGTGTCTCATCCTCAGAACCCCTCCTACTTTTCAACAAAGCCTTGACTGGTCCAACCCCAAGAAGACGGCCCCTGTGAATAGGACAGTTGCCTGCCGTCATCGCCCTGCACCGGGCAACCCGAAATTCTTCACCAACCACACTACCCTTGAGAGTTTGTTGGTGAATGCTTCTACCTCACAGGATGTGTTTCCCTCCAGACAGGGAATCCAAGAGGCTGGATAGTTGGGGCAGGAATATTTTTATTTCACTAGCCTTGCCTTGCGGTGGATAAACACTGCATGCCTATTGGGCTGCTACACCTTCTCGTTGTGGGAAACAGTTGCATAGGTGTTGCAACAGATCCCAGAGGATGCCTGGGCCATTCTTCCCAAGTAGTATCAGATGGGAAAGATGGGGCAAAGTTCACCATTCGATGTGGGCTTGACACCACTGACTTGCTGGGCAGAAAAATGTCAGACAGTGGCCATTCGATGCCATGCCTGGCTTAGAACGTCTGGCTTTTCTGGGAATATCCAGGCTTTCCTTGTGGACATGCCCTTTGATGGCACCTGTCTCTTTTGAGACCAGGCAGACATAGCCCTGGAGCTCGTTAAGGACTCGCGGACTATGGCCCAAGTTCAGCAACCTTTGCATGGCTGTGGGTGCGGCTCCTTTCGGCCCAGTGAGTCAGACGGTCAAAGGTCCAGTCAGTCCAAACCTCTCCCTGCAGCCTGTAAACCATTCCTGGGTGGCCGGTTGGTGGAAGGATCAGCCTTCACCTCTGCAACTGGCAAAACATCACATCGGACAGTGGGTTCTTTAGAAGTTCAAAATGCTCGCTTCTGCTCAGGTCTTGTCTGCCCTAGACCCTGAAGAGATGGATGGTAACACTGGACTTGCAGGATGTCCATTTTCACATTCCCATCCTCCCTGCTCGGTTGTATGTCGGAATCCTGCATGCATTTAGCACGCATTCCTTTACAATGCCGGCATTAGAACGAATGCCTCGTTACGACTCCTTCCTTTAGCACGCATGTCGTAACAACGACCTGCCTTAGGGGGCCGCTGGACTTTGGAATATTATCATTTACTATCCAACTCCAGTCTGCGCAACGCTAGGGAAGGTGTTGGACTTAAAATCCAACACCACTTCACCAATGCGCCCCCTAGCAAGTCGTTGTAATGACTTGTGTGCTAAACGAATGAGTGGTAATGACACATTTGTTCTATTGCCGTCATTGTAAAGGCACAGCGTGATTCTGGCTTTGTGATAAAGGAGGCGGTGGTTGCAGCTCATCTGCGCAGATAAGGGGTGCCAGTTTTCCCCTATCTCGACAACTGGCTGTTGAAGGCGAGCCTGCCCCAGACTGTCCTCTCCCACCTCCAGACTACGGCGAATCTCCTGCTTTCGCTGGGGTTCACTATCAACATGCGGAGGTCACACCTGGCTCCCTCTCAGAAACTTCCTTTCATCAGAGCTGTTCTGGACACAGTGCAGTTTCTGGCCCATCCTCCTGATCGGCGAGTCCAGGATATTCAGGCTATGATACCGATGTTTCAGCCTCTATCCTGGATTTCGGTGAGAATGACTCTGAGGCTGCTGGGCCTCTTTGCCTCCTGCATCCTGCTAGTGACACATGCCAGGTGGCATATGGAGGCTCTGCAGTGGGACCAAATTCCAGTAGGTGCAGTATCAGGGGAATCTCTCTGACATGGTCCAGATCTTGGAGGGAACTGCATGGGATCTGCAGTGGTGGCTGACCAACCGCGATTGGGTCAGAGGCTGGCCTCTATCCCTTTGCCAACCGAATCACACAGTAGTGACAGATGTGTCACTCCTGGGACGGGGCGGCCATCTGGGAGTGGTTGAAATCAGAGGACTCTGGACTCTGGCGTAATACGGACCACACATCAATTTGCTGGAGCTTCGAGTGATTTGCTTGCCATTGAAAGCTTTTCTCCCTTCCATCAAGAGAAAACTGGTTTGGGTGTTCACAGACTACACCGACGCCTTGTTTTACTGCAACAAACAGGGCAGGTGGGATCCTGGACCCTTTGTCAAGAGGCACTTAATCTCTGGACATGGCTGGAACAGCAGGGCATATCCCTTGTGGTTCAACTGCTAGTAGGTACTCTAAACACTAGGGCGGACAAACTCAGCTGTAAATGCCTACCGGATCATGAATGGCGTCTCCATCTGGAGGTGGTGCAAGGTCTCTTTCAGAAGTGGAGGGATCCTTAGTTAGATCTTTTCACCGCCTCAGAGAATGTGCGATGTCAGCAGATTTGCATGCTGTAGTTCCCATGGCGGTACTCACTCGACAACACTAACTCTTGAGTGGAGTTCAGCCCTGCCGTACGCCTTTCCGCCAAAACCACTCCTGTCCAGAGTTCTTAAGAAGATCAAGTGCGGCTGGGCCCAAATCATTCTTGTGGTTCCGGACTGGGCACAGAGAGTTTGCTATCCCGAGCTTCTCCAACTGAGCATCGATCTCCGATAAGGCTGCTCCTTCAGGAAGATCGTCTGTCACAGCTTCAGGGGATGGTCCTCCAGCTGAGCCTGTCAACTCTTTCTCTTTTTGCATGGAGATTGAGAGGTGGCAGTTGACAGCATTCAACCTTCCTCCCGAAGTCTGTGATGTGATTTTGACAGCCAGGCATCCCTTTACCAAGACCGTGTACACCTGCCAGTGGGAGACATTTGTAAAATATTGTACAGAAAGGTCTATTGACCCTCTTTCTGCTTTCCCCTCTCAAGCCCTTCTCATTATTTTGACCCTTGTCCAGCAGAGCTCTGTTCTGGCACACTCCTTTAAGGGTACCTTTCGGGCTTGTCTGTCTTCTTGAGGCTGCCAGACCAACCCACTTTATTTAAATCCCCTATCGTAAACAGGTTTCTTAAGGGGTTTGTGCATATGTTCTCCCCTGCTCCATTCATCATGCCCCAGTGGGACCTTAATTTGGTTCTCACATTCCTGATGTGCGCTCTGTTCGAGCCTCTGCACAACTGCCCCCTCTGGCTCCTTTTCATCAAAACAGCCTTTTTGGTGGCAATAACTTCTGATAAGAGGGTGAGCGAATTGCAGGCTCCATCATCCCAGCCTCCTTACCTGACCATCTTCCCAGATAAGTTGCTGCTTCGCACCAGTGCCTCTTTATTATCGAAAGTGATAACACCATTCCACATGGGGCAACCAGTCACCTTGCCCACTTTCTGTGCTCCTCCGCACCCTTCTAAAGAGGAGGAGCAACTCTATCATCTGGAATAAAAAATAGCATTGTTGTTCTACCTTGACCGCACTAAAGAGATCCCGGTTGAAGATCAACTCTTCATGGGATACAAGAAAGATTGTGCTGTGCAGAAAAAGATGATCTTGTGATGGGTCGTCCTCAGCATCAAAATTTGCTATGCTCTGGCCAAGAAACAGCCTCTTGAAGGCATAAGAGCTCATTCCACCAAAGCTAAGGCTGCAACCACAGTGTTGCAAAATGATGTTCCAGTCCTTGACATTTGTCAGGCAGCAACATGGGAGTCACTGCACACGTTCACTAAGCACTACTGCATGGACAGTCAAGTCTGCAAGGATGGCTTTTTTGGGCGCTCTGTCCTGCTAGACTTCCTGTTCTAAACTTGACCATAGTCCCTCCTCCGGATATGGTATTGCTTGGGTATCTATTCTAAGGTAAGGTATCTGCGGCTAGATGTCTCTATCAGATGGACAGGTTACTTACCTTCGGTTACGTCTTATCTGGTAGACATAATCTAGCTGCAGATTCCTTCCTGACCTACCCACTCTCCCCGCACTGCAGACAGGTTTTTAGGGATAGGGATGACCCCTTTCAGGGCTCTAGTTGTTTTAAACACACCACTTTCAGTGCAGTTCATGGTTCCACTCTCCTGGCGTGGAAAGTCGTGAAAAGTAAATGACGTCAGTGCACCAAGGTGGCTCTTATATAGGTGACGCAGACGTCACTTCGGACATAGACACCAATGCCATGCGGAGCCGACCGACGCCACCTACTGGTGCGCAAGCGTATTGCTTGAGTAAAAGTCCTCTGGATCCAGCATGACACCTGAGATATTCTAAGGTAAGGAATCTTTAGCTAGATCATGTCTCTACCAGATAAGGTGTGACAGAGAGTATGTAATATCTCCTTTTAGTTCCATGCACTGCATATCCACGTTCAATCAGGCATTGTCCTCGTCTAACCCCCAGTGCAGCAGAGCTGTTGCAAAGTCTCCCAATCCAGATTGCCACCCGCAAATATTTAAAAGTTAATGAATATGCAGATAGCTAGAGTATACACCAGAAAGATTGTTACTGAATATATGTAACTTTTTTTCTTCATTGTCTGTCATGAAAATGACACAATATTTCTCTCTTCAGCTGGACTCCATCCTTGATTCATTTTGGTGTGATGCAATGGAGAAATGTGTAAATGTATTTCCTATTTCCTTCTTGATTTCCATCAGGATAAGTATGTTGAGTTGCAGACTATAAGAAAAAGAGAGGAAGCAAAAAGCCTTATTGTTTTTCTTGAATTTTGTCTTGGGCCCTATTGATACAACTGCTAGCTTGTGAAAATTGAAGTTGGCACCCACCACCAGAACAAACTTTGTTCATATCTCAACCCGACATCCAATGGTGGGCCCTTGACATTCCTCTTGTTTGAAAGCAGCTATTTGCTTCAACTAAGGATGAGTAGCTATTTATATGCAGTTCTGGCTTATTGTATCAAAATCATTGATAGTTTTGATCAAAACAGCTGTAAGGTCCTTTCAGCAGAACTGTACATTTTTTGTCAAATGCAGGAATCCTCACGGATTTGGCAGCAACTCCCAGCTGCTTTATTCATTAGGCTACATCACCCAGTGAAATGACTGAAAAGTAGCAAAGGCAAGGCCTTTGCCTTATCTGCCTTTCTTTGACCAGGCCCATTCTTGACACCCTACTAGATATGGCACCCTCCCCTTAGGAGGGCCAATCTCATCTTCCAGTCTCACAGTTGCACCACCACTTAGTGTCTCATGGAAGACTGTGGTTAAGTCCAAAGTCGGCTCTGATTTCCATCTTGAATCGAATTAGATAGGATTACCTTTAGTGGTCTTCAAACACCAATCTGTTGGTGAGTGCCTCAAGGTGCTATTACTGTGTCTGCCTTCAATTGTGTGAGTATCGTTTCCTACTGAAAATCCACGATCTATGGTCTCTGAGTATATCTCACAGCAATATCTTAGAGTTCAAAATGTAATTCCAAACTCACATGTTTCTCCTTAGGCCGTTGAAGGAGGAGGAGAGTGTTTATCCTCATCAATAACAGAACTGTATCTATGCTTTCTAATGGATACTTCTATGTTATGTTATAGAAGCTTATAAAGTGCACTTATACCCATGGGTGTCCTGGCGCTACACACTGGCTCACTGGAAACAATGGGTGCCTATACCGTGAATAACCAAGTCTTCAGCCCCTTTCTGAAAGAAAGGAGCTCCGAGGCATTCCTTAGATGCCCTGGCAGACTGTTCCAGGCTTTCGCCGCACAATAGGAAAAGCTTTTGCGTCCCCAACTGGCCTTTTTTATTCGGGGGACGGCTACTAGTCTTCCTTCGGTGTAGCGCAACGCTCTACCCGGAACATACCATTCAAAGCAGCTGGTCAGAAAATCCGGGCCATAGCCCCTCAGTGCCTTAAAAACCATGCACAGTGCTTTGAATTGTGCTCGTCTTGTAACTGGCAGCCAGTGCAGTTGCCGGAGTCCATCTCGAGCAGAAGCAAACCTAGGTATGCCAGTTAGCAGTCTCGCCGCTGCATTTTGTACTATCTGTAGTCTGTACAGATTTTTTTTTTCAGGTTCTGGTACAGACTGTTACAGTAATGATGGCGCGACAAAATGAGGGCTGAGACTGCTGTCCTGAAACCATCTCCTGGAAGGAAAAATAAAACATTTCTCAGTATCCTAAAGAGATAGAAGCAGGTAGATATCACTCCGCTGACCTGGTCCCCAAAATCAAGTTTATGATCCATGATCACACCCAAGTATTTGGCTTTGCCTGAGGGAGCTGGTAGATTTCCAATTACCTCAGGCCACATGTCAGGAGTCCAGATATTGGGATTGTTCCCAAATATAATGACCTCGGTCTTGCCTGCATTCAATTTCAGGCAATTGGAGGCCATCCAACCAGATATATCTTTCAAACAATCATGACATCTCGAGGCCATAACATCTTTGTGTTGTCCATACAACGAGGGATCAATTTGTGTATCGTCTGCATAGGTTGTTAGTTGCAGCCCGAAAGATCTTATCAATGACGCCAACGGGCTGACATAAACGTTAAAAAGCGTGGGGCTCAGGGAGAACCCCTGCGGTACCCCGCATGGGAGGGCAAAAGGTTTGGATTTGTCCCGCCCCAGCGCAACTGTTTGGATTCTGTCCGCCAGGAAAGATTTCAGCAGGTGCCAGGCCCTTCCTCCCACCCCCACCTTCGACAAACGGTCCATCAGCACATGGTGATGGACCGTATCGAAGGCCGCGGACAGATCCAGTAGGATCAGGACCGCCACCCCTCCTGATCAACCGCCGCTCTGACCTCCTCCGTGGCCTTGATCAGGGCCAGCTCCGTGTTATGACCTGCACGAAACCCAAACTGCTTGGGGTCGAGTGCTTTGAAAGAAAGAGCTTGCTTTCTCCAGCAACTTGGCCGTCAGCGGGAGTCGAGATATGGGTCTGTAGTTGTTGGGATTGTTTTTATCCAAATTAGTTTTTTTTATTAGTGGGAGTATTGAGGCGGATTTCCACATCCTGGGATATTCGCCTACGTCTATGATGGTATTAAACAAGGGCGTAAGGGTAGAAGCCACGACCTCTGGAATATTTTTAAGTACCGCAGCTGGGCAGAGGTCCTTGGGAGATCCAAATTGCGATGCCCGCAGAAGGCTTGTGACCTCTGAGATCTGAAGCGGATTAAAACCCTCTAATCTATCCGACGCCGACATCACCCCTGAAACACGGCTAGCTGCCGCATCACCCATCTCCCCTTGAACCTTGGAAAAGGAAGAGAAGATAGCTTCCACCTTGTTCTGGAAAAAAGAGGCAAGTGATTCACAAAGTGCGGGGCTACTGTGTGAAATGGGTTTCGTAGGTTTCGTCAGATTAGAGATGGTCCTAAACAGTTCTTTGGAGGATGAGTTGGCCTCCTTTATCTGCGCCGCAAAATACGCTTTCTTTGTCTCTAGGACTAATTTCTTGTAGCTGCTGAGGCTTACTTTATACTATCTGCAGATTCCTCAATTCCTCAACTGTAGAAAAATCCCAGGAGTGCTGTGCTGGCCATAGCGAGCAGGCATCGGGTGTTTTCCCGGTTGGCTGGAAGGGTTGGGACCGGGTTAGGAGTAGTCGGGGGCGTTTTTGTTACTGGGAGCCGGTTTTGCTACAGTGCTGCAATATCGACCCCCTGTAACAAAAGAAGCGGCAGTGCTCCAGACTAGTGCCCACCCACCCCCTCCACCCCAGGCCTGTCTGATAGAATTGCCAAGGCTGGTTTTTGTTCTCAGTCTGGCCCTGCAGGAGTGAGACTGGATCCTGTAAGAAACTGGCTCTATATATACTGCATCAAAGTGAGGTACAGTGTGTATAGAGTCCAAGGGTCTCCAAAGGTTTGGCAGAGGTTAAAGTTAGATAGAACCTTACTCTCTAAAGTGGTAGCTTGGTCGAGCAGTAAGGCAGTATCAGAGGACAGTGTTCAGCATTTGATGTACACACTCAGTCAGCAAATGGTCTCACACACTCAAGAACTGAACTCTAGGCCAACTGTTTTGTTTAAAAAAATATACTGTTGATTTATTTCTAGAACCAAGCAAGCCTGGTACAGGTAAGCCTATAAATACTTTGCAGGAGTAATTGACTTGTATGAACACAGTTCAGAATTGCAGTATAACTTGTACGGTTTTGGTTACAGTTTTAAGAAAGCAGTTTGCAACACATTGCAGGTATAGTACATTCAATTGAATGGGCTTTTTAAGTAAAATGCAGTTAATTACTTTTCAGATCACTTTTGTCAACACAGGACTGGATCCTAGATTCAGCCCTGGGACATTTTCTGACAACAGGTGAGTAAATTTTTAAGGAATATTATTGCATTTCAAAAGTTGACACTGAAACTTTTTCACATAGAATCACCAATGTTATCCTATGGGAGGAAAGTTAGGTTATCATTACTTACTCAGTGCTGGATGCTGGATTCAGCACTGGGACATTTCCTGAAAACAGTTGAGAAAATGCGTTTTGGTTAATAGGCTGATTTTTAAGGAATATTTGTAGTTTTCAAAAGTCGACACTAAAAAACTTTTTGGGAGAAAAAGTGTCAATATTATCCTATGAGGAAAAATGAGTTATCGGTTTCAAGGTAAGTAATCGGTATTTTGAGTTAGGGTTCTGGGGTTAGACTCAGGGGTCTCCCAGGGTCAGTGATGCACTGTTGTTGCACCCTCAGCGGCACTCGGGCGGCCGGGTGCAGAGTGTTGAGGCCCAATGTTATCCTATGGGGGATAGGGGGACTCCGGTTGGTGGCTGCTGGCAAGCAGGCCACAAGGTTGTCGGAGCAAAGCTCCTAGGGTTAATCTCAGGGCAAGTTGGGGACCAAGTTAGCACCAAAGGGACACCCTCGGCGGCGCTAGGGCAGCTGGGTGCAGGGTGCAGTTTTGAGGTCGGGTGCCCTGTTGATTTCAATGGAGATTCTCCGGGTCAAAGAAACACTGCAGGCTCGGGACGAGTATCTTCCAGGAGTGACCACCACTTCGAGGGGTAAGTTGGGATGTAGAGGAATGGTTAGGCACCACTGGGTTGGGCACACAAAGCCGTGGGGCCTCGGGTGCAGGGGTGCCTTTGGACGTCGGATTTTCTTACCCACTCTGGATGCGGTAGGGGGTGGTCCTCTGGATTGAGACTGCAGGCTTCGTCTGGAGTCTTGAGGCAGGTCAGGGGTTGCCGGTTCTCGGGTCCGTATCGCCAGGGGGACCTCCTCGTGGTGTTTGTTCACTCACACACGGGCCGGGATCGGCGGGTGCACAGTGTGCTAGATTCGCGGTTCCGGGCTGGCACCAGAAGCTGCAGTCTAAACACGTCCGGTGTTCACGGGAGAAACAGCTTGGAAAGTGAATGCAGGCAGGTCCTCCGGGGCTTTTGAGGTTGCTGGCCGCTGGACACGTCGGGGTTTCGCAAGAGCAGGTCCGAGGGGAGACAAGCCTGTAGGGCTGGGGCCAAGTCAGTGGGCGTCGTCCTCTTGTTAGCTCTGCACGGCTTCTCGTCCTTCTTCTTTTCTTGTCGTTGCTGGATCTGAGGAAGGAAAGTTCAGGTTGCCCCTAAATACTAAATTTAGGGGCGTTACAGGTAGGTAAAGGGCAGGGACCAATGGGTCCCTTCCCTGGGGTGGGTACACCCCCTATTCTGCCACTCTCCAGTGGGAGGGGGGCAGGAGCCTGTCTCTGGTTGGCTGTGTCCCCTTCATCTTCAAGATAGCGGGGATTCAAGCTTGTGCTTCACCTCGCCTCCCCCACCTTAGGGGTGGAGTTGGCAGAGGTGGGCACACCTCTCTTCCTCACTTGTTGTTCCCGCCGGTTCTCCCGTCCAAAGTGGGGGGTAGAACCAGTGGGAACCAGTTGCTGAAAGCAGCAAAGGGTCTGGAGAAGCTCACAAAGGCGGCATGCCTTTGAAGCTTCTACTTCGTGAACCCTGCCCATCCTGGGGAGGAGGCTTGGAACCTCGTCCCAGGATGTGCATTGTTTCAGGCCCCCGAGAGCAGAAAGGTCACTGGGAGTTGGTCGAGTTTCAGGTGGCATCTCTAAGATGCCCTCTGTAGTGCATTTTCTCAGCACATTAATGTGCTGAGAAGTTTGATACCAAACTTCCCAATCTTCAGTGTAGCCATTATGGTGCAGTGGAGTTCGTAATGACAACCTCCCAGCACCATATACTCTTACAGGGCCCAGGAATGGACCTGGGTACTGTAGGGGTAGATGGCTCATGCACCTGTACCCTCACCACTGGCATAGGGCACCCAGCTAGAGGGGTGACTGATGTATGCCAGGGCAGTGGTTTGTGGGCATGGCACACATCCGATGTGTTTTAACGTGATAGAGCATCGGGCTCATTCAAACATATTTTTGTACAATGTTTATATGCGATGATTTTGATGTATTCAATTATGTACAAGCCAAAAATGTGCAGTGGCGCGAAGCTTTCATTTGTTTGATGACAATAAAATTTTGAACTCATTTCTCTGTTATGAAAAAGAAAAATTTACAACAAATACAATTGTCATATACTTGACTGGTCAAATGTGTTTATTGTTGCTTCACAAAAGGATTGTATTATGAGGTTCTTTAACAACCCATAGGCATTGTGCACAGTGTACGCTACCCTACCGGTTAGTATTCCTTTTTAACACATCCGATGTGTGCCATGTCGACTCTTGGTTTTGTTCTGCACCTAGACACCCAGCCTGCAAAGGCAGTGTGTGTGTGTCAGGGTACAGGGCCTCTAAGGTTGGCACAATAAGTGCTGCAGCCCTTAGGGGCCTTCTCTGGTCACAGTGCCCTGGGTACCTAAGGTACCATTTACCAGGGGCTGACATGTGTCCAGAGATGCCAATTGGGTTTAGGCTTCAATGCAGTTTTAGGGAAGGAACACAGGCCCTGGGTACCTGATTGGCAGGAGCCCAGTGCGCACTCAGTCAAAGTACATCAGCTATTCTGCAAAAAGTGGGGGCATACCATGCAAGAAAGATGGCACTTTCTCATACAACCCCCCCTCCCCCCCCCCCAAACGAAAGATGATGAGGTTAACCTTGCCCTAGAGAGTCTTCATTGTCTAAGTGGAAGAACCTGGAAAGTCCATCTGCATTGGCATGGGCAGCCATAGGTCTGTGTTCCACTTCAAAGTCCATTCCCTGTAGGGAGATGGACCACCTCAACAGTTTAGGATTTTCTCCTTTCATTTGCATTAGCCATCTGAGAGGTCTGTGGTCAGTTTGAACTAGGAAGTGAGTACCAAACAAGTATGGCCTCAACTTCTTCAGGGACCAAACCACAGCAAAGGCCTCCCTCTCAATGGCACTCCAACGCTGCTCCCTGGAGAGAAGCCTTCTGCTTATAATAGCAACAGGTTGGTCTTGACCTTCATCATTGGTCTGGAATAGGACCACTCCTATCCCTAGCTCAGAGGCATCAGTCTGCACTATGAACTGCTTGGCATAATCTGGAGCTTTTAGAATTGGTGCTGAGCACATTGCTTCTTTCAGGGTGTCAAAAGCCTTTTGGCAACTAACAGTCCAGTTAACCTTCTTGGCCATTTTCTTGGAAGTGAGTTCTGTGAGGGGAGTCACAATGGACCCATATCCCTCCACAAACCTCCTGTAGTACCCAGTCAAGCCAAGGAATGCCCTGACTTGGGTCTGGGTTGTTGGAGCTGCCCAGCCCAGGATGGCCTGGATCTTGGGCTGTAAGGGCTGTACCTGGCCTCCACCAACTAGGTGGCCCAAGTACACCACAGTGCCCTGCCCTATCTGGCATTTGGATGCCTTGAAAGTTAGACCTGTAGTTTGCAGGGTTTTTAAAACCTTCCCAAGGTGGATCAGGGGTCCTGCCAGGTGGAACTAAAGACAGCAATATCATCAAGATAAGCTGCACTAAAGGACTCCAACCCAGCAAGGACTTGATTCACCAACCTCTGGAAGGTGGCAGGGGCATTCTTTAAACCAAAGGACATAACCGTGAACTGATAGTGCCCATCCGGTGTGGAGAATGCTGTTTTCTCTTTTGCTCCTGGAGCCATGCTAATCTGCTAGTACCCTGCAGTTAAGTAAAAGGTACTTATAAATTTGGCTGCCCCTAATTTGTCTATCAACGCATCTGCTCTTGGGATAGGGTGAGCATTTGTCTTGGTGACAGAGTTGAGTCTTCTATAGTCCACACAGAACCTCATTTCTCTCTTTCCACCCTGTGGATGAGGTTTGAGGACCAGAACCACTGGGCTGGCCCAGGGGCTCTCAGAGGGTTCAATAACCCTCCGCATCGATGACACCATCAACACCATGAGCACAATCCACTCCGACTCTCCGTCAGATCCCTTCACGCACCACGTCTTCAACAAAGCAAGCAGCTCCATCGCACCCCACCTGCGCAACTTCATCAATCTCTCCCTCGAGACCGCGACCTTCCCAGAGAGCTGGAAACAAGCCGAGATCAACGCCCTACTGAAAAATCCCAAGGCCAACCCAAGAGATCTCAAGAACGTCCGGCCCGTCTCTCTGCTCCCCTTCCCGGCCAAGGTCATCGAGAAAATCGTCAACAGACAGCTAACCCGATACCTCCAAGAAAACAGAATCCTGGACCCTTCCCAGTCAGGTTTCCGCAGCAACCACAGCACCGAGACCGCCCTCATCGCCGCCACCGACGACATCAGGACCCTGATGTTTAACGGCGAGACCACAGCACTCATCCTCCTAGACCTCTCCGCCGCCTTCGACACCGTCTGCCACCGCACACTACGCGCATGCCTCCAAGCCGCAGGGATCCGAGACAAGGCTCTGAAATGGACCACCTCCTTCCTCTCTGGCAGAACCCAGGGCGTCCGCCTCCCCCCATTCCGGTCCGAAGCCTCCGAGATCATCTGCGGCGTACCCCAGGGATCCTCCCTCAGCCCGACACTGTTCAACATTTACATGGCCCCGCTCGCACACGTAGCCCGACAGCACGACCTCAACATAATCTCATACGCCGACGACACTCAACTGATCCTCTCCCTCACCAAGGACCCCATCACCACGAAAGCCAACCTCCACGAAGGAATGAAGGCCGTCGCCGACTGTCTGAAGGACAGCCGTCTGAAGCTGAACTCGGACAAGATGGAGGTCCTCATCCTCTGCCCCAACTCTTCAGCCTGGTGCGACTCCTGGTGGCCGACGGCACCTGGAGCAGCCCCGACACCCACCGACCACGCACGCAACCTGGGAATCATCCTCGACTCAACACTCTCAGTGACCAAGCAGGTCAACGCCGTCTCCTCCTCCTGCTTCAACACCCTCTGCATGCTCCGCAAGATCTACAGATGGATCCGACAGATACAAGAAAGACAGTCACCCAGGCCCTCGTCAGCAGCAGACTCGACTACGGAAACATCCTTTATGCGGGAGCCCCGACCAAGCTCATCAAACGCATCCAAAACGCCTCGGCACGACTGATCCTCGACGTACCACGCCACGGCCACATCACCCCCCGCCTGAGGTGCCTGCACTGGCTCCCCGTCAGCAAGAGGATATCCTACAATCTCCTCACCCACGCACACAAGGCACTCCACAAGACCGGCCCAGCCTACCTCAACAGGCGGCTCTCCTACATCCCCAACCGCCAGCTACGCTCCGCCGACCTCTCACTCGCCACCGTACCCGCGCATCCGAAGAACAACCACCGGTGGGAGATCCTTCTCCCACCTCGCCGCCAAGACATGGAACACCCTCCCACTGAGCCTACGACAGACCCAAGACCTGCTGACCTTCAGGAGGATGCTCAACACCTGGCTGTTCGATCAGTAGTGCGCCCCCCCAGCACCTTGAGACCCTCGCAGGTATCTAGTGCGCTTTACAAATGACTGATTGATTGATTGAATAACCCCTAACTCCAGCATCTTGCTGACTTCAGCTTTGATGCTTTCCTTGACTTGGTCTGACTGTTGGTAGATTTTGTTTTTGACAGGTGCACTGTCACCAGTGTCCACATCATGGGTACACCAGTTTGTCAGACTAGGGGTCAGGGAAATGAGCTTAGCATACTGTTGTAAGACTTGCTTGCAGTCAGTCTGCTGTTGGGCAGAGAGGGTGTCTGAAAAGACAACTCAATCTACTGACCCATCTTTTGGGCTGTAGGAGAGGAGATCAGGGAGAGGTTCACTCTCTGCTTCCTGTTCCTCATCAGTCACCATCAGCATGTCAGCCCTGTCATTGTAGAGCTTGAGGCGGTTCACATGGATAACCCTTTTGGGTGTCCTGCTTGTTCCCAGGTCAACTAAGTAGGTGACCTCACTCTTTTTCTCTAGGATAGGGTAAGGACCACTCCATCTATCTTGGAGTGCCCTTGGTGCCACTGGCTCCAAAACCCACACCTGTTGCCCAGGTTGAAATTCAACCAGTGCAGCTTTTTGGTCATACCAGTGCTTCTGAAGCTCCTGGCTGGCCTCAAGATTCGTGGTTTCCTTTTCCATGTTCCATTCTGGACCTTAGGCCAAGCATATAGGCCACAATATCTTGTTTGGGTTCTTGGAGAGGCCTCTCCCAGCCCTCCTTTACAAGATAAAGTGGTCCCCTCACAGGATGGCCAAACAGAAGTTCAAAGGGTGAGAAACCTACTCCCTTCTGTGGCACTTCTCTGTAAGCGAAAAGCAGACATGGTAAGAGGACATCCCATCTCCTTTTGAGTTTCTCCGGGAGCCCCATAATCATGCCTTTCAATGTCTTGTTAAATCTCTCAACAAGACCATTGGTTTGTGGATGATAGGGTGTAGTAAACTTGTACTGCACTCCACATTCCTTCCACATATGTTTCAGGTAAGGAGACATAAAGTTAGAACCTCCTTAGGAAACCCTACCCTGGTGAAGACACCAATGAGGGTCTTGGCTACTGCAGGAGCTGTAGTAGTCTTAAGTGGGATTGCTTCAGGGTACCTAGTGGCATGATCCACTACCACTAGAATGAATTTGTTCCCTGAGGCTGTAGGAGGTTCAAGTGGACCCACTATGTCCACCCCTACCCTTTCAAAGGGAACCCCCACCACAGGCAGTGGTATAAGGGGGGCCTTTGGGTGGCCACCTGTCTTGCCACTGGCCTGACAGGTAACACAGGAGCTGACAAACTCCTTCACCTTTTGGTGTGTCTGGGGCCAGTAAAAGTGGCTTACTAGCCTTTCCTAAGTCTTGGTTTGGCCCTGATGTCCAGCTAGGGGGATGTCATGAGCTAAAGGTAGGAGGAACTCCCTGTACATCTGTGGCACTACCACTGTCCTGGTGGCACCAGGATTGGGGTTTCTTGCCTCAGTGTACAGTAATCCCTCTTCCCAATAGACTATGTGGGTACCACTGACATCTCCCTTTGCTTCTGAAACAGATTGCTGCCTCAGGCTTTCAAGAGTGGGACAGCCTTGCTGATCCTGGCACAGCTCTTCCCTAAAGGGCCCCCCTGGGCCCAAGAGTTCAACCTGGTAAGGGTCAAGCTCCATAGGCTCAGTTCCTTCTGGGGTGTCCAAGTCCTCTCCCTGAGGAGAGGGGTCCTGATCTTGTTGCTGAACAGAAGCTGGTTCCTCAGTCTTCTTACCTTTTCTCTTGGTAGGTTGGGCCATTCTTTCAGGCTCCAACACTTTTTCACCCTGCATTTTGCTCTGTACTCTTGTTTTTACACACACCAATTCAGGGATATCCAGCATTGCTGCATGGGGTTTTAGTACAACCTCAGCCCAGGCTGAGGTTTCCAGGTCCTTGCCAAGCAGACATGCAGCTGGTAGCTTTGGATAGACCACTACCTGTTTCAGGCCCCCCCCCTCCCCAGTCTAATGTCACCATTGCCATTGCATGATTAGTGGTAACACTGTCAGCATTGGTGACTGGGTAAGTACGCCCAATCAAATATTGCTCAGGGGAAACCAGTGTGTCTTTCACCATAGTGACACTAGCACCTGTATCCCTCAGAGCTTCTATCCTAGTTCCATTGATCCAAGGGTACTGTAAGTATTTCTTTAAGTTGGATGGCCACACTGCTACAGTGGCAAACTCAACTTCCCCCACTGAAACTAGAACTGCTTCATTGTGCATCCTGATTTGCTCTGGGCACACTGTTGATCCCATCTGTAGACTTGCTACCCCAGGAGTAGCTGTACTTGTTGAACTAGGGGCCTTGTTGTGAGGGCAAGACTGGTCTACAGTTAAGTGTCCCAATTTCTTACAGTTGTTACACTAGGCCTTTGAAGGATCAAAGTTCTTCCCCCTATAGGGCTGTGGCACATAGCTTGGATAGAGCCATCCTATGCCGCCCGTTACCCCAAATGAAATCCCGGAGCGACCGCGTGAGGGCGGCGAAGAAGGCCGCCGGGATATATGCTGGCAGATTGGCAAAGTAGTACAGAAGACAGGGGAGTATCACCATTTTGGACAAGGCTACCCTGCCGGTGACTGAGAGTGGGAGCGTGCTCCAAAAACGCATCTGGGACTTAATCGCCATCACAGCCCTGCCCAAATTGCCTTCGATGAGGTCTGGCGGTATATCTGGACACCTATCGCAGTATCAGAAAGTGTCTGCTTTCCACTGTACGCGCACGCCATCTAGAATATAGCCTGGGTCCAGGATATCCTCACCAAACGCATACAGACAGGACTTAGTGGCGTTCACCCTAAGTCCCGCGAGAGCGACGAAGTTGAGCAGTATGCGTTCCAGAGCGACCGGAATGTTACTAACATCTCTGACGAACACCAGAAGGTCATCTGCGTACAGCGACACTTGATGTATCGCGTCCCCTAGGGGGATTCCATCTCCTAATGTTGTGCGCAGTGCCGCAGCTAGGGGCTCTATGGCCAGCGCGAACAGGAGGGGTGAGAGCGGGCACCCCTGCCTGGTGCCCCTGCAGACTGGTATTGCAGCAGAGATGTAGGGCCCAGTCTTTACCCTCACTGAAGGGTTCCTGTACAGGAGTGCGACCATCTGGAGAAACCCCAGGCCCAACCCGTATCGTATCAGCACCGCCTCAAGGTAGCCCCCACTCCAAACTGTTGAAAGCTTTTTCAAGATCTAAAACGAGACAACCCGCCCCAGGCCACCTCTGCACACTATCCGAGGCCACCCTAAAGAACCGCCGCGGGTTCAGTGAGGTACTACGCTTAGGCACAAATCCGTTCTGGTCGCTGTGCACCAATTATGGCACCACCGGCGCCAGGCGCTCCGCCAATACCTTTGCAAATATTTTATAGTCCACATTAAGTAGAGCCAGGGGTCGGTATGATCCCAGACTCACGGGGTCCCCGTTTGGTTTAAGCAGGGACACCAAGTAGGCCTCACACATTGAAGGGGGCAGAACGCGCTCCTCGAGAGCTGTGGAATAAAGAGAGTGCAGTTTCCCGGAGGCCAGGGAGCCGATCGCCTCACCAATCTCCTCCAGAGTAAGGGGGCCGTCGAGTGACTCCAGATGTTCTCAAGGGACTGTGGGTAGGCGGACAGCTTCCAAGAAACCGTCCAGCTCGATCCCGGAGCAGTGGCCCGCAGAGCGGTACAGCTGCGCATAGTGGTCGAACATCACCCGGTGTATTTTGCGCTGTGTGTGAACCAGGGGGCCCTCTGGCGTACGTATGGCCCCAATCGGGCGTGGGCATTTTCCTGCCTGAGTAACCAAGCTAGCAAGCGACCCGCCCTATCGGCTTTGGCATGAGTACGTGCCGTATGGGCCGTGTAATTGTGGCAACGCAGGCGCTCCAGGAGGTCAGCATGCTGTGCCCGAAGACGCTCCAAGTGTACAGAGTGGCGATCCCCGCCTTCACCGTCTCGTTCATATTTAAGTAATTGCGTTTCGATGAGTGTGATTGACCACGCTAACTATTTGCGCATGTTCCACGTTGCGCCAAGACAGTGGCCCCTGATAGCCGTTTTAAGGGCATCCCACTCCACCAGCGCACTGCTTGCCGTCCCCTCATTCAGCTCAAAATACTCCAGGATGGCCGTTCCCAGGGAGGCGCGAAATTTCGGATGTTCTAACGCGGTGGGTTGAAGACGCCATGTGGGTACAGGGGGGCGACCAGGGTCCCAATTCAGACGCAGCTTCAGGGGGTTGTGGTCTGAATGGGTACGCTCCAGATACTCTGAATCTTCAAACAGCGGGGACAGTGCCTGGGAGCTCACTACCCTGTCCAATCGCACGTGCAGATCATGTACCGCAGAGTAGTAAGAATATATACGAGTGTCAGGATGCAGGCAACGTCACACATCTAGCAGCGCCCAATGTGAAAGCCATCCAGCGAGGGCCCGGGCGTTTGAACCATCCTGCTTGGTACGTAGGGGCGGAAAAGACCTGCCCAGGTTTATATCCAGCACCAAATTTAAATCCCTGCCCAGCAACCACGGAACTCCAGCATAAGGGGCCAATGACTTGGACAGCTGTGCCAAGAATGAGGCTTGGTCAATGTTCGGAGCATAAATGGAGCCCAATAGTATTTGCTGGCCGTTTAGTGTTCCCCGAGCCAGAGTGTACCTGCCTGCAGGGTCTATCACAGTGTCTGCGCATACAAATGGGGTACCCGCCCGCACCCAGATCAGCGTGCCCCGAGCACGCACTGAACAGGTTGTGCCATATAATTGGCCCCTCCAGCGTTTGCGCAACCTGTCCAGCTCTGGCTGGGTCATATGTGTCTCCTGTAGGAGGGCAATGGCCACAGAGTGTCTCTGAAGGTATGCAGAGATGGAATACCGACGTGAGGGCGTGTACATGCCACGGATGTTCCACGTGATAATGTCAGTGCGCGCCATCACGAGTGAGCCTGTGTGATAGGGCTGCTGGGGCTAAGGCAGGCGCAGGCGGGGCAAGGGACAAGGTCCAGCAATATCGTGTTGGAGTGCTGCAACAAGAAACACAACTGAGAATCCAAGAACAGTGTAACATCAGGGGCAGACATTGCGTAATGTCCGTCCAAACTTCTATAGCAATGGAGTGGCGTAAACGAAGTCAGTAGGGTGCCTGTTAGGGTGCGCGCGCCAGCTGTGACGTGTCCTAGCCTTCCCCCTTGCTCCTGCATATGTATGTCGACAGTGTGAGCTCTAGCGCCACCATGTGGGGCCAACGGGCCGCGGGTCTGGTTGGTGAGCACGGGAAGTGCAAAGCTCCTAGGGTTAAGCTCAGGGCAAGTTGGGAACCAAGTTAGCACCAAAGGGGCACCCTCAGCGGCGCTAGGGCAGTCGGGTGCAGGGTGCAGTTTTGAGGTCGGGTGCCCTGTTGATTTCAATGGAGATTCTCCGGGACAAAGAAACCCGGCAGGTTTGGGGAAGAGGATATTCCAGGAGTGACCACCACTTCGAGGGGTAAGTTGGGATGTAGAGGGATGGTTAGGCACCACTAGGTTGGGCACACAAGGCCGTGGGGTGTCGGGTGTAGGGGTGCCTTTGGACGTCGGATTTTCTTACCCGCTCTGGTCGCGGTCAGGGGGTTTCTCTGGATTGAGGCTGCATGCGTCGTCTGGAGGCTTGAAGCAGGTCAGGGTCGCCGGATCTTGGGTCAGGATCGCCGGGGGGACCTCCTTGTGGTGTTTCTTCACTCAAACACGGGCCGGGCTCGGCGGGTGCAGAGTGTGCTGGATTCGTGGTTCCTGGCTGGCACCAGAAGCTGCAGTTTAAACACGTCCTGGTGTTCACGGAAGAAACCGCTTGGAAAGTGAATGCTGGCAGGTCCTCCGGGGATTTTGAGGTTGCTGGCCGCTGTACACGCCGAGGTTTCGCAGGAGCAGGTCGAGGGGACACAGGCCTGTAGGGCTGGGGCCAAGTCAGAGGGCGTAGTCCTCTTGTTAGCTTCATACGGCTTCTCGTCCTTCTTCTTTTCTTGATGTTGCTGGATCTGAGGAAGGAAGGTTCAGGGTGCCCCCAAAATACAAAATTTAGGGGCGTTACAGGTAGGTAAAGGGCAGGGACCAATGAGCCCCTTCCCTGGGGTGGGTACACCCCCTATTCTGCCACTCTCCAGTGGGAGGGGGGCAGGAGCCTGTCAGGGGTTGGCTGGGTCGCCCCATCCTCAAGATGGCGGGCACTCGAAGTTGTGCTTCACCTCGCCTCCCCACCTTAGGGGTGGAGTTGGCAGAGGTGGGCACACCTCTCTTCCTCACTTGTTTTTCCCGCCGGTTCTCCTGCCCGAAGTGAGGGGTAGAACCAATGGGGACCAGTTGCTGAAAGCAGCAAATGGTCTGGAGAAGCTCACAAAGGCGACATGCCTTTGAAGCTTCTCCTTCATGAACCCTGCCCATCCTGGGGGAGGAGGCTTGGCACCTCGTCCCAGGATGCGCATTGTTTCAGGCGCCCGAGAGCAGCAAGCTCTCAACCCAGGGGTCCAGAAACATGTCTGGTGGTGGCAGCCTGCACAGCCACTCAGTCAGGTTACTGGGAGTTGGTCGAGTTTCAGGGGGCATCTCTAAGATGCCTTCTGTCGTGCATTTTACATTAAATCCCACACTGGCATCAGTGTGGTTTTAATGTGCTGAGAAGTTTTATACCAAACTTCCCAGTCTTCAGTGTAGCCATTATGGTGCTGTGGAGTTTGTAATGACAACCTCCCAGCACCATATACTCTTAATGGCAGCACTGCACTTAACAGGGCCCAGGAATGGACCTGGGTACTGTAGGGGTACAGGGCTCATGCACCTGTACCCTCACCACTGGCATAGGGCACCCAGCTAGAGGGGTGACTGATGTATGGCAGGGCAGTGGTTTGTGGGCATGGCACACAGGGATGTGTGCCATGTCGACTCTTTGTTTTGTTCTGCACCTAGACACCCAGCCTGCAAAGGCAGTGTGTGGGTGTGTCAGGGTACAGGGCCTCTAAGGGTGGCACAATAAGTGCTGCAACCCTTAGGGGCCTTCTCTGGTCACAGTGCCCTGGGTACATATGGTGCCATTTACCAGGGGCTGACGTGGCCAGAGATGCCAATTGGGTTTAGGCTTCAATGCAGTTTTAGGGAAGGAACACAGGCCCTCGGTACCTGATTGGCAGGAGCCAAGGGCACACTCGGTCAAAGTACATCAGCAATTCAGCAAAAAGTGGGGGCATACCATGCAAGAAAGAGGGCACTTTCTCACAGATCCGTAAACTGCAAAGCTGTCAAGTCACCCATAGGGATGCTGGCTTTGTATAGATGATGGAAGTGGTGTCAGATGATGTCACCAAAGCCATATAGTGTCCTCCCCGGTGCAGTGATATCCGTTCCCTTTTTTCCTCCCCTGTGACTCTGATCCAGAACTCGCTATGTCTGAGAGTTGTGAGTTTACCTAACCAATTCCTTTAAATATGCAGGGCTATGTATTCCCCTAAGCATTTGGGCTTCCAGCCCTGTAGGAACTGCGAGGGACAGATGTAAATCATGGACACCATCTGCTTGTGGTGCTCAGACTCTGATTCCGATTCCCTCTCCTGCGACTTCTGCGACTCCTGCAGAAGTATGCACCCTAAGGAAATAAAGCAACGAGGAGCCAGCCTCTTTAGAGATTGAGCACATGAAGATAAGTGAAGTTGTTGGTTTAGGCCAAGATCTCGATCTTCATCCTGTCACCCTTCCAGAGCAAAGAAAAAGCTGCACAGGAAGCACAAGAAGCATGGATCCCGGACTCCGACAGGAGCTTCCTCCTCACACTTGGAGTTAGTTGAAATGGAGCCTTCTGAACCCGCTTCAACCATCTGGAAACTTGTTCCACAGCCAGTTCGATCCTCGAGCCGCCCACATCGACGCAGTTAATGTTAGTCCCGGTTAGTCAGGCACTGCAGACTTCCTTCCTGGTGGAGACAGGCACTCCGACACTGGCTCCCACTTTCATTCTGGAGCACAGCTAATGAATCTCTATTCGACAATGCTCAAACGCCTTAAAGCCGCAAGGCAATGGCCAAATCCCTCAATCTCCAGCAGACTATTGACAGTTTTGACGCATTCAAGGATTCTTAAGGTGGTTCTTTCGGAAGCAACATTTTCAACCGCAGTTGCAACTACCTCAGAATCCGCTGGTCAGCCAGTACACAGGTAAGCCAAAGCGACAGGCTAAGGATCCATCCAGCAAGCCTTCTCCTGATCCTCCTCTCCTGCTCTACCAGGAAAGTGGCCTTAGTTCTCTTCCCTAGACCCATATGGAGCCTGTGGGAGAGAGAGTTTCCTCACTTCTGCCACCCTGGAAGTCCTTTACTGTGGACCAGTGGGTCCTTCAGATTTTGAAAAGAGGTTGCTCCCTTCCTTCAGGCTCCACTCTTTATCCCACCCCCTCTTCTTCCCCTTATCCCACCCCCCAACTGACCATCAAGCCATCGTTAGCAACACTCCTGCAGAAAGGAGCAGTGGAGGAAAAGCGACAAAGATATTACATCTGCTATTTACTTTTGGTAAAAAAGGATGGCTGTCTGTGTTTGATCCTGGACCTCAGGGAGTTAAATTGAATTGAATTGAATTGAATTGAATTGAATTGAATTGAATTGTCGTGGCCTTAGTTCTCTTCCCTAGACCCATATGGAGCGTACGTCGTATACGGTGAGGAAATCCCTCATCCTGTGGGCTTTTAAAAATCGAATACTGTGCTTGCCGTTTGCTGCTGATTAGGGGGGGAACACGTCTTGTGATACTGTCCGTTTGCTATTTTGCACAGATTGGAATGTTAATTGGCACTTTTTATTAGGAAAAACTACTCGTACATCTGCTGTTTTTAATTGGAATGTTCTTTCTTTTAACCACTTTTAATGTTCTGTTCTAAAGAATTTGACGAATCAGTCACTTTACCTCCGAGTTTACCTTGCCTCCGCTTCCCCGGTCCAATGCCGGCCTTGCTGCCGTTCGATTGGAGGGAAGCGGACACTCCCTCTCACATCTCAGCCAACCAGTGTTTTTGTTGGTCGCCCCTCCAGGAAGGGCGGAGACTGGGGATTTACGCGCCAGCCAGCTACTTAAATACATGCTGGGCAGGACGCACAACGGACGCGCGCAGCGGGCGCGCCGAAGGCGCGCCAAAGGCAAGCCCATCTGCGCCCGTCCGCGCCAAGGACGAGACAAAGACGGGACGCACTGTCCTACTTAGCAGGAGAACCTATCATGCGAAGGTTTTAAAGAGCCTCAATTCGAACTCTTGCCAACATCTTATATCCCCTTACTTCATTCATGGAGCTTGCTCTTGTTGTAGATGCCTGTCTGACCTCCCGTTCGTTCCCACAACTGGAGTTTCCAATCAGAACGTATATCCCAGGTCTGGCAAGGTTAAGTACGGGGGTCTCATTATGGGAGGTCTCATTAATGCACGATCCATGGGCAAACACAGTCAAGACATCAGAGACCTCATATTAGACTCTCAACTAGATATTCTATTTGTGACAGAGACCTGGCTTAAGGACTGGAGTAGACCGGATATTGAGGACGCCGTCCCACCAGGTTTTCTTATACATAGGAAGGACCGATCGGTGGGTAGGGGTGGCGGGTTGGCCAATATTTTACCTGACTCACTTATCTGCACCTTTTTTGAATTGGATGAGATGTTAGAAGCTGAAAGTCTAGGTTTCTGTCTCTCTTTGAATGCCACCTCATGTTTTTCAGGTGCCCTTATTTACCGGCCTCCTGGTCAAAGCACTAAATTTATCAATTCACTTAATGATTCCCTAAGTCACCTTGCGCTCAAATATGCTAATTTCACGCTCTTAGGTGACTTTAATCTTCATTTAGAGGATAACTCTGAACCTGGAATAGATAATTTTTTTCAAATCCTAGACTTATTTTCGCTACAGCAAATAGTGAATGGTCCTACCCATCGGGCAGGCCATACTCTTGATGGGGTCTGCTCGAATTTATCTTGGCTTACCGCAGACACCCCCTCCCCCTTAATCTGGTCTGATCACTCCTTCATTCCCCTTAGAATCACAATGCCTCCGAAGACACAGATAGTAAAACTTTTTAACAAACCGCGACAGGGGCCTTTATGGGCACAGATTGCTAAAAATCTTAATCTATTGATGGTGGCCAAAAATCTTGCTCCTACTCTGACAGGCAAAACTGAGATAGACTCTTGCTTTTTTCAGTCCTGGCTCACCAACATCGGCAAGGCTCTCACGCCCTCGGACATGAAAAGCAAGCCGCTAAAACCTAAAAATCTAAATACTCCCTGGTTTACGCCCCAATTGGCTCAAGCACGACTGCATTGCAGGCAACTGGAGCGACAGTGGAGAAAGGGATATATGGAGAAACAAGAAAAAATGTTTAGGGAAGGTAGAAAAGCGTACTTTTCCCAGGTACAGCCAAAGACAATCAGAAATTGATTTTTCAAATTGTGAAGTCCTTTACCACACCAATGGCGGAACAAAGGGAGCTTCCCGCTTCTCAGTCGCTATGTGATCAGATCTCCCTGTTTTTCGAGGAAAAAATCCTTAAAATCCAAAAAGATTTTCCACGCCACATCCAGACCCTCCTCTGACGAATAGCCTAGCTTCCATCGCCATATTTGAACCTGTCTCGCTGGATATGACTCTCTTGGCCATGGAAAAATGCAAATCAGGGTCTCCATCGGATGCCTGCCCTCCATCAGTTCTTCACAAATTGTCAGAGGTAGTAAATCCTATGATCAATCAGATTGTTAATTCGTCTCTTAGTACGGGCGTTGTCCCAGCTGATTGGAAGTTGGCACTCGTCAAACCACTTAAAAAAAAAACAACATATTGACTCGGCAGTGCTCTCCAATCTTCGTCCCATCTCACTCCTTTCAATTCTGGGCAAAATTACGGAAACCTTTGTCTTAAAGGAGCTTACAACATTTTTTGAAGAGCAAAATATTCTTCATCCATGCCAAGCTGGATTTCGGCCCAAACACTCCACTGAGTCAGCCCTTATTGAAGTCTCCGACTCCCTGAAAATGATTGCAGATAGAGGCAGGAAGGGGGTCTTGATTTTGTTGGATTTGTCAGCTGCATTCGACACGATCTCCCATGACATTCTTCTGAGGCATCACGATTGCAGCGGCATCTCAGGTATGGTGTTGAGGTGGATTAAATCCTTCCTGACCTCACGGAGACAGGCTGTCACTCTGGGCCCCTTCCTCTCTTCTGAACAACCCATCACTGCAGGAGTCCCTCAGGGATCTTCCCTAAGTCCATTACTCTTCAATGTTTATATGGCTCCCTTCATTACCCTGATTAATTCCTTCGGGATTGAGGTTTTGTCATATGCAGATGACACCCAAATAATTATTTCTTTGGATAACGATTCTACGCAGGTTGAAATGAATTTCAAACTCTGTCTGACTGAGGTTCTTCAATGGATGTCGACTAATCATTTGAAGTGCAATACTGATAAAACGGAGATTCTTCCTATAGGGACGGATATTTCCTTCCACCCATCTAAGTGGTGGCCCAATGGAGCAACCCCACCTCCTGAGGTTGTGAAGGTTGTCAGGAACCTAGGAGTCCAATTTGACAACTCCCTCTCTTTTCTACCCCATACTAAAGCGGTTGCAGGAATGTGTTTTAGTTTAATCAAAACCCTAAAAAAATTCTTCAGGTTTCTTCCTCTATCTGCAAGAAAGTCTGTGGCAGTGGCCCTGATATTCTCTCGTATTGACTACTGTAATGGGCTACTGGCTGGAGTTAATAAGTCAGTCTTAAAGAAGCTCCAGGTAGTACAACATGCCGCAGCTCTTTTGGTACTCAAACTCCCCAGAAAGTCCTCAGCTTCCGCTGCCTTGAATAAACTCCATTGGCTCCCTGTCCCTAAAAGAATTCTCAAGATTCTTCTTGTTACGTTTAGGGCAAAGATGAGGGTTGGCCCCAAATTTTTGTCGGCACTCTTTATTCCATATACTACTACTAGGCCGCTCAGATCTTCTTCTGCAAATCTTCTTCAACTGCCCAACTTCAGATATAAACTAAAGGGCGCAAGAACCCTAGCCTTTCTGGGGGCCAGAGCATGGAATAAGCTGCCAGCCCAGATTAAACTCTGCAACACTGAACTATCATTCAGGAAAGATCTTAAAACCTGGATCTATGGTATTTCAGATGATTGTTGTTTCGCTTTGATCTAATTACTCTTAGCAAGCCCACTTCTTGTTTTTTCACCACTGTACGACGTCAGCGCCAAGATACTCCTCGCGGAGTGATAGCTGCGCTCTATAAATATAATCTCAATTCAATTGCTTATCATGAGTGGCAACTTCTGCCAATGGTATGCGTGGGCATCTTCACCCAGTGCAGCACTCTCCAGGTGGACCTGTTCCCCTCTTAATGCTCAATGTCAGCATTTCTGTCCCCTCCAGTAACAGTTGAGGGGAGAATTGGGGGCTAGTTTCAGTCTAAATGATTTTTTGTTATCACTGCGCTACTGACCCCATAACCTTGATTCCTCTTGCCCGGTTTGGGCACATTTTCCTCGAAACTCAAGTCATTCTTATTGTCCTGGATTGGCCAAGGAGGGTGTGGTATGCAACCCTTCAGCTGTTCTCCACATGTTCCCCCGGTCAAACTACTTTCAGAGCTGACCTCTCCCAGTCGAAAAGGATGGTTCTGCACCCCAATCACCAAGGAATTCACTTAAATACCTGGAGATTGAGTGGGGCAATCTGAGTTCCTTTCAGCTGCCACTGGAGGTGATTGATTTAATTCTTTCGGCATGTCATCCCTCTACAAAATCGGTTTAATGTGACATATAGAATACCTTTGTTTTATGGTACGTGACCAACAATGTAGATCCTTTGCAGGCCAAGTTATTCCAGATCCTAGAATTTGCACTTTCCCTTACCCTGAGGGGTTGTGCATCTGGCACTGTCAAGGGATATTTAGTGGCATTGTCTATGTTCCTCTGTCTGACAGACCAGCTGTCCCACTTCAAAGTCTCCATTATGATGCGTTCTCTGCAAGGGTTAACAAATCTCTGTCCTCTAACCCCTTTTGTTGTTCACCAGTGGGAGCTAAATCTAGTATTAACTTTTCTGATGGGGACTCTGAGCCCTTTCACAGTATCCCTTAAGGATATGGACCTTGAAATCAGTTTTTCTGGCTGAGATAACGTCAGCAAGACAGAGAGTGAGTTGCAGGCTCTTAGCGCTTGCCCAACCTTTACATCCTTTTACCCTTACAAGTTGGTGTTGAGAACCAGAGCTGCTTTCATGTGTAAGGTAGTGACTCCATTCTACCTGAGTCAGTCCATCACCCGTACATGTTTCTACCCCCTGCCACATCCTACTAAAGAGGAGGAACAGTTGCATAGATTTGATCCTAGGTGGATAGTCAACTACTATCTGGACCGCTCCAAGGACACTCAACTGGATGACCAGCTCTTCTTAGGGTACTGTGGTGCCAAGAAAGCCAAGGCAGTGCAGTAAAGGACTCTTGCAAGGTAGATCAACCTCTGCATTAATACCTGCTATGCACTTGCCAAGAAATAACCACCAGAAAGAATCAGATAATTCTACCAGTGCCAAAGCCACTACCTCTGCCCTTGCAAAAGTTGTTACAATTGTAGAGATAAGCAAGGCAGCCACATGGGCGTCTCTGCACACATTCATCAAACATTACTGCCTGCATTTTGAGGTGTGTAGATCATTTTATGAGATCTGCCTTGCAGGATTTCCTGGTATAACCATCCATTAAACCCTCCTTCTAGGTGGGTATGGCTATGTAATTTATTCTAGAGGTAAGGAATCTGCAGGTAGAAGTATCCATTAAAAAAAGCTTCTTACCTGCAGTAACAATCTTTTTAGGAGACACTCTGTCTACCTGCAGATCCTCACTGACCCTCTCCACCTCCCCTTTTGATGGATTGTTATAAGGAAAGTTAATTGGATCCCAAATATGTATATTTTGGCACTGCACTACTCTGTTGACATCAGTCTGGCCTTCACCTAGAGGGGTGTGAGAAAAATGGATGGAAACTGGTGCAGTTGCACCATGGTGGGCGATATATGACTGTGGTGATGTCATCTGACACCACTGTGGGCATCAATATGAAGTCAGCGCCTACTACTGACAACGTGAGAGCTTTGAAGTTTCTGGATCCAGTCTGATGCCTGGGATTATTCTACAGTTGAGAAATCTACAGGTGGAAAGAGTATCCACCAGAAAGTCTGTGACCTCAGGCAAGTAACTTTTCATTGAGGCCACTGGTGGATAATTGGTTATCAGCAATACAACATTCAGGGTAGACCAAGACTGATTTCCTCACAAGTTTGACCAATGTCCCCTGAAAGGGGAGTTCCACAAGGTAGTTCACTGACCTCTCCTGTCAATAGACCTTCCCTGCGCGGACCTATTCACTTTCAGGTAGAAGTACATGAGAGGTTGTTCAGAACCTCTAAGATTTTGCCACATGTATTCCTTCTGTACTGGAGAATATGACTGAATTTATTCTTGTTTGCTGATGTTCTAGAGCTGCCAACAGCCTATTTTCTGCTCCTGTCCCAAAACTACTGTTACTGCAGCAAAGAGGATTCTTATTCTAAAGCACTGTACTTTATGTACACTTAATCACCATATACCATTTGTGATGGATTATCTTCACGCAGGAGGTTAGGAATTATTTCCCTCCAGGCTTCAGCCTATTCTAAAAGGCGTTTCTCCAGTAATGTGTCTCCATCATTTCCAGGTGGTGACATGCAGATTCAACGGTGACTCCCCCCAGGACACGATGACACCGAAGTATATTAGGTGGCAACTGATGCACTGGCATCACTTCCAGTTTTTCCACACCTGATCAAAACAGGTTCAGCACTCTCTCACTACGAAAATCCCTCATTATTTAAATGTCAACTAGGAGAAATGTCATGTGGATTCAAAAGGAAGACATTTGCATGTGGTGTTTAGGATTGAATCATGATGCCGCAACTTGAAATTCTTTTGCCTGCATCTGCCTGAAGGCCCGCCGGTAACGGGAGGCTTAGTTGTTTTCGGCTATGGCCCACAGGGAGATGCCTAACTCATCTCTTTCACCCGGATGTAAGCCCTGTGTTAGGAAAACATCTCCCAAAAGATCTTCCTATAAAAAAGACAAAAAATGCACTAGAAAGGTAAAGTCTTTTTCTTTCTTGTAGAAACAATCTCAGCACTGTTCTCAAATGCTGGACTCTTCCTTGTTGTGAGACATAAGCCATACTTTAAAAAAGAAATGACCAGATTTCTCAGGTGCATAGGCCCTCCGGCTGCTATGTTGGAATGTTTTAGTGCAGATACTGCACCCTCTACATGCCCCTAAAGCTGATAACATCATTTGATACTATAATAGTCTTTCTCACTTATATATAGATTTACAAAATATGAGAGGCCTTAACACTTCACCAGAGGTTTCCCTCATCCTTTATGGCCCTGCTTTCACATTCACAACTGTCATTCACAAAGCTGCTGAAACCTGGGAATTGATCTGCAGCAGCCAAGTCTAATATTTTCATTGAGATCTTGGAACCCTCCACCTCATTGGCTAATCACTTACTCCAATTCAATGAGAACCTCTTGGATTATCAGCCAGACAAAATGAAAGAAAGGAATGCTTGCAGAAAGTTTAACCAATGGCAATCATTAGGGTCGAATCACAACCGATTGTTTTTCACCCATACTTATGGATGCGCCTTTGTTGGTGAGTGGCTATTCGCAGATAAAGTCAACTCCATGCTGGCTTCATTAAAAAACAGTAGAGCTGTGGCTCTGTGCTTTGCCTAGCTTAAAAAGTTTGGCAATTCCACCAGCAAAAGGAAAGTTTAACAGTTCAACCACATCCTTGCAGTCCTGACCAAAGTTTCTCATCCTGTCCAGCCACCCCAGCAGCTGTACTGATTCTTTCGGGACAAGAGCACACCTAAGGAATGACATCAACAACAGCATAAGTATTTTTCTCAATTTTCTGCATCAAAACCTCTGGCTCTCCCCACCACCACCTCATCCATAAAAACATCATTCCAATCTTTGCACTGAGTGGGAGGCACTCACAATGGATCACGGGGCAATCCAAAAAATCCGCAAGAGCTATGCTATGTCCTATTCTTCCTGTCCCAACCACCAGACTGTCCCATCTTATTCTAGGATGTGCCCTCCAGCATACACCTCTATTTTTAAGGCTGAAACCTTACCTCGCTGAACAAAAGGGCCATAGATGAGTTTCTCAGGAACAAAGGGTTCAGGATTATGTTCCCTTTATTTATTTGTCCCCAGGAAAGGCAGTGATCTGCGACCCATCCAGGGGATTTCCTGTCTGAATTTATTCATTCAGCTGTACAAAGTTCCAAGATGCTCTCCACTGCCAAGTCTTGCTGGCCCTGAATGCAGGAGACTAGTTGGTATCCCTGGAACTAGAGAATGCCTATTTCCATGTTTCAGGTCTTCCCACCCACAGATGTTAACAGACTCTCACAGTGGAAACCAAACACTATCAGTACACAGTTCTGCCATTCGGACTGATGATGTCTACCTGCATGTTTGTTAAAGGGTTGGCAGTCATGACCTTTGCTCAGTATCAGAGCAGCACCTACTCATATGTTCTCAATGTGTGGGCAGTCGGTCTTGCACTGAAAGCATTTCAGTCGTCCACCTCAGAGAGCAACATTCAGATTCTGTCAAACAGCACCTTTACTGTCCATTATATAAACAGCCATGAAGGAATTGCGTGGCAATTCATAAGTGGGCACAGTGACAGGGAACATTCTTTGTAGCTGCATTCCTGAAGGTTCTCTCCATGTGACCGCAAAAACTCTCATCTTGTCTTTTACAAGAGGACCACGAGTGGGGGATGCACCCCAGAGTAATGGAGGTGATGTTCTCCAGATTGAGATTTCTCCAGATTGGGATTTTCCCATGTTGATCATCTCACCAGGGCCTAGAACATGAAGTGTCTCCGTTTTGTGACAGATGCTTCCCTCTGAATGGTTCCTTGAGGTATGCCTTCCACTTTGCCTAGTCTCGGGCTTGTTATATACGTGTCTTCAGCTGATTCTTCTTGGGATAAAAGTACTCTGGAATGTTTAGGAGGATCAAGCATAGCTGATAATCCCAAAGTGTACACGGACAATCTAGCATGCTTCGCTGTTGGCACTCTGCATTTGGCTTCCTCTTCTTGTCCTGCGGAGAGGTTACCTGTTCTCTCAGCATGATAGTTCGGTCCTCCACCCCAATTCCCAAACACTCAATGGCTCTTTCCAGAGGTGTTCTGGTTGCAGACATCTGCTGTGCGTTTTCATGGTCAACTTTGCATCCTTTTGCCAAGCACTCCACTCACAGCTGAGGCACATATTGATGGGTATTTTAACCAAGCTGAGTTGCATAACTTCCTCGGTTCACTGGCACCACTAAGTCCTACTTCAAAGCTAGGTATTGCTTTGGGACTTATTCATAAGGTGAGGAATCTTACGGAAGATGCATTCATCAGAACAAAATGTTTGCTACCTACCTGGTAGATCCATAATCTCCCACAGATTCCTCACTGCCCTTTCTCTTCCCTTATGAGTTAGTGCCCTGTCTTATAAGATTTCACGGTATGCAAACATTTTATGTGTTACATAGATATTAATGGGGAAATGCTTTTCCAGACCAGTCTGAAACCTTGAAGGGTAACTCATAAGGTAAAAATTCTGCAGGAAATTATGTACGTTATAGAAGTGTCATTACTGAAGGTTAGTAACCTTTTCTTTGCGGCCAGGTTGGTTTGTTGATATCCCATCGCAAGATTTTTATAAAATGCATACCCAGTGCCTCCCAAGACTTAATACAAGCATAACAGGCTCGAAATCTGTCAGGAGATCTTTGTTAAAGACCAAGGCTGATGCTACAAAGCATAGTTTTTCCTTCTTTAAACAGCACCAGTAAGACCCATTGAGTACAAATTGTATTAAAGCATTATGTACTTAATATGTTTAGTAACTGATTTAAAGAAATAGACAATGTATACAAACTTCCTATTAAGTTAAAGGAAATAAGAGTATACCTCCCAAGTCTTTCTACTAACTTTTCCAGGTTGGCATATTATAGGAGAATACATTGCATTTATGTATGAATTCTTAGCATAAGGATCATGGATTTTCTAAGGTTCATCCAAAAAGCAAAGAAGTTGTTTTATGTCTCATACTTCATTAGTAGCCTGATGTCTGATAGAGATGTTCAAGGGAATATCTATATTTCTTAAGCTGGGCAGGGGTTCGCAGCCATGAGTGGGAACTTCATTAAAGGCAGGATATCTGACATTATTCTGAGTTAGGTTAACGCCAAATCTAATGGAATTCTTCAAATTAAAGAAAATGTAATTGTCTTTTTTCTTCGGAATCCTCCACCCCTCATTTTAAGGTTGATAGGCGATTAAAAAAAAAATGGGAGTCTTCTGTGCTGTTCGGATTTAATAGCCCGTTTTTGTTCTGCAAGCAACTGTTTTTCATATTTAGTACATCTACAAGATAGATCCCCAAATATCAACTTGTTGTTTTCATGATGTACTGCTGCCCCTCCTGGATATCATTTGACTTGTGTGCTCTTGTGTCATAATCGGAAGCCAGAAGTGTCAATTGTATGTTTTTCTTGGCCATGAAATGTGAAGATATGCCACAGATGGCTCCAGCTATTTCTTGGTGGCCATATTATGTAAAGGATGCCAAATGTATGGCAAGGATGGGCATCATTATGTTAAGTATGGTCACTATGTTCCCTAGCGAGCCACCAATATTCCAGTGAGAGCCAGTGTATGGTGCATACTTCATAAATCCTTGAATGTTCACAATAAGCCAAGGCACCCACTTTATGCCATGGTACTCAATTGCACTGAATGCTCACAATTTTCAGAGGAGCGCAACTCTGTTCCAGGGACACTATACTGTCAAGATGCATACAGAATGCCAAAGAAGGGCATTATATATCCCCACAATATGCAGTGGATGGCCAACTTTTGACACTGCCTCTGTGTTGCCAAGCATGCCGACCTCAGTCTCTACAAGTGCCATAGTCACCTCAAACTCTATTTCAATCGCATCCTCTCATTCAATCTCCTCCATTTCTCAGTTTTTCCAGCCTTCCCTCTTTCCTAAATTTCTATTGCTCCCTTACTTCTATTGACTTTATTGCTGTCTTTATGTTTTTCTTTTATCTCTTCTCTTCAATTGTATTTCCCCTCCTTCCCCCATTTTTTTTTATCTTTGGCACTTCCTATGTTTTATTCTCGCTTAGATTTGCTACCCTCTTCTTTCCACATGTCATTTTCCTCCTTGCTTGTTTCCATTCTTTCTTGTGTTCCTCTTCTCTTGCCTTTCTGTTTTCTTTCCAATTATTTCTTTTGAACTTTCTGAGTTCTCATCCCTTTTGCTTTCCTTTATCAATTCTTATTATTTTTTTTGCTTAACCATCTTCTGCTTACCCTCTCTATTTCTTACTTTCCCTTCCACTACATTTATTCGTACATTACTTTCATGTTTGTGTCTTTTGCCCTTCCTTTTTTCTCTTTAGCACTTTTCTTGCCCTCACCCTTTCCTTCAGTTTCTTGCTTTCTTACTACTTATTAGTCTTTACCTATTGTGTCTTGTTATTATCAGTTGTGGTCTCACCTCTTTGTGTTTCTTTTAACTTACTATACTTTTCTATCTTTTTTCTCACACGTTCATTATTAATATATCCTTTCTTTTCTCACTGTTTTTCCTTACTTTTTCTTTGTTTTGAAACCCTCCCATTTTATTCTCCTCACTTTTTTCCATTTGACTCCCTCTTTCTTCGTCCTCTCATTTTAAATATTTTCATATTTTTTCTTTCTCACTTTTTTAATCTTACTTTTTTTCTCACTCTTACTACAGACAGCATTATTATGCGTCTGTTACTGACAGCACTTTAACCACTCCTTTAAAACTTGCGTACATGGGCTTTGGGCCTGCTCCTTGCACTTGATTGGATAACTTTGTTGTTAATTTCAGTTCCCTTCTCCTGGGTTAATGGCTTTCCTCCCTATTCTTATGTTTGTCCATCCTTGGAACCTTTAGGTTTCACCATGATTTGCCAATGACTCAATGTATCCTTTCACTGTTGACCTCGGGCTAATTCTGACTTCCCTAATGAATTAAGGAGTACTACAAGATTTTTGTGAAAATAGCTCTATTTTTTCCTACATTTCTGGTTTGAGGGGAGTTAGTTCTCTCTCTTACATCTGTGCATTTGTATAGTCCTCCTTTGATGATGACTGGATTCCTGCTCACTGTTTATTAAATAGTATATTTAGATAATGTAAGTGTTTCATGTTTGTCTTTACATTTAGGGTATGGAGTACCTAACCATGAAAAGGTACATTCACCGCGACTTGGCAACAAGGAATGTTTTAGTAGAGAATGAAAGTAGAGTAAAAATCGGTGATTTTGGGTTGACAAAAGTATTACCTCAAGACAAAGAATACTACAAAGTGAAGGAACCTGGAGAAAGTCCTATATTCTGGTAAGTAGTATTCTCAATCTACATTTATTTCAATAATTTATTTCTAAGCAGTCTGCTAGAAGACCTAGCATATTTTTGGGTTTCAGGAAAAGAGAGATTGTAATCTAAGGAAAGAGGTGTAGGTAGTTTGCAGAGATACATTTTAGAAAATAAACGCAACGGGGCATGTGTCGTAGAGTAGGTTGAGCAGAGGAATAGCTGGTTATACAGGGGGATGGTATGTAGTTATAGGAGAGAAGGAGAGGGAGAAGGAACATTTGATAGCTAACTAAAGTCAATTGTTCATATAGGGTTTTTGCAATATAAATAACAGGGAAGCTTGTAGTTTGACTTCTTAAGGTATGGCTCCAAGGTCCTAAACCATGATTGTAATTAGATCTTATAACAATTTATAATAAAGGGGGTGAGAACATATGGTGTGGGATAGTGGTGAATTACAGGTCCACTCCCTGCAACATCTCTGCACTCCAAACTGGTGGGAGAATTTGCAGGGGCACTGGGACATGTTTTATGTGGACAATTTAGCTCGAAAAGATAGTATTTTGGAAAGCTAGACAGACTAGAGATGGGGTGCATGTGCCTGAACATTGTGCGATGCATCTCTAGGGAGCTGTGTAGCCTAAATCTTTGGAAACTGAAAAACTTTCTTTGCAAGCAGAGCTAAATGATCTGTCACTTTAGTGCATTTGCATTTCTTACTTAGATTGTGGCAGTAATGGGGAAAGTCACCAAAAAATAAAATCCATGCCTATGTAAAAATCTGAGTGACCCATGGAACATTTCTGTTCATCTCCCGAGTCAGGAAGAGGTAAGGCTCCAACGTGAATTGAGCAGGCTGGTATAAGCAACTGCTTTATTGTAAGCAATGGGAACCCCGATATAAATCCAGCCCACGTTCCCTTTTTGGCCACAGACATCAAGATGGACAGGGAAGGCCAGTGTATTTTGGTGTGAGGGAATTTTGATGGAATTGATATTGTTCTAGGAAGCATATAGATCAAGTGACAGTCCTTGTGAAATTGACTATAAAATGGGCCAAAGACCTATAGGGCCCTGTGATTCTTGAGGGAGACTTTAATTGCGTCCTTGGCGGAGATCCCTCTATCCCTCCTCTGACGAACACTTAAACCAAAATGAATAGATCATTTAGGCCTTGTGGCTGTTTGGAGATTAAAACATAGTGAGGAGAAGGAGTATTCTGTTTATTGGTGCATGACGTATGTGTACAGCTAGGTAAAGGTCTGCATGAGAGGATTTTGCCAATTGGTCACTTGTAAAGAGTATCTCAGTAGTACCCTCCCCATCAGTAAGCCTATGTTGATGGGCCTACAATGGGGTGGACAGACAACACCCATTCCCACATGGAGGCTGCAGCAAGCAATGCTAGAGGGCAAGCCACTTGGAGTTTCTGAGATGTGCTATCAGGGATTATTTTGTGTTTATTCAGGGCACTGCATCTTACTCACTGATAGAGTGGGAAGCATTTAAGACTATTGCAAGGAGTCACAGTGTCAGGCAAAATGTAGGAATAAGAAAGATGCTTGAACATGAGCTACACAACATTGATAGAACTCTACATGACCTAAAAAACACCCAAAAAAGAGGTTGTTACTGATCCGTGCAAGAATTAGTCTTTAAGCGAAGAAAGGGAGAAATATGCTACTATATTAGAAAGATTGAGGTACTTGATTACATGGAGTACTTGATGAGGAACCATGAGGAGGGAGGATGGAGTGAAAGATTACTGGCCTGGGTTTTTCAACCTTAACTAAGAGGGGCCTCGATCATGCAAGTAAGAGGTACTGATGGTCTACCAGCTAACTTCTACCAGACATAAGCTTGTCTCCTTGTCACACAATTGACCAAGATGTACGCATTAGCATTGGAGCAGGGTAGGCTACCTGCCTCGGCTGGAGAGGCCTTCATTGTGTCCCTTCCTAAATCTAGAAGGGACACAAGTGACGTCCTCATACCAGCCTCTATTTGTGCTTAATTTGAACTATAAAATCCTAAGCAAGGTCCTAGAAGTAGGCTATACCCCCACTTGCTTACTTTTATCCAAGAAGACCAGAATGGTTTTATACCCTCACGTAACGCATCTCTTAATATCAAGAGACTATTAAGGATTCTAGGAGAAACCAAGAATGAAATGCAATCTAAGGCTATAGTGCTCTTGGTTGATCTAAAAAAGGTGATCGCTATGGCCAAGTCACAGGCATTGGATACGATCGCCTTACTGTACTCTGGACCTGTGGTGAGAATGCGCACCAGCAGACACATTTTAAGACTATACCATTAGGGGTACTAAACAAGGATGACCACTTTCCACTCTGCTCTTTGCAGTTCCTATGGAACTTTTTCCAGAGATAATGAGAACAGAGGAAATAATCAAAAGCATATCTTTAGGTGATGGGGATCACATTATTTTGTTCTAGATGGATGACTTGCTCTTATATTTGAGAGTTATTTGTTACTGTTTAACAGGAAGTGCCTGCTCTTCTCTTCTCTTCTTTTTCATGTTATGCATTAGTTAGATGAAAAGAAGTAGGAATGGTGAGTGGGGCACTAGCTCTATATCGCCACATAAGGTAGGTGTAGCTAGTACTCTGAAAAGAGCCTTCAGTTTGAGTCACTCAGCCACAGTAGGGCGCATCATACTATCATTCAAAGAAACTCTTCTGTTAGCTTTCTAACATTTAAGGACAAACAACTAAAGGGCAAGAAGAGTTGTTACTCTACCTCATTTAGCTAGAGTATTATTTTCCAGGAAAAGTTGGTTAACAAAGATGGTATTTAGTGTTTTTCTTTAATACAGATGTCAAATAAAGCAGCGTGGTTAACCAACTAAACCAATGCTGTTTTTTTAACTTTAATTTTCTATCTTTTATTGTAGGTATGCTCCTGAATCATTGACAGAGAGCAAATTTTCGGTGGCTTCCGATGTTTGGAGTTTTGGCGTCGTTCTCTATGAGCTCTTCACGTACAGTGACAAGAACAAGAGCCCACCATCGGTCAGTGCATCAGAAAAATGTGGTACCAGGGATGTGGAGTTAAATAAAATATCTACTTGTCCTTGCGGCAGGTTGCTTCATTAATCTACTTGTCCTGTAGCAAAATCCACTTGCCCTTTTGGTGCCATGTAGTGCTGTGACAAATTATGGCAGCAATCTCATTATCTAAAAGCCTTTCTGATTATGCCAGGACTCATACCATAGTAGTGTTTGAATACTTGCAATCCCCTTATGTGTCCACGTTTCTGCAGATCGATATACAGGGGCTGAAGGTAGTGGTAAGCAATAGTTCCAGGGTTAGAATGCCCTTTGGAGTCTGTGCAAACTTACTAATTTACATGTTTTAAGGGTTTTCAAGAATTCTTCTCTAATCTTTTTCCATACAGAGAAATTTTGGAAATGTACTCCTGACAATGGCAGACGTAAACCTTCTTCCAGGGTTGGAGAAAAAAGTGGTTGGAGGGAAAGTGAACTTGTAAACACTCAGATTTTCGCATGAGCAAATTTACACATGCAGATTTGCTCATGCTAAAATGCAGTTCACAAATATTTTCTAGGAGTACTGTTTCTCTGTCCTACTTCTGTAAATTCTTGGGAATTCACGAAAGCCATATAGCTGCACTTAATGCAAGGACATATAGCATGGGTGCACTTTTGAGACTTTCTTTAATAATTTGCCCCCTAATTTGATATGGCGTTGACCGTGACCTTTTGTTTTTATTAAAATTCTGTCTCTCTCTCTGTATATCGGCTGGCTTCACTGTGAGTGACAGCATTCTGCTTTTTCACAAGGAGCATATCTGCACAGAAAGTAGTTTTGTTCAGTGCCAGTAACTACAGTGGCAGTGTGCTTTTTGAGACCAAAAAACTATTTTTGTTTTTGCCAATGTTTGTTATAATGGTAAGGGCCTGGCAGCTCCCATACCAATAAGGTTTTACACAAACCATGGCAAAACAAGTCACACATTGACAAAACTAAAAAGATGACCACCAATTTTAGACCTACTGGCTTTGCCAGTGCTTGTTTATTTTTGTTTCCCATAATCTTATTGAACCTGGTTACACTGATTTTCGATTATGAATATTTTTGGGAAATACTAGCATGCATCAACACATGTTACTAAATGATGCTGCAAAGAAACAGTACCTGAAAATTTACAGTAGTTTAGCAAAATGTTTTTTTAATGCTTTCAATTTTTATGAACATTTTATTTTGAAAGCAAGGAATCATCAATCTTGCTTTCACGCTTCTGCAGATATTTGCGTCAAATAGAGAGCATTCTGGGAGCATTAAACATAGCCTCACATTGCTAAAATTTGAAAACGTGTGTACACATTCTTATACTAGAACCAGTCGTGCAGTCGGAGCTTACAACATTTAAGTAGAGCGCTCACCCTAATATTAAAGGCTTTCAATTAATGAAACATAAATACAAGTTTGAACAGCATTAACATATGGGCATAAATATTACCTTAACTGCAGATGGTGCCCTTCCCTAATGTGGCACTGCAAACTGGCAGCCAAAGGGTTTGTGCTGCAGGAGGTTAGGCCTACTTGTCGCAAGGACAAAATACACATGAAAACGTTGAACCCATTCCACATCCCTGGGTACCATAATAGCAAAGTTTATAGTGCCATTGGGTTACCACTTTTCCTGTTTGGTTACATAATTTACATTATCCAGTACTGCCATATGAAGTAAAAGCTCACTTTCCTAGAGGTCCTATTAGGCTAATTTCACTGGGGATTAACAGCCCATCAATTCCTTTCTAAAACCACTTATTTTGTTTAATAGTTGTACACAAATTAGGAACACATGAGAACTTACACAGGTGTGTTAAGTTTGTAGGACATTGTCCGTTTCGGTCCAGGAAAGTTCTTTGCTACATAATAATGTTTGAATAAGCACTTATCATCTTTTAAAGACGTTTGAATTGCATTTATTTTAGAAACTTCTTTCAGAAGCCTTATATCTTCACTGCAGAAATGGTTCTGGTATATTTTAAGTTACATAATTTTATATAGGTTTTAAATGCTAATACTTTGATATGCATTGATCCAAAACACTTAATTGAAAATGGTATCTGATAGAGACTTCTAGCCGCAGATTCCTTACCTCTGAATATCCCCAGGCATCAGATTGGATCCGGAAGATCTTTGAGCAGTACCCCTGCCATGACTGTCACGTTTTCAGATTGCTTGTGTGATATTTTCATAATTTCAGTGCAATTATTATTGACATTCAACGACTGAGTGATACTTTCTCGCAAGCAAAAATTCAAGCAATGAAGATGACGAATCCTAAATTAAATAAATTACACCCATTTGAGCAACGAGAAGCTCTAAGCATAGTCCTCTGGCCCGACCCTCACATGTTCCCACACTCGTGCCCCGAGATTATTATGATCCTCGAGACAAGTCATAAATAATAATGCCTGTGTACATTTTGATTGGCCGTTACACAGGTTAAAACAAAACTTGAAATTTAACAACAAAATTTGTGTAAACAGATAAATTAGTCAAGTTGATACATATGGCATGCATGAGCCCACTGTCCAGACATATAATTTACCGAAATGGAAAAATGAAACCACAGAGTCCAGATACAAAAACAAAGTCCAGATTTCTAAAACCAGACACCTTGTACCGATCACACTGGGGCTTTTCTAAAACGTGCTTGCCACCTCCGTGTCCACTACCTCATCTGGGCTAATCATCTCTTGCGTCATTACTTGCATGATCAGGCTGCTAACATTAAGTTATATATTTACAATATTCTTGATGTAAATTTTCAACATGTTAGTGATCACACAGACCTAAGCAGCAGACAAATCTTGCAGCACAGCATTGTAACTTGGGCAGTTGGATATTTTGAAAACATGATCCCTGCCTCTGCAGCATGGCTCTGTGTGCTCTCTCGGCCCTCCTAAAGACCGTGCATTACGAGGCAACGGCATGCACTTAACTGGCGGCACAGATAGGGGTGCAGCAAAGAAACATAACTGCTGCTCGTGGCCAAATAAGAAGCTAACTTCAGTCTTATTACTTCAGGTTGGCAAATGCAACACACAGTGTAATTGTTGTTATGCAACCTTATGTCACGTGATGTGGCCAGCCAAGGCTTAGTGAGTCCCAGCAGCTGAACACATAATGTTAGTGCAGCCATCACAGCTGAGCCACCAGGCCTGTGCTACCCACTGCCATGTGTGAACTTCAATCAGCAACTGTAGCAGACTGCATTATACAGTGTGCCATAGGTGCAGTGCACTCTGCGAGCAGCACACGGTGCTTGCTTGACTGCTTTTAAAGGGTGGCACTTCCGTATAGTGTGTCAGCGCCAGTGGTGTCAAGAGGCGCTGTGTCGCGTGTGTGTGTGTGTGCAAGCACACTTGGAACATAAGCAGCCAGCATTATACCTGGGCTGCTGGCAACTGAATGATTTTATGCCTTACTCCAGGGCTAAGCAAACACAATAAGATGATGGACAGAGCACTGAAAATGACACTCACCCCAGTCACTATTTGATCTGGGTGGAATCCATCATTGTTCTTTTGCTCACTTCACCACCCCAGTTCAGACGCAGCCATATGCAAATCAGTCTTGACCCTATTCCTCATGAGAGCTGTCCAGCCGAACTGCCACGCCAGGTCTTCCCTGGACCTGAAAATAGCATCCTGGGACTGATTTCGGGGTAGCACTCCTCATCAGCCAGGCTAGCTTAAATCCAGTGGCAAAGTGGGCAAGGGACGACAATGACACTCACCCCAGTCCCTATTTGATCTGGTTTGAATCCATCATTGTTCTTTTGCTCACTTCACCCCCCCCCCCCCCCAGTTCAGATCCAGCCATATGCAAATCAGTCTTGACCCTATTCCTCATGAGAGCTGTCAAACCCGAACTGCCAAACCAGGTCTTCCCTAGACCGGAACTAGCATCCTGGGACTGGTTTCTGGGTAGCACTTCTCATCAGCCAGGCTAGCTTAAATCCAGTGGCAAAGGGAGCAAGGGACCCACGTCTGGGCACACCCTGCCAACTTATGGTGAGCAAAGCAAACACAATAAGATGATGGACAGAGCACTGAAACTTTTCAGACACTCACCCCCAGTCACTATTAGATCTGGCTTGAATCCATCATCATTTTTTTGCTCACTTCGCCACCCCAGTTCAGACCCAGCCATATGCAGCGCAGTCTTGACCCTGTGCCTCATGGGAACAGACCAGCCCTAACTGCCAAGCCAGGTCTTCCTTGGACCGGAAACAAGCATCCTGGGTTTGGTTTCGGGCTTACACCCCACATCAGTCAGGCTAGCTTGAATCCAGTGGCAAAGTAAGCAAGGGACCCACGTCTGGGCATACCCTGCCAACTTAGGGCGAACAAAGCAAACACAATAAGATGATGGGCGGAGCACTCCAGGGCTAAGCACACTTATTTTTGGAGCAGCTGCAGTTAACACAGCCTGGTTTGCCTCTCTGCGCGTGGTGGCCGGCCATCGGGCATGATGAGGCTTGTTCAGCTCAGCTAGCTACACAGTCAATGGTCCTGGGCAGCTGAGCTGCGAACGAACCACCACTCCGGCTGCCTCTGTGTTCAGCCGTTGTCCGCCGTGGGCCCTGCTCTGGCGTTGGTCACAGGATTCATTATGCGGCGAGCTCATTGCAATACGCTTGATGTCAGTAAAATGTATCTATCGCTATGCCACGCCTCAGCACGGTGATTGTATTCACAGTGTTTTATTATATAGTAGAAGCAGCTTAATGAGCTCAGCCAGTCCCAAAGTCTGCTGAGTAGCGCGCACCATATGTTACCTGCCACTTGACTCCAGCAAATGAATGGTGTTATTATAATTAGTAGTCACTGCTCTCCGGGACCACTTGACAGGCACAGATGGGGATGCACTATATGCGTGACTTCGCATTTCGGTGCGGTAATGTGGACCACCACACTGACATGCGTTAGTCTAGCGACTGATGCGTAGTACTTTTCAGGGCTGCCGGGCGTCATCCTCATCAGAAGTGACGTGCGCAGGACCTCAGCATGCCACCTCAGCATGTTGACGTCTGTTTTTTCCTTTCCGCAGCAGATAGCATTGATTCGGATTGAGCTACCCCCTCTGTCATTTTTTGACTCACCTTCTTCGGCAGCCTTTTTTGACTTTTTTTCAACCTTTTTTCGTCTCCTGGTGTGAGGATCTCACCCAAGAAACCGGCTGGTTTTAAACCATGTGGGGCAAATTTCAGTGACAGACCTTCACTTGGTGTGTTTGTGATGCTTGGAGCCGGGACACAACTCCAATGCATGTGAGGACTGCCCTGCTATGCACCCAAAGGTGCTGAGTGAGCGATCTCTCAAGCTCCTCTCCACTTGACATCGGTTGACTCCGCGATGCTCGTGGTCTTGTTCGCTTGGGAGGTCCTGCGACTGCTCATAGACTCCGTCCTGACATTCCCCTTCACACTCAAAGTCAAGTAAGTCCCACAAACACAAGAAGTCCAAATGTTCTTCGATTTCCCCACGTTCGTCAAAGTCATCCAAAGAGACGATAGAGCTTTGGCACTCCAGGCCCCACGAGTCGGTATGGTCTGAACCTAGGTCCGCTCCACTCTTCCCTGATTTTTCCAGAGCTACCTCCGCCCAGCTAAAGGAGTTTTTCTGACGCCATGTGCCTCATTTTTCAGCGGCCTGGCCCCTGTGGAGTCTCTTCATGGGCGTGGGAGGGACCCCCACTGGATCCACGCCATTGGGTTTGCCCTCAGTGCCAGTCAGGACCCCAGGATCCCTTGCTGGGTCCGGAGTGGAGCCGCCAGTGAGACAGAGACCTCCCTCAGTGCCCGCTCCAGTGCCGACAATGCTCCTAGTTGGCACCATCTCCATCGTTATACTCTACTCCGACACGTAGCCGGATGGGCGTTGTCCGACACCACATCTGGAACAAACTGAGGACATCATCCCCGGAGCAGAACCAGTGCCTTATTTTATGGATAATGTCAGGTAAAGGTGCCTACAAGGGATTTCTCTGATAAATAGTTCCTTTTTAATTTTTAACAAATCAATTCTGAAGACCCAAAGCAGTAGCCTCAATCAAATAAATTGTTAAACTTAATTAAATTTTTTTTATAACAAACTAAAACAGAACAAAACAAGCAAACATGACGAAGCAAAGCCAAACAAAATAGGACAAGCGAGTTGTTTTCTTTTTCTATACACATTTTTATAGATAATTTAATAGCATAACATGAGGGTACAAAAGACAGTTCACATCAACAAAAATGACTAAGAAAAATAGCCTTTACAATAATATTATCTCATAGTCATTTTTGTAACAGCCCATTTCTTATATATGCAAAGATTGTCATTAAACATATAATGATCAACTCCTTTATAACAATGAAAATGAAAGTGGGCTATAATTGACGTTTCAGTCTTATCTTGTAAATTATCAGGAAGACCATCTTCAGGACCAAAGATACAAATGTAGACTGAAGACCCTTAGGGTATTTACATTAATGAGCTCATAGCAAATTCGGCTCAAAATGAAGGACTCGATTTGATCAGTGTTATGTTATGTTTTCTTTATTGGTAGATCATATGCAAGAAGATGCTCGAGATTTTATCAATCCACGCAGCCGTCACAAATCAGCTTTCCAAGTGAAAAAAGTCCAGAGCCCTAAGATGGCAGTCACCACTTCCTGCTTGATGTGGTGACAGCCAGTTAGATCTCAGCAGGAGATCTGTTGGCTCTGCGGCGGGATATTTACAATGTTTTTGAGCATTAATTGCTCACAACTAATGAACACATTACACAAAGATCTAGTTTTCTGCCAAATTTAGTGTAAATCCGTTCAACAGTTTGTGCTGTTGATGTGCCTGAAGTTCGTACGGAAAATGAATGGGGAAAATTAGTTTGGGACCCACTCCCCCCCCCCCTTTTTCTCTGCAACCACTTTCCATAGCACAAACAAGTCAAAAAGTGGCACTTTTTTTTAGAAAGTTAAATGGAAATTGGTTAAATGGGGTCAATGTCCTTAGCAACACAAAAAGGCATTTCCAGTGCAAACAGAATAGTAACTATAACTAACCAGTGAGGACAGGGTAATTAATATATAAATATATATAATATAGGCTGCAGAAAACGTTTCCTATATTGTATGCAGTCAGGTGATTGTCAATACCAATCATTTTAATTTTAAAGTTGTTGAAACTTGTATATTTGTTGAATCGTATGGAAAATACATTTTCGAATAATCGGCATTTGTATAGCGCAGCACTGTTACCCCTAGGGGTATCTGGGCGCTGTGGGTCAAAATCTTTTTAGATGAGGAAGGTCTTAAGTTACTTCCTAAAGTCCGCCAGGGAAGGTGCTGTTTGAAGATGGAGGGGTAGGTCGTTCCAGGTCTTGACTGCGGTTTAGGAGTGCTGTGACGAATACATGGGGGGGGTGAGGGAGGGGGTGCACAGACAAGTCAGGAGGAGCGCAGTTGTCTTGCATGCAGTTGAAAGTTTAGTTGGTGGTTGATGTAGGCCAGTCCTTGATTGAGCTTTGTAGGCCTACATGATGATCTTGAACTGGAATCTCTTCTGGATGGTGAGCCAGTGGAGGTTTCTGAGGTGGCGGGGATGTGGATCCGTTTGGGGAGGTCCAGAGTCAGTCTGGCTGCGGCATTCTGTATGGTCTGTAGTTTTTTGAGGAGCTGAGTGGGGATGGCTGCATAGAGAGCGTTACCATAGTCAAGGGAGCTGGTGACGAGGGCCTGAGTTACAGGCCTTCTGGTGTTTTTTGGGATCCATCTGAAGATTCCGCAGAGCGTGCCAAGTGTGTTGAAGCAGGAGAAGACAACTGCGTTGACCTGTTGTTTCATGGTCAGCTCGCTGTCAAGGATGATGCTTAGGTTGCATGCATGGTCTGTAGGTGTGGGTGTTTGTCAGAGTTCTGCTGGCCACTAGCTGTGGTCCCATATGGTTGTGTTCTTCCCAAAGCTCAGTACTTCTGTCTTGTCGGAGTTGAGTTTAAGGTAGTTGTCTCTCATCCATTTGGCTACTTTTGTCCTGGCATCGCAGAAGTTAATTCTGGTGGTCGAGGGGTTTTCGGTAAGCAAGAGGATGAGTTGAGTGTCCTCTGCGTAGGTAATTGTGTTGAGGCCGTGAAATCTGACAATGTGCTAGGGGGATCATGTAGGTGGGACTGAGTGATGATCTTTGGGATACGCCGCAGAAGATGGTCTTTAATTCGGAGGTGAAGGGAGGTAGCCGGATGCTCTGTGTTCATCCTGTGAGGAAAGATGCGATCCACTTGAAGGCGTTTAGCTGAATGCTGATGTTGTAGAGTCTGTTGATGAGGGTGTGGTGGGAAACAGTGTCTAAAACAGCAGAGAGGTCAAAGAGGATCAGGGCCACAGTCTCTCTGCGGTCGAGGAGGGTTTTGATGTTATATGTGGCAGTGATCAGAGCGGTCTCAGTGCTGTGGTTGTCACAGAATCCTGACATCAAGTAGGTGTTTTTGTTCCAGGTACTCGGTAAGCTGTTTGTTGATGGCCTTCTCAAGTTGGCTAGGTAGGTGAGCAGGGAGATCGGTTGATTTTGAGTTTGCTGGGGTGGGCAGAGGTTTTCTTTAGGAGAGGTCTGACCTCTCCATGTTTCCATCTGTCTGGGAAGATTGCTGTGATGATGGAAGTGTTGATGCTGGTAGGTTCCATGCTGATAGGGTCAGTTCTGAGGTTGAAAAGACAGTGGAGGCAGGAGTCGGTGTGTGCCCCAGAGTGAATGGATGACATGATGGACCGTGCTAATCTGAGTGGTGCGCGGAGACCAAGTGGTGATCATTCGGCTGGTGTGTGCTGAGTGGTGGGTTGGGGGTCAAAGTTGTTGTAGATGGTGGCAATCATTGCTCTGGAAGTAGTCCAAGAGGATGTCAGAGTTCCTGAGAGGGGTGGATTGTGTTCTCTGTGGCTGCTGGGTTGGAGAATTCCATGACTATTTTGAATAGTTCTTTTGTGTGGTTGGCTGCTGCATAGATGCGGGCTGTAATGGCTCTTCTCTTGGCTTCCTTGATGCGCCAGTGGTAGTTGCTGAGGGCTGCTTTGTGAGCAGCTTTGTTGGAGGGATTCCATGTGGGGCGCCACTTTTTCTCTAGTCGGTAATATCTGTGCTTGGTGGTTCAAAGCTCTGCGGTGTACCAGCTGGTTTGTTTTGAGGTTTTGTTGGTTTTTGCTAGTTTCATTGGTGCGAGACTGTCGGCGCATTTTAATTTTCAACAAACATTTGTCCTCTGTAGAAGACTATGGCCCTCATCACGAGGGGCTTCTTAATTCCGACGGGGCCAGTATCAACAGTTACCGGCCCTCGCACAATTATGAGTTCTGCGAAAACACTACAACCCTCTTAACTTTCATCCCAGATTTCAGCTGTTTAATATAGCTGAAATCTCCAGGTGAGAGTATGGCCCAAAATGGGGAATTACCAGGAGAATCGAACTATGAATTGCCAATTTCCTTTCTAATTAAATAATGTTTACTGGATCCACAGGGTCCTACTCGTAATGGTCCATATTTTTCCTTCCCCAGAGTTAATGATACCCCCCATTTATTGGGCTGCTCATTATGAGAGCTTGTAAGTTGCTACAGTTTTGAAGTTTTTGACAAGTTTGTTTTTGGGGGAAAAAATTCTAATTGAAAAGGGGGGTGCCTGCTTCTAGAAAATGGTTCTAAACTGGGGTGAATTTGCTTTCCTAATAATAATTTGAAATTGTATATAGTTTGTGAAAATTTCCAATTAGCACAATTGTAATAATGTATTTTTAAGTAGAAGTTTTCAGTATTGGTTTGTTTATCCAAATTGTATTCGCCCATGTGTTGAACCTAGTATCAGATATGATTTAGTATGTTTCTGTTATAGCCATATCCCATCTAAATGTGCCTTCTCTAGTTGACACCGTGTTTTTGTTGAGAGTTATTCTACCTTGTTGTAATGTCGTGGCAAGTTAAATTCACAACTTATACAGTAGTGTAAAAATTGTACTTTCAATTTTTGGTAAAAGATCAATTAAATAGTATGAATCTAACAATTAAAAACTGGTAAATCATATTTTCAAACATTGGCATACATGAATAATTTTCAAATAACTTCCTTAGTCAAAAGTAGTTTATCGGCATGACGTGAACCACCCATCAGAAATCGGTGTATTACTATTTTTGATGTAATACATCTGGAAATGTCTTTTGTAAATAAAAGCTGTGGACTCAAAAGCTGAAATTTGTCTTTTTTTAATTTATTTTTTACTTTTAGGTATTCATGCGTATTATTGGGAATGATAAACAAGGCCAGATGATTGTATTCCATTTAATAGAGCTTCTGAAGAATAGCACTCGACTCCCTAAACCCGATGAATGCCCTGAGGAGGTATGTTTTGTAGACCAAAATAACAGTAACTATTTCGGATTGGCATGTCCTTTTCTCTTCCTTGCTGTCTGATTTTGTAGGCAAAAGAATAGTGTGGGCACTAGTCAACTCTTTCTAATACAATTCTATCTTCAAATCATTGATTTGATATCTTTTTGCTGCAGGTTCTAGAATGAAGCCTTCTGCTTTGATTATGAGGAAAAGCCACAAGAAGTTACTGATTTCCAGGCTTCTTAAATATGTAACCTTTTCTCTCTTCCGGTTTTTCCCATCTCTTTACTCTATGGATACAGGCTGTCAAATTTGCAGTTCTTCACTGTCAAGATGCTGCTACTATTTCAATTTTTTTTTAATCATGCTTTACAAACCATTCTCACATTTTCCTCAGTTTATGGTCGTTGCACACTTGTCTGATGTAAGCTCTGTTTATCTGACTCTAATTGTCTTCTATCTAACCAATTCTAATTCAGAAATATGGTACCTCTATGGTTCCCAGTTATTTGAGTGTCTGTTGCCCCATGGCCCCACGGCATGTGAGGGATTTTCATGACGACCTGGATGAAGATGGCGATATTAGCAGGTCCTGCTGATCCTACACCCATCGGCAATCAAGAAGGCATCCTATGTTTCTGGCTTCACGTAGCACAAAGTCAAAATAAGTATATTCTTACTGAGAGTGGTAATAGGACTCATCAACATTTGGCTTGAAAATGTTTGTTAGCGATCTACTATTTTCATAGCACAGTATTAACCAGCTAATATCTGCTAAGGATGAAGCCATATGTAATGGTTGTAAAGCATAGCTTTAATGTGTGGCTTGGTCTAAATATAGTTTCTGAATGATTCATCTAAATGCAGATTCTTCCTCTGGCTTCAGGCTGACTTCAGTTTGTTTATTTTTTGTGCCTTTTGTCATGGATCCAGAGTTAAACTCCCAAATTTGTCAGTTACCTGCATGGGCCTCCTTTCAGGCTACTGTTGGCCAGTCCTCTCCAGGCACCGTCTGCACCTTTGGGCCATCTGCTGGGCCCGTACCAACTCCAGTACCCCCTAATACACGCTAGTTCCCAACAGTGTTTTCAGTGACGCTGGAAGATGACTTGGTACCACCGCCTTTGTCAGATCCCAAACCTACGTCGGTCACCTGATGTCACGTTACGAAATTGCAAAAGCACAACCTGTCATAATGCAGCCTCGCTCTAATCCTGTGATTCTACCGTATTGCAGCTATTAACATATGCTTCATTATCTTTTTGGTCCTGATACTGTCAGAGCAGGGTACTCTCCAGTCTGTTGTTGGCTTGCTATTCCCTCATTATTCTGATGATCCCTGATACCTTGATTTACAAAACACCAGTGGTCTTGACACCTACCACGAGACAGATCTTTGCTTGCCACATGGGACACTAAGGGAGGAGAGTTCCTCATTAGCAGTGGTTGTTCGGAGGGCATTTGTGACACTTGCGCTACAGCTGCCCAATATTGAGGCTGAAACAAATGCTTGGTAGAAATCCTACTGCATGGCCAGTAACCTCAAAAGCCCTTGCGTCACTTCAGTGATACTCTGATAGCTACCTGGTCAAAACCATGATCCACCACCTCCATTCGACAATGATGAAAAGCACGATATTGGTGACACCTGGATAGAAAGGTTTGATTACAACATTGACGCACTGGAAGAAACCGAAAACAAAAAGATTGTCAAATACCTCAAAAATCTTGCTGGTGAAGGAGTAAAAGTGGTAATAAAGAAATGACAGCCGACTGACGATAACACATACCGTCAAATCAAAGAAGTGTTAAATCCCAACTTCAATCCAATGCCGAATGTTGATTATTATAGATATATTTTCAGTCAAGAACAACAGAAAGCTGTTGAAACAATCAACAGATTTGTTGAGAGACTTCATACGCTCTCAAAGACAGTAAGTTCAATGAATACATCTCTGACTTATCAACAGATGTCTGTCAGATTCATTCAGCCGACAAATGCTTGTAGAAACCCTTAGTCTAGAGTGAGTTCTCATGACTACCAGAGCTGAGAAATGTGCTGATCGACAAACTGCTGACATTGAGGCCGGAGGTGCCCAGAATGAGTCAGTTGTGGACTTGAAAAGAAAGCAGAAATACAAAGCTGAAGGACGCAAAGTGATGTCTCTAAAGGAAAAGAAACTGTGCTTTAGATGTAGATTTTAATTTCCACACAAAGGAAAATGTCCCACCATTGGACATGTATACAAACACTTTGGAAAGGAGAACCATTTTCTAACAGTTTGCAAGGCTAAGGAAAAGCTAAGTCTGTCACAGCGAGAAAACAAAATGGATGTTCCAGAAGCGACATTCTACGCACTCCCACATGGCCAAGCGGCAACACCTGCTGAGACAAATCAACACTAAACAAAGTCGATCGTCATCCAACTCTTCGTCCAAGAGTTCTTCAGTTTCACTGTCAAGCGACAATGAGGAAGACCGGTGTGCAATTTCCTTGTTTACCGCAGAAAAATGTGTGCATGTCAGACTGGCCACATGCAAAGAAAAATACGAGTCACAGAAAAGTCAACAAGTAAAATCACAAAAGTCATCTAAACATTGTTAGAAAATTACATTAAAAATAAATGATTGCTGCATACCTTTTATTATCAACAGTAGTGTGTCGATAAACATTATGCCTGAGGAGAAATACAATGCACTGTCTCCATTGCCCCTTCTCACTCCGTCACAGACTAAAGTGTATACCTGGGCTGCGCCAACGACATTAAAGAGTCATGTTCATTCGTAACAACCATGAAACACAAAAGGACAGAAGTACAAGCACCCATTCATGTACTTCAAGGTACTACCTCAATTACCTGTTTACTCAGTTTCAGTACTGCTGCTGATATGGGACTGATATCTGTGAACTACAACATGAATGCTCATCATGAAATAGTAAGTCAGTTCCCGACATTGTTTCATGGATTGAGAAAACTTATGACCATGAAAGTGCGACTGCATATCAAGGAGGACGTTTGTCCTGTTGCTCAAAGACATAGACGTGTTGCATTTCATCTACAACAAGCTGTTGAGAAAAGCTTGAGACATTACTAAAGCATATCATTGAGAGATCTACTGGTCCAAGTTAATAGGTTTTGTCCATAGCGGTAGCGCCTAAAAAGGATATGAAGGATCTGTAGGCATCTGTGTTGATAAGCATCAAGCCAACAAGGCCATTCAAAGACAACGACATTCTGGTCCGCACATTGCTGACGTAATCACACAGCTGAATGGTGCTAAAGATTTCTCTCTTGAACAAAGGGTATCATCAATTAGAACTCGAAAAAATTGCAGGTACATTACCACCTTTTCCACAAATATTGATTTGTGCAGGTATTTACGTTTTGATGCATCATCAGCTGCCACACTTTTCCAAGATGTCACTTGATGTCTCATACAACCTGTCATGAATGCTCCATCAATTGTGAGTCTTTTGCTTCAATTGCAGTGATGACATATTAGTTTTCAGAGCTATACTAAAGGAACATGATCATGTTCGTACACAAGTGTTTTGCTTACTTGCTGATGCAGGTTTGACTTTGAATGCTGAGAAATGTGAGTTCTACAAAACAAAACTCAGATTATTTGGCCATATCTTTTCTGATTGGAGTATGACGCCGGATCTAGCTAAAGTACAAGCGTTGTCAGCCAGCAGTCCCCCTCAAGATGTTACCATGTTGCGTTCATTCCATAGCATGGCTAGTTACTGTTCCCGAAACATACATGGCTTTGCCACTGTAAGTGCTCCCTTAAGAGACGTAACAAAAGGAAATGCTTTATTTTACTGTTGGCATGAATGAGAACAAAGTTTTTAAGCATGCAATTGAAAACGCCACTGAAATGGCCTACATTGATCCAAAACGTCATACATACATTCACACATGATGCCAGCCTGGTCAGGTTGGGTGTGATCTTAGCCCAACACAGTGGACACCCAAATGCTCGAAAACATACTATGGCATATGTAAGCAGAAGTTTGTCACAAACTGAACACTCCTATTTGCAACCGGAGAAAGAAAGCTTAGCAGTGCTGTGAGCTTGTGAACATTTCCACGTATTCCTATATGGAAAACCTTTCACTCTTGTAATGGATCATCAAGCATTACTTACCATCTTTGACAACCCAAAAGTCAAGATGCCTCCTAGAATTGAAATTTGGGGTTTGCTAATACAGGAATATGACTACACTATTGTGCACCGACCATGAAAAGATCAAAACCCTGCTGACTACTTCTCACGAGTGCCAGTACAGTGCCCTGGTAACCCTTCCAAAGTGGTCGAAGCCTACATTAACTTCATAAAGTACAATGCACCTGCTGCTTTTTCATTAGAACAAATAATTGCTGCAATGAGCAAAGATAGCGACATGTTGATGCTAAAAGACATTATTGCACATTAGTCTTGGAAACAGCAAATTCGACCTCTCACACGTAACAACGAATATCAAAAATGTGAAAGATAAACTGTCCGTTGAAGAAGGTATTGTCTTAGGAAGTTCAAGAATTGCCGTACCGGAGAGTCTGTTACAACAAATAATTGAAATGACCCACGAAAGACATTGTGGAATTGTTGCCACAAAATGAGATTTCTGAGATAGAGTTTGGTTTCCTTATCGTAATGAGGGAGTTGAAAGAGAGGCCTGTCAATTGTGCAATTGCTGATCTCCCAGAACCACTCAACATGCCTTGAATAGGTCTGATTTGCCAAAACGTATGGGAGAGAATCACTGTTGATTTCTATGGTCCTGTTGATAATGGATATCACCCAGTGGTGGTCATCGATAAATACTTCAGTTTTCCATTGGTAGAAGATCTTTCATCGTCCACTCAAGAAAGAGTCAGCAAGAGCTCAGGTGACATTTTTTCAACATGGGGTGTTCCTTCAAATCTAAAGTCTGACAATGGCCCACCATTCAGCTTTCAAGAATTCAGAGACTTTCTTCATCATTTCAATGTGAAGCATCAGAAAAGCACACCTTTTTGGGCATCAGCAAATGACGTTGTTGAACGGTTTATGAGCACACTTAAAATGACCGTCCAGCATGCTACATTGGAATAGCTTAATCTGAAGTCTGCTCTGCATGCTGCTCTTCGAGCTTACCGGTCGACACCTTATTCAATGACAGGGGAAAGTCCTGCCACCTTGATATTCGGTAGAGCCATGCCGACCAAGTTACCATAATGAGCCAATAGAAGATCTACAACAGATGGTGAACTTAAACAGACTTGTGCCGTAAGCAAAAGATGAAAGCATATGCCAACAAATGTTGATGTGCAAAAACATTACTTTCAATAAAGTTGATAGAGTATTGGTTCAATAACAGATAATACGCAAATCTGATGCTCCCTGTGGTGCTAAAACTTTCAAAGATGTGACTATTAAAGGACACATGCTCACTGCTCACCGTCCTGGAAAGTCCATTACACGAGATTGTTCGCACTTCATGCATCTTCCTTATCATTCGCCAGTACCTGATGTCAGAGATGAGACTGGTTCGATTGAGATTGTAGAAAGCCCCTTGACTCCATCTGTCCCTACATCACCAGTGACAGTTATGTACGCTTCTCTTCTGCCTGGGCATTCGGTCAGAGCTCCAAGACAACTTATTGAGGAGCTGTGATGTATATGTGTGTGTGTCTGTAAAAAAATCCTTTTTATTTAACAAGTGGGGAGATGTAGTGTCTTGTGAGTTAGCGAAGACGGGGACCTTTTGGTTCCTGATGGACTTTGTAGAACTATAACGGAAGTATTTACGCGTGGTGAATAATGGTCATGTTTAGAACGTTGAGTTTACAGTTGCACACAAAGGAATAAAGACGTGTAATATTACGCTCCGTATGTGGCGTATTCATTTACTAGTACCCAGGCAGGGGAGGACGCTACATGAGCCATAAACGAGATGGCATTGGTAATTTAGAGTTTTTCACCAGGAAACTATCACTGCTGGTATTTGGCCTAGTGCAAGCGCAAGTGGCTATTCGTATCCTTTATAATCTCCTTCGTGGTATTTAGGACAGTCAATACATATGTGGGCAACTTTCTACATAATTTAGCCAGTAGGTGTCTCCTTTCAGCGAAAGTGAGTGTAGCACCCTAATGCACCATTTTATCTTGCTGTCAGTGCACCTCTAGTGCCATCTTTAAGGCTATACTTCTGAGTGGGGAACAACCATTACAACGCAACTTTTACAACGCACTGCCATTACAACGAAACTTTTACAACGCAAATGCTGTGACAACGCATGCCATTACAACGCAAGTCTTTACATCGACTTGCACTAGATGGCGTGCTAACATTAAAAATAGTGTAGTTTACTATCCAAACACCTTCCCTACTGCAACGTGGACTGGAGTTAGAATAGTAAATTACCCTTTTTTAATGTTAGCACGCCATCTACTGCAAGTCGATGTAAAGACTTGCGTTGTAAAGACTTGCGTTGTCACAGCATTTGCGTTGTAAAAGTTTCGTTGTAATGGCAGTGCGTTGTAAAAGTTGCGTTGTAATGGTTGTTCCCCACTCAGAAGTATAGCCTTAAAGATGGCACTAGAGGTGCACTGACAGCAAGATAAATTCGTTGTAACAGCATGCGTTGTAAAAGCATGCGTTGTAACATCATACATCCCTTCTGAGTTTGTGCTGTTCAGCTTTTAAGCACTATTATCTCTTGTCCTTTGAGTGCATATTTGACTTTGTCAAATACATTCTTAATTTTGTGATACCTTATAGATGTACAGGAAATAGACAAGTCTCTGTGTAAGCTATTTCAACTCGAATCATCCTTTGTATATAGTGGTTGCTTGAGTACAAAACTATTCGGTTTCACAGATGTTACAGTTGGGACCCACCTAGCAGGGCTTAAAATATTAATAGAATTGGTTATGTTTCTGCAGACTTACTTTGGATTTAAATTGTGTCTGTTTTTTAACCATTGTGCAAGCGCTTTGCTGAGGGCAGGGGTTTATCTCTTAGACATAGGTTGTGAGCATGTACTGTTATTTTTATCATGCTGTAAAGCCCTTACTTGGAAAAGGGTGTCTTGGGAAGACATTAGCGCTCTGTATCAGACCGTCCCCAGGCAATGTCTGGGAGAACATGGGGCTAGAAGTAAAGAGGAGTAATAACTCGGGTCATGCGAAAATTTGGTGTGTACACATGCCAATTTATTTTTGGTGCTCGACATACTTTAGGACAAGTAGACAACACAGTAGAATCTTAACTATTCGAGAATGGAAAGCGGAATATTTGCTGTGCTTTTAAAACAATGGAAGCTACATGTTAGTGTAGTGTTTTCAGTGGAATTACCCAAAACTGAAAGTGGTAGAAGTTTTTGGAGGTTCCACACATCCTGACGGTGACAAGAGTGATGAATGCAGGGAAGACACAGCTACCAAAAGAGACCTGGATTGTGGTAGCAAGGAGAAAGTACATACACTGCTACAGGACAGATACAGGGACTAAAAAACATGTGTAGGGTGGGGAAGAAGGGTGTAAGAAATTGGATTATTATTCGGGTTGAGCGACTCTTCATCTCAAGGAATAATCAATACTCTTGTCAGGATGGACTCCTGAAGTCACTAAACTAACCTGAGCTTAAACCGCATAAGGCAATGGCACAGAGCAGACAGACTTAACTAAGGGTAGAGTGTAAAGTATTTATGCAGTACCTAAACAGTAATAAAGTCAAGACATCACACAATAAAATTCCAGACCGAAGAAGAAAAATAGAGTAAGATGTGATAAACCAAATTACACCAAATAGACAAATATCCAGAGAGGGAAAATTAGAGATAAGATTTTTTAAAGTTTGAAGGAGAAATAGTGCCAAGAAAAATGAAAACACCAGAAATAGTTAGTAGCCATGATAGACCACGACCAGGGTGTAATTTCAGGTTTACAGCGAAGGAGCCTGGGTTGAACTCATCCTGCTGAAAATCTAGGAGTACCGCTGGTCTAGAGAAAAAGCTTTCAGAATTTTCCAAACTTTCTTCTGTTGACCAAACTACCACGTTAGTATACTTTTTATTCCCCGGGGACCTCAGGAGAGGTACTTAGAGAGACACAGGGTGTCAAGCACAGGCTAACAGCGGGGCCCACTACAGGTTCAGTTGCCACCGGTCAAGTAGGTACATCCAGGAAATGGCCTCTTGCAGCTTGCTGTTTCCCTGTAGTTACGGATGTGGTCAGTCAACTGACCCGTTGAGTCCTCTTCTGTGTCCTGCGTACAAGGGGGAGAAGATCCAGGCCTTAAGGGCTTCTCTCGGGTCACAGATGGTAGGTTCAGTCCTCTTCTGTTCTTCTGCTGATCCAGAAAGTGTTCTGACCAGGTTCCTTGGTTTGCCACATTTATGCCTGAAACCAGCCAGTTGGTGGGGTGACTCCTGGCTACTCCCTAACCAAGGGAGTAAAAGTCCATGGGGAATCCTACACACTTTTCAGTGGTTCCTGTTTGCCGGACTGCAAACAAGCCCAAAATGCTACATGTCAGGGCCTTTTCAAGATGACAGAGTGCTTCAGCCGCATTAAACTTGAGCTCTGAGGGTTGTGGGTATATAGGGAAGTGCACTCTGGTAATCACATCTAACACTAAAATCCATCCTGAAGCAGGCACAGTACGCACAACAAACCCAGAGGTAAAAGTCTGGTAGGACAAAGCAAGGTCTCAACAATCAGTCAGTGGGTAAACCAGAATTATACCAGCATTCTGTCCTCTCCCTTTCAAGCACAACAGACCTGTCAGGCAAGATTTGACACTGTGTTGTCAACAGAATGCTCACTTCCCCAACCCTGCTTATTCTGTTGAGCGCAGATGAATCCTCTCTGCCCATTCAGGCCAGCCTATCTTGTGCAAGGAATTTCACACCTCTTTCTGGGCTGAGCACAGTCTGGGAGTTACTGGAGAGTTATTCAAATGAGACTCCAGGAACTTTAGGCAGGGAAAAATTAACTTTTTATAAGTTACTATTCCTTAACCCGTTCCGTGCTCATGACGGAACCACTCCGTCATGAGCCACGGGCGGCGTGTGCTCATGACGGAGTGGTTCCGTCATGCTGCGGCCGTTGGCGGCCGCTCCGCCTACGCGGCGCTAATTCCCCGCCTGTGCGGGCGATTAGCGCAGTGGGCGGAGTCGTGACGGAACCACTCCGTCATGAGCACAGCTCGCCAGTGACTCATGACGGCGTGGTTCCGTCATGAGCACAGCGGCGCCGCACTGCCCCCAAACCCCCCCCAGCGCCGCGGCGGAATTCGTGCCGCGGCGAAGGGTTTAATAGTTATCAATAATATGACTTGACCATTATATTGGGTTGTTTTAAATACATATTAAAAATAGTGTTTTCATTTTTTTTCTAGCAAGCCCTATGTAAAAGATATAGTATAAGTATTTTGATCTGTACTTTGTTTTTCTACATAGGGCAGTCACTCTGAAAATAGATTTTCGGTCTTGTCACTGTAGGGACCTGGTAATACTAATTTCCTGCCTGCCATACTTTTAAATACCTTGCACCCTGTCTTGTGGGCTACAAAGCCTACATAGTGGTGACTAACTAATATTTAAAAGGTAGTAGGTCTTTATCTGGTGAAAGGGTTATTTTGACACGTTGCACTGCAGGTTTTGCACTGCAGCAGTCAGGCTACACAGGGTACACCTGTAGCCATGTGTGTATTACCACTGTAGTTGATGGCCCAATAGGTGCTTAAGTCCTCCAGTGGCATTTAACTATCAGGGCCGGCATACCCTTTCTACACCATATACAATGGTCTGACAGGCAAGTTAAATATGCCAATCAGAAATAAGTCAATTTAACCATGCTTAAAGGGGGTGCACTGGCACTTTACTCCTGGTTAGCAGGGGTAAGGTGCACAGAGGTTTAAAACCAGCAAAATTAGGGCCTAGAAAAAGGCAAAACATATAGTGTGACCAGACAGAAAAGATATGATTCCTAGAAAAGACATACACCAACTGAGACTACATGTGAGGTGGGGATAAAGGAAGATGCAGACTACAAAAGGACAAACGCAGGTACCAGGTTGAAAAGGAACAATCATACAGATGTGCAGGAGAGTTTGAGTGTGACAGAGGTGAGGACAAAGAAAGTATTAATGTAGAGTAAAGACATGTAGCAAAATGCCTCCAAAAGGTCTTGACTTCTAAAACAAAAACAGGGAAGTGGTCTACTACACGTGTTTCAAAATCAAAAGGCATCTTATTTGTGTGTGGCACTAAGTCTCCGAGGTGTCAGCAGGAACTGTTAAAACATTAGTACTAAGTGGGGTACAAAAGCTGGAGTCAGGGAGTAGGGGCCGCACATAGCAACAGAGACTAGGAGGGAAATGAGAAAATACATCTTTTCACTGACGGAGATACTAGGTGGGATGGAGGTTGGAAACATATGGCCATAGGCTAGGGACTGGAAGGAGAAAAAACATTGGCTGGGGAAAGACAAATTCATAAGTTGACCAAGACCAGGAAAGGGCAACTTTAATTACACAAGGCATATTCAGTTTACAGTAGCACGAGAGAAGAACTGTGTGTAGGCCATACCTTTGAAGGCCAAAAAGTTACCGTAGGACCCTCATGCACCACCCATGAAATACTCCCTTGACGCAAAGTAACTCAAAACAGTGCATAGCACAACTTTGCAATACTGTGGGATACTATCCGATGCAAATCCTGATTTCTGTTGTATACTAAATCTCACCCCTACGCTTGGCGCATGTTTGCATCTCAAAAGTGATACAAACTCGCCGCAAAGCGTTATTAAATCTGGGCCTTAAGGGAACTACAATGATTGGTCATCCCCATCCGTTCTCTCACTCATACATGTCCATAATAAACAGCTAAGAGATAAGAGGAAAGTTTGCAATATTTATTTAAACTATTTTGCTCTATAAAGTAATAACTGTGCTGCAGTTAGGAAGCATATTCAACTAAGTGATTAGCATTATCAGTAGACTGTACACAATGAAAAGCCCTACCATGGTAAATGATATATTTGCCTAAGCCTAACCTCACTACGTGAGCCCAATAATATATCACAGATCTCTGAGATTAGAGCAGTGCCCCATACCTGGCATTTGCCATTAGCTGGTCTGAATCTCAGATTGCGCAAGGCTGGCACGCTCATCCCAGGGTCATTCCTCTGCAAGAAATTTTCCTCTCTATTATAAAAACGGTAAGTCTTGGTTGATATGATAAGAAATGCCATGCTAGAAAACAGCAGCTGGATCTCTCTGTTATATCTATGTGTTAGATGTGTTAATGACCGACCACAGGGAAAACTGGGTACAGTGTTGTTCGACCTTGTACGAAATGTTCAGACTGAATCCCAGCAGAAGAGCTAAATAACAAAAAACATGTGCAGCCTGCTTCTACAATAATAAGCATGCTATAAAGTAGAATTATTATCATAATGAAAAAAAGCCCCTTCAATTTGAAAAGGTAGCCAAATTAAGCTGTTTTAGAGGTATTTATGATTTCTTTCACAAATTCAAATGCCAATGAACCCAGAATGGATTCTGTCTCCACAGACGGTGATTGTCTGGCAGCCTAGTCTACTAACTACAGAGAACAAAAATGATCCTTCATCTCAGCCGATACTGAGAAAGTAACCAGGTTAATCCCATCCATGTTATTCGAGCCAGCAGCAAGTGATCAATGTGCTGAAGCTCTCGTTTCCGCTGAAAGAAGTGGCACATAGCAAACAGAAAATGTGTTGCTAAGGGACTCATGAACAGGTCTATGCCCATGGGAGCTGACATCAGCAGAGCCAGGCAAATATCTTACTCCCATTCAAAGGGGCACCAGAGGCAGTGAAAAAGGGGTTGCAAGCAGCTAAACCAGGTGGGTCAGAGTGACAATGATCAATCAAGGTCCAATTCCTGAAGCAAGAGGATTCCAAAGAATCAAAGCATGCACTCATGGCACAGCTGTTGTGGTAGTAGTTCCAGTGGGCTTGCAAACGAAACATCCATTGCAGAGGAGCAAAAATAGTACCAAAATGCCACAGACAAGAAATTACAGCAGTGGGAAGCCCTTGAGCAAACTGGAAAAAAGGGAATGAATAAAAGCTGGTATTATACTAAACGTTTTCTGGAAAGAAGTGACTAGGCCAGAACCGATAAATTGAAAAAGTGGGCAAGGCTGGTAGTATTCAATGCATTAATAATACAGTGAATCAATTTACCGCAATGTAACAAGGACTGTATCTCACTGGCTTTCCTTGCAACTTGCAATATAAAGGTTTCTCGAGCAGATGTTAGTGCTACTTCCTTTTGAAACAATAATGCTTTAAGTCTGCTTAGCTTGTTGAAATCTGCCTTCAAAGTTGGAACGGAAGGCCACAAAAAGCTAGCCTTACCCCCCTTGCGTCGGAGGCAAAAGGATATTGTTGCAATAGGTGACTATCTGGGAAACTGATAAAATATATGGAATCCCAGACTTCATTCCACAACATTCCAGATCCCTTAACATTAAATAACTTCCTTTTGAAAGGACTGTAATTATTGGGAGTATTGCAGGGGCTGGAGTTCCTTTTAGAAAACAGGCCAAATTCACCACCGACGCATTACAAGCGCAGTATATGGTCATGTGTTTACAAACTAGTGATTTTCCAACAGAAGAGTCACATTCCTTTCCAGTAAGTAGGACCTCTTTGTTAGTACTTTAACAGCAAAATGAAAATGAGAGGGACCATAATTCATGAATGAAGCTGCCACTTAGGGGTTCATATCTGCTGACAGGGAAATGTTTCATGCAAGCTGTGAACTGAAATGTTGAAATTGGCAATTTTATTATGCCGTGTATTAACCAGACCGTGGAAGGTGTTTCTGCTGTTGTGAATGGGAGCTGTTCTAACTTCTTGAGATGTAACATTGGATATGTGACATCTGTTTTAGCCATGAGTTTGTTGTTTACATGTCCGGTTGAAAGGCTGGAATAGATGGCTGGAGTTGAAGATAACACCAAGGGACAAATAAGTGATTATTTGTGTTGGAATTAAACCGGCTCAGAACAAGGTTTCTGTCCCCTGAACTTGCCTTGGTTTGGTATCCCTAATAGACTTCATCCACCCCAGAACTGTATATCATCACATAGAAAAACGCAGAAAATAACATATGAAAATAACTTGTTCTACTCATGTGCAAGAGTTGAAGATTTTCTCCTCAGATTGCTCCCACTTCATGCCATCTGAAGATCTATGCCCTCACTTGACCGATGCACAATCGCCACTCTTCCTGACCTCATCTTCTACCGTGGGGTGTTGCAAGCCGTTGCACAGCTGTGGCCAGCATGGTAAACTCAGTATCCCCGAAAGACTGACAGAGACGACCGTGGCACCTGAGCCTGGTGAGTGCTCCTCGATCTACCTGCCCTGTTTGATGACCCACCTGACGCACGTCTCACTGTCCACAGTGGGAATCCTATACCCACCCTACGCACCTCTACTTGCCCTTGGCGAGGCTGCTCTCACCTTCAGAGGTTGAGGCATGTACTTCTACGATGACTGGCCTGGACCCTGCTGGCCTGGTTGGTGGGTTGGTTCGAGCCGTAGCTTCTTACTGCCCAAGCCTGGTTGACACAATCGGAGATGAGCTACGCACTTCGGCAGCTGACAGACGATCTGCCTGTTGCTGTCCTGATTGGTGGGAAAACTCAGGCCGGTGACTCTGTGGTGAGGGCCGTTGCTTGTGCCTGCTACTGCCTGGGCTCAATCACCGTCATCTGGGGATGAGCTAGACACTTGGACGCCGGACGACCGACCGGTCTACCTGCTGCTGAGGGCTGCTTGACCCTTTCATTTTATCGATTGTAGGTGAACTTTTAGACATTTCTCTCCGGCGTGAACCGCAGCTCCCCTGCAGTGGCTGAGTCATGGTGTAGGCTGACTTGGGCGTGAAGCGCTTGCATAGATAGCTTCTGGGTGCCCTGATAACGCAGTCTTTTCTCACCTATGCATGATCTTGTCCGATTGTTAAAGTTGGATCTGAGTCTTTAATTCTGGGTTAGAGCAGTTTTGAGGATCTTAAGCGCCTTCTTCTACTCCCCTTTATACCCCCTCTGACAGCCTCCGACATATATTTTTTCTCACTATAAATTATTCATTTATTCTGCAGCCAGTTTTGTTCCCAGTAGATCTATCCTAAACTCTCAGACTAATATTTCATTCCACTGTACCATTAGCCACCATGGAGCCATACAGTCTGAGTACTAGTGGTAGCCTTCTGGCACAGGTAGGCTGCAATGCTTTCAAGATCAACTACCTGCAAACCTATTTAAAGCGCAACCAAGACTTTCAACCACAATCTACTCAAACGGAACTCTGAATCGCTCATTTCTGATTCCTACTTTTGTCATAAAAAAAGGAATTTTGGTTAATGACCAACCTCCTGACAATAGCAAAAGTCCTAGAAAAATGCATACACCTGCCACTCGGCAACCATATTGAGCAGTTTCATCTCTTTGAACACTGCCAACCTTGCTTTAGAACGGGACATAGCACGTAAACAGCTTTAACCCACATTGTAGATGATGCCCTGAGATTGCTCGATCAGAACGAACTGTGCCTGCTTATACGTCTTGATCTCTCCTTTGCGTTCGACACGGTGAAACATGACAGCATGATTGACCTTCTGGAGTAAGGATGGAGCAATCTGGTCCTGTCTCAACCTGGTTTGCTTTGTTTCTACATAAAAAAGCTCAAAGAATAAAAGTCAAACAAACCCTCTCTGACATTACTCCAGTTTCGATTGGAGTGCCACAAGGATCCAAGCTCTCACCTATGCTATTCAGTCCATTCATGGAACCTCTCACTGAAGTTGTAAAGCACTCAAATATTCATTTCCACATGTATGCTTATGATACGCAATTATACTTGAAAATGTCCTCACCCGAGGACATTAATACACTCAACTTCACCCTGCTGAAAACCCAAAAACGGTTAACCTGCAACACCATATGCTCAACGCACTCAAAGCGGAATTCCTCTTGATTGCCCCCCACAATCACTCTGCCCCTATGGAAGAATGGCTTAAACAACTTACAGCTCTCAAGTGCGCCCCCAACATCATTGACTCTACTGGATCACTGGGTATAACCTTGGACAAACACCTGAATATGCAAGATCATATAAGCACAACCATCAAGGTAGCCAACTACCAGCTGAACATTATAAGGAAAAGCAAGCCTCCCTTGCCCCCTGATAACTTTCAATTGGCAGTCCAATCCCTAGTACTCTCCTGATTAAATTATGGAGTGCTACTCTCGCAGGTCTACCCAAAGCAAGGCTAGCGCCTCTAATGGTCACGTTGAACTCAGCGTCTAGGCTGGTCACGGAATCCACTTTGTTCCAGACCTGAAACGTCTAAATTGTCTCTCTTTCGAAGCAAGGATCCAGCTGAAAATAGCCTGCATGACACATAAGACCCTTCACCATAACACTATTGTCTACCTGGCCAATAAACCTGAACTGTCTGGGGGTAGTCGTTCCTTAAGAAGCGCGAACTCCCTAATTCTGAAACTGCAAAAGCTCAACAAAAAGAGAACCTACAACCGCTCCTTTCCCAGCCTAGCCCCAAGAATATGGAATGCACTGCCGCCCATAATCAGGTCAACCCCCTTGACGACCTTCTTCAGAAAAGAAGTGAAAAGACTTCTGATGGACAAATTACTTCGGTAGTAACCCTGATGAACTCAGCTGGACTATTGTCATGTAGATACCTCTTGATCCTGATTCTACCTAACCGATTGTTACATGCATTTGTTTTGTAGCTTGTTTATTCATGGTTGCTTTTTTACTCTATATGCATGACTTGTCTATTATTTGTACAACTCTCTGATACCCTGACGGGTCATATTTGCATTATATAAAACTCCTCAAATAGAAAAAATGTAATTAAAAATAAATGTCAGTTGTGTCTTTCCAATAGGCATAGCCTTTCACAGCTAATTTGGTGACAAATTAGTCTGTGTATATTAGCTTAGTTTGTGTAAGCATATATTTCTTTGGTAATGTTGGGACTAATTTGAAATAATATGATGTTGAGTCTAATGTATCATATCCAGAAATATATGTGAATGTATTCCTATATGTTTTGGAGCTCCCTTGTGGAGGAGTGGGGCTATGTTCCCATTATGTGTAATTAAGAATGGTGTGTTAAACAGTAGCTCGGTGTAAATAATAATATCCATAATGATGATAGTAGAACGTTTCACCGTAATTAGCAGAAAACAGTATAGTATTCCAGGAGCATGGAGTTTACAGTTTAAACATCCCAATCATCAGAATGTAACCCAGGCGTAATAACATCACCCATAGAAACTCTAAATACATATGGTATCTGCTTCTGCTACAATGTCTGATCTGTCAAGGTCTGGAACGTACATGTTGATGCCAAAAAGTACCTGGTATAGGGTCCGGCTACCCAAATATCTTTTAGGGAGATTTTTTAGTGCTTGCTGTACTCCATTTAGGTGGTGGGTCCAACTATGCCCTGTGCTTAATACTCTAGTTGTTAAGAATTGCTTTATGTCAAAGTTCATCCTCTCCACAACGGAATTGCCCTCTGCCGGGTTTGGAGAAGAATAGTATCCCGTTACACTTCAGAAGCAAGCGATAGCCGGGTCCTGGTCCGAGTGAAATGTATGTTACGATAAAGTCTTGCAGGTCTTTAACAACAGTGTGAGTGTCAGTTGAACACTGTGGCCAAACCGAGAGGAGCCTGGAGCAAGAATTAACTGCGACTAGTATACATTTTAATGTGCAAAAGCAGCACCTTCATGGGCAGCAATCACTAAAGCTATTCTGCAGCCTTGGTTGGGAATCAAACGATCACCAAGTCTTGGAATAGCAAAAGGAAGGTTTTGTTCACTCAAGTGGTAAGTATATTTAGAAGGAAAGCCCTTTGGTAAAGAGGTGCCATCTTTGTTAGCATTTAACGGCAGCCAAGATATCAGAATCAATTCTCGTTTTAGAATGAGTTATTGCAGTAGCAGTTGCAACTGCAGATTTGGTTGCTTCGTCAGCCATAGAATTCCCTACAATGTGTGTTCCCACAAGCTGTTGACTCAATGTATGAATAACATGAGCCTGTGGAAGCTTGTCTTTAAGGTCTGCCACCATAACCCAAAGTGTTTTATGCTAGATTGTGTTGCCTTTAGAATCTTTGAATCCAATCTGCTGCCAGTAATGTAAATTTTCATTAAAGGACAGTACACAGTAATGTGAATCACACACAATAAGTGTGTGGAATTCAGGATCCGTATGTTCTAGTGCAAGAGGCAAAGCTTTCAGTTCAGCCAACTGGGTAGTGCATAACAACGGGGTGCAATGTTTTTTGTTGTTTTTTTTTGTGGCTGGAAGTTTCCGTCCAAAATAACACCAACAATTTTGGAGCATGCGGCCAAATATTGCTGTTTAGAACCTATAGCAGGCTGGTCTGAACAATCCGTGTAAACAAATTATTTATACTGTTCAAGAGTTAAAACAGAGGTGGGCATGAGGTATACATGCTCATACTGAAGGACTTCTTGTGTCTGTAAAGATGGGTCAAAAACAAAGTTTGCATAACAGCTCTTAAGGATGTTGCCCATTGGTTCCATCCAGGATGGAGGGTTTTAGCGCTGGGAACGCTAGCTTTTGTGACAGCCTATAAGGCTGACTCGGGAGTAACGACAATAATGCGTTTTCCTTGTGAACAAGGCTTTTCTTCAAGAATTGCCATCTGCATAGCACTCAGTATTTTTTCAGTGGAAGCAAAACACATTTCTGCACTGGAATTTAAATGCGATTTTAATGCCATCTGCACTTTTTCACTATTATTAAATGGGACATAGGTAAATCCAGGTGCAACCGGTAATACCTGGATGACTAGGTTTGTGATATTTATGCTTGTATGTAAGTGATGTGTTGTAAGTAAATAAGATTGTTAAGATCTGAGTATGTCTGTGCGTTTTCATGTCCATTGTGAACTGGAAAAATCATGGTGAATTAATTCATAAAGTGGTTTAATGTGTTGTGCATAATCAGGAATGTATGTTCTTCCAAAATTATGGAATCCAATCAAGGATTGTAGTTTCTCTAATGTATTTGGAGGTTGCAAGTGTACACACTTCTCCAAAAAATGAGGGGCAAGACACTTTCCCTTTTGTGTAAGTTCATAGCCGAAGAAAAAGACACTTAGAAATGCGATGGGTGATTTCCTGAAGTTAAATTAATAACCACTTGCAATGAATCCTAAAATTATAAGATCTATACTGGCCATGTGTGAAATTTAACTCATCGTCTATGAGGTAGATATCATCTAGGTAGCGTAACGTGTCTGAGTAAATATCGAATTACTTCTGCTATTACCCATCTTCCCTTACTGTCTACCCTAGAAGAAATTATTCTAGCATTCGAAGATGATCGCTACTCCTTTTATGTTGCATGGCTGGTTTGTACATACTGAGGTATCTATCCACCTTAAATTTTTAGTGAAGGCTTCCCATTCTTGCTTTAAAAGATGTGTTTCGTGTAAAATTAAGATTTCACTTACCGAGTTTTTAAGATACTCAAAAATGGATTTTCTCCGCTTTTGTATTCTTAAACCATTAACATTCCAGGACAAGATACTGGTCCTTACGTAATTAGACATTTTGTTCTCTGACCTTCATGTTTATGGCACAAATAATCTGAATACGATGCTGGTTCTCTCCAACTTTTCTAATAGATGCAACTTGAGGACATTTTTTATAAAGTTTTTCCCTAGCTTGCTCCCCACCCTTGTGTAACTTTTTTTTACATTTTGTTTTTTATATTTCTTCGCTTGTGCCCTCCCGTGGGGGACCTCCCTTCTTCCTTTAACGGGCCTCATAAAGGCCCTATTCATGCTCCTGTGCTCCGGACTTTAATAGTACACTAGTACATTGGAATTCTGGTATTTTCTTATGTCTTCTTCATCTTATCCATTAAAAGTGTGACTTCCCTGGGTTCTCTTATATTATACATCTTGTTCAGACACATGATTCTCAGGCTGGCCGGGAAACGCATCTGCACAGTGGCTCCTAAGGCTTTTAATTGGGGCATCAGCTGGCCTAGCTCCCATTGCCTGTCCTGCGTGGCCTTGGAGATGTCTGAGCGTATTTTATAGGTCCAGTCATTACTTTTAAGGTTGCCTTTTTTCAAGGCCTCCGACAGTAGTCTCTTTCAGTGTGTAGGATTTAAAATTTATTAGAATTTTCCTCGGGTTCTTCTTTAGTTTATTTCTACCAAAGGGGTCACGATGTACCCTTTGTATATCTTCTGCCAGGTTTTCAGTTTTAACCCAGGGAAAACTCTCTTCTAGCAAGGAAAGTACAAACCCCTTAATATCTTCATTTTCTGCCCCTTCTGGAACCTTTAAGAGCCTTAGATTGTTTCTTCTGGATTGATTTTCCAGTGACTCAATTTTCTCCCTTAGGGAGCATTCATTAGATTTTAAAGTGTCAATATCTTTCTGATGGTTTTTAACTTCCTTGATAAGAAGTTCTACTTCCACTTCTACTGCTGTAACTCTCCCTGTGAGCGCGGTTAATTCAATATCCAGTGCTTCACAAGTGTCTTGAATCTTCGACTGGTTTTTCTCCGAGGTGTCAAATCTGTTTTATTTCGGACAAAAGTAATGCTAGTACTCTCTCCGAGTTACCTTCTCCTACGCTTCCTGAGGGATATCCTTCTCCTTCAGCTCTAGATTTTAATGTTTGGCTCTTCCCGACTTCTGCATCCCTTCCACCTATTATCCCAGACCCCTCCTCACTCACCTCTTTGTGGTCTATTTCAGCGTCTGGGTCTGCTTCCCCACTGAATATAGTAATCACCTATTTTTGTGAGAGTACCGGGGGAGATGATCGAGAGCCTGGGGGGGCCACTGAGGTGCTTGGTGGAGATTTATTTGTGCAGGCAGTTACCTTTTCTACTGCGGTTTCTAAGCCCATGACCTCAGCCGAAGTCAAAGGGCTCGACCCCCGGGAATCCGTGGGTGGAGGGGGTATCGAAAACACCGCAGGTTCAGAGGATAACGAAATCTCTTCTTGTGATGAATTCATCCCTTCTAAGCGGTCTGCTTTTTGTAGCTTGAAAAAGGACCTGAGGGAGGGGATAATCCGACAATTTGGGTCAGTGGGGTTGCAGGGCGCCTTAGATCTGCTTCTTTCCTTGGATGTTAATTTGACTGGTTTTATCACTGGATCGTTTAATTTTTTTGACTTTTTCTTTGTATTGAGTGGAATAACTCCTGTATCCGTTGTACTTATGGGGTTTTTCGCAAAAAACTGCCTACTTCTGAGACAGTAGCTTATCCCTTTGTTCCCCTTATTTCCTCCACCTTTCTCCAAAAATTCAACCCGGCTATTTTTTTTAGTTATTGCGTCACTATCATGTGACTTAATACTTTGGAATTCCCCTGTAGATTCAGACTGCCCTCCCGCACCCCCGCACGTACCGCTTACTCGATGCATGCAGGCTTGGAGGCTCCGTGTATTCTGGTCCGAATCCACCGATAGTTCCAGAGAGGGGTTTGAGTCAGAAAAACGCCGGGAGACTGAAGCAGCTGCCCTGCCCTGTCCGACCCGGAAGGAAAACCTCCCGGTTGCTATGCGGTAACTCCGTTGAGCGCTGCCGCCCAAGCGCTGAAGGTAAGTCTCGCTGGAAGTGGGCTCGGAGGATTGCTAGCGATACCGGAGAAGGGGGTAAATCTACTGTCCCGCATGCTCCATAAGTAATAGGCTCAAATCTGGGAATCGGCTGGAGTTCTTTTCTGCCGTTAGCGCTATTTCCAGTTATCCTGGTTTACCGAAATTGACCCTTTAAACTCTTTCCAGCGCTGGATGTTTGGTTTCAGATTCCTTCGTGTGGCCGATACATTTCCTGCATTTTATAACCCAAAAAAGTACATTTTATGTTATCACAAACCTCAAATAAGAAATATTTTAAGTGGTCTCTCAATTCAGTCCGGAGCACCGAAGCGTCCGACCAGGCTCCTTAGCCGGCCGCCATCTTCCCCCCCATCCAGTGTCTGAGTAAATATCATGTATTTACTCATATCATGTAGAATTTACACTATGTGGGCGGCAAACAGTCCTGGACTGTTCTCATAGCCCATTGCTAAACGGTGAAGCAAAGCTTAAATCCGAGGGCCAAAACGACAGTCCAATCGCTGCTTTCAGGTGCTTGATTTTGGCTGAAAAAAACATTGAATATATTCATGGTCTATTTGTATTTTGTACAGACTGTATTGATAATCAGTGCCATATTACATGTATTTTTGTATTGCATAAGTTTGTGTAAGCCTGTTTAAATGTCTGTAGTCTAAGGCTATGCGATATAAATGATCCAGTTTCAAAACAGGAAAAAGGGGATTATTCATCTGAGAGACACACGGTTTAATTACTCCCTGGTACTCTAATTGGGAAAGTATTTCTCTAACATGTGCCTTCGCATCACGTTAATAGGCTATTGTGGTTGCACTTGCGGGCTGGACCATATGGGTATGACCTGATAAGGGGAGTCCTTATCCCAGCTGACATGATTGCGGTATAAAGCTGGGGTTTGTGCAAGAGCCCATTCTGCTGCATAAGCTTGACTGACTTCCTCAGGGACAAGAGCAGGAAATGAAGGTATTATTACATCCTCACCCTGAGGGGATGTCTGAACAAAACGTGGGCACCAATCGACCTCCGCTAAAAGGATGTCATAAGACAAAGTTAAACTTTTTCAGAATATTTTTTTTAATCTTGCACTATGTCACCCTCAATGTGTAAATCCAAGTCATATAACCTATCTGGAGGGCTACACACATATCTGGGGTTTCAGTTGTAACAAAGTTATTAGTTGCTTTCGCTGCCAGAAACTCCAGGAGATTCTGTCGCGCTATAGTGACTTCTGCCGCACTGTTAAGGAGAGTCACTGCCCAATTCCTGTTCAGGAGGAGGGTTCTCGGTGTCTGAGGCATATTTTGCGGTTATAGCCACAACTTTCTTTTTCTGAAATGGGGCTTTTTATTGAGGAGATTTGTCCTCCTTCATCTTCACGTCAGATGAGTGTTGTGTCTACCTTTTCAATTTCACATACTCTTCTTTTCTGTGGTCAGATCGCCCTCCTCTCTCATACTGCTTGTCAGATGAGTCCTGTAAGGAATGAGGACAATGTGTATCTGGAATCTGATACCTATTTGGAGCCTTCATTTTAGCACGATCACAAAAATTGTGGCTCTTCTTAGAGGGCTGCGTAGGTGGAGAAAGCTTTACCTTTCAATGCTTGTTTTGATTAAACCCATGTGTTTTTTAACAAACTTACTGGTCTGCCATACACACAATTATTATTATTATTATTACCGAGTTTTATATAGCGCCTGGTTACCAATCGGCATCCCAGCGCTTGCCAGCACATGCCGCTGCCGCAAAGAAGAGGGGATTACACGGCGAACAAAAAAGTTTTTAAAAGTTTGCGGAACCGAAGAAGACTGGCTTCCGAGCGCAGCTGTAGGGGCAATGAGTTCCACAGAGAGGCCACATTTATTGAAAATCTTCTGCCACCGGTTCTTGCCTTTTTCACTCTGCCAACCTGGAGGAGATGCTGATGATCAGAGCGGAGGGAGCGAGGGGCCTTGTAGGGCTGGACCAATTCCTCCAGAATCGGTGGACCTACCCCATGCAGAACTTTATGGGCGATACAGAGTGACTTAAATTTTACCCTGTCCCTCACCGGGAGCCAATGCAATGCCCTCAACGCCGGGCGGGCAGACTGACGTCTGGGGAGACCCGTCAGGAGCCTGGCAGCCGCGTTCTGCACTTGCTGAAGTTTGTTCAGAGTAGCCTTGGGAGCACCCAGGAAGAGCGCATTACTGAAATCCAGTCGCGAGATGATAAGTCCCTGGATGAGAAGCCTACGAGTGGCTACCGGGAGCAAAGGCAGAATCTTCTGGGCTGAGCGGAGCAGGCCGAAGCACACACCAGCAGTTTTTTTGGCATGGGTTTTAAACGACAGGTCCTGCTCCAGCCATACCCCCAGGCTCTTGATCTCCTGCTTGGGGGGGGGGTACCGGTCCAAGACAGTCAGGCCAGCTGCTGGGGGACAAAGATGGAGAAGAGTTCCCGAGCAGCATCAGTTCCGTCTTGGAACCATTTAACTTTAGGGCTGAGCTGCACATCCACGTGTAGATCTTACCAAGGCACGTGTGCAGCCGGTCGGGATGGTGCGCCGACTGGGAGAGGCCGACCACCAGCTGAGTATCATCAGCGTAGCTGATGATTTTAATACCCAGCGGCAGTACCACACTCTCCAGGGGGGCCATATAGACGTTAAATAAGGAGGGGCTCAATGAAGAGCCCTGTGGCACACCACACTGGAGAGGTGATGGAGATGATTTTTCCTGGCCTTCCCAGACCTCAAATGAGCGACCTTCCAAAAAGGAGGCGAACCACTTGAGGGCCAAACCCGTAATCCCTACCCCCGAAAGCCGTTGGAGAAGCACCTGATGGTCCACGGTGTCAAAAGCAGCGCTGAGATCCAGGAGGATCACTGCCACTGAGCCTCCCGAATCCAGCATGCTCCTAACATTCTCCACAACGGCCAGCAGGGCGGTGTCAGTCCCCTGGCCAGGGCGAAAACCCGTTTGGGAGTCGCCCAGAAGGGAGTTGGTTTCCAAGAAGTCCGAAAGGCGGCGGTTCACCAGCTTCTCAATAGAACAGCGAGCCACCCAATCTATCAGATGATGTGATTTTACTGCGTGCACCAAACCAAGGCAGCTGCCGCTCCCAAGGAGCCACCACAGGGTCAGACGGAATCCAAAATACACAGATGGTTGTGCACCTTAAAGTTCATTCATATACAAGTCCAACTCCAAGTTGTATATACTCCAGAACATCGTTATTCTTCATTGGTAATAGCAAAAGACAGCCTACATGTTTTGTTCACTGCACGTGAACTTCATCAGGGCAAATAAAAATGCGCATCAGTCAAATGTGGTATTCAGTTTCCAGGGTCCGCTATTATGCCCTCATTAACACTACTTACAGGATGCACGGCTGTGCGCCACGAAAGCTGAACAGTGAATGACACGTATCAAAGTGTCAATGATGGAGGCACAATAGCCAACCCTGGCTGGATTATTCATACCAGTAGGAAATGCGAGGATCTAATTCAATTGAGGAACCTGGTTCGCAACAAATGAAATTAGGAAACTGAATACTGAATTTGACTGATGCACATTTTTACTTGCCCTGATGAAGTTCACATGTAGTGAACGAAAAGCATTGGCTGTCTTTTGCTATCTCCACTGAAAAATAAAATGTTCTGGACTGCATACAACTTGGAGTTGAACTTGTATGTGAATGAACTTTAACTTTTATGTGCACCACCATCTGTGTATTTCAAACTCACAGGTCTGATTGGCTTTCTTGTCTGAACCAGGTTTGCCAAGGGGTGGTTTAGTAGGTCTGGAATCCAAATTATTACGTCCTAAGGATGTATAAATATCAGCAATAATCCTAGGCAGATCACATCCATGGTTGACGTGTGCAACTGATGTGAGCCACTGGCGTATAGCCAGAGAGACCTCTTCACCTTTAATGTTGGACAGAATCATTGCGGACAACACAGGAACATTTCCCATTATTTTCATCCCCAAATCCAGGGCAGCAGCTACCCCGTGTTCTTTTTGTATTTGGCAAGACTGACATGGACGGAGAACCATGACTGATGGTATAGACAGCGGCAAAGACTGTTCCCCAAGTGTTAGTCACCTATAGTGGGAACCATTCGATAGGGTAAGCATATAGTCAAAATTCTGTGCTTGTCTTGTGGTCAAAAGCTGCACCTTCATTAGTAAGTCCATGATGCATTACATGTGCACAGACTACAGGTCTGCAATTAACGGGAATAGCAATAGGTGCTGGCACTGCCATGAGAAAGCAGAAACTTAAAGTACAACACAAAATTGGGTTCTCCTTTTACACTTCCAAGCTTAAAAACCAACAGAATTATGTGCTTCCTAAATAGTGTGGAGGATTAGCCCCCAACACCACAGACGTCTCCAGTGGTAGGTGTAAGGATGTTATGGACATGCACAAGTGCTACTCAGGAGACCCGTGAATAAGCACCAGACCAAATGTTGGTAGCACCATGTTGCAGAAATTCAGTTTGGGAACAGAACTATGCCTGGGATCACAGAACATCAGTATGTAGGGACCGAGTCACCATGCCACATCAGTACCTATGCCCCCAAATCCTGACTAGGCTCAGTTCCTTGGCCGCCCTCCTAACCTTCCCAGAGTAACGTGTAAGTTGGTACCCCAGAACACAACTCCAGTCCCCTCAAGGAACCGTGGAAACAGGTCATCACCTTTTGTTCTCTCACTCATATATGTCCATAGTAAACAACCAAGAGAAACGTGGAAAGTTTACAATATTTATTGAAGCTATTGTGCTCTATCATGTACTAGCTGTGCTGTAATTGCGAAACATATGCAACTAAGCAGAGTGATTAGCATTATCAGTAGACTGTACACAATGAAAAGCTCTACCATGGCAAATTATGTTTGCCTAATTCTAACCTCACTATGTGAGCCCAATAATATATCACAGATTTCTGGGATTTGAGCAGGGCTTTTTGCTGTTTGACATTTGCTGTTAGCTGGTCTGCATCACATTGGGTGAGCTCGTCCCAGGATGTTTCCACTGCAAGAAATTCTCCTCTCTATTTTCAAAATGGCAAATCTTGGCTTATATGATAAGAAATGCCATGCTAGGAAACAGCTGCTGGGTCTCTTTGTTATCTCTATGTGTTAGATGTGTTAGTGACCGACTACAGAGTAAAAAGAGGGCACAGCGGTGTTCGACCTTGTATGAAATGTTCAGACTGAACACCAGCAGAAGAGCTAATTAACAAAAAACATGTGCAGCCTATTTCTAAAATAATATTGTGGCACAAAAACAAATGTGTTACTTCGTAGTGTGTGCAAAGCAAAAGCGGCCTACCACCAAAATGTAGGCTAACTTAGGGGAGAACTACAGTGGGCACTATAGGTAACTCACAACACAATGGATGGGACTGATTCACAGAGGTAATTTGGTACCACTATGTGAAAGCATGTAAATAGTGTTATGAGGGCATTTAGAAACATGCTATCAGCAACACCATGGATGGGACTGATTCACAGAGGTAATTGGTACCACTATGTGAAAGCATGTAAATAGTGTTATGAGGGTATTTAGAAGCATGCTATCAGCAAAAGACAGCGTTTAAGATGTTTCACCCTGTAAGAAGCTAGTGTCATTTTAAAGATTGTTTGGGCCACAGACAAGAAATATTTTGAGGACCTCTATTTTCAACAACTTGGAATTTTATTACCCATTTTTAGCTAATTCAAGTCCTGTAATGCCAGACAACATTGAATATGACATCCAGACATATTCGGAACTGATCTGGAGAGAATGTTCACTCTCCCAGGGCCCCTTGGAAGGTGAAGGCCCTGGGCAAGTGCCCACTTGCCCATGCCTTAAAACGTCTCTGCATGAAGCACATCAGTGACTGCACATATTAAGCAGTTTTTAGGTGCATAGCTAGAGCAATGCTATTTGTATTGTTTGCTCCTGAAAAATCGTTCTTAATATTACAATGGTTGTCGCTATTCCCATTTGGAAGCTCAATGTACTCATTATGATATATTGTGATTTGTAAGCATGTGTGATCTTGTTTCATTAATTCAAATTGCACAGACATGGAGGGCCACTTAGTAGTGACTAGAAAAAGGTTCAAGTCAACTCGTACTCAGAACGTGGCCCTTTGCTTACCACTTCCTATTTTCAGAGGGCGTTTATAGGCATAGGGGATGCGGCAAGTAGTATCTCCAAACTACTTAAATGCCCGCTTGTCGCAGCTGCAGGTTCTCAAGAAGGCAGCAAAAGGTGTTGACCTTCACTACAACGCCAATTTATGGAGTCAGGCAGTCTCTGGCAGACCTCTGTCTCATGCGTACTGGATAAAACTTTGTCAGAACCCATGTTCTTTATTATTCCAGAGACATGCCACTCTGCTGTGCGTAGTGTAGGTACATGCACACTTCGATATGCCAATAGACACAGGGTTCCCTAAGGTGGAAGCACTTTGAAAAGACAAAGCAAAATGTAAGCATTTACAGCCAGCTAGGAAAAATTTGAAATTTGCTATAGTAGGACTACACTTATGTTTAAAGCAAATTCTCACTTTTAATGGGATTTTAAAAGTATTTACAGGAGTACACTGGGAAATCTAAACCTGTTAACAATTCCAAGAGTACAAGCATTAGTGAGAATTAGAAATAAAGAAGTGAAAGTTATATTTGTATAAAAATTATACACGCTTCAAATTTTCCCAGTTAATTAGCGTTCTCCACATGGAAAACATTTTCCCTTGGGGTAATCCTTTCACCTGTACTTCCATGAAATATTGATTCGTTGATTCCACATTCCACCCCTGGCAATACACTTACACGTACCCTTAACTAGAGTAAATGGGTGTGCTTTTGCGGAATAGTAAAATGTCTGCAAAGGTTATGTTAATTCCCACAAATAAATTATTTTTGGAACACTCACCTACCTTTATAAATACACTAACTCAGGTATGCCGACAAATTTACCCTTAAGAATGAATTTTGTTGTATTCCAAATGAAGTACTGGACTTCTAGCGTAGATTAGTTAAGTTCTTTATTTAAGTTGTTACAAGTTTAAATCATGAAAACAAGGGAAACCCCACCAGGAGCAGCTGTCCTGCTGCTCAGCCCACACCCAACTGACATTCACAGACATCCAACATTCCATCCATCCAACATTCCACACCACAGTCATTCTAGCTGAGCAGCAGGGAAACATAAGTTACAACATATCTCCCTTCTTTACGGGGAACAAGTGCATTGTAAAATAAATTAGATGAAACAATACAACAATGACAATATGGCAAATAACATATAGTCACGAAATCGAATACAATGCACCAATAGTAAGAAAATAATGCAATACAATATAAACATCTCACATCATACCCTGTCACACCATACCACATCTCATCAAACTCACATGAAAGAAACGTCATATCACAACATACTACATCTCATCTCACACACAGTGAATAAAGAAACGTCATATCACATCATACTACATCTCATCTCACACACAGTGAATAGTTAAAAGAACATTCTTTCACGCCATACTACATCTCAACTTACACGCAAACTATACTAAAGATTTCACACCACATCACATTCTGACCAAAGTATCACAACGCTTCCTGAATTAAACCACCATCCTACATCATACACCAAAACCCACATGCCATAAATCACACCAGTTGGCCAGACCGGTACGACAAGCAACATACGGGGAACCAACCTTAAAACAATACATATATCAGGACACAACGTGCGCACCGCAGGTCAGAAAACATTCACCCTCATAACACTTCAACACACACATCCAATAAATCTACCACTCACACTTACCCAAAACCTAAACACCAATACAATAGGTGTTTCAATATTCTGGGACCTATGTCCCTTCCCAGTTCCAATTATGGGACATGGCTCTCTGTCGTGGTTCAAATTCAAGCACTAAGTCAATGGGTGACTTATCCCCATACTATCAACCAAACAACAAATATGTAGTAATGAGTGACTTAACATAACACAGTCATCTCATACACGACACAAACCAATGAGTGGCTTAACACTTAACAGCCACCACATACACCATATTCACAGTGGTTCATTTTCTGGGACCTGTGTCCCTTCCCAATTCCAATTTTGGGACTTGGCTCTCTGTCGTGGTTCAAATTCTAGGACACTCTGTCCCTTTCCAATTCTGGCTCAATGGCCAGCTACCCGGTTCCAGGTTCAATCTGGAGGCTGCTGGATTCTATCTCCTAGGATCACTGTCCCGGCTCTAGGCTCTATGCCCCTCATCGCACTCTTACTTTTAATTACTGACCCTGTCATGGATCAGGTTCCGGGAGATTTATTCCACTTATTGACTTTATAGTCATTTCAGATTGAAGGGCACACTGCCGATACTCAGCTAGTAAGCAGGATATTTTCCTCTCAATTGTGTTTTTTTTTTTTATACATCCTGAGCCACCGGACACGCCGTCGATATTCCCACAGTAATATACACAGTCATCTTCAGCTGTTTCAAAACAACATATCCCGCATCAGCAAGGCAAGAAGTTTAAAACCGATTAAAATACTTCACTTTTCCTCTCTGACAAACAGTCGATCTCAGCGCAGCAAGATTCCTGTTATTCTGACACTCCCAATTGACATTGTTGTCAATACCTGGACCTATAAACTGTGTGGGCCTGCGTTATTCACATAAAATGAAGGCACGCATATCCACGTAGATCCGGGTGGTTCTCGGCAAGAACATGCACCCATAATCGCCACACAGGAGTACTGACGCAGGTTGGAGTGAGGAGTCGTCACAAAAGAGATAGTGTCATGGTGACGCCGACAGTCTCCATGAGGAGGTAAGCTGGCACGTATTGTCCCTCTCGTGCAGGATTTTTTTTCCATTTAAACTATGGCAGTTAATCCGTTACTGTGGACGCACACACTGAAGATAACAGTTAAAACCACTGAATAACGTAGAAATTCCGTCGACATCTCCGCTCTTTGAAAACGTTCGCTGCCAAATAATACAAGTACTGTTTAAAGATTTATCAAACTCCGAAACGTCAAATTATCACTGCCCTCACTTGACACCTCCAAAGCACCAAACAGCAACGGAGCCCGTATTCACAGTCAACTAAAAGCTGAACGGCTTCTCACCGGGGCCCGGTCATTGCCCCCGAGTAATATATTTTAAAAAAAATGCACGCCGGAGCTCGATCTTTGCCCCCGAATGACACTCACAAAGGTTCACCACACTGAAACGTGAATCTTTCAATAATTAGCACTGAGGCCCGATCTTTGCCCCCGATCGTCACACATAAGAATTCATCACACTGAAACCTGAATCTTCATTAATTAGCACTGAGGCCCGATCTTTGCCCCCGATAAACATGTACTAAGCTTGTATCTGGCACGCTTGGGTTAAAGGGCGACCGTTGGCAGGGTCACTGGTGGGGTTTGGGTGCCAGAGAGCAGTACATACGTATTTCTAATTTCCTTTAAAAAAAAATCTTTTACCTTGTGGTTTCTTTCGTTATTATTCGATGTACCTGTCAGGTTTCAGTTCTCTTTCATCCATGGACTTCTCATTTCAAGTTCTCCTATCAAGTTCCGTTTTTTCATTAAGTTCCAATAGGTGGCACACGTGGATTCTTCTTCAAAACATCGCCAAAATGTTGTAATCAAAAGGAAGTACTGGTCTTCTATAGTAGATTAGTTAAGTTCCTTTATTTAAGTTAACAAGGGAAACCCCACCAGGAGCAGCTGTCCTGCTGCTCAGCCCACACCCAACTCACATTCACAGACATCCAACATTCCATCCATCCAACATTCCACACCACAGTCATTCTAGCTGAGCAGCAGGGAAACATAAGTTACAACAAATTTGCAATTGCATACATTTCACCATAGTTTTGGGATTTCCACTATAGTAATGTACAATTGTAAGTGTCAAATACTGTCAATGTTGATTCTGTGCTACAGGATTGTGAATTTACCCTCACAAATCAGTCTTTTTTCTATACTTGAGTTGAAATTGAGTGCACAAAAATGCTTCTATAGTCGTGTTGTTAGGTTCAAGCCAGATGATTTTCATTTGCTCCAAGAGAGCTTCCTGCATATGTTAAACAAAATGGATCTGTCCCAGTAACTCATCTTCTTTCGCCCACAGATTTATGCCATCATGATGGAGTGCTGGAAGAGTGACGTAAGTTTACGCCCCACCTTTAACGAACTTGGACAAGGGGTGGATCTTGCAAGGGACAGCCTTGGTGGTTGAAGAGAAAACTGCCATCATGAGGACATGTTGAATACATACAAAGCAAATTGTAAATGCGGGTTGACCTTGGCTGCATTTGCTACTAGAGTATGGTCTAAAGGGAGTGGACAGTGCGCAGTGTCGGCCTGCGTGAACGCTTTCCTCCTCGCATTTGGAACTGTTCATGTATGCCATACATGTGCTACATTTGCTACTGCAAGGACTCTCAGATCACATGTGAGATGTGAAAGAGGAATTATTTTTATAAAGAGACGAGTGTCACTTTACGCAATTACAGCCATGATTTGCCTTATTTGGGCAACAAAGGAAGGACTTAATGAAACCTGGAAGGATTTTGGAGACAAAGAGAAGAAGATGAATTCTCATGTACATAAGTTGCTTCTACGCATACACGGCAAACATCTGTATAGTCTTTTCTCTGTGAATGTATAGATAGGTTGGCGTATTGTTATGTTTTTCAAAAGGGCTTGTGTTGAATTTAGCTTTATATAAATATTTTCCCAGTGTAAATACAGTATGACGTTGATGTTGCATTAAACTCAGAGAAATATAGATAACCTTTTTTTTAAAAAAAAAAAACCTCTTGTGTGCCTGTTTGAAATTCATCACTGGCCAGCAAACAGCAATATGAACAGATGTATAAAGTTAGCTTCTTGTTTCGTGCACTGTACATATTATGAAGAGAAGGGATCAAATGTTAAATTTCATATGTACACTGTTCCTCCTACACCTCGCTTCCCCCACCACGCCGGAAAAAATCAATTTTGAAGTAGAGCAGACGTTGCAAAGGCATAGCACAATCAGTTTCCTAATTTCGTTTCCATGTGCCTGTCACGACTAAGTGTTATTAAATATAAGGTCTCCTCTGCATTTTGATAAGATTTTAAAGGTTTTTCCAATTTGTCGCTCAAGTCATTCAGAGCCTCTGATAGGGAGGGGTGTTGTGAAGGGCGTCATGGCATGATGCTAGCCATGTGAATGAAACTAATTTCCTGCCCTGCCCCTGCCTGCTTGGATTTAAATCTGTCAGTAATTTAGTGCTGCAGCATAAAAAATACAGCAGGCGTGGCATTCCCGTTTCAGCTGCGGAAGCTCTCGAGCAGCGTCACAGGAAAGACTTCAGGGAAGACTGCGGGCTTAAAGTGTCCACTTTATTTTCCTATTGCGGTTTGGATGCGGAGATGCGGGTGAAGCAAAAGAATATTGTGAACTACTTTTTTAAAAGCATAATATGGTGGTAAGACGGGCATTTCATGTCCAGTTTTTCTAGGGCATTGTAATACATTAAAACGTGTTAGGAAAATGACGAAAGAAACTTGTGACTACAAATAAATATATATTTTTGAACTAAGAGAGTACCTCGAATTTACTGAAGTTCTAAAGTGCTTATTTTGCGGTTCCTACCTTAAATATGTTTCTTGAGCTGCACAGTGCCAGTATGAAGAAATGTTATGTGCCACAAGGATCACCAAGTCATATTGCAACAAAATGTTTCAGGTCTGGTTTGCCACACAGTTTCCACATCTCTATCCGCATTGCTTCAAACGTGACTTCACAGCACGTTTTCACAGCCTGCTGCCCAAATGTACCTGTTTACTAGTGTGACGCAAATATGACAGACCATTTTGCTTTTCCATACTCTATCAAGCTAGCATCAAAGAAATAACTTTGTGCAGAAAGTATGGCTTTGCCGTTCCAGCGTCTACAGCTATGAACGTATAATTGTATTTTTTGTAAATCAAAGTTTAATAAAGAAAGCTTTATTACAATCACGTGAAGGCTAGCCTCTTGTGTACATGGAAAATAAAAATATTTTGAAAGCACAAACTAAAAATAGTTGTTCCTAGTTCGAAAATATAGCCTTGGGAATAAACGTGCTGGATAAAGTAAGTCAAATAAAGCTCTGCCTCCTTCAGTACAGGTGGTAATTCCTGTTACAGCATGTTGGTGTGGTAAACAACGCTTCAAAAGTTGCTGCCGTTTTAACATTTAATGTGGGCACCATTGTGTGTGCTATCATTTCAATGGGTGGCCTTCTCCTTCCCCTGCCTTGCAGCCCATTTTCTGCGTTGGACAGATTTGGAATTAAACGTCTCTCCTGGGCCGGTTCCAAAGAAAGCCAGAACTACGCAATTTCTTAGGATTCCACCAGCAGACGTCACCAGTTATGACCCTCTTGCCAGGAAATATTTCAGCCATTCTCATTGGCTCTTTCCACTAGACCTGTGAGTGACTGGGTGATGTAAGTAAGGCCTTCCTCCTTTTAAAAGATTCTGGGGTTAATGTGGATGTAATATCATAAAACAGTGGGTAGTTTACTCCCTGGCCCTGCAAAACCCAGGGTCATATGCATATCAACATTTCACACACCACGTTGCATGAAAAGGAGATAGCAGAACTGCTCCACATTTTCAAAGAAATGGTGCAGTTCTGCTCTCCCTGTGCTGGTGCACTTTGGGCTGCCTAGCACCAACGCAGGCTTCTTTTCGCCACAGTGCAAGAGTGCCTGCGTTATAGTCGGGATAGTTTTTGTGCAGGAAGGGGTAATTTCCTGCACAGAAATATCCTTGGAGGCTTTTTCCTGTTTGTTCGCATGCTACTAAATGCAGCGCACACTTAAAGAGGATATAGCGAATAGAAATGAAGATATTTCTCCCTGTTACGCCTGACTCAGGAAGGTGCACTATCTTGGTGCAAACCTGTGTCTACACCTCTTTGTAAAACAGGTTTGCATCAAAATCCATGGGTGGATGCCCGGGAGCGCAAATACGCCACCCATGGAATGCCTTCCTAATGCAAATTAGCAAAAGGCAGCACAATGCTCTGCTTTATTTTATTCTTTTAACAAAGAAATGCAAATCTCCATTTGTGTTTCTTTGTAACATGAACACTGTGGTATTACAACAAGCAGGGTGGTGCGTGGTCTCATGCGCTCTATCTGGAGGCTTTCAGGCCTGTCATTGGCTTGTCTCAAAATGATCTTTATGGTCAAACTCCTGGTGGTCTCTTAAAACCTCAAAGTGGATTAACTCAGCCAGTGTCATCTTGCTGTCCATGAGTGTCATATGCATCTGATGGTGACAAAGGGCCTTTTTGCCCAAAGGGGCATACTTGTGATAGACCTGTTTGCTACTTCCGAGAATGCACCTTGTAGTTTCCTCTTCAAGGTTTTCTAGGGCATTGATTCCAGAGTCCCACTGGAGGCAGAACAAATGCCATTGACTGGAACAAAAACAGGAGGCCAAAGATCCATAGCAAGGTCAAGACAAAACGAGCATAGCTCATACTTATAGCCCAGGACTGGGCTCAACGTGTTTGATGTTCTGACTTGCTGAACCTGAGCCAGTCTCTTTCACTTTGACTGCCACTCGGAAGGATCAGATGTCCCAGGAATAGGGCAGGGTTCTACGTCCAATCCTCCACAATTTACACATACATGCATCAAGATTGAGCAGTAAATCAAAACCATTCAGCTAGCTTCACTCAAAGTTGTGACTATGATCTTTGCGGCTCGCTGATCTTTTGCTCAGGCCCTCATTACAAGTTTGTCAGAATAGGTTGGGGTATTTACCACATACCATTACCCCATGGTGCGATATTTACCACGTGTGGTAAAAACCTCATTTTCAGAGTTTTCAACAAGAAAACGAGGCATAATATGCAGAATTGTTTTTTAAAATACACAGAATTCCATAGGCTTTGCATTTTTCTCAGGCTTTTTCCCTTGATAAATTTCAGCAGGTTTGACCTCCGGAATTTATATGGGGAAAACTGTAAGCATGTACAAATTATCAAACAACTTGTAATTTAGATCCCCGTGTAAACATATGTTAACAGAGGGAATAGAAAGTAGCCCTTAACTCACAATGTGGTCCTATATCTATCTATTCTGGCTGTGGGGCTAAGTTGTTGCATGGTGTCGGTAAGGCTGTGTATTATGAAGACGCTCCAGTCGTGAGCTGAGGTAAGTCTTTATTTGATCAGAGAAGAACTGTTGCATGGTATGACCCTCCAAGCTCACTCTCACTTAGCACTTCTCCTCAAGATTCCAACTGTCTGTGTGGTGTTTTCTTATGTTATTGATGCACTGTCTGGAAAATCAAATAAAAATATATTTTTAAAAAGAGATTGCAACTGTTATTCCACAGAATGTAATGTACCAAATATCTCCTACACCCCGATCCAATGCCATACCGGCACTGATTTTGTTCTATGAACGTGTGTTCTCCGGCATTGAATCTTTCATAGATTCACATGCTTGAATCTTCCCCATCATCATGGTGGGAGTCTCACGGTAATTGTAAATATAGTAGTGTTAGAAGAAAAATTAAGGTAAACCCCATGTAAAGGGGACTCAATTGTGTTACCTGTCGTCCTCTTTATAAGGTCCAATTGACAGCCAGTGAGACGCCAGCCCCTTGGACCACAATCTCCTGCAGAGCCACCCAACCTCAGATTTCTACCGCATGTCCTGTGAGAAGGAGTCTCCCTGAGCTCTGCTCAGTTTTCTCTCTACAGGTAAACTTTTGACACTGCTTGTTTCCACTTCAGAACTCTCTTTAGGAAGAGGTATTGTCTTTTCTTCAGATTGGAGGAAAATGTCTGAGGGAACTAAAAAGAGATTATTTAGAACCTGCAGATCCTGTGGGAAGGCTAGATTGTTTTCTGAAGACCACCACAAGGAATGTCTCTACTGCTTACATCCTAGGCATGTTCCAAACGACTGTAAGCACTGCATGACTTTATCTGCGAAAACTTTAAAAGACAGAGAGGCACTTTTACTTCTGTTGCACAGAAGAAAAAATCCAGATCAGACTCTGGGTAAGATATTGAGGAGGAACGCAAAAGAAAGCTGGAGTCTGCTTCCACTAAATCTGAGACCAAGAAGCCTAAAGTCTCTAAGACTAAGTACATTTTACCAGCCTCTTTGCCCTCTGTCAGCACATCTCTTAGGAAGCCTGCTTCATCTTCCTCAGTGACTCATATTCCACAAAAAACATCTGTGGAAAAAAAGAACTCGTTAACGAACCCCCCGACGGCTACAATGTTGACGAAAACAGCAAGATCGTCGACAGACAGTCCCTCGCTGAGAGTAATATCAACGCTGACGACTACAGCATCGTGGACAGCTGGGATCACACCGCTTACCACGTCGACGGCCACTTCGATGACTACATCGACGACAACGTCATCAATGACAAAGACACCATCGTCGGCGAAACAAACTCCGTCGACGGCGGTTTTCAAATCGCCAACGACGAAACACTCGTAGACGACTATAACGATAAAAAGGAAGACATCGTTGACGATCTCATCGACAGAGGCAAAAAAGATTCCCATGACAACGGAATCAGGAAGTAGGTCATCTAAGTTGGCAGCTTGGAGTCAAATTTCACCAATTCCACCCTATCATTTATTAGAATTGCAGGAATCTGAGGAGGAAAGTCCGTTTGGACCTGCTTATAGTCCATCACAACTCAAAGTGAAATGCCAAGATACAGACAATGAGGAAGAAGATCAAGAAAAATCAGAGTATTTGGAGACTGAGTTCTCTTTTGAGGATCGCCCACCTCCAAAATCAGAGATATGAATCCTTTCAGGAGAGCTATGATTTTGAGGAGGAAGAGGATAATATTCCGCCGCCACAGGAAGATACCATTTCAATACCAATTTAATTGATTTCGGACCTAAGACACATGAGAGCCGACTATTACAAACGATTCCCAGAAGCTAATGCTCCAGCACATACCACTCAGAGTAAGCAGGAGGTGGCACCTTCTTGTGAAGCTTCACAGCCACCACAGGCTATGCAGAAAACACTACCTCCCAACAGTGAAAGCCAGCAGAGATGACTATATAGAAAGTGATGTGGAGGACCAGCCAGAGAGGGAGAGCCGACTCCTGATGAGGTGCCTGTGGGCGATGAATGGGATGACTATGTTGTGCCTTCTTAGCCTTCTCCCTCACCTTCCCCAGCAAACTCGCCGCCGGAAGACATAAGAGGGTTTCATAAACTACTGGAGCGAGCAACTTAGAGGTTCGACTTACCTCTTCCCGATAAACAGGCGGACTGTTTCCTTTATGATTTTAAGGATTCCGCTAGAAAATCGATCCAAGCCATCCCAATAGTGAACCACATATGGGAAAAAGGGATTAAGATTATGAAGAGCCCTGCTTCAGTTCCAGTAGCAGTACTGAGAATGAAGAAAGAATGGAAGGCTCCGGAATCATCTCCAGCATGTTTAATTAGCCACCCGAGACCGAAATCAGTGGTCATGCAATCTATTGGCTGCAAGCTGGGCTCCTTCTTATAAGGAAGGTACATGGAAACGCTTTGCTGTAATGGCGGCCACGTTCATCAAAGTTTCAAATACTCTAGCCATATTAGGTCGTTACGACCAACAAATGTGGTCAGATTTAGTACCCTTTTTAGACCATCTACCAGTCGATAAAAAGGAAGAGAGACTGCAAATCTTACAAGAAGGAGTTAGGGCAGCCTCAGAGATCATATATATAGCCATGGACATATCTGCGGTGGCTTTCAGGCAGATGGCAGGGGCAATCGCTCCTCGCAGACAGTCCGGAAATACAAACCAAGATTGTTGATATGCCCGTAGATGGCGAGAATCTTTTTTGGAAGCACATAGATAATACGCTTCAAGGGATCAAAGCTGACACGGACAAAGCACGCTCTCTGGGAACACCGCAACAGCAGAGATATCAATCCTTTCGAGGCAGAGGGGGATGAGGACAATACGAGCAAAGGCAGTCCTTTCAATCCTATAGATATCGACCCTGCCAGCAGCAAGGGTATTGCCAATATGCAAATCAGCAGCAATACCGATCACATAATGTACCATATCAATAACAGTCGGCCAGAAGAAGACCTACAGCACGAGGAAAGTCACAGGATAATGGTAGACGACAGTGACACTTTCAGAGCACCTCGGTACGACGCAAACCTCATCAAGCCCACTACCTCTCTCAATATCACCAACAATGGTTAGCAATAGCATCGGACAAATGGGTTCTAGAGATCATTCATCAGGGACACACTTTAGAGTTCATTAAAAAAAAAAAAGGAGTCGGCCTCCCATCCCCAAGAATCATCATCATCTGACATTGCTAAAGAGGGAGATTACAGATCTTCTTTTTAAGGGAGCAACAGAGGAGGTCCCTCATCAACATTGAGGAAAAGGTTTCTATTCCCATTTTTTCCTAATAAAGAAAAAACACAGTACCAAATGGAGGCAAGTAATGGATTTAAGGGGTTTGAGCAAATGCATAAAAAACAGCTCTTCAGAATGCTATCTCTACAAGAAATTCTCCTAATGTTAAACAGGGAAGACTTTATGACATCATTAGATCTCTTAGATGCATACTTTCACGTCCCTATTAACATCAGACATCGAAGGTACCTAAGGTTTGAGGTGGCGGGGTACCACAAACAGTTCAAGGTGTTGCCCTTTGGTCTCCGGTCAGCCCCGAGGGTGTTCACAAAATGTATGGCTCTAGTGGCAGCGTTTCTGAGACAACGGGGACACCAGGTCTATCCATATCTAGACTACTGGCTAGTAAAAGGTCCTACTTATCACTCAGCTCAAAGCTCATTAACGGCTTGTCGTCGGCTATTCAAAACCCTAGGTCTAAGGGTCAATGAGGAAAAATCCTCACTGGTACCATCTCAAACTCTGCAGTTTCTGGGAGCAGTGCTGAACATAAGAGAGGCAAAGGCATACCCATCAGAGGAACGCATTCAAACAAATCCTGAAGTTCGCGTCTCACATCAAAATAAAAGAGTATGTTTCAGTGAGAATGTGCAAATCTCTCATGGGGATGCTTTCATCTTGCATTCCTCTAATTCCAAATTGTCGCCTGCACATGCGACCACTTCAAGAGCAAATCGATCGGCAATGGGTACAGTCTTAGGGATCATTTGAGAATCTCGTTTTTGGTCACTCCACAAATAAGAGAAGCTCTGTCATGGTGGGGGTAAGAACAAACCTTTCAACAGGACTACTTTTCGAGCCTCAATCTCCCAGCTTCATAATGACAACGGACGCATCCTTGCAGGGATGGGGAGCGCACTTACAGGACCTGGAAATTCAAGGTCACTGGAACTCTCAGGAAGCGCTGATGCACATTAACCTGCTGGAACTAAAAGCTGCGTTTCTAGGCCTACAAGCAACTCTCCCCGGAATCCAAAATTCCCCAGTTCTGGTGAGAACAGACAACACTACCACTATGTTTTACCTGCTCAAGCAGGGAGGAACAAAGTCTCAAACATTATCTTCTCAGGCTCAATAAATTTGGCAGTGGCTTCTGAAGCACATTATCTCACTACAGATCCAGCATGTTCCTGGAATCCACAACACATGGACAGGCTCCCTAAGCAGATCCTCAAACCTCTGCCATGAAATGGAGTTGGATCACCATTGAATCCGTCAAGTATTCGATCAATGGAGAACACCAGGTCTAGACCTTTTTGCAACAAAGGACAACAAGAAATTCAAAAGGTTTGTGAGCAGATTTCCTCAGAAGGGTTCATGGGGGAATGCTCTTCAACTCCGATGGACAAGAATGTTCGCATACGCATTCCTGCCGTTTCCCCTAATTCTGAAAGTTCTATGCAAAATAAAATCAGAACTGTGTCATCTGATCCTTATACCACCGGCATTGCCGAGACAGTTCTGGTTCACGGAACTCCTCAAGATTTAAATATCCCCTCATATTGGATTCCCACCAGTACATGATCTAATATCCATGAACGAAGGACAAGTTGTGAACCCACAGATAGGCTGTCTGAATTTGTAGGCCTGAAACCTCATGACCGAGAATTTCAGTGCCTGAACATTACTCAAGATTGCTGAGATATTCTCAGTCACTCAAGGGCAATTACCAGCAATAAAACGTATGCGGTTAATGGAAAACGTTCTGCCAGTAGTGTTTAGATCACTCTTTACACCCTCTACAGTCAACACCCGAGCAAATACTTCCATATGTACTACATCTAGCCAGGACAGGATTAGCTCACTCGTCTATTAAGGTGCATCTGGCTGCAATCTCAAGATACCATAGAAAACCTGTACAGTTTTCTTTTTGGTCTGCCAGAGTAATAAAAGAATGTATGAAAGGGCTCTTTAGAGATTTTCCACCATTTAAACATCCAGCGATTTCCTGGCAACTCAACACGGTCCTGTCACAGCTGATGAAAGCTCCTTTCGAGCCTATCCATAAGGCTGACATAAAGTTTGTGTCTGGGAAAACGGCAATATTGCTAGCCCCAACATCGGCCAGGAGAATAAGTGAAATACAAGCTTTTTCAATTTTTGGACCCTTTATGCAATTCAAGAGGGATAAAGTGATACTGAGAACAAATTAAACGTTCATCCCGAAGGTCCCAACTTTATTCCATCTCAGTGAACCTATTGTTCTACCTACATACTTTCAGGAGCCATCGTCTCTAGCATACAGATCTCTTCACACGTTAGATGTCAGACGTTGCTTAAGATTTTACATTGACAGAACAAAGACATTCCGAAAGTCAAATCAGTTACTCATTGCTTTTGCTCCTCCCAGGAAGGGAGAAACAGTATATGCAGATGGATCTCGTGAACAATTGCCTTTTGTCACATGAAGGCAGGAATACCTCTGACTTCAAAGGTGTCCGCCCATTCGACAAGGAGGGTGGCTACTTCTACTGCATTGTTCGCGGGAGTGTCGCTCCCGGACATATGTAGGGCGACGACATGGTCGAATGTCCACACCTTTACCAGACACTACTGTTTAGATACGACATGGAAAGGAGATTAAGCGGTGGGACAGGCTGTTCTCCGTTGACTATTTCACTAAGGTACTTTTTTCAGAATCGTATAAAGTTATATACATGAATATATGTTATTATCCCATGCATATGTTGTTATGTATTCATATATATTTAACCTTTGATATTCTGACTTTCAAGACAGACAAATAGCTGTCTCGGTATTCCACTAGAAGCAGATATAATGGTTTTCCATGGTTCATAAGGGTAGAAGTGGTTCTGCCCTTAAAACGCCTATTATGGAAATTGTGTACTGCTTGCTATTCTGATTTAAGCATGTGAATCTATGAAAGATTCAATGCTGGAGAAAAAACAAGTTACTTACCTGTACACTGTGGTTCTCCAGTATTGATATCTTTCATAGAATCACATGTGTCCCGCCATCCTTCCTGTTATAAGGTAAACCACTCAAACCTCATGATGGAAGCTCACTCTACACTTGTGCTCGAAATCTGAGGTTGGGTGGCTCTGCAGGGAATTGTGGTCCTTAGGCCTGGCGTCTCTTTAGCTGTCAATTGGACCTTATAAATAGGACGATGGATAACAAAATTGAGTCCTCTTTACATGGGGTTTACAGTAATTTTTTTTCTAATACTGCTATATTTCTAATTACCGCGAGACTCCGATTATGACGACGTAGAAGATTCAAGCATGTGAATCTATGAAAGATATCAATACTGGAGAACCACAGTGTGCAGGTAAGTAACTTGTTTTTTCCACGGTCCCACTCATCGTGCTTCGAACATATATACTTGACGAAATATCTCCTACGTCTTGATTCATAAGGCATTTTTATGCTCCATGCTCGCCCGTTTTCCAGGATCTCCACATTTTCTTTTACTTGAAATATTTTATTGAATTACTGTCCTCCTTACGGGGCTCTCGTAGTTTGACTGTTAACTAATCCCCAATCTTTTACTCGTAAGTTTTTATTCCATCCTTCATATCATAACCTTCTTTTTTAGTCCTCATCTCACCATTCAGCATCTGCAACTTTAGCTAGAAGCCATTTTCCGACCCTAGGCACCCCAGGCTTCTACAACTGCATTAGCTATAGGCCTGACCAGGCCAACTTCTTCGTGCGAAGCTTGGTGTAATCATAGGACCGGGGTTATCTGACCAGCCTCATTTCTCGGCCCCATGAGACAAACTGAGACCAAATATTAGAGATGTCATCGTTTAGATACCCCTGATCCAGGCGTGCCCTAACAAAAGCTGCTTTCAACCATTCTTCATAGTGTGGTGGCTGTGGGTCTTTCCAGAGTTTACAAATCTCCCTTCGGGCAATAAGAATTAAATATAATAACAAGCCTCTTTGTATTTGCTGCACAAGGTTCATCACCTCGAGGTCCATACCGAAAATTACTATAGGGAGGTTCACATTGATCTTGACCTTGAAGATGACCCCCAAAGCGCGCTCCACACTCTGCCAAAACTCACTTAGTTTACAACAATCATAAAATATGTGTACATCATCAGCAGGAAAGTCGCATCTCGGACATTTAGAAGACGCTAAGGGAGCAAATCTGGCAATTTTCGCGGGTGTATAATAAAGTCTGTTAACTACAAAAAAATGATTCTTTTTTTAAAGAAGCCGGTTTAAGGAACTTATATAAAGTTTGTAATGACAAGTCATATAATTCTTCCGCCTTTGAGTCCAAGAGTGACTGATTCCAAATAGCATACTGTGGAGGGAGTTCTGCAATGTCTACATCAAGGAGTTTCCTAAACCAGGGAGCGACCTCCTTCATTAAGGCTTGGGGTTTTGCAGAGAGTGTTCAATTTCCCAGTCACCAAGGATTGATTCCTTTTCCACTGCATACCAGGAGAGCAATTGTAAATATTTGAATTTAGAAAAGGAATCACCTATTTTAGTTCTTAATAACTCCCACAGAAGAACCCCGTCCTAGGATACGAGGTCTGACCAGACCAAGGGACCAGCTCTTTTAATTGGCAACGCAAGGCTATCAACTAAACAGACAGGCATCCCAGGGGAGTCCCAGATGGGGGAAAAATCAGAATAATACCCAATTCCCCATCTGCGTCTAACCCTGTACCACACATTAAGGGCTGCCCTTAAAACTTTCAGACGTACTTTTTTGAAAAACCTTGGCGCCCCGAATTTGTATAAAAAGCCCTCAGCTCCACCCTCCACTATAGTCATTTCCCTCAAAATCTTAACCCAATTGGATTCCTCGGGTGTTATCAGCAGCATCTGTATATTATTAAATTGAAACGCTAAAGAGTACCAGGCTATGTCTGGAAGAGCGAGACCCCCTTTCAACAACTTACATCTCAGCTTCTTCCAAGAGAGTCTTGCACTCTTATTAGACCAGATAAAACTACCTATTTTACTTTGGATATTACTGATCTCCTTACTAGGGATATCTAAGGGAATAGCATTAAAAAGGTATGTCCGCTTAGGTAATATAACCATCTTGACTAGATTAACCTTGCCATAGATGGTCAAAGGGAGATTTTTCCATCTTACAAAGAGGTGATCAACCTCTTTAGCCACCCTTTTAAGATTTATCAGAGATATGTCCTCTAAGTGGTTAACTATGCTGATTCCCAAATATCTGAATTGTTTGCTCAGCTTGCTTTCCCAGTTGTTGATGTTCCAGCACATCACTTCTCTTTTAGAGGGGTTAACGGGATACCCAGAATACGAACCAAATTCCTCCAAAATGGCTTCCGCCCTTGGTAATATCTCCACCGGATTGTTGGTATATAATAACAGATCATCAGCATATAAAGCTAATTTGCTGCTAAACTGGTGGAAACTAAAAGGAGTAATTTGTTCATCCAGTCACAATGCTTGGGCCTGGGGCTCTATGTACAAATCAAAGAGCAAGGGCGAGATGGGACAGCCCTGCCTTGTTCCCCTGGATATGGTAAAACTTGCCGATAACATTCCGTTTAACAGAATTATCGCAGAGGCTCCCTGGTAGCAACTGATCAAGGTCCGAATGAACGTGGGTCCAAAACCCATTACCCTCAGTACTGCCCAAAGGAAGGTCCAGCAGACTCGGTCGAAAGCCTTGGCTGCATCGAAAGCTGCGATAGCCAAGGGTCTCGACCGAGCCACCGACAGATCTATAGTACCAATTAATTGAAGCGTCTGCTCTTGAATGTACCTCCCGGTATAAAACCCTTCTGATCCAAATTAATCAAATGTGGTAACACCTTGACCGATCTCCCTGCCAAAATGCTCATGAAGATCTTATAATCAGCATTCAGCAGGGAGATTATTCTATATGAATCAGCTTTAAGTGGGTCTTTCCCAGGCTTCAAAATAAGTACAATTGTGGCCTCCTTCCATGTCTTAGGGACCTTAACTTCTGAGTTATAGATGTAATTGAAGAATTTGCATTGTCTCGGAACAAGCTCATCCAGGAGGAGTTTATACACCTTGCCACGAAGGGCATCCGTTCCAGCTGCTTTATTCTTCTTAATCTTGTTGATATACATTCTTATCTCACTCTGCGTTATAGGAGCATCAAGGCAATCTCGGCCACCAGCAGTTAATGCAGGTAGATCTTTATGCCTTAACCACTTTTGAATATTATCTGAGCTAGGAGAGATCTCTTCTCTATATAATTTGGAAAACAGGGAGAGGAGGCAGGTTTGCATATCCTCCAATTTACAAGAGGTCGCCCCACTGTCATCTACTATTAATTCACTGATGTTATTTTTGGCTCGGTCAGTTCTTGCCTTCCAGGCTAAAAGAGCACCCGCCTTTTCACCATACTCAAAGTTTTTCATGTCATGAGACGCCCACTGAGCCTTCACCTTGAGATCTAGTTTGCCCCTATATTCCTGACAGAGGCGATCTAAGTCACCATGTACTTGGGTTAGTCTTTCAGGGTGATGCTGGGAATATCTTGTCCTCACATCTTCTAACTTGGCAATTTCACTTTCCAAGTCCTGAAGTTCTTGAGCCTCCTCCCTATTTTTGGAACAGATCAGGCCATGTAACTGCCCTCGCAAATGGGCCTTGAAAGCGTCCCAGACAAATTCTGAAGATGTTGATCCCAAATGAATAGAGAAATAATCCAGGGTAGAAGATTTAATTGCCCTGACTATTTCCTCATTAGATAACATAGCCCTTTTCAGTGTCCATCTAGGCCTGAGACTGTGACCCTTTCCAAGATACGTAAAAGAGATAGAGGCATGATCTGAAAGGATGCTAGGTAGAATAGAGATATCAAGAAAATTATCTAAGCTCATCCTATCAACCAGGACGTAGTCAATTCTCGATGAATGACCATGCTTTTTAGTAAAGTACGTAAAACCTGGTTTGTCCCCCCTCTTAACCCTCCAAACATCGGCTAGCCCTAGATCGTGGATCATATTTGTCATAGCCCGACGAGTACGTGGGGCTCCGACATAACGACTCTGATTCGATCTGTCCCGAAGAGGGTCAAAAAGAACATTAAAATCACCACCTATTATTATAGGGGATGTGGCTTCCATTAATTTGGACTGAATCTTACAGATATGTATCGGGTCATCAATATTGGGACCGTAAAATGACACTACAGTTAACTCATCCCCTCTAATCTCTAGCTGTACCATAATCCATCTCCCTGTCTGATCAGTGGATGTTGATTTAATGTTCCCTCTTGCTCCTGATTTAATTAGAATAGCCACCCCTTTATTATGGGCTGACTGTTCAGAGGAGCAGTAATATTCAACCCAATGGTATTTAGTGAAAATAACTTGACTTTCCAAGTGGCTTAAATGGGTTTCTTGTAAAAGACAGACTTGGGCAGGTGATTGTTCGAGATATTTCATGACCAGTCCTTGTCTGCGTGGACATCTCAATCCATTGACATTCCACGAAAGGAATTTTATTTCGCTACTCATTGGGGCAGCTATGACCTCCTGATGACAAGACTATACGCAGACGCTTTAATTGTGGGTTGATTTTAAAAATAAAATTTGATTTGAGGACTTTTTTTGTTTTTCTCCCACTGCAACCCCACCCGTGCTCCCCCTACCTACCCTCCACCCGCCCGGCCCGCGTGACCCCTGAACCCCCCTGCCCTCCTGGGGAACACCGCTTTTTCTGGGCATAAACCCTTATGATCTCAGACCCCTGGGTGTGAATTCAAAAAGTTTATTTTATGTGATTGAGCCAGACCCCTTCCAGAACTCCCATCATATCTTAACTAAACCCCCGCTTCTACACCCCACTCCCGCTCCTTATTTTATCAACGAGGGCATCTACCTCCTCAATTTTACGTAGATTATACATATGGTTATTCCACATAATACGAAGGGATGCTGGAAATTTCAATTGAGTCTTAGCCCCCAATGAATTAAGGACTGTCATTATTTTGCCAAGTTCCCATTGTTTAGTTGTCGTTATATGGGTGATGTCCAATCTAATGGTGAATGTGAAAGGATTGATAGAAGAGTTGTTTTTAATCGCACCCTCCTTCAGAGCCAAGGATCAAATTCTTTCCTTTATAGTGTATGTAAGAAAATGTATTAAAATTTTCCTCGGGTTCTGTTTTGTAGTGTTCCTCCTAAATGGGTCACGATGTACTCGTGGAATATCCTGAGACAAATTTAACTCCGGGGCACCTTACAGTATAGTATCATTTAGGAGCGATATCACAAAACTTTTGATATCGGTTCCCTCCACATCCTCCGGAATATTTAGTAGTTTCAAGTTGTTTTTTCTTGCGTTATTTTCAAGACGCTCTACATCGACTCTCAGATCCCTATTTTGAAGAGCTAGTTTATCCAATTCTATAGAGGATAGATGTAAAGTTTCCTTAATTTTAGGTATTTCAAGTTCAAGAACCTCGGTTCTCTGGGAAACTTCTTCTAGCTTCTGAGCTAGTACCTCACAAGAAGCTTGTATCGCGGCTTGGTTGGATTCCGAGACGGAGAATCTTTTCCCCATGTCTTCTTTTAAGGCCAATAAGATTTCTGCTACTGACCCAATCCCAATCCCAGGGCCAGGGGGAACTGCCACCGGCGGTATTTCAGATATGATATCAGCCTTATCGGGCATAGAGGGAACACCCAACTCGCCTGCTTGAGCCTCTTGACCCTCCAAGATTGCGAATCTATTCGAGGTTCCAACAGATGGAAGGATAGTTGGGCGTTGGTCCACTATAACTTCCATTGTTTTTACAAATTTTGCAGATTTATTCAAGATAGTTGGATCAGTTGATTCCACTGACTCTGTTAATTCAGCAACCAGACCTACATTGCTCACTAAATTAGAAACAGCGGGAGACTGCATACTGATTGTGGCCAGATTTCCTTCCTTAGACCCCCTTGTTGAAGGGGTGGATTGTACCTTATAGTACGTCTTGAGGGAAGGTGTAATTTTGACCTTGGAGGTGGCTACTTTCTTAACCTTCCCTCTCTCTTTCCCGCTAACTGGGGGGGTGGTCTCCGTAGTGTTTGCTTTCCCTTTGCGCTGCCTGGCGAAAGCCCTGGCAGTGGCCCTAGCCCCCACAGTCAGCGGCGGTACACAGGTCAAATCAGCCCCCAAGTCAAACTTAATAGCCCTGGTACGTAGAGTATATCTGCAAATACTCAGGATGTAATTGAGACTGCGAGGAGAAGATGCGTCCCTACTCTCCCTGCAATGGGAAGCTCCCGCCAACTGCGTGGTCCCGACAAAGCCCTCCTGCTCAGTGCGACCCCCGCTTGATGCTCTCAGTATCGATAGCGAGCTCGCTGGGTCTCCAAAAAAATGGTATATGGATTCCTTACCTTTACCCTCACAAGACAAGGGTGAGCTGGCCGGAGAAAAGGAAGCAAGACATCGTACCTCCTTCAAGTGTCTCACCACGTTCACCCGGCTCCAATCCCCGTCCTTCAGCAAGGTGTAACCACAGGTGCTGACACTGCCTGCACAGACCCGGACCCGCAAACCGGGAACGCTCCAACGCCGCCACTCCCTCGCTGCACCAGCAGACCGCAGCAGAGCGGGCTCCTGCGCCGCCGAATCACTCCGAAGGTCAAGCAGCATTCGAAACAGGAAAGAATAAACCCGACCAGGTATGGAAAAATACCGGGAACAGAAACAGAAGCGGGGTGTCCGGGGAGGAGGGAATCAACTAAAAATACTTCATAAAATCGGCGAAGAGAGGTCTAGAGGGGATCTGTAGTCGCACGCCCAGGAGCCTCAGACCGCGACCGTTAGCTTCCGGCCAGCATGTTCCCCCCCCAACAGGTTTGCAATGTATCAGAACCTTTTTTGTAACTCTTAACCTTTTTTTAGACCTGGAAACACCAAAAGAGTTACAAAAAAAAAAGCATAACCTTTTTTGTAACTCCTATAGATAGAAATGAAAACAGTAGCTTAGAAGCATGAAGCACAAACTGTGGTCAAAGTCACATAGGCCTTCCTTGATTTAGTGGAGGCTGGGTACAGGGACCAAGTTAGGCTTGCTGAATAAAATACCTGAAATCCTAGTTGTTGAGCGTTGTGAGATCCTGCTTTGAGGATGTATCTTGTAGCAGTGGTTCCGATGTGCTGCGGGGGGCGATTCAAGTTCTTCTGTAATAGATGCGTCAATGCAGCAGCAATTCCGAAGACGCCATTGAAGATGGCTTGTGATGTGAAATCCTGCATCGGTGATGCATCACACAGTGGTGGTTCAGAGAAGCTGCGATGCGAGGTCCTGCGTCAGTGATGCGTCGTTCTGTGGCGGTTCTGATTTGAGGCTTTGAGGAGATGCATTGTGCTGCATAAGAGAAAACAGTTGGGCGAGCAGAGCACCTTCAAGACTACTTCCAAGGGTCCAGGACTGGGGTGGTACCACTTGGAGGGCACAACTCACCACAGGCAGAGTCCAGGTGCTGGGTTCAATATGATTGGAGCCTTTTCTGTCCCTGAGGCTCTGATCAGTAGGCCAGCCAACAAGCCTTTGGAGTCACTATCGTGTTCCTGGGTTCAAGATCCTCCTCTGTCGGGGATCAGAGTAGCAGTCCTAGCAGAGCGGCACAGCAGTCTTTCACAGGTCCAGATATGTACTGAAGAGTTGGGTCTTAGGGTCCAATATTTATACTTGGTGCCATCTTTGGGGATGGAAAGTCCAGAACCTTCTCCTACTTCAGAGTTGTTTGGAATTTTCTACCTCCCCTCCCTGGCCCCAGCTTGTGTAGGGGCACAAAAGACTAGTGTCAAACGATTTGTGAGTGTACTCATGCAGAGGCTTTGTAATGTGCAAGTGTGGTAGGTGAAAGCTCCTGCCGCCTATCAAGTCAGACATGGCCAATCCTGCCAACACTTATTCCCCCTTTCTCTAACTGTCTGGGAGCAACACACAAAGACCAACTGCCGGCTACACCAAGTCATGTGACCCAGGATACAGACTGCAGGCACTAAATGTTTAGTTAGGACAAGGAAATGCCAACTTTTTAAAAGTATTTAGAACAACAAATTGTCTAGTCATCACATTAAATAGGTCTATTACTCATACAGCAGACCATGAACCAGTTTCTTTGGTCTGTAGTATTTATTTACTCATGTTTTTATTATTTCTTAACGAATTCATTTGTTTTTTAGTGTTCAGAACAAAGGAGGCAAAACATAATTCCCACAATCAGACATACAAACAACTCATATTGTGAAGAACAAATTTACATAAAGCACGTTACATATAACAAGAATGACCAGTCATGGTTTCAACAAAGAAAGAGCAACCAGTATGGTAATTCTAGACTATCCCCAAGAGCATAAATAGTGCTCCCGCTGGTAGGAACATTAATATGAATGTACAAAGTGGTTAATGAATTACCATATTGGTTGCTTTTTCTTGGTTGAAACCATTACTGGCTATCCTAGTTATATGTAACGTGCTTTATTTGTTCTTCACAATATCAGTTGTTTGTATGTCTAATTGTGGAAATTATGTTTTTTCCCTTGTTCTGAACACTAAAAAACAAATGACTTTGTTATGAAATAATTAAAAAATGAGTAAATAAATACTACAGACTAAAGAAACTGCTTCATGGTCTGCTGTCTGTGTAATATACAGTATTTAATGTGATGACTAAACAATTTGTTGTTCTAAATATTGACAGGCCCTATCTAGGTGTTGTTTACAGGGCCAACCCCTTCGCATTTAAAACTTTCTAAAAGTGGCATTTTCAAAACTGTGACTTAAAATCCAACTTTACTATTAAAGAGGGTTATAAATTACAATTCTTTAGACACCAAACTCAATTTTCCTGCTTCTTCCCAATTTAAAGTTATCACTTATTAAATGTAATAAGTTAACTCAATGTTATCCTATGGGAGAGGCAGGCCTTGCAGTAGTGAAAAACAAATTTAAGAGTTTCACTACCAGGACATGTAAAAGTTAAAAGTAAATGTCCAACTTTTTTAATTAATGTGGCAGCATCAAAATTATCAATCACAAAACGACCTGATTTTGCAAAGGGTCACCTGCGTTTTTAGTCCTGTCCTTGGCAGCCATCTAGGGAAACCTTTTAAACTCATATATTTCTGGAAACTAGACACCAGGGCGAGCCTAGGGAGGTGTGGCTTGCGTGGATACCCAACGTTTTCTTACCCAGAATCCCCTGCAAACTTCATATTTGGCTTAACAAAACCAAATTTTTCTCACATTTCTATGTGGTAAAGGTGTGGGATCACTGGGCTGATACAAATGTCCTACAACCCAGGGTTCCCCCACGTCTTCTGATAAAATGCTACCTCACTTGTGTGTGGGGGGGGCAAGTACTATTGTGTAGTCATCAAAATTATCAATCACAAAACGACCTGGTTTTGCTGGGGGGTCAACAGCATTTTTGGTCCCAGGCTTGGTGGCCATCTAAGGAAACCTACCAAACCCAGATATTTCTGAAAACTAGACACCCTGAGGAATCCAGGGAGGTGTGGCTTCAGTGGATCTCCCAAAGTTTTCTTACCCAGAAACCCCTGCAAATCTAGCTAAAAAAACAAATCACATTTCCTCACATTCTGTATGGGAAAGTTGTGGGATCACTAGGTCGGTACAAATTTCCTACCACCCAGCGTTCACCAGGTCTCCCGATCAAAAATGCTACCTCACTTGTGTAGGTGGGGCATGTGCCCGTGACAGGGAAGGGCCCACAACATATTGTGGAGGCATCAGAATTACCAATCACAAAACTACCTGGATTTGCAAGAAGGTCACCTGTGTTTTTGGACCTGCATGCGGCAGCCATCTAAGAAACTGTTAAAAAGAAGACAAAGCGTAGGTAGAAAGAGAACTATTCTTTATTAGTCTTCACACCCCCACAGTTTCCAGTCAGCTGGAGTGCACTGTGGAATGTTGGCAAACAGAGACCAGGATAGTACCAATTGGGACAGGAAAGGGGGGGGGGTATAGGATTGTACCATTATGTGAAGGCGATTACAACACTCCTCCCTGCATAGGGCGGAAAAAGGAACAGAGAGAGAGAGAAAGAAAAGGAGTTAAATAGGGGGAGAGACCTAGGAAGAAGCAGGAGAGAGAAATAAGAGCTGGAGGGGAAGGGTGGAGACAAGGAATGCAAGGGCATGAAACAATTCAATGCATGAAACAATCACTTTACACCATAGTCTCTAACCCAAACAGGTGTGGTTTTGGTTCTCAGAGATCTCCTGGGACTGAATGTCTCTGACTCACTTTCTAGATTAGAACGGTTATCGACGTCAATCACTTATTTGTGAGGAATTATTCTGTTCATGCTCCAGGTTTGTCCATTTTCTAGATGGACCACATTTCTGCCCACTCTTGCTATTCTGAAAGACTCAGAGAACCTGGACGCTTCTCTTCTGCGTGGTTTGGGCAGGTCCACGCGGACCCATTCTCCCTCTTTGAACGATTTGGATTTGACTTGTTTGGTTTGGTCATATCTGTCCTTGTATTTGATCTGGTGTTCATCCACTCTTCTGGAAATTTCATTGCGGTTGACAACACATGTATCCTTCTTTACCACTCCTGGGGGAGACAGTCTTATTTTAGGTACTCTACCTTTGAGAGAGGTGAAAGGAGAAATTCCTGTCACACTGTTGGGTGTAGAAGGATATGCCCAAACAGTTTCCATTAAGGCAGAATTGGCCGGTGTCCCCATAACTTCTGCCCTCTGAAGGCATTCTTTGAACATGCGGTTGATCCGCTCCACCAATCCATTGGCACGGGGACAATACAAAGCTGAATTGTGATGAGTGATGCCCCAGTCCGACAAAAACTCTTTCATAATTTCTGAGGTGAACTGCACGCCATTGTGTGTAACCAGGGTGTCAGGAATGCCCCCATCACAAAAAACGGTTTCCAAGAACTGTGTCAGAACTCTTGTGTCGATTTGATAAACACATTTATAGACCACCCATCGAGTGTGATAGTCCACTAATACTAAGATGAAGCGTTCATTCAACTTTTTCAGGTTGAGCGGACCTATAATGTCAAGGGCCAATTTGGACCATGGTCGGTCTGGAATCTCTACTGGAGAAAGTGGAGGTTTAGGGTTTGATGAATCTTGTCACTGCGGCTACAGTCCAAGCTATTTCTCACTACATTTTCAGTCATGGCATCCATGCCGGGCCATCAGTAGTCCAAGCGGATTTTGTTCTTTGTGAGACTGCGCCCAAGATGCCCCCTGTGAGCCAGTTCAACTATTTTCTCTCTAAGATTCTCTGGTGGGACAACTTTCTGGCCACGGCAAACAATACCTTCTTGTATATTCAATTCTAGTCTTACATCCCAGTATTTACACAGGTTTGCCGGAACGTCACTTTTAGTAGCCGGCCACCCATTTCTGATGAATTCTTTGATAGAACACATTTCAGCATCAGCTTGCACAGAAATGTCCCATTCCTCCTTGTTCAAACAAGTTAGTTGGAGTATGACATCATCACAATCATAAGAAACAGTTTTGCATTTATCCACTGGTGGAGAACGGGATAAGGAATCAGCAACAATGTTTTGGGAACCTGGCACATACTAAACACTGAAATTGTACCCTTCAAGCCCTAGGATCCATCTGGCAATCCTTTAACTTGAAAGATTAACTTCGTCTCAGGGTACGATTCTTGTTCAATTGACAACACAGATTTGGAGCGCTGATCTCTACAAAACCTTTTACCACATTTGTGGTAAATGACGGAACAGGCTTGGCATGTGGGATTGTTCGCAAGATGGCTCGGGCTCCTGCACCTATAACACTTGAGTTTGGTTCCAGGAGGGAACATATTAGCAGACTTACTTTTAGTATCTTTACCTGTATCATGTTTGTTTATGCCATTAACCTCTGTGGATTTGTCCCCCTCTCCTTTCAGAGCAACCATGCAATCTGCTGTATGCTCAATCCCCAGAGCTATGTCAATGGCTTCCTTGAGATCTGGATTGGCAACAAGAAGTCTCTCCTGAATCTTAGGATTGTTAGTGCCCCTAACCAACTGATCCCTAATTAGAGACTCTAGAAGAGATTCAAACTCACATGTGTTCGCTAGGCCCTTTAAACCGCAATGAACGGTTTAACCTTTTCACTTTTCCCTTGTGTCCTTGAAAAGAACTTATGCCTCTCTAACACCACATTAATTTTCTTGCTGAAGTGTTTTTCTAATTTGTTGACTGCTACCAGTTACACATTTTCATCATCATCACTATCACTTTTCCCATCAACTGATACAGAGATATCATCATAAATCTTACGGCAGTCAATCCCTAAGTTGTGCAGTAGGGTATGTAGCTTGCGTAGAGGGGAAAATTTCACCCCACCAATAGCAATTAGGTAGGACTCTAATAATTCAAACCATTGCTTCCATGGCAGCAAAGGTTCTCCCCCCTTATTGAGGAAGGGTGGAAGTTGAAACATGTTAGCCGCTGCCATGTTAGACCCTGCCATGTTAGACCCAGACAAGGGAAGCACAGAAAGAATGCTGAAATAAATAGAGATGACAGCAAAAGTACTTCTTAAAAATACAATTGTCCCCTAGAAGAGAAAGTAACCCCAGTCTTGACTAAAATGAATATAGTAAGCTGTGCCCGTCAGAGTGGAGTAACAGGCAAACAGCTCAAGTCAGGTGCCTAGAACATAGAATACAGGTTCCCTCACGCTGGGATGAAGTGAAAAGCAGTGCCCACCAGCGTAAGGTAGGCGATGGAGTAATACTGTGAGGAAGAAGTGGAGTATTACGGAGCCAAGAAGAGGCTTAGAAGGAACTGTGCCCGTCAGCGTGAAGTGACATGTAGGGCAACTGTGTGAGTTAAACGGTGGAGTAAACTCCCACACCGGCTTGTGTGCTGCACGTAGCTGTGCCCATCAGCGTTGAAATAATAACGAAGTAAAGGGACTCCTCCAGCAGACAGGATCTCACGTGGTGAAGAAAGACTCCCACGCCGAGTAGGACATGCAGACAAAAGCTGTGCCCATCAGCGTGCAACAGGCAATAAAGTAGGAACAGCTGTGCCCGTCAGCGTGAGAATGCAGGCGGGAAGAATGACTATAACATTTCAAGAACAACGGAGTGATACTCCCACACCACGTGAGGTAAATGGTGAAGGCTGTGCCTATCAGCGTGTGGCAGGCAATGAGAACTCACTACGACGAAGTCAGGGTCCCACGTCGTGACGAGAGTCAAGGAAACAGCTGTGCTCGTCAGCGTGAAGGGACGAGCCGGTGATGTTGACAGAAACCCTAGAGAGGGTTGAATTAGCCATAGCCACGCCCAGAGGAGTGGCTGAGGGCAAGCAAAGTGCCGTAGGCCGATCTAGAGCGAGCCCTGCCCGGGGAGGAGTGGCTGGAGACGTGAGGGAATGGCGTTTCTCTCTCCGTCGTGTGAGACGCAGCTCCGCCCAAGCAGCAAGGCAGAGGGAGTCCGTGGACGGCAAAGAGGACGGAGAGGAGGCAGCAAGGGAGGCACCCACCAGAGACTAGCCAACCACTCATGAGTTGAGGCGAAGGGAAGAAGTTTAAGAAGTTGTGCTCGCCAGACAGCCAGAGGAAAGCTCTTAACACCAAGGGAATCAGGGGCACTGTAGGGTCACGGTAGCATGAGCATGCCCTGCCAAGCAAGGAGTGTCCAGGAAAGTCATAACAAAGGCAGCTTGGGGTGCTGAAGACAAAGCGTGTGGAAGAACCTCGAGCTGGCAGTTAGTGGCAGGCAGAGCATCCTCGGAGGTAACGCCAGGGGAGTAGAACAAGACTGCCGTGTAAGTAAGGCAAACAGCGAGGGAGTTGTAGGCGAGGTGAGACTTCTGTGAGGGTGGTAGTACAGCAATGCAGAACGAAAGCAGAGCAGGAGCAGGATGAGAGTGAAGTACTCCCTTGTAGTTTGTAGAATCAGAACAGCTGACCTGGAGTAAGTGTTGGGGGTGGTGGTGAACCGTCCCCACCTGGTGAATCGTCACCAGTGTTACAAAGAAGACAAAGTGTAGTTAGAAAGAGAACTCTTCTTTATTAGTCTTCACACCACCACAGGTTCCAGTCAGCTGGAGTGCACTGTGGAATGTTGGCAAACAGAGACCAGGACAGTACCAACTGGGACAGGAAAGAAGGGGTAGGAATGTATCATTCTCAGAAGGAGATTACAACAGGAACCCTACCAAACCCAGACATTTCTGAAAACTAGACACACACAGAAGTCCAAGGAGATGTGGCTGCAAACCTTAAAATTAGCTTAAAGAAAATCATTTTTGCTTCACATTTTGATGTAGAATAACTGCACCGGCCCTTATTTCCTAGCACCCAGCATTCCCCTTGCTCTCCTGAGTAAAATGATACCTCACTTGTGCGGGTGGGCCAAGAGCATGCGACAGGGAAGAGCCAAAAACATGTCGAGATAAAGGGGGGACCAAAGGGGGCCCAAAAGGACAGTTTTTTTCTAATAGGTTTTTGGGCTGACTCTGCTTTAGGCACCCACACAAGTGAAGTATCATTTTACTCAGGTGACCGAGAGGAATGCTGGATGGCAGGGAATTTGTGCAGGCACAATGATCCCATGCAGAAATGTGAGGAAATAGTGATTTTTTTAAAGCTACATTTAAGGTTTGCAGGGGATTCTGAGTAAGAAAACGTTGGGTGATCCATGCAAGCCATACCTTTCTGGACTCCCTAGGGTGTTTAGTTTTCAGAAATGTCTGGGTTTGGTAGGTTTTACTAGATGGCCACCGAGCCCAGGACAAAAAACTCAGGTGACCCTTTTGCAAAACCAGTTCGTTTTGTGATCAATAATTTTGATGCCTCCACAATATATTTTGGGCACTTCCCTGTTGTGGGCACTTGGTCCACCCAGACAACTGAGGTAGCCTTTTTATCGGGAGACCTGGGGGAACGCTGGCTGGCAGGAAATTTGTGCTGGCCCAGTGATGCCAGAACTTTCCCGCACAGAAATGTGAGGAAAACGTGATTCTCTTAGCCAAATTTGAGGTTTGCAGGGCATTCTGGGCAAGAAAACGTTGGGGGACCTATGCAAGCCACACCTCCCTGGACTTCCCCGGGTGTCTAGTTTCCAGAAAAGTCTAGGTTTGGTAAGTTTCCCTAGATGGCCGCTGAGCCCAGGACCGAAAACGCAGATGACCCCCTTGCAAAACCAGGTTGTTTTGTTATCGATAATTTTGATGCCTCCACAATATGTTTTGGACTCTTCCCTGTCGCAGACACTTGGCCCACCCACACAAGTAAGGCATCATTTTTATCGGGAGACCTGGGGAACCGCTGGGTGGTAGGAAATTTGAGCCGGTCCGGTGATCCCACAACTTTACCATAGAAATGTGAGGAAACAATATGTTTTGTCAATGAATCAAATTTGCAAGGGCTTCTGGATAAGTCAACCTTTTGGGATCCACCCAAAACACACCAAATATTACTCCCTTAGTGACCAGTTTCCAAAAGATGTGAGGGCAGAATATGTTCACTACAGAGAGAGTATGCATTGCCGGGAAAAAAAGGAAAAAAACATTATTGCACACCCATCCACTAGTCAATAGCAGGCATACTGGCTGGATTTGGCATGAGGGTAACTAAATGGTTCATAAAATAAACTTTATTCACCAATTAGTTTACAAAATTGAATCCACAAAAGACATTGGTAATAATTTCAACATTAGATCGAAGAACCACTGACTTACATCCACATCAAGACACCAACCGCCTTACAGTCCGTTCACATGCCTTTCATGCATCAGGCACTGAAAACCATTCTCACTGCCAGCTGCGGGCCCTACATAATACAACACTTACATTTACAAACGGCAGCATTGAAGGGCCCATCACTCTGATACAACACTAACACATCAATCACACCACCAAGCACCAAACCACAGACAACTGACAAACACACCTCAAGCAAGTCAATATACATACTGGGTACTAGACACCAACATACCGACAGTCCACACACACTGCAAGCCAAGCCCTAGTATAAAAACACAGCCAGCCAAATGCCAGTCCACACATACCACAAGCGAGGCACCAGTCTACACACACCACAAGTGAAGCGCTAGTCCACACGCACCGCCAGTTAAGCATCAGTCCACATCAACACCAGCCAAACGTCAGTACACGCAGACCATCGGCCAAACTCCAGTTTACACAGAAAATGTTCCTGGTATCTAGTCGTTTTCTGTTGTCCTTGGGAGCAGATGGGCATACAAATACGGCCAATTTGCCCCCAAGGGTGGGGGGGGGGGCAGAAAATGGCCAAAATATTGCTTGAATATAGGGGCGCAACACTTGCAGCTCCTGTAAATATAAAACTGCCTAGTGGCTTTCTGCTCCCCTTGGGGGCAGATGGGCCTAAAAATATGGCAGATCTGCCTCCAAGGGGGACAGAAATGACCAAAATATGTGGCTAAATAAAAGGGAAAGTACAATATCCCTGGTGTCTAGTGGGTTTCTACCCCTCTTGGGGGCAGATCAGCTTCAACGTATGGCCAATCTGTCCCCAAGGGGGGTAGAAACAGCCAAAATAATTCCCCCCAAAAAAGGGGGAGAACCCTTGCCTAGGGAGATGCTCAATCATCTTGCCAAAACACCAATATTCCTGGTGTGTAGTGGGTTTCTGCTCCCCTGGGGGCAGATCGGCCTAAATATAGCAGATCTGCCCCCAAGCGGGCAGAAACTGCCAAAATTTCCCATTATATAAAAAGGAGCAGCCCTTGCCCAAGGGGCGGCTCCCAATGTCCCAAAAATCCCTGGTGGACTACTGGGTGCATTCCTGCTGAGTGAGTAATTCCCTGCGCAGAAGTAATGCACTGCAAAGAGACACTGGGGGAAAGGAAAAGCTCTTTCCTTCCCCCTGGTGCCTCTGAGCAAACCCTGCACCCTCCCCTGGAGAAGAAACTCACTTCTCCAAACGTGCTGGAAACAGCTTCTAGCGTGTCTTGGCATATTTTGATTTGTCAGCGCACGCTTTGCATGCCAACGCCATCAGATCGCCGAGGGGTGGGTCTGGGGTAGCAGCAGTAGGGCTTCCGCTGTTAACCCCAGTGGGGGCTTGTAGATGGGATGCCCATGGAGGGGGGAGCGCCTGTGGGTGGGTGCCAGGACGTAACGGTAATGTCCTCAGCATGCGAGTTACACGGCTGAGGACATAACCGTTATGCCCTTAGCACCCAAGGGGTTAAAGGAACCAATTTACAAAGAAAAAACATACATGTGCGCATTTACTTGTGTGTAGATCTACTCCTATCTAAACAAAAGGTGACGGAAGGTATGCATGCAATAGTCAATCACTGGCAATCGCTTGGACTAGCATTCAAAATCATTGTTCTTTTGCCCCCATGCCACCTCAGATTAGACTCCGCCATTTACAAATCAGCCTTGATCCTGCTCCAATAGGAACAGTCCAGTCCAAACTACCAAGCCAGGTCCTCTCTGAACGAGAGCACATGCAGCCCTTCCTAAAATTCCACCTGTCATGGAATGACTCTATATGTCTGGAAATGTGGTTGTGCAGGGCAGTTAAAAGAAGCATTCAGTAGCCTGATAACTGATCTGCATAAAACACAATGAACCCCAAGATTACAAGCAGAATGTAAAACAAAAGTGGTCCAAGGAGTGCATAGTGACCGCTGCTAAAGGGCGGAAAGGTGAGTAGGGTGTTAAAGATTGCCGCTGGAATCTGAACTGTAGTGTAGTTCAGAATTTCCATCCCTGTAGCATCTTTACATAATGCCTTTCAACCTTCTGGGGTTGGTACATTTAGTACCATTAAACTGGAAAATAACAACAGTGCATGGTAGCAGTACAGTATGAAGAAATGTGTAATCAAAATATATGGTCCTTGTAATTTTCTGAAATGAGGAACATGAAAAATTACTTATATCTTCTTATGTGTGGAGTAATGCTTGCACTGGCACAGATAGGTAATTGTTTTTATGTATTCTGTGTATACCCAAAATAGCAAAACCTATTGAGTCTCACAGGCTTGCCTTTGATTCAGTCCTTGTGAATGAATGTCAATGGGCTCATCTACCAGGCAAGGTCTCAGATCCATGCATGAGTAGTGCATCCAGTCCAGGTGAAGTTCATGGGACTCAATCTTGTCAACATTATATTTGTTGCCTGAGAAATATTATTAATTTGTGCTTCTCTTTGTCTTGCAACAGCCACCACAAAACCCATGAATTTAACATACTACAACACTGATGAAACGTACTATACCAGTAATGCATGGATGTCAAGTGGGGATCACAATTGTGGCCACCCAAGGCAACCTGCTGCGACCTCTGCCACTTTGCTAGTGATCCCTAACTTCTGGCCAATTACCTCTCCGGGTGGGTGGGACACAGTCTCAAGTGTGACTTTTTGTGGCTTAACGATCAGATAAAATGGCTTAAAAAGGTTTAAATGGGAGTGGCGGGCTGTGCACTACCTGTTCACTATCAACCACTTACTTGAATTGTACAGGTGGGGTGGTTCTGCGTGGTGATGAAGGAAGGTGCAGCCAGAGTGCAGTAACAGGCTACCACTGGCCGCGGTGGTCTGCCTTGCACCTGGAAAATTATCAGAGTGATTGCCACCCTATGAGTGCCTTGGTGGATTATCTGAGCCCCAGAGCTCCACGCTGCACTTGCATTGCAACTTTTACTCAATGCTCTCAATTGTTTAACATGAAACTAGGAAACCAGAGATGAATCCTGGCTTCTCTAATGACCAAAATGTGTGATCTTAATCAATTATCTTCTTTCACTGTGCCTCTTTTCCATTTTTTGTCATGAATGTGCACTGTGCAACAACCTCTCTTATGTATGTTTCGATAACTTTAATGTTGTTCCTTCTATAATAACCTAGGCCACGCATGAGGTACACATGACAAATCACTTGGCTATTGGTTCACTTACTCATCATCATTATCACTGCAGTGGGGTAAAGGCAATTCGTTTTTCTAGGTTCCTGTTTAAAAACTATAATTTCTAATAATAATTAATCAATGCATTGATACAATTTAATGTATTGAATACATGCTAATATTTTGTGATCAGAATCGAGGTCGAATTTTTCTGGCTTTAAAATGACTAAATAGCCTATTGATGAAGTCACAGGAAATGACATCACACAGCCTATGGTCCGATTATGTCTCGGGATATCACTTTACATCTGATAGGGCGTGGATCAAAGGAAAGGGACATTTTGTACTGTGACTCAGGTGCCGTTGTGAGAGCTGCTTTCCCTGCATATTAAATGCATTGTAAAGTGGGCTTACGCTAACCTAGGTTGTGTTTATTCTGTCCTCCATTTTTTACCGACGTCATAAAATATGACGTGTTGACTGTTGATGTTCTTCTCATTCTAAATAAGGAATTGCAAGACTCACACTAGCAAACAGAGAATGCTCCCAGAGACTTTTCTCCCACTGTACCTAGCCAATCTAACCAAGGACAATTCAACTATCCCAGGCTACAGCTATACAATGTATCCATTGAATTGCTCAAAATAACTGTGAGAATGTCCGTAGACCCAATGCCTTACTACCATGAGAGGAACTTCGAATGTATTCTGTAGTAAAATGTTTTTCCTTACTTGTTCCTAAATGGTGCATATCCTGAGAATCATGTACTCGTGTACGAATATATGAATGTCTCTGTCTAAAGTCCTATAAAAGGACATATTTATTTCTGGAGAGCCTTTTATCCCCGCCTTTAAAAGGTGAACCTATGCTGATTTCACTTAGAACTATACTGAGTTCTCTGTACGCGATTTGTATGCTTTGCTGCTGAATTACTTATGGCATGTTCCATGTAAACTGCCTATCAATTTTTTATATAAAGCTTTGAAACTACAACCATTTTTGTAAGTATGCTTATCACCTGCTAATTGATTTAACAGAATGGACGGTTCCAGTCAGGCAGCACCAATGTCTGTATCGGTACACAGCACCGCTCTCGGTCCTAGCTGTTGGCGTGCCTCATGTGTCAGATTTTAGGATACGTTTGTGCGCCGACAGATCTGGTAGCAGAGGTGATGGTTCCGATTGGAGCCAACCCACAATTGGCAAACTTATTAGCTGTAGAACCGTGTACTGCACCTTCATGGTCCAGACATTTTCCCCCAAGATCTAAATTGACCTAGTCGCAACCCGATCCTGGTGCCGGAGAACACGAGGTGTCTGGAGAAGAAACAACAATGTGAGTATCAATAGGGATTGCATGCAAAATGAGGGAAGAGTAGTTGTAGAACAGTGCATGGTGGAAGTTGTAGTAGGCGTGTTGTGGTTACACCAAGATAGAGGTATAACTTTTTTGTACTAGTGTACTAACGGAGCTTGGTGGAAATTCACTTCTAAGTCCATACGTAGCAGACATACTGACTATAGTGACTAGCACAGCCTGAGGGTTTCACTTTTGTATGAAAGTAGGTAGCATTGTTACTGCTATTGAAATGTTTGTGTTGTTAAAGCAGGCAAATGGTGAAACGTAGATCAGCTCAGAAATGGCTCAGTGGCATTGGAGCTTTGAGTCACTAAGGTGCCGTGCAGGAATTGGGTTGCAGACACTGTAGCGGCACTGTGATGAGGGGGCCTTGGACAGAGATGCGCTTGTATTGATGGATGAACCGTGAGCTTGTTGGTGTGGACAAGGCGAGAGATATAAGTGAGAAGTGAGTGAGACATTGCTAGAATGGGTAATCACTTGTCAAAGAAAAGAGAAGGATGTAAATAAGGGGGAAACCTTTCCTCCAAAAGGTACTCCAGCCAGGGAAATGGTGACAAAGAAAGTGTTAAACACGTGAATGTGGCTTAGCCAATAGCATAACTATACGTCCAAAGATGGGTAACTTCAATTTTCATTGAGTGGTTCTGTTGACATCCCTTGAATCGAGAATTTGAGGTGAAGAATGTACAATTTAAAACCACAGCCTAGGCACACACAGTTTGAAGCCTTAAACCTTTGGGAGAAAATTGCAAGTAAAAAAAAGAAAAAGAAGAAATGTGAATAAAACATCTGTAGTAGGGCTCATTCATGGAGAAGTGCACAGGATGAGGAGGCAGAGAAGGTGGAGAGAGGAACTCATTGAGACTGTTGGAGCCTACCCCTTCATAGACAGTGAGGAAAAGGAAAAAGAGAAATTAAAGAAGGAAACAGATACAGATAGTGAGGATGCGCATGCTTTTCTGTATGAACTCCTCAGTGTAAGACTGCCCCCGTACAATGACAGCCGCTGATCCAAGCACCACAGCACTTGCAGTAACTGAGATCGGAACATGAGAACCGCCACAGTAGTCAGTGCACCCCTGAATTTTACATAAACTGCCGTCCCATCCTCTGCGCAGATCCCCATGCCAGCGCTCTTAGGCACCCCACCTTTGTTAAGCGTCACAGTCTTGTTGGTACTATCCCGAGTATACCTCAAAAATCCGCACCAAGGCCTATAGGGATGCCATTAGTACCCCCTCATCGGAGGTAACACAGTTAGTGGCAGAATAGGAGATCAAATAATTTGCACAGACCTATCAGGAAACTCGCTAGGCGCAGGGCAAGCCTCACCACAAATAAACCTCGCCCAGCTGAAAACCAAGTTTGAGAAAATTGTTAGGGTAAATGTGGGGATGGTTTACCTAAGACATTATGGGGAGAATGAATTGCTTTATGTGAGTAAAAAGTCAGCGAGAGAGGAACGAGAGGCGCACAAAAGGATGGAAAAGGTGGCAAGTGGATGTGGAATTTATATCACTCAGCGAAAGAAGTTGCGAAAGAATGCTAGGATAGCAATAGGTGAGAAGGAGTGAAGAATGTTAAAATTGAGGGGGTTAAGAACACAAATGAGGGAAGTGATCCAAAAACATTAGGGATTGGAATGATACTGAGAACTTTAGAGAGCTCTAGTACAAGAAAGAGAAGGTTTAGGTGAAGCAGAAGAGAGGAGGATAATGGGAAGATGAGGAAGGTGCTGAAGAAGGAGTGGCAAAGGAGTATCCCTTGCAGGAAGTGCAGGAAGGAACCTAGGTTCATGTCCCTTGGTCGCAATTAGACCTCTTTTAATTCACAAACACCCTTCCAAATCCCGACAAGTGGTATATCCAGATGGAACAGACTGTGACCATCTATAAAGTTTTGTGTAAATGTTTGGGTGTATTATTTGAGGTGGTAGTCACAAAGGAAGTGTGGATTGAGTGCAAAGGAGCAGTTGATAGGCCAACCCAAAAACCGACTCAGGTGGCAGGGACAAATGCTACTTCCCCCAATGTTAAAACCAAATACAAGGAGATCGTAGGACACCTAAAGATGGAGGTTCCCCAAAAGGAGATGAATTGGCCCAAATTGTTCAGGACCGCTCATGTACATGCTTACTTTGAGAGATTGATGCAGGTGTATAGCGAACACAGCAGGATAAATGACCCCAGGAGACAACATGGGAGGGTTCCTCACATCTTTTGTACAAGGGCTAAAACCAGAGATTAGCATCAAATCACACAAGGAGTCCTCTGCTGGCAGAGCAAACCTGTCAACAAGATCTTACAGTAGACATAATATTGCAGTGACATGCTGGAAACAAAATGAAAGGGGCTTAAGGAGGACTGCATGATAACCCAAACATAGTTGGCACAGAATGGAGGGGGTTAAGGGACTTACGGTTTAATTCTAAGGACCCAAGCTAGACCACAGTTTTGGAATGGTAATGCAGGGAGTTTCCTTGAGCTACAGTGGTAATGTCCCGGGGATGGGGAGAGGTCAAGGTAATGCGGCAGGGACCAGTATAAGTGTCCTAATGAAGGTTAACCAATGTCACATTTGTAACAGTGGGGCATTTGAAGCAAGAGTGCAGTTATAATCCAGACCAGATTGTGGCAGAGGTTCAAGGGGTGAGTCCAGCAGGCCAGGGAGAGCTTCCTCAGTATCTAGATGCCCTATGACTTCTCTGAGAGTCCCTAAATATGGATTATTGCCAAATGCCTTCAACACAAGCAGGGGGTGCCACGCAGGTCAGGAATAAAATAGAATATTGCTTAAAAAGGTGAATGCTGGTGTGCGGCTATGGCCTAAGAGACCTATGACAGTCAGGGAGTACAGTGCACGGAATGGACAAAATTGGAATAATGCATGAAAAGGTGAATGCTGGTGTGTGCCTATGGTGTAAGAGACCTATGGAAGGCAGGGGGTGAAGTGCAGGCAGAGAGCAAAAAGGAATAATCTTTAAAAAGGTGAATGCTGGTGTGCACCTATGACCTAAGAGACCTATGTCAGGCAGGGAGTACAACACACGCCAGGTAAAAAATGTAATAATGCTTAAAAAGGTGAATGGTGGTGTATGCCTATGGCCTAAGAGACCTATAGGAGGCAGGGGGTGCAGTGCAGGCCAGGAAAAAAATTGAATAATATAAAAGTAGTATTTGCGGGTATCTCACTATTGACTATGAGAAATCCTTTGGGAGACAAGAAGGTGCAGGGGAAAATTTAAAAAAGACATATAATATTGTATAAACACTGTACATGCATACTACCTCAAGCACATTAAACTGATATTTGGGGAAAAAGTTTTAAAATGAACAAAAAACTAAAAGACCTAGCCTTCTTCAATGTCCTTAGAAAATGGCTTTGGCAACTGGAAAAAGGGTTTTAAATCACTGGCCACATGTTCAAAGTTCAAACACCAACAAGCAAGGAGGCATGGGCAACAAAGAACACATGTGGGTCCATGGCAAAAACACATTGGATGACTACACAAAATGCTCGCTGGCCACATGCTCAAACAACAAACAAGGAGATATGGACAGCAAAGAACACATGGAGGTCTATAGTAAAAGCACACTGACTGAATACACATAATGGTCTCCGGCCAAATGGTTAAACAACAACAAGCAAATGAGGCATGGACAACAAAGAACACATGCAAGCCTTTGCCAAAGGCACACTGACTGGCTTCGCAAAATGGCCAGCGGCACATGGCTAAACGATAGCAAGCAAGGAAGCATGGACAACACAGAACACATGCAGACCTATGGCAAAAGCACACTGACTGACTAGTCAAAATGGCTACTGGGCACATGGTCAAACAACAGCAAGCAAGGAGGCATAGACAACAAAGAACACATGCAGGCTTATGGCAAAATAATACTGGTCTCTTTCAAAAAATGGCCACATGGTCAAACAACAAGTGAGGAGGCAGGGACAACAAAGAACACATGCAGGCCAATGGCAAAGGTACACTGAAGAAATACATAAAATGTCCGCTGGCCACACGGTCAAACAACCACATCAAGCAAGGAGGCATAGACAATAAAGAATGCATGCAGGCCTATGGCAAAAGCACACTGTGTGAATACACAAAAGGGCTGCTAGCCAAATGGTTAAACAACAACAACAAGCAAGAAGACATGGACAACAAAAAATACATGCAGGGGTGTGGTAAAAGAACACTGACTGGCTACACAAAATGGCCTGTGGCACATGGTCAAACAACAGCAAGCAAGGAGGCATGGACAACAAAGAACACATGCAAACCTATGGCAAAAGCACACGGACTGGCTAAACAAAATGGCAACCGGCCACTTGGTCAAACAACAAGCACGGAGGCATGGACAACAAAAAACACATGCAGGCCTGTGGAAAAAACACATTGGCTGACTGCATAAAATGCTCGCTGGCAACATGGTCAAAGAAAAAGAAAGGAGGTATGGACAACAAAGAACACATGCAGGTCTATAGCAAAAGTGCACTGACTGAATGCACAAAATGGCCTCCGGCTAAATGGTTAAACAGCAACAAGCAAGGAAGCGTCGACAACAAAGAACACATGCAGGCCTATGGCAAAGGCACACTAGCTGAATACACAAAATGGCCAGTGGCACATGGTCAAACCATAGCAAGCAAGGAGGCATGGACAGCAAAGAACACATGCAGGCCTATGGCAAAAGCACACTGACCGGCTACACAAAATGGCTACTGGCCATATGGTCAAACAACATCAAGCAAGGAGGCATTGGCAACAAAGAACACATGCAGGGCTATGGCAAAAACACACTGATTGAAAAAAGTACCAGGGCTCTACTGCGACTCCAGGGCACCCACCACAACCACAATTAAATTTCAAAATTGAATAAACATGCAAATAAATACTGGTGCCTGCCCTCTATCATTCAACACTCTTAAACAAACAATTTTTTAACTTACTTGTGATGTCACATTAAAAAAGTCCTTGAAATCCATTAGTATATACATGCAGCAGGAATTGCAGACAAAGAGAGTGATCCTTTCACCTGAAATCCAAATGAAAAGTGACCAGGAGATGGACAAAGCACTAGGTGGAGCCTTCTGGATAGAAAGAGGAAGTTGGTGTTGCTGGGGCACTTCCTACCTGTTGAAATGGCACCAAAAGGCTCCATTGCTACTGGAAGTCGCACTAGCGGCCGGCAAATCTCGCTTGCTAGTGGCTGGCAAATCTCGCTCACAAGCGTGCATTTACAGAGCCTCGCATGCCCCAATGAGATTATAATTCCATCACACGCGGGATGAGGGGAATTATAATCCCACCCGGGCCTAATTCTGTCACCTATTTATTCTTTCATTCATGTTAGACCTGCCAGCCTTAGGATGGACTTACTCTCCCAAACTTTTTTCTTTTCCCTCTACTTTTTTGCTGAAATTCATTATTGTTGACGCTAGGACTCTGTGCACTTTACCACTGCTAACTGCTAACTTGTGCACACTCCCTAAAACATGATAAAATTAGCTGACACCTGATTGACATAATTAATTTACGTGTAAGTCCCATGTAGAGTGATATACCAGTTACCCAGGTATGTAAATGAAATGCTACTAGTGGGCCCGCAGCACCTATGTGCCACCCACTTAAATAGCACCTTAAAACATTCCCAGGCCTGCCATTGCAGCCTGAATGCAATTTTAAACTGCTAATTCGACTTGGCAATATAACTCCCTTTTCCAAGCCTTAAACTTCCATTCTATTACATATTAGTCACCCCTAAGGTAGGCCCTAGGTAACAATAGGGCAAGGCGCTGTGATGCAGTGAGGGCCAGCTATAGGGACCCATTTAGGCCCGTTATACAAAGTACCTTATATCCTGGTTTGCGGAGACTTGCTAGGATCCATGTCAAAGATGTGTTGTGCAGCTAAAACGATGTGTCAGTTTGAGATGCGGCGAAGCTGCAATGTGAGGTTCTGCATTGGTCTCGAGGAACCCATCAACAAGGGCTTGTCATGCAAATTCCAGCATTGAGGATGCGTCGCGCAGTCAGGGCAGTGCGTCGGTTCCATGGACTGAGGCGGCGATGAAGGTCTTTGTGAGGGGTTCGATCCATGCAGCGGTGGCGATGCATCGGTTCTGCTCGGGTCTGCCCCGCACAGCAGAGGAGATGCGTTGGTTCCACTGGATCCACAGAGGCTGGCAAGCAACTTAGGTCCACTTCCGAGGGTCAAGGCCTGGGATGGCACCACTTGGGAGGGTAGACTCACAGATGGCAGAGTCCAGGTGCAGGTTTGTTCGAAGCCTGTTGTGCCTCGTAGGCTTCAGATCAGACGGTCAGCCAACTAGTCCTTGGAGTCACTCTGGGTTCAAGAAATGCAAGTCCAGTCCTTCTCACCCAGGCAAGAGGACAGCAGGCATCAGGTCAGCACAGCAGGGCAGCATTTCCTTCAGAGCAGCAGTCCAGCAGAGTGGCAGTCCTTTCAGCAACATAGCAGTCCTTCTTCTTGGCAGAGCATCCATAGATCCAGAAGTATACTGAAGAGTTGGTGACTCAGGTCCAGGATAAACACCCAGTTATGTTTTTGAAGTGGGGAGAGGCTTCTAGAGGCATGATTTTGCAGTGCACACGTGCCCTGCCCTCCTGGCCCTGGCTCCAGACTAACTACAAGGGGTATGCAGTTCTTTGTGTGGAGGCAGGACACTTAACTGTAAGCAGGGCCGGCTCTAGGTAGGTGCGATCGGTGCCAATGCTCCAGGTACTGAATCTTCGAGGGGGCACCGTGTTTGGAAGTATGTTATGGATTTAAAAGCACCTGCTGCTGCATGCTGGCCTCTGGCAAATTTCATACAACAATAAAAATGTCAAGATAACTCCGGTGATTAATGTTCTTCCTGGAGAGAAAAGGAGTTTTGTCTATCAGTATGGATGACATGTGACTCACCTTGTAGTCTTCTGGCTTATGTAACATTTCCTATACACTGATTTACACACATATGATTGATTGTCTGTGTGTAATGTGTGTGTTATGTAAAATTCTCTGACACCCTACACTGGTATAGGTGGTGCTATATCACCAAATACATCTGAGAGAGAGAGGTTGTGGATACTTGTGGAGGCACTGTTAAAGGGTGGTAGTGATGGAGTCTGTAGGGGTGCCAACAAACATTGTCACACAGGGCGCCACCAGCGCTAAAGCCGGCTCTGCCTGTAAGTGCGGCTGTCTTCAGCTCCTCCTTCTCATACTGCCAGTGATGGCCCATTCAGGCACACCTAAGCTCTCTATTGTGTGTGACTATCTTGGAGGAATGAACAAAGCCCAACTGCCAACTACATCCAGTCACGTGACCCTGAGGCAAGCTACATGCACTAAATGACTAAGGCAAGAAAATGAAAACTTTCTAAAAGTGGCATTTTAGTAAACGGCAATTTAAAATCCGACTTCACCATAAATTAGGATATTTCATTACAATTCCAAAGACACCAAATATGAACTGGTTATCTTTTCCCACCTGGAAATGACAACTTATTGAGTGTAATAAGAGCATTCATGTGTTATCCTACGAGAGAGGTAGGCCTTGCAGTAGTGAAAAACGGATTTCACTACCAAGACATGTAAAACTCAAAAGTACATGTCCTACTCTTTTAATACATTGCTCCCTGCCTTGAGGGCTGTTTAGGGCCTACCTAAGGGGTGACTTGTTTGTATTAAAAGGAAAGGTTTGGGATTGGCAAAAGGTTTATTTTGAAAGGTCGAATTGGCAGTTTAAAAACTGCAAACATAGGCTGTATTGGCAGGCTTGAGGCATGTTTTAAGTGCTACTTAAGTGGGTGGCACAAGAAGTGCTGCATGCCTACTAGTAGCATTTAATTTACAGATAGTGCCACTTTACTAGGGTCTTACAAGTAAATTAAATATGTCAATTGGGAACAACCAATTATACCATGTTTTTTTGTTGTTTTTTAAAAATTAGTTTTATTGGTGCAAAAGTACATACATCCGTACATTCTGGAGTCATTCGACCCATTGCTCTTGCTACTCCTATACATAAATTCAGTACAACATATAAGCACATCATGTTAGTCATTATGCGGCATAAACAGTGTCCCCATACATGGTGATTAATCCTTGTCCTGTGAGGTGTCTACAGTGGGCGCTGTACATATCCCCCCTCTGAAAGCGTTCCATTTACCCCACAGCTGTTCCCATTTTTTTGGACACCTCCTATTTATATACACTGCTTTTTCTGCCACCATGGCCAGATCCATGTCTGCACTCCGTTCTTGAATCGTGGGAGCATTTCGCGCCCCCCACCGTCTAGCTATGTTTCGCTTCGCCACCGTCCTGCCCAGCGTCGCCCATATTTGTCCATTGGTATTAAGTTCCGTGGCCTCCCAAATGTTCAATAAGGAACGTTTAGGCTCCAGTGATACAGGAGCGGCGCTGAGTCGAGTCATTAATGACATAACCTCCGCCCAGTACTTCGCTATCTCGGGGCATTCCCATATTGTGTGAAAAAACTTCCCTATTGCTCCACACTGTCTAAGCCAATGTGGACTATCAGTCTTGCCTATCTTGCATAGTGTCGTCTTGTATAGTAGATCCTATGAAGTACTTTTAATTGCACTAGCCGGAGTTTCGATGAGATGGCTACCTCCCTGGGGGATGCCAATGCCTCCTGCCAGTCCGTCTCATCCAGATCTCCCACATCTGTTTGCCAATTTTCCCGGATCGGTTGTGTGGGATCAGGATGGTTGTTTATTATCTTTCGGTAAGTGAGGGACGTGGCATTTTTGGTCATGTAATCAGTGAGTAGCCTATCCGCCAGAGGAGAGGCTTCAGGAAGGTTGGTGTCTGGGGGTACAGTCGCCTCAAGGGCATTTTTAATTTGAAGATAGCGGAAGTGTTCCGTGGGTGCCATCGTATATTGCTCTTGGAGGTGAGTGAACGAGAGTATTTTTCCCTTGCGCCAAAGATCGCCAAATGTGGATATGCCTATAGCATCCCAGTGGTTGAAACCTTTGGTGTTTCGCAGCATGCCTAATGCTCTCGTATCCCAGAGGGGTGTTGCCTGTGTGAGTACATCCCGCCACCCTATCTTCCCATGTACTATATGCCAGAGTTGGATCATGTGTTTGGTAGGGTCTAGTAGAGTCAGTTTATGGTTAGTGTTATATAGTGCACGGTTAAGCTGTTCTGGGCCCAGGAGCAACCTGTCAAGGCAGAAGGCCGGGTCTGTCTGTGGGGCATGAATCCATTGGTTTATGACTGCCAGCTAGGACGCCCAATAGTACATTTGAATATTTGGGAGCACAATGCCTCCGTCATACCACGTCCTGATTAGTTTGACCATCGCTATTCTGGCTGGTTTTCCATCCCACAGGAGTTTGGTAACCTCTGTTTCAATGGAGCGAAAATAGGACGGGGGGACTAGAAATGGGTTTTTTTGTAATGCATAAGGGAACCGAGGGAGCGTCATTATTTTGAAGAGCGCTGCCCTTCCTAGTAGTGTGAGTGGTAAGGTTTGCCAGTGTTTTAGTGTCTTTGCGTAATCTTTTTAGGGGCTCTAGAAGGTTAAGGGTCATAAATTCCTCTGGGTCTGAAGTAATATGGATTCCTAAATATTTGAAAGGTTTGTAACTATTGTCACCTCACATCCCTTAGGCAGTTTCGGTGGAGGGCCTACCAGTACATAGAGTACCGATTTGGCCCAATTAATCGTGTAACCGGAGAAATTCCCGTAGGAGTTACAGATGTCCACGATCACGTGTAAGGAGCGCGCAGGAGATGCCATATAGAGGAGGATGTTGTCCACATATAGGGAAATGCGGTCTTCTACGTCCTCGGTCCAACGCAGATGATAGGATCCTGTCTGATCCATGTGGCTAGCGGTTCTAGGACAAGTGCGAATAGGAGCGGGGACAGCGAGCAGACCTGTCTGGGGCCACGTCCCAGCGGGAATTCTTTGGATATGCGGCCATTCGCCACCACATGTGCGAGAGGGTTTGTTTATAATAGTTTCACCCATGAGCAGAATTTGGGCCCAAAGCCCAATAGGTCCAGGACCGTGAAAAGAAAGGACCATTTGACTGTGTCAAGCGCCATACGGGCATCCAAGGATAAAATAGCTGTTTGCTCTTGTATTGTGTGTCTGCGCCCGAGTACGCTGTGTAATCTACGCAGGTTGAGCGCGATATTCCTGCTCGGCATAAACCCAGACTGATCCAGGTGGATCAGCTTGGCTGAGAGGGGCGTCAGTCGATTGGCCAACATCTTGGCGAGGATTTTAGCTTTGGCGTTAAGCAGAGAAATGGACCGGTAGGAGGTGCATTCCTTGGCAGGTTTTCCCGGCTTGTGTATGACTACCACAGTGGCCATTCTTTGGTCCTTAGGGAGTTCTCTCACGTCTAGACTTGTGTTATACATGTTCAATAAGTGGGGGGCAAGTGCCGTAAAGTTTTGCTTATAGAGCTCTATCGGGATACCATTCGGTCCCAGGGCCTTCCCCGACTGTATGTTCTCTATTGCTATCGATAGCTCATCGGTAGTAAAGTCTGAGTCCAGCACCAACATATCGTCATTTGAGAGCCTTGGGAGACGTTTGTCGCAGAGAAATGCGGTTGCATCTTCCTGCTGGTGTTTAGTTGAGGGGGTGCAGATATCTGTGTAGTAAGTTGCCAGGGCGTCTAATATTACTTGGGGTTCTGTGATCAGTCCTCCCTGAGGGTCCTGAAGTTCCACGATCCAGCGGCTTGCTCTTTGTCGTTTCTCGAGCCACGCTAGAACCTTGCTCGCTTTGTCTCCTGTCTCATAAATTGTATGGAGTGTGGTCGTCAATCTAGTTTTAGTATCGTGCCATAAGTACTCCTTGTATTCCCATTTTTTAAAATTGAGTCGGAGCACGTTGGAGTCTGAGCGATCTCGGGAATGTTCTGCTTTTAAGTTGTGTAAGTCCTGTTCAAGTGTTGATACCTGTATGGCCTTTTGTACCATGTTTAAAGGAGAGATTACTAGCCCTTTCGCACTGGTTAGCAGTGGTATTTTGCGCAAAGACCTAAAGCCAGCAAAAACGAAGTCAGCAAAACCGGAGGTCTAAAGGAAAACGTTAGGGGGAAAACCATGGCAAGGATAACAGGTCTAACAATGTCTAAATTTGTTCTAACTAATGTGAGGCCTACTGCTGCCATTGGCTCGCCTTATTACATTTAATAAGTGCTAAAGTTAGTTTGGGAACAGGTAAACATTTAATGTTTGGTGTCTGAGAAATTGTAGTAAAAATCCTATTTAATGGTAAATATTTTTAGTTACAATTCCGAAAATGCCGCTTTTAGAAAGTTGGCATTTTCCTGCCCTTGCTATTTGGTGCATGCAGCTTGTCCTAGGTCACATGACTGGGTGTAGTTGGCAGTTGGACTTTGTTTATTCCTCCCAGACAGCCACACAATAGAGGGATTAGGTGTGCCTGGATAGGCCATCAACTGGCAGGATGGGGGTAGAGCTGGGCACAGCTGCACTTGCTACTAAATATGCTGCGCTCTACCTTCCCACAAAGTACTTGCCCCCCCGTATTGTTAATGCAGCCATCTTAGGGCCAGGGCACGGGAAGTGGGAAACTTCAAGTGGAATCTTCTAGAAATTTCTCCTGCAAAGAAGGCATCCAGTATAAAAACAGTATCCTCAGACCCACTCTTCAGTTCGGATTGCCTGCTGCTGTAGCCTGCTGTATACTCCACAAGACTACTGTGGTGCACTTGGAAGAACTGCTTTGCTACCTGAAGACTGACTTGAACCTTTGGAGGCCTGCCCTGCTACTTGAGCCCTGTTTCATCACCTGAACCCAAAACTACCAGATTGACTCCAAGGAAAAGTTGGCTGGCATTCTGATCATAGCCTCAGGGATAGAAAAGACGCCAACTATCTTGAACCAGAACCTGGTCCCAGCCAGAGTGAGTCCTAACTCCCCAAGTGGTGTCTGTCCAGTCCTGGACCCTTGGTCATGGTGCTAAACGTGCCCAGATTGCCAAAATCCAAAACTTGGGACTTGATTTGACTACAAACTGCTCTGAGAATCAAGAGAAGAGCAGGTCCAACCTGCTTATCTATCTGCTCAAGGTGTGTCGCCAGTAGGCTTGACTTCACGGCAGCTCCCGCTGCCTTCTTCTTCCCTGCAGCAAATCTTGTTCAGTGGTCCTTCGACAAAGGGGTATCCAGACTTGTGGAGCTCCAGCTGCCAGCCTCATCCTGCTGGAGAATTTCAGCTTCCAAAAAAGAGACTAAATCTGAATGTAGAAATCTTCACCGTGACTTCGTCCACCAGCTTCCGGCAGCGACGATCCCTCCTTGGACACCTTTTGCAGCCCCATTGAACTTTACCTCTCAGAACGTTTTTCTCAGAAATCCTTCTAAGTCTGAAGGTAAGCACGGCCTGGGCCCAATCCACTATTGTATCCGACCTGCGCTCCATTGCAGTTGGCCACACTTTTTGACTTTCACCCGGTGTTGTGTGACTAGATGTCCACGGTTGGTGCTTTGATCTTTTAGGTGTTAGTTTTTACCTTAAACTTTCAAAATTCATAAGTCCGGTTCTACTTATTAGATTTTTTTCATTTTGGTGTCAACTAATTTATTAAAATGTTTCTATTTTTTAAATTTGTGTTGGATTTTTCTTGTGTTGTGTTTTCACTTTATTGCTGTTGGTGTACTGCATAAATACTTCACACATTGCCTCTAAGTTAAGCCGGACTACTTTTGTGCCAAGCTACCAGAGGGTTAAACACAAGTTATTTTAGTGACTTCTGTGGTTCATCCTGACAAGGACTGTGGCTATTGTTTGAACAGGGGTCACTCCACATTTAACCAACAACCCAGTTTCTCATAATACATCATTCAATCTTTTCCCATTCCATCCATCCACTCTGCCACCAATCCATCTACCCACTCATCCATCCTTCTGTCTGTCCAGCTATTCACCCATCCACTCTGCTATCCATACTTTATTCATTCATCGATCCACTCTGCCATCCATCCACTTTTCCATCCATCCACTCTTCTATCCACCCATCCATCCATCCATCTACTCTGCCATCCAGTCACTTATCCTTTCACCAACTATCCTTCCACGCATTCATTCACTTGTCCATTAACTTACCTATACATCCACCCAGCCATACCTTTACTCAACCATCCTTTCACCTGTCCGTCCACCTATCCATCTACCTATCCAGTCACACATCCATCCATCCATCCATCTGGCATTCTTTCACATATGGACCCACTTATCAATTCACTCAACCTTTCACCCACTCATACATCTACCCACTCATTCATCCATCCACCCTTCTTTTTATTCTTCTTTTCAATATTCCTTCCTTCCTTCTTGTATTTACTCATCTTTCTTTTTCCTTACTCCTGCTTGCGTTCCCTATACCTATATCAATATATCCTCTACCTCCACTCTCTCATTCATCCCAAACCCCATACCAATACTATGATCCCCGAAGTAACCCTTTCTAGACTCTTCCCTACTCTACCCCTCCTTGCATCATCTCATATCTCTTTTACTATTCCAATCCCCCAAAACAAGCCTATCTAAACCCTTCCCTGTGACTCTTCCCCCTCTACCTCCCTTTTACTCATCCCAAGCCCCCTCCTGCTGCTATGAGCTCTATAAAACAGATTTCTAAATCCTTCCCTCTTCTACCCCTCCACTATCCTTCTCAATCCAAATAACAGACTAACATGCCCCCCACTCAAATTAATTTCATATTTCACTATACTACTTCACAATAATCCTTTATGGGTTCTGGAGCAGCGTGCTACTCACCGAAAAACCGCTTCAACACCCCATCAGGGGTAGCAAGCGCTATATAAATGCATACCTTTTTCCCTCTTCTATCCCTTCACTATCCTTCTCAATCCATATAACTGACCAACATATCCACCACTCAAATTATTTTCATATTTCACTATACTGATTCACCACTAATCCTTTATGGGTTCTGGAGTAGCATGCTACTCGCTGAAAAAGCGCTTTGAAGCCTCATCAGGGGTAGTAAGCGCTACATAAATACAATTACAATACAATACAATAAAATTAAGGAACATTTGTCTGCTGAGAAGCAGACAGAAAAGACTCATAAATACCCCTACTCCCGCTGTAACTATTTAATGTTTGTCAGGCGCATGGTAGCCTTAGACGTCTTGGGTACATATTTACAAGCCCCTAACGCTACCAAAGCATCGCTTTTCTGAAGCTCTGGTGGTGTTGCTCTCTACCTCCTATTTACAAGGTGGTGTTAAGCCACTTAACGTGGCTTAACGCCACCTTGTAAATATGCCCCTTAGCGCAGCAGTCTGCTGCAGCAAAGGGACAGGCAACGGGTGTTGCTGTGGACGTTCTACTGCAACACCCATTGCTTTTTGACGCTGCCCCATATTTACAAGGCTGCGGCAGGGCCAAAAATTAAGACCAGGTTAAACCTGGCCTTAGGATGGCGATTCAAGGAGAAATTATTAACTTCTCCTAGTATTTTGCTCTTTCTATGTGAATGCAGCAGACATGGAGCCAGCAAATCACCTTTAAAGATTGTTTATGTGCAGGAAGGTGCACCTTCCTGCACATAAACAATCTTTCCTGCAGTGCAGGCAACCTTGAAGGCACAAGGGTGCCTACGCTGGCTCGAGGCAGCTTTTTTAGCATTAGCACTAGGGGAAATGCAGGGGTGCGCTATATTGTTGTAAATACGGTGCATCCCTACGTTTTGAAAATGTGAGAGCATGACATTGCCAAATTTGGCATTACACTGCGCTCAGGCATTTACTTGTACCTATCCCCCTTGGCTTTTAAAACAAGGCTCTGTCCATTACAGTGCTTAAGTGAATGTAAGCCATTGTGAGCAAGTAAACTAAACAGATACGGATAGCTGTGCAAGGTAAATTAACTAAAAAGAAATGGCTTTGCTGCTGCAGACGGCAGAAATATTTTCTTGAGTGAAAGCAGAATCACGAAAATAAAACATCATAAACATCAAATGTACATCAAGTGCAGTACAAGAATTCAATTAAATGTGCTTTATTTTCTTTGTTATTAAATGCCAAGACATAATTCATTTGAATATAGACACAATAAGGAGCTTCAGAGGGAAAAAGAACCTAGGCCGCCCTCCTCTCAATCAATCTCTATCAACAGAGGCCTAGGGCTTGGGAGGTAGAATACTTGCTTCTTAGCTGTGGATTAAATCCTATTACTTTAGGTATGTGCTACTCCCCACTCTTTTTGACAAAAAGGGGTAGTCATCCACTACGCTAGCTACCTTCAATTTTAAAAAAGTGAGATTTTTTACCTATGGTAATCCCCTAGACAAACCTCAAGGTGCATGAATACATATAGACTACACCGGGTGTTATTTCGAATACAATTAGTAAAGGAAATATGAAAAAAATGTGAGAGAAACGAGATGGCACCTCACGTGCGCAACACCAATTGAGCCTGCTGATTGGTACTCATCAGCTCTGCCCACTTTTATCATCATTGGTTGCCATCACGTTCCAAAAAATAATCAAACAAGTGTCCAAAAATAAACCAAAGCAGTTGAGGTATGTGGTGAAGAAATCACATACCAAAAACGACTGAATAGTGAAAGTAAAAGGTTGAGGAGGATACACCCTCAATAGGTTCAAACTTTATTATTCCTTTGATGTGCACCCAAATCAACAATTAAAAAGGTTGCTTAATGTGCATACCATTACATAGTGCCAACATGTTTCATCGCCCAATCTTTTTTTGGCGATTTCGTCAGGGCTGCTCCAGTCGCTTGGCACAGACACAGGACACTGTTAGAGTTTTCTCTCTTGGGGACCTTAGTGAGCCATGGCCTCGCGTACCAGCTCACTCCAATAGGTCTTACGCGGGCTCCTTAAGTGAGTCCTCGCGGTGATTCCGCACTCAGCTGTAATGCGAATTGCCCAAAGCCTCACGGAGCTCCTTCTCTGGTGACCGGCGGAGAGTTGATTTGGGTGCACATCAAAGGAATAATAAAGTTTGAACCTATTGAGGGTGTATCCTCCTCAACCTTTTACTTTCACTATTCAGTCGTTTTTGGTATGTGATTTCTTCACCACATACCTCAACTGTTTTGGTTTATTTTTGGACACTTGTTTGATTATTTTTTGGAACGTGATGGCAACCAATGATGATAAAAGTGGGCAGAGCTGATGAGTACCAATCAGCAGGCTCAATTGGTGTTGCGCACGTGAGGTGCCATCTCGTTTCTCTCACATTTTTTTCATATTTCCTTTACTAATTGTATTCGAAATAACACCCTGTGTAGTCTATATGTATTCATGCACCTTGAGGTTTGTCTAGGGGATTGCCATAGGTAAAAAATATCACTTTTTTAAAATTGAAGGTAGCCAGCGTAGTGGATGACTACCCCTTTTTGTCAAAAAGAGTGGGGAGTAGCACATACCTAAAGTAATAGGATTTAATCCACAGCTAAGAAGCAAGTATTCTACCTCCCAAGCCCTAGGCCTCTGTTGATAGAGATAATTCATTTGAAACCCGGAATCCGAAAGTAAGCACACTTAGCTGGCATTCTCCATGTACAATGGTCCCCATGTTAATGGCTTTCATGTCTTTATACCTGTTTGCATGGGACTGTGCATGTTCCTTTATGTTTGTTGCCTGTGTGTGCCACCCTCTCTGTGCTATGGACACTAGCAGCTGTCTCCCGCTTACTCTAGAACCTACCTAACTGCCTACTGTTCCTATCACCCTGTCTGGACCAGAGCCCTCAGTCTGTCCCCCCTTGATTTATACTTCTTGCCCAATCCTGCTCCCTTTTCCCCTCCCTTGCTGGCTATTTAGCGCTCCATCATCCTTCTGGACGAGCCTATGCCTAAAGTTAGCTGCTGATTTTGAGGAAGACCAATCCATTTACAAGTCTCTGTCCTCTCTCTTGCTCCCTCCTTTCCACTGTCGCGTCACATTTAGCACTTTTAGAAGGTCTTGGTGCAGAATTAGGGAGTACGCATGCAACCAACATAGCATGCCACTCCATCTCTCTTTATGGGTGACTGCATGTTAGGGGGGTATTTGGACAAAATATTGAGTTTTAGATATTGAGTTACAGAAATTTTGGAAACAAATATTGTGATACAAAAATATCATGATGCAGAAATATTGTTTTCAAGAATATTGATTTTTTTTCAGGTACGTAATATCGTTGTCAAGAATATTGCTATGGTTATTATCGTTTTCAATAATATAGTTAAAAAAATATTGTTTTTTAGTTATGTTTGTGTTTGAGTTCATATATTATTTTATATGTTATTGTTTGTCTAATTGTTAATAAAAATTTTAATATAGTTTGTAATTTTAAGTGATTTATAATTTTTTATTTAATTGCTAATAGTAATTTTAAGTGTTGTAGTGGGTTGCTAGGTTTGTAGGGGTATATTGTGGGATGGTAATTAAGTAATAATTAATTAACAATTCATTATTAGTGTATTATTGAGTATTTTATTGATTATTAATTATGTAAGTTGTGCAATAATTATATTTCACAATGTATATTGTATTCCTGTGTTTGCTGAGGCCAGCCTGGCAGCTACGGAGGAAGTTTGCTTTGATTTATGATTGAGGGCATGACCCGCAAGCCCCTATTGAATAAAAAGTGGACTCAGCCTGATGCAAATGTTATGTGGCAGCGAGAAAGGGAAATGAAGTGAGTATTCTTTAAAGGACACTCATTTTGTGTGGCAGAGATTGAGCCACCAGAGTGTTGAAAGCGCTTGAATTTCTACTAAAGATTGAAGTGCTAAAAGTGATGAACTGCGAATTGCATATATTGCACTGCAATTTGAATATATTTGTACCAAGTAGTCTGCCTTTATATGTGATCACTCGGTATCAAATTATGCTCACCTGTGAGCAAGGCGTCTTTACCACGCATGTCTTTACCACACATGCCTTTACCGCGTAATTTCATGGTAAAGACATGATTGGTAAAGGAACATGTGTGGTAGAGATCACATCCCTGCCCCTCTTCCCTGATCCCTAAAATTCAGCCCTTATGCAGTGTATTCTGCCCACCCCAGCCCTATAAACAACCCTGACCCCATATCCTGAGCCCTAAAACCCAACCCTCTAGCCCCCAAAAATGACTCTGACGTCAGTACTCCCACCCATAGCCCTTAACACTTCCCAGAAAACTTTCGTGCCTACCCTAAGCCCTAAAATCTGCCTCCCAGCCCTGAAACTGCGCCTTTACCGCCCCCTGCCCTGAGCCCTAAAACTCAGCACCTTCAAAACCACTGCAACCACAGCACACCAGCCCTGAGTCCTTAAATCTTTCCCCTAGTCCTGAAAACTGCCCCGTTCCCGCCCGCCCTGAGCCCTAAAAACTGCCCCCTAGTCCTGAAAACTGCTCCCTAGCCTTAAAAAATGCCCCTTTCCTGCCCCCTGCCCCGAGCCCTAAAACTCAGCCCCCTAAATACTACTAGGACCCCAGACTCCCTCCTTGAGCCCTAAAACCTACCTCAACCTCCTAAAACCTACCCCCAACTCCCGCCGGCCCCAGCCCAACTTTCCCAGCCATGTCCCGGTCCGTCCTTCCTGCCGCATGCCTTACGGTTCCTCCACCATCGACTGAGACAGCTAGAATACTGACTGCCTTATCCACACATATGCGTGGTTAAGGCATATGCCTGGTTAAGGCAAGCGTTGTTCAACTTGCAGGGAAATGGCACGCGTTGTTAAGGCAGCTTCTCTGCCTGCGTTGGTACTAGCCAGCCCACTGTACGCCAATGCTGGGAAATGACAGGAATTTGCTGTATATTTTTAAGTATGGTGCTTTCCTGCCCTTTCTCTATCACACAGTGCAGCAAGGGGTCCTGCTGCGCTACGTGATTATTTCATAAACATGCCCATATGTGCCAGAGGGGCATACTTATGAAAGAGTTGTGTCATGTTTGCACCACGCAACATGGTACATGTGTGGCACAAACCTCTAAGACAGATTTCTGAAGCCACTCAAAGCCACTTTGCGTGGCTCTGAGTGGCTTAATAAATCTCGAGTAGTGCAACACAGCACAATTCGCTGCTTTGCGCTTCTCTGCCCTGGGTAGGCTTTCCAATGGCATTGCAGTGAGTGTTCCCACGCAACTCCCATGGATTTTTACGCATTCACAGATTTACAAGAACTTGTAAACCTGGGAATGCGCCAAAAGAACAGGTTACTTACCTTCGGTAACGCTTTTTCTGGTGGGTACAGTATCTGCCTGTGGATTCCTCACCTTGTGAATATCCCCTGCGCCAGCAACATTTGGAAACTTTTGTAGCAATCCACGCCGATGGGGTCGAAGACGACGTCACAGAGGCACGGCTCCACTCGCGACTCCGCTGACGTCACCAGCTCCATAAGAAGACCTCGTTGGCGTGATGACGTCAGTTCCGCCCTTTTTTCCGTGCCTTCAAGGCACACGGACGGACTGACAGCAATATATACACAGTATACACAGTACATAATATACAAAGCAACACACACAGTGTGGAGAATAAGTAGAAAGGCAAAAGAAACAACACAATGCCTTTGACAGTAAAAATATAAATATAACTTGAAACACCATCATATACTAAAGGTATACAAGGGTGAACAATGGGGAGGCGGGTGGGTTAGTGAGGAATCCACAGGCAGATACTGTATCCACCAGAAAAAGCGTTACCGAAGGTAAGTAACTTTTCTTCTGATGGATACATCTGCCAGTGGATTCCTCACCTTGTGAATAGATTCCCACAGCAGTCCCACTCCCGGAGGAGGGTGTCCACCCTTTTATACCAGAAAGTCCTGAAGGACAGAACGAGCAAAGTGTCCGTCCCTCCTCACCTCGGTGTCCAAGCAATAATGTTTTGCAAAGGTGTGAAGGGAGGCCCAAGTTGCCGCCCTACAAATGTCCTCCACAGGAACGCCCCTAGACAAAGCAGAAGTGGAAGACTTTGCTCTAGTGGAATGAGATCTTAAACCCTCTGGAGGTTCCTTACCAGCCAGGGAGTAGCATATCTTGATGCACAAGACAATCCATCTGGAAAGGGTGCGCTTGTGCACCGCTCGACCTTTCCTGCAGCCAACAAAGCCCACGAAGAACTGGTCATCAACTCTGAAGTCCTCAGTCCTGTCCAGGTAGAAGCTCACCGCCCTCTTAGGGTCCAAGCGGTGAAGTCTCTCCTCCTCCTTGGAAGAGTGAGGGGGAGGATAGAAGGAAGGAAGGGTAATGGACTGCCCCAGATGGAAGGGAGTTACCACCTTAGGCAGAAATGCAGCCCTGGTCCTGAGTACCATTCTTTCAGCATGAATGGTCAAAAACGGGGGTTTTGAACTTAGAGCTTGAAGCTCACTTACCCTCCTTGCCGAGGTGATTGTAATGAGAAAAACCGTCTTAAAAGACAACAGTCTCAAGGGACACTTGTGTAAGGGCTTGAAGGGAGAACCCATAAGATAAGTCAAGACAAGGTTTAAGTCCCATTGAGGCCCAATAAAGAGAGTAGGAGGAAACCTGTTTGTGAGGCCCTTAAGAAAACGAAGAACAATAGGTGATTTGAATAATGATGGCTGATCCGGCAAGCAAAGGAAAGCCGACAAAGCTGATAAGTATCCTTTTACAGTAGCCACAGCAAAGCCTTGCTGAGCAAGAGAAAGGGCAAACTGTAGAATGTTAGATAGACGAGCCTTCAAAGGGTCAATAGATTTTTCTCCACACCAGAGAACAAATTTAGACCACCTATATGAATATATAGATTTGGTGGAATGACGTCTGGCAGACAAAATTACATCTACCACATCTGGTGGGAGAGAAAAAGAATTCAGGTTGCCCCGTTCAATCTCCAGGCATGAAGGTGTAAGCTCTGGAGGTGGGGGTGTAGAACCTGCCCCTCTGATTGCGACAGGAGGTCTGCCCTCAGAGGGAGACGGAGCGGAGGGCACGAGGAGAGGTGGAGAAGATCTGAATACCACACCCTTCTTGGCCAATCCAGGGCGATCAATATAACTTGGGCCCGGTCTTGGCGAATCTTCCTCAGATCCCGAGGAATCAAGGGTATGGGAGGAAACGCGTAAAGGAGTCATGAGCCCCAACTCAACTGAAACGCGTCCCCCAACGCTCCCTGCATTGGATACTGGAGACTGCAGAATAACGGGCAGTGAGCATTCTCGTGAGCAGCGAACAGGTCCACCTGAGGAGTTCCCCACATTCGAAAGACGTGACGAACCACCTCCGGATGGAGCCTCCACTCGTGGTCGGCGGAGAACAGCCGACTGAGACTGTCCGCACGTACGTTTAGAACCCCGGCCAGATGATTTGCCATCAGACAAATCTGATGGTCCTGAGCCCAGGACCATAGACGCAGAGCCTCTCTGCAGAGACAATGCGACCCCACTCCTCCCTGTTTGTTGATATACCAAATCGCGGTAGTGTTGTCCGTCAGGACTTGAACAGACTGACCGCGAAGGGAAGGGAGGAAGGCCTTGAGCGCCAAACGAATCGCCCGCAATTCCAGAAGGTTGATATGAAGCAACCTTTCCTCTGGAGACCAAAGACCCTTGATCTCCAGATCCCCCAGATGAGCACCCCACCCTAAAGTGGATGCATCTGTAATCACTGTGGCCACCGATGGAGGTAGATGGAAGGGCTTTCCATGGGACAGATTGCCCTCCACGCTCCATCAAGACAGATCCGCCGCAGCTTCTCTGGAGATCCTCACAGACTCCCTGAGATCTCCCTTGTGCTGATACCACTGCCTGCGGAGGCACCACTGGAGCGCCCTCATGTGCCAGCGTGCATGGTTGACCAATAGAATGCAGGAAGCAAACAGGCCGAGCAGGCGAAGGACTTTCAGAACTGGAACGACCGCTCCATTGTAAAACAAAGGAATCATTTCCTGTATGTCGAGAATCCTTTGAGGAGAGGGAATGCTCGACACACAGTAGTGTCCAGTACCGCACCTATGAACAGGTTGCGCTGAGAGGGCACCAGGTGAGATTTGGGCACGTTTATCGAGAAACCCAATTTGTACAACAGCTGAGCTGTATCCTGCAGATGATGTAGCACCTTCTCTGGCGACTCCGTTTTTATCAACCAGTCGTACAGATAGGGGAAAACCAAGATCCCCGACCTTCTGAGATGGGCTGCCACCACTGCCATCACCTTTGTGAAGACTCGGGGTGCAGTTAAGACCAAACGGAAGGACCGCAAACTGATAATGTTGCGATCCTACCGTAAACCGGAGATACTTCCTGTGCGACTTCAGGATGGGGATGTGGAAATACGCATCCTGCAAGTCGATCGACACCATCCAGTCCTCCTGATTCAGCGCTTGAAGAACCTGAGCAAGGGTGAGCATCTTGAACTTCTCCTGTTTTAGAAAAAGATTCAAGATTCTGAGGTCCAATATCGGACGCAATCTGCCGTCCTTTTTCGGATTCAGGAAATACTGGGAGTAGCATCCCTGACCCCTCTCCTGCTCTGGAATCACCTCTATCGCACCTTTTTGAAACAACTTCAGGACTTCCTCCTGCAGGAGAAGACGGTGGTCCTCCAAGCAAGCCCCTTGACAAGGAGGGTAATTTGGAGGGAATTCCCGAAAGGGAAGGGCGTACCCATTTTCTACAAGTTCCAGAACCCAGAGATCTGTAGTTACAGATTCCCAATCTTGCAGAAAATGGGTAAGCCAGCCCCCCACAGGACCAGCATGATCCAGAATGGCGTATCTAGGGCTGTTTTGCGGTGGTGGGAGGGGCCGAGGAGGAGGAGAGTTGACTGCCACGTGAGCGACCCCTGATTCTACCTCTGTAACCTTTGGACACAGAGCTTTGCTGCTGTTGCTGCTGCTGGGTCTGTCTGTATGAACGAAAGGATGCCCTTCCGAAGCCTCTGTATCTTTTGAAAGACCCCCTTGACTGGGTCTGAGGGCCCAAAGACCTAGCGGTAGCCTTGCTCTCCTTAAAGCGTTCAAGAGCAGCATCAGCCTTCTTACCAAACAAACCAGACCCATCAAATGGCAGGTCCAACAAAGTCGACTGCACATCCAGAGAGAACTCAGAGGTCTTCAGCCACGCACTCCTCCTGGTGGCAACAGAAGACCCCATGACTCTCGCTACTGAGTCTGCCGTGTCCAGCCCACTTTGTATCACTTGGCGTGCTGCCGCCTGGGCATCAGTCAAAACTTAATTGAAGCCGGCTCTATCCTCCTCAGAAAGCTTTGGCGCCAATTTCTTCGCCGAGTCCATGAGCGCATGGATATAGCGTCCCAACAGGCAAGTCGCATTCGTCGACTTAAGGGCCATGCTGGCCGATGAAAAGACCTTCTTGGCCGACTGGACTACCTTTTTAGCTTCTCTGTCCCCCGGAACCTGAGGGAAAGCACCCTTGGATTTACCCGAACAAGCCGCCTGAACCACCAGGCTCTCGGGCGATGGGTGCGACGTTAAAAACTCAGGATCCCCTGGAGCCGCCCTATACCTTCTTGCGACCGTCTTAGAGATTGCAGGAGCAGAAAAAGGCTTACGCCATACCTCCAGAACAGGGTCAATAATGGCCTCATTAAGGGCAACAAAGGCTCCGAAACTGTAGTGGGCGAATGCAGCAACTCAGTCAGAATATTTGATCTGAACTCCGTAGTCGGAAACTGAAGATCTAGCAGCTCCGCAGCCTTCCTGATAACCGCATGATACGGAGCCACAACTTTTGAGGGTTCATCTGAAGGTGGAGTGATTTCCCACTCAGGAGACAAATCCAGTCCACTAGCCTCCTTAAGCTCCTCATACACCTCATCAGACTCAACCAGCTCTCCCTCTTCAGCTTCCTCCAAAAGGTATCTCCTTTCATCCACCACTCTCTGTGCTTCCATTCTGGATCGAATCCGCACAAGCGGCGTCGGCGGTGCCGTGATCGAATCCGATGGGGCCGGCACCGGCGTCGAGCGTGGATCCGCAGGAGCAGCCGGCGTCGAACGAGGTCGAGCCGGCGCCGGTGAAGATGGAAGCGGTGTCGACGTCCTCGGCGCCGGTAGATGCCAAGACGGCGTCGCTGGAAAAAACGGCATGAAAGGGGCCCGCGGATAGACCTGCGGCACCCCCAAATTAAACGCCATTGGACCCGCAGGTGCACCAGTGGTGTACATGGCTCTCGCAACACCCCATACATCGCATAAAGATAATGCGAGGGGTCCTGACCTGGCCCGGGGAATGCAGGGTACTGGTCAGGCATCACCGGACTCGGGTCAACCGGCGCCGACGGTGGAACAAGCGGCGTCGCAGGCTCACCCGGGACTTGAAGATCCTCAACCGGGGCCGGAGACGGAGCCGGAGATAGAGCCGGAGATGGAGCCAGAGATGGAACCGGGGATGGCATCGGAACCGGAGATGTAGCCGGAGCCGGCGAAGTCACTGGAGAAGAAGGACCAGGAGAATCCGGGACCGGTGAAGGAGACACGGATTCCTCTTCTTCTTATGCTTCTTGGTTCGTGAAGCATGCCCCGAAGTCGACTTCGACGCCGACCTCGATCGTGACCTCGATCTTGTCTTCCTTCTTCCTCTCTTTTCTTTTTCCATCTTAGCGATGAAAAGCTTCGCCTCCCTTTCTTTTAGAGCTTTGGAGCTCATCTTGCAACCATCCACATCGTGGTCGGAAGAGAGACACCAAACACAGTCTTCATGTGGATCTGTAATCGACATGTGATTGCCACATTCCCGACAGGGCTTGAAACCCGACTTCTTCGTCAACATCTTCTTCGAAGAGAAACAGGGAAAACCCAGAAGAAAAACAAAGTAACAGTAAAGCTACCAACAGCAATTCCCAAAATCCGGTGGCGTCGATGGCGCGGAAAAAAGGGAACTGACCTCATCACGCCGACGAGGTCTTCTTATGGAGCCGGTGACGTCAGCGGAGTTGCGAGCGGAGACGTGCCTCTGTGACGTCGTCTTCGACCCCATCGGCATGGACTGCTACAAAAGTTTTCGAAATGTTGCTGGCGCAGGGGATATTCACAAGGTGAGGAATCCACTGGCAGATGTATCCATCAGAAAAAAACATATTTAAATGCCAATGCTTTGAGTAAACGATTGGTCCCGACAAGCACTCCCACAAAGGTCAGATTTACCCAAGCAGTAAATCTAGAATCTGCTCTGGTTTTGAGATGACCGAGTTTTTGTCTCAAAATATTACCGCAGGGCGGCACGCAGTTGAGGTTCACACGCTTGTTATGACAGATTCCGCCTTGGCTGATAGAAGAGTCATAGGTGTCTGTTATCTAGAACAACAGGAGCCTTTTCCTGGCAGAACAGCAACAGGAAGTGTTTTATAAAGTGGGTAAGGATAGTCCCGTGTTATTAGAAAAGAGCAGGCTGGTCAACGGCTGCATATCTGGTAGCTTACAAGGGACCCCACAGATTCGACCGGGTGTGGGAATCCAGTGGTGGAGCCAGTATATTTTTAAACCTTCTCACGTGGGTAGATTGAGCACAGCGGGGTGATATGAGCACCCTTTATGTATAGTGCTTTTGAAACTCCAAGAAGGTTTGGCACGCAATGTTGAGAAGTTATTTATTGTTTATACGGTTTCGCAATAGATTGGAAAGATGTTTCAAAATGTGAATGGGTGTGAAGTTACTCTTCATATCGGACAGTAAGTGTAGCACGATGTAAGCTTGATGGAACCTTGATGCGCACTTGCCATTTGTATGAGGCGCCATGCACAGTATATCAAGCGGTGTGATAGGGGTAGGATGTTCGAGAAGGGCAGCACGCTTTCACACACATACAAGTAGGGATGACTTTCGTAGCAGCAGTGTTCTACGCACGCACCTGAGGCTGCCTTTGTAGCGCATAACATGAGTACGCACCTATTCCCTTTAAGAAGAGCATTTTGGAGTCATCCCATTTACCATTACGTTAGCGCGCTACCTTGTGGCGAGGCAGACTATACAGCGGTTTATGAAAACACGCATGGCTGATTGTTTGGACACCCATGTCACGCCCAATGAAACAAGGTCAGAGTGGGTGGTCAGTGAATCTTTTGTGTAACACTCGGTGGGAGTGCTTTTGAAATAAGAAATGTATCAACAAGCACTAAGGTCAGCCTATTAACAGTCTAAACAGTGGTTGGGCAGGGGACATACAGTGATATTGTTGCCCACCATATACACCACCTCTTTTTTAGATATTGTTGAATCTATGCAGAACACATATCATATAAGTCAGACGGATGTGTTTCTAATGCAGACTAATGTTGGGTCTGCTTTCTCTCACCCCGATGTCTGTGAATAACTGCGGAGCTGATGGTTTAAAGGCTGTGTTCCTTTTATCTCCTGTGGGTGCCTGGCGAGAGCCCAGTGGGAACATGCTGCCTTTATCCTTCTGAGTTGATAAACTGAATACCATTGAGTTGGGTAACAATAAACATCTGTGATTCAACGCCAAGTTGCCCTCTGGTGAACGTGAGCTCTGCAAAACTGTACGGGAAGCAACTGAATTTAACAGATAATACAGTGCGTAGAAGGTACTTCTCTACATCACAGTGCCTCACTATCTGTATTTTCAATGTAAAGCAACATCATGGGCAGAGGCAAGAGGCCTTTAGATTCAGGGGCACTACTGAGTAGTGCCGGTAGGGCATATGCTCTCTATCTGATGACAGGGATTGGTTTACCATGGGTGGCATATCGGATCTACTGGCACAACCCTTAGAAAAGTGCAGAGTGTGTGCCAGACACTCTCATGGGAAGTCACGTGCAATGTTCCCTATGTAGGCTATGCTAAGCGGTCATAATTGAAAGTCTGATTTCAAAGGTTCCTCAGGTAAATGCAACTGGGGCTATACTAGGCACTCTTAATTGGTAATATGTTTTTTCAATTTTCCTCATTTGATGCAGTTGGCGGTATACTAGGCGCTCTCATTGAAAATCACATGCAATGTTCCCTATGTAAGCTATGCTAAGCGGTCAGAATTGAAAGTCCAATTTCAATATTCCTCAAGTAAAAGCAACTGGTGCTATACTAGGCGCTCTTAATTGTAATATGATTTTCAAAGTGCCTCACGTAATGCAATTGGCGCAATGCTAAGCGGTCAGAATTGAAAGTCTGATTTCAATGTTCCTCAAGTACATGCAACTGGTGCTATGGTAGGTGCTCTTAATTGTAATATGATTTTCAATCTTTCTTCCCTCAATGCAAATGGCGCGATGCTAGGCGCTCCCGTTGAAAGTCACAGGCAATGTTCCTAATGTAATGCAACTGAGGTTATGCAAGGCGGTCAGAATTGAAAGTCTGATGTCAATGTAAAGTTTTAAAAGCCCTGCTTCAGGTCAGCCAGCAAGGTGTATATATACAGTATATTACCCGTTATTCTTGTAGTTCCATAAGTACAGCCTTGCGAATGCGAACATAGCCCTGCTTGTTAAAGAATGAAGATGGCCTGGTTAGCTCGCCCTGATAACGAAATGGTAGAGGCATGACTGCTTACTATGGGCATTACATCAAGGCATTCCAAACCGGGGTGATGTCACGTCAATGTTCTACAAGTCTTTTTGATGTCAGTCTCGAGAGGCGCCTGCCTCTGTGTGGTCATTTACATACATTATCAGTACTTATGACGTCACTACATCCCAGGCCTCATGGTCACACCTTCGAGAGTCCCATAAGCAAGCGGGTGCTGTTACTAATATGAATATGAATTAGGAGTCTGTTGTCAACTAACATCTATGCAACCATCACAGGTACATGTATGCATTGGAAGCTGGTATGTCACCCTATAGCTCTGCACCTGTGTGCTGGTACACGTACGCAAGACAGGCCTGTGATTGGTCACACAGTACCTATGCACCCTTTGTGCGCATATACTTATGAGTTATGTATTGTATCACGAAAAATCTCGGCACCCTTGTGCCTGAACGCGGAGGCATTGGGATGGCCGTGTCACACGGTACCTATGCACCCTTTGTGCTTGTGCAATCAAGATTTAAATGCCTGGGGTTCGTCACCCCCTTTTTGTGCTTGTACACTTATACTATTAATGTATTGTCACACAGTAACTCAGCGCCCTAGTGCCCGAACACTTATCCAATGGATGTCCATGCTTGTATCACGGTACCTATGCTTGGGCAAATTCCGGCATTAGATGCCCAGGTCGTATCATACAATACCTACGCACCCTGTGTTTTCTACACTTTTCACACTAGATACTATGGGGTAGACGATGGGCCTGGCATGCAAACCGCATCTTTTACCCAAAGGCGAGGAGCACTAATCATCAGTGTTTTATGTATGGTGGATCCATGAGGGTGACACCTCTGAGGTGACCCACACCGCAATGCCGGCGAGCTGTCAGGGCCACTTCTGCTACGTGGCAATGGGTCACGCCTCACTATCTTCCAGTTCAAGAGTCATGAGTTTCGTCATCCACGACTCCGGGTTGGATTCGGCTGATTTGCTGTAGCCCATCGGTTCGGTTCATATGAATTGCAATTTTTATCCTGTGACTTAGGGAGAAGATTGCATCAGTGCACTGGTATATAGTATCATGCACAGTAGTGTAAGTTTAGCCTGGCAGTAGGGCAATACACGGACGGATGTTCTATTTTCATGTTTGCACACAGTGTCACGAGGTCATGTGGCGTAAGTTGGGAACAAGAATAGAGTTAGCCCATTGGTTCTGTTTCACATGAATGGCAAGCTTCTTTACCCTGTGACTCAGGGAGAAGTTTGCATCAGTGCACTGGTACATAGTATCATGCACAGTAGTGTACGTTTTTAGCCTGTCAGTAGGGCAGTACACTGACGGATGCGCTATTTTTATGTTTGCTTGCAGTTTCCCGAGGCCATGGTGCGTAATGTGGGAACGAGAGTATAGTTACATGGACATGCACCTAGGGGGTAACGACCCGGCTCGCCTGGGACGAAGGGTTGTAGTTAAGTCTCGGGGCAGGCGAGTTACAGGGCATGACCTTCCTAGTGGGCTGAGGGGGAGGACAGATAGTCGGGCATCTATGCTGTCCTGTGGCGGTAAGGTCATGATTGGTAAGCATAGTCTTCGGTCCTTAGCGGTCAGAACCATGCAACTCCAGGGGCAGTGACAGCCGGTAGGTAGGCTGTCGGGGTGCGGGGGCCGGGGGAGTCATTCTTTCCAGTGGGCCTGTGGCCACCCCCGCACGCGCATCAGGGCGCAATTATGCAGAATTTCTGCAGCCCCCGTTATGGAGTTTAAGGCACAGGGGGGGCCCGGGGGAAAGTATCCGTCCGATAAGCTGTACCCCCTGCGCAAGCCAACTCCGGCGAAGTAATTTCGCGTAGTTTGCTGGGACCTGGAGGCTGCCAGTCATTGACCGTGCCGTAGGCTCTAGAGGGGACACGCAGAAAGTGAATATATGCATTGTTAGATTTACGGTAGGAGTGTCGTGTGTATTAGAAGTTAAGGATATCCATGTGACATCACCTGTCTAACAATGTATTTGGCCTTTCTTCGTAATTGTACAGAATGTTAATAAATAATGTGTTTTAATTTTGCAATAAATACGGCCGGGGGGTTACACCCCCTAATCCAAAAAATCCCAAAATTGGTGTGGTCTCAATACTTGCCTTGAAGGAGGGAGATCTCATCTGGACAAGGGCTGTGGGTACCAAAGGTAAAGAGGGGACTTGGGGGGAGTACCAGGCCATATGGACAAGGCCGAGCGCTAATTAGCACGTGCCGCCATTATGGCGGCCGGACCGGTCCCCGGGGGAAGGGAGGAGGTGGGAGCACTCCCACCTCCCCCATTATGCGTCCAATAGGTGGCGTGTCTGCGGGGCGTGAACCGGAAGCACTTTAGTGCTTCCGGTTCACGCGGGCATCCAGCGTGGGGGTCCGGCCGGTTTAGACCGGCCTGACCCGTGCCCCCCCCCCCCTTTAAAAGGGGGTGTGGGGAGCGGAACAGTCTCTTGTTCTGCTCTCCCCACGGGCACAGCACCCGGGCTACCAGCGGCCCGTAATGTATTTTCCCCACCCACCATCCCTTAAGGTAGGCAATTTAATTGTGTTGGTCAGGAATGTATTTTGGTTTGTTCTACTAAATATTTTCCTTGCAGGTATTTCAGGAGATAGCATTAACGCAAACTTGATGATTGGGTACGTTTAATGGTGTTTATTAGCAATACATCTGTTTGATTCTTTTGATTTATTGCAGGTATCACAGGAGATGGGAGTAATGAAAATTTGATGATTTTGTACCTTGTAAATGTGTTTGTCAGTAATGTATTTGCTTTGTTCGTTTACTTTTATTGCAGGTATCTCGGGAGATAGAATTAATGTAAATTGATGATTAGGTACACTTTAAATGTGTTTGGCAGTAATGCATTTGCTTGGCTCTTTTATTTTTATTACAGGTATCCCAGGAGATAGTTAAGGAAAATATGATGTTTAGGTGAATTTATAATAATAAAAGTGTCATTATTTGTAAGCTTAGCAAGTACAGGATTGGTTAATACAGAGTTATGTGATTGAATTTAAAACGTTTAAATAGATGTCAGTACATGTTATTTGATTTCACGTAATAATTTCGTATTTAGTTGTGTGTGTCTCCGGTAAGGTCATAATTGGTAAGCATAGTCTTCGGTCATTAGCGATCAGAACCATGTAAACCAGGGGCAGTGACAGCCGGTAGGTAGGCTGTCGGGGTGCGGGGGCCGGGGGAGTTATTCTTTCCAGCGGGTCTGTGGCCACCCCCGCACGCGCATCAGGGCGCAAGTATGCAGAATTTCAGCAGCCCCCGTTATGGAGTGTAAGGCACAGGGCGCGGGGGGGGGGGGGGGGGCCGGGGGAAAGTATCCGTCCGATAAGCTGTACCCCCTGCGCAAGCCAACTCTGGCGAAGTAATTTCCCGTAGTTTGCTGGGATCTGGAGGCTGCCAGTCATTGACCGTGCCGTAGGCTCTAGAGGGGACACGCAGAAAGTGAATATATGCATTGTTAGATTTACGGTAGGAGTGTCGTGTGTATAAGAAGTTAAGGATAGCCATGTGACATCATCTGTCTAACAATGTATTTGACCTTGCTGCATAATTGTACAGAATGTTAATAAATAATGTTTTTTAATTTTGCAATAAATACGGCCGGGTGGTTACACCCCCTAATCCAAAATTGGTGTGGTCTCAATAGTTGCCTTGAAGGAGGGAGGGAGACCTCATCTGGACAAGGTCTGTGGGTGCCAAAGGTAAAGAGGGGACTTGGGGGAGTACCAGGCCATATAAGTTACTCACAAGTACACGTGTTCAGTTCATGAATGCTTGACTCTGCACAAAAGGGCACGGAGAACCTACAATTTGACAACTCAGTCAAATCTATGGGATGGAAAATTATTTGTGCCCTGCAACTTCAAACAAGTTTACAGCCACGAGAAAACATGTTTATTGACAGAAACACATTGACGAACTGCCAGCCCTTCGTGGGCCTGCATTAAAAATACAATTACGGATTATTAAAACGTATACTACATCTTCAGGCTACCATTAGAACTTGACCGGGTCTTCATTGGCAATGAGAGTAAGTCCACGGTGTGCTGTGGAATGAGTAAAATGCAGAGGGGTCATTACTGTGATATTTTCAGCACAGTGTACTGATCTCCGCTTTGGTACAGCCCCATTTGCAGCACATGCCGGCCACCCCCATGGAATAGTCCCGCTTCCTCCGGGGGTAATTGATCCAAGGGAGTCTGTCTGATGCCCCTGGGAGGTCGGCCACCGCCCCGCCTCTTGGTTTCTGGGCGGCTTCTTCCGCCTGCCGGATGTACGAGTTGAAGTCATCGGACACTGGGACGTTCTCGCTGTAATCAACGTAGGCATCAAAGAGATCCTTGACAGGCTGTCGCTCGAAAGGCATGTTTGCGCTTGGCATCTGATGCTGCTCCAGGTCAGGACCCAGGAAGGACTGCAGCTTCAAGGTGTCCAGGTCTTTGTTGGAAGACCCCTGCACAGGATCTACAGGAAGGAGAGAGAAACATGCGAGTAAAAAGGAGTCAGGGTGCGTGCTACAGGATGCATAGGTAGATAAGGTGCTTTTTAAGGAACAGACTACATTGTAATTTTGTCATGAGGCCACAGCAAATACCGTTGGTATCCAATCTGAATTGTGCTTGAATTGGCCACCCTTTGATTCCCCCCCCCACACACAAATCCCCCTCCCCCACGTACCCCCTTCTCCCGGTAATATTTGGAGGAATGCTTGGGGGAAGCTATGGGAAAATAGTTTTTTCCAATGTGGTAAGACCTAAACTCCATATTATCCCGCATTTCAGTCTATGGAATTGGGAATTAAAAGGTTAAACCATACATGGGATAAAGTACAAATTGGACCATAGGTATTTCCTGATTATCAACAAGGAAAACTACATTTCCTAGACCCTCACAGTGCTGCTCAAAACAACTATATTAAGCAGGGCCCAAAACTCCCCATCATGTTGCTTGTTTCAAAATTCCCCCAATAACATACATTATTCATAGTTTGCATTCTAAAATTTGAAAGATGTTATTATTTTCCTCATCTGCGGTCAGATTTGACCAGTTGGCAATAAAAAGAGTAAGAAGACTCCCATTTGATCACTTTTAGAAAGACAGCACATCAAGGATTTTCACTATAGCTCTACCTAGTTTGAAATGTTCTTTTGTGTGGTCTGAATAACGAAATTCGCAGCTGAATCTGTCACCATCCAAAATGTATGTTGCTGCCTAACGTAATACATTACAGTACAAAGCAACCTCTCGCAAACAAACTATAAGACACATACATATGTATAGAATGTCACACAGCGTAGTCTACCAGTGCCCTCACTGGGATGGGTAAATGTGGCTGACAGAAATTACTATACTAGGTGAAATTATATTTTGCTGAGTTTAATAACCTTTTGAATCAATTTTTAAGAGTTTGACGTCAAAGACTACTAAACTAATAAATAATCATTGTTCTACATTAAGTTTGAAGACTTTGGGCCATATTATCAAGAACGGCGATAAGATTATCGCCGCGTTAGCGGCAGGAAACTGCCTCTAAAGTGGCGATAAGGGGCTTGATAATATGCCCTAGAGAATTCCAATAGAAGCCCAGGTTCTGGTGTGAAGGACCACAAACCTGGGCTTCTATTGGAATTCTCTAGGGCATATTATCAAGCCCCTTATCGCCACTTTAGCGGCAGGACACTACAGCTAAAGCAGAGATAATGTTCTCGCCGTTCTTGATAATATGTCCCCTTGGCTCATGCAAGAACCCATTGAGTACGAGCTCCGACACAGACGTTTTGACTGAGCCAACTGCTCTACACTCAAAAGACACTTACAGAGACAGAGAGGGTGTGACTAAATGGGATGATGTCTGCAGGATCTACAATGACCTAGAGACAAAACAGAGCAGAACCTAGAACATATTCAGTTCTATTAGGTTCAATTACAAAGACGTATTGCACAGTCTGTTATATTTTGAGAGCGTTAGTTATTAGTGTAAACCAACATGTTTCTTTAGGAGACCTGACGATTGTGTATGTCACCACAGAATGTAGTGAGGCGATGGTGAAAGGAAGAACAGCTGGAAGAATGCACTGCCAGGGTTGCTGCTAATTCATACTGGAATAAATCTTCTTTTCAATTTAAGAAACACTATTGTTTGTTTAAATGGCAGTGACTGGAAGCTGCAAAGAACTTGCTAAAGACCAACAGTGAGCTCTGTGCAAGTGGGCCTGTAGAGGGAGGTGGTAACAGCAAGCTCGCTACTTGCATTGTTTTCAGCACTAGACTTAGGAGGAATGGTGCTTCCTGGAAACACAGTTGTGTTTACAGGCACAATTAGGCTGAGTGAAGACATCACTTTCGAATGGTGACAGGACAACCTGGAATGAGCATAGAAAGGAGACAGTACAGCTTGGAATAAACATAAAAGCGAAACTCGGCCATAACTGTAGATTGACCAATAGGGGTAAATGGGGGCATAGAAATATTGTGATTGTTGAAGGGGAAAGTTATGGAATGTGAGAAGAGTGACAATATGCAATACGCTGTAACAAAGAGCAACGTGATAAAACCAGAAATGCAGAAATGACTGGAAGACAGAAGTGTGCATAGGAGCAGCAGTCGGCAGATCAGGAGGCCAAAGAAATGTGAGGATTCTGAAATGACTTTAAGGAAGTGATTGTATCAAAAACTGTGGTGTGTATTTTTAGGATTTCTTTTTAGGTCAGATAATGTCACTGTTTTTTCCGTTTTTCCGATTGTATCGATGTTAATATTGTTATCTTCACTGCTGATTCAACAAGCACCATATGCATTCTTCTAATAATCTATAATATTCTTTGCGAGGGAACAAGTTATATACCAAGTGCATTGTTATTAGTCTATAGCAACATGTTCTTTTAAGGGGATCAGAAAATCGTGAATGTTATAAAAGACAGAAGTATTTAGGGCGGTATAGGTAGGGGGGACAGTATGGAGAAGCAACCGCTAGGGTTAGTGGCTGTTTGAAAGTGGTTTATTAGTAGTTGTAAGCAGCCGCGGTCTGTACAGATAACAGCGGTGGGGCGGTGGAGACAGGTTAGGGGGGATTTTGAGGGAAAATGCCAAGGGCAAATTAATTATTTATTTAATTTTTCCTCGGCATCGTCCCTCAAAATCCCCCCTTACCCATCCCCAATGCCCGACCCCTGTTACCTGCACGGACTGCAGCTGGTGGTAAGTAGGGACCTACCACTAGTAATCAGGTCACAAACACAATAAAAGGTTCAGCAAGGTCTCAATACATTTTTCCCTTGCTCAAACCTTGGTAGATGGCAACAAGCAGGCAGGCTTAACTTAGGAGGCAGGTGTGTAAAGTATTTAAAAATACCAATACATTAAATAAGACACAATACACAATAAAAATCCAATTCCAAAATAATAAAAATGTTACATTTTTAAAAACAATAAGACACCAAAACAACAAGAAAAAAATAATCCAATGTAGGGAACTGGAGATATGAATTTTTAAAGAATAAACACTTTTGAATGTCTAAAAGCTTAAACCACCACTTTGGGACATCTGGTCACGCTTGACCGGGACAAATTCAAAGTTTGAGGCCAACTGCAATGGAGCCCATATCAGATCGACTAAGCAGGAGGCCCCGGCCAACTTTTTACCTCCGCACGTGTTCATTTTTCTGGAGCTTTTGCTCTTGACATCAAGCCAGGCTCCTCCTCAGGTTAGGTTTTGAGTCGACGACAGCGGCTTGGTTCAGCTCGAGGCCTCAGTAAAATCTTGGAAGTCTTGAGCTCCGGAGCTTTCAGCGGGATGAACCTGGAGTCCAGGCCAGGTTACGGCTCAATGTCGGCAGCTTGAGTCTCATCGACAATCGGTGCCCCAAAGGAGCTTTTTGACAAAATTCTCCAAACTTCTCGATCTATTTCCAGAAGGTCCTTTTGGGATTCCAAAGAGTCTACAACGCAAATCGAAGGCTCTAGAAGCTCTGATATGGTCCAGGGTATATTGGGGCTATGTTTCCCACAATGCACCTGGCCAAATCCTTAAAAGTCCACTGGATGCACTCCAGGATGGGGACTTCTTGGTGGAGATGGAGCAGATGCGCTCTGTTAACCTGCCGCTTTTAGGAAGTCCATCTTTAATCCTTGTGAAGCCAGGCAAAGTCCTTAGGGCTGTAGTTTCAGATTGTGCAGCAGGCACATTCCATCAGATTGCAATCCTTTCGGTGCAAATCAGGGTTCCAGCAAGGCAGTCCTTCTCCTTGTTGTTTCAGGCAGAGATCTGAGTTGCTAGGCAGCTATTCCACTTTTTTCCAGAGGTTCTGGCCGACAAGCATGAGGGCACCCCTTACCGATGAGGTATATGGTACCACCATCAGGTATGATCACTTCCTACAAAGTGTGGCATATTCTTGACCCAGAAAGTACTATTCTTCAAAATCCAAAATGTTGAAACTCTCATGGAGGTTAACTGGCTATATCATCAAACAGGTGAGGCTAAGTTTCCCTAACATTCCCTTTCCAGTCCATCTACTAATCTAATTACTGGGGCTACTGGCTGATTGGGGTGGCAAGATGTGGGGGTGAGCCTATGTCCTGTTCCAACTGTCATTCCCTCTTTGAAGACCAATTTGGCTACCCAGCCCCCTCCCATCCTTTTACTCTGCAGCTTGCAGATCTTCTATCACCAGAGGCTTCCTTTGTTCCAGCTCAGGACGCTTCACACCTAATTACGACTGCTTATTTTTTGTGATAGTTATATTAAATCTAACAGTGGCAAGTTGTTTGATTTAATTGTAATTATCATTTTGATACTTTGAAGTATATTTTAGTTCCTTTCTTTCAATAGTTACACTTTAATGAAGTATTCCTATGTTAGCTTATTGAGCCATAGTGCTACAATGGGGAAAAAGAAACTGGCAGATTTTCCCTCACCGGTGCATATAAAATATATTTTATAATGTACCATCTTATATTTACAAGGCACCCTACCCCAGCGCACATAAGGGAGACCTTAGGGGTGACATATGTTAAAAATAAGGTCGTTCGAGACTTTGGAAGTGCCTTTAATTTAAACGTTGAATTTGCATATAACTTAAGTTTAAAATCAGCCTGCAAGGCAGAGCTAGCTTTTAAAATGTCAGCAGGCACCACAGTAGTGCACACTCAAATGAATTAAATCTACTGGGCCTCTAGACATGCATGTCCTATCATATACTAGCGCCTCACGGGTAAGTTGTCATGTCAATTGTAATTATACCTAATTGCCATGGACTTTTAATCAGAACAGAGGCCCCGTGTCTGGTTAGCAGAGCCCAGGGCACCATCAGTCAGAAAACGAGCATCTAGTAGACAAAGTGGGGGGACAAAGGAGGGGGTGGGGGGACAAAGGAGGGGGACGACACTGCAAACAGGTCCTGGTTTCTCACAGTGTCTCTATCATCTTATAACTGACTAAATCTTCCTTGCATACTAGGAAACACTATTGTTTTTTTCAGTCTTGTAATAAAGCCTTGAGTACCCTGTGAACAAGTATTAATCATAGGTAGCATGACAGTAAAGTAATTACATCGACTTAATTGGAACACTTACTATTAGCAACAGTGGGTGTTCTTCATCTGTTTGGCAGAGGAGGGGTCAGACAGGTTTAAAAAAAAATGTCCCCTAAGGAAAAAAAATTCAATCGGCTGTGTAGGTGTAAGTAACAAAGGTCTTTGAGACACACTGCTTTTGGTAATGATGATGTGATAGAAAGGAATTTGTGAAAATAAAAACATTAGAAAAAATTGTGCTCAATGACCCAAATCAGTGCTTGCAGAAAATACAGCTTATGAATTGTTTCCATAAGCTATACATGCAGGGCACTTGGAGTTCAGCTGTGTCATATAGATGTCTCTTCGGATGCAACAGAAAATACCTGTCTTCAAAGGGTGGTTTAGCAGGACCTTGTGGATACGTTTCACCATTTGGGGGGGGAGAGAAGTGAGCGAGATACACCACTGTTGGACATTCCTGGAAAGAGGGGACTGTGGAGGGAGGGAGGACAGGGCCTCCACAACCTCTTGCCCTCCCTCTCCTGTGCCAAACTTCAATACTCCTACAATTTAATAGGACAGTCAGAAAGTGGGAAGGACTTCACATGCGTCTCACGACTTGAGACTCTGCCTGTCACATTCTGCTGAAAGGGAGAGAGGAATGTGTAGATTGGAATATTGGCATATTAGCAACAGAAGACTGTACTAGAGTTAGAGCCAGCAGGCTCTCTATCGTTGTCATCCAGCATTTCAGTATTTTAATAGTATGTACAATTTATAGAGGTAAATTCCATAAGAGAAGAAACAAAGAAACTCATACAGATATTTCTTACCACTTCTTTTAAATAGATCCAAGATGAGATTAAAAAGAGGCAGGGGCATATGATTGATGTGTGAAATTTTGCCTCATGCCAGCAGAGAATTTTTCAATGCATGTTGTGCAAGTTTTCATACCTTTTCTTTAAGTAACAGTCAGAGGAATGCAGAGAACACACCTACACGTGTTTATGTTTCTGTTTGCATAACATGCTCTGCAGAACGTAGCCACTCGTGGTTTCACTGAGGGTCGCAGAAAAAAGCACGCATTTCCAATGACTGTTAAGTCATAGTCCCTACTTTACCATGATACATGGAGTGCCTAGGATCAACATTTCGAGGGAAGTGGTCCAAAACATAGCATCAAGGTAGCAATTCAGGGGGATGGAAGGATAATGCAATGTGGTGTAAGCATACAGGACAGGAGTAAATTGGTTTTCAGTTTTGCTCTTACTAGCATGAGCCTGCAGGACTTGCAGTTGTTCAGGGAGCTATTGCAGATGTAGGGGCAGTTAACCTGAAGTATATATCCGCTCGTCTTCTGCACTCAATGCGGGTTAAAATTAGGAGGTTTACTTGAGCTGGGCAAGGGCAGGGACTGATTTTGTTGCATATTATCGTGAGGGTTTTTAGCCATCTACTGCTTTTGTAGGTTAGGTTTTTTGATCTTGGAGAATTTTTATGGTAGGCAAAGATTCTCACTGGTGACTTTTTTAATGTGCGTTGATTAAATGTCTCTTTTTTACCCCAAATACTGTTTTTAGAGCCTCCTGGAGACTTATTTATTACACTAGTATGCTGCAGACATGGCAAAAGTAGTTGTGTGCTTGCTACTTTGGAGTGGCTTTAAATACCCATCCCACTGAGTGTTGTGGTTGAGATCTTTGTTCCATATGAGGCAGCATAATACTCAATTTGACATTGATGGGCACTGTCTCAGTCAAGAAGATGGTTGTCAAAGACAATTTATATTCTTATGTTGGTGGTGTAGTGGGCCTTGGACAAAGCAGCTGGTTAAAAGGATTCGTGGAAATTCTCCCTCGTGAATATTCCTGAGACAAGTGTCTGTGAAACTTTGTAACCAGCTACAAATGCAGACACTGAGGTATGTAAGGAACAGGAGACCTCCAGCTGTGCATCTATACATTCACAAAGTGCCTGTATGGGCATCTATGGGCCAGATGTACGACCATTTTAATTAGCGCTTCGCAATTTGTGACACATTGCGAGTCACAAACGGGTTTGCGAACCCATTTGTGCATGCAAAAACATCATGGGCCATGTACAAAGCCTATTTAGCGAGTCGCAATTTATTTGTGACTCTCTAAATAGGTTTTGCGACTCGCTATTTAGAAGGGGTGTTTCCATCCAAATAGCAAGTCTCAAAACCATGTACTAATGTTTTGTGACCACAATTGCGGTCACAACACACTCGCAATTAATCTGTGATGACAATGGTTCTGTGACATATATATTTGGATTATTCTTCATTGTGGTGACAACTGATGGATCTTTGATTTGGTGATCTCCTCGTTTTAATAGGATTTATTTGTCCTTTTCTTTCCCAATTTGCATATGTACTGTGTTATGTGATTATTGTTGATTTTATTTGTCATTAAGTTTTTTTTTAAAAACTTTTTTAATATTATAAAAAAAGAAATTTATATTATGTGCTATATATTTTGTGATATATGTGACTATATGTGAATTTTGAATAAATTTGTGTACATTTTTTTACACAGTCCTTTGGATTACATTTTTGATGTCCATTCTCATCCTGTGAATGTGAGGATTGTGTGGATCATTGGTTGATGAAGTACATATATCCAAAGGAGGTTGGCTTTTGTGACTAAGTTCCCTGTGACCCCTGCCTGCCCTTAAAAAATAAATTTGCAAGTATTTGCACAGGGAAAGGGGTCTACTGGGGACCCCTTCCCATTTATGAATGCATTACCACTTTCTTGCAGTAGGTGGTAATTGCGATTGTTTTGCTTCCCCAATTGCGGTCGCAAAACATGTGTACATGGTTTTGAGACTTGCTATTTGGACTGGAACGCCCCTTCCAAATAGCGAGTTGCAAAAAAATTGCGACTCGCTAAATTGCCTATGTACATGGCCCAATATGTTTTTGCATGCGCAAACGGGTTCGCACACCTGTTTACGCATGTAAAACGGGTCGTACATCTGGCCCTATGTTCTTTAAATACCAACACCAAAAAGCAGAAGTAGCATGTCACGTAAGTGTAATCAGGGAAGCTACATTATAGTCAACTCCCGACAATGCCAACCGCTTTCTCGCACACAGTGGGAGCTGCCACTTGTAGATTTTACAAATGTTTGTCAACTGACAACTAGAGTTAGCAAACTTTCAATGTTTTTGGAATACAGCCTCTGATTCATGCTAGTCTTTGCTCCTGCCAGAAGCGTATTGTTGATCAAGGAATTTCCAAGAATGGAATCTTTTCGACTCTCTTCTCGGGAAAACGTAGATTTAATTTTTTTGTTCATATTTTATGTCTCTTCTCCACGGGTCTGATGCTTTTAGGCTATGTTCATCACAGCCTGTAACATCAGGCCCGTGGAGAAGAAACAAAAAATACGGACAAAAAATGAAATCTACGTTTTCCAGAGAGCTAAAGGCCATCATAGTCTGTACAATAGTAAATTGCTTTACCACACACACACACCATACCCTGGCTGCTGATGTTCCTCCAGCTGTACAGAATCCTGGAACTTAATCAGTGTCTCCATATTTCAACCAAATTCAAATATGTGCGATTAACACAGGAGAACGGCGTCTCGTGATCATTCCACTCATGGAACAAGATGGCCTCCAGAATGTTTTGACTTACATTTTGTTGCTCTTTAAACATACATTCAAGGACAGACGCTTCTCTTGAAGGGGTTCAAGGGTAAGCCAAGCGACAGAGTATATTTTGCACCCTGATACTTTTTTAATTGTTTTCATTTAAAATATCTTCTGTATGAATGTTTGAAGTTTTGAAGTTTAAAAAGTTGATAAGTCGTTTGTACGGGCACGATAATAGAAAGGGGTCGTTTTAGAGGTTTAGCAGTTCATGAGTACTGTCTAATGCTGAAGGAATAGGATGTTGTAAAAAACAGTTACGTTTGTAACAGTTGTGCTGATAAGATAGATTTGAGCAAATTCAGAGAATAAGTTACTGTTATCTTAGTGAACAGTCACAATGACTCTCTGAAGTGGTCCAATATATAGAAAACCCCACCTTCAATTCCCACCCCAACAAAGTAAAAGGTTTTAGGAGATCAGGACATTGTGTTCTAGGATTTCAAAATGGCTGTCACTCAGCTTCTTGGCAAAGCAGAAACATTATTCAGAAATCCTTTACTGCCTTCTAGGGACCAATTTCAGCCTCTTTATGTCTCTCCAAAACTGCAGCTCAGACACGAGTTCTTGCAGAAGTGTGAGACCGAAAAATGCACACTTCTGTGCTACATATAGAATCAACACACACAATCTGCTTGCTGGGCAATTTTTAGTACAGAAACATTTGTTAACAGCAGAGGAGGTTGCATTTTCACAGTAGCAGAATGGGCCTCGAGGTGCTGAGGCCCATTTAATTTTGTAAAGGGGGCAATCGATGCTAAAATTGAATTTAACTGCCCTTTTCCTGCAAAAGTGAGAACGAATTTGATGAGTGAGCTCAGGTAAATTCTCATTTTTTGGATCACAGTATAAAGCTTTAGACAACCTTTGTGTTCAGAATTGTTTGGAAACTGGAGAGCGTGATCATTTATGAAACACAAAGTTGAGAGCCACCTTTTGGCACTGACTCGGAAGGGGCTGGGCGAGGCTAGACTGGCAGGCAATGGAGGTTATGACTAAAGGAGATAAAAGTGTGATTTGTGACTGAGGAAATTCCACAGTGTATCAGCCCAGTCTCTTAAAGTAAGACCTCCTCTGAAAGTATGGAGATTTGTGGGAATAATATGTTAAACTTCAAGGCATGACATGGCTGGAGATCTAAAAGACAGAACAGTGTCTTGACATGAGGATATTGGAAGAGCCTACTAATCTGGGCCAATCAGTGGCGCCTCTAGAAGTGAACGCTAGGGGGATGTGGAGGCACACAGATAAAGGTCCACTTACAAAGATCAATTGTAAAAAAAAAAAAGAGTGCAATAAAAACGTAAAAGTAGCACAAAGCACAGTAAGCAAAGAGGAAATTCGTAAAGAAATAAAAAATATTTGTACTTACACTGCAATATTACAAATATCGGAATGCAGAATATGTTTTATTTGTTCCTGCACTTTTTATGTGGTACACTCAAGTACCTGTGCCTTCCACTCTGTGTACCTTCCACGAGGTCGTTCACCTCTAGATGTATTTCTCTGTGTTCGCTGTACACGTTTCACTAGTAGTGGCAATGGCATTGCCTTCTTTGGTGCTTTCACCCCTGGGTACATGTGGCACACTGGCACTCTGCACATTAAGCATCCGGCTACATGCAAGCACCTCGAGACAGATCTAGGAATCTCCACCTCTCCCGAGGCGACTCCTAGCAGCTTTATCTACTTGTGCGCAATAGTTAAGAGTGCAGCGCCTGCATCATTGATCAAGGATAATTCCCCCAGAGGACCGAAGATCAGAACATATCCTGCAACGCGAGCCACTCGGTCACTTGACCTGATACAAGCGCCCTTTCGCAGGCCCCGGCGGCGTGGGGGTGTTTGTTGTGGAAGTTTAGTCCACACCCTTCTGTGGAGGCCCATTTAGTCCAAGGACAGTGATAAACTGTCAGACATGGGAGACTCGGCGCCCCCCCCCCCCCCCCCCATCACATTCTGCCGGCGGTCACAGTTTTTACCGTAATCCCACTGCTTGGTACAATGCACCAGATTTTCTAGATACATTATGTTAATTGAAATAAGGGTGTGGTGTAAGCCAAGCGAAACAATGTTCTGTCATTCTTAGAGGGGCGCCGTAAAGAACAGAGTGCATGCCCACTGCAAGCACCCTAAGAATCCTCTGACGCTGTACAGCAGCCAATCTCCTCCTAGATGTATCAAATATTAGAGCAGTCTGGGGTTTCGAAAGAAGATCTGTTAGTTCCATACCAAACACGCCTCTCGCTGTAAATACAATCCCATTGAATGGTCTACAGTATTTGCAAATTAACTCCAGTGCATTCACTGGGTATGTTTTCAGCCGAACTGTTACAATTTCATTGGGACAGTGCGCGCTCTTCTCAGCAGAGCAGAGCAGCAATACATTCAATGGGACACTTGTCACAGAATTGTAATGCTTATGATGGGGAGATAGTAATGAATGGTGTCGGCAGAACGGTAACACTTCGGTGAGCCAGGACCTGCACTTCGCGGCAAAAGGACGGTGAGAGCACTTTTCAGAAGAAGGGCGGTAAACGCAAATGGACTCTTTTGGCAGTTCAGGTCAATAATTGCTGTGGGGCGGTGCCCCCACTTCTGAGTAGAACTGAAACAGTTCCAGTGAGAGTACAAGCACTTTTCAGCAGAACTGATTTGGCACAATTTAGATATTTGCTCTGCAGACCTACAGTAGTTAAATTGGGACAGTACCTAACCTTCTTATCACATTTGCAGCACTTACAACGCGACAGTATAAGAACTTCTCAAAATCAGTGCAGTATAACTAAATAGCGCAACAGTGGCATGTCTTTAAATTGGGTGGTACTCGCACTTCTAAACAGAACTCCACCATTGCTCATACGTTCACTGGCACAATATCAGCACTTAACTGCTAAGCAACAATACACGCTTGGCAGCAGGAACTGCCTTTTCCTGCACAACTGTAATACTTCAACATGGTCAGATGAGCACTCCGGCAGAGCTACAAGCCTTCCAGTGGGGCAGTACTCACCTCGGCTCATCACAACTTTTTTTGTGGACAGTACTGTCAGTTCAACAGAACTGACAGGTCTATTGGAACCGAAATCAAACTGTTCTGCAGAACTACAATACTTGCATTGGGCAGTACCGGTTCTACTTAGTATAACTGCAGGGCTTAATTTGTAAACTACTAAGGGGCATATCAGCAACAACCGGCGATAATTATCGCTAAGCGCACTTAGCGCTAGGATAATTATCGCCGGCTAGCGTGGATTTTTATCGCTGAGATAGCGTGCTATTAGCAACGCTTATCTCAAAAGCGATAAAAATCCTCGCGCTAACTGCCTAACGTGAGATTATCGCTGGAAACCCAGCGATAATCTAACGCAATGTGGCGTTAGCTTGTTGATAGAGCCCCACAAACTTAGCCATGATATCCACCTTCCATAGGATATCATGGCTAAGTCAGTCCTGAAGCAGGCGTAAGGAAAGTAGCGATAACAGGGGTTATCGCTACTTTTCTTGCCGCTATGCTTCATAGCGTGGGGCTTGATGATAGGAGAAATGTCGCTTAGCGACATTTCTCCTGTCATGTCAGGTCAGGAACGCCCACTTTGTATCTCATTAGAGATGCAAAGCTGGGCGTTAGGAATTAGTGCGCTAATGCAAGGTTTCACGCATTAGCGTGACCTTGCTAATTAGGAGATAAAATTATCGCCGCTTTTCGGCCAAAAACAGACGCAAAAGCGGCGATAATTTTATCGCCTCGCCTTTCTGATATGCCCCTATGTTCCGGTGCCAAAGATTTCTCAGAAGAACGTGGTCAGTGCTATCAAAGGTCGAGGTGGGTAATACTAAGGCCGAGTTGGCTTGATTCCACCTCATGCCTCTCTCATTCACCACCAGAAACTCCCTACCCTTTTACCTCACTCTCACATTCTTTGTCTTTCTTTTTCTCCCTTTGTCACTGTCTTTCGTTTTTCTCTACCTTCTTTTCCCTTTTTTGTGTGTTTTCTCTCTCTTACTTTGGATCAAAGTCTGTTAAGAAAAAATAAGCACCAGTGCCTAAAATAAGTGTGGGTGTCTCCTACCTGCAACCACTGGCATGAAATAAAGACTGACTGCAATACTTTAAATGGGACAGAACTGGTAATTCCCTATAAAAGCCTCCTATATTCAAGTGGGCAGTGCCTGCCCCGTTCAAAAGCCAGCAATACTTTAAATTAACCAACTTTCAATATATCAGGCACTTTTCAGAAGAAGTACATTACTCTCAGTGGAGAACAGATACTTCAAAACAAACATTTACTAGGACACAGCCACAATATATTAAATAGGACCATACATACACACCCTGGCTGAATTCCCCCCCCCCCCCCCCCCCACCCCCACCCCCACCCTGCGACAGTCACTTTACTTTTAATGGCACAGCAGTACTACATGGACGGAACAGTCTGTCACTTCCCAGCTGAACAGCAACTATTCTTTCTTGATCTTTTGGGGGGCCGTACAGAAGCACCTGGTGAAGGTGTCTATCCTCACCTGCGTTTAACCCACACCAGTGCTTATTCATGTTTTATTTTTTATGCAGCGTGAAATGACAAAACGTGCTGTATCAACCGCCATGAAAAAACAAAATTACAATAATGCACTCTAAATTCATGCCCGGGAAGTATCAATTCAATAATTCACACTTGCATGGTTAATATGCTGAGCTATAGGGTGTTATTTAACAATACTGATAATAACCACCCAGAGGCAGTTTACGTTGAGCCATGCAGCATGCAGTGGCCGATAGTAACACACAAGGGGGCAGATTTACAAGCCCCTTGCGCCACTTTTGCGTCACTTTTCCCATGTTAAAAATGACGCAAAAGAGGCGCAAGGGGCTTGTAAATCTGCCCCAAGGTCTGGACTGGATACCCAGAGTCATATGTCCTAGCTGTCACGCACTTGGAGATGTCAGGGATTACAAATACTCACCTACGCCCCTCCGAGCACTCTGCTGCAGTTGGTCTCTGGTGCTCTGCGAGGAGTCCACGTCCAGGGACAGTCTCTTCCAGCGGGACCCTCCACAGGTGAAGATCACAGCTCGGATGAACTCGCGGCCACACAGCCTCACCGCAAAGTCACTAGCGCCTGCCCCGGGCCGCCCACCAGCACCCTGGGCGTTTAGATGCCCGGGGAAGTCAGCTATGAGCAGTCCAACGCACACCAAGTGCCACAGAGCTTTTAGTTTCAGCATAGTACAACTTTGAGCGTGCCTGCGCTGCCACCTTACTAGCACCCTTTCCCTCCTAGCACCCTTTCCCTCCTAGCACCTTACTAGCACGCTTTCCCTCCTAACACCTCTCCGCCCCGACCTGGAGACGGGTTTATCTATCCCTCCAAACGCACGAGACAACTTTTCATTGGCAGTGCAGCCGCCACGCCCCGTGCTCCAATTGGCTAATCTTTTAACCGTTCCCGCCTGTTGCTCAGGCAGCAGGTGCCGAAGTTGCGCGCGACGCGCTTCTTCTTCTCCTGACTTTCGCTCCTGTCCGCGTTAGTGCTGTGGAATGGCTGGCGCCGCGCAGCGCTGCTCACGGTCTGTCAGCTCCTCCACCTGACGGAGCTGGAAGGCGCTCGCGCAACTTTGGCAGTTAAAGAAGTGGCGGCGGCTGTGCCTGAACCTGCGCTGGACCCTTGTCACCTGCTGGCCACCTTTCTTGTCTGGCTGTCGCTTCTCCAGCCGAATCCTTTATGTATTCTAGCGGCCCCCTGCTCTGACTCATCGCCCCCACCCATGCACCGATTTAACCCCCTTATTTCCGCTTATGAACAGCTCTGTCACTAGTTTACCCCGGTCGCCCCTCCCTCCGCAGCCCGCTTGTTTTACCCGCTCTGTTTGCTGCAAAGAAGATTTTTTAAAGCGCTTTCAAAATATCTGCCCATCACGAGAGTTCCTTCGTCACGAGGGTCCCAGTGACGCACCAGCTTCCACCACACAATCCCTTTGGTGTCCTCACATTACCTTTCATATATAGCAAGTCAGTTTTGCAGATCATTTTCGTTAGTAAATAGGTGCGACGCCCATTCAATTAATACGTTCTGAGACAGATAACTCAATGTCAGCTACAAACAATGTCTGTTTTTAAACAAGATTTGCAGCCGCACGGCTAGAAAGCACACTTCCACATGCATTCAAATGATGACGGACAGCCTGGCCCCACTAACCATGCATTTTAGCCTCCACCAGGGTACGATGTTGTTATTATAGTATCGCGGATTACGTTTAGAAAGAAATCACAATCACTGACCACCGTTAAATGTTACATCCGTACTAATAACTGGAATCGCTCATGCGTCCATTGGTTAAATGGTAGCAGAAATAGGAAACTATTTCAAAATGTTAGAATTTGCTGCTGTACGGTAGAAACACAGAGGCCGCATTTTTCATTAGTTCTCTACTGTGGCTGTATCGCACAAACCCTATACTTGCAAAGGTAATTATAATAAATATATGCAGTGGGACGCCTCCCTCGCCCTTTGTTATTCACCATGGTTAAGCACAGCTTCAAGTTTGCTGTAACTTAATTGAAGCACAATCTCCAACCTCTAAATTCTTCCCACACAGGCCACTTCAAAAAAGCAACACAGTATCTATGCCAAACATTCTCAACAGAGTAGCCTTCAACCATCCAAAAGTGTTTGGGCATCGTAAGGGGTAGGAAAGTTCTATATAAATGCCAATATCATACAATACAACGCTGAGGGGTATATTACCGAATGTTCACTCAGCGCAGCAGGCAAAAATGCTAAGGAGAGAGCAGGACCACGTCAGATCTATAGAGATATGGCACTAGCCTCCTCTCTCCCTAGTGCCTGCGCAAAATCAGGCTGCCGAATGCTACGCGCACATCTTTGCACCAGTGTCTGTGTGAGTCTAGTAAAGGTTCTGTACTGGCATGGTAGCCCTCAAGTAAAAAATACTATACTTACGGTATCTTTAAACTTTTCATACTTTGTATGTGTGCTGTACAATTCAGCACACATGCAAATTCGGAAAAGAAAGGGGAAATCAAAGCATTTCTCCTTGAAAGTGGCTATTTCAAAAGGGCATTATTTTTTGATGCACAACCCTGTCTACTTTTTTTTTTTAGTGCATAGGGTTTTGCCTAAAAAAAAGCAATTGCATGGGAACGCCCATGCACCATCGCTGGAACTCCTCCTTGGTGCACAGTAATGCAAAGCAGCACTAGGTGCTGCTTTGCGCTACTTTCAAGTATCATTTCAGCACAAAACAGGTTTTGCACTTGAAAGTAAATTGCAAATAAAAGATTTAGTATCGATTTGCATCACGTTTGATGCAACATCGTAGTACATATACCCCTAAGTGTTGTCAGTGATAAACAATAGTTTGTTTCCCTAAAAAAAATTGAGGACAGCATTAAATGGTAATTCTCATCCACACTGATGGTGATAAGCCAATTTGTGAAGAACAACATTGTAGAGTTTCATAATTTTCAGTATTCAAGAGCCACAGTTGACTGCTTTTCATAAACTAGTACTCACACTTGTGTAACTAATTTGGCATGATTTTAAGAAACGCAAAATTATGTTATATTTGTGTGCAACTTTACTTTAGAATTCTCATGAATTGTTCAGAGTAAACTGGGCTACCAAATGCATATGCAAACACAGTTGTCCTACAGCAAAATGCAGATGACTGTGGTAACTACAATAAACCAGCTACAGTATCTCATTTCTGTTCTGACTGTCTTGTTAATTTTGCTCGTGCCTCAAACTTTGAAAATGTAAAGGCCAGGCTGGGGTTGCCAGGGATGGCTGAGGTATTGCAAGATATGGAGTGCTGAGTGATGTTCCAGCAAGCCCTGATGTGATGACATGGGTTGCATTGGGTCGGCTTGCATTTGGTATTGCTCTAAAATTGTAGTGATGGGGTAGAATGATCCCACAGTGATAGGAACCACAGAGGAAGGTGTTAGTTTGTTATAGGTAGGTGGCTTGGAGCAGTTATCTATCTACCTTATTGTGTAATATCTATCTCTGCACTATGCACTTATGTAGGAGTGGATGTCCTTTTTGCTGCCTCTATATGGGGTTGGTAGGAGATCTTAATAATTCATTTAGTTCCTCTTATCAATTATCTTTTCATTTGAGAAGAAGCCAGTTGTGACTTTATGGACACAAGTCCTAAAAATAAATGGGAGGATTCATCCGCATAGATAATTATATATCAACATAATATTATAAAAAGAGATGCCATTACACCAGCATGCTCATGGCCTTAAAAGGAACAAGTTTATTTTGCAGTCTGTACCGGTCTAGCATTGTGTCCCTTCACCCTGGAAACATTCTGGCTAATCCCCTACATTTCATGTACATGCAGTGCTTTAAATGGCGAAAAAAAAGTGCAGGTACTCATCCGATCGAGCTGGGGGCGTGGCAAGGAGGCGGGGCTAGAGGCGGGACTAAGGGTGGGTCTAATGAAAAACATTTGAAGGGCTCCAGAATTTTTGAATGATGACAAATTGCTTCCATCTGCAATTTATTGTTGATGCCCTTGCATGTATTAAGTTGTACTAGTTGACAGACTATAGAAAGGTAACACCTCACGTTTTCCTTTTTGTCAGAGGCACCTGTATATTAAACAAAACATTAAAAGGTGCAGAGAGTTGTTTTACTGAAAATTAATTAAAGGAAAAAAGACTACATCCTAAAATGCAACTCTGACTCGCATCGGGTGAAAGGAAGCCATCAGTTGTCATGCTAGTGATCCTGGGAGAAGAAAGTTATCTGGGTTACACAGCAATAATATTTCACCCTTTCATTCACTTTCAGATACTGTACCACCCAGCAAAATCTAGTCCAAAATTCTGAGGGGCTAGTAAAGGGATGGAGGCACATATAACCATGTACATATGACCACAGTGTCACTGATGATGGTGGTCAGCAGGCCTGCTGTAGCCACGGTTTCTGATATGGGAGGCACCCTGTACCCACATGTGTTTGATGCTCAAAGCTTCCCTTAGGCCTGCTCCTTCACCTCAAGTCCAAGGCTTGGCTTCCTCACTTGGGTGCTTTGGGTTCCCTGGTGCTCCCACTCCTACTACGTGGCTCACTTTTTTCATGAATACCAGATAGAGCCAGCTGTTGTGTCAACTGGTGATGACCAGTCTGGTGCACCTCATAGCGCAGTAGAACCCTACAGATTTCTAAGCTGCTGTAGTAGAAATTGGGAGGGGCATTGGGAGGGGCAGACATTTGGCACTTCTCGTTCATATCTCTGTACTGCTCACAGCCGCACACTTATGGATGCCTCCACAGCATTGCAGCAGGAAACACATGCCTGCGATTCCCCGGCTAACCATGATCCTTCCTTCTTTTGACTTCTCTGCCTGATCCCTCCGTCCAGTGCGGGGATATGTGTCCTGGCATGTAGTAGTGTGGGTGGTTCTTAAGCTCCATGCCTGGCCTGAGGGGTCTAGCCCTCTGGCCACATCTGAAATGACAACTACATTCTTGGGACAATATTTACAGTAGTCTGTGTACGACTTTGCCAATTCACTAATTTTACATGGATGGAAATCCATGTTCATATTATACTTTTGTCACAACACACTAGTGGCACTCTGTGGGTGCAGAACTCCCTAGCGGGAGTGCTGGGTGTGCATCCAGGAGAAGGCAGCAAATGAAAGATAAACCCCACCTAAAATAGATGTTTTTACTTTATTTAGCTGAAAACTACAGTTATTTTCCCCAGAAAGTTATGTGAATTTGCATCAGTTCGCTATAAAAGGAGGTGAAGGGCTGGCTGTAAATGTCCCTCCCCGAAGGCAGAGAGTCTTTGACATGCAGAAATAAAACAGAATTTCCCTGTTTGTGATTATTGTAGGATGTCAGTAACATTCACTGTTTGGGGAATCTAGTAATTTCTGCATCTGTGGCAGGTAACTGGATATGGGCCTGTCCCAGTATGGTAAGAGCTCTGCCTCCAGACATCCTTCCTTCCAGATGTCGGTGTCAGTCGAAGCCCTGGTCCTCACCCACCTGAATGGAGGCAACTCTCTGCCCATTAGCCTCCTTAACAATATTCAGAAACCCATGAAAACACCTTAACCACTGTAACACTTCCCATCAAGGGCTTGTAGAAGTTGGCCAAATCCACCCTCACTGAAGGTATTGTATTGTATTGTAATTGCATTTATATAGCGCTTCCTACCCCGTCGAGGCGTCGAAGCGCTTTTTCGGCGAGTAGCGCACTACTCCGGAACCCAAGAAGGATTAGTGTTGAATTAGTATAGTGAAAATCTGAAAGTAATTTGAGTGGTGGATAGGTTAGTCAGTTATTTGGATTCAGAAGGATAGCAGAGAGATAGAAGAGGGAAAAAGGTTTGCATTTATATAGCGCTTGTTACCCCTGATGGGGAGTTGAAGCACTTTTGTTTGGAGAGTAGCACTTATCGGGTTTAAACAACAAAGAAATACCAAAAAGTGTGACTGAGCATGTGTATGACAGCAAAAAAGCGTACTTGACAATCTGGAATAGGCCTCGTTTCTGAGAAATGCTTGATATCAGACACAAGCATTCTGGAAGCAATTCAAAGTGTGATCTTACATCATAGAAATGAATGAGAAACGTTCACCAAGCCATGGGAGGTCATGTCTTAGTCGTGTTTGAATGCTTATTTTGTTAGCTACATTCAGTGTTTTCTGGTAAATGCGCATTTTTAACTCCGTGCACATTATTCTTCCCCTTCCAGTGTGCCCTAGTAAGGTCTATACTGTGTTTAAGTATTTTGATAAATCCATTCTTCCTCCAAGTATGCGATCTGAATTCTTATGATTGTTTGTTGAGCCTTTCATTGTTTAACTTTGTTACAAAAAAATGAGTCACATTATGGTAAACTTTATATTAGCTGCTAAAAAAAAAACACGACTTAAAAATACCACTGTCCCCTCAAAATTATTTTTCTAATCAGCTGCCGCCCCCGCTTTAGATAACACTCTTTTGGATGACGAGATACTCTCCTACCTCTACCCTCTGATGTCCCTAGCCTGTACTTACTTAGCCCCATGTCCCCTCCAATGCCCGATTTGTCTCTTTACATTTTCTCTTTTTTCAGGTGGTCACGCCACCTTTCATCTTAAATGTCCCCTTGTTCATCTCATCAAATTCCTTCTCTTGCTTTTCTGGGATACCCCTCCCCCGTTTAAAATACCAGTCTCTGCCACTGTAGCTGTCGCTCTGTCCTCACACAACAGGCCCCTTCCACCGACCTGTGTCATTCTCGAAAGCCTTGGCTTTCTTGGGACACCTACCCACCTCCGACTCTCATCAGATGATCCCCATCTCATCCATCAGGTGCTTTATTTTAAACCCACTGCCCAGGGCCGGCTTTAGTGCTGTTGGCGCCCTGTGTGACAATGTTTGTTGGCCCCCCCAATGACCACCTCCACCACGGATTCTCTCACTAGCACCCTTTAACAGTGACCAAGTCACCATAACCACACTCTCTCAGATGCATTGAATTAGTTATATAGTGCCACTCATACCAGTGTAGGGTGTCCAAGCACTTTGCATCACACACACATTACACAGAGACAATCAATCATACAAGTGTAAATCAGTGTATAGGAAATGTTACTTAAGCCAAAGGACTGAAAGTGTAGGAGTCACATGTCACCCATACTGGTAGGCAGTATAGTTTAAGAGTGCTTGGTGTGGAGAAGCACAAACGCAGAGTCGAAAAAGAAACAGCATATTTGGGAGTTTTCTTTAATAATAAGAATCGATTTCTAGCCAAATTAACCCTTTTTGCAACATTAATCAATGTTCTAATAATGTATACTTTGCAGTGTGTATGCAGTTCTGGGATGAAAGTTAATAGCTCACTGTTGTATATTAGGACTTTAAGTTATAAATTGCAAGTAACAAAAGGATGTCTCTTTTGAAAGCAGTCATCTGCTGACCTGTTTACATCATATGCACTCTGTAATCTACTTGATACAAGTTCTTTGCAGAAGGCATATTAACCCTCTGCACTAACTTCACCTAAGTCAAAACCTCAACTATACAAAACGCTGATCTCTTTCCAGGAAGATAATTAATCACACGAGTTTTCTTGACATTTATGTGAGGCCTGGTATTTGCAGGCGTAAAGAAACGCTGCAACAGGTGCTTCAAAAGCTTAATAAACTTTCAAACGCAGCGCCCCCAGGAAGCTGGTGCAGTGGCACCCGTCGCACCGCCCTAAAGCCGGCCCTGCCACTGCCCCACGCCCGCAGTGTATTCTCAAAAATCGTTTGCTTGCCCCTTTCTTCTTTTTCAGATAACCCCTCGATTTATTTAGCTGACTGTGCTTATACCCCTTCACTTCTGAAAGCTCTCCTCAGTTGCCCCCTTTTTCACCCGCCAGCTGCTATGCTATCCTCTCCGTCTTTTTCGCACAGAAGAAAGGGAAAGCCAGAGCAAATTGGGATTTGAGCTTCCCTTTCTTCCCGCCGCATAGCTTCCTGGTGGGTGAGGTCACACCTGAGGCACAACTAGAGTCAAATTTGTGGGGTTGGGGGTCTGATTCTTCAAGCAAAAGGTAGAGTGGAGGTGCAGGGGCTCTAAGGGGTGAAAAACATCAAAGCCTCGTTAACGAGCAAAAGGTCTTTTAAAGACCTGTGAAGTACTCGGGTGCGGCTGTGTTTGTACCCGGGGAAACTGTCTCATCCCGGGATGCAACACACGAGGGGGGGGTGGGAGGGGAGGGGGGGCGAAGGCCTTTGAATCCAATGGGCGTTGCGCGCCTGGGTCACACGTTGCTCTGATTTGGCGCTATGGCGTCACTGCTCTCCTTGTGAAATCACCAATATGTGAGCATGCGCCGCAGTGTAGAAATGCGATGCATGCTCACATGACTTTGTGTGACAGTGAGTACCGGTACTCTATTTAATAACGGAGAAGTGCCGGTACTCTTGGAGGGGGAACAAATAAGTGCTGGTACTCAGTACCGGTGAGTACCGGCCCATTTAAAGCACTGTACATGATTTTACTCATGGTTCATTTGTGATATTGTAGCAGAGTGACCCTATATACATGTTTTAATCCATTCACTGCCCAAGTGTATGCATACCTCTGTGCTGGAGATTTAATAAATAATTCAGCTTTAGGTTGTTCAGGCACATGTGCCTCTTTTGGTCTTTTTGTGCACCTATACAATCTATGGGCCTTATTTATGAGGCCTTGTGAAACTTTTGCGCCCCCGTTGCGTCACTATATGTGACGCACCGGCAGCGTAAAAAATGCTCCATGTTGCGCCCAATTTACAAAGTGACGCATCTAAGCAGATGCATCACTTTGTAAAGCTCTGCGCTACATTATACCTGCATCAGGTATAATGTATGCAGGGTGGGCGTTCCCACGCAAAAAGCCTCGTAGTAGTGGCGCAGTGAAATCTATCAGATTTCACTGCGCCACTTCTAGGATGCTACTGGGTCAAAATCTTATGCTGCGCCACTGCAGGCATAAGACTGATGCAAGCCCTTTCACATGAGGCTTGCCCCATGTGAAAGGCCACATTGCTGGAGTTTCGTCACTTTTGTGACACACTCCAGCAATACGTCATTACTGCGCCTACAGTTACATCAGAAATACTGACGTATCTGTAACTCCTTGTGAGATGATGCGTCATACAGTAAATATGACGCATTCATCATGTCGCAAGGAGGGCGCAGTAAAAACTGTTGCATCGCTGTTTTCACGCAGCGATGCAAAAGTTTTCATAAATAAGGCCCTAAATATATGTTTTAGACATTCAGGGCTATATATTGGTGCAAACCATGCAACACTTTTTAATTGCATCCTGAAGATATAATGACAACTGGATCTATTTTTTACAGACCTCGCAGTACCTGTATTATCAACAATGTTGGATAGAGTGTAAACTCTTTTAATAAATAGTACAACACATTCATAAACGCCATCTAATTACTTCATCTTGCAGCAAATTCAAGTATTTCTTGGTCAAACCATCTTGTTAAGCCTTTTTCCATTGCCATTACACTATTCAAACTCATGATGTGTTTTACTTGAAACCATGTGCAGGTATATTTCTCCATATATCAAAGGCCAAAATTATTGGCTTTACCAATATCTGTTTTATATGTGGGATGGGGAGTTATACCCCTTCCATTACAGTGTGCTCCAGCTGTTTAGAGAATGGAGAGTTTCTGTTTACAATGTTCTCATGTCTTGGGAAATACACCGCAGATAAAACTACCACCGAATACTTACTGTCTGCAGTAGCACCTGCTATGTATCTTGAGCAGTTTTCCCATCTGATTTAACAAGCTAGGCAGTTACACAGTACAAACAGTAGTTTCACAGACTACTGGCCAGAGCGTGTTGTTGTACTTCATATAGTCAATGGACATTGTTAGTGGTCAGTTTTAAGGGTTTTACGTTTTCACATTCTTCCCTGAAGAGAAATCAAAGTGCCATGACCAATATAAGAAGTTTTCATTTTGTATAGTTAGCTTAAGACATTTTTTTATAGCACAGTGTTATGTTGTTACAGAATTGCATGTACCCAGAGTGGCCGTTTGGCATCAGGTACCTCTCTAAATGATAAATGTTGAAAACCTAGCAGTATCCGACTTCCACTTGGACCGCATCGTTCAGACAAAGTAAGCGACTGATGTCAGCTGTGGCAGAGGAGGATAGAGAGTAAATTACTGAAGGTTTTATAGAGCAACAAGATTAAAGATGACGTTCCCAGTTTCTACTCTAGGTCACGATAGTAGCACCATTCCTCTTCTCTATTGTTCCCTTCAGTGTTTTTCAGTCCCCCTAATCTCCCAGCTCGTTTTATTTTATACCACGGGTCCATCATTGCATGCACCAGAAGTTACCATCTGCACCAAACGCATTTGTAAATTTCCTAAAACCGCAGGCATGCTCCCCAGTAAGGTCCAGCAGCCCCTATGTCTAACGTACTATCTGATCCTGCTCGTTAAATATTCAGCATACCTATACCCAATGTTCCCTCTAATTATTTTATCCCATGTGCGGCAATAGAATGTTTGTGTGCATTCTTTTTTCGGCTGTGTGCCCATGAGTGAGACGGGGTACCAACATGCAAGCGAACTAACTACTAATCATACAAAGGGATAGAGGTGAGAGTGTCCCTCTCATCAACCCAAATTTATTTTTCTTTAACAAGCCATGTTGTTCAGTTAAATACATTTTCCAGTTACATCGGTTTTCAATAATAATTGTTAAATTTGAGAAATATTAATAACACATTGCATCTTTTTAGGACTTTAAATCATGGATGTCCATTCACCAAAATCCCAGGGGTGGCGGAAGTGACCCCACCCACTCTTTGACCTTAATGACATCACAGGACGTGATATCATATGACCTTTGATCCTAAATGTCCCCAGGAAGTTGTGTCACATGACCTTAACACTGAAGACATTGCAATAATTGACATCACTGACCAACTGTAATAGCTGCATGATTATTAAAATACAACACAGACAAATGGCTATTTATATTAATGTGGTGACATGATCTTTGAAAGTGGTGGGATGTAATACCCTGAATTGTACGAGCCAGACCTTTGCTGAGTGGGCTTCAAGGGGGGTGAGGGAGAGGGGGCATTCTCCCACCGAGAAATATTTTTTAAAAATGGGAGCAAATAGTGTATTAAAAAGAAAAATGATCACATACATTTGCTAAAAAGCCAACGTTTCTAAAATGGCACTAGTTCCTATTCAAGTACTTTCAAGGTTTGCCATGCCAATGAAACATGACACTTTAGAGAAGTTCATACCATTGTTTTCAGAATGTGTTATAGATAACCCCCTAGGTCACAGATTGCCTCCATTGTGCCAGGGCCAGCATTTTGTCAGCGATACCCCTCATTTGCAAAGCATGTCCCCTTTTGCCAAAAATTACCTACGATATCCCAGTGTCAGAATTTTGCAATTATTGCCATTATATACCTTAGGCTACCCTATTTCAAATTCCCTTTAGTACATCAGGGCCAGGATTTTGTCATGGTTGCCCCCTCCCATATGCCATGGGTTTCCTCCCTTATGCCAAGAAGTATCTCTAATGAGCTAGTGCCAGAATTTTGCCACGGCCCCCCCTGCGCCAGCAATTTCCTCAAGTGTCTCAGTATTTTTCCATAGGTGCCCATTATGCCAAGAAGTACCTCCAACAATCCAGTACCAGTATTTTTTACATGTGCTTGTCATGTTAACAATTGCCTTCAGTACGCCAGTGAAAGAACTTTTCCAGGGATGCCTCTATAACCTAAGAATTACTCTTAATATGTTAGGGCCAGGGCAGACTAGCAAACATAACATCACATTCTTTCTCATACTCACATTCACTCACTCATTCTCACTCACACTACATCATTCATTCTCACTTGCACTCATTCATTCTCACTTGCACTCCATTCTCACTATCTGGCACTCACTCTAACTCACTGTCACTCATTCTTGCTCTGATTCAGTGTACTCATACTCACTTGCACTAACTCGTCATTCTCACAAACACTCCGTCATTCTTGCTTGTTCATCCAAACTTACTCTCACTTACATTCACTTTAACTCTCACTCATACTTTCTCACTCGTGCACTCAGGCTTATTGTCACTCATTCTAACTCACTCATACTGTCACTCAACTCAATCTCACTTATTCTCACTCACTACCTGCCACTGACTCTCATTTACCACCTGTCGCTGACACTCACTTTCACTCATACACACTTGTGCGTACACATAGAGACACACTCACAAACAGACACTCTTGCACACAAATACACTCTCGCCTACAAGCACGCACACTACATGCATTTAATATTTTTTTTTACTTACAATATCGGTCACTGAAGGTCTTGTTCTAGCTCCTGGTGCTCCCTTTTTTATTACAATAATAGTGAATAATATGTTATTATTCACTATTAGTGTTATACAAAAATATCAGAAGATAAAGGTGGAGCACAATGCCCATAAGAGCAGACTGTCTCTGTATTCCTGGCAGTGATTTTGCTACCTCTAAAGCCAGGGGTCGCAAAAGCAATGGCAGGGGTCACAATCTGTAAGCCAGGGATCACAACTGCGACCCCTGTGGACCCCCTAAATGATGTCCATGCTTCAATGTCAGGTACATAAAAATATTACTTAATTAACTCTTCAGAGGCATTATTTCTTATTCATCAGTATAGAGCTACACATCGCTTTCAGGCACAAAATATTTTTGTGCCACTTAATGGCAGATAGCTCTATCAAAGTGAAAAAAATAATACTTTTGAAAGGCATAAATCACGGCAAACTGAAAAATGAGCCACAACCCAACATATGCCGCCAGAACTTATAACCCATGAGAAAGAAAAAACAGCACATATAAACAAAAGATGTGGATGCTCTCAAAATAGGTCTCTCAAAATACCTGTATCAGAATGTTGCAATCAGGTTTACTATGTTCGTCTATACACAATAGCTTAAGTGATACCAGCACTGTCAGAGTACATACTGGCAATAACAGAAAGAACAGCTTCCTCTGATGCAATGCCAGAAACTTTAGTTACTGTAGCATAAAACATATAACATTGGAAGAGCGTGCTTTGCAGTTATTGGCAAGATAAAGCCTTCCCATCAGTCACATGTTTTAAAATGTCTAGTCATCTGTTACTGGCTAATACAAAGCATTCCCATCTATCAGTGAGCCATGAGATACAGGCCCTACAGTCACTGGGCCACATAATTCCTGTCTTTAAGTTACTAGACCATATGATACATGGCCATCAGCTACTGGACCACGGAATGTCTGGCCATCAGCTTCTAGGTCATATAAGGCCTGGCTCATAATACCCACCAATCAGTTACTGGGTCATTTGATGCCTGCACATCAGTTACTTGGCAGCAGGCACCTACAAGTCAACATATTTCTAATCGAGTCCAAGAGAGCAAGGTGATATGTTTGGGAACTAGGTATTTTGGAATCACATTACATGTTCAAGATCAACATAAAATTACGGGTGAGTGAAATATTCTGTTCCATCTGTGAAATTGGTGGAATTTGGCTACTCTGCGTTACACTTGTAACACGGAGTACTAAGCAAATACTGGCTGTCGCCACATTGTGGAATTGTTTCTTGCTTGAGACTCCAGAGTAGTAAGTTTGCGAGTGCGAGGGAGGTTTGGCATCCCCTAGTACGATTTCCGGTCGCTAGGAGGAGATCTGGTGAGATTTTTCTAACATGGGCAATCGTGGGTAGTCGCGAGCGTTCATGGTCAGAAAGCTGCTGCTGGAGTAGAAAATCTACTCGAGCGACAGCAACATCAACTCAAGCAGCTGTGCCCTCTGGTGAACCACTTGGTGCCGTTCGCACTGATTTTTCAGTGCGGAACACGCTACTCATGCTAAATCACAGTGCAAGCAGTGCAATGTGCCTATTTCCGCACATTGGCAGGACTCCACAGAATTTCCTAAAGTTTTATGTAACTCCACAGAAACAAATTCCATAGTTTCTGCCAACCCCTACGTAAAATAAATTTCAATACATGTTACATATTGAAACCAACATGGAAGGCCCGATTACCTCAGGTCGCATGCTGCTATTTTGTTCTGTGGTGATACCAATATGGCTATCTGAGAATGTGACCTAAAGTGAGAGTGCCTTTCATAATTATTTCAATTTACAATATGACTTTGATATGAATTTCATGAACAATGTATATTTATAAGATATGCACAGAAGGTTTTATATACAGATACTCTGTTTCAAGATTGCGTTACTGGAAGTGGAATGTTGTTTAGTCCTTTGTTTACTTCTAAACTGTATGTACATTATGTTATGTTAAATGGATATTTGTAAAGTGCGCAGCTACTCAATTGAGTGTCCCGGCACTGAGGCGTGATGACAACGTTAGCACCTTTGTTTCTTGCTATGATCGCAAACAAGAGATTTGTGGTCGAAATTCGTTGTGAGGAGTTTGTAAATAAATATGTCAGCCTTACCACGCATAAGGCGTTAGACAACTGCATTTCAGTGTTGTGGTCTGCCTCACTGCACTGAAATGCAAAGTCACGCATTTATCGCACCTCTTCAGCTGTCTGGAGTGCTCTTAACACTGTGTGCTCGAGCAAGCTGGTGGCAGCACGCAGTCCGCCCTACTTGCTGCAGGCTCAGGGGCTGGCTCAGCTGAGCTCCCTTTGGCTTAAGCTACAAAGTAACTGTAGCAAAGTGCCTCTTTTACATGGTTAGCCCCCACTTTTTGCCTGATGTCTGATGTAATTTCGAACTGTTAGTGCACTGGGTCCCTGCTAACCAGATTCCCAGTGTCAGATTTCTGATTTATTTCCCAAAACTGTACCACGATTGGCACAACTTCAGTCACCACTGCAGACAGCGATCCTGTGAGGTATGGTCTGTCGTCGTGCTGCTCCCCAACAACCTCGATGCAGCACCGAAGCGAGAAACGGTGCAACAGCTCCTGAGGGTCAGATCTGCCTCCCCACCAAGTTGGGAGGCCGTGTGGAAATGAGCCTTTTTAGGGGCCCACCGGTGCAAGGGGTCACCCTTATCTGTCCACGGGTCCTTAAACCAACAAAGAAGAGATTGGCACTGAACCTGGAATTCAAAAATAACAAGTTTATTCACTCATGAGTGAGACCACGTCCATACAACACCCTCAAGTGTTCCAGGAGGTAGTGGCTTGAATACACAGACCATGGGTCTTATATACTGTGTTTGGTGCGGAGTAAGCATGTAGACTCAAATAGAAGGTACAAACATACAGAGAAATACCTATCGACTAACATGGGCAGATGGATCTCACTTAGTCAGCAGAGTGGGAGGGGAAACAGAACTGCTTACATCAGTAGGATATGATAGACCGTTACATTTTCAAACAGGTGCAGTCTAGCAGCTACAGGCCTTTCTGAGCTCAACATTGCTTGAACTTGGAATAGAAGGCGCTAACTAAAGTTGATGACTCAAGCAGAATAGAAAGGCAAGCAACAGTGAAGACGGAAGAATCACATGGCTAACAAAATGGACGCCACAACCAAGATGGCTTCAGCTCATGCTAACAGCAATTATTTTCGATTTCCACAGCCGTGGAGTACCAATACCGGGGTAACGGACCCGTAACGCAAACATCAAGAAGAGGAGTCCACTCAGGACTCCCGAAGCAGCAGACGCAAGCACCCATCGATGGACGTTGAGACACCCGAGACTCACTTCCTGAGTGGCCCAGTTGTCCTGAGATCACCTATCCAGGTTTCATTCTCCTAATCGCGAGGACCTCATGACACACAACACCCGGCTGAGCTGTTCACTCTGGAGCTGGCCCCACTGGCCCCAGCACTGACCAACCTGCCCTGCTCCCATGGTCATAGTAAACAACAAGGGGGACAATTAGGGCTTGATAAAGGTCCACCGTACTTGCCCTGGGTAGAACTAGAAGACAAAAGAGATACGGTGTTCCTGGGTGGCAAGTTGGCCACCTGGTGAGTACTCAGAGTGGTGGGGAGGTGGGTAATACCTCCTTTTGGAACTAGGACCCTCACACACCCAGCAAGCTAGGTGTCATGCTTCATCATATGGGTCTGCTCCTCGTCGAGCCAGCGCTGCAATGCTCGACGGGCACCCATAAAGGGGCTATTTATCGGAGATCTTTTGTTCCTTGCCGTATAGGTGCCGTGGGTGTGAGGGGCCTGGTAAGATGTAGATGTGGTGTGTGGGTTAAAACAGGTAAGGGAATCCTCTATAATTATTTTTATTCTGGAGAGGTCACAACCTGATTAAAAAGTAAAAAGAAGAAGGAGGGCGACTATTTTGTTTTAATCTGACAAAAATTACGCTCTACCCCTTAGTGGTCAACATGTTTCTTGCCTATAAAATGTCTCTAATAGATCAGGACCTAGTGACTAAATGAAAACTATCTACAGTGTGTGGTGTGGTTCTATATACCACTTCTTCTCTCGGTAGGATGTTCCCCTGGAGAAAAGCAGCCAACCTAGAGTACAAACATAAAGAATCAAAAAACCAAATGGAGATATTGGTACATGGTCCTATTAATTCCAGTGGGTGTATTTCACCGTACAAAACCTCTTTGACTCTATACAAGTGATAAAAACTACGTGATTTCATACATATCACATTCTAAGTGTGCCTTCATTTGTATTTAGAATATAAAAACCTCTGTGTAACCAGTTAGAGTAATTGAGCATCATGGTGAGTATGTATCAGCTCACCTCTTAAGGATTCAAGTGTGGCTTCATCAGACCGCAGCGGAGTATATGGACACTCAACGTAGTGTCACTGTTTAGTAAAAGGAAAAAACAAACAACAAGTATGTTGGGTGTGGGCTTGCAGGCACAACGTTTAGTTGCTAAGGCCATGACTCTAGAGCATTAAAAGTGAAAGTGGGCATGGTTCAGGTTAAAGAAAGCCCATAGTTGTGAAATTGGTATCATTGACAAGGTTATTCAACAGACTCAAAAGGGCCCCTGACCGGCCTGCGTAGCTGTTGGCGCCTTCACAATGCGCTCCGACATTATGCCAATCGTGCGGTGTGTTAAGAGCACCTACAGCCCCCAAGCTATGTCTTAGTGCAGAGCTCTACAGAACATCAGAGTCAGCGTACCCTTCCCAAAGACCAGCGGTAACTTGTCAGCAATTCCCAGCACCTCTTACCTCTCTTAAAAGCTTGTGACCAGGCATAGTCTCAACGCGTAATCCATACTCACCTGCTCCCGCTCAGAGCAGTCCGGCTCACCTACCCGCTCCGCTGCATCAGGAAGGAAAAGACAGGTTGCCGGTTCCTGTCTTAAATACCCTCTCCTGGTGCCGTTAAGCATGGTAAATCAGCCGCACCCGGTGTGTGGTGTGATGATGTCGGCATGACATCATCTACAGTGTAACCATGGAGGCCATCTTTGAATGTGGTGAAAATGTATAGTTCTGGCTATTACCTTGCTGTGGATGCGCATCAAGGGCATCAAATTTGGCACTGAGCGGCGCGGTTTTATCAACAATGTGAACAAGAATATATACAGTGCAAAAGCGCTCACGTCACTGCGCTAAATTCGTGCATAAGTTGCTGGCGAGTGCCGATTGGGTGATTCGTATGTCGGCCATCTTAGAGTGTAGTATTGTACTCTATTGTTATTAGATATATCGTCCTAACCTAGCCTAATCTCCATATCTGACTAGCCTGATGTGGATATCATGTGGCAGAGATGTATTAAGAGGTGAGAGACTTGCGTGGAGTCCTAAGCTGATATACTCATTCATTAAAGTTGTGGACAATGGTTGTATATATCAGATTAATTAATGGTGCTCCAGGGTATGGCGTCATTCAGGCCGTCATTTGCTAAGTCAGGACGGAACACCCACCTTTGTTCAATCCTGAACAAAGCAGTCTGTGTTATTTGTTGGTGGGATTCTAGGATGACCCAGCGTAGACTCTCTGGGGGATGTCCGAGTTCAGAGAAGTGGGTGTATAGTTTGGTGGTAGTTTTATGGCAACAAATATTGCTCTTGTGCTCAGTGAATCTGACATTAACTGGCCTCATGGTCATGCCAACATACCTTTTGTCACAAGGGCAGGTCAGCATATACACACAACGTGGGGTGTTACAGTTAGTGTGTTTGATTAGCGTCCATGTAAATGTGTCTGATAGAACCAATTGTTTAGTGTGTCTGGTCTGTGGGCACACGGTACAAGAGCCACAGGGATAGTGTCCTGTCACGGGTGGGAGATCCCACAGTTGCCTCTGGTTAGGGATGTTGCTCTTCTTGGGTCTAGTGTGCACCAATATATCTTTCAAATTGTTGTTACGTTTAAACGCAAACCTTGATTTGGGTATTGACATACCCGTGTTCAGAATTGCCCAGTGTTTGTTCACTGCCTTCTTTATTAGATTGGTTCTAGGTGTGTACGTGTTCACACAGGGCAAAATGTCAGTGGGTTCTTTCTCATGTACCTCTAGGAGGCTTTCACGATTATTGTTTCTTGCTCGTTTCATGCAAGAGTGAACCTGTTTCTTAGGGTATTGTCTCTTCAGCAGATTGTCAGCCAGTATCTCTGCTTCAATTTTGTAGTCCTCTGTGGAACTACAATTTCTTCTAATTCTTAGAAATTGGCTGAAGGGAAGGTTATTTCTCAGTGTAGCAGGATGATAGCTGCTGTACAGTAGCAAGCTGTTTCTGTCGGTAGACTTTTTGTATAGGGATGTCATTATTCTACCCTCTTGTAATCTGATGGTGAGATCTAGGAAGGCAATGTTCGTGGCAGATATAGTGTGGGTGAATTTCAAGTGCTGTTTTTTTGTGTTAATCCACTCGCAAAATTCAGCGCATCTCTGTATGTCCCCCTGCCAAAAGATGAGAATGTCATCTATGTACCTCTTCCACACTCTCAGGTTAGCTCCGAAGGGGTTACTCGCATGTTGAATAGTCTCTTGTTCAAATGCCGCCATATACAAACATGCCACACTGGGGGCAAAGGTACTCCCCATCGAAGTACCGTGAGACTGGTGGAAGAGTTGGCTGTCAAACTCAAAAAAGTTTTCTGTTAAGGCCAGGGTGGCATATTTCATGAGGAACGAAATGGGTGTTGCTGCTGTTGTCAGGAACCTGGTGAGTGCCCTTACCATAGGGCAGTGTTATCCCAAGAAACGTAGAGTGGTAATTAAACCGGCTACTGTAAATTATTGGGTTAATGTTAACCCGGTGAAAAAGACCCTTTCAAGATGGCCGCCTCGTTGCCCGCGAAGCATCAGAGGCCCCAGAAGAGACGTTCTAGTCTTGAAGGCGCTTCGGAATGAAGCGGCTCGCGAGCGCGCTCAACGGCGCACTTCAATTTGAATCTGAGGTAGAGAAGTTCGAATTCGAAGCGCGCTTCCTTTCAAGTAATTCAGTGGAAGCGGCGCTTATTCAAAGACATTATTTCTCAGAGGGAATTCTTTCCCATTCAAGGGTTTAGTATTCTAGTGTCCAATCCTTAGTTGGGATATTAATAATTAGTTTCTTCAGAGGCCAGTTGTTCCAGCCTTCCAGGAGTTCCAAGAGTACAGCGTTGGTGAGCCCAAGAATCTTCATAGTCAAGTAAGCCAAGAATTTGCTCTGCTACAGCGCTAAGGAGACTGCAACTTTGGAGTAGCGCGTTAACCATTGTACCCTACCTTCCTAGCGTTCTTCCCTTCTCCTTTCCTTCCTCTCTATCCTTCCTTGATCCTTCTTGCGCGTACTTCCCTGAAGCCATTTACCTTCACTAATTCAACGAGAACTGTTCCAGATTTCAGAGAAGAGAGACTTATGTGAAACTTCAATTTATTAGACAAATATTCCGAACTTTTATGAGAAAACCTAAGTGATAGGTCGAGCTACCAGTAAGGTAGGAGAAGTCCCTTTCTCAGTTAATAGAGGAAAGGTTGAAAGTAGAGTTGTGATCCTAATGTAGTGTCTTCCATGTGTGCTAGGAAGCTCCAGTTCCAGAACAGTAGGAACTAAGAGACCTCATTACAGAAGAGGAGCCTACACTCTAGCAATACCTGGTAGGACAGTTAAGAAATGTTAGATATGTAATGAGCTGAACTGTTGAGTGTACTTGAATGCTTATTTCCCCTTATGTGCATTAGAATCCCCGAAGACAGGAAAACAGAAGACCAGGGATTTCAGGACCAGCTCGCGTGTCTTTCTCTTCTCTGTCCAACTCCCCTTTCCCCCTGCTTAGAGCAGCTGCTAAACGCAGTGTGTTCTGAGAGGAAGGAATTGGGAATAAGCATCTTCTGCCTCTGTGGAGAATCAACGGCCTTGACAGATTGAAGTGCCCACGATTTCACTCCACCCAGGCAGAATGGCAGAGGGTTTTAGTTTGAAGGCGTTAGGGGACATGTTAGAGAGAATTCAGCGGGATGTGGGACACCTTAGCGCAGAGAATAAGAGTCTTAAACAAGAAATGGTAGCTTCACGACAGGAAACAATGATGCTATCCCAAAGAGTTAGTGAGATGATGCCTTCAGGCTCTCCTCCTTCTGTAGCAGATTTAAAGGGTTCCTTGCCAGAAACTAACCCTCGAACAGTGGCCCAAGTTGTTCATTCAGTTTCACCCCTTATTCCTTTAGCACCACCTGAAAGGTTTAGTGGGGATCCTCAAAAGGCCCAATTGTTCCTCACGCAATGTTCCCTTCATTTCATGTGTCGCTCAACCCTATTTCCAGATGCTCAATCCCGAGTGGCTTTCATTTTGTCTTACCTTAGTGGGGATGCCGCCAATTGGGCTATGCCTCTGGTTTCCCGAGATGATCCTTTTTTATATGATTTTGAACGCTTCAAGACAGAGTTTCTTCGTATCTTTGACAGGAGAAGAATTTCCCAGGCCACTGACAATTAACTTTTGGAACTGCGTCAAGGATCCAAAGATCTCCTCACGTACTTAACGCAATTTAACAAATTGTTAATGGAAACTAATTGGCCACCAGAGAAGAGGGCTGCACTGTTTTATAGAGGCTTACGGGATGAGATAAAGGATACACTTGCACAAATTCCAAATCGACCTACAGATTTTACAGAATTAGTAGACTTAGTGTTAGAAATCGACTTTCGCTGTACAGAGAGAAAAGGAGAAAGGAAGTCTAGAGATATCAAATGGAATTTTTCACGTTTTGACAGACCTAGAGTTGAAGGGAGTAAAACTAATGGATCCACATCAGAGAGTGAACCAATGCAGATAGGAACAGTGAGGGGTCCCTTAAGTAAAGAGGAAAAGGAGTCGAGGAGAGCAAAGAAGTTATGTATGTACTGTGGAGCTGCAGGACATTTTGTGAAAGAGTGCCCAAAGAGACCTAAACCTGTTGTGTCGGGAAACTCTCAAAACCATCTGTAGGAGGAGCCGCTCAGATGGCGAAATGTGAAGAGAAGGTTCCAGAATCTCATTGCATAATGAACACCCTTCAAACTCAAGCACCGCATTTGATCCTACAGATGACGTTGAAGTTCCGTGAACAAGAAATCACAGGAGTAGCCATCATGATTGATTCCGGAGCTACGGGGAACTTCTGTGACATCAAGTATGCGAAGAGGATGGGAATCCAAGCGAGGTTAAAGGAAAAGAAGGAGTTGGTTCGAGCTGTAGATGGGACCAATCTTTCATCGGGTCCCATCACCCATCACACTGAGTTGTTAGAATTGGTCCAATCAAATGGACATCGAGAACATCTTCAGTTTAACTTGATTGATGCCCCACAGTTTCAGATCATTCTGGGTATCCCGTGGCTCACCACACACAACCCGACAATTGACTGGGAGAATCGGACTGTTGAGATGACTTCTGTGTTTTGTGCCGAACATTGTTTCTCCTTAGAGGAAGAGAATCTAGAACCTTCCACAGCCACCTTGTTGTCTTACACAGGAGATCCCATTGGGGTGGTCGAGTCCATACTTGTTCCGGAGGAATACAAGGAATTTGGAGATGTGTTCAGTGAATGTGAAGCGGAACGATTGCCCCCCCATCGCTCTTACGATTGTGCCATTGACCTTGAACCTGGGGCCGTTTTGCCCTGCAGTCGGATTTATGCATTAACGGAGGCCGAGAACTTGTATTTGAAAGATTATTTGGATCGTTACTTAGCTAACGGGTTCATTAGACCATCCCAGTCTCCGGTCTCCTCACCATTGTTTTTCATTCCAAAGAAAGAAGGGTCTTTGAGGACTTGCATCGATTATCGAGCCATCAACAGAGCAACGATTAAAAACCGCTATCCGTTACCTTTGATTTCCGTCCTTTTGGATCAGATCAAAGAGGCTCAGATATTCACGAAACTAGATCTTCGGGGAGCTTACCATCTTATTCGAATGAAGGAGGGTCACGAGTGGAAGACAGCCTTCAGAACCAAGTACGGGCTCTTCGAATATCAGGTGATGCCCTTCGGGCTGTGCAATGCTCCCGCAGCCTTTCAACATTTTATTAATGATGCCATGGGAGATTTGTTGGATAAGGTAGCGGTGATCTATTTGGATGACATTTTGATTTTTTCTAAGACTCCACAAGAACATGGGAGGCATGTGAAGTTGGTCCTCGAAAGACTTCGACAACATCAGCTCTATGTGAAACTAGAGAAGTGTGCGTTCAGTGTTCGCACTGTTGAGTTTTTGGGGTTTGTACTGTCACCAGACGGAATTACCATGGACACCAGGAAGGTGCAGGCTGTGGTCGAATGGCCATCTCCCACAGATGTCAAGGAGGTCCAGCGATTTTTGGGGTTTGCCAACTTCTATCGTCGATTCATTCAAGGTTTTTCTCAAAAGATTCTCCCCATCATAAAATTGTTAAAAAAGGGAGAAAAATTTCAATGGACAGAAGAGGCGGAACAGGCCTTTGTCTATCTCAAGACCAGTTTTACATCGGCCCCAATTCTCCTTCATGCAGATCCTTCTGAACCTTTCTTTGTAGAAGCGGATGCCTCAGACCAAGCCATAGGTGGAATCCTGTCTCAGAGACACCGATCTACGGGACAACTACATCCAGTAGCTTTCAGGTCTAGAAAGTTGAATGCAGCAGAGCAGAATTACACTATTGCGGAGAAAGAGCTGCTGGCTGTAAAGGATGCTTTTGTGGAATGGAGGCATTATTTATTAGGAGCCCAGCATAAGGTCACAGTTTTCACCGATCATAAAAACCTTCAGTTTTTGAAATCAGCCAGAACCTTGACTCCTCGTCAACTACGCTGGTCCCTTTACTTTGCCGACTTTGATTTTGTGATTACTTATCGCCCAGGCAGTAAGAATGGCAAGGCGGACGCTCTGTCTCGAATTCAAACAGAGGCCTCAGAACATCCAGTGGAATCACGCCCAATTATTCCTGAATCCAAGATTGTATGCACTCTTAGTTTCACGAACTATAAGGAAGAAATTGGAAGACAAATGACTACAGAGGAAATGTCCGAATGGGCAGATCAAGAAACAGACCGAGAGATTGTCAACTCCTTGCCTTACCATCGAGGTGCGTTATATTTGCCAGCCAAAGCAATCCAAGAACAAGCCTTGAAAGACTGTCATGATCAACCATTAGCAGGGCATAAAGGCATGGCCAAGACACTTGACTTAGTCCAGCGATACTTCTGGTGGCCGAATATGAAGGCTCATGTGAAACGCTATGTGGAATCCTGTCACATCTGTGCTCGAGGGAAAACCAGTAGGCAAGCGCCCCAAGGATTTTTACAACCCCTACCTACTCCCACAGAACCCTGGCACACAGTCACATTAGATTTAATCGTAGACCTTCCAGTGAGTAGGGGGTATGATACCGTTTTAGTAGTAGTGGACACCTTTACTAAAATGAGTCACTTCATTCCTATAAAAGGGGTTCCCACAGCTAGAGAAATAGCCAAACTTTTCAGTGAACACATAGTTAAGATTCATGGGGTGCCTAAGATCTTGATTTCTGACAGGGGTCCTCAGTTTGTCTCTCGATTCTGGAAGGCTTTCATGCTGGGATTAGGGACAGAAGTCAGGCATTCTACCAGTTATCATCCCGAGACTGATGGTCAAACGGAACGAGTCAATCAAGAATTGGAACAATACCTACGCCTGTTCCTTTTGGCTCGGGATGGTGAGTGGTCAGACCTGCTGTGGATGGCAGAATTCGCGCACAACAATGCGAAGAATGTCTCCACTGGATTTACTCCATTTTACCTCAATTTTGGAAGACATCCAAATCCCTTCAGTTGTAGAGAAGAGTTTGGGGTCCCGGCAGCAGATCAGTATTTGAAAGAACTATCCCGAGCTCACAAATCTGCAGAGTCTAATATTCTAAAGGCTAAGGAGAGTTATAAGCGACAAGCAGATAAACACAGAAAGAAGGCCCCTCAGTATCAGGTAGGAGATTCAGTGTGGTTATCCTCTCGACACCTGCGATTGAAGGGGAATAGAAAATTTCAACCACGGTATATTGGTCCCTTCCCTATAGAACAGGTGTTAGGGCCAGTGACGGTTAAGCTAAAATTGCCTTCACAATTAAAGATTCACCGTGTATTTCATGTTTCCCTCCTTAAGCCAGCAGTCCCCTATCTTCGCAAGGGTACCCCTCCCCCTGCAGTGAGAATCAAAGGACACACTGAGTATGAAGTCAAAGAAATCTTAGACTCAAGAAGGATTCGAGGGAAACTATATTACTTGGTGGACTGGAAGGGGTATGGACCTGAAGAGAGATCTTGGGAACCGGCCTTAAATGTGCATGCTTCCCACTTAATTCAACGCTTTCATTTGCAAAATCCTCTCAAACCTAGACCGATGAATCGGTCATTGAGAGGGGGTACTGTCAGGAACCTGGTGAGTGCCCTTACCATAGGGCAGTGTTATCCCAAGAAACGTAGAGTGGTAATTAAACCGGCTACTGTAAATTATTGGGTTAATGTTAACCCGGTGAAAAAGACCCTTTCAAGATGGCCGCCGCGTTGCCCGCGAAGCATCAGAGGCCCCAGAAGAGACGTTCTAGTCTTGAAGGCGCTTCGGAATGAAGCGGCTCGCGAGCGCGCTCAACGGCGCACTTCAATTTGAATCTGAGGTAGAGAAGTTCGAATTCGAAGCGCGCTTCCTTTCAAGTAATTCAGTGGAAGCGGCGCTTATTCAAAGACATTATTTCTCAGAGGGAATTCTTTCCCATTCAAGGGTTTAGTATTCTAGTGTCCAATCCTTAGTTGGGATATTAATAATTAGTTTCTTCAGAGGCCAGTTGTTCCAGCCTTCCAGGAGTTCCAAGAGTACAGCGTTGGTGAGCCCAAGAATCTTCATAGTCAAGTAAGCCAAGAATTTGCTCTGCTACAGCGCTAAGGAGACTGCAACTTTGGAGTAGCGCGTTAACCATTGTACCCTACCTTCCTAGCGTTCTTCCCTTCTCCTTTCCTTCCTCTCTATCCTTCCTTGATCCTTCTTGCGCGTACTTCCCTGAAGCCATTTACCTTCACTAATTCAACGAGAACTGTTCCAGATTTCAGAGAAGAGAGACTTATGTGAAACTTCAATTTATTAGACAAATATTCCGAACTTTTATGAGAAAACCTAAGTGATAGGTCGAGCTACCAGTAAGGTAGGAGAAGTCCCTTTCTCAGTTAATAGAGGAAAGGTTGAAAGTAGAGTTGTGATCCTAATGTAGTGTCTTCCATGTGTGCTAGGAAGCTCCAGTTCCAGAACAGTAGGAACTAAGAGACCTCATTACAGAAGAGGAGCCTACACTCTAGCAATACCTGGTAGGACAGTTAAGAAATGTTAGATATGTAATGAGCTGAACTGTTGAGTGTACTTGAATGCTTATTTCCCCTTATGTGCATTAGAATCCCCGAAGACAGGAAAACAGAAGACCAGGGATTTCAGGACCAGCTCGAGTGTCTTTCTCTTCTCTGTCCAACTCCCCTTTCCCCCTGCTTAGAGCAGCTGCTAAACGCAGTGTGTTCTGAGAGGAAGGAATTGGGAATAAGCATCTTCTGCCTCTGTGGAGAATCAACGGCCTTGACAGCTGTCCATTCACTCCCACTTAGTGCAGATTCTATTACTGCCAATGTCTCTCTCTGTGGGATATTGGTATACAGTTGTTCCACATCCAGGGTGACCAGGAGGTCAATATCGCCTTTTTTTTCTATTTTACCTATAACACAGAGGATATCTGCTGTGTCCCTGATATATGATGGTGTCTGTTTGACCAAAGGTTGTAGGTAATGGTCGTAGAATTTTGAGAGTGGCTCTAAGAGTGAGCCGATTCCTGAAACTATAGGTCTGCCCGGGACAGGGGTGGTCCCCTTATGTATTTTTGGCAGAGTGTAAAAATAGGGTGTTTTGGGATGTGTGGTAATCAAGAAATCAGCTGCTTTACCACTGATCCACCCATTACTCTCTGCCTCATAGACCATGGTGGTTATCTCAGCCGTTAATCGAGTCGTGGGGTTTGTTGTTATCGGAGTATAGAATTTACTATTCCGTAGTTGGCATTGGCACTCGGTGTTGTCCCCACCCCTAGAGAGGACAGTCTTCTGGAACAATACAAAATCCAGAACCTGTTTAGAAAAGTACGCCTGTCCCGGACAGACCTATAGTTTAGGAATCGGCTCACTCTTAGAGCCGCTCTCAAAATTCTGCGACCATTACCTACAACCTTTGGTCAAACAGACACCATCATACATCAGGGACACAACAGATATCCTCTGTGTTATAGGTGAAATAGAAAACACAGGCGATATTGACCTCCTGGTCACCCTGGATGTGGAACAACTGTATACCAATATCCCACAGAGAGAGACATTGGCAGTAATAGAATCTACACTAAGTGGGAGTGAATGGACAGCGCAGCAACACCCATTTCGTTCATCATGCAATGTGCCACCCTGGCCTTAACAGAAAACTTTTTTGGTTTTGGCAGCCAACTCTTCCACCAGTCTCAGGGTACTTCGATGGGGAGTACCTTTGCCCCCAGTGTGGCATGTTTGTATATGACGGCATTTGAACAAGAGACCATTCAACATGCGAGTAACCCCTTCGGAGCTAACCTGAGACTGTGGAAGAGGTACATAGATGACATCCTCATCTTTTGGCAGGGGGACATACAGAGATGCGCTGAATTTTGCGAGTGGATTAACACAAAAAAACAGCACTTGAAATTCACCCACACATATCTGCCACGAACATTGCCTTCCTAGATCTCACCATCAGATTACAAGAGGGTAGAATAACGACATCCCTATACAAAAAGCCTACCGACAGAAACAGCTTGCTGCTGTACAGCAGCTATCATCCTGCTACAATGAGAAATAACCTTCCCTTCAGCCAATTTCTAAGAATTAGAAGAAATTGTAGTTCCACAGATGACTACAAAATTGAAGCAGAGATAGTGGCTGACAATCTGCTGAAGAGACAATACCCTAAGAAACAGGTTCACTCTCCCATGAAACGAGCAAGAAACAATAATCGTGAAAGCCTCCTAGAGGTACATGAGAAAGAACCCACTGACATTTTGACCTGTGTGACCACGTACACACCTAGATCCAATCTAATAAAGAAGGCAGTGAACAAACACTGGCAATTCTGAACACGGGTACACTGTCAATACCCAAACTAAGGTTTGCGTTTAAACGTACCAACAATTTGAAAGATATGTTGGTGCACACTAGACCCAAGAAGAGCAACATCCCTAACCAGAGGCAACTGGGGGATCTCCCACCCATGACAGGACACTATCCCTGCGGCTCTTGTACCGTGTGCCCACAGACCAGACACACTAAACAATTGGTTCTATCAGACACATTTACATGGACATTAATCAAACACACTAAGTGTAACACCCCACGTTGTGTGTACATGCTGACCTGCCCTTGTGACAAGAGGTATGTTGGCATGACCATGAGGCCCGTTAAGGTCAGAATCACTGAGCACAAGAGCAATATTTGTTGCCATAAAACTACCACCAAACTATACACCCACTTCTCTGAACTTGGACATCCCCCAGAGAGTCTACGCTGGGTCATCCTAGAATCCCACCAACAAATAACACAGACTCCTTTGTTCAGGATTGAACAAAGGTGGGTGTTCCGTCTTGACTTAGCAAATGATGGCCTGAATGACGCCATACCCTGGAGCACCATTAATTAATCTGATATATACAACCATTGTCCACAACTTTAACGAATGAGTATATCAGCTTAGGACTCCACGCTAGTCTCTCACCTCTTAATACATCTCTGCCACATGATATCGACATCAGGCTAGTCAGATATGGAGATTAGGCTATGTTAGGACGATATATCTAATAACTAACAATAGAGTACAATACTACACTCTAAGATGGCCGACATACGAATCACCCAATCGGCAGTCGCCAGCAACTTATGCACGAATTTAGAGCAGTGACGTGAGCGCTTTTGCACTGTATATATTCTCGTTCACATTGTTGATAAAACCGCGCCACTCAATGCCAAATTTGAAGCCTTTGATGCGCATCCACAGCAAGGTAATAGCCGGAACTATAGACTTTCACCACATTCAAAGATGGCCTCCATGGTTACACTGTAGATGACGTCATGCCGACGCCATCACACCACACACAATGGTGCGGCTGATTTACCATGCTTAACGGCACCAGGAGAGGGTATTTAAGAGAGGAACCGGCAAGCTGTCTTTTCCTTCCTGATGCAGCAGAGCGGGTAGGTGAGCCGGACTGCTCTGAGCGGGAGCAGGTGAGTATGGATTACACATTGAGACTATGCTTGGTCACAAGCTTTTAAGAGATGTAAGAGGTGCTGGGAATTGCTGAGAAGTTACCGCTGGTCTTTGGGAAGGGTACGCTGACTCTGATGTTCTGTAGAGCTCTGCACTAAGACATAGCTTGGGTGCTGTAGGTGCTCTTAACACACCGCATGATTGGCATAATGTCGGAGCGCATGGTGAAGGCCCCAGCAGCTATGCAGGCCGGTCTGGGGCCCTTTTGAGTCTGTTGAATAACCTTGTCAATGATACCAATTTCACGACTATGGGCTTACTTTAACCTGAACCATGCCCACTTTCACTTTTAATGCTCTAGAGTCATGGCCTTTGCAACTAAACATTGTGCCTGCAAGCCCACACCCAACATACTTGTTGTTTGTTGTTTCCTTTTGCTAAACAGCGACACTACGTTGAGTGTCCATATACTCAGCTGCGGTCTGATGAAGCCGCACTTGAATCCTTAAGAGGTGAGCTGATACATACTCACCATGATGTTCAATTACTCTAACTGGTTACACAGAGGTTTTTATATTCTAAATACAAATTAAGGCACACTTAGAATGTGATATGCATGAAATCACGTTGTTTTTATCACTTGTATAGATTCAAAGAGGTTTTGTACGGTGAAATACACCCACTGGAATTAATAGGACCGTGTACCAATATCTCTATTTGGTTTTTTGATCCTTTATGTTTGTACTCTAGGTTGGCTGCTTTTCTCCGGGGGAACATCCTACAGAGAGAAGAAGTGGTATGTAGAACTACACCACACACTGTAGATAGTTTTCACTAGGTCCTGAGGAATCGCCAACTGATCTATTAGAGACATTTTATAGGCGAGAAACATGTTGACCACTAAGGGGTAGAACGTAATTTTTGTCAGATTAAAACAAAATAGTCGCCCTCGTTTTTCCTTTTACTTTTTAATCAGGTTGTGACCTCTCCAGAATAAAAATAATTATAAAGGATTCCCTTACCTGTTTTACCCACACACCACATCTACATCTTACCAGGCCCCCACACCCACGGCACCTTTACGGCAAGGAACAAAAGATCTCCGATAAATAGCCCCTTTAAGGGTGCCCGTCGAGCATTGCAGCGCCGGCTCGACGAGGAGCAGACCCATATGATGAAGCATGACACCTAGCTTGCTGGGTGTGTGAGGGTCCAAGTTTCGAAAGGAGGTATTTCCCACCTCCCCACCACTCTGAGTACTCACCAGGTGGCCAACTTGCCACCCAGGAACACCGTACCTCTTTTGTCTTCCTGCTCCCATGGTCCCCAGGCCCTTGCAACCTCCTCCCTCTAAGGACACCCACCATACTTACCTGCAAGTCCCTCTGTGCCATGCTTTTTCAAGTGGCCCCCTTCGTCTTTGTGCACCAGCTTGTAAAACCTCAGCACCTCTCCTCCCGGCAGATCCCGGACGCTCCCGAGGTTCCCCTGCTGTAACTTTGGAACTAATCCCGTCATCAACCTAAAATGAGAAGGTGAACTACATGAAAGCATTGCCTGAATTTCTCTGCATTTTTCCCCAATGTTTTCTAAAGTGCATATTTGCGCATAGAAGCGATATATTTATTGGACTTTGCAAAATCGTATCTCTGAAAGTACTCACTCTAGATCTGTGTTTATGGTCTTAAAAATTATATAAAAATCGATATTATTTTTACAAATTGGTCTTGGATTTATTCTTGAGTGTGTGTCTCATTTATTGCCTCTGTGAGTACAACAAATGCTAAACACTATCCCCTGATAACCCTAAATGTTCACCCACACTACCACAAAAAGAGAGTTAGTAGTATCTACTTTTGCCTCCACCTGCCTTTTGGAGATCTCTTGCATACTCTCTACATCATGTACTTCATTTTAGTACGCTGTACCGAGAGGCGGTTTCCTACAGTAACCAATCACCCAACACACCGGTGTGGCATCTGCACTGATGTCTGGAGAGTCTTTTTGATTTAGCTAGTCACACAAAAAAGACAGACTCACATGTCATACAGAGACACACCTACAGGTGGGCTGCACAGTGTTAGTGGGCGGTACACTGCAGTCCATAACTTTCAAACAGCGCAGCCAGCTCCCACCGCTGCTCGCACTATGCAGCATAATGAAACTACTTCTATTGCACCCACCGGCGTCAGCGACCGGCGGCCACCTGAGTGGTGCCTCAACTGTTACTGAGCCGGTACTGCAATCAGGCAGTGCACAGCCATTATGCGTTGTTGGCACTGGGGTTCCCTGTGGGACCTCCTGAGTAGGCCAAGGGGTCAGTGTTTCTACCCTGCCCCCTTTTCTTCTTTTTATCCTTTTTTCACCTTTTGTCTTGTGACTCAGTTCAACCGAGTCACAAGATGGCTGTCAACAATTCCTGGTTTGAAGTGTTGCCAGCCAATCAGATCGCAGGCTTGACATCGGGAGGGACCGCTCGGGCCCCAGCATCTATTTAGATAAATGCCCCCGGGACCTGGCTCACCTGGGGGCTTAAAGAACACTAAGCGCGCGTTGAAAAAAAAAAGTCACCTGTATTCGTGCACCCAGTGTGAATCTCCCCTTAAATAAAAATAAATGCATTTTTGGCCCTCTGGGTCCCTGTGGGACCCCCTGAGCAGGCCTGGGGGTGTTTCTACCCTGCTCTCTTTTCCTGATTGTGTGTGTTTTTGAACCATTTTCCTTGTGACTCAGTTCAACTGAGTCACCAGATGGCTGCCAACACTTCCTGCAGGCTCGAGATCGGGAGGGTTCGCGAAACCTCCGCGGCCATATTTGTATATCTGAGAAATGTTTAAATTTCTCAGAAACTACTGAACGGATTTACACCATTTAAAGAGTGCTTTCTGAACGAAGAGCTACCTTTTTGCCAAATTTGGTTTAATTCTGTTCGGCAGTTCGGGCTGTAGCCGTGTCTAAAGTTTCCTCTTGAAATTAACATGGAAAAAACACATTTTGGACCCCCCTTTCTCGCCCCCCCTTGACGGATCACCCTGAAACTTCCAACACAGCAGCTGAAGTGAGTGGTCCATTCATTTTGAAAATTTCACGAAGATTCGTCAAACGGCGCCAAAGATATTGGCAAAAGAAAAAACGTTTTTCGAATAGATACAATGTCCTAACTATAACTGACTACCGGCGGTAATATATATAAGGTGTCATGTGATCAAGGCCTCGTTGAGGCTGAAACGCGAAATGGCGGAGGTGCGGGCATTTTCTGAATAAACCTGCATTGCACTTATCTTGGGTCTGCATTCGTCTTTTTGGATTGTTGATGTGGCGAAACTACAGGGATATATATATATATATATATATATATATATATATATATATATATATATTCACTGAAAAAACCAGAGGTTTCACACATGTTATAGTTAGCTGGACATTTCACTCGTACAAAACCATTGAAATTTCCCCGTTATAGTTAGTTCAGCTAACTATAACTCACGCGCCCGCAATCCACTGCTGATGACGTCACATATTACATCACTCATGACATGGTCAGTGACATCACTCATGACATCACTGATGACATCTTAAATGACATCACTGATGACATCACTGATGACATCATCCAGTGAATGTGTGATTTTCTTAAAAGTTTAAATATGTTTTATATATATAGGGAAAGGCCTGTTGAAGAATGAGTGGGTGTATAAGTGTGTAAATGGATGAGTTTCTGTGGTGCGTAACTGACTCTATAAGTGAGTCGTTTAACTGTATCGTACTGCAGACTAGTGACTAAACTGTATAAATGTTTATATGTGTCTGTGTGTTGGTGTATAAGTGGCGGCATGGTTTTGTGAATACCTATATAAGTGTCTATATGAGTTATTGATTGCTTGTCTCAGTGTCTGTATGGGTTCCTGAGTGTTTGTGTGGGTAGGGTGTGTGTGACTCTATGCATAGATGTGTGAGTGGGTGATTCTATGGGTGCATGGTTTTAAAAGTGCATCTGTGATGGACTGTATGGTTGAGTGAGTGTATGTATGGGTGTGTTATGGATTGAATGTATATCTCAGTAGTACATTTGTGACTAACTACATATGTGAAAGGCAGTATATATGTGTGTAAGAGTATATAAGTGGGTAGATGTGAGAGTGTGTGATTGTGAGAGTCACTGTATGGATGAGTGTGTGCTTGTGTCAATGATTCTAATAGAGCGTAAGAATGTGATACTATTTTTGTGAGTAAGTGAACTTGAGTGTGTATAACCGCATAGGTGAGTAAATGGGAGTGTGATTATTTGCATGACTGAGTAGGTGTGAGAGTACCTCTATGGATGATTGGTAGTGTGTGAGTGTCTATATAGGTGTATAAATTCATATGATAGCTTTGTATGGAGTGACTGTAAGTATGAGTGACTGTACAGGTGAGTGTGTGGAGGTGTATGAAGACCTAAACGTTAATAAGTGGGTATGCAGTTATTGGTATTGCTGTATGTATGGTTTTGAGAATGGAACTTTGAAATTTTGAGTCGGTATATCAAAGGTTATATTAGGGTGTGAGAAGAGGTGGTAATTTATCACATGGATGATGTCATCAGTGATGTCATCAGTGATGTCATGAGTGATGTCACTGACCATGTCATGAGTGATGTAATATGTGACGTCATCAGCAGTGGATTGCGGGCGTGTGAGTTATAGTTAGCTGAACTAACTATAACGGGGAAATTTCAATGGTTTTGTACGAGTGAAATGTCCAGCTAACTATAACATGTGTAAAACCTCTGGTTTTTTCAGTGAATTTGCAAGGTTTTTTAAATGCTAATTCCTAACTATAACGTGTGTGAAACCTATGGTTTTTTCAGTGAATTTGCAAGGTTTTTAAAATGCTAATTCCTAACTATAACGTGTGTGAAACCTATGGTTTTTTAAGTGAATTTGTAAGGTTTTTTAAATCCTTTTTTTTTCTTTTTTTTTTTAAACAATATGCTACCTATGTATATAATCATTGATTTACTGTATCCTGCAATATAGAAAGGTTCACCTTTTTGAAATAAATGGTGAGGTATAGTTGAATAACATAGTTAATATCTTCTACAAACCTTTATTTATTTTTTTATTTTTTTTTAGGATTTTTTACCGTGCGCGTACGCTAAGCTTACAGTACGCGCACGGTACGCTTTATGTACGGTGCGCGTACGTAATATTTATGCTCCGTGTGCGCATGCGTACGCAATTTACGTACGCGTCCGTACTTCCTGTGCGACGCGTAAGGGCCTGCTCCCTACGCGCGCGCGCGCGCACGTTACGCGGAACCGCCGTACGTGCATGCGTGCGTGTCTCTAATGCACATGCGCGCGTGTCTTACGTACGCGCATGCGTACTTTTACCGTGCGCGTACGGTAAGCGTACGGAGCGCGCACGGTAGGTCATGTGATCCAGAAACAACACTTTTCATTGGTTTAAACTTGTTTCATTTCCAGAAACTTCCAACACCACACCCATTCCCCTCATTACTGCTTGTGATTCCCTAGGAGAAGGAGCTGAATTGTCTTTGGGATACAATGGCAGAGCAGCAGTCCTCTTCTGGGAGTGAACAGGACAGCATTATTAGACAGAGAAGGAGGAAACAGAAGAATTCTTTTGTCTGGGAATATTTCACATTTCCAGAGGGGCAGAAAAAAGTCAATGCTCCATTAGTCACCTGCTCACTTTGTGAGCGTGTCTTATCTAGAGGTAATCCAAGGAAGAAGTATTCCTTTGGAAATTTCTCTATGTTTAGACACATTAGGGATGTACATCCCAGGACTTTTGCTCGACATACTGAAGCAAACCCTCCAGTAAGTCACCCGAGCACATCAGCAGAAGCTCAGCCGAATACATCTTCGGCAGCTCAGCCGAGCACTTCCTCTGCGGTGGGAGCATCACCCTCTTCTGCTCCTCTGGACATCCACCCTCGGTTTCAGAGATTACATATAAGGTGCAACACTTGTTACTCTCTTATTGCTATGGGGGAATCTAGTATTCCTCTAAGAGACAATAAGATTGAGCAGCACAAGTGCGGTACCTTTTAATAATCCCATTCTTTCTTTCCTCTGTCCCTGTATTAACACAAGGGCTCTTTTAAGAGCCACCCTACCTCACAATTTTTGATTTTTTTTTTATCAGTTTCTTTTAAAAAAATTTTTTACCGTGCGCGTACGGTACGCGCACCTTTTAAAAAAATAATATTTATTTCACCCTTCAATGTACTTGAGGGACCACAATGGAAATGAGAAAAGCAGAGTGAGGAGAAGTGAAAACAAGGGAGTACAAAAGTAAATGTGTGATAAATACAGATATTTCAAACTTACCTGACCAACAAAATAACTTAATTATCAATAACTTGTTTTTTTTTAATTGCTAGAAAAAAGTATTAATTTTTCTAAATTTTCTTTCTCAATCTGTAAAAAAAGAAAAAAAGTATTAATATTTAACAATACATTTTACAATACAGTACACGTATTTTCTTATTTAAAAAAAACAATATTTTGCCCTTTTTTTGCTGTTTTCAGAATATATTGAATTTCACTGTAAATCGTGAAACCAATTGCATTCATCACTTAACAGCGGGCAAAAAAATTACCAATCTGAAAGATTGTTTCAAAAAAGCCCTGAATCTCTTCTCAGTAAAACATACCTTTATAGAAAAGTAACATATTTAAGAAAAACATCATCTAAAAACAATAACTATTTTCAATAAATATCGTCTGTAAATCTTGTTGCTTAAGCACATACACCACAATAATATCTGTCAAAGAAGTCCACAAGAGAAATTTTTACCTTTCCATGAGGCCAAATGGTAATTTTTAAATTCTTTTTTGATGAAATATCCAATGGTAATCCAATAAAATCGCAAAAATTATTTGTTCAGATGTTGCAATTTTTATCCAAAATTTTGGTTTTAGAAAAATTAAATAGGAATTTGGTAATTCTGCAGGCAAACGTTGCTTGAAAATAAATTGAGAATCATTACACAGTGTCCAGCCTTTTTCACATTTAAGATAAACTGTGTAATGACCAGAAGTTATCGAAGGTCCATCATGGAAAATTTTTGCAACTGCAACAAAAGTTTTTCCTGATATTGATAATTGATGTCCCGTAAACTTCTTTATTAAAGTGTCCAATTTTGAACCATCAGCTCTACAACGTTGCATCATTAAAATTACATACTGTCCATATTTCCTTAAAAATAACGTTGAAAACATGTCTGATTTACATTTAGAACATTCCATGCTGTGATTGGCATCTTTAACTAATTTACTAAAAGTGACTGATTGACTCTCTGGTAATGTTAAATATATGAACCTTTCTGAATCAACATTAGAGCTGCATGTCTTGAAACAGTTTTCACAACTATGTTCCCATTTATAAGAGAGACCAAACATATTTTCTATTTCTACCCCTTCTTCTTCCAGTACCATAAGGATATACATCAAGAATTCCTGTGTATCTTGCTGGACATTTTGAGTAAACTGTGTACTTCCTGAACATACATCTAAAAGTTTTCTAACATCAGAAGCACTTTCTATTTTAGTTTTACCATTACTCAGCTTCTCAAAAAGAAAACTCAGCAGAGAACAAAATCTTTTTTCATGATTTAGTATTATCTGCTCTTGCAAACTTTCAAGATAAAATACAACATTCAGCACTACATTAGCGTAGCAGTTGACACCAGAGCTATTTTCAAAATGACAACCAACAACCTCTTGAACACTGTCCTTTTTCTTTTTGCTTGCAATCACATCACTCTCCTTTTGTTTTCTTTTCTGTACATCCTCATTACAGATATTCTCAATTCTCTTTTTCCGACAAACAACACGTTTTTCAAACACAGGATACTGACCTAAATGAGGAGCATGGGTTCTTCTTAATCTATTATACTCCTTTACACAATTTGCATCAGCACTAACTTTTGAGTCATCAAAGTCTATCATGAATAGACCAGATAATGTTTTCACTTGTGACAAAGCAACATATGCCATACCTTCTTTGAACACAGTAGAACCAATGTTTACAAAAGCACTATCTACAGTTAATCCTTGAGATTTGTGAATAGTTACAGCATATGCTAGAGAAAACGGAAACTGCTTCCTACGTACATTTTAGTCTTTCACAAGCAGGAAACGAACTAAACAACGACAAATGTCTTTAACCTCTTTAATCTGATCAAATTTTATTTTTAAAAATTCAATTCCATCTTTTTTCTGGTATTTCACAAAACCCACTACTTTACTCATAGCTCCATTCACTAAACCTTTTTCTACATCCAAATTTCTTCTTAAAAATACTCAACAGTTCATACAAACATAAAGATTTTTTTCTAATCCAGCTGTTTTCGAAATGTTCTTCTCTAGAGAATCCAATTTATTTTTCAATGTTCCTGTTAATGTAATAGTAATTCCTTCATGCTGAATTTTGTCCACTGCTTTCATTTTCTTAATCTCTTCCTTTTCCAATTTCAAAAGTTCCTCATTGAATATCGAGCATTCACGTAGTGTTGGCATTAAGCAGATTACAGTATTTTTTTCTGCAATGTTCTGGTATATTTTCTCTGCAACTATTTCTTCATGTGGAAATAAATTATGTAGCAACCGACTCTGTAATGCTTCTCTGCCAACTTCTGTGAGTAGTCCAATTCTGATATCTTTCAGAATACTTGCATAATCTTCATCGTTTGTTTGCCTTATATTGGTAGTGAGTTCTTTGTACTCAAAGAATGACCAAATATTCGCATTACCAATACTTCCTAATAACTTCTTTGTGTCTTCTTGTGTCACAGTATTAAACACTGGTTGTCCTTTAACTGGAGTGAGCTGCAGAAGATCCCCAAAAACTATAACATGTTTTCCTCCAAATAACACGTCATAGTCTCTCTTTAGAATTTGCTGCATTCTTAAATGCACAAAGGCAATCATTAAGTTTGATACCATGCTTACCTCATCAATAATGAGAACTTGCATCTTCTTCAACACTCTTGAAACTTCGAAGCATGCTTCTCCTGTTAGCTTGTGATATTCTATTTTGTTCTCATGCTCCGCTGGTAACATTAGCAAGCGATGTAAGGTAATTCCTTTTATGTTATATGCTGCTAACCCAGTTGGAGCAGTAACAACACAAGACAAAGTTGAATCTGTTTTTTGCTGTAGGTAGCTTCGGATGACTTTAATTAAGAAACCTTTCCCAGTTCCAGCTTATCCACTCACATACATCCTGATTGGTTCAAATGATGCACATGAGCACTCTTTCTTTTCATGTAGGAATCCATGATCAATTTTTTTTGTGACTTCTTCATAAATTTGTTTTTGTTCTTCATTCAGTTGCTGTTCCAAATTTGGTAAGTCTATTAAATCTTCCTGAGCTTGATTCATAGCTGTTTCCACTTCAGTCATTGCTATTGCAGCTTCATTTTCTACGATTGGTTGTCCTAAGGGATCTTGACTGAGCGTTCCAGAACTTTGGCTGTCTTGAGAACTGTCTCTAGCTACTTCAGCTGCAATTGTAGCTTCCTGTTCAATTTCTTCATTTAACATTTGCACATAATTTGTGAAAGTACTGCATTCAATCGTATCTTTACATGCATTAAAGGAATCTTCATAGCTGTGAAAATCTCCAAGTAATTCATCCTCGGAACGCCATGGTTTAAACAGCTGTAAAAGTGCTAAGTAGTACAATTCCTTTTTGTCGGGAGTGTCGCAACTCAGCTTCCTGTGATTAATCAAACTTCCTTTTGTTTGCTTCACCAAACATCCTTCCTCACCAATGACTTTATATTTTCCATTGTTGATGTCTTCTGTGGCTTTCCGTGTAAAAATATAGTTCTGCAGCACTTCATAGAGACACATGTTCTCAAGATGACGACTTCTTTTTGGGTAATATGTGTCCAACATGTTTGATTTCAAAATATCTGTACTTTCCGGGTCATTCTCTGCCAAATATTCAATTTCTCCAACAGATTTCAGTACCCGATTTCGCATTCCTGCAAGGCCTAAACTTACCCAAATTATTCTTCTGGATTTGGAGTACAGACTTGCAGATGATAACCTATCTGAGCATTCGTAGGATCCAATTTCTCGATGCAATAACATCTTTAAACTGAAACTGTATAGCTTTTTACTGACAGTCTTCTCGTGAGAAATCTTTTCCCACATTTCCTTCAATTCCGTTTTCTCAGATTTAGTGATGTAAGATGTGACATACCGAGCAACAGCAATAGAATTGTCAGCTACATACTGAATATCCATGTTAGCATTCCACATGGATAAAATGACTGGGTTGTAGTCATTTATATATTTTGACTCTTCTTTTCTTCTTAGGTTGTAGGTACTTTTAGGCGGTTTTCTTGTAATAGTATGTCGCACAGCTGACATAAAACTGTTGACTCTTCCTTTTGAAAGAACAGGTCGTGGAAATCCAAATCGACATTTTGTGTAGAATTTGTCTTTACTCTTGTACTTTCGTCGACAGTATTTTCCACACCGATGACTTTGGAAATGTAAAACTTGCTCTTTTAAATTTTTATCTTCTGTGCTTTTAGGTATAGCACATGTTGCATATTCTTCGATGAAACTTAAAACTGCATCATCAGAATCTGTTCCAAATTTTGGGGCATCCTTGATCCACAACAGCATATGAATATGAGAAGCACCTCTTGCTTGGTACTCTTTTCTCCAAAAGTAATCCACAACTTCTCCAAGAGGTGGATTTTTTTTTTTGCAGATGAAGGACATCATAGCCTCAAATCTATGATTGAAATATCTGCAAACATTAACCGGATCCAATGAGAACAATTCTCCTGCTGTCTTGTATTGGATGTTTTCAATATTTGAATTTGCCTCTCGTAGAAAATCCAGAAGATCATCCCAAGCGTACTCAGCACAGCTTAGGGTGAGAAACCATGTAGGAGTTCCTAAATTCCGTAACATACACTTCAATTCTCCATGGCGTCGGTACCAATATTCATTTGTCCCACGCTGACAAGCCATTAGATTAATCAATTGAGATTCCAAATGATCATCTCGCTGTTGCACTTTGTTCATAAAATCCTTTGCAGTCACATTACGTAGATGTACTCCAGTTTTCAAAATGTGATTTACTGCATAAGATAGTGCTGACAAGTCACTTTCAAATAAAAGATGGAACAAATAAGGAATACTTTGACGAAATCTGGGATCTTCTGCATATAATCTTGTAGTCCGATACTCAGAAGCAGGAATCTGTACTGGACGTTCATCATATCGTCCACCTTTTCCTGTAGGAAACAGCTGGGGAAAACAACGAGCTTCCAAGCTCTCCTCCCATACACTCACGGGAGTTCCTTGTGCTTTTTTCATCTGAAACAGATCAATAGTGTTTGCCATAACTTCTTTTGAATGAAGAGGATGTATGCTGAAATGTTCATAAATTTCTTCTTCTTTTGACTTATCTACTTTTTCAATTTGCCCAGCTGGTATTCCTGAGTCTGGTAGTAAAACTTCTTCATCTTCATCCATATAAATTGTTTCATTCCATTTATTATTTCTTTTCAAATATAAATTTGCTCTTTGTACTTTTCGTACATCTACCAGCTCCTGCCAAATTTTCTTATTCTTTGTTGGTACTCCATTAACCAGAATAACTAATGGTTCAGTTTCCAATCTATCCGCATCAATAGTTTCCATATTTTTTTTCAAATCCATGGCAAATAGACAACTCTTCCTTTTAAACCTCTCAGTAAATCTGAAGGAGGTAATTTACCAGTTTTGGGCTCCATACGTACTATGGTCTGGAACGGATGAACACATTGAATGAGTATAGACTCATATGTATTTAATTCAGAAAGTTCGGCAGGAATAACATCCAATTCTAAATTATTATGTACAGCTCTGGTCGGCATTCTATTTTCCTCTAACTTATTATAACAGTATTTACAAATACGCTGATCTTCACCCAATTCAAAACAATTTTCAAGAAATATATAGGTGGCAAAATCCTTCCACTTATAATTATCTTCATTTTCACTCTTTCTGTAGAGATCAACATACCTGGTTTGTTTTCTATAATGAGTTCTGCGGCAACAAATACAAGTAACATTTGGTCTTTCATTAGAGACTATTGCAAATTTTGTTATGTGATCATTAAAAGAAACTACCAGAGGGCAATGGAGCATGTGCTGGGGAATGCAGGGACTGTGGTGCCGGACAGAGCGCGCACTGAAGCACATGAAACAGCAAAAAGGCGCTGGCACTGAAGCAGTGAAAGTAGCTGATATGCAGAGCACAGAACGGAAGCAGGAAAGCACACAGGGTGACGATGAACCAAAAAACGCAATGCACATTGAGACAAATAGATAAAAAAAAAACATAAACAGAAGGGAAAATAATGAGAATACAAATAAAGAACGACAAATCAATCCCAAAATAGAAACATACCAGCACACCCTGATCCCAAAATGGACTGCGCAGGAGCCGACGCGTATTTAATGGCGATAGGATGGAGAGAGAGAGATGTGGGAAGTGGCAGGAAGAGGGAGAGGGGCATGGGAGTAGTGGTAGGAAAAAAGACAAAGGAAAAGTAGAGGAAGGAGTGCAAATGGTAGAGGAAAGAAGTGCAAGTGTAGTGGAGAAGGTAGGACGGGAGAGTCAGGGAGGGGAGGTGGAGGGAGGCGGAGAAACATGCAGGAGCCAGGCGAGGAAGTGCGTGCTTGTCGGATAGTGAGATCTGCAAATACTACAAAGTGTTGCCGGTCGGTGGGGGTGCGCAGGGCGAGGCACCACCAAAGGCGGTGGGCGAGGGGTGTGCAAAAGTGGCGCAGAGAGCCGAAAAAGGAGATCGAATCCGATGAAAAAGACACCCAACCCTTGCAGACAGAGATCAGGAGGAGGCGAAACAGAGGGATAGTGGCAGGCGGCCCCCATGGAGGAGGTTGTGGGGGGGGTTAGATGGAGGAGGAAGTCACCTACATTCACCTAGTCGTGAGACACACATATCATGGCTACACACACCAGGGCTAATCCTGTGTGTCCTCAAAAAAGCACTGTCTCACAGTCACCTAGTCGTGAGACACACACATCATGGCTACACACACCAGGGCAAATCCTGTGTGTCCTCAAAAAGCACTGTCTCACAGTCACCTAGGCGTGAGACACACACATCATGGCTACACACACCAGGGCTAATCCTGTGTGTCCTCAAAAAGCACTGTCTCATAGTCACCTAGGCGTGAGACACACACATTATGGCTACACACACCAGGGCTACTCCTGTGTGTCCTCATGGCCCATTAAAGCAGTATAAAATATTACAATGACAAAGAAATATAATACTACCCGCAAGCCTGCAGGCGATAAAAGATTGAAAAGGAAGTTATGAACAGAAGAGAACGAAGCAGGGCAGGACCACACAGGAAGGAAAGAGAGTTCGAAAATCGTGACCAGAGAGAGTGCCGTAGGGTGCGAGGTGTGCATCAGTCAGTGCCAACCGACAGCGGTACTCGCAGGCAACCAGGCGTGACCAAGGAAATGCAAGGAAAACAAAAAGCCTTGGCTTACCCGAGGTCTGCACTGGTGCTGCCGGACCCCCGACGGTGGCCCCTGGAGGAGCACTCCCTCCACTGTAGGCTGTGGTACGATGAGACGTTGGGCGCCAGATGAGAAAGGGAGATCTTTGATCAGAGCCCCAAGGGCGTGGTCACTGCCCCTCAAGAATGCGAAATACCTTCCGTGGGTGATCACAGGCACCAACTCGACAGTTACTGAAATGAGGAACAAAGAAGTGAGATGACGCCGTGGAATTTATTTTGGAGTGGCACATTTTATTTAATTAACTCAGCATGCTAAAAAGAGGATTCACGTTATACAGGCTAAACCTTCAGCAAAAGCCTGGCTTCACTCTGCCAGGGAAAGCATTTAAATATCATAAGCACATACCTTTAAGCAATATACTGACTAAAGATAGATGATAAGATGGATCGGTTGGAGATCCCTTAATGATTAATGATATGGCGTATTTAAACCCTCAGCAGGTTTAGATGCTCATGCAATGCATTCTTTTTGCAGATAATCGTTTGAAATAAAGCTATGTCTGTGAATAAAGATCTAGGTAGCTAAAACATTTCAGAGTGGCTACGTTTGCTACGGCTAAGACCTTGAAAATACGTTTGAGACACTTAAATGGAAGCAGAAGCTATCCTAGGGAAGCATAGTGCCCAGAGGCAACCTCAATTTAAGACAAATAATCCTCTAAAACTTAGTTGCTAAAAGCTGAAATGCAAGGGAATGGGTGTGGATCAAAAATACAGAGCTAAGAAGGATATCTTTAAGAGATAAAGGAAAATCCCCAAATGGGGGATGTACCACCTGAAATAGGCTGTGAGGTCCCAAATCAGATAGGCAGCCGGCTGGAGAACAGGCCTGTGGACAGCACAGAAAAGTTCTACCTTCTAACTGTCGTGTTGGATCTTAAATATCTTGATATGGGGAACCAGGGGTGGACCTGACGTATTTTCTGACGCATTTGCCAACAGGTGGCTTGACCGCATGTGTTCCAGGATACAGGAAAGGGTCAACCGCATGTGTTCTAAGACCGTGGGTGGGGTAAGGTGGCCAGGTGGCACAACGGTTGGTAGGTCATGCCTGACCGCAACGTATAAACAAAGAAAATGTTGTGATCACGTACATTTCTTACAGAATGCATGTGACCAACGCCCACAAGGCAGGTGCAGTTTTCATCAGACATTGTGGTTTATCTTTGAGCAAGCTAACTTCCAAAAATAGGACTTCAGCGATGAAAAACAATGTGTCAACTGGTACCAGCTGGTTATCTGCCTACGTGTGGGTGTGCAGTGGCCTTGTAACAGTGGAAAGTTACTGTGTTTTCTCTACTGGCTTGGGCTGTCTCGTGTTTTCTGGTGCAACTGAAATGTAAGCTCTGGCAATCCTGGGCCTAGTAGCTTCTGAAGGTTACATATTGATGTCACGGGGCGGTGGGCTTTGGGGCTTGGGCCTCCCATTTGGGCTTATGTCTGTTGGGTTTACAGGTTCTATGGGCTTCTATGTGTATGCACTATGCTCAGTGGACATAGGGCCATCCGCACTTCATCTTGTCAGGGTAGGTTAGGGAATGGCATTTAAGTTTATTAAATGGTGGCTCGAGACCCTCCATCATCTCCCTCCTCTTGTTCATTCACCATGAACACATTCCTAACTGAATATCTGCTGGCTAGCAGAGGTCTCTCGGCTACCGGCGAAGTCCATGGGGTGTCGTTGACATAGCATTCAATGTTACCGGGGAGTTGCCCTTGCTGCCTGGCCGCTCCTTCATCAGTCTCGGTATTCCACTGCGTATAGCCTGGGGCTGGCTCACTGATCAGACACTCATATCGAACAGCAGCAGATGTATTGTTATATGTATTTCTGGCTGGTGGGAGCGGAGGTGCCGTAGGCACACCATGGCGTGAGGCGATGGGGGGTAACTCGATCATTGGTACCTGTACTCCAGACCCATCCCCAGGAGGCCTATCCATATCTTCATATTTTGGTGCCTGGTAAATCCCTGTGCTAGCGTAATTTATCCCTACAGCCTTTGTGCTCAATTTTCTAATACAATGACTCCCTATCTGAAAGGCGCAACACAGAACCAACATAATTCCAACTATAGGTATTACTAGTTTCAGTATGGCTGTTAGCCAGGATGGCATCCAGTCAAAGTCAAACCAGTTCACTGGGATAATGTCCGCAGGGGCACCTCCTTCGTCGAGCATCTCCTTTCCCAAGTTCGTCAACTCCTCAATGTCCCTTGCAATTGATCCGTTGTCCTCGTCGTTTCCTGGTATGAACGTGCAGCATGACTTCCCTATTTTGTGGCACAGACCACCCTCTTTGGCGGTCAGCATGTCCAGGTAGTAGCGGTGCTCCAAGACCATCTGTCTGAGGGGACGTAGCTCTTCCCTAATTGCATTGAGCCCATCCCTAGTACTGTTGATGGCCTTCATGACCTCATACCGGGTGACTTCCAGCCAGCGGGCATTCGCCTTTGTTTGAAATAAGGGAAATGCTCCTCCAAAGAATAGTTGGGCCTCGTTGAAGAGGCGGAATTCTTGGGGAACGTTAGGATGTGTCTCTGTTGCGAAATACTCAGCTGCTCTCCTGTGGCGGTGCAGGAATGTAACATCACCTGTCATTGGATGTGATAGTATGTGGGAGACGTTTGATGCTGGTACCACCAGATGTATCTCATGCAGAGTCACCAATGAGCACAGTCCGAGCCACTGAGGAGGAAGTGGAAGGTACAGGTGTTCACCGCAGGCCCAATAGTAGTCCATCAGGGTGGAGGTGCCGTACTGCATATCGAAATTGAATATTGTAGAGTTACAGTCTGTGTTACGCCCAACAGAGACGGAGCCATTGCCTATGAAGCAAAGAGAAGGATTTTTAAGTTTAAATGCTTTTTTATGTTTGTACAGTCTGTCCCCACACCAGGTGTATCTGTTCCCTGTCTCATTCCAAATTTGTGCACAATCATCTTCTACATCCCAATCAATATTTTCCTCCCACTCTGTTTCGCCAGACCATGGGGGGCCCAGGGATGCTGCTTTACAGTATATGTGGCCAGGATCGCTCCACTCATCGTTGTAATATACTCGGGCTTGTACTTCCAGGAGCGTTCTGTTCTGGCATGGACATTGTGGGCCAGGGACACCCCCGGGTGGGTGTGATGATGATGGAGGCGTGGTTGTACGTCACAGTCCGCATAGGGTGATGAAATTGAAATGTAACGTGCTCGCCTATACATCTCTGCTCGCCGATCCATATTTGGTCTATTTCTCTTGTACTTTGCTTGTATCATCCGCTCTATGTCCCCTTTGTCAGAAGTGACCTTGAATATCACTTTGTTGTTGTCCCATTCCGATGTGTTTACAATTCCAACCCATATTTCAGCCCCTCCTACTAGCTGTACTAACCCATCAATGCGGCAAAGGTACAGGTGTAGCAAGCACATCACTGTTTGTGGTGGGACTTCTTTAGAGAAAACTAGTCTGTCTGCACCAACTGCATGGGGGACATATGAACACACATAGCAGGATTCGTTTGAGATCCTTTTCCCTACGGCTGTCATGTCCCGGTACCATGAATTTTCTTCCAGGGAGGAGTGTACCGAATGTTCTCTTATGGATTGGGGTAGGCTGAGCATAGGCCCTAGGCCTTCCTATATTGTCACGAGGTGTTGGAATGTTTTAAATGGCATTCCCTTAGGCTTGTGTCTCTGGTCGATAGGGAGACCATGGATGACCCGGTGTTTTGATTTCCCTATATATGGGGAGATGGGGGCGAATCTGCGGGCTCTGTGACGGCGTGACGGGTGTCCATGGGCTGCTCGTTTTTCCGTCAAATTGGCAGTCTTATCCCAAGTGTTCCCTTTGTCGTCTAGTATCACCATTGGGGGCTCGGGAGGTGAAGTGGTGTGTACGTTACTGGCTCTAGAGGCTGGGAGTTCGGGGCCTGTCGTGTGGTGTGGGGCTGTGTCCTTGTTTCCGGCGAATCCTATGCTATGTGTCGTGATATCTGTGTTCCGTGTGACCGCTGGTGCAGTTGCTGGGGTGGTAGGTAACATGGCATCAGTGGATGCTCCTGTACCACTATTGCTTACGGCATGATAGCTCCTTACAGCAAGGAAAAAGATATACCAATTAAATGTAGCCAGTGCCACTCCAATGATAATACAAAACAGTACTATAGACAGCATACATATCTTTGCTTCACGGCCACTGTATTCGTGGATCAGTACGTGAGTGTCCTCATCTTCTTCCTCCACAGTAGAGGGACAGCCGCTGTCTTCATTTAGGGGGACGCTGGCCATTTCTATTTCCTCAGTTAGTCCATTGTCTATTGTGGCGGCGGGGCAGGGTCGAGCCGGACGTCTTTCCTGTGGATCCATGCCTTGCGCTCAGCTATCCGGACAGCCGTTGGGGATGAATCGATCACTTGGAAAGGTCCTTCAAATTTGGGGTCTCTCCAGCGCCGGACGTGCTTTCGGATAAAGATCAAAGTTCCAGGACGTATTGGTGGGAGCTCCGGGTCGGTGGGGCCCTTCTCCTTCCTCTTGGATACCTGTACAGAAAGGAACTGCGCAGCGCGGGTTAGTGTGCACAAGAATTCGTAAAGCTCAGCTTTAACAATCTCAGAAGATGACTCACTATCCGTTTTGGGCCTTGTGGGAGGGACAGCTACATTTATGGATCGTCCGGTGACAAGTTGGTGGGGTGTGAGGTGGTGATCCGAACTGGGTGAATTTCTTAGTGAGAAGAGGGCAAGCGGGAGGCAGTATAGCCACTTTTTGCCGATGGTGGCGCTGATTTTGCTTATTTTGTTCTTGAGTAGGCCGTTAAGGCGCTCACAAATGCTGTTACTTTGGGGGTGGTAAGCAGACGTCAGTTTGTGTCTGATGCCTAGCATCGTAGTTAGGGAGGAGAAGATGGCATTTGAAAAGTGACTTCCGTTATCTGTCCGGATGGCCCCAGGGATCCCGAAGCGGGAGATGACATCACGGAGTAGGAATGTGGCTGCTGCTTTGGCATCGCAGTGGATGCATGGTCCAGCTTCGATCCAGCGTGAGAATGGGCAAACTACAACAATGAGGTATCGGTAGTTTTGACATCGATCAATCATATCGACATAGTCGATATGGAGCTCTTTGAAGGGGCCAGAGGGTTTGGGGATGGTGGAAGTCACTGTTTTGAGAGTCGGATTTGGTGAGTATTGTTGGCAGATGAGACATTTATTAACGAAGAGTTGTATTAATTCGTAGGCGTTGGGAATGAACCAGTCTGCCTGTAATGTAGTGGACATGTTATCTCGGGAGACGTGAGCAGGAAGGTGGAGTTGGTCTAGTGCCACTTGCAGTAAGGCTAGTGGCATAACGGGCTTTCCTGACAGGGTCTGTCTGTAAATGAAATCTGCAGGGTCCTGCTGTACTCCCCTCTTTTTCCATAACTGTTTCTCTTGATGTGGTGCACTTTCTTGTATTTCCCTGAGGTGCAGTTGGGCGATCTGGGGGACATGTTGGGCATAGGTGTTTAACTGTAGTTGGTGTTGCTGCGGGTATGACTGTTGTTGTTGGAACTGTTGTTGCATTGGCTGTGCTTGGCCCCTAATTTGGTCCATGGATTTAGTACGACAGTATCTTTGTATGTGGCCTGGTTTGTTACAATAGAAGCAAATCGTCTGTCCTGACTGCTGTTGGGCCCTCTGCTGGCCCATACCATTACCTCTGCCTTGCATGCCTGTATTTCTGCCTGTATTATTTCTGTTTATACTGTAATACTGTTGCTGGTCGTTATTATAGTGCTGTTGTGCAGCAATGTTTTGCACTGGGGGTTGCTGTTGCGTTTGTACATACTGTACTAGTGACTGGGGCTGGGGCTGCACTTGGTGCATTGTATGTTGTATCGGCGCTTGCACATACTTTATGGCTGGTTGTTGTACTTGTGGCTGTTGTGCCTGTACATATTGTACAGCAGGCTGCTGCACCTGTTGCGGAGTAGACTGGGTATTAGCGGTGAGCACATTTTGAGCTGCCTGAGGAAATGTGGTGACGGCTGTCATTTGGTTGACTGGAGCGGCCAACATGACAGTATCCACAGTGTCTCTCTTTTTGTTAAGCTTCTGCTGCACCAATTTTGCAGCTGCATTTTCTATGGCAAGTTGTCTATTTTTTTCGTGTTCTAGTTTCTTTTTGCAAAAATGTATGATGTGGTCTTGTATTTCAGGCCATGGTTTGGCCTCCATGGCTACTACGGCATCTAATTTTTCCTGTACTTCCTCTGGCAGGCCTCTCTTAACCATGTGATAGAAAAGTCTGCTGTTCCCCCCAGTGGTATTCCAAGAGTCACCTAATTCTTGGTGCCACTTTTCCTTCATCCTAGAGATGAAGGTAATCGGGTCCTCATTTACTTGCATTGTCAATGACATGAGGGACCCAATATCTGGGACATCGGGGTATTTTAGTTGCAGTTTTGTCCAAACCCCCGCTCTTATGGTTCTCCATCGTATGCTGTGTCGTTCATAGTTATCAGTCCTTTACTTATACTTTTAAAAATTTCTTCTGCTTTTCTTCCCATGAGGGAAATAAGCAAACTTTTCATATCGCCTATCCCTGGAACTGTGCCTGTTGTATTTTTTTCTAGGGCCACTATCCATTTGCTTGCACCCTCCGTGAGGGGGGGGGGGTTCTTTTTAATGGCTTCCCTTTCTGCAAACGACCAGCAGTGATATACTGGGGAGTCTTGCTTCCTTTTGTACAAGAGCGGCATTTGGCGAGCAAATCCCGCATCTTGAAGCGTTGGTCTTGTGGTGTCATACCGTCTGGCATATTTTTGCCATATTTTTAGACTGGCTCGCATGTAGGCATAATCCCAATCCTCATCCCCTGCACCCTGCAGGATGCATTCTACGGCTGTAGCCAGATGCTGAGGTTCGAAAGACCCGTCTCTGGGCCAGGGGAGCATCTGCGGGGCCAGAGACTCCGTCCAGCCAGCCAGGTCGTCCGTGAAAGGGCTGACAGCATAATCTGAACCCTCTCCTGCTTCCACTATTTCGTTGGGAGTCATGCCATTATTCTTTTGTAGAGCATGTGTGCTACTGAGGAACATGCCGTTACCTTTCTTGTGTCGAGTGTTGCGCAAGGAAGCGATATCAGTGACATCATAGTTGATGTGGGCGTCAGTAACAGGGAAGTCATTATCAGGGAAGTCATATATGGTGTCATCGGGGCGCCCGTGCGTTCCTAGTATCCTTAATCTATCTACTTCTGTGAGTCTAGTCCTCCTTTTTCCCCCTGTATCCCCTAAACTCGTCAGTCCCTGATCGGTTTGGTAGAATGGGCTGGTATTTGTCGCCGGCCGTGGTTGGCTGGACGACTGTACCCTGGCTGCGGCGGATGGTGGGGCGACTGGGTCCACCACAGGTGCCGTAGTTTGTGGGGATGGTGGGGGTATCGGTGCTGCTGCCTGCAGGCGTGGGGACTGGCCACTGTGGCCTGTTGCGTTATTCCTGCTTGTGCCCTCAAAAGCCCCCAAAGGTGTTGTCACCTTTCCTTGAGAGGGGTCTGCGCCTCCCGTGGGTGGAGGGCCGGGGATCTGTTGTTCAGTACAGCCTAGTGTCCCATCTACCTCTATGGCTGTGGTATGTTTTTGCACATGTTGTGTGGTTGGAAGACGCAGCGGCGTTTGAGCCACATATTGTTCCGGGCGGGCCAGGGTGAGTGTCTCAGTTATTTTGTCATTTATTTGTTCCATTTTTAGTGACATGCGTCGTATTGCGGGAAGTAGTGAGTCTGCCTCGGAGCGGTGCAGCACCGTTCTGCCAAAGAAGTCTGTGGCGGTGTCTTCGGTCGGACTACATTCTAGGCTTTCGTGTGTGTTTGGGGCCGTTCTCCATTGGTCGTAATGGACTAGGGGTGGTGCCGGAGGGAGCCACTGCCCCTTGCCCATCTGCTGTTGGACAGAGGAGAATGTGGTCTTTTGGTCGGCGGTGTCGGGGTTACAGAATGGCATGCGGTCTCGGAGTGTGGCTTCCTGCTCCTGGAGCTGCGGAGCAGTTGCGTCACGGGCGTCGAGGTCTCGGTGGGGGTACAGTGAGTGGTGAGATGTAGTGGACGAATGATGCGATGATGTGTGGGAAGCGATAGATGGCGCGATGGACGCATTATATACATCTTCATCGCTTTCTTCGGTGGGTAGGGCAGAGGCGGACGTGGGGAGGAGCCTTAATGTAAATTGCGCGTCTATTGGCCCTAATAGGCCAGGTACTGCGGCCTGCAGGGTTGGACCGTTGTTGGTGGTAGGTGACGGGGGCTGGGCGGCACCACCCGCGATACTCGGGGCTGGTCCTGTGACGGGGGAGTTTGGGCCACTGCTGGTGGCCGGTGCTGCCGGTGGTGGCTGGGCAATACAATGGTCGGTGGGAGGCGGAGGGGACTCAGATATTGCGTTGATATCGCAGGGAAGCTGACTGTATCCTATTGCCGGCATGCTATTAGTGGTTGTCTGTAAGTTTAGTTCTTTTTCTTCAGTGGTTGTTATCGCAGGATACATGCCACTAGCCTGATAGGGTGGGGGTGCCGAAGGAGCAGTGGGCATGGTAGGCGTGTGCTCCTGCGTATTGTCTTTAAAGATACGCCAGAGATCTAAAGTGGCCTTCCTTTTTTGCAGCTTGGTACCAGTGTATTTGGTGTTCAGGAAGGTGGTGGTGTGCTCTAGAATAGTCTTATTAAAGCTCCCTTCCGAGGGCCAAGGGTGGTCCATATTTTTTGTCAACTTATGGAGCTCCCTACTATGTTTGAGTATCCTTTTCTCTTGTCCGCCGAATACGCTCAGGACGTGCTGAAGGGGTGTCGCCATGGTGGGATATGGGTGTGGTCGCAGAATATGTTCCTGGGGTGGTGTATCTATGCGCCCCTAGAGGTCCGGCACTAGTTCTGTACCTACCCCCTCAAGGATGCGGTCATATATACCGTTCTGTAATTCAATGTTTTGGGAGGGGGTGCACCCAGGGAATGTCAGCTGTCCGCCAAAGCAGGCGGCAGCTATTTTAGATTGGAGTGGATTTCTAGGCCAGAGACCCGATACAACTGTGGTCTCTCTCGGTGGGACCTCCAAAATAAAGTATATTTGAAAACCAGCATGAGTTTTATACACAGTGGAACTCAGTATCCTATTCATAGGGCTAGTTAGTGCGTGTGTGTGTCACCTGTAGGGCTACGTGGAAATGGCGGGGGAAGTATGGCCGGAATAGACGGACAGCCTGTGTCTGTGTTGTTAGGCTAGTTGTTGGGGCTGCTGGGGTCTGTGGAGTGTGTGTTTTGGTCAGGAGGAGGCAGGTCTCTGATAAGTTCCTCACCTACTTCCGTACATACAATGTTGTACAGTATGAATCTTAGGTGCATTTCATCAGGTCCCCTGTAGTTTCCTTCTGGGGAAAAGTCGGGAAATTCGAGATTGTGGCGGGCAAAGGCAAGACGTATTTGGCTTTGCAGTGGGTTTCGTGGCCAAGAGGATGTAAATACGGTGGGTAATTCTAAGCCTGGGGACAACAACCGAACCCTTATGTAGATCCAGTCGGGTGTTCTGTGCACTGAGGTGCCAAATATTCGTTTGTCGTACACTGCATGGAGCGCCTGCATGGGGCTTGTTTCGTGTCGGGCTCCGGGCGAGTGACAGGCCGGTATTACAGAGGGGTAGTGAGTGAAGGACCACTATTTTGTGTTTTATTTTTGAGACTTGTTTGTGTAGTCGGCGGGGCGTGGGAATGCTGGTGCGAGAGATAGAATAATTTGGCAAGGGCGACTGAAGTCAATATTCAGCGTCTGAAAAATTGTGAGAAGGACAGCACTAGTGAGGGGCGTAACATATATAAAGGAAGCTGGGTGGCCGTCAGAGAGGCCTACGATGTTGTTATTGATCAGGTATACAGTGATATGATTGTGGCAGTTTTCAGTCATTCCCGTTATTTCGAGAGGGAGCAGTGCGGTAGGCTAACAATATTGGGCAGGGGTCTGGAATCTGTAGAATTTTGGAAATAGTCGCCCAGAAATGCTCTCAGGAGTGATACTGTGTCGTCCTGGGACTGTTGGGAAGAATGGGAATCAGAGGTGGAGGGTGTTGGGGAATAGGGACCGTCAAGAGGGGGGATGGAAGCAGCTTCAGAACAAGCTATTGTCTGGATGGAATCTAGTGATGAGTCGTTGTCCGTGAGAAGAATGGTGGTGGGGTGGTCGGGGTACCGTGGGTATGCAAGAGAAGCGGTGTAAGGGACAGAGAGGGTGGATGAATAGGAATGTTCGTCGGTGTACAATAAGTTCGGATAAGTGGTGTCCGGGGATGGTGGGGTGAGGGATATGGCAGGTAGGGTGTCAACTAGGTCGTTCAAGGATAGTGGACAGATGCGAATTTGGGTGTTTGTGGTGAGTGGGACCCCTAAGATTGCCCAGGCGTCGTTCAATATAGTGCGGTCGTCGTCATCGAGCTGAGTGACTGCGCCAGTGGAGGTATTGTGGACAGCCTGTGGAACGCCGTGTACAAACTGAATAGTGCGATAAATAATGTGTGGGGGGGTGTGGGACATTACTGGGGTAAGGGGAAGCTGGGCATGGTTGGCCGATGGGGCACAGGAGGGAGGCAAGGGTGCAACTAAGAGACCCCTGATCCCCCCTTTTTGGCTATCAGCGGCGGGTGCAAATGATAGACAAAATGTGAGTGTGAGTGTAGAGACTGTGGCGGAGGAACCCAGCTGAAGGACGGAAAAGAAACTACCAGAGGGCAATGGAGCATGTGCTGGGGAATGCAGGGACTGTGGTGCCGGACAGAGCGCGCGCACTGAAGCACATGAAACAGCAAAAAGGCGCTGGCACTGAAGCAGTGAAAGTAGCTGATATGCAGAGCACAGAACGGAAGCAGGAAAGCACACAGGGTGACGATGAACCAAAAAACGCAATGCACATTGAGACAAATAGATTAAAAAAAAACATAAACAGAAGGGAAAATAATGAGAATACAAATAAAGAACGACAAATCAATCCCAAAATAGAAACATACCAGCACACCCTGATCCCAAAATGGACTGCGCAGGAGCCGACGCGTATTTAATGGCGATAGGATGGAGAGAGAGAGATGTGGGAAGTGGCAGGAAGAGGGAGAGGGGCATGGGAGTAGTGGTAGGAAAAAAGACAAAGGAAAAGTAGAGGAAGGAGTGCAAATGGTAGAGGAAAGAAGTGCAAGTGTAGTGGAGAAGGTAGGACGGGAGAGTCAGGGAGGGGAGGTGGAGGGAGGCGGAGAAACATGCAGGAGCCAGGCGAGGAAGTGCGTGCTTGTCGGATAGTGAGATCTGCAAATACTACAAAGAGTTGCCGGTCGGTGGGGGTGCGCAGGGCGAGGCACCACCAAAGGCGGTGGGCGAGGGGTGTGCAAAAGTGGCGCAGAGAGCCGAAAAAGGAGATCGAATCCGATGAAAAAGACACCCAACCCTTGCAGACAGAGATCAGGAGGAGGCGAAACAGAGGGATAGTGGCAGGCGGCCCCCATGGAGGAGGTTGTGGGGGGGGTTAGATGGAGGAGGAAGTCACCTACATTCACCTAGTCGTGAGACACACATATCATGGCTACACACACCAGGGCTAATCCTGTGTGTCCTCAAAAAAGCACTGTCTCACAGTCACCTAGTCGTGAGACACACACATCATGGCTACACACACCAGGGCAAATCCTGTGTGTCCTCAAAAAGCACTGTCTCACAGTCACCTAGGCGTGAGACACACACATCATGGCTACACACACCAGGGCTAATCCTGTGTGTCCTCAAAAAGCACTGTCTCATAGTCACCTAGGCGTGAGACACACACATTATGGCTACACACACCAGGGCTACTCCTGTGTGTCCTCATGGCCCATTAAAGCAGTATAAAATATTACAATGACAAAGAAATATAATACTACCCGCAAGCCTGCAGGCGATAAAAGATTGAAAAGGAAGTTATGAACAGAAGAGAACGAAGCAGGGCAGGACCACACAGGAAGGAAAGAGAGTTCGAAAATCGTGACCAGAGAGAGTGCCGTAGGGTGCGAGGTGTGCATCAGTCAGTGCCAACCGACAGCGGTACTCGCAGGCAACCAGGCGTGACCAAGGAAATGCAAGGAAAACAAAAAGCCTTGGCTTACCCGAGGTCTGCACTGGTGCTGCCGGACCCCCGACGGTGGCCCCTGGAGGAGCACTCCCTCCACTGTAGGCTGTGGTACGATGAGACGTTGGGCGCCAGATGAGAAAGGGAGATCTTTGATCAGAGCCCCAAGGGCGTGGTCACTGCCCCTCAAGAATGCGAAATACCTTCCGTGGGTGATCACAGGCACCAACTCGACAGTTACTGAAATGAGGAACAAAGAAGTGAGATGACGCCGTGGAATTTATTTTGGAGTGGCACATTTTATTTAATTAACTCAGCATGCTAAAAAGAGGATTCACGTTATACAGGCTAAACCTTCAGCAAAAGCCTGGCTTCACTCTGCCAGGGAAAGCATTTAAATATCATAAGCACATACCTTTAAGCAATATACTGACTAAAGATAGATGATAAGATGGATCGGTTGGAGATCCCTTAATGATTAATGATATGGCGTATTTAAACCCTCAGCAGGTTTAGATGCTCATGCAATGCATTCTTTTTGCAGATAATCGTTTGAAATAAAGCTATGTCTGTGAATAAAGATCTAGGTAGCTAAAACATTTCAGAGTGGCTACGTTTGCTACGGCTAAGACCTTGAAAATACGTTTGAGACACTTAAATGGAAGCAGAAGCTATCCTAGGGAAGCATAGTGCCCAGAGGCAACCTCAATTTAAGACAAATAATCCTCTAAAACTTAGTTGCTAAAAGCTGAAATGCAAGGGAATGGGTGTGGATCAAAAATACAGAGCTAAGAAGGATATCTTTAAGAGATAAAGGAAAATCCCCAAATGGGGGATGTACCACCTGAAATAGGCTGTGAGGTCCCAAATCAGATAGGCAGCCGGCTGGAGAACAGGCCTGTGGACAGCACAGAAAAGTTCTACCTTCTAACTGTCGTGTTGGATCTTAAATATCTTGATATGGGGAACCAGGGGTGGACCTGACGTATTTTCTGACGCATTTGCCAACAGGTGGCTTGACCGCATGTGTTCCAGGATACAGGAAAGGGTCAACCGCATGTGTTCTAAGACCGTGGGTGGGGTAAGGTGGCCAGGTGGCACAACGGTTGGTAGGTCATGCCTGACCGCAACGTATAAACAAAGAAAATGTTGTGATCACGTACATTTGTTACAGAATGCATGTGACCAACGCCCACAAGGCAGGTGCAGTTTTCATCAGACATTGTGGTTTATCTTTGAGCAAGCTAACTTCCAAAAATAGGACTTCAGCGATGAAAAACAATGTGTCAACTGGTACCAGCTGGTTATCTGCCTACGTGTGGGTGTGCAGTGGCCTTGTAACAGTGGAAAGTTACTGTGTTTTCTCTACTGGCTTGGGCTGTCTCGTGTTTTCTGGTGCAACTGAAATGTAAGCTCTGGCAATCCTGGGCCTAGTAGCTTCTGAAGGTTACATATTGATGTCACGGGGCGGTGGGCTTTGGGGCTTGGGCCTCCCATTTGGGCTTATGTCTGTTGGGTTTACAGGTTCTATGGGCTTCTATGTGTATGCACTATGCTCAGTGGACATAGGGCCATCAGCACTTCATCTTGTCAGGGTAGGTTAGGGAATGGCATTTTAGTTTATTAAATGGTGGCTCGAGACCCTCCATCACCTTCACGGGCCAACCGTCTGAACTGCACCAAGGCCCTTCCACCGGAGCTGCACGCGGTCGCATACTCCTCGTGGCTCCGCCATCTTGTTGGCATCTACGTCACACTGTGCACCAGCCAGCGCGACCCCGCTCAACCCGGCCTCGACCCCAGCGAAGCCCCGACATCGAGGCACCACGAACTGGCCAGGGGGTGCCGCAGGAACCATTCATCGCCCCCGGCGGAGGACAGTATCGATGGGACCCCCAACTGTCCTCCCCTCTCGAGGTGTGATCGCCCTGCAACTCCCTTGGGCCTGGCGCCTCTCCTGCTGGGCGTCTGGCCACCTCCACCCGGCCACTCCGCCCTCCCGGGCGCATAGGTCCGGACATCAAAGGGCTCCAGGCCTATATCTGGGGCGACCCCACCACAGATCGGCAGTTGTATCCCGGAGTCGAGAGCCCTGCTGATTGAATCGCGGCTGACCCTACGGAGAAGAACTCTTGTCGGAACCATCACGAGCCCTGCTGACTGTGTCGCGGCTCCGTCTTGTGAACAATCTGAACCACCTGGAACATCGGAGCCCTGCTGACGCTGTCGCGGCCCAACCTCGCTGAAGCCTTCCTCGGAGCCCTGCTGACGACGTCGCGGCTCGAGCTGAGCAGAAACCATCTTGAGAGCCCTGCTGATTGAATCGCGGCTTTCCACGAACTGTACGCCAGAGCCCTGCTGACGCCGTCGCGGCTCGACCCCTCCGAGGTCGGAGGTCCTCCAGCTTGAGGATAAGAACTGGGCCCCAGGTACCCTCGTACCGCATTCCTGCCAAAGACTGTCCCGCTACCCCTACCCTTCCAAAGAGACATTGAGACTTTTGGTGGATCCCTCGATCCCTTCGTGTAAATACTGAACTCGTAACCTTTTATTGCTGATAAAGAATTGCTTGTCGTAAGACAACCTCCTTGAGTCTTGTGTGGTGGTGTTACTGTGCTAGTACGTGATAGGAGAAGGATCTCTCAGGAGACTTCTCGGCAGCGCTCGGCTACTTCGTGCAGAGTGAGGGCCCCCCTTGGTGGTCTCACCGACTCCTCGGGGTCCGCCTTCCAACAATATACATATACATATACATATATATATATATATATATATATATATATAATATTTTTCTTTCACTGAATAAACAAAGGTTACAAGGATGTTATAGTTTGGAAATGGAATTAAAAAAACCTTAGAAACTCACAGAAAAAAACAAAGGTTGTAGGGACGTTATAGTTAGGCTTAGGTTTCACTCATAAAAAACCAGTAAAGTTGACCAGTTATAGTTAGCTGTGCTAACTATGACTCATGCCCCCGCAAAGCGCTGCTTATGACCTCACATATTACATCACTCATGACATGATCAGTGACATCACTGATGACATCACCAATGACATCTCAAATGATATCACTGATGACATCATCCATTGACTGTGAGTGTTTTTAGAAAGTTTAAGAGTGTTAAATATATATAATAAGGTGTATTAATGAATCAGTGGGTGTATGAGTGCCTGATTGGATGATTCAGTGGGTGCATGACTAACTGTATAAGTGAGTGATTAGGTGTTTCAGTGAATGCATGGGTGTTAGACACCAACTGACAGACAGATACAGACACTCACACAACCAGTCTAAGAGGCTGTATGGGCGTGTGAGTGGGTACATGAGTTTCTCTATGGGTGAGTAATTGGTTGTCTGAATATCTCTATGTGTCTCTGAGTGTCTGTGTGGGTGCATGAGGGGGTGTGTGAATGCCAGTATGGATGACTGAGTGGGTGAGTCAATGGCTGTATGGGTTAGTGAATCCATGTGTGAGGGGCTGTATGTGTGAGTGAGTGTGTGTATGGGTGTATTGGTAAGTGAGTGCATGTGTCAGTGGTATATGGGTGAGTTGCTGGGTATGTGAACAGCAGTATAGGTGAGTGATGGGGTATGTGAGTGACTGGTTGAGTGAATGAATGTGAGAGCAGCTGTATGGGTGAGTGTGTGCTTGTGTCAGTGACCGTATAGGTGAGTGAGTATGTGTTAGTATCTGTATGAGTAAGTGTTGCATGTGTGTGTAACTGTATGGGTGAGTAAGTGGCTGTGTGATTGACTATGGGTGAGTGAGTAGGTGGATGAGTAGCTCTATGGGTGACTGACTAAGTGTGTGAGTAATGTTATGGATGTATGAGTGGATATGTCAGTGGCTTTTTAGTGAGTGAGTGGGTATATAAGTGGTTTTATTGGTGAGTAATTGGATGAGTGTGTTGATCTATGAATCAGTGAATGGCTGTGTAAGTACTGTTTTGGGTGTGCAAATGGGTTTGAGAATGGTAGTGTGGAATTTGGAGTGGGTGCATGAAAGGTTAAATGTGGTGTGAGTGCACACGTACGAAATTCTGCGGATGATGTCATCCGTGATGTAATTTGAGATGTCATGAGTGATGTCACTGACCATGTCATGAGTGATGTAATATGTGAGGTCATAAGCAGTGCATTGCGGAGGCGTGAGTTATAGTTAGCTCAGCTAACTATAACTGGTGAATTTCACAGGTTTTGTACGAGTGAAACCTGAGCCTTAATATAACGTCCCTGTAATCTTTGTTTTTTTCCGTGAATTTCTAAGGTTTTTTAAAATTCCGTTTCCTAACTATAACTACCTGTAACCTTTGGTTTTTTTCAGTGAATTTCTAAGGTTTTTTAAATGGAAATCCCACTGTGTAGTACTTACAGGAGGTACCAGGAGGGCTTCTTGGCCCCAAGGTCCCTCTGTAGTAAAGTGGACTTCAACCCCCAAGCAGTAGTACACCTTGGAGCCAGGTTTGCAGAGCGGTGGAGAAAGGGGGCATGGCCTTTAAAGATCTCTTAGCAATCCCGCTGTGTGGAACTTACTGGAGATAATAGGATGGGTAGTTGGCTCCCAAGGACATCCTTGGGGGCCAATCATCCTTCCGGTTACCTCCAGTAAGTCCCACACAGCGGGATTGTTAAGACCTCGTAGGAGGACACACACCCTTTTTCCACCGCTCTGCAAACGCGCCTCTTGGTGCACTACTATTAGGGGGATGAAGTCCACTTGGCTAGTGATGGTCCTTGTATGCCAACTAACCCTTCTGTTACCTCCAGTAAGTCCCACATAGTGGGTTTGCTGAGAGGTTTTCAGTGGCTACGCCCCCTTTCTCCTCCACTCTGCAAACGCACCTCCTGGCACACTACTAGTTGGTGGATGAAGTTCCCTTGGCTCTTGAGGGTCCCTGGGGGTCAACTAGCCCTCCTGCTACCTCCAGTAAGACCCACATAGCTGGATTGCTGAGAGGTGATCAGAGGCCATGCCCTCTTTCTCTGCTACTCTGCAAACGTGCCTCCTGGTGCACGGCTGCTTGGGGAAAGAAGTCCACTTTAGTCCTGAGACCCTCAGGAGGGAAGGGGACCTCATCACCCCACAAGCATTGCGCCAAGAGACTTGTTTGCAGAGTTGTGGTAGAAAGGGTGCATGGCCTCCACTACCTCTTAGCAATCCCACTGTGTGGGGCTTACTGGAGGTAACAGGACGTCTTCTTGGTCCCTAAGGACCCTCAGCAGCTAAGGGGACTTCATCCCCAACCAGGAACGCGCCTGGAGACGCGTTTACAGAGTAGTGGAGAAAGGGGGCAGGGCCTCCGGAGAGTTGCCAGTTTTTGTTTTCCTTTCTATCTTTTTTAAGAAGGGGGACCACGTGACCCCTCTTTCCCTGGACTATTTTGGGCCCCGGGGACCCCATCCCTAGGGGCCTGACCCTTTATTTTTATTTTTTTTTAAAAGGAGGGGTCCGCGTGGCCCCCTCTCAAAGCCGATTTGGGCCCTGGGGACCCCATCCCCTGGGGCCAAGTATTTTCTTTAAAAAAATATATATATATATTTTCTGAAAAGTGAGAGGGCCGAGCAGCCCCCCTTCTGGGCTATTTTCATCCCTTAGGACCCCATCTTCCGGGGTCAGGCCACTTCCTTGTGGACCACGGGGGAGACTGAAGGCCTCCGCTGTTCCTGCCGGCTCCCTGCCTCCTGCGGGATCCGGCATTGCTTTGGGATCAAGGGAGCTGCTGACATGAAGCTCCCTGGATCCCAAAGCAATGTGTCTGGTTCCCTGTTCACTTCATAGCAGGCAGGGAAACAGACGTGCTCTGCTTTCAGCAAGCAAGAGCATTTTTGCTTTCGCTTGCAGGTTTGCTATGGTACAGCTCCCGCCCACCCTAACAAATTGCAATGTCCCAGGGGTGGGAACCCCGGGACATTGCTGGAGCTAGCCCAGGGGGGTGGTGCTCCCCAGGGCTATCTAGGGCTCTAGGAGGGGGGCTGCGCAGACCCCTCCTTTGTGAATTAAGCTGCGGAGGAGGTGGTGGTCCCCGGGGCTGCGTGGCGGAGACCGGAGCCTCCTTAAGCATTATTAGTTATGTTGGCCCTAGGGAAGCGGAGGTCACCGGCCTACGGGGGATTCCGTAGGTCCTCCTACGCATTGGGTTTTTAAAATTAATTAATGTTGTGCCCCGGGGAGGTGATGGTCCCCGGAGCAGCGGGTCCCCGCATCTACATACAACAGTGTCCTGGGGAGGTGGCGTCCCGGGGCAGCGGAGGAGCCACATATGTCCCCCGCATATTCTTACTGCCCTGGGGAGGTAGTGGTCCCCGGGGCTGCAGGGGAGACCTTGGGCCTCCGCAGCATTGTTTTTTAAATCAAACAATATATGTGCCCGGGGAGGTGGCGGTTCCCGGGGCTTAATAAAAGCCTAATAGGGGGCCCCATGAGCCCCCTCCTTCATTAACTTTTTGCCCATGGGACCTGGTCTACCCGGGGGTTATTGCAAACTAAGCGTAGGAGCTTGCGATTTCTCTTTAAAATATGTATTCCCTTAGATTCATGGATCCACCCATGAGTATTTATACCTCCGGCAGGGTCCCTTAGGGACCCCCCCCACCATATCTGGGGGTTAGGGTGTTCCTATCCTGCCCCCTTTTCGTTTTTCTTTTAAACTTTTTTTTCTGGGACTCCGGTCAAGCTGAGTCCCAAGATGGCTGCCAACACTTTGTGGTTGAAGTGTTGACAGCCAATCAAATTTTAGTAGGATTATCGAGTCCACTGCAAGAACTCGCGTCCTCAGATAGCTATATTTTTTAAAGATAGATATCTCAAAAACTACTGAACAAATTTTCACCAACATCTGGACCAACATCTAGCTTTCTGCCAAATATGGTGTAATTCCGTTCAGCAGTTCGGGCTGCAGTTGTGTTAAAAAATGAAAAATTCCCATAGACTTAATATGAGGAGTCTCCTTTTGTCTCGGCCCCTGCTTGACGCTTCACCCAGAAAATGTCAACACAGCAGCTGAACCAAAATGGGAACACAGTAAATTAAGTTTATTTTTTTTCTTATTAGGGAAGACACCCCCAATTTTTTAATTAATTATAATTTTTGTTATCTTTTTGGGAGGGAAACCCCACATCTCCCCATTTTTAATCACCTTTACCACCCCATAGCCTTAGCCACGCCTAAGCCCTAAAGGTCCTAAACCCTAAAAATACCCTTAGCACCATACCCATACCCTAAACCATACAAATACCCTTACCACACTATACCCCTACCCACCACTAAACCCTACAAATATCCTTACCATCCTATGCCTCTACTCACACCTTTGGCCTAAAATTACCCTTACCACCCTATACCACTAGCCACCCCTAAACCCTAAAAACACCCTACCATCTTATGCCCCAAGCCACCCCTAAACCCTAAAGATACCCTTACCTTAACTACTCCTACCTTGTGTGCTAAAAGCATATAGGTGGTAATGGCATGCATGGTAAATGATGCATGGTAAAAGCTGTTTATCTTTGTTATGGTATACTCCAACCTCCTGTCCTCCACAACAGCATTAAACAAAGCCAAATAGCACTCACATACCCGAGAGCAATTTGGCTTTGTCAATTGTTTTTTAGATATCCTGCGTAGCAGCACGGGCTGCCATGCAACATGGCTTAAAGAGGAAAAAAGTGTTATGATGCGGTTAACGCTGGCTGTGTCATAGCACTTTTTTCCCTTTACTTTAAGCATCTGCTGATGTGCAACATATCTAATTAAAGATTGACAAAGCCAATAGATCTTGCATAGGTGGAACCTGATGGCTTTGCCAATGCTTGTTACTGTAGCTATCCATGTGTCTTCAAGTTTGGACTGGGCAGCAAGTGGCCTCCATTAGTGACTGAGACAGCTAAAAAGTGGCCCACATTTGCAGATTAGGGCAGTTTTGAGAACCAATTGTAAAGACATGCTGTTGAAGTGTTTTACAAGGTATGCGGCACCCAATGCATATGTGTTTACTGCAGGCAGTGTTTGTGATAATATCAGGGAAATCAACAGTAAAAACCGCCCCCAGCCCATAAAACAGTCCACAAACAGCCCCCCCAAAGAATGCCTATAAGACCAACCTAATGGCCCTATAGACCAGTGAACCTGTGTGTCTCCCCTGTAGGCTGTTGACATGTTAATGCACTTAAAGCCTCGTCAAGTCCTTTCAAGTTAACGGATTGAGCAAAAGGGCTTGTAAAGGTGTTAAGTGCATTAACAAATTTACTTAAAGACTACCTCGTCACACTATCAGCCTGAGGGGCCCAATCAGAATACTGATGGGACCCCAGCAGGATCTATTTCAACTGGATTCCCCATTTGGAGCGCGCACAGGAATAGAAAACATCTTTCAACATTATACCAAACAAACCTATTGACTTTGTCAAGGGGTTACCACATCAATACACAAGGCAAACCTATTGGCTTTGTCAAGCTGTTGCAAAATCATTATACATAACAATCCAACTGATTTTATCAAAATGTCATCTCATTAGCTTATGAAGGTACAATTATTGGCTTAGTCTGCATTAATAAACTTTGGCAAAGTATTTAATTTATACTACTCAGGCTATACTATGCTGTCAGAAAACCAACAACAAAAGACCATTCAATCCTTCAACAAAGGACAAAAGCTCCATCTGAAGAGAAGCTTAAAAGCATTATTACCATTATTACCATTTCTTGGGGTCATGTTCCATAGGCCCTAGGAAACATAGGCTTACTCTTAAATGATTTCTGGGTGGCAGCTGCACTTACTACAGACCCCCACTATACTTTTGCAACATGTTGTTTGTGCCCCCGCCCAGATTGGGGCACCAAAAGCAGGAATACATATGCAAATTAGCCCTTGAAAGGCATTATGGGGCAGTCCTGGCCGGAAGCAGTGAATAATAAATAAGCAGCTCAAGCCACTCATTCATTATTCCTTTTTTTCCTCCTTTAAATGTTAATTTTTGGGTGCCCAATGTCACTTGGAACATCCAATATTTGATTGTTGTGGGTTGAGGAACCGCCCCAGTGGCCCTGCCGTCTCCCCACATGCAGAACTTGTTCTGTGGGGCTACACAGGAGCCAGCACATGCCAAGTAGGAGCAGCCTTTTTTCTTAACTCCCGGGAACAAAGCACTGTTTCCCTGCCTGCCCTGTGACCAGGAATCCTAATCCCTGCGACCAGTTAGCCTAATACTCCCTCTGGATAGATCTCTGCACAGCAGTGCGGCTGGCCCCATGGAATTGGATCCCCGGGCCTGAAAGTCACCTTAGGGACGAGGCCCCACGTACGCCATTCTCCCATCATTATTAAAAAGTATAGATGCCCTAGCCTACCCCGGAGGTACTAAAATCAAAGGTACTTTTAGATCATTATAATCGTGGGAAAGCAAGACAAGACGTTTACTATTGAGAGCAGATCCTAGAACTTCCGCATCACACAAGTGCAAAGTAGAAACTGGATCACGTTTTGTCCATATAGGATGTTTTTATATTGGGGGTGATTAAAAGTTGTGTTTGTTTTTATAGGTAGGGCGAACTACTAGTATTTATTTGTCTTGTAAACGGCACAGAAGCAACTCTACTTCCGGGTTGGTACTTAATATTCATGGCTACTTTACGTGCATTTTTGTGCATGTGGAAATAGGACGGGTGTCACTGGATGGGTGGGCACTAGGCTGCGACCGTGCAGATGCAGAGCTGAATGCTATTTTTTGTCGATTGAGCATCTTTGCGAATACATAATGTGTTTTCGAAGTATGGTAGCTAAAAACTAGAATAAACTGGATCCCAATTAAGGATCAGTATACATTTTATGGCACAAGCGAATTGGGCTGTAAGCTTGTGTGTATCTTTTACACATGCGTTGACATCAGTATTGTTCACTTGTACTTTTGTGAACCGATGAGTAATCAACTAGCAGCTTTTTATCGGCCTTTTACGTTGAAATCTAGCTGCATATTTTTAATGTAGGTATGAACATTTTTGCGCCTATTGACACTTATGCATCGGGCTTATACAGTACTGAATGCTTGATGTAGTGGCCCTATTTATTTCTTATGTTGCAGTGGGGAATTGAAGGCCCATTTCCACAGGGTGCACACGATCATCTGCTCTTGGACTAGGGCCATAATTCTACCTACCACTAGTAGTGGTACATTGGTAGGGCAACAATATGCCAATGGACTAATGCGAACAACATGCTGCACAGCACCCATTCTGCCTTACAATGTACCTTAAAAACATTAGCAAAGCCAATATCTCTGTCTAAACACTTATAGGGCCCCAAAAGCGAGACCTATTGGTTGTGCCAATGCTTGTTTTGTATTTGTCTGCCAGTCCTTCAGGGTTAGGGGATCAGGATATCCATACCCTTCCATCTTCCTTTGTTTTTCAGAAACCTTTTCAGAATCGGGGGCCAAGTCCTCGAGTCCTGTAAGGGCCGTCGCAACTTTTTTTAATGTGGTGACCAGCGAATTACAATGATCGCTCTGAAAAAGCCCCCTCAGCAAATCCGAAGGCTAGAATTTTTTTATTTCAGCCCAATGGTCCAGATATCTATACATTTCAAAACTTAATTTCTCAACAACTAGTGAACAGATTTACACCATGTCATCAAAAGAATGCTTTCTGGGTAAAGAACTATCTTTCTCCCAAATTTGGTGTAATTACGTTCAGCCATTTTGGCTGCAGCGCTTTTAAAAAAACTCTTATAAAATTGCATGTGGAAATTACATTTTGGGACCCCTCTTTTTCTCGGTCCCTGCCTTACGGATCACCTCTATTCTTACCAGGAAGGAGCTGACATGGATGTACTTTTAAAAAAAAAGTTTGGTAAACATTTGTCAAACGGCGCCAAAGTTATAATAAAAAAATATATATATATTTTCCTATGGTAACGGGGTCCTAAATATAACTACACAGAGCCAACATCATTGATGACATCACTGATCACTGATGACATCACCCAATGAGTGTTTGCTACACGGTTCTGAAACTGAAAGATATTTAGTGAGCTACACTTAGTGCAAATATTTCATAGCTTCTGTACTGCTAATAAGTGTAAGCTTTTTCAACATGTTTAGCCTCCTAATGGAGCTTGCATCTGTGTAGGGTGTTTGCTCTCTGTGAAGAGTTCTCCGTAGGACAAAGACTATGCATAGTGTAGATTTCATCATCTTATAGTGTTTTGAGTGACTGTACGTAATGGGCTCTCCATGAGACATTGTCCACAAAGCCACTCCTATGTGTAGTAGGGGCTTGGCAACCTCATACGATTTGAGTGTCTGGAGGAAAGGGCCTCTCCATGAAGTGATGTGCGCTTGATAGATGCTGTCTGAAGTAGGTGCTTACCCACATTCGGTCTCTGAGAGGATTGAGCCCTCTGCGAGAAGCTGTGCACAGGATGTAGGCTATGTGCAGAAGGGGCTTGGCCACATACTGGGACTTTGGGACTTGGAGGGAGTAGGCTAACAGTGAAGAGCTCTGCTCAGAGCAAAGGTTAGACATAGTGGGAGTTAGAACACCTTATGGGGTTTGGGTGCCTGGAGGGAATGGGCTCTCCATGAAGAGTTTTGCACATAGTGTACGCTGTGTGTAGTAGATGCTTGGGCACATAATGGGGCTTGGGTGTCTGGAGATAGTGGACTGTCAATGAAAATGTGTGCTCATTGCAAATGATGTTACTGGCTTGTACAATACATTGAACAGCAGGATGGTGGATGATGTCTTCAGTTAAGTCAACAGTGATGTAATCAATGATGTCATTTGAGATGCCATCAGTAATGTCATTAATGATATCATTAAATATGTGATGAGTGATGTAATATGCAAGGTCATAAGCAATGGATGGCAGAGACGCAAGTTTAAGTTAGCTCAGATAAATGTAACTGGTGAATTTTAGTGTTTTTTTTTTTAGTTTAAAATGGTATGTTTTAAGTGACATTCTCACCTAACTGTATCGTTGGTTTTTTTCAGTAAACCTCTGAGGTTTTTGTATTTAAAGCAAAATATTATTACCCTACCTAACTATTATGTCACTTTAACCTTTGGTGTTTTTCAGGGAATATTGAAAGTATGACCTTATCACTGTACCTTACTATAATGTTACTGGCCTGTGGTAGACAAGCCCTGCCCCAAACCCCAACAGGGAGTAGCCAGCCCCCCCCCTCACAGGGCCAGTAAATGACAGTGATATCACATTATAAAGGGATGTGATATTAAAAGCAAGTCTGTCTGCTTCTCATTGGGGCACCACATCAATATACATAAGGCAGGCCTATTGGCTTTCTCAAGAGGTGAATGTCAAGAATGCTCCGCCTTCACTGCAGGCTGCAGCAGAGGTGGAGAGGTGCAGTGTTAAAACAGCCCATGGACTACGGAAGAGTGCTTCGAGTTCTAGTAATCGCGTGCTGCTCTCCCGCGTCCGGGTTACTAACCTTGTCAATTCCGGGTTGCACGGGATCACTGCGGTTGGCGTTCTGTTGTCAGTCTGTGCGGTGGCTTTCACCGGCTCCTGCTGTCGTCCTCTTCCTCAGTGACTCGTGATCTCGCATATTGAGCTCTTGCAAAAAGAAAAGAGAAGAGAAAATCTTCTAAAGCATCAAAAATGCATTTACATGGTAGTAACGCGCTTTGCGCGGGCATGCTAAATGAAATGCATAAGATACTTATCTGATTGTTGTCCCCAAGGCCTTGAAGATTATGTATTCTTTTTGTGCACGCTTAGTAAAGCTGTAAAATAACAAACAGCACATTTAATGTTTCCTGAAGTGTTAAGGGGACATATTTGTGGACTGCAGATTTTTGATTTTGTTTTCTTTTAAGCTTAAAGAGAACTATTCATACTGTTATATACTCCCTTATCTGTTCACTTACGGATATACAAATGTTTGGGCTATACACAACTCACTGTTACATCACAGATACAAATACATAGAATTGTAGAGTCCTAGACTAAAACTAGTAGATACATTAATTCTCCTTATCTGCTCTTTACATACATGGAACACATACAATCGGGTTGAACCTTACCTGCTTCACTGGTTACACCATGGGACAATTCTTAATTTTTCTTCCCTTGTTTCCCTTCTTACCCCCTAACACCAGATTTGCTTTGACAATGTTGGGCGTACTCGTTGGGTAGGGGAAGTTGGGACCTTTCTTCTGAAACGTGCATATCGTTCCTGTAGAAACAACAGGTGAGAGTTAACAGTGAACACATCAACATACAAGCTAAAACTTTTGGCTTTGTACTGGGGTCAACACATCATTATGTAAAGTCAAACTTATTGGCTGTGTCAAAGAGTGACCACATTAATAAACATGGCAAGCCGATTGGATGTGTCAAGGAGTCTTGACATAAATGTATGAAGACCAGGATCTGGCTTTTAGAAGGGGTGACCACATCAATATTCAAGGCAAGCCTATTGGCTTTGTTAAGAAGCAACTGCATCCTTATATGAAGACAAGCTATTTGCCTTTGTCAAGGAGTGACCATATCATTATATAAGACATCTAGTAGCTTTGTTGAAGGTTGACAGTGTCACTGTACAAGGGAAGCCTATTGGCTTTGTCAAGGGGTCATCAAATCATTACATTAAGAATAGCCTTTTGGCTCTGTCACCACATCATTATACATGACAAGTATATTGGCTTTGACAAAAGTTCACCACATCAATATATGAAGGCTACCCTATCAGCCTTATCAACAATGATAAACAGTGTCAGAGACTTTCAGTTACACACATCAGAACATATAATGCAACCATAACACCAACCACAAAAAAAAAAAACACCGCAACTGGAAAGAAAAAGCTTCAACTCAAGAAAAACTTAACAACAGCATCAAGTTTGCCTAGGATCATGATCCATAGGCCCCAGGAAACATCAGTGTACTCTTGGGAGATTCTGCACTCCCTACAGTCCCCCACCAATAATTTTGTAACCTGCCCAGATTGGGACACCAGAAAGCAGGAACAAATATGCAAATTAGCACACAAAAGGCATTATGGGAAACTCCTGACTGGGAACAGTGAATACTTAATGGGAGTCTCTGGCCACAAATTTAATATTCTTTTTCTTCCCTTCTTTAAATGTTAACTTTGGGGTGTCCAGTCTCACCTAAAACTCCAGCTATTTCTTTAATTTTTGAGGTTTTAGAGGAGGTCGCTGTTGCCCAGCCAGCTCCCCGCATGCATCCGCTGTTCAATGGGGCCACGTGGGAGATGGCAAAATGGTAATATCTCCGGCCAGGCAGGAGCAGCCTTTTTTCTTGGCTTCCACTATAGAGAACAAAGCCTTCTTTTCCTGCCTACCCTTCGGGTAGGAAACAAACTACTTTCTCTGTCCCGGTGGATGGGATCATGAGACTGCAATGCATTGGGTCCTGTGGAATGGGGTCAATGGGCCAAAAGTCAGCTGAGGGCCCCCTCCTTTTCTCAGACCCTGCTTGATGGATCACTCCTAAACTTACAAGAAGGTGCTGAGGTCCAGAAATCTATACATTTTGAAACTTAATTTCTCAAAAACTAGGAAATGAATATATACTATATTACAAAATTAATAGCTTTCTTGGGAAATAAAAACTAGCTTTTTGGCAAATTTTGTGCAATATCGTTCAGCCGTTTTTCTATAGCACCTTTCAAAAACTCTCCATGGAAGTTGCATGGGGAAATTGTGTTTTGGGACCTCTCCTTTCTCCCGTCCCTCTTCTTGATGGATCTACTTGAAACGTTCCAGAAAGGAGATGAGGTGGATGAACCTTTTCTCAAAAGTTTTGTGAAGATTCGCCAAACAGTGCCAAAGTCATTAACAAAACAAAAAAATCAATTTCATATGGTAAGAAGGTCCTAGCTATATCCAGACAGTAGCATCACATCATTGATGACATCACAAATTACATAATTGATGACATCACTGATTACATCATCCAATGAGTGTGACAGTTTGCTATACGCTTCTTACGCTGAAAGATATTTAATGAGCTACACCTAGAGCAATATTCTGTAGCGTTTGTATTTCTAATGAGCGTAAAATGTTGGTACATGCATAGCCTCCTAATGGGGCTTGAATTTTTGGAGTGTGTGTGTTCTCTGTGAAGAGTTCTCCTTTGAGCAAAGGCTGTGCATAGTTGAAAATTCACCATCTTACAGGGTTTCACTATATTTATATAGTGGACACTTCGTGAAACATTGTGCACAAGGCCACGGCTGTGTGTAGTAGGATCCTGGCAATCTAATGGGGTTGGGTGTCTGGAAGGAGTGATCTCTCCATGAATTATTGTGCACATGATAGAGGCTGTCAGCAGTAGGTGCTGACCACCTAATAGGGCTTGGGTGTCTGGGGGGGGGTGAGACACCTGTGAAGAGCTGTGCACAAGATGAAGGCTATGCATTATCTGGGCTTGACCACTACCGGCGCTTGGGTGCTTTGAGGTAGTGGACTCTCAGTGAAGAGCTCAGCTCAGGGCGCAGGCTGTACATCACAATAGTATGACCACGTTAGGAGGATTGGGTGTTTAGAGATAGCAGATTATCCATGAAAATTTGTGCAGATTGCAAAAGCGCTGCATAATAGTGGCTGGTTACCTAATGAAGCTTGTTTGTCTAGAGGCACTGGGCTACAGCCTTCAGTTTAATTATTTTATAAAAGTACATATGTTTATGTATGTTTTGCTTTACATGATTCTGCTTCATTTAGTACTTATTACAATATTTCAAACACTGTACTGGTTTATTGCAGTAAATGTAAAAGCAAAATGATGTCATCAGTGATGCCATGTGAAATGCCATCAATTATGTAATTGAATCTCTCATTAGCAGCGGCAGGTCACCACATCTATATATAAAAGGCAAACCTATTGACTTTGTCAAGAGGTGTTACATCATACACAAGGTAAGCCTATTAGCTTTGTAAAGGGGTCATCACATTTTTATATAATGCCAAACGTATTAGCTCTGTCTATAGGTGGCCACATTAATAAACATGACAATCTTATTTGCTGTGTCTAGGGGGTCATAACATCATTATATGAAGTCAAGCCTATTTGCTTTGTCACGAGTTGACCACAGCAATATACAAGGCAAGCCTGTTGGCTTTTTAAGAGATAATCACATTTATATATGAAGGCAAGCCTTTTGGCTTTGTCAAGGGGTGAGGAAAACATTATACAAAACAACCCTTTTGGCTTTTTCAAAGGGTGACCATGCCAATGTCCAAGGCAAGCTTATTAACTTTGTCAAAAACCAATTAGCCTTACGAATAATAAAAAAGACTATCAGAGGCTTTTATTTATATTTTTGAGACCACAAAGGATGCCTTCAACCAACAGCTGAAAAACAAAAGTTCCAACTCAAGAAGAGCTTAATCACATCATTAACTTTTCCTGAGGTCACATTCCATAGGCCCCAGAAAACACAGGGATACTCATAATAAATAATTTCTGAGGGATGCAGCACTCTATTTTGCTCCCCTCATACTATTGTAACTTGTTGGTGATGCCCCTGCCCTGATTGGGGCACCAGAAAGAAGGAGAAAATGCAAATATGCCATTAAAGGCATTATGGGACTCTCCTTGCCAGGAGCAGTGACTAATAAATGAGCATTGCTCGCTCTCAAGCAGCCCCCTCAGCAAATCAGAAGGCTTTATTTTTTTTTCATTTCAGCTCAATAGTCCATAGATTTATACATTTTGAACATTAATTTCTCAAAAATTGCCGGGTGTATTTACACCATATGACAAAAAGCATGCTTTCTGGATAAAAAACTAGCTTTCTGTCAAATTCGGTGTAATTCCATCTAGCCGTTTTGGCTGTAGCGCTGTTCAAAAATCCCTAGGAAAATTGCCTTTTTCACAGCCCCTGTTTGATGGATTACCTGAAACCTTTTCAGAAAAGAGCTGGGGTGGGTAAACTTTGTTTTGAAAAATGTTAAGGAAGATTTGTCAAACTGAACCAAAGTTATTAGCAAAAGAAAGAAAATCAATGTCCTATGGTAACTAAATCCTAACTATAACCACACAGTATCGACCACTGGCGGCTCTGTTGTGCTATTCAGGCCATTCACATTTTTCTTCCATCCACTACAGCATACAGCATTGGGTAATAGGTCAGCCAATGTCAGCCATTATCTATCTTCACTCTGAGTGGCTACTTTCTTCACTTTCACAAGAACACATCAGAACATAGAGTAGTTCCATACAGTGCCTGTGATTACTATGTCAATGTGTGCTGTTTTAGACTCTAAAAATATTTTTGGTTGTGGCCAATGTTTTTTGTTTATATTGGTGAGGGACTGGACGCTACCCCAACAATATATTAGAAAAGAAAAAGCAATACCAAGCACCAATGACGAAGCCAAAATGCTGGCAGCCAGTGCCAGGCCTATTGGCTTTGCCAATGCTTGTTTATAAGCACTTGTGAGCAGAGCAATTTGTGCTTATAGGATAATACATTTCAGATGGAGTTACAGATTCCAGTCCGCGAGAAATCTAATGATGAGGAAATTCAGGAAATCTATAGAACATTTTTAACTTCCAGAGCAGTTTGCCAAGAAACATCACCACTATTAATTGCTACATACACTGTTCATCTAGAACCACTGCAATGTGTCCCTCATATAACCTAGGAAACTCAGATTATTAGATTTTCATCTGATGTCTGTGTGAACATTATTTCCAGAATTCGTTGACATAGAAAACACGATTATCCAATTTTTGCTCTCCAGAAACCATCTCCTGCAACCCAATAGGAAACAGTCAATGAAAGTTATTATATAACATCACCTATAGGGAATTTTTGGTTGTATTCAATAAGGAAGGAGCATATATACAGCTATTGCTTGAACAAGGGTCACCACCCATTCAACCAACAACCCAATTTCCTCACAATGATTTACAACAGGGAATTATTAGCAATAAAAGAAGCTTTTCCTCATTGTAGACATCTGGAATGGGCACATCACAAGATCACAGTGTGGACAGATCATATGAATATACTATATATTACTTCCAAGAAATGTGCCAATACAGAAATGCTCTTTTCAGGTTTGACTACATCATAACTTACAGGCCTTGAAAAAGACATGGCAAAGCTGATGCACTCTCTCGATAGACTGATGACTCTGAAATAACTAACACTGCCCCCAATCAATATCCTTGTTGTGTCCACTTCCAATGCACTCAGGGGCATATTTACAAGCTCCTTGTGTCATCTTTACGACACCGTTTCATCACTTCAATGACGCAGCGGTGTCGTAAACCATGCGCCACTAGACTGATTTACAACGTGACGCATCTAGTGAGATGCGTCACGTTGTAAAGCCCTGCGCTACATTATACCTGCGTCGGGTATAATGTATGCTGGGTGGGTGTTCCGTTGCAAGGAAGCCCCATAAAACTGACGCAGTGAAATCTACAAGATTTCACTGAGTCACTTTTATGTCCATGCTGCTTCAAAGCCTCAAGCCTGCTTGTAGCAGGCGTAAGGAGTGACACTGCATTGCACGTATAGGATGCCCCTGAGAAGTGCTGGAGTTGCGTTGTGCTTGCGGTACGACTCCAACACTGCATCACCTATACGCTGACAGATGCGTCATGCATCAGTCTCTCCTTGCGCCACGGTGCGCTGCATGTAAAATGCAGCGCATCCATGGTGGCGCAATGGGGTTCCTAACGTTACGCAGAATAACTGGTGCATCCCTGCTGATCTGCAGGGATGCACAAGTTATTGTAAATCTGCCCTTCAATTTCCAAGAACTAGTCACAAAGACTCAACAGAATGTTGAGAGTCACCAATGAATCCTTCAGGAACCTATTCAGAGGGCTTTACAGGAAAGATATCCGTGTCTACCGGGTTTGGGTAGGTCGCACACCCTGGAGGAGCGTGAATTGGGGCTCTGTCTCTCGCCACTGCGCGGACGCCTGGATGGACATGAGGGAGCCAATATTTTCCCCTCTAGGTGTATCCTGAAGGTACCTTGTTTTTCAATTGTACTGGTCTACATCACGAGTCCAGCTTCCAGGGTATGGTACTTCACCCACACAATCACACACACAATCTGTCCCTGCCAGAGTAGACGAAAATCCCTTGGTCCTGACGAAATGCCGAGATCCCTTAGACTTTAAACAGGTATGAAACATGTTGGCACCATTCACTGCACATATCCTAATTGGAGCTCGAGAGGTTATAAATTTCTACCCTCTCGAGCCTCGACTTTACAGTCCTTGTTTTTAATATAGAATAGAAACCCAGCGAATAAAGGATACCTTGTAGGTTTCCTATAGCTTTATTTTATCCTCACTCGCACTCTCCCGTCCCTACTCACACTAGTATTTTTTCCCCCTCAGACTTCACATTGGCAAAAAGAGAAGAACTCTGGCAAAGAGCCCCCTGCGGGGCCTGTTGAGCATTCCAGCGCCGGCCCAACAAGGAGCTGCCCGATGATGAAGCATGACTTCCTTCGGGGTGTGTGAGGGCCCATGCCCCTCAAAGGAGCAATTCCCAACTATTTTTTCAACCTCCTGGCATCTGGGACATTATCACTCCCTTTTCCCTCTCTATACCTTCCTTAGGTACTTCATACTTACTTTTCTTGTCATACATTTATAGTGGTGTGTATGCTGGACCTATCCAAAAAGCCCCTGTCCATCCTTCTGTGATTTTTAAGAAAACTTAGATAGCAGCATTGAAATAGTGTCATGGTTCCCCTGCAGCTGGACATCCGCAACAGAGGAATATGTTGGAAATAATCTGTCAAGAATGTTGGCATCCCCATCTCAAAACATTGATAAGAAGTAGATTCACAAGTGTGACATATGTGCTCAAGCCAAGTCATCATATATGCACGAAGCTCTGATATAACCCAGAACCATAACACTACATGGACTTTATCATAGTATCATAGAATTATCTCCATGTCATAGTTACACAACATTGTTGATAGTCTTAAGCCACTTTACTAATATGAGACGCTTTATCCACCCAAGAAACTCCCCATTTGAGTAGAAATGTTATGTTATGTTATGTTAAAAACACTTTTATAGCGCACAGCTGCCCCAGCTAAGGGGCGTCCCGGCGCTTGGAAAAGAAGGCCCAGCACAACAAAGCAGAAAGAGGGAAAGGCACGCACAAATCGGAATACTAGCATAAGGGAGGGAACAGATGCGTCTTTATAGCCTTCCTAAATTTCAAAAGCTTGTCTATTTCACGCAAATCGGGCGGAAGAGAGTTCCACAGCTTTGCGGCCAAGACCCGAAAGGACCGGCCTCCGGCCCTGCATAGCCTAAACCGCGGAACCACCACCAGGTGATGACCCAAAGATCTCAGGGGTCGTGAAGGCACATAAGGCACCAAAAAAGTGGAGAGGATCTGGGGAGAAGCCTTCCTGAGGATTTTGAAAGAGAGACATAAGATCTTAAAGTGAATCCTCTGAACCATAGGCAGCCAGTGCAAAGCACGAATAGTGGTTTCCGCAGAGCAGAACCTCGGTAAACCTACCAGGGCTCTTGCAGTGGCGTTCTGAACACGTTGCATCCGAGCAATTTTGGCCTGATTAGCCCCAAACAAGAGTGAGCTAGCATAGTCAAGCCGCGATAATATGGAGGCCTGAATGACCAGCTGTCTGGTAGGGGCATCAAAAAACCTCAGGATTGGACGCAACCCTCGCAGAATACCAAAACAGGTGGCCGCCACTTTTTTTGTGTGCACACTAAAACTCAAAACGGAGTCTAGCCACACTCCCAAGTTCTTTACCTCAGACACTGGCACAGGAGTCGCACCCAATTCCGGGGGCCACCACCTATCACCCCAAAGATCCGTCCGTTTGCCCACAATCATGACCTCCGTTTTTTTAGCATTCAGTTGGAGGCAATTGGCATTCATCCAACTAGCCACTGCCGATAGCCCATCCCGAAACCTGGGGGCATCAAAGTCGGGGTCTCCACTTAGGACAACCGCCAGCTGCGTGTCGTCTGCATAGGAGACCATAGTCAGGCCCCAATGCTTGACGACATCCGCTAGCGGTCTCACATATAGATTGAATAATGTGGGACTCAACGACGAACCCTGAGGCATACCCATCTCCAGTGAATAGAACTTCGACTCAAAAGGCGGCGTAGCTACCTCAAAGGTCCGACCAGTTAGAAAAGAGCGGAACCAATCGAGAGCAATGCCCATAACACCCACCACCCTCAGCCGTTGGAGCAGAATCCTATGCGAAACCGTATCAAATGCGGCACTGAGATCCAGTAATATCAGTGCCGCGGTCTGACCCGAATCAAGCAAAGTGTGCAGATGTTCTGTCATAAAGAGCAGGGCAGTTTCGGTACTGTGGCCAGCCCGAAAACCATTCTGGGAAGAGTCCAGAATGTTTGCCCTTGCAAAATGTTCGGTCAGCACCTCGTTCACATGGGACTCAACAACCTTAGAAGCCCAGGGGAGGAGGGAAATCGGGCGGTAGCTCTCAAGTTTTAAAGGGTCCATTGTGTTTTTTTTTAAGATAGGTGTCACGACAGCCTGTTTCCATTTAGTTGGAACAACACCTGTGGCGAGCAAGAGATTTAAGAGCTGACATAATGGAGGGAGACAAATAATAGCGGAGTCTCTAAACTGAGCTGGCCTCATGGGGTCCCCAGGCGGACCAGATTTTATTTTCTGGGCTCATTTTAGAAATTTTTCCATCGAAAGACTAGGAAGCACCGCCAGAGAATCACCTGTGATTGGTATGGGGCTCGTATGCTCAGCAACTGGCTCAGAAATAGAGAAGGCACGGTAAATGGCTTGAACTTTTCCCAGAAAGAACAAAGCCAAATCTTCACAATAGGCCACAGAACAGATTTCAGCCGCGTGAGCTTTTTTAGCCATCAGGTCCTTTAGGACCTTAAAAATTAACTTGGATGGATTAGGGCTTGTTTTAAATTCAAGTGAATAGTAGGCAGCCCGAGATCGGCACACAGCTCTATGATATTTTTTAACTTTTAAAAGATACCTAGATTACCCAGGTAATCTTCAACATTCACATTTTCCAGTTACACGGTCTGCCAGAAACCATCATCATAGATAGAGAAACTCCATTGACATCTCTCTTTGAGAAAGAACTGATGATAGCCGTGGATACCAGGCATTTCAAAGTTACCTTCCACAAACAGATAGACAGACAAAGTAATTGAAATAATACATAAAACAATAACTGCAATGTTTTTGATATACCATAAAAAATCTCTGCACTCGATGGATTGGACTAGATTTTGATTAACTGTTTGATTACTTAAAATCATTACAGAACCCTATCAAGAAAAACAAACCTTATTTATATGTTTCATTTGCAAGCCTACACCTAATACAATTTTTACCACTTATAGAAGCTGCCATCTTTATACCGGAAACCATCACTAAAAGCGCCCAGGTGAACTGCCATTTCCTGCATGAAAATTGCACTTTACCCCAACATTGCACTCATACTCATCAACAGAAGCCTGACTCTAGTTATCCTACTGTAGGGATACTCATAACCCCTTCTTCCAAACTTACACACAGCGGAACCTAAAATACTCCATCCCCCTGGAGAGCCTTCAAAGGAGAACTCCTCCTTAAGAAGCTGAGAATTAGTCCCATTATTGCACTCAAAAATACTTCACACATTCAATGCACCTAATCAGCCTCTAGTGAGCAATGTGACATGCGTTGCCCTCTTTCACTGTCCATGCCTACAAACGTCGGGTCCATGTATACCCGCGCTTTGCACGGCCACTCATACATATAGCAATTTTTTTTACTGTTACTGATAGCGGGTAAGCCATGATGTTCCTTTCCACACTTGGGGCAGATTTACAAGCCACCTGCGCCACTTTTGTGTCACCTTTAACATGGGAAAAGTGACGCAAAAATGGCGCAAGGGGCATGTAAATAAGCCCCTTGGTTGTTATTTACATAATAGACTGGGTTGTCTGATTTGTATTTTATATTGGCTGTTAGGCTTCTCAGGGTCCATTTGGGCATACGGTTTCTGGAACTGAAAAGTAATACAGGAACTAGTATGAGATGTACTTGCAAGTGCTGGGGCTGCATCATTTACTGTCCGTTGGTACCAAGTTCATTCATAGTTAGTTTATTAGTTGTATTTGAAGGACTTACGAAGTTTAGCAAATGTGCTATTTGCAATCTCGTACATATTTGAAATTTTGGTACTTTTAGCTTTGAAAAAGTCCTGCGGATGAAACACATGTCGACTGCTTCTATGGAGGAAGTTTTTCATGTCATGCGCAGAAGTTGGTAACGAATAATCCGATGAATTAGAGGAACTTGATCCTATGAATACATCTATTCACTTATCAAGGAATTTACAGAAAATGATTTAGTGTGTTCTTCGGTTACTCCCTCTCAAATTGCCAGGAATTGTCTTCCAGTATGGAATGTCGCACCCTGGTGGCTAGATGTTGTTACCATGTGAGCACCACTTGAAGGACTTATTTGTGTGGATTATTGCTACCCTCGATAGGTACTGAGTTGGGATGTGTGAACACCCAGCAGAGCCACCCCTGTTTTGGTATTCATTGTTTGTATATGCTGTTCTGCACTCTGTCCTGAGGTTCTTTAACTTTATTCATTCTTTTTTCGCTTGTTATACAATGGCTACCTTGGAATGACAATCGTGACTCACCAATGGAGGTACTATTCAAATGTAACTTTGCACCTGCACCAGCTGTCACACACAGTAGTGATAAAGGGGGTGCTTGAATTTAAATTCATTAGACAAGAATGCCTTAAAAACCAGGAATTGTCTAAATGGTGGGATACCACTCTCTTGTGTAAATATATTGAGAAAAACAAGTTCCCAGGGGTTTACGTATACTCATTTTTCCCACTTTTGAAGATCTAGATGTAAACCACTTGAAGGAATCAGAACTTCCACTTACGTCCTCAATTGGCATGATGGACATACTGATTAGGGATGTTGAATTGAAAAGAAGTAAATTGTTGCCCGAGATACAGGTCCTTGAGAATGAGATTAAAGACATGAACTTATCAGAAGCTACTGACAAGAATGATCAGATCCTTAAAGACGTACTCAACAAACACCAATTGTATATTAAGGTTAAAAAGATCCACAAAATCATGAGAGATGAAAGGGACTACAAAACGGCAGGGTTTATACCTACGCCTGCAGATTTGCTAACACCAAAACACAGACACCTCCTGATACACATGGTCCTACTGAGAAAGGGATAGGTTCTGTTGCTTCCACTAGTACATCTGATGTCTCCAGTGTTAAAAGCAAAAGTACAGGAAAGACATTGCCCCAAGAAAACAAGAAGGGGGAAATCAAGGCTTAATCAATCATCATAATCAATCATAGGCATTTGTATAGCGCACTGCTCACCCGGAGGGTCTCAAGGCGCTGGGGGGGGGGGGGGAACGCTACTGCTCGAACAGCCAGGTCTTGAGTTGCTTCCTGAAGGCGAGATGGTCTTGCGTTGTCCGGAGGTGGATGGGGAGGGAGTTCAATGTCTTGGCTGCCAGGTAGGAGAAGGATCTTCCTCCGGCGGTGGCTCTGCGGATGCGGGGGACGGTGGCGAGAGCGAGGCTGGCGGAGCGGAGCTGGCGGGTGGGCTTGTGGAAGGTCAGGCGGCTGTTGAGGAACTTGGGGCCCAGGTCGTGGAGGGCCTTGTGTGCGTGGGTGAGGAGTCGGAACGTGATTCTTTTGTTGACGGGGAGCCAGTGCAGGTCTCTCAGGTGTCCGGAGATGTGGCTGTGTCGGGGGATGTCCAGGATGAGTCGTGCTGAGGCGTTCTGGATCCGTTGGAGTTTCTTCTGGAATTTGGCGGCGGTGCCGGCGTAGAGGGCGTTCCCGTAGTCCAGCCGACTGGTGACGAGGGCCTGGGTGACCGTCTTCCTGGTCTCGGTGGGGATCCACCGGAAGATCTTTCGAAGCATGCGCAGGGTGTTGAAGCATGAAGACGAGACAGCGTTGACTTGTCTGGTCATCGAGAGGGAGGAGTCCAGGATGAAGCCTAGGTTGCGTGCGTGGCCCGTTGGCTTGGGGGTGGCTCCCAGGGCGGGGGCCACCAGGAGTCGTCCCTGGCGGAGGGTGATGATCCCAGGATGAGGACCTCCGTCTTGTCTGAGTTCAGTTTCAGGCGGCTGTTCTTCATCCATTCGGCGACGTCTTTCATCCCTTCGTGTAGGCTGGCTCTGGCGGCGTCCGGGTCGCTGGTGAGGGAGAGGATCAGCTGGGTGTCGTCGGCGTAGGTGATGATCTTGAGGTTGTGTTGACGTGCGATGGTTGCGAGGGGGCTCATGTAGATGTTGAAGAGGGTGGGGCTGAACGATGACCCTTGTGGAACGCCGCAGATGACTTCGGTGGCCGCTGACCGGAACGGGGGGAGGCGGACTCTCTGGGTTCTTCCGGCGAGGAATGAGGTGATCCACTCCAGGGCCTTCTCCTGGATGCCGGTGTTGTTCAGGCGCTGTACCAGGGTATCAAAACAAAGGAAAGGGAAGATGTGACCACCAGATCAGAATCGCCGAACCACAAGTAATGAATGAGATGTTAAATCTCACTGGGGATGCTAAGACTTCTGATGACATTGTTGTAGTAAACTTGTCTTATCATGCACTCAATAGTGCAGAAATAAAATTGTTAAGCAAAGGTCTGGGATTCTGTTCGACTTCTTTTCCGGATTTCGCTACCCACCATGTGGATTGTTTCAAATTTGTACATAAACTAAAATTGCATACATTCTTTTATGGGAAGAAACCACGTACCCCATTGCCTGAGAAAGCACACCCTGGTGAGAGCAATGAAAAGTTTAAGGACCTCAGGGGCATTCAAACATTATTATCTCTTGATGAACATTGTGATTCTCCGCCAGTCGTTGACATAATGGCCAACCTTGACATTGAATCATTCTTGAGTAGCGACAGTGGTCTCAAGAATAGTTCCAAATTCGCACCCTATATTCCCCTGACAATGTGATAGACATCTTTTTCCAAGAGGTCACCATCCTTTTATTGGAGGGCTAATACATAAAGGGCCGTAGACACATTAAACACCACATCACCCTAGATGAAAGAGGACCACTTATTTCTCTCAAAGGCGACCGGACGGGTGTTATCAGGGAGGCTGACAAGGATGGTAATGTAGTGTTAAAGAATAAGGTTGATTTCTTTGTGGAAATCAATAGGCAATTGTCTGATACGTCAGCATATCAGAAGCTCACTAACAACCCTTTGAAAGACACCAATGCATGTGTAGAAGCTACACTAAAGCATTGGAAAGACCTAGGTTTGAATTCAGACACAGAATATCTTCACATTTACAACCCCACTGATAGATTGCAATGCTGATTTTGAAAATCAGCATTGGCAATCTATCAAAGTTAAGGATGATGCTAATTTTCATCATTTATGTGCACTTTGTTTTTAACTGGAACAAAACTTCATTAGTGGTTTAAGTTATCACACAAGTATTTTGAATGTATTGTGTTTGTTTTTATATGTTAGAGAGGATTGCTCTATTTTATCAATTTTTCCAATTGCGGTTTTGATGAATTTTGAAAATTAATGAATAAACATTGATATATTTGATTGATTGGCTTGTGTGATTGGCTCCTGATGTTTGAATGAATAGTAAGTATTTGGTGTGCTATTATTGTTTCCCAAAGGGATCAATTTTTTCAGACATGGTTTTTCTAAATGTGGCATGTGCAAGTTTTGAACAGGACTTTGACTTTCAGCTACAACACCGGGAAGACACAGGTGATTAATAAATTCATTAATTGTAATTCCAAATATGTTGTTTACTGTATTCTCTGTATATGCAATCAGATTTATATTGGAAGATCCGGAAGACCATTGAAAGATCACATATAGCAACACTTGAGAGCCATGAAAAATAACATTGCCCACTACTCAGTGGCTGCACATTTCAATGCTGTGCATAAGGGTAACACAATTGTCAACATCTCTTTTCATGGCATAGATGTGGTTGCCAACATGCCTAGGGGAGGTGCTGCTTTTAATTTATTTATTAACTGTTCGATTACTTAAAATCATTACAGTAAAATATATACAACCATGCACATCGACCCCACTCTCCGCCCTCACGAATAAAAAATGCACACTGATCCGCGGGCTAGCCTTTTTCCCACAATTCCATTACAAGCTCTCTTTCGTCATGCCTCTGTGATATCATAATTAAGCCGACAATGGTGATTGCACCAGTCTCATTATTGCACTCCATGTTACCAGAAGGTCAACCTACAGTAAGTTTTGCACCGAGCCTACCATTGCATTATACTTCTATAGTGCCCATTGTCATTGTCTCTATTGAGGTAGTGCGTTTCTTCTCGATTTCATTGCCCCATGTATGACTCCTCACTGAACACTGGATGAATCCCACTTTTGCACTAAGCTTTTGCATCCCCCCTGGGCACCTGCCCTGCCTCAAACTTGACTATAAGGCAGTGGGCCTTACATTTGCAAGTGCGGGAGACAGCAAGTGGATTTGCCGTCTTTTTGTTAACATGGGCGTATTCTCAAATACAGTCTGTCATATATCATAGATAAGAGCATGTCACATTCTAAAACCAATAAATAATAAATAAAATCTTGGCTTCCCAACCCAATTAAAACAGGTTGAGATCCTTGCTTTAAGCTCCTACTAGTGGGAAAGGGAGCAAGATGTGTTACAGGAAGGAAGGGATAAAGTGCAAAGTGCTGTTCTATCTATCGGCTTCTATTTTTTGTATTTATCACACACAAATTCTGAAATAGGCACCTTCTGGCTTGCCAATGACTTTCAAGACTTTTTAAAAGAGAAATAGAATAAAGTACGATGTGCTGGCCGGTCAGGGACTGGCATTAATCTGTAGCGGGTTGTTGAGTGCGACCCTGACGCAATTTGTGTACTTCCCCGGTCTTGCCAAGATACATGCCATATAGCACAAGTCCAAGGCCTCCCTGCAGTTCCTGACTCCTCCTGCCCTAAAGATGGGACATAACAGACAACATCACTCGCCAGCGAGTTTGGAGCAACAGCACAACAGATGCAGCCAGGCTTCTTTGTGATACTGCATAACCTGCATAAGAGCACATCCTCTATGCAGCCCAGGCGAGATTAAAGTCTGACATAGGTAGAGCGATGAGCCTTATATATACGATTTTTGTGCGGGCCTGGACTGCCAAAGCATGATGAAAGTAAGGTTGTGCTTGTCCCAGGATATATGATGCATCCAATGCCGCTGTAATGGAACTAGCACAGAGTTTTGCATAATCCTTTTGAGCTGAGGTTACTAGCACCTGCCTGTTCACCGTGGAATGTCAGGTGAGTGCAAACTTTCTGCCTTGATCTTTAAGCTGCTGTTTTCTAGGGCTCACAGGACTCTAATAAAAACTTTTAGGTCCGCCTGGTTCGTCAGGTCTGGTCTGCCGAGGCCTAACTCCAGCCTCAACCTCATTCTTCTGGTGTGTCGCGGGGCTAACAGCACCGCCTTATCATACCTTAATCGGAGCTTCTGTTAGGATCCTGTCCAGGGCACCTGGAAAGACCAAATGCCCATGGTTGAGGGCCGATATTAGTTTTGCTTTCAAAATGTTCAGCATAGGTTCTGCAGTTGAGCTTTGTAAACGATTGCTTATGCGCTTCAGTGTGTGGATGACACAATCGGACTTCATGCTTAGATGTATTAAACGAGCAGCCAGTTTGGCCCCTTCAGAGAGCCAGACCCCAAGGTAATTGCAAGCTGGCGCTGTTACTATTGGCAGGTCTCCCAATTTCCAGCGGGTTTGCTTTTTATGTGGATATTTACCAAACGCTACTACCTTGGTTTTGCTCTGGTTAACCAACAGATTGTTCTCCTGATTGTAAAGAGGGAGCATTGAGTGCTTTCTGTAGGCCAGCCTGGTATAGTCCATAATTGCCATATCATCTGCATATTGAAGAATGGGAACTCGCACCCTGCCCAGCCTTGGAGTAACTATACTTGCGTCTTTCTGGGCTGCCCCCAGATTTGCAATATAAAGGTTAAAGAGAAGGGGGGCCAATACACAGCCCTATTTGAGCCTGTTCTTTGTGGTAACTGTTGGACAGGCCACATGAAGGGCTTGCTCCCTCCCCGCATGACAGGGCCCGAGCCCCGGCCCTCCAGGTGTTACCCACAGAAGCAACCCGCACCCCGTCTCAAGACGGGACTCCTGCCCCCGGACATCTCTGTATCATGGGGCCGAACCACTACCGGCTCCCTCGCCCGGCCCGGCCGCCATCTTGGACACTGCACTACGAGGCCGCGTGGCCTCAGCTCGACCCTAACCCTGGGCCTGGCCAGGCCCCGACATCCCGGCACCACCATCCACCCAGGAGGTGAACGGACCACTTGGCAGGTCAATGGGAGAAAGAAGTGTCGATGGCTCTCCCCCGCCAGGTGCCGATCGCCCCCCAGCTCCCCTGGGCGCTGGCTCCACCCCCCTGCTGGGTGTCTGGACTCCCTCATCCCGGACCTCCCGACCTCCAAGTGCGAGGGTCCGGACATCAAAGGGCGCCATACCTATAACTGGGGCAGCTCCAGAGCAGGAAGGCAGTTGTATCCTGGAGTCGAGAGACACCGTGAAGAACTCATCCTTGACGGACTACCGGCGCTGCCGTAGCCCTGCCTTGTGAACTATCGTCCTGCCTGCTGGCGCTGCCGCGGCCTTCTGCATCCTCCATCCTCGTCGGGACCTGCTGGCGCTGCCGCGGACCGTTGTAACTACCACCTTCGTCGGGACCTGCTGGCGCTGCCGCGGACCGTTGTAACGACCACCTTCACCGGGTCCTGCTGGCGCTGCCGCGGACCGTTGTAACGACCACCTTCACCGGGACCTGCTGGCGCTGCCGCGGCCCGTCCATCTAGAACACCGAGCTCGAGGATTGTGAGCTATCCATCATATCATCGCATCTACCAGATTGGTAACAAGACTGTCCCGCTACCCCCTTTCCCAACCAAGAGACTAGAATCGAGGGGACCCCTGAGTCCTGACCTCCTTGTACCATTCTATCGTACCTAGAGATCGCTTATAAAGAACGTTAAACCTTATCCTTGTGTGGTGTACATCTGTGGGGGGGAAGTTACTCGTCTGTACGATCGCTGGAGACGGCTCTCCCCGGAGACCTCTCCCCTTGTCCTCGGCCGACCCTCCCGGTCCGTCTAACATTGGTGGCCAGCGGCGCGATCCGAATCAACGCGTAATCGTACAGAGAGTAGCTCACCCCACGACGAAACCACAATGACAACCAAAGAGAGCGGATCCACCGAGAAATTCCAAATGGAGAAATTGGAAGAGTACAGCCATCGTGAGTTGAAACAATTCTGCATTGAACTAGGCATTGCTACCACCGGTCTGAGTACTAAAGACGATTTCAAGCACGCCATTGAGTCGTGGGCAGAAACCGGGGCCGCCAGACCCCCGGACCAAAACATTGCAGCATCAGAGAGGAACACCACGGCTCCCGAGGAGCGAAGAACGGGCCTCTCGCAGGAAGAGATCCAAGAGAGAGAAAAAAACAGACTACATGAGTTAGAAATGGCACGGCTCAAAATGGACGGTGAACTAAAATTAGCCGAACAAAAACTGAACCTAGAACATCTGCGGCTCCGAGAAGAACGGGAAGAAAAACAGAGGCAGAGAGAGCTCGAAGAAAAGAGATTAGCGTACGAACACGAGCGCAAACTGGCAGAAATAGACCTACGGAAGCAGAACAAAGAACTGGAGGTGCCCGAGCAACCGCGCACCCCAGGAGCGACAGAAAAGAAAGTCCACATCCCCAAGGATGTCGTTCGAGAGTATTTCCGAGAGGACGACATACAACAGTGGTTCAAGGCCTACGAGATCGCCATGACCTCCCACCGGATCGATCGAAGTGACTGGGGAGCCGGTCTATGGGGGAGGTTCGTCAATGAAGGCCGCGATGCCCTGTTACAGCTCCCAGACCATCTGATGTCATCCTATGACCACATGAAGGCTGCCCTCCTCACCCGATATGGGCTCACACCCGAAATGTACCGCCAGAGGTTCCAAGACTGCACCCGGATCCCGGGTACAACTTGGGTGGAATATGTCAACTATTTCAGCCGAGCCTTCGAGGGTTGGATCAAGGGAAGCCACGTAACGACCTACGAGCAACTTTTTAATCTCATGGTGTGGGAGCACCTCTCTAACAACTGCTTCGTCGAGCTCAGGCAGCACCTCCTCGACAGTAAATTGACTGACCCACGGCAACTCGCCGCCGAAGCTGACCGGTGGGAAAGCACCCGAGTAGGCAGGAGAGGGCCGCACGAACAGAACCGGAACAACCAAGGTCAGCACCGTCCCCGAGGAGGAGGAGGAGGCCGAGGCCAGGGACGAGGAAGAGACACCGTCCCGGCCGCTCCCGCTGCCAGCACCCCGACCCCGGCCAGCCGGGGCAACCCCCCGATGCGCCCGGGGTTCCGAGCCAATGTCACATGTCACCGATGCCAGCGAGTCGGCCACTACGCCAATGACCCGAACTGTCCACAGAACCAAACTCCGAGACCCTGCCAGGTAGCTGCCGCCGCCCTGGGGGGAGAACAAATCTCCGAAGAACAGGAAGAATGCGAACAGGAACAACAAGAGTGGGAACCGGCCGCCATGGTTCTAGCGTGCCTAGGGGGAAGAGACATGGTCCCGCGGGCTCCCCTTCCCGCCGACACCAGAAAATATAGTCAGTGGGTGAACATTAATGGACGCCGGGCCGAAGCACTACGTGACACGGGGGCCAGTGTGACGGCCGTCCGCTGTCACCTGGTAAACCCAGAGCAGATCCTGCCGAACATTCTCTGCCCCGTCCGTTCAGCCGACAATTCGGAGAGTCTATGTCGGATGGCCTGCGTCCCCTTCGAATGGGGAGGAGTCTCCGGCATGTTGAAGGTGACGGTCCGAGATGATGCCCCCGTGGACTGTCTCCTGGGGAATGACCTTGAGAGTTCCCCGTGGGCCGCCGTAGAAAGAAGAGAGCACCTGGGGATGTTGGGCCTCCCGGACTGGGCGTGCGTAACCACCCGGTCCAAGGCCGCCCGTGCCATCCCCCGACCAGAAGAACCAGAATGGCCAGCACCTCCTCCCCCGATCGCTCCAGTAGAGGACACCGACCATACCGACCCCCCAGAGCAAACCCCCGAAGGGCTCGCTCAGCCCCAGGACCTTCCCGACCTGGCTCAGTGGCATCAAGAAGGGGGGCCCACCCAGGAACAGTTCCGTCAAGAACAGAAGACCTGTCCCTCCCTCGAGGGACTCCGCCAGCAAGCCCTCGCCCAGAGCGCAGGGGACACCACCGGAGCCCATTGGATCTATTGGGACAACGACCTATTGTACAGTGAACAGAGAATCGCGGAGTTAGGGGCCAGTCGAGTGCTGGTGGTGCCCCTCCGTTTTAGAGACTTCCTGTTAAATTTGGCCCACGATGTCCCTCTGGCTGGACACCTGGGCCAGGACAAAACCTACAGTCGCCTGGTGACCCACTTTTTCTGGCCAAAGATGAGAAACGACGTCCTCAACCACTGCCGGTCCTGCCCCACGTGCCAGGCCAGCGGGAAGAGCGGCCGCAAACTCAAAGCACCTCTGCAACCCTTCCCAGTTGTCACCACCCCGTTCGAGAGGGTGGGAATAGACATTGTGGGGCCCCTGGACCCCCGTACAGCACAAGGACATCGGTTCATCCTGGTACTGGTGGACCACGCCACCCGCTACCCCGAGGCTGTGCCCCTGCGAACTGTAACAGCCCCGGTGGTCGGCCGGGCCTTAATGGGGATCTTCTCCCGGGTGGGCTTCCCCCGAGAAGTCGTCAGCGACAGAGGCACAAACTTTATTTCGAAATATATGAAGTCCCTCTGGCAACAGTGCGGGGTCACCTACCGATTCACGACCCCCTATCACCCTCAAGGAAACGGACTAGTCGAGCGGTTCAACCGCACGCTCAAGGGAATGATTGGGGGGTTGGAAGAGCCCCTCCGTCGCCAGTGGGATGTACTACTTCCGTGCCTCCTCTTCGCATATCGCGAAGTCCCCCAGAAGTCCCTCAGCTTTAGCCCTTTCGAACTCTTGTACGGGCACCCTGTGCGAGGGCCCCTCAGCCTAGTCAAAGAAGGTTGGGAGATGGCCCCCCTAAAGACCCCTCCAGACGTCTTCAAGTACCTCCTGACCCTACGCAATCAGACCAGGCGATTCAGAGAAATGGCGAAAGCGAACCTTGAGGCCAGTCAGGAGGACATGAAAAGATGGTACGATCAAAATGCCTCCTCCATCGAATTCGAACCTGGCCAACAAGTGTGGGTGATGTCCCCCACCGAACCATGTGCCTTGCAGGACAAGTGGACGGGGCCCTTCAAAGTGGTCGAGCACAAGAGCCCCGTCACCTATCTCATCGATATGGAATCTCCACGGAACCCCCTCCGGGTCCTCCACACCAACAGACTCAAACCCCACTTTGTGCGCTCGGAGCTCAGCCTCCTGATGGCTACAGACAGTGGAGCGGAAGAAGACTCCGAGCCTCTCCCTGATCTCCTGAAGACTCGTGAGAAAGATGGTTCCGTGGACGGGGTCCGACTCTCAGATGCCCTCACCCCGGAACAGCGCCAAGGCTGCCGGGACCTCCTGCTGCAGTTTGCGACCTTGTTTTCCCTCACCCCAGGGGTCACCCCCTGGTGCTTGCACGACGTGGACACTGGGGACAGTCCCCCTATCCGACACCGGGCGTACCGCGTACCAGATCGGGTACGGGCCTGCATCCAAGAGGAGGTATCAAAGATGCTCACGCTCGGGGTCATCGAGCCCTCGGACAGCCCCTGGGCCAGCCCGGTCGTGCTGGTCCCCAAAGCTGCTGCCCCCGGCACCACTCCTGAGCCCCGATTCTGCGTCGACTATCGGGGCTTGAATGCTGTCACCAGAACCGACGCTCATCCCATCCCCCGAGCGGATGAACTGATCGACCGCATGGGGGCTGCCCGCTACCTCAGCATCTTCGACCTGACAGCGGGCTACTGGCAGATCGGTCTCACACCCCGGGCCCAAGAACGATCCGCCTTTTCTACCCCCGATGGCCACTACCACTTCAAAGTCATGCCATTCGGCATGAAGAATGCCCCAGCTACTTTTCAGCGACTGGTGAACCAGGTCTTGGCGGGACTCGAGGAGTTCAGCGCCGCCTACCTGGACGATATCGCTGTGTACAGCCGCCACTGGTCCGACCACCTCCACCACCTCCGAGAAGTCCTGCAGGCCCTCCAACGGGCCGGCCTCACAATCAAGGCCAGCAAGTGCCAAATTGGTCAGGGGGCCGTGACCTATCTCGGACACCAGGTGGGAAGCGGTCTGGTGGCCCCTCTACAACTCAAGATCGCTGCCATTCAGTCCTGGCAGCCTCCAGTCACGCAGACCGAGGTCCAAGCCTTCTTGGGGCTCACCGGCTACTACCGGCGGTTCGTGAGGGACTATGGCAGCATTGTGGGGCCCCTCACGGGACTCACATCCAAAAACCACCCGAAGAAGGTCAACTGGACCCCAGACTGTCAAGCGGCCTTCGAGAAGCTGAAAGCCGCCATGTGCACTGCCCCTGTGCTCCAGGCCCCCGACTACAGTCGGGAATTCATCGTACAAACAGATGCCTCCGACCATGGCATCGGGGCGGTCCTCTCCCAGTTGAACTCCGAGGGACTTGACCAACCGGTGGCCTTCTCAGCAGACGCCTCCTGGCCCGAGAACAGCGCTGGAGCACCATCGAGAGGGAGGCCTTCGCAGTGGTGTGGGCCCTCAAAAAGCTCCGGCCCTATCTCTTCGGTACCCACTTCCGGGTGCAAACAGATCATCGGCCCCTGCAGTGGCTAATGCAGATGCGGGGGGAAAACCCCAAACTATTGCGTTGGTCCATCTCCCTGCAGGGGATGGACTTCACTGTGGAACATCGACCGGGCCAAGACCACGCCAACGCGGATGGCCTGTCACGCTTTTTCCGCCTCGACGAGGAGAGTCCCCAAGAGGATGGGTGACTCTCCCCGCCTTCAGCGGGGGGGACGCATGTTGGACAGGCCACATGAAGGGCTTGCTCCCTCCCCGCATGACAGGGCCCGAGCCCCGGCCCTCCAGGTGTTACCCACAGAAGCAACCCGCACCCCGTCTCAAGACGGGACTCCTGTCCCCGGACATCTCTGTATCATGGGGCCGAACCACTACCGGCTCCCTCGCCCGGCCCGGCCGCCATCTTGGACACTGCACCACGAGGCCGCGTGGCCTCAGCTCGACCCTAACCCTGGGCCTGGCCAGGCCCCGACATCCCGGCACCACCATCCACCCAGGAGGTGAACGGACCACTTGGCAGGTCAATGGGAGAAAGAAGTGTCGATGGCTCTCCCCCGCCAGGTGCCGATCGCCCCCCAGCTCCCCTGGGCGCTGGCTCCACCCCCCTGCTGGGTGTTTGGACTCCCTCATCCCGGACCTCCCGACCTCCAAGTGCGAGGGTCCGGACATCAAAGGGCGTCAGACCTATAACTGGGGCAGCTCCAGAGCAGGAAGGCAGTTGTATCCTGGAGTCGAGAGACACCGTGAAGAACTCATCCTTGACGGACTACCGGCGCTGCCGTAGCCCTGCCTTGTGAACTATCGTCCTGCCTGCTGGCGCTGCCGCGGCCTTCTGCATCCTCCATCCTCGTCGGGACCTGCTGGCGCTGCCGCGGACCGTTGTAACTACCACCTTCGTCGGGACCTGCTGGCGCTGCCGCGGACCGTTGTAACGACCACCTTCACCGGGTCCTGCTGGCGCTGCCGCGGACCGTTGTAACGACCACCTTCACCGGGACCTGCTGGCGCTGCCGCGGCCCGTCCATCTAGAACACCGAGCTCGAGGATTGTGAGCTATCCATCATATCATCGCATCTACCAGATTGGTAACAAGACTGTCCCGCTACCCCCTTTCCCAACCAAGAGACTAGAATCGAGGGGACCCCTGAGTCCTGACCTCCTTGTACCATTCTATCGTACCTAGAGATCGCTTATAAAGAACGTTAAACCTTATCCTTGTGTGGTGTACATCTGTGGGGGGGAAGTTACTCGTCTGTACGATCGCTGGAGACGGCTCTCCCCGGAGACCTCTCCCCTTGTCCTCGGCCGACCCTCCCGGTCCGTCTAACAGTAACTCTAGCAGTTACTGTGGTAGAGCTTGTTTAACCTGAAACCCATGTCCCCTGGTATAATGATATAATCGCCTTACGGAGCATGGGTGGAATCCCTCATGTGGACAGTTTCCGCCATAATCTTCCCTGATCCACCCTTTCAAATGCGACGCTGTAATCGATAAAGTAACAGAACAAAGGAGGTTGCTTCCGCCTAACTGCTTGTATGGATAGATAGGCCAGTGCCTGAATTTTGACAGAAAAATGTAAGGATTCCATTATACATTGCCTATGTCTTCAACTCCTTTAAGAGAACACAGGCTTCCAAATTGATCCAGGCAACAAGTCTATAGTTTGCCGGACTGGTGCAGTCTCCTTTTTTACAGACAGGAAAAAGTATTGAACCTCTCCAAGAACATGCTGTTGTTGCAGTAACTGAGAAATAATTGAAAATGGGCTTTAAAGTTGTCAACCAAACTTCTTTTGCCAATTTTAAAACAGGGAAGGATTCCCATTTTGCCCGGGGGCCCCATCGTTCCTCACTTTGTTAATTAGTGGTCGTTATTACAGCTCTTTCAGTTATTAAAATGCTTAGGGGTGTGGGTGGCCAGTTCCGAGTGATGCATTGAAGCAGCTACCACAGCCAATGAGTTTGTTGAGTATAGCTGTGCGAAATACCGCATCCAGACTTGCTCAGCAACACCGTTCTGCTCTGTCATTCCTGGGTTGCTGAGCCGATTTATGGGCCTCTACAGATGGGCGTGGTTCTTTTCTTTCAGTAGGTTGAAGACTTTGAGCTACTCTGATTCGATATGCTCCCTTTTGATATCCCATGCTTTCTTTTTGTAGTCTATTCTAGGAGCTGTGATGGAATGGCCGTCAGCTGAATTGCCCCCTCTGTTTCTGGTGTCCAAGGCCCTGCAAAGAGCATATTTTCAGTTGATTAGATCCTTAGGATGACAGGAATGTGTGATGCCGTTGTGGGGCTATTGATCAAATGTTGGTGTTGGCCATTCCTGAGCGTCTGTTGAAAGTCTGCAATGAGAGCCTTCCAATCTCCTATTACTGAGGCTGGGGTGGATGACTTGAAGTCAGGGTTTCTCTTCTCCATCCAGGCTGACAATTTGTCTCCTACTTTAGCGGACCATTTTATTCTTTGGAGAACCATGTGGTTCTCTTTTCCTGTTGTTGTCCGATCTCTGGAAATGTTAATGTTGAAGTGACAGCTAGTTGTAGGATAGCGCAGAGGGGCCTATGGTCACTTTTGCCCCTGTCATCAATTTCAAATTCTTTAAGCACAGGAGCAATCCTGTCACTAACTAGGATATAGTCTATTGTGGATATGTTCCCGAAAGAGGGTTTCAGAGCCAGGAAGGAGGCAAGCTTTTTTAAATAAGTGGGTCTGTCGTGTAATTCCCACTAACCAGTAGGGCCCATGCGTTTTTGGACAACATGAAATTTGGGTGAGGTGCTTAGACTGATTCCATGCACCCCCATAGTATATGTTGTCCTAGCTCACAGTGCCACCATAAGCCCCCCTTACCAAACAAGGAGCAAATGGCTTCTGGCAACCACTGAACATGACAACCCTGACCCCATAGGGATTGTGGTAACAGATCAGAACCTTTTCGCTCAGTCACTTGTGGACTCTTGGACTCAGAAAAACATACAGAGAATACACAGTGGGATGTTTTCAACATATTTATTGAACCAGCGTTATTCTTGTATAGAATTAATGTGCTGCGATAATCTGTAGACAGAAGCAGATGAAATTGATTACAAGCACCAAAAGAGTAAATAGCAGACACAGTTCCACCATGGTGCTAAAACAGTATATATATGCAGGCATACAATACAGGGTAGTAATCAGGCGTACTCCTACTATGGAATCCCTATGCTGTGTTTGTCTAGAGTGTATGTGGGTTTAGAGCCAAGAATCCCCCCTCGGGATGATCCAACCCCATTACCTGGTGGGAAAGCATATGGGACCCCATCTTTTTCACAGACTGGACACCCCACGGAGGTGTTAGACAGCTGCTTGGCAAAGCTTCAGCATGCAGGACCTTTCAAGGTCAGCGGAAGTGTCTCCTCTGCTAACCCCCAGAAATGCTTCTTTATTTATAATAACATGCATCCTTGCGATGTGTGTGCAGATTAGCATTGTTATGGATGTGTGGATAGCCCCGTCACCCTGTGGATGAAGATAGAACGACATTTGTACATTGTGCGTAAAGGCCTTGTACTCAGTGTTCGAGGCATCATGATAATGTTGCGCAAAGCCAGATGTATAAGCAAAGCAGTTTCAGAGAAACAAATACAACATTGTCACGCAAGCGAATATGTGCAAAAGGTCACAGCAATAATGTCATTATGAAGAAAAGAGGACGAAGTAAGAAAATGTGCAGCGTCGTTACATGGGCCTAACTCGGGCACATAACACCCACTCATCATACTAAGGGTCGACCTAAAAAACCTTTCTAAAAAGCAACAGCCCATATCACATTTAAAAACTGTTAAAGTGTAAAACCACTTTAAAAATCATCTAAGAGCAAACTTCCCTTAAAAATTCTAATAAATGCCATTATATAGTTTTAAACCCAAGCACTCAGAAAGCCACGGTGTCTAGAATAAAAGCATAAGAACTTTGTTTTGGTAAAGCTTGTTTAAAACCAGGCCAAATATTTCCCACCAAAAAGTAAAGACAATTGTTTATGTGTTCAGAGTGGTAGTCGCAACATTGCTGTCGCTGGCAACTGCAGACGATGTTCCCAGAGGTGCACCTCGAAGCAGGTTTATGGAGCAAAGATGCTTCTATCCAGTTCCCACAGCAGCTGCGGTGGAAGGGACTACATCCTGTAAGCGTTCCACAGAGCCGATATTCAGTTCACTTGGAGCCAAAGCATACCAGGGTGGCTCAAAGAATGCATTCATCATCAAAGGAATACACTGGGGACAATTATACCCATGGGCATTTAACAGGTCCATCAGTACTTCAATGTCCAATGGCACAACCAATTGTGATCTGAAACAGAAATCCAGTACATATTCATGACTGCACAGCAGGCAGCGGAATATAGGTTGTACGCAGTGAGGCCACACAGGCCTGAAAGATAAAAAAACAATACTCATTTAGTTCTCGAAGTCGAGGTGTCCTGAAGCAGTGTGCCATGCGCACATGGTATTGCAGCACAAGCGGTGCTGTCTCCATTCCAATTTGAACTGGGATGTACATTATGGAGCAGGAAAATTCAAATCAGAATCCCTGCCACAAGTAGCAGGATAAGTGGGAGACCTCCAAAAACGCTTCCTAGTGTGGAGTGTATGAATTATAGTATAACTCCAAAACGTTCTGAAAGGTGCTAGCCAATCCAGAGCCAATATATTTTAAAAAGTGCACTATTCCTTTTGTATCAGACATGTTAAAGATACGGTGGACCAGCTCCCCAAAATGCAGTGGGAAGTTAGTATGAAGTACCGCCTGTATCTCAGATGAGAACTTCGGAACCTGGAGATCAAACGTCTCTCTGGGGGATGTTAAGACCATATCTTTTTGAAAAAGAATGGCTTACAGTTTGTTAAGCGAATCAAAGCGTATGTCAGAAACATTTATCAAAGGCCACAGTGTTGCTTCCCTAACTGTGCAGGCCAGTAGAAACAATACTTGTGTGCAACAAGTAACCAAGCAATTAACCTTTACAAAACAGGCGATGCCTCATTCCATTCCACAGCAGCCTTGATCATTCAGCATCAAATAGCTCCTATTAAAGAGCAGCTTGAAAACTGGATGAATCACGGCAGCCAGAGAACCCTTCAGATAACAGGACAAGTTCGCAGCCGACGCATTACAAGCCCCGTAAAGTGAAATGTCCTTGCAAATCAAGGACCCTCTATTAAAGCGCTCTCACAGTCGGTACCACTGAGAAAAACGTCTGTGTCCCCATTCCTGCACCTAAATTTGAAAGGCAATTCCCAGTATTTATGCACAGATCCTTCCCGTAATGCTTCATATCTGCCTACCTGATGATGTTGTAGATAATATTGGAATTGAAAGGTTGTGACTGGTAGGGTGATGTATCCATGGATTATCCAATCCGTGAAAGGTGTTTCTGCAACAGTGAAAAATAATTTGTCTAATTTTCCTAACCAATCCTTCAGGCCTTGTTAGCCTGCGCCTGGTCTCCACCCAACTGTCTAAGTCAGGTAGGCGGAGAGCATGTCACTTTGGCTGGTTCAAGAGAGACGACAAAACTGACATGCGTTCTTTGGAGCCTCCAACCAGCCACGCTCCTCCAGACATCTATGGAGCCAATCGGCAGCAGAGGTGGACACAACCCCATTTCTCCCAGCTGGGAGCAGGCTGTCAGCTGCGGTGCGCTAAACGTGTAAAATAAAATGGCAATGAAATAATTGCTGTTTTTTTCACGTTTAGCACGGCTGTAGCGGGTGGGAGGGTGACGCTCCTTCGCCCTCACAAAGAAACCTCCGCTGTTTGCACGGCCACTCATACATTTGGCGTTTTTTTTTACTGTTACGGATACTAGATAAGCCATGATGTTCCTTTCTGTACTTGGTCATTATTTCAGCAAGTTTTGCCCAATAGAATGGATTTTCTGACTTGTATTTTATATTGACTATCAGGCTTATCACGATCCATTTGGACATATGGTTTTTGGAACTGAAAAGTAATACAGCAACTTGTATGTGATGTACAAGCAAGGGCCAGGCTGCTTCATTTACTGTTCATTGGTACTAAGTTCATTGGTACTTAGCTTACTGTGGCCCGGGATTTGAAGGACTGATGAAGTTTAGCAGATGTGCTGTTTGCCATCTCGTGCATATTTGGAAATGTGGTCATTTTAGCCTTGAAAATGTCCTGTGGACAAAACACATGTTGGCTGCTCTATGGACAAAGTTTTTCATATCATGCACAGAAGTTGGTAACTAATAAACAGATGAATTAAAGCAACTTGATCTTGTGACTACATCTATTCACTTATTAAGGAATTTACGGATAATAATTTAGTGTGTGCTCAAGATGTGGAACATTGGGTGAAGCCAAAACGTACTCAATGGTATTAGACTCTAGCAGGGTTCACAGGCAGCAGTGATTCCTTTGATTTACTGCGCAGTCTGCATTGTTTACTTGTTTCTCAATTCTGAAGCCCGAACTAGGAGCATCTTAAAGGTATCAGACTGCATCTCCATTTCATAAGGCTAATTTTAGCTCTAATGGGGAGCGGCAAACTCAGGTAGACTGGAAGACAGCCCAGGGAATATAGCTCCATGGCCTAGCTGCCATGTTTCTTATTCCTTAAGTCCGTTAGATCTTGTGCCACCGACAGGGTTTTGCATTTTTTATTACAAGTTTATGTTTTCCACTTCCAGAGTTAGGATGGACTGCTTTATGAGCACCCCCGATTCAGAGTTCGGTTCCTATCACTCCTCCATAGCAGTTTCTTTAGAATACTAGTCTAACCTGTTTTTAATTTTAAGCAGTAAGCTATCCATTTGGCACTCCTCGTGATATTTGACATAGAGATATTGAATTCCAGCATAACCTGGGCTTGGCTGCTGCACTCGGGGAGAGCAAACACATGTTGATTGTTGTTTATCCAACAGATCAAAGGTTGTTGAAGTGACCTGGTTCCATAGGTTGATGTGTCAAATCACCAGTCCTCCAAATTGAGCAGGCACAAAAAAAAACTCACACCAGCACAGCGCTAGCACAAAGAAGCACCCAAAGTTAATAACACATCCAACATCCTTCCGAAACGTAGATTCAATACTCTTCGCACTGGGGCAAAAACACAGGCAGTCACCAATTACCTTGGTTCCAGAGACAGAAAAAAAAACTCCTCCTCCTTAAAGCCTTAATCACCTCTTGTGAGACTCTTCGACACACAGATTGTGGGACTCCTCTTCCTTGCCGCCCTTCTGGACAGGCACGCTGTGGACACCTCTTTCCAGTAGCACATCTGAATTCGGGCTCTGCATACACAAGAGCCTTGACACGCCGTAGCTCCTCCTCTTGACAGGGACAAAGGAACCTCCTCAGCTCACGAAGACGAACAGACGGGCTTCGCACAGGCATAGGTCAGTTGACCACGAACACTGAGGACTTGTTGCACCTCAAGGACACTTAAAACTGCACCTCCCCAGACGCTCTTCCCCACAGAAACAAAAGGGGAACTACTCTTCTTCTACGTAGATTGTAACAAAAACTGGAGAGAAACTTAACACTCGTTGCTCCAGTGGAGAACTCCTCTTCATTGCACTTGAGGAACTTCTCTTGATTAATCACTCTCCACAGGTAAATCAACACAAACACCTCTTCCAGGGTTACTGCAGCGTGGAAGAAAGAAAATCCAGCAGGAACTGGCACACAGAGGTTAGGGCGACCGATGTAGTGGTCACTGGTGGGGCTCACGGTGCCAGGTAGTTCCGCCAAATAAGGAGTTTCTTTTCTTTAAGTCAACATCTTCAAGTCAGACTAGATCAGTTACACACCAGTCTATTCAAGTTCATGCATGGTTTCTTTAGTCCAACTCGTCGCCAATTGAAGTGACCTGGTTCCATAGGTTGATGTGACACAGCAGACGTAGCCAGGATAGATCTTTAGTGTATTTATTGAGATAGTAAAGTCCATAGAATAGCCCCACCAGGAGCAGCCTGCTAGCTGCTCAGCCCATCCTCTCAACTGTCTCACACCACACCAACATTCCAGTCACGTCAACATTCCACATGGAACACTCACACTGGCTGAGCAGCTAGTTACAAGATACAGGAGAACAGTAATAACCTTACATGAAGATACTACAGTTGTCTTTAAACATTATAGCATCATAGGCGGTAGTAGGCATCACTTCACTGACCACCACGGTTAGCAGTGCTTGCCAGTTTGGGCAAGCCAAGCCAAGCTCCTTTTTAGTTGCCCCTTTACACATGATAGATGCTATGCTGAGACCTTTAAAGCCACTTGTTGTGCCCTTCTGTCGCCTTCTGCATCCAAGTGCATGCCCTCCAGTGTCACTCCCTCCATGTGCCGCAAGCCTTTTACAATTAATTTCCTACCAAATATTACTATCATCATCTTATTTAGGTTTATCCTAATTGAGTTAATCTTGCAGTATCGGCCCAAGGCACCAAGGGCCAGATGTACAACCATTTCAATTAGCGCCTCGCAATTTGCATCACATTGCGAGTAGCAAATTGCGAGGCGCTAAATGAAATGTTCAACAGTGTGTTTGACACTGCAATTCCCAATGGGGTCGCAAATTGAGAGGCTCATTAATATTAATGAGCCTCTCACAATTTGCGAGCCCATATGGAATGCCAGCCCTCCCAGGAATGGTGACCTGCTGGGATCAGCAGACCACCATGTCTGGGACTGTTTTTAGATAAAACATATTTTTTTTTAAATGCATCCCGTTGTCCTTAAAGGAAAATGGGATGCATTTAAAAAAAAAAATATGAAACGTTTTTGTTTCATTTTTTAAGGGCAGGCAGTGGAACCACTACCTGCCCTTAAAAATTAAATTTGCATGCATTTGCAGAGGAGAACGGGTCCCCTGGGGACCCCTTCCCATTTGGGAATGCATTAGGTGGTAATTGCAAGGGTTTTGCGACCGCAATTGCGGTCGCAAAACATTTGTACATGGTTTTGCGACTCGCTTTTTGGAAGAGAACGCCCCTTCCAAATAGGGAGTTGCGCATGCAAAAACGGGTCGTACACATGGCCCCAAGGGCATTATTAAGAGTTTGGCGGTGCAGGAGTGGGACTGCCCCACTCCTGCACCACCCGCTAGATCAGAAGTTTTATCCTGTCTGGTGGGTGGTTATTTTGCGTTTTGCGTTCTAAAATAGGCAGCGCAATGGGAACGTCAAAGGCAGTACCTGCATGGCGTGTACTGCTGCAGTCCATGCCGCTCAGGCACTGGTGTGCATGCACACGGTGGGCACATGTTGTGCCCCCTGTGTGCATCCACATGGCATGAGGCACAAAGGGACCCTGAAGGACCCCCTTTGTTTCCTCACCGCAACACTTTTCATGGGGGTAATATGCTTGGCTGGGCGGCAGTGGCCCCACCAAGCATATTGCGGAAGTTCCATAGCAGTTGCGGCGGATGCGGTGGTCCCAGGGAGCCCGATCACCCTAGTCGTTATAGGGCTTATACGGCAGTTGGGAGATCGCCACAGTGAGTCTGGTGGTGTGTGGACTGCTAGACTCATAATAAGGCCCAAAGAGTGCTTTGCAGACCCACTTTGGTCTGGTCAAGCATCACCATATCATCAGCGTATTGGAATACTTGGACCTTCCGGTTAGCTAGCCATGGGGGACATGATCTATTATTGACCAAATTACATTTCAGATCCGCCATAAAGAGGTTAAATAATAAAGGAGCAATGATGCATCCATGCTTAAGACCTTTATCTGTATAGATTTTCTCTGACGTTGACCAGTTTGTTGCCAGTTTGGTTTTCACCCAGGTCTCATTATACAAGGACTCAAATGCTTTCAGGAGACGAGGAGCGATCCCCCAGCCATGCAACTTATCCCAGGAGTGGGCCCTGGGTCCATTGTCACAGGCATAGTGAAATCAACAAATACGGCATATAGTGGCAAGGTATTTGACTCGGCAGAATCCTCTATTGAACACTTCAGAGTCAGCAGCATGTCCTCAATATGCCAGTTTCTTTGGACCTCCAGTTGAAATCATGGAATCAGTTGTTTCTCATGATACCACTGTTCAAGTTCTTTATTCAGGAAGCATGCATGCACTTTTCCCTCTACATCTAAGAACACAGTCATGAGGTAGTTACTTGGTGCTTGATAGCAGCCCATCTTATATATTGGAACCAATATCGACCCCCTCAGCTGTCAGGGACCATGCATGTACAAAACAGGCAGCATAAACAGATCTTAGGCTGGGACCCTACAGGAAGTCATCTGATTTGAGTAGCGCGGCAGGCACTCTACTTGGTCCGTGTGCCCCGACCCTCTTAGTTTACTTAGCATCCATTTAACACTTCTTTTTTTTTTTTTTTTTTTTTTTTTTTTGAAACCGTTTATTACAAATCTCAAGAATATACAATTATGGTCCCACAACCTTCCGGCCGGCCGCTAGGAATGGCAGAAAAATATGGCATACGTTCATAGAACCCTTGGCATTACAAAGGAGCATAAGCAGGAGTCATCAACATCATGGGCCACAGCCGTAATACGTCACAGTGCGGTTTCATTTTATACAAACAACAAGAAAACAACACCCACAAGGCCACCCTACAGTCGAAAGTAGCAGCACGTGCTCCCCAATGGGGAACCCCAACTATTAGAGGAGTCCAAAGAGGGGAAGGGAAACAGAACGAGGACTGGGGGAACCCTGTGCCCGGGGCTAGGGGAAGGGGTCAGCTAAGGGGACGGGGCTGGTGAGGCAGCAGGCAGCAATGGTGGCGCGCAAATACTCCCACGGTAGGCGTTCCAGGGGCCCCACACTTTCACCCATTTCGCAGGCTTACCCCTCGCCACATACACCACCTTTTCTCGAAACATGCACCAGTCCATGTGCTCTTTCCAGGCCGACACCGTCGGGGGGTTCTGGGATCCCCACAGTTGCGCAATGTCACGCTTAGCAATCATATATCCCAGAGTCACCCACCACGTTTGCGGAGCCGAGTAGTCAGTTGGTTCCCACACATTCAACAGGCATCTCCTCGCTTCCGGCAGCAGCGCAACACGCGTAACCACTCGCAGGACCTCGTGCACACCGCGCCAGAATCGCTCCACCCTCGGGCATTCCCATAAAATATGCAGGAAGGTCGCCACGGCACCACAACCACGCTTACACAATCCATCCACAGTGTAGCCCATGCGCTGAAGCCTTGGCCCCGTCATGTAGACCCGGTGGAGGATCTTAAGCTGGACGAAGCGAAGGCGAGCCGGTATAGCCACCTCCTTCGGAGAGGCCACCGCGGAGATCCAGTCCTCATCGTCCAATTCCAGACCGTCGGCAACCCAAGCCTCGCGAAGGCCAATCAGCAAGCCCAATCGATCATTAATCAGTTTTTTATAAATAAGGGAGATCGTGCTGTCTGGGACGTGGCCATCTAGCACTCTATCCTCCAGGGGGGAAGACTCCGGGATGGAGGCGACGTCTGGGAAGACGGAGCCCAGTGCATGACGGATCTGCAGGTATCGAAAGTATTCACTGCCCTGCAACTGAAACTCCGTCTGCAGCATCTCGAATGTTTTAAATCCTCCCCTCGACCAGAGATCCCCCACTTTACTGATACCTATCATGTCCCATTTCGCGAAGCCCTTCGAGGTCCAGAGAGAGCCCAACTTCTCAGACGCATACAGCGGTGACGCCCGGGTCAAACGGTCCTTCCACCCCATAGCTGCATTAGCCGCATGCCATACTCTGACCATGACACGCGTGGGTCCCGTCAAGCGAGCGTCGGGCACGCCAGAGTAGAGCGCTCGATTGTAGTCGCCCCACCGGGCAGTAGCATCTTGTCCATCTCAAACGCCGGGTTCAAGGCGGGCCCATAGAGGCCATGGTTAATTGCAGCTAGCTGGGAGGCCCAGTAATACCGTTTAATGTCCGGGAGGGCAATCCCCCCGTCATACCATGGGAGCGTCAACTTCGACAGGGCAATGCGCGGCCTCCCGTCCCAGAACAGGCGGCGCTGTAAACTCTCCACCTCACGGAAGTAGCACGCCGGGACTGGGTCCATGGTGTTCTGGAGAGCGTATAAGAAACGTGGCAACGACATCATCTTAAACAACGCCGCCCAGCCGAGCGGCGAAAGCGGCAGGCGCCGCCAGCGCACGACGTCCTCCTTCAAGCGCTGGAGAGGGGGAAGCAAGTTCCGCTCGTAGCGAGCCTCTGGGTCCAGAGTAATGTAGACACCCAGGTATCGAAACCCCTGAGAGGCAATCTGAATCGGACAACCCCGCGGAAGGACAGGAGCCTCCCCAGAGAGCACATACACGCATGATTTAGCCCAGTTGATGACAAGGCCTGAGTTCCGGCCGAATGAACGTAAAACATCAACCAGGACTATGAGTGACTTACGTGGGGAGGCTAGGTACAAAAGGATGTCGTTAGCGTATAGGGACACACGGTCCTCATATTCGGGGGTCCAACGGAGTCCACGGATGGAGGGGTGCCACCGCAGCCACTCCGCCAGGGGCTCCAAGGCCAGCGCAAACAGGAGCGGCGACAAGGGGCAGCCCTGTCGCGTGCCCCGGCCCAGCTCGAATGGGGCCGAAACTCTTCCATTCACCACCACCTGCGCCAATGGGCCCGAATACAACAATTTGACCCAACTGATGAAGCCCGGGCCGAATCCAAACTTCGCCAGCATCGCCCAAATGTATGGCCACTCAAGCGTGTCAAACGCCATAGTGGCGTCTAAGGACACGTGCGAGCACCCCGTGCAAGCGCCGCAGATTAAGGGCTGTATTGCGATGGGGGATAAAGCCGGACTGGTCTTGGTGAACCAGGTCGCCCACCACGCCGACCAGCCGATTGGCCAGCACCTTGGCGAGAATTTTGGGCTCCGCATTCAAAAGCGAGATAGGCCGATAGGATGTGACCCGGTCCCGAGGCCTCCCCTCCTTGTGGATCACCACGATAGTAGCCAGACGCTGGTCCGGTGGGAGGGAGCCCAGCGAGTGGGCCGCCAGGAACATCGCGCGGAGGTGGGGCGCCAATACATCCGGTCGCAACTTATATAACTCGATAGGGATGCCATTTGGGCCCATGGCCTTGCCAGAGGCAACCGAACGTATGGCGAGGGCAATTTCGTCGGATGTAGGAGCGGCATCCAGCGACGCCCTGTCCTCCTCCGAGAGGGAAGGCAGCGCGATATCCCTAAGCAGGGAATGGGAGTCCTCCTCCGAGCAAGGAGAGACCGGGGAATACACCTCGCGGAAATAATCCGCGAAACAGGAGACAATTTCTTCTGGCTCGGTGACACTCACACCATCCGTCCTCTCAATCAGCGGGACCACACGATTCACTCTCTCCTTTTTATCCAACCACGCTATCAGTTTGCCCGCCTTATCACCCACATCATACAGTCGCCCCTGCTGCTCCCTACTGAGGCCCCTGGCCGCCTCCGTAACGAGGGCCCTGTAGGCCGCCTGCTTAAGTTGTTGGACATGCAGTGCAGCCTCCGTCACTCCGCCCTCTAAATCACCCTCCAATTCAGCAATTTCGGCCTCCACCCGGGTAACCTCCTCCCGCTCACGCCTCCGGGCATGGGAAATGAGGGACAGGGCCTCTCCTCTGTGAACTGTCTTGAAGGCTTCCCACAAGGAGATAGCCGAAAGGACGGACCCCACATTCTCATCAAAGTATCGCTGCAGGGATTTAATCACAGCAGCGCGAATGGTGGGGTCGCGCAGGTACCAGGCATTGATGGGAACTACCCTGCCCTCACCCCTCGGAAGGACATCAAAATGGAACAGGAGCGGGGAGTGATCTGAAATACCCCGCGCCAGATGGCGCACCTACCCCACACTCCCAGCATAGGCCGCCGGGACAAGGACATGATCAAGCCGTGAGAGGCTACCATGTGCCCCCGAGTGGAAAGTGTACTGCTGCTGCGTGGGATGTTTTAAGCGCCAGCAGTCCACCAATCCCAGTGTATCCAAGAGGCCAGGTAGCCACGCCTGGGCCCGGGGGAGGTCCCTAGGGGGGTGACGATCCAGAGTCCCAGAAACCACCGCATTGAAGTCCCCCCCAACCACTAGGAGTCCCCCCGGAAGGCCCAGGAGGAGGCGCCCCAGGTCTGCAAAAGTGGTCGCCTGCAACCCCGGTGGGACGTATACCGATACAAAAACCACCACTTTGCCTTCCATTCTCCCCACTAAAACAGCATAGCGCCCCCTATCATCATGGCGCACCTCATCAATTTCCAACGGGAGCGAGTTCTTCACCATAATGCCCACACCCCGTGAGCCCGACGTGAAGCCCGAGTGGGCCACCAAACGATAGCCACGCCGATTCATGGCACAAAAAGAGTTTCCAATAAGGTGTGTCTCCTGCAGGAAGACTACATCGGGTGAGATTCGTTTCAAATACTGCAGGACCACACCTCGTTTGATCCTATCCCCCAGTCCATTAACGTTCCAAGACAACAAAGTCAACTCCCTACCCCCCATAACACACAGGAGCCATCAATCGTCCCCCGGAGAGCACCTTAAAAACAATACAGGAAAGGGTTAGCCTTGTGGTAAAAATGAACAACAACACCCCACCCCAACTCCCCCCCCGCAACAGAACTCCCCCCTCCCTGCACCCCTGCATGAGCCCAAACAGCCCCCCCAAAGTGCAGTGTGCCTGTCGCCCCATAGATGGTGAAACTAACTAAACCCCCAGAGGAGGAGGGAGAACCCCCAAGAGACCCCACACGACCTCCACATGAGGAGACTTACTCGAACAGGCGAACAGTCAAAAGTGACATCAATTTTGTCCAGAGCGAGGCATAATATTAGTCCCTCAGTCCTGATCCGGCGGGCCCTCTCCCCCCACCGCTCCCCCCCACCCCCCCGATCCCGATCCCCAGGCAAAGTATCTAACCAGTCCCCGGCTGCTTCGGGACGATCAAAGAAGTGCGTACGGCCATCCAACTCCACCCGCAGCTTAGCCGGGAAAAGCATAGCGTACTTGAGATTGAGGTCCCGTAGACGACGTTTGACTCCGAGAAAGCTTAGTCTCTGCTTTTGGACCGCTGGGGTGAAGTCAGGATAAAAATTTATATCCATGTTGTCAAGTCTGACCGGCCCCTGTAGTCTGGAGGATTGCAGGATAGCGTCTCTGTCTCGGAAGTTGAAAATCCGGGCGATGAGAGGCCTCGGGGGGGCTCCGGCCTTGGGCCTTCCCCCGGGAACCCTGTGGGCCCGCTCCACCGCGAAGAATTTACTCAATCCCCGGGGCTGGAGGTGGGTGAGAATCAAGTCCTCCACGAATGGATCCGCCGCCGCCTCCTCCCGTCCCTCAGGCACCCCGAGAATACGGACATTGTTCCTCCGGGCCCGACCCTCAGAATCCTCCAGGCGACGATCCATCAGCGCGCTCGCCTGGCCAAGCCGGCGCACCTCCTTTTGGAGGGCTGCCACATCCGTCGTGAGGCCCGATGTGGTGTGGGCCAACGAATCAACCCGGTCATTAGTCTTGGATAAATCGGCCCTTACCAGGCCAACATCCACAAGGACCGAGTCGATTTTCTGCGCCAGTGTGTCAAAACGCTGGTCCACCGAGGCCTTCATCTCAGCGATGGCGCCCATCACGTCTCGCAGGGTCAGGTCCGCGGGCAGAGCAGGAGCATCAGTCGGGCCCTCAGGGGACCTACGCGGCACCTCGGGAGATCCCTTCTGGAGGGTGTAGCGGTCCATGCTGTTAGACTGGGGGACTGCGCCACGTCGGGTCGATTTCACCTTTGCCCGATCTCCATCTTGCTTTGTGTACATGGTTCCAGTCCCACGGCCGTGCCAGGCACGTCGTAAAGGGCGGGCAAGCCGGTTCACGGGATCCGGGGGGGGGGGGTCACCACAGGGCCACGGGGCAAGTCACAGCCGGCGGGTCGGCAGGGCACCCCAACGGGGCCACACTACCTCACAGTGCCCCGCGACCCAACCTCGCCGAAACAGCAAGGAGGGTGCAAAAGCGAAAGTGAAAGTGCGGGGTACGCGAGCCGCCGCGCCCAGCCCGCCGCTGTTGTTGACTTTGCCTCCGGATCACCCCACAACTCCAATCCGGGGTCCGGCGTGGAGAAGGCCGGAAATCTCAATCGGTGCTACCGCCGGAGTCTGAGGTCCAATTTGGAAGCGGAAAGCGGGTGCCACCTCAGCTCGGGCTCACCAACACAGTCCCCTCATCTAGGACAGGATATTGTCAGGATATATGTAGGAGGTCGCGGAGGTCCTCGGGAGCCTCGCACCTACGCGGCCATCTTGGTTGCGCGCTAGGCTCCTCCCCCCCATTTAACACTTCTTAAGCTGGACCATGGAACACTCCCTTTCTTACAGAGGGATCCACCTTCCCCAGGGCGCCCATCGCTTGTTCACATGTCCTATGAACCAACACACTTGGATCAACCTGTACCTACAAATTCTTCACCCTCTGTGCCACGTGTTTTCCTGACCATACTTTGTCACCCTCGCTTCATGACTTTGGGGGCAGGTACGGTATTTTATATAACTGTTGGAGGTAACCAGCCCAATCTGTTGGAGAGATGTTACAATTTCTTTAGTTTTTGCCCCAAGTGAGACTATTAACAAGGCCCCAAATGTTCCTCAAATTCATTACATTAATGCCTGCATGAAGTCTTGCCTAGCTTTGTTTGATCTTTTCTTTCAGCTCTAAGTTCAAACCCATTATCCTTCTGTGTGTACGAAAAGCTTTGTTTAGTTCACTTCTAAATTTCCTTGCTTGGTATACCCAGCCATGGAACTCCTCTTGCCTGGGGGGGTTTTCCCTCCTACTATGACAGGTAGGTCTTTTTGGTAAAGTTGTTTTAAGTCTTTTCCACCCTAGCTTAGTGTTGCTATATGCCTCGAAGATCACTGTTATACTATTAGCCCGTCATGTCACAGCTCTTTTATTGCTATTCAATTTAGACGACTCCCAGAAGATTCGGTTGAGGGGGCCATATCATTTTGATTCCCTGTCATTTGTAATCTTCGGCAGCAGTGTCGAATGTTAAAAATGGCATAAGATAATATTGCATGATCGCCTGAAAACTTTGACATTATTTGAAAATCAAGATGAAAATGCTCTACAGAGATACAAATATAGTCTAAGGTGGCTAATCTATAAGGAGATACATGAGTATACGCTGCTGGTGTATCACTGTTGATCCTGCCATTCAGACACCAGAGGCCGAGGGATTCAAAGTTGTTTGCAATCAGAGCACCAAATGTGTCTTTTTCTGATCTAAATCAGTCATGGAGGGGATGTTCCATTAGATGTTCTCTCACTCTTTCAATTCGCCTGAGCTGCTTGACACCAGAAGGTTTGAATTAAAGTCACCAACTTCTGCCTTAACAGCCTTCAGCCTTTCCAATAAAATAATTATTGAGTCCCACTTCCTGATCACTGCAGGATGGAGATATATATTTCCAGCTATAACGGAGTTCGGCATTGTCCTTTTGAGGGATTTTATAGAAGTAATTTTAACAAAATTGGCATCTCTGTTACCGGCCCAGATTTTAGAAACATTAGAGGCCCAATTAGTTTTTATTTGGATTGATACCCCACTGAGTGGATGGCCACCACATATAGAAGGTCTTGCTGGGGCACTAACTTCAACATAATCTTGCAGTGGATCATCCTCCAACCTCCATGTCTTCTGTAGATATATCACAACATATGCTCTTAGATCTTCTAGATCTCTTTTTTTATACTCATCCTCAGATATCACTCTCATATTCCAGAAGCATAATTTTAGTTCTTTACTCTATAGTGGTGCACCCTGTTTCACATCGGGGTGTGTGCTTATCGTCCAGGCTAGCCAGTCCCAGTTTGTGTTCTCCTGCGAAGATTTAATCTAGTTTATATTTACTTCTCTCCCCCAGCCTGTGCGTTGTTCCCCCATAATCTTGTCTGTCCGGTTAAAATTAGATTTAGAGATTTTAATCTGCATCCTGGTGTTATCTGACGCCACTGACAACTTACCTCTAACTTGCTCAGACTTTAGTGCTTTAATTTCCACCCTTCTTTCACCTGTGTTGGTTCACCATCTCAGCCCTTGTGTACTAGGGGTCTGTTGCACCTCCTCAGGAGCACTTAGCATCCATTTAGCTTATTTTGCGACTTTAGCATTCTTCAATATTGATGATGATTTCTCCCGAGGTGGCTCATTTTCCCGATATTCTCTTATTCGATGTGGGGAACAATGAAGTATTACTGGATATTGATCATTCTGATAATATATGAGCTTTATATCCCAGGAGGCCAGCAGTGACTGTTTCTCTCAAACTTATTCATCAGTAATTCATCCTTTAACCCTATCTCAGTTTATTCTTGGTGTTCCCCCATTTCCGGGGCCTGAAGGCCACGTATGTCATATCATTGGACCACAAAGTTTCCAGGCCTGGTATTTTAGATACCAGCCTAAGTATGTTCTCTCTATTGAGGACATCCCATTTGCCTCGATAAGTGTATTCTGGCTGGAGGATTACTCTAAAGGTTCCATTTATCAGACTTCTGGAGCTGTTGTACTCTTGTGGTTTTCTTAGTGAAGTGTTTTGCTCTTCTCTCCCACCTTGAGTAATAGCATCCATTAGAGGCTGTAGCCAAGAGGTACTTCTTGTGACTGCCACCCTTTCTGGTGCAGCCAGATACATGTGCTGGAAAATACAGGTGTCCTTCTTTCATGTCTTGGACCTGCATGACACTCCTGGTCCATCAGCTAGGAGGGTGGGCTTGAACGTGGACATGAGGTACTTCTGAGGTTGCTTTTAGGCTCACCCTTTTCATCACTTCGATGAGCTTGCCAGTGGATTGCAGTGGCAGAGTTTGCAATTAATAACTTTCTGCACACTTCATTTGGAGGATCTTCCATCTTTTGTTCTTATGGTTTCCATCAGGGGCAGCTGCTCCATTAGGGTGGAGGAGCGCCACCCCCTCCCCCCGCCACCAGCAGAAAATAAAACAATAATAAAACGGGTTTTAAACACGTTTTATTACTGTTTTATTTTAATCCCCTGGACCCACCCCCAGGACTCTGATGAGTCTTGGGGGCAGTTCCAGGGGATGACACTACTGGTGGGGAGTGGTGGGCACTTCCTTCACTGCGCATGAGGTGTTTGTCCGGCCAACTCAGGCTGGCCAAACCCCTCATGCGCAGTGAAGCTCTCTCCAGTCCCAGCTGCGTTGCTGGGGCTGGAGAGAGCAGGCACAGGCTCCCAGTCTGCCTGGAAACGCAAGTTACTGGTGCTCCGGCCAGTCCTGAAGCTGCTCTCATGAGAGAGCAACTTCAAGATTGGCCGAAGGGCAGGCTGGGAGCCAGTGCCCAGACCAGAAGAAGGGCGAGGCGATTTGCGGGAGATGGCGGCAGCAAGGTAAGTTTAATTTCTTTTTTCTTTTCCTCCTCTGGCCCGGCTCGCCCTCCCTCCCCCCAACTTTGGCAGGGAACGGGCCGCTACTGGTTTCCATCTATATATGTGATCTCAGAAGATCACTACCTTCACAGTTCTCTCAGAGACCATTCTTCAGCAGAGACTTCTGACCATTCAAAAAGCTGCACATCAACATATTTTGCAAGACAAAGCGAAATACAAGTGTCTTATAGTCAGACGTAAAAGAAAGCCACTTGCATACCAGAAGGGAACATGATTTAGTTGTTGACTAAGGGCCTCATTTATGAGGCTTTGGCACAGGGCTGCACCGCAAGAAATCTTGCTGCGCTGCCCTCCGTCAAAAGAAAAGGGCAGGAATTCACCGTATCTTTAAGATACGGCACATTCCTGCCCTTTTCCTCTGTGCTTTCGCCCAGTGGGCTGCCATGTGCCGATGCAGGCACCCTTGCACCATGGTGCATGGGTGCCTGCGTTGCGGGGCTGATGGATTTTATGCAGGAAGGGACACCTTCCTGCACAAAATCAATCAATTCCGGCGATTTCCCCTCTCTATGTGTGTTGCAGAATGCAGCACACATAGAAAAAGGAAAAATTGAGGAAAAATGAAAGCATTTCTCCTCATGGCGCTTCCCTAACGACACCTCTGGGGTGCGTTAGATCCTGACCGAATATCAGGTTTACGATGCCTCGTAAATATGGGAATGTGTCAAGTTTCATGGGTTTTGGATGGGAACACACATAGCAACACCCATGGAATGCCCCTTTCAGGCAGTGTTCTGCGTGAAAGGGGCACATATTTACAAGGCCATGAAAAGCCACGTAAAGTGGCTTTAAGTGGCCTTGTAAATATGGAGCGGCGTATTGCGCCACCAGAACATCAAAAAAGTGACGTTCTGGCAGCACAAAAGTGCCGCAGGGGCCTCATAATTGAGGCCCTAGGTAGCTATTTCATGGTTCCGTTCTAAGTTCACATCTTGATTTCACTGTAACAGGTGAGAAAGATGAAAATGTAAAATAAAAATTAAATAATGAAGCTGATAAGTTGCTTTGGATATTAAAAGTGAAAACACATTGTAAAATGACACAATCAAAATGTGCAAAATGCAATAGGCAGTCGTATTCACTGGTAGGCCACTGTTATGTTTCTATTCAACAAAGGAGCCTTTTGAAATTGCTGAACTTAGCACAAATGTATTTGATAGCTTGACTTTAATGTGACTTGGTTACAATCTTCCTCATAGCTGAAAAATGTTCGGGTTTTATAAAATGTATTATCTTCCTTAAGCTACATGTTCTCGTTTGCAGCAAGCTTGAACTTCCAATCTATCTCGTGTTCGTATAATACTGAATATAGAATCACATATTTTAACAATACCTTTCACTTATTTGAAATACGAAAAGCATTACCTAACTAGAAATCTGCAAGTAAATGTTTCTGTCTTTAGTATAGTTCACTGTCATGCAGTGAAACATTGAAGAAATGGTAGAATAGATTCTGCATTAAGCTTAGGTTACCTCTTCCAGATACACAAATGTTTTATAATGTCTTTTACATAGTTGATAGTAGACTGTCGACTTAATGTGTTTTCCGTGGGAAAGGAAGAACAAAGCCTGCTCACCATCGAAAGATGTCTTTCCATTGGTCCGAAGTGATATAACCTGTAACAATGTTGTATACATGTGTTCTTGTCTTTTATATTAGTGCATGTTCTAAGATGGAGGGTTGCCACTTTTCTTTCTAAAGAGATGTTCCTAGACTCCTTTGGAGACCTTTTACCACTCTTCTTGTCCCTGATGGTTGTAGCTGCTGCTGTATCTATTGCCCCATATTTTCAGGTTGAGGCTTTATTTGTACAGCTTGCTACCGCAACTGTAGGCTGATGGTCTTTGGATATTGAGATTCGGCTTAGTTTCATGACCTTATCTTTATGGGGAGTTTGACTACTTAATTTAATTTTGAATGTCATGCTCCATTGATCTCACTCCTTTCTTGAACTCTTTATGGGATTCTGCACTTTTATTTAGAATAGGGATTAATTCCTTTATGGCACACTCTTGTCATTTTGCATTATTATTGATTCTAACCATATTTTTCTTGATATATTTCTATAAACTGATTTATCTGACTTACTAATTGAATGAAGACAAAAAAAAGATTACTAATCTCTTTAGGAGAAAAAATGTTTTCGAAAGCAATCCAAAACTCTCATTACTGACTGAACTTGAGAACTGATACATTTTAATGTCGATTGATATAATTTGATTAAGCTTCCATTCACAAATGGTGGCAGAGATCTGTTGCCTAGAAGAAGAATTTAGCGTGGAGTTGGAGTCCATTCTTGTAAGTCACAGGTTGAACTGGTACATTGGACCCTTTCTGTGCTATCACAGGAAAGAAGGGCACTTATGCAGTGTGACTGAAAATCCCCTAACACTGAGAGATCCCCTTTTTTCAAAAGGCCACTACCCCAGATATTGTAAGCAATTGTCAACCAGTCTTGAATAGCAGGATCTCCAGAATAGGAGGTGGAGGAGATCATAGATTCACGTGCAAGGCCAAATCCAATGAATGGTGGCTTGGAGGGGCTACAATATATATCTGAAAGATCATGCGGGGCGTTGATTTTGTTCATGCCACTCGATTAGTGAAGGTGTTTCATAAACAAATTCTCTTTGAAACCTTGTTCCAATATTTGGTCATGGGGGGTACACTTTAGGGGGAACCGTACTGTCAGGATACAGAATTGATACAGATGGTAATGCAGCATAGGACTAACAGTGGATGGAGACTTTGGAGAACAGGCCAGTTGAAACTGAAGAGGTTGGAAACTCTTGACCAATAACTGACTCGCAGTTATGCTCATTTCCTGGTTATGGACACATTTCTGGGGCGCTTTGGATATAGCCACTATTTCTGACATGCAGCCTTTGCCTGGAAACATCCTGTGAGTTGTACCATTTTGCACCCATTAGCCATCCCTCTGTTTTATTGTTTTTTTTCCCTTTCGGTCCACTTCTCTTAGATCCTCCATTTTACCTCCTTCCTTATATGGTACTTTGTTGAGCTCGATCCATCTTTAACCTTCTACCTCAGCTCCTGAACAATCCAGTTTGGTAGCATGCTCGGGTCTTCTCTGTTATCCTGATCCACTTGAGGGCACAATACAACAACATGCGCTGTCAAAACTGCTGTTTCAGTGGCCACTCATTTCTCAAGCATGGAGGTAGTTTTGTAACATCCTTCACCAGTCACAAATACAGTCCAATTAATAAGATCTGGTTCAATGTTTCTCTTTCACTCCCCTTCCGTTTGCCACAGATTGTAACATTTTTGCAGTTGTCAGGGTTCATGATCATCTCTGTTGTGTAGCGCGTAGTATTCCATGACAGCTGTAACTCTCTTCCGTCTACCTTGCATGATTTTATGAGCCTTTCATGCTCCATTAGATGTGCTAACCCCACAGAAGCACAGAAGAAAAGATATATTTTGTATTTATGGATACATTGTACTCGCTGCGGCACAATACATGGTCTATAAAAAGGATTGTAAGGAAACTTAACATTGCCTCCCAGTGTAATTCCAATTCTTTCTTAAACATTGGGTCCACTGGACCAAAACATTTCACATGGACAGATCAATATGTCTGTAAATGCAATGAATCCAAAGGCATATTTATCCTCTATAAACAAACAGGACTGCCAGTAAACACTATATACTGCATGGGAGGCGTGACGTGTTTTAGTGATTTCCAGTTAACCCTAAATAGGTCCCGGATCAGATCATACCTACTCATAACAGAGGAAAGCCAACAGATGGCACACAGTGACGTTCATCAAATCATTGATGGTTCCTTTTCAAATTAATTATCTTTTATAGGTGTCTATACAAGCTAATTGAATCCAGGAACATCTCCATTTCTGAGTCTGGCATACCATGCAAACCATCCCCAATAAAGCAGTGTTCCTTCCACAAGCATAATTAATTTTTTGATAGAAATGGCTCCAGGTTTGAAGTTTTCAGACATTATTAGTCTTGCAGTTAATATGTGACGTTTTATGTCAGATTGCAACCCACAAAACACATAAATCATCCACAGCATCCTAATAAACCCGCAAAGAGAGACTTCAAGAGCAACATTAGTTCATAGCACAGCAGACATCAAACATTTCGGCATTGGCATGTGTGATTTGCATCCTAAATCACTGTTGGCCAAAAGAAACAAATGCGCAGAAAGTCCTACCTGACATATCCATTTGCAAGATTTTTAGTTTGGATACTTCACAACTCCCCAGAGCATTTTTTTCTATCTCGTATTTCTTTGCCTTCGTGTATGCTCCATTCTACGCTATTATTCTAAAATGAACTAAAAAAAATGCTGTGCAAGGAAGAGAGAGAGAGAGAGTGTGTGTGTGTTTTTCTAAAAATGGCGAAACAAATATTGTGCTAAGATCAACCTCTTCCTAGCCTTCAGGAGAAGGCAGAGCTATAAAAAGATATTTATTTTCACCACATTTTTTGCAATTTTCTAAGGGGTGGTCAATAGTTCCCTAGTCTTGTGATTTCGGAACATGAGGCGTTTGAGGGTGAAATAGGTGCAAAACGCATGGATGAGCCAGGAAGGCTAAATATTTCACAAAAGTAAACAGAAGTCTCAGTTCATTAAGGGGGTATATTTTTTCTCTCTCATGATGTCTCCAAAGACAATAATTGTTAAAATAACAATTGACAATTGTTTCATGTGTCATTTGTTGCAATGAAGGCTAATCTACCAAAGTAATATACCATTATGTCCATAACATTCTTCTGATCAGAGGTACATAGGGGCATATTTATAAGCAACACAATGTAGAGGGGGGCCGGGGAGCTATTAATGAAAACTAGGTCCAGTACCCGTGCTCACAAAGGTAAATGCGATATTTACTAGGGGGTAACTGTTCCTAAAAATTAAATAAAAGAGAGTCGCCACCAATAGTGGTTGAAGATCTAGCTTTGTAAGATGTTAATCTCAATCGAGTTGGGTTTACTTAAACAAGTGACGGGGGGATCCCTCCTTTTAGGATATAGTGCCCTCACACACCCTTGCGAGTGCCATGCTTCATCATTGGGCGTCGCTCCTCGTGGGGGTGACACTGCTGTCCTCCATGGGCCCCGCAAGAGGGCTCTTTATCGGAGATATTTTAAGCAGACGCCACAGTTGTGCATGTGGGTGTGTGGGCTCAGGGTGATAAGAAAGTGAGTGAGTTAAAATTACCAAGCGATACCCAGAATCCAATTTTATTCGGGGGTCCATATGGCAAGATTAAAAGCAAAAGTTAGGGACTGGAGCTACCTCTGTGCAACAAATAAGGAGGGGGGGTTTGAATGTCTTCCCCTTGCTCTCAGAATCTCTATGTGTCTGTGTGTTCTTAAGGAAAGATGGTCAACATGTTTCGCGCTTCTCGTCAGTCCATAAGGGATCCAAGGGCGCTTCGTCAGGATATAAAAATTACATACAGCACATGTGAACAGTGAATTTCACTGGTACTTAGATAGTAATCGGTATCTAAGTACCAGTGAAATTCACTGTTCACATGTGCTGTATGTAATTTCTATATTACCTACTGGCGATTGCCAGTAGGTAGTTATAGTTAGGACCTATTTTCCATAGGAAATCCACAACATTCTATTTGGAATAACTTTGGCGCCCGTTGACGAATCTTCGCGAAATTGTCAAAACTTTTGGCCAGCTCTGGTCCGCTCCTATCCTGAAAGTCTCGGGATGATTCGTGTAGCGGGGGCTGAGAAAAAAGGGGGGTCCCAAAACTTGTTTTCCCCATGCAATTTCCCATAGGACCTTTAGCCGCAGCTACAGCCTGAACTGCTAAACGGAATTACACCAAATTTGGCAGAAAGGTAGAACTTGGTTCAGAGTCGTGCCTTTTGCTTAAATGGTGTAAATCCGTTCAGTAGTTCCTGAGAAAATCAAAAGTAAAATCACATATATATCTGGGCGGAGCCTAACCACACATCTCATCGTGAGATCTGTGTGGCTGTCAGCACTTCATCCAAGAAGTGTTGGCAGCCATCTTGGGACCAATATACATGATAGCACCTCATTAAAAAGCATTGCAGTTAATAGAAGGTTTTAAGACTTTAGCTACATTATAAATCATTTGTTGATGGTACCATACTCATTTTAGGAATTGTGGTATGTTCTAAGGTGATTTTACCATGTGAAAAAGCCTTCTGCTGGGATATCATGAATCATGTTTGAGAGAAAACTATTTTCTCATGCTTTTCCCACAGAGGTGTGGAAGGTGATCTGTAAGCTAAACTGAGAGCATATTTTCTGTAAAATCACATTATCTTTCTCAGTCATGTGAGAATGAAGTCTGACATTCTCAGTAAAACATGTACATCCAACAAGGGCAGAGACTGTCAGTTGATTCCTTTGTGTTCTACTGCAGCTTCCCAGAGTGTTCAAAAGAACAACTAGAGCGCTAACAGTCCTACTTATGATAAACGTATGGCACACCTGAAGCCATCTTGATTTGAATAAAGTGGTAACTCTTAAAAAATTTAATTTAAAAAGGAACACAATGAGGGGGTTCATTTTGCCATAGAAAGTATGATTAGTGCTGCAGAAAGAAAAATTAGGGCACATTTTGAGTGACTTCTCAAATCCTCTTCTATTTCATAAAACAATTCTGACATGCAGACTGAAACATGCACTTTCAATACCAGCAGTAGACGTCCCTGGTGAGCAGTAGCTTTACTACAGTGATCTAATGAGCAACTAGAGTGCTAACATTCTGAATTTATGGCAAATGTGTGACACATCTGAATGCCTTCTTGATGGAATCAAAGTAAAAAACTGAACGTATGCCTACTGAGAAGACTGTAGTAAATGAGGAAATTAGGAAACTTCATAACAAATAAGTCTCCCAAGATGGCCACCAGAGACAAAAGAGCCCAAATGTAGCACAAATATCACCCAGATGTAGCCCAAGTATAGCCCAATGACAGAATGTCCCAGAGTGTTTTAAAGAACAACTAGAGCGCTAACAGTCTTACGTATGACAAAAGTATGGCACACCTGAAGCCATCTTGATTGGAATAAAGTGGTAACACTTAAAACATTTAATTTGCAAAGGAACAAAATGAGGGGGTTCATTTTGCCATAGAAATTATGATTAGTGCTGCAGAAAGAAAAATTAGGGCACATTTTGACTTCTCAAATCCTCTTCTATTTCATTAAAAAATGTTGACATGCAGACTGAAACATGCACTTTGAATACCAGCAGCAGACTTCCCTGGTGAGCAGTAGCTTTACTACAGTGATCTAATGAGGAACTAGAGTGCTACCATTCAGAATTTATGGCAAATGTGTGACACATCTGAATGCCTTCTTGATGGAACCAAAGTAAACAAGCATTGAAAATGCAATAGGTCTCGCCCTCGTTTAAGTGAAAGCAATTCTGTTTTTAATTTGGTGGCTTTTTAGCTTTGCTTTTATTAGTGTTTTTCAAACTTTCATGTACATAACATGCATATATGTATATGTATGCATGCATTTATATTTGTATTTATATAGATATGCAGATTATATATATGTTTATATATGTATGTATATATATACACATACATATATATAAACGCATATGCATATATATGCATATATATATGTGCAAATGTGTGCATCTAGAGAGAGGTAGAGGTAGAGAGGTAGAGAGTAGTAGAGAGTAGTAGAGAGAAGTAGAGAGAGGTAGAGAGGTAGAGAGTAGAGGATGAGTAATAGAGAGTAGAGAGCAGAGAGTGAGTAGTAGAGAGTAGTAGAGAAAGTAGCAGAGAGTGAGTAGGAGAGAGTAGTAGAGTGAGTAGTAGAGAGTAGTAGTAGAGAGTAGTAGAGAGTGGGTAATAGAGAGTGAGTAGTAGAGAGTAGTGGAGAGTAGTAGAGAGTGAGTAGTAGAGTGAGCAGTAGAGAGTAGTAGAGAGTGAGTATTAGAGAGTGAGTAGTAGAGAGTGAGTAGTAGAGAGTAGTAGAGAGTAGTAGAGAGGGAATAGTGGAGAGTGTGTAGCAGAGAGAGAGTAGTAGAGAGTAGTAGAGAGAGAGTAGTAGAGAGTAGTAGAGAGAGAGTAGTAGAGAGTGAGTAGTAGAGAGTGAGTAGTAGAGAGTGAATAGTAGAGTGAGTAGTAGAGAGTAGTAGAGGGAGAGTAGTAGAGAGTGAGTAGTAGAGAGTAGTAGAGTGAGTAGTAGAGAGTGAGTAGTAAAGAGAGAGTAGTAGAGAGTGAGTAGTAGAGAGTAGTAGAGAATGAGTAGTAGAGAGTAGTAGAGAGTGAGTAGTAGAGAGTGAGTAGTAGAGAGAGTAGTAGGGAGTAGTAGAGTGGTAGAGAGTGAGTAGTAGAGAGTGAGTAGTAAAGAGTAGTGGACTAGTAGAGAGTGGTAGAGAGTGAGTAGTAGAGAGTGGTAGAGAGTGAGTAGTAGAGAGTGAATAGTAGAGTGAGCAGTAGAGTGAGTAGTAGAGAGCAAGTAGTAGAGAGTGTGTAGTAGAGAGTGAGTAGTAGAGAGTAGTAGAGAGTGAGTAGTAGAGAGAGTAGTAGAGAGTGAGTAGTAGAGAGTAGTAGAGAGTGAGTAGTAGAGAGAGTAGTAGAGAGTAGTAGAGTAGTAGAGAGTGAGTAGTAGAGTGAGTAGTAGAGAGTAGTAGAGAGCGAGTAGTAGAGAGTGAGTAGTGGAGGGTGAGTTTTAGAGAGAGAGTAGTAGAGAGTGAGTAGTAGAGAGTGAGTAGTAGAGAGAGAGTAGTAGAGAGTGAGTAGTAGAGAGTAGTAGAGTGAGTAGTAGAGAGAGTAGTAGAGAGTCATAGGTAGTGAGTGGTAGAGTAGTAGTAGAGAGTGAGTAGTAGAGAGAGTAGTAGAGTAGTAGAGAGTGAGTAGTAGAGAGTGAGTAGTAGAGAGTAGTAGAGTAGTAGAGAGTGAATAGTAGTGAGTGAGTAGTAGAGAGTGAGTAGTGGAGAGTGAGTAGTAGATAGTAGAGAGTGAGTAGTAGAGAGTGAGTAGAGTGAGTAGTAGAGAGGGAGTAGTAGAGAGACAGTAGTTGAGAGTAGTAGAGAGTAGTACAGTAGTAGAGACTGAGTGGTAGAGAGTAGTAGAGAGTAGTAGAGTGAGTAGTAGAGAGTAGTAGAGAGTGAGTAGTAGAAATTGAGTAGTAGAGAGTAGTAGTAGAGAGTAGTAGAAAGTAGTAGAGAGTGAGTAGTAGAGAGTGAGTAGTTGAATTTAAAAGGACCACAATGAGGGGGTTCATTTTGCCATAGAAATTATGATTAGTGCGGAAAAAAGAAAAATTAGGGCACATTTTGAGTGACTTCTCAAATCCTCTTTATTTCATTAAAAAATTCTGACATGCAGACTGAAACATGCACTTTCAATACCAGCAGCAATAGCTTTACTACTGTGATCTAATGAGCAACTAGAGTGCTAACATTCAGAATTTATGGCAAATGTGTGACATATCTGAATACCTTCTTGATGGAATCAAAGTAAAAAACTGAAAGCATTTCCTACTGAGGAGACTGCAGTAAATGACGAAATTAGGAAACTTCATAACAAATAAATCTCCCAAGATGGCCACCAGAGACAAAAGAGCCCAAATGCAGCACAAATATCACCCAGATGTAGCCCACATGTAGCCCAATGGCAGAAGTGTGCAAAACACTTATTTTTTGTGTTTTTGCAGTTTTATATAGTGCAGACTTGTCAGGTATTGGAGTGCTTTACATGAGCATTGGTTACATCACACAAGATCAAATTCATTTTGTTTGTAGACATGGGGAGATTAGGTGATTTGACCAGAATCACAGAATGTTGAGCTGAAGCAGAAACTCCAACCTGGTTCCCCAGTTGCAAAGTCTGCAGCTCTGGAAGTAACACCACATCCTGTCCCCTAAGTGCAACATTTAATCAAGTGGTCAACTAGATAAAAAAACATAAAGATAACAAATCATTTAAAAGTGCTTTGTCACAAAATATGTCCTCATTTTAGTTTTTTAGAGCACTAACCATAATTTCGATGCAAATAAGACCCTCTCATATATGTAATTTCTAAAGGCAATGCTCTAGGTATTACAGTTTTGATTACATCAAGATGACGTCAGGCGTTCCACACTTTTGTAATAAATATAGAATGTTTGCAATCTAGTTGTTCATTAGGATTCTGTTGGGAGGCAGAGGCCAGGGGCATGGACTCTGAAAATTGAAGGCAGGTAGGAGGGTGCAGAGGCAACAATTTGACCACACTGGGCAGGCAGGAAGGGCAGTGGCAGCACAACAGACTATGGAGGGCAGTGGAAAGGGGGGCAGAGGCAACAAACCAACAATACAGGACTGGCAAGAGTGGCTGTGGCAATATAATAGACCATTGTGGGCAGAAGGAAGAGGCAGTGGTAGTACAACCATACATGCCAACAGACCCGATTCAGTCAGGAAACGTCAATGTTTTTAAGCTCAAATGGGCTTTATTTGATCTGTCTCCTGTCTACAATCTCCTCTTTTTCAATGTAACTCAAAGGGGAAAATCAATACCCCAGTTTTTTTTCAAAATCTCCCTCTTACCAAGTTGAAAATGTTCGCAAGTATGGTACACTGGATCATGGAAGGCAGGAGGAATTGGGGTAGGGACATGGACTCGGATAACAGAGGACAGGAGGGACATGGAGAGGTGCACCAAACTGACCCTACAGGGCAGGCATCAGGGTTTGCAGCAGCACAATACACCACACAGGGCATGCGGGACGGGAGTGCAGCACAACAATCCATAGAAAGCAATAGGGAGGGGACAGGACCATGCACATGGACAACAGAGAACAGATGGGAAAGAGGCAATGGTTGCTAGCTGACCATAATGGATAGACAGGAGAGAAAGCTGCAGCATAACAGACCATAAAGGGCAGGCGGGACGGATCAGGGGCATTACAGAGGAACAGACAAGCCAGGAGGGATGGAATAGGGGTCTGCACATGGAAACAGAGGGCTGGGGGCAAGGGGACAGGGCAGGAGCAGCAAGATGACTGTGGAGGTCAGGCACGATGGGCACTAGAAACAAGACACACCATGGAGAGCAACAGTGAGACTATGATGACATACACACAGACCATGGAGGGAAGGTAGGAGGGGATCAGGGGCAGCTAGCTGACCACACAGGGAAGGTGGGAGGGGCAGTGGCAGCACAGAAGACCATGCATGGCAAGCAGGAGGGTTAGTGGCAGCACAATGGCTATGATGGGCAAGAAGGAGGGTGCAGGGGCATGCACAAAGGACCATGGAGGATAGAAGGGAGGGTCAGGACCTGGGCACAGACAAGAGAGTTCAGGGAAAGGGGCCTCACAACAGACCGCGTGGGGCAGGCAGGAGGAGCAGTTGCAGCACAACAGACCAGGGAGGGCAGAAGGGTGGGGCAGTAAAAAAGACCATGGAGGACAGGAGGAAGGGGATAGGGGCATGGCATGTGGACAGGCAGGGTGGAGGTGGCAGGGACAGGTTACAGTCATCTGACAATGCTATGCGGGTGGGAGGGGAGTGGCAGCTCAAAAGAACACTCAGAGTAGATAGGAGTGGCAGGTCCATGGAACATGGTGGGCAAAAAGGATGGAGCAGGGGCATGCACAAAGACATCGCAGGGCAGGGGGAAGGAGAATAGGGGCATCAAGCTAAGCACAGAGGCTAAGTAGGAGGTCAATGATGGGGCATAGAATTGGGCAATGGAGGGCAGGAGGAGTGGACAGGTACATCATGCTAAATGGAGGGCAGTGACAGCACATCAGACATGGCAGGAGGGAGGAGGCTAGTCCATGGATTCAGACAACAGAGGATAGGTAGGAGGTGGATGGGGCAGCAAGCTAACTGTTCCGAGAAGGTGGGTATTAGGAACTTTATTGTTTTTAAAATGTGTGTCTGTGTCTGTGCGAACTACTTAAAATATGAACAAGTATGCAGCATAATCTCACTTTTATTCAGGAAGAAGAGGACGTTTGTGACTATGACTCCAGGCTCACTTGGCAGAAACACCCCCTGACCCTTCACCCCCCATCGCAAAATCTAATGCCCGTGAAAAGGGTAGGTGAACGCAGTGTTATATAGTACATAGTCCTGAGAGCACGATTGAAAATGAAAACTAGATATAGTGTATGGTATAAACTATGCACCAAAAAGTGTGATATAAGATGAACCGGGGCGTGAAATATAATATGCAATACATTGTGTGCAATGACAGATTCATTGGAGAGCGCGAGATAGCACAGGCACTAGCGCGTGCTATGCGATATGCGCCTTGGAGTGTAATATGCACAGGGCAGTGTTGTGGAACCTTACTAGTCTCTAAAGTTGTAATATAAAATATGTGCTGGGGAGTGTAACGTTACATATTTACTGTGACAAAGATATGGATCCCAGATTGTAATATGTATGTCATAGCGCTGTGCGTTATAACATAGGCATCGGGGAAGGCACGTTAGATGGGGCAATATAACCCGTGCGAAGGCAAGTGTGGCATGACATATTCACGGGGTGATGTTACAGTGCACATGGGCTAGAGAGTGTCATAGCATACGCACTAGCTGGTGGAATACAACACAGAGGTGTGTGGCACTCGGCGGGAACTGGTGGGTGTAACACAGCATTGGGCTCAGCCAGGAGCGCGCTGTGACGCTCAAGTGAGGTTCGTCTCCTTTCCAGAGAGTAAAATAAAAAGCATTACACATCCAGCGGTGGATGTGTGTTTTATTAACCGTGAGGGGGTGTCTTGCATAGTTTTAGTTGAATTTTTGTCAAATCCCCTTTGAATGGCTTGGTGTGCGTGTGTATTAAATGTGCCCCCCAATAGCTACCCATGTTTGTATAAATAAACTACAAGGGTGCCTACTTGGAGAGTACCCACCGGCGGGGGCGCTGGGATTAGGCACGGTATGGTGTCAGACACATCAGAGCTTCACTAGCGGTGTAAATACATTCCACGTGGATTAATTGTATGCATAGTCGCCTTTTAATGAAAATCACGCAAGTCGTCATGGTGATAGGTACATACGGTTTGTCTAGCATGTCCTAGGTGTTTCTATAAATATATTAAAAAAATAAATAATAAATAACAAAGGCCGGCCCCGGGGGATGGGGTCCACGGGGCCATAAATGGCCTGAGAAGGGGGACAACGCAGCCACCCTCCTAAAGAATTTTTTTTAAAAAGGCCATGCCCCGGGGGTTGGGGTCCCCAGGGCCGTTTAAGGCCTTGGGAGGGGGCCCCCTTCCAAATTTATTTTTTTCAAAAAAGAAATTAGGCGGCAGGCCCTGGGGGATGGGGTCCCAGTGCCAATAAATTTGAAAAAGAAGGAGGGCCACACAGCCCTCCTTCTTAAAAAATAAAATAAATAAAAGACCGGCACCGTGCCGGAGGCCACGCCCCCTCCTTGCAGCACTCTGCAAACGCGCCCCCTGGCGAGTTGTAAGTTGGGGAATTAATTCACCTTCAATACTGAGGGTTCCTGAGGACCAACTAGCCCAACAGGTATCTCCAGTATGCGCCAGGGAGCTGCGTTGCAGGCAGGTGTTCTGAGGCCACGCCCCTTTTTACATCTCTCTGCAACGCAGCTCTGTGGCACTTACTGGAGGTAACTAGGGGTCTAGTAGGACCCTAGGGACCCTCAGGATTCAAGGGGGCTTAATCTCCCAACTTAAAACGGCTACAGGGCGTGTTTACACAGTGGGGAAGGGAGGGGACAGGGCCTGAGGTGACGTGTGCAAACACACCCTGTGGCGCGTTTTAAGAGGTAGTTTTAATCCCCCTGCCCTATTATATACTAGGGGCTTACAGAGGAGGTCATGCTAATCACAGGGGGACCCCAACGCATAGTGTTCCCTAGTGTATGTAGGTGTTTTCACTGTATTCTGAGTGTCTTTTAACATAGCACTGGCTCTAGGACTGGTTAGTCAGACTAAGTTACCACCAGTATCCATCTGAAAAAGTTGAGGGTACAGGATGATTTTGCAACAAGGCTTCTTTCTGCTCTTCTGTTTGTTCTTTCTGCACGTTATCCTTCTTCCTGCACTTTTCTTCGTCTTTGAGGACTTCTGTTGCTTCTTTCTGCATTTCTTTTTTTTCTTTCTGTGCAGTTTTTCTTCTTTCTTCACATGTCCTATCTCTGTAGGCATAGTTAGAAATTAGCATTCAAAAAACCTTTGACATTCACTGAAAAAACCATAGGTTTCAGGCACGTTATAGTTAGGAATTAGCATTTAAAAAACCTTAGAAATTCACTGAAAAAACTATAGGTTTCAGGGACGTTATAGTTAGTTGGACATTTGACTCATATAAAACCAGAGAAATTCGCCAGTTATAGTTAGTTGAGCTAACTATAACTTGCGCGCCCACAATGCACTGCTGATGACGTCACATATTACATCACTCATGACATGGTCAGTGATATCACTGATGACATCACTGATGACATCTCAAATGACATCACTGATGACATCATCCACGTGATAATCTGATGCACATACTGATGCCCTAATATAAACTATGATACACGCACTCTAAAATGCAGACTACTATTTTTGAAGCCATACAGAGAAGAATGCCAGATACTACATTGCACCGACTATTTCCTAGGTCTAAAAACACATCCAGTGTCTTACACATACAGTTACTCATCAATACAGTACTATAATATGTACTGATACACCTCTACATAGTCACACTCATCCATAGAGTTAGTCACACACCTAGTTAGTCATGCAAAGAATGAATTACATACTCATTTACTCATGTATACAGTTATATACACCAACTGAGTTATTTATACACACACCACATCACTTATTCATGCAGATACTAAGACATACTTATTGTCTTATACAATCAGTGATACAAGCAGACACTCATTCATACACCCACTCTTCAAATAACTTACTCTGACATATAGTCATTTATATACCCCAACACTCACATATACTATCTTAAAACATATGTAGTTACTCACACATATACCACTGAGACATTCATTCACTCACCACACACCCAGACACACACTGTCACCCATACAGCCCTTCACAGATGCACTTTTGAATCCATACAACCAGTGAATTACCCACTCAGACATCTGTGCACAGAGTCACACCCCCCTCCACCGACCCACACAGACACTCAGGCACTCATACAGATACTCAGACAAGAAATCAATAACCCATATAGACACCTATGTAGATACTTACCAACCCATGCAGCCGCGTACACACCAACTGAGAGACTAATACAGACTTTCACACAGTTTAGTCACTAATCCATTCATTCAGTAAGACACGTTCAATCACTCACTTATACAGTCAGCCATGTGCCTACTAAATAATTTCTTCAGGCACTTGTAAATCCACTCATTCTTCAATACACCTTGGCATAGATATATATGAAAAATATTTAAAGCTTGGAGAAACACACATTCACTGGATGATTTCATCAGTGATGTCATCAGTGATGTCATTTGAGATGTCATCAGTGATGTCACTGACCATGTCATGAGTGATGTAATATGTGACGTCATCAGCAGTGCATTGCGGGCACACAAGTTATAGTTAGCTCAACTAACTATAACTGGCGATTTTCTCTGGTTTTATATGAGTCAAATGTCCAACTAACTGTAACGTCCCTGAAACCTATGGTTTTTTCAGTGAATTTCAAAGGTTATTTAAATGCTAATTCCTAACTATAACGTCTGTAAAACCGATGGTTTTTTCAGTGAATATATATATATATATATATATATATATTATCTACTGGCGGTCGCCAGTAGATAGTTATAGTTAAGACCGTGTTTCCATAGGAAATCCGCAACATTCTATTTGGAATAACTTTGGCGCCGGTTGACGAATCCTCGTGAAATTTTCAAAATAGGTGGGGCGCTCCGCTCCTACCCTGAAAGTCTCGGGGGGATTCGTCAAGCGGGGGCTGAGAGAAAAGGGGGGTCCCAAAACGCGTTTTCCCCATGCAATTTTCCATAGGGACCTTTAGTCCAAGGTACAGCCCGAAAGGCTGAACAGAATTACTTGAAATTTGGCAGAGAGGTAGTCCTCAGGTCAGGGAAGTGCCTTTTGCAGGTCTGGTGTCAATCTGTTCAGCAGTTCCTGAGAAAATCAAAAGTAAAATCATATATATATATGTGGGCGGAGCCTAACCACACATCTCATCCTGAGATCTGATTGGCTGTCAGCACTTCATCCAAGAAGTTTTGGCAGCCATCTTGGGACCAATATACATGATAGCACCTCATTAAAAAGCATTGCAGTTAATAGAAGGTTTTAAGACTTTAGTTACATTATAAATCATTTGTTGATGGTACCATACTCATTTTAGGAATTGTGGTCTGTTCTAAGGTGATTTCACCATGTGAAAAAGCCTTCTGCTGGGATATCATGATTGAGAGAAAAATATTTTCTCATGCTTTTCCCACAGAGGTTTGGAAGGTGATCTATAAGCTAAACTGAGAGCTTATTTTCTGTAAATTCACATTATCTTTCTCAGTCATGTGAGAATGAAGTCTGACATTCTCAGTAAAACATGTACATCCAACAAGGGCAGAGACTGTCAGTTGATTCCTTTGTGTTCTACTGCAGCTTCCCAGAGTGTTTCAAAGAACAACTAGAGCGCTAATAGTCCTACTTATGATAAACATATGGCACACCTGAAGCCATCTTGCTTGGATTAAAGTGGTAACTCTTAAAACATTTAATTTAAAAAGGAACAAAATGAGGGGGTTCATTTTTCCATAAAAAGTATGATTAGTGCTGCAGAAAGAAAAATTAGGGCACATTTTGAGTGACTTCTCAAATCCTCTTTTATTTCTTTAAAAAAATTCTGACATGCAGACTGAAACATGCACTTTCAATACCAGCAGCGGTTTTCCCTGGTGAGCAGAAGCTTTACTACAGTGATCTAATGAGCAAAAAGAGTGCTAACATTCTGAATTTATGGCAAATGTGTGACACATCTGAATGCCTTCTTGATGGAATCAAAGTAAAAAACTGAAAGTATTTCCTACTGAGGAGGCTGCAGTAAATGAGGAAATTAGGAAACTTCATAACAAATAAGTCTCCCAAGATGGCCACCAGAGACAAAAGAGCCCAAATGTAGCCCAAATATCACCCAGATGTAGCCCAAGTATAGCCCAATGACAGAATGTAGCAGAGTGTTCTTAAAACAAACTAGAGCGCTTACTGTCTTCATTATGACAAAAGTATGGCACACCTGAAGCCATCTTGATTGGAATAAACTGGTAACACTTAAAACATTTAATCTAAAAAGGAACACAATGAGGGTGTTCATTTTGCCATAGAAATTATGATTAATGCTGAAGAAAGAAAATTAGGGCACATTTTGAGTGACTTCTCAAATCCTCTTCTATTTCATTAAAAAAGTCTGACATGCAGACTGAAACATGCACTTTTAATACCAGGAGCAGACTTCCATGGTGAACAGTAGTTTTACTACAGTGATCTAATGAGCAACTAGAGTGCTAACATTCAGAATTTATGGCAAATGTGTGACATATCTGAATACCTTCATGATGGAATCAAAGTAAAAAACTGAAAGCATTTCCTACTGAGGAGACTGCAGTACATGAGGAAATTAGGAAACTTCATAACAAATAAATCTCCCAAGATGGCCACCGGAGACAAAAGAGCCCAAATGTAGCCCAAAATCACCTAGATGTAGCCCAAATATAGCCCAATGACAGAATTGTGCAAAACACTTATTATTTTGTGTTTTTGCAGTGTTATATAGTGCAGACTTGTCGGGTATTGGAGTGCTTTACATGAGCATTGGCTACATCACACAAGAACAAATTCATTTTGGTTGTAGACATGGGGAGACTAAGTGATTTGACCAGAATCACAGAATGTCGAGCTGAAGCAGAAACTCCAACCTGGTTCCCCAGTTGCAAAGTCTGCAGTTCTGGAAGTAACACCACATCCTCTCCCCTAAGTGCAACATTTAATCAAGTGGTCAACTGGATAAAAAAACATAAAGATAACTAATAATTTTAAAGTGCTTTGTCGCTATTTGAAAACTCAGGAAATATGTCCTTATTTTAGTCTTTTAGAGCACTAACCATAATTTTGATGCCAATAAGACCCTCTCATATATGTAATTTCTAATGGAAATGCTCTAGGTATTACAGTTTTGATTACATCAAGATGACGTCAGGCGTTCCACACTTTTGTAATAAATATGGAATGTTAGCAATCAAGTTGTTCATTAGGATACTGTTGAGAGGCAGAGGCCAGGGGCACGGACTCTGAAAATTGAAGGCAGGTAGGAGGGTGCAAAGGCAACAATTTAACCACACTGAGCAGGCAGGAAGGGCCGTGGCAGCACAACAGACTATGGAGGGCAGTGGAAAGGGGGGCAGGGGCAACAAACCAACAATACAGGACTTGCAAGAGAGGCTGTGGCAATGTAATAGACCATTGTGGGCAGAAGGAAGAGGCAATGGTAGTACAACCATACATGCCAACAGACCCGATTCAGCCAGGAAACGTCCAATGTTTTTAAGCTCAAATGGGCTTTATTTGATCTGTCTCCTGTCTACAATCTCCTCTTTTTCAATGTAACTCAAAGGGGAAAATCAATACCCTAGTTTTTTTTCAAAATCTCCCTTCTACCAAGTTCAAAATGTTCGCAAGTATGGTACATTGGATCATGGAAGGAAATGGGGTAGGGACATGGACTTGGATAACAGAGGACAGGAGGGACATGGAGAGGTGCACCAAACTGACCCTGCAGGGCAGGCATCAGGGTTTGCAGCAGCACAATACACCACACAGGGAATGCGGGACGGGAGTGCAGCACAACAATCCATAGAAAGCAAAAGGGGACAGGACCATGCACATGGGCAACAGAGAACAGAGGGGCAAGAGGCAATGGTAGCTAGCTGACCATAATGGACAGACAGGAGAGAAAGCTGCAGCATAACAGACCATAAAGGGCAGGAGGGACGGATCAGGGGCATTACAATGGAACAGACAAGCCAGGAGGGAGGGAGTAGGGGTCTGCACATGTAAACAGAGGGCTGGGGGCAAGGGGGCAGGGCAGGAGCAGCAAGATAGCCATGGAGGTCAGGCAGGATAGGCACTAGAAGCAAGACACCCCATGAAGAGCAACACTGAGACTGTGATGGCATACACACAGACCATGGAGGGAAGGTGGGAGGGGGTCAGGGGCAGCTAACTGACCACACAGGGAAGGTGGGAGGGGCCATGGCAGCACAGAAGACCATGCATGGCAAGTGGGAGGGTTAGTGGCAGCACAATGGCTATGATGGGCAAGAAGGAGGGTGCAGGGACATGCACAAAGGACGATGGAGGATAGAAGGGAGGGTCAGGACCTGTGCACAGACAAGAAAGTTCAGGGGAAGGGGCCTCACAACAGACCGCATGGGGCAGGCAGGAGGAGCAGTTGCAGCACAACAGACCAGGGAGGGCAGAAGTGAGTGGCAGTACAATGGACCATGTAGGACAGGAGGAAGAGGATAGGGGCATAGCATGTGGACAGGCAGGGTGGAGGTGGCAGGGACAGGTTACAGTCATCTGACAATGCTAGGCAGGTGGGAGGGGAGTGGCCGCTCAACAGAACACTCAGAGTAGATAGGAGTGGCAGGTCCATGGAACATGGTGGGCAAAAAGGATGGAGCAGGGGCATGCACAAAGACATCGGAGGGCAGGGGGAAGGAGAATAGGGGCAGCAAGCTAAGCACAGAGTTTAAGCAGGAGGTCAATGATGGGGCATAGAATTGGGTAATGGAGGGCAGGAGGAGCGGACTAGTACATCATACTAAATTGAGGGCAGTGGCAGCACATCAGACCATGCATGGCAGGAGGGAGGAGGCTAGTCCATGGATTCACACAACAGAGGATAGGGAGGAGGGGGATGGGGCAGCAAGCTAACTGTTCAGAGAAGGCGGGTAGTAGGAACTTTATTGTTTTTAAAACGTGTCTGTGCGAACTACTTAAAATATGAACAAGTATGCAGCATAATCTCACTTTTATTCAGGAAGAAGAGGACGTTTGTGACTGTGACTCCGGGCTCATTTGGCAGAAACACCCCCTGACCCTCCACCCCCTATCGCAAAATGTAATGCCCGTGAAAAGGGTAGGTGAACACAGTGTTATATAGAACAAAGTCCTGAGAGCACGATTGAAAATGAAAACTAGATATAGTGTATGGTATAAACTATGCACCAAAAAGTGTGATATAAGATGAACCGGGCGTGAAATATAATATGCAATACATTGTGCGCAATTACAGATTCATTGGAGAGCGCGAGATAGCACAGGCACTAGCGCGTGCTATGCGATATGCGCCTTGGAGTGTAATATGCACAGGGCAGTGTTGTGTAACCTAACTAGTCTCTAAAGTTGTAATATAAAATATGTGCTGGGGAGTGTAACGTTGCATATGCACTGGGACAAAGATATGGATCCCAGATTGTAATATGTATGGCATAGCACTGTGCGTTATAACATAGGCATCGAGGAAGGCACGTTAGATGGGGCAATATAACCCGTGCGAAGACAAGTGTGGCATGACATATTCACGGGGTGGTGTTACAGTGCACATGGGCTAGAGAGTGTCATAGCATAGCATGTGGAGAGGTGTGGCTCACTGGTTAGAGGCGGCAGACCCGTAAGCAGAGAATCGGCCAGGGACCAGGGTTCAATTCCCGACGCGGCAGGGTCGTGGACCAGGATCAAAACGGACTCGATAATTCTCGCCTCGGTACCTACTCTAACCATGAACACACTTGGCAACTCTGGGCATTAAGCTTGCCTCATCTCTACAACGGCCCCCCGCAGACGCCAGGGATGCCTGGTTTCACCTTGGAGATACCCAGAAAGGGACCATCTCACAGGGATAGCCAGGACGGGTTCCCCAGCGGTCTACAGTGCCGGGACGCCCCGTTGCTGGGGCAGCTGTGCGCTTTACAAGTCTACAACATTTACATTTACATTTACATATGCACTAGCTAGTGGAATACAACACAGAGGTGTGTGGCACTCAGCAGGCAATGGTGGGTGTAACACAGCATTGGGCTCTGCCAGGAGCGCGCTGTGACTCTCAAGTGATGTTCGTCCCCTTTCCAGAGAGTAAAATAAAAAGTATTACACATCCGGCAGTGGATGTGTGTTTTATTAACCGTGAGGGGGGTTTCTTGCATAGTTTTGGTCGAATTTTTGTCGAATCCCCTTTGAATGGCTTGGTGTGCATGTATATTAAATGTGCCCGTCAATAGCTACCCATGTTTGTATAAATAAACGACAAGGGTGTCTACCGGGATTAGGCACGGTAGGGCATCAGACATGTCAGAGCTTCACTAGTGGTGTAAATACATTCCACGTGGATTCATTGTATGCATAGTCGCCTTTTAATGAAAATCACGCAAATCGTCATGGTGATAGGTACGTACGGTTTGTCCAGCATGTCCTAGGTGTGTCTATAAATATATATTTTTTAAAAGTAATAAAAAACAGTGGCCGGCCCTGGGGATTGGGGTCAAAAAAATATAATTAGGAGACAGGCCCTGGGGGATGGGGTCGTCAGGGCCAATAAATTAGAATAAGAAGGGGAACCACACAGCTCCCCTTCTTAAAAAATTAAAATAAATAAAAGACTGGCATCGTGCCGAAGGCCACGCCCCCTCCTTGCAGCACTCTGCAAACGCGCCCCCTGGTGAATTGTAAGTTGGGGAATTAATTCCTCTTCAATACTGAGGGTCCCTGAGGGCCAACTAGCCCAACAGGCAGCTCCAGTATGCGCCAGGGAGCTGCGCTGCAGACAGGTGTTCTGAGGCCAAGCCCCTTTTTACACCTCTCTGCAACGCAGCTCTGTGGCGCTTACTGGAGGTACCTAGTGGTCTAGTTTGACCCTAGGGACCCTTAGGATTCAAGGGGACTTAATCTCTCAACTTAGAACAGCCACAGGGCGCGTTTACACAGTGGTGAAGGGAGGGGACGGGGCCTGAGGTGACGTGTGCAAACGCGCACTATGGCACGTTTTAAATTGGGGATATAATTTCCCTTCAATACGAGGGCCCCTGGGGGCTAACTAGCCCACCAAGTGCTTCCAGTAAGCGCCACTGAGCTGCATTGCAGAGAGGTGGTCCAGGCCGTGCCACTTTTTACACCTCTCTGCAACGCAGCTCTGTGGCACTTACTGGAGGTACCTAGTGGGCTAGTTGGACCCTAGGGACCCTCAGGATTCAAATGAACTTAATCTCCCAACTAAAAACGGACACAGGGCGTGTTTACACAGTGGTGAAGGGAGGGGACGGGGCCTGAGTTAACGTGTGCAAAAACGCCCTGTGGCCTGTTTTAAGAGTTAGTTTTAATCCCCCTGCCCTATTATATACTAGGGGCTTACAGAGGAGGTCATGCTAATCACAGGGGGACTCCAACACATAATGTTCCCTAGTGTATGTAGGTGTTTTCACTGTATTCTAAGTGTCTTTTAACCTAGCACTGGCTCTAGTACAGGTTAGTCAGACTCAGTTACCACCAGTATCCGTCTGAAAAAGTTGAGGGTACAGGATGATTTTGCAACAAGGCTTCTTTCTGCTCTTCTTTTTGTTCTTTCTGCACGTTATCCTTCTTCCTGCACTTTTCTTCGTCTTTGAGGACTGCTGTTGCTTCTTTCTGCACTTCTTTTTTTTCTTTCTGTGCATTTTTTCTTCTTTCTTCACATGTCCTATGTCTGTAGGCATAGTTAGAAATTAGCATTTAAAAAAACCTTTGAAATTCACAGAAAAAACCATAGGTTTCAGGCACGTTATAGTTAGGAATTAGCATTTAAAAAACCTCAGAAATTCACTGAAAAAACCATAGGTTTCAGGGGTGTTATAGTTAGCTGGACTTTTCACTTGTACAAAACCATTGAAATTCCCCCGTTATAGTTAGTTCAGCTAACTATAACTCGCGCGCCCGCAATGCACTGCTGATGACGTCACATATTACATCACTCATGACATGGTCAGTGACATCACTCATGACATCACTGATGACATCACTGATGACATCATCCTTGTGAGAGAGTGGCAGACCTCCTCTCACCCTAATATAACCTTTGATACACACATTCGAAAATAGAGACTAAAATTTTCAAAACAATGGACATACCAATACCAGTTACAACAACCTCTTCAGTAATTCTAAGATCCACATACACATCCACTCATTCACCAACAGTCCTATACAGTCACTCATACATGTACTCACTCATCATATGTACTCATACACCTATACATCCTGTTACACAATGCCACTCATCCATAGAGTTACTCACACACATAGTCACTCATGCTAATAAAGAATCAAACATACATTTACTTGCATATACAGTTATACACACACCCCCACACTTACTTCTACGGAAACTTACACATACTTAGTCTTTTAAACAAGCACTTATAGAAACACATACTTATTCATACAGAAACTCTTTCAATCTCTCACTCTCACATATACTCACTTATATACACCAATAGTTACATATACTAGTTTAAAACATATGTAGTTACTCATAAAGACACTATTGAGACAGTCATTCACTCACTAACACACCCATACACACACTCATCCACCCATACAGTCCTGCACACATGCTGTCTTCAACACATACAAACAGTGAGTCATCATTCATGCACCTATGCACTACGTAATACCCCCCACCGAACCATGCAGACACTCAGACTGATACTCAAAAAATCAACTAATAACCTATATAGACACCCATGTAGCTACTCACCAACCCATGCAGCCACTTATACACAAAGTGAGAGACTGATACAGATATTTACATATTTAAACATTACTCACTAAGCCATGTATTCACTATGATACACTTAATCAGTCAGTTACACAATCAATTTTTCAAAAACAAATCCATTTAGACACTTATATACCCATTTATTCTTCCATCGACCTTGAGATATACATATATAAAACATATTTAATTTTCAGAAAAACACACATTCACTGGATGATGTCATCAGTGATGTCATCAGTGATGTAATTTGAGATGTCATCAGTGATGTCATGAGTGATGTAATATGTGACATCATCAGCAGTGCATTGCGGGCGCGCGAGTTATAGTTAGCTGAACTAACTATAACAGGGGAATTTCAATGGTTTTGTACAAGTGAAAAGTCCAGCTAACTATAACACCCCTGAAACCTATGGTTTTTTCAGTGAATATATATATATATATATGCAAGCAATAATAACACACTTGGCAAATGCAACAGTTAAATTCATGGATAATAATAATAAACACGCAGCAAATAATAATGGACGTTCTGCAAGAAATCAGAAAGATATATACACTAAATATATTAGATGATTACCTTGGATGTGCGCACTCAGGCTCACTCACACATCACAAAGTCAATACTCAAAGAAAACACCTCAGGTGATTATAGTTATTGGAAACTGAAGGTGCGCACTGACAGTCACGCATCACAGTGATTTTTACAGCTATTGGAAACTGAATATGCACACACAAACAGCCACACATAACAGTGGCACTAATCAAAAACAAGATACATCACCGGCTGCAAACTTCATCTTGGCCCATTCCAGACTGGGGGATTCACAGCCGGGGACAAGAGCCTCAGCAAAGCCATGAACTGCTGCACTGAAGATGCATCCACTGTTCTGGCTCAAACAATCTCGGTCTCTAAGTCAACAAGCCCCTGATTTATAATCTCAAAACACACTAGAAGGTTCAGAGAGACCTTCCCTCTGCACCAAGGAAACTTACTGGAATTGGCCACCTTCCATGCAAGCATTCCAAAGGCAAAAGGAGTTCCCACGTTCCCTCTGTATTCTCACATGTTCCAGCCTTTATCTTAAAGAAGCTTATAAAAGTCTCCGCCGGTACATTCAACAATCCCCTCTCCATAAACAAAGCAACCTTGAACGTGGTTAACCCAAACAACTTGAGCACTCTGGGGGCCTGCCTGTGAACGCAAAAAGCTCAAGCAAGACAGAGTCAGAATTCAAGATGACATGAGGGTATGTCAAAGCCAATAGTAAGGACTTCATAATACTTCCCAATGTACAACACAATGCACATTTGTGCACCACTGTCTATAGCACTGCACACTTCATCTGCCAATTTACAACATAATACACATTTGAGCACCACTACTCATAACACTGCACTTTGAGCCAAAAAGTACATTCCACATCTCTCTCATGCTTTCAAATGCACATTTCACACGTTCTGTTCCTGACAAGGCTGTTCTACTCTGTGACAGCTCCCACTTTACACAAATGGAAAAAGGCATATGCAGGACGTACATTTAGGCTAGGATAAAATAACACACCAAAAGTCAATTAAAATGATGGTAGTCAAAGGTCATCGCGTGGTTTCAAACCATAGGAGTGCCTCTAGCACTACAGGCAACCTGTGAGGTAGGCGGTGGTGTACAGGAAAGATGACAGCAATGACAACACGAGTACCTTCACTGCCACAGCCACGTTGTGGGCAAGTTAATAATTTGGATGCTATGGATGTGACCTCTACATCCATTACGCTCATAATTGGGCGCCATGGACGTGGAAGTCATGTCAAATCATGTGGCACCGGAGCAGAAGTTGTTGTGTGCTGCTCCAGTGTCCTCACCCCGTCATAGCCCCCTGGACGAAATTGGAAGGCTGTCCTACCATGGACAAGGGGTTTGTGAAGATCTGCAAATTACGCTATCACATCAGTGATGCGATTATGTCATTTGCAGGATCGGTACACAGGAAATGGCTTCCGTGCGAGCACTGAGAGCTTTGAAAACAGCCCGTTCTCCACCCTTGCAGGAAATTGTTCACAAAGGTAAGGAACCCTGGAATTTCTGAGAAGCTCAGCTTTCCAGCAATATCTCTCTTACTCTTCAAAGCGCGAGTCTCACCGGGATGCGATCGTCTGGTGCATCCACTTAAAACAAGGGATATTTTTAATGGGCAGGAGCCTGTGCTCTCCCTACCCCCCAGTATTTTCTGTATTTCTGCATCCCCTTTAGGCAGATGGGAGTGTTTACCCACAATCTGGCCCCTGTTGGGGGCAAAAAGCCCACGATGTATCAGAGAATATTTGGAACAAAAATTGGGTGGGGGCAGCCGACCATGAATAAGGCCATGCCCCAACACTGAAAAGAGGGCATTCTCTCTGCCCCTCAAAGGTCAACATTGGGGGATTGCCCCAATCTGTCCCACCCCAAAGACTACTAGACAGGAGGAAAAATCATAAACAAAAGTTGTGATTACCTACCATGCATAGGGCCCTGGCCCCACTCTAAAAGGTACACCACACCAGGAAACGAATGTTAAAAAAAACACAAAGGTATGAGGGTGGCCCAATATGCGTGGGGCATGCCCCACTGCAAAATGAAGCATTACATTATTTCTGCCCCGTCTGCGAAGCAGATTGGGAGTTTGCCCCCAATCTGCCCTCCAGGTAGATATAAAGTCCACCAGACACTGGAGGTTTTCCCCCCAATTTGCTCCTGGGGGGCAGAAAGCCAACTAGACACAAAGGATTTCACAATTGCACTGAAACAAACAAAAGGACGGGGACAGCCCACAGTGCCTAAATCCCATACCCCCACCCAAGCAGGAGCAATAAAGTATTTCTTGCCTTGCAGGTGCAGGTGTTAAATTTGTCCCAATTGCAGAGGTTGACACTAAAATGCCCCTCCCCCAGCAGGTAGAAAGCCCACCAGAAATCATGGATTTTATATTTGGACAAAAGAAAGAGTGGCAGGCGTCCCATCCTGCCATTGGGCCATGCCCCCACTCTAAAAGGCACAACCCACTCTTCCTCCCTGAGGGGCAGACACGTGGTTTGCCCTAAGTTGTTCCATGAGGGTGGTGGTGCAGAAAGATCACTAGATGCTAGGATATTTCTTTTATAAAACGGTGGCCCATCCTGACATCAGGCCCTGCTCCCACCCCTAAAGCCTCAACAATCTTTCTGCTCCCCTGAGGCCTAAAGCATCATATCTCTATGGGCAAACAAGAGAAAATGTTGATTCTTGTGGGCGTTGTTTTTACATATGAGCCATCAGAGTGTGGCTAAATCCCAATATTGTCCCGTGTTGTGCTGAATAGTTTTGCTCCCTCGTACGCCAGCCTGTTTATGGGCTGGTGGGAGAGGGAGCATGCCTGGGGCAGATATGCCTCCCCCTGGATGGACATGATTGTCTTCTGGGGGAGGTATATTGACAATGTCATATTACTATGGAAGGGTTCCCCTGAACAGCTAATGGACTTTCACTCATTTCTTAACGATAATCCATACAATGTACATTTGACCATTAAATATAACAGCCATAGTATTGAGTTTTTGGATGTACTATTTTTTATTGAGAGTAACACCATACAGAGTATCAACTTTCGAAAACCTACATCTTGCAATAGCACCCTACATGCGACGAACGCCCACCCCAAATCAGTGATAAAAAATATACAATATGGGGAGATGGTACGTGTCCGTTGAAACTGTAGTACAGAGTCAACATTTAAGGAGAACATCTTAGATGTTAAAAATAGATTCAAAAAGAGGGGCTATAGTGAAGAAATTATGAATAAAGCTGATCAGAGAATTCAACAAATGAGTAGGGCCAATACCCTTGTAAAAAAGTCAAAAGTGGTTGTTAGTGGGGTTCCCAAAACACATATGGCGTTTGTCACCCAGTATACTGAAAATAGTGACAAGATGTTCAACATTCTTAAAAAACACTGGGACTTACTATATAGTACACCAAGTTTAAAGGAACATGTGACACCCATACCGAGGGTTATTTTTCGTAGGGGGAAAACTTTGAGAAACATACTTTGTCCCAGTTACATTATGGACAATACTGAGGCAACTTGGCTCCCACAGGCACCCAAAGGCTTTTTTACATGCCAAGGCTGTAATGTTTGCATTTTTGGTACCAATAGGATAAAAAAGTTCAGATACCATACGAATAAGGATTATGAAATAAGACACTTCATTAATTGTAAAACTAAATATGTGGTATATGTTCTTGGGTGCGAATGCAAGAAGATTTATATTGGGAACACTGTGAGACCGCTTAAACAGCGGATACAGGAGCTTGTACGAACCATAAGAAACAACGACCTTAGATATCCAATGACTTACCATACGGGTGAGCATCATGGGGGCGAATGCAAGATATAGTTTCACGGTATCGAACATATCCCAGCAAACCCACGTGGGGGGGACAGAGTGCTTGCCTTACGTCGTAGGGAAGCTATTTGGATTTGTCGTCTGAGATGTGTCGAACTAGGACACAATACAGAGGATGAAATGCATTACCATCTATAATTGACCTGTCCTGTTCTTGCAACCGTATCTTGATGCTGTACTTTATTGCTTCTCATTTGTTTTTAGAAAAAACAACTTATCAAATGAAACAATTATCTATCTAATGAAAAGATTCAAACTTCCCCATCCTTTTTCAATTCTTGTCTGCCCCCATATGCCATATGTTAATGTTGTTTCTAATACCATTGGGTGATTGACCATAATGAATAAATTGATAATTGGCCCTACCAGATGTTAAAATTAAAATAGAAATGGGTTATCTTGAGTGATCTTGAACCCCCTCCGAGTTCCTTTCCTATATTGACACATACTTGATTGTATCCTGTCACTTCTCCGGTTGAGTGAGCGTGACTATATCTGATTACATCATACTGTTAGTGTCCTTATTGGACTAGTCTGATTGTTTTTATGTTTAAAAATATCTTGTTATATATTTTTGATAATGTGTTGACAACGACTTCCTCTGTGTGTCAACACAAATATCAAAAACGTTGTTGAACTGAATACAAGGAAATGTATAATTATACAGATATTGGACAATGTGTGTTTTTACTGCATTTCTCTACTTCATATATTCCTGTTTTCTGTCTCTTTTCTTTCTCCCTTAAATTAATTATTGTTTATCCTAAACTGTGCATATTGCATCTTTTCTGCCAGTTGGTAGTTTTTGGAAAAAACTAAAAAAATAAATTGGAATTTTTGGCTATATATTGCCCTAAGAATCTGGTTATCAAGCCCGTTTTTTGCCCACGGATAACAAACTGCCAGCGTAGATGTTTATCTGACATTCCCATTTATCTATGGATTTTTTGAAAGTATCCCTAATAGGTAAGATGGTCAATTATACATTGAACGTTTAAGGTCATTAAATTAGATTAAAAGTGGTATTTGCCTTGAAAGAAGACATAAGTCCTTGTCTTTTACCTTTTCTTCTCCGTGTTTGTTTGCAGAAATCACTGAGTATTAATAGGATCTATATATAAAATTGTTCCGGTCATATGGATATACAAATGCTTTGAATCAAGTGTGGCTGGCGTGCCACTACTTTTGGTATGTGATTATTATTATTCATTGAAGAACTCTCATCACTTTGCGCACTGCTTTCAAGAGGTGTTCCTTTCCAATTTTCTGTCTAGAATAACATGTTTGATTTTGTGTCCCCTAACTTTATGGGTCCCCCATTTTTATGGGTTCTCCAAGGTGGTGAGAGCTCTCTTTTTATCTAACTTAGTTGGTGGCACCAATTTTTTGATAAAAAAACCATTTTTAATATTTGTGTTTTCATTTGTCTGTCCATTTTTCACTTTGTACTTATTTCCTTTTTCTCTCTCTTTTTCCCGTCTTCTTCTCTCAGTTGTCTATTTTGGAACACCAAGTTCCCTGGAATTCCTTTGTATTTCTCTCTTAGCCAAATTCTCTTATTTTCTCATTTAATATTTGCTCTTTGTATTATTTTTTTAACTTCATGTTTGTGGGTATGGTGCACAAATATATTGTCTTGCTTCATATGGTTATGTCTTTCGTTTTTTGATGTATTTGTAAATAAGATAATTTAGTGTCTGTGGCATATAAAATTGTTTATATATATGTATGTGTCTCTTTTTTGTACGATTATACGACTGTATATATATTTTTTTTTAAATTTTCAGCCCTGAAGAAGTCCTTAGTCAATAGGACAAAACGCGTTGGCTGATGAGAAAAAATACCGTTATTGACTAAAATGAAACATTAAAAACAGAAGAACGAAACACCAAGAATTTGATTTACTTTCACTATTCCTGCATGATCACAGATTTTGATTCTCTCTTCTGTTGATGATTTGTGGTGCTGAAACCATATTTGTGGTTGTCTGAATAGCTGCAGTGTTCGGGCCATCTAGGAAAACCTACCAAGGGGAGTCCAGGGAGGTGTGCCTTGTGTGAATCCCATGAGGGTGTCTTCCCCACAATAGCAACACAAAAAGATGATGGACGGAATGCTGAACATTGTCAAACATTCATCCCCAGTCACAGATCTAAGTTAAATCCATTGTTTATTTGCTCACCACGCCACCCAAGCTTGTATCTAACCATATGCAAATCAGTCTTGACCCTGCTTCCCATGGGAACAGTCCAGCCCGAACTGCCAGGCCAGGTCCTGCCCGGAATGGAAAACATGCATCCTGGGACCAGTTTCGGGGTATCACCCCGCATCAGCCAGGCTAGCTTACCAACAATGTCATGCAAAACTTTTACTTTACTTAAAATCACTAATTTTCCTCATATTTTTGTGACCTAAACTTCTGGAATCTGCAAGAATCCACAAAAATGCCTACCACTCCCCGTTTCCACACTCTTGCCTATGAAAATGCTACCCCACCTGTGTGGCTCAGCCTGATGTCAGCAATACAAAAAGCCCCAAAACACAATGTGGAGACATCAGCAAGAGGGGTAGCTACAGTATTTGGGCCTAGACTCTGCCACCAAACAGGGAACCATACCAAACCCAGACATTTTTATTTAAACTAGACACCGTGGGGAGTTAGGATGGCATGCTGTGTGTGGATCCCGTGACATTTTCTTACCCACAATAGCATGCAAACCTCAAACTTTGTATAAAACCACACATTTTCCTTGCATTTCTGTAACGGAAGCTTCTGGAATCTGCAGGGATTCACAAAATTCCTATTACCCAGTAGTTTCCCACTTGTCCTGAAAAGAACGCTACCCCCACTTGTATGGCTGAGCCTTGTTCTCCGCACCAGGAACTAGGGAAATTGAAAGTCCCTGTGAACAACCCTCATTGTTCCTGGTTTGACCCGTTCCTGAGCCTAATGTCCACAAAAGGAATGGTTCTAACCCGAAAAAATGGGAGTCCTAGTGAAAGACTCCCATTGTCCTATATTGGATTGGTTACTGTCACAGGCGCTAGGCTCAGCTACACAAATCGGGTAGCATTTTTATACCAACAAGTGGGGGGACTTTGAGTGGTGGAAAACTCATTGATTCCTGTAGATTCTGGAACTTTCCACAAATATGAGAGGAAAATTGATGTTTTGATCCAGTGTTTTGAGGTTTTCAATAGCTTTGGGGTAAGGTAAGAAAACGTTGTGAGATCCTTAAAAGTCATACCATCATGGAGTCCCCTGAGTGTATAGTTTTCAGAAATATCTGCGTTAAGTAGGTTTCCCTCGGGCAGACAAATCCAGGCCGTAAAATGCACCAATAACCACATTCCAACAAAGTGTTGGATTTGAGTAGAAAAGTCTGGTCTGTCCTTGTTGCGTTTTAGGGCCTGTCCTATCGCTGGTGCTAAGCCCATAGACATAAGTGGAATACCGTTTTAATCAGGATATGTGTGGGAACTATGGATGGAAGGAAATGTAGGGATCCTTGCAGATCCCAGAGCTTTGCTTCACATAAACTTGATTTCTAACAAAGTGTGTGGTATGTGAGGGCTTCTGGGTAAGAATATTTTGTGAGATCCATGCAACTGAAACCATCCTAGACTCCAGCCGCGGCCGGTCCATTGGGGCTGAAGGGCCACCCCCCCACACCTTATTCCCCTCATGAACAGTGTCTGTCAGGCTGAACAAAGGTCAGCCTGACAGACAGTGTTCATTTTCAGGTCAGGCAGCCGGGAGCCAGCCATACGCTAAATATGCATGCAGTGGAAAGGCGTACAGTAGAGTAGCGAACACTGAAATAGCATAGAGTGAAGTGGCGTACCGTGGAGTGGCATACAGTGGGGTGATGTAGAGTGAATTAGCTTACATTGGAAAAACATACAGTGGAGTTGGGTAGAGTGGAGTGGCGTAGAGTTCAACAGTATAGAGTGGAGTGGTGCAGAGTGTAGTTGTGTACAGTGAAATAGCTTATAGTACTGTGTGAGAGTGGAGTGTTGTAGCGTGGATTGGAATAGGGTGGGATAGTGTGCATTGGAGCGCAACAGAGGGTAGTGGCGAAGAGTGGGGTGGCATACTGTGGAATATCGTACAGCGGAGTGGTGAAAGGTGTAGTGATGCAGAGTGAAGTAGAGTGTAATAGCGTAGAGTGGAGTGGAGTGAGGTAGATTGTAGTAGCATACAGTAGAATAGCATAGAGTGGAGTGGTGTAGAGTGGAATTGGGTAGAGTGGAGCGGCTTAGAGTGGAACTGCGTACTGTGGAGTAGCATACAGTGGAGTGGCGTAGAGTGTGGTAGATTGGAGTGACGTAGGGTAGAGTGGGGTAGACTGGCGAAGCATAGAGTGGCGAAGCATAGAGTGGAATAGTGTAAAAAAAGTGATGTAGAGTGCAGTGCGTAGAATGGAGGGTAGTAGAGTGGCATACAGTAGAATAGCATAGAGTGGAGTAGTGTAGGGTGGAGTGAAGTAGAATGGAGTGAGGTACAGTATAAGGCGTACAGTGGAATAGCGTAGAGTGGTCTGGAGTGCAGTGGTGTAGAGTGGAATAGCGCACATTGGAGTGGGGTAGAGTAGAGTGGCGTGGAGTTGGAAAGTGTAGAGCGGAGTGGCGTACAGTGGAGTGGAGTGAGGTACAGTGTAGTATCATACAGTGGAATAAGTGCTTCATAACTTTAAAAACACTTACTCTACTTACCTGTACTACCCAAAAGAATCCTCTTGAGCTGCTTTTGTGCTTCGCATGAGTACACAGCTTATGGAAAATGCATTCATGGCAAATCAAGTTTTGTGACCCCCCCCCTATTTTTCTGTGCACCCCCTTAACAAATCTCTGCAAAACTATGCATCCTCCTCCAATGTAGTGAAGGATATAGGTCTAGAAAGTTTGGTGTAGATTCGTCAAACGGACGCAAAGATATTGATGAGCACATATCTAAGGAATTCTTATATCTGGGAATCCTAACTATAACTAGAGTGTCTCCTGCCACACTGTACTATATATTTAAAGTGAACTTTAAATAGAATATTATCGTTGTGCTATGCTGTTAATAATACAAAATAAATGCTACAAACAATGCGCTAAAGCTCTAATGGTGATCTTCAGATATTTGAATGCCGTTTACTGTTGCTTGTCAATTGCGCCATTTAAGAAAATATACCAGACCAAAGTTGAACCTCTCGTGCTATATATAGTGGTTGTAGGTGGATGAAAGTTCTCGACCAAGGCATTGGGGATTACCTCAGGTGTTATGCATGCATTGCGGGTTGAGCAAGGCTCCAACTATGTGAAAAACACTTGATATACCACATGTTTGAAATTGTTAATAAAAGTTGTTAAAGCAGATGGTTCTTCAAGGGCACGTAGGTGTTTATTTCTCTTCAAAGAGAAGAAGTAACTAGTCTTAATTAAGAATGTTTGCATCGAGCCAAATGTTAAATATGATATAATTAGTAATCGGTTGGCTAGGAATCTCAGCAACAGTGATGTGGGCCACAATCTGATCCACACAGCAATGGAAGTTTTGTGAAGATTTATGTTATCGACAAGGGAAGACATCTATGGAGGTTTGGTCAATGGTTGGGTCTTAAAGAGTAATTGGCAGGTATAGCTTACATGGGATAGTTTCTTATCCATCCCTAACCAAGGCGTGGATTAAAGCCCCTTGTCACCAAAGAAGTGCTCGTGTAATATCAGCTGTATTGACACACATTGCACATGGTGTTAATTTGCCCGAATTTCGAAAGTAATGCTTGAATCCAAACTTTTAAAAAAATTGGGCATATTAAATTAAAGATGTAATAAGGGTATTATGCGCATGAGACAGTTGATAGATTTAGAGTTTTGCGGAAATATCAGTCACAGACGTAAAGAACATTGAAGTAAAATGAGCGTTTTAGACATGTGGATATTTGTTCAAGAATTTAATTTGGAGTTACTCGAATGTATGTTAATATTTTGGATGGATTTATAGGAGTGTGCTTGAGTTGTGAAATTGTATTTCTATTTATCTATTTATTTACAATATTTATAGAGCGCAACACTCTTCCCAGTGGGATATCACAACACTTATATTAATCCTGATGTTTCTGAAGGCATTTGTTAGTGAAGACCTCAAAAGCATTATGTCCTAAACAGCCATGTTTTTAGCTTCTTCCTGAACCCCAAAAGGTCTTTAGTGAGGCGTAGGTCTAATGGTAATTTATTCCATTGTACAGCTGCCTGGTATGAGAAAGAGCGACCTCCCGCTCTGACTTTCTTTATTCGCCTAGTTTCAGGTAATGCAAGATTGCGGGATCTCTATTGGAAGGACAGCAACAACGTTATAGCAATCGTATTGCTATGTTGTAAAGATTACTTTTTTTCATTATTTAACTCCTTGAGTGCTCATGACGGCTCCCAGCCGTCATGAGTCACAGTAGGCATGTGCTCATGACGGCCGGGAGCCGTCCAAACGTTGCCGCTCCACCCACGCGGTATTAATTCCACGCCTGTGCGAGAGAATTAATCAGTGGGCGGAGTTCGGACGGCTCCCGGCCGTCATGAGCACACGCCCACTGTGATTTATGATGGCCGAGGGCCGTCCTGAGTACGGGAGTGCTACGCCCAACCCCTCCCCCTCTCACACCGCGGCGGAATTTGCTCCGCGGCGAAGGGGTTAAATACCACACGCCATGCTTCTCTATGCGATGGGGTGCAGTCTCCAGACAGGCCAGAACCAGGGGACGTTCCCACTGCTCCAGGTAAACAGTAAGCCACGACCACTGTATCAACTGTTTATAAGGGAGAGGTGCGGTGCAGCGGCCAAATCCTGACTCCGGAGGGCATGAATCACATTTTGATCCCCGGCGCTGCCTCAGCTCGGCATCATGTGACTCTGGGCGATAGCTCACTTAATCTCCCCGACGGACCCCAGGGCCTTGAAACCCTTAAGGGTGATATGTTAGTGCTTTACAAATAGGAATTATGGAGAGAGTTCTGGAGTGGAAGCTGCAATGCCAGCCTGCTAGGAGCCATTTTACTAAACGTGCACTGTAGGTCGAGATCCTTCCGCATTATTCAGTAAAGTATCAGTATTCAGTAGCAACAATTAATGATACTTTACCTAATGATGCGGAAGGATCTCGAACCACAGTGCACGTTCAGGGAACCCCAGGTGAAATCCAATGGTGGGTTTTAGTCTGCTACTTATGACGCGTAGTAGGAGGGTCATCACTCAGCTGGGCTACACAGTAAGAGAGTAAACCCACACAGCTGCAAAATGAATGGGGGAAATGTTCTTCCAGGCTCTATTAGAGCGAATGTTATAGATAGGGCTCAGAGGGTAATTGACTACAATTAGGCAATGATGAGCCACGCGGCCACAGTATACTGTGCTGCAATTACTTACCATCTCCAAATCTGTGGTCTATACGTCAGAGCCAATTACGATTTAACTACGTGAAAGAGAAAAAATCAAGGTTCAATTTGGCCAGATCTTTTTTAATACTTATGGGACATTATAATGCATACGGGTATGAAAAGGCAGCTGTTACCTATTATTTTGTAAATGGGGATTTGACCTTCGGCCGGTCCATGATCTTGAGAGTAATCCCTGCTCAACTTTTCAGCGTTTTGTCGACTAAACAGTGGTTAAGGTTATCAAAAGTTGTAAAAACTGTCAAATAAATTCAATTAAAGGTAAATAAATATTCAGGAAATTCCAGGCGATTATACAAGTTGTTGTTTTGTTGGCAAACGTTGAAATCTGCTTTTATCAAGTTCATAATAAAAGCACCATCGCTACCCAAATGTAGCATTGATCTTACTAATAGTTATGGCGATACACCTACAATCAGTGGCAGATGAGGTCACTACCTCTGGGGGATGCTCTAAAAATGCGAAATTACACCCACAATTGCTTGCTGTCGGTGACCAGCTCTGAGACAATTCTTTTTTAAGCCTGAAAAACCTGAAGCCTGAAAAACCGCCAGTCCCCTCTGAAGAAGTGACTGTTCGTTGCAATTCCAACAAAGGTTTCTTGATCCTATTGGTGTTTGGTGCAGGCGTGAGCTGCTGCACTTTCAGTAGAGATTGTCTTTTTAAGTGTTTAGTCAAAGAGGAGAAATTATTTACAGTTCTGCAAATGCTTACATCGTTTTTTATGCCTAATGTACTTTCGTTTCCTGTTTTACTACAACTCTGGTGGTTTCTCTTCATACCAGTCCATATCCTGTGGGGCCATTGATGCACTTGTCATAGGACACAAGGGAGAGTGCCTCGCACAGTACATAGCAAAACATGCACACAGTAGAATTGTGCTCCTCTTCCTTCACCAGGGCCACAGAAAGTGTAAACCTGGGAAGAACTTAAAGCAAATGTCCTTTCACATTCCGCAAACCTTTCAAGTTATTTTTTCTATAATGGAATATTAGTGGAGGAAATAGAATATCCGATCCGATGAACCCCACACTCCATGAAAGGCTCTATATTGTCCAGTCAGCAGGTCAAAGCTTACTTCATGCTTCTAATCTGTTTTATTGGTCGTCGATATCACAAGAGAATACAACGCAACTGTAAGGAGAAAATCCCAGTGGAAGTATTGGAGAAACAAAAAGAAAAGGGGAGGGGGGGGGGCGAGGGTCAGTGGTGACTGCTGATTGGTTGTCCCCCCTCTTTATATATTTGTCCAATAGTCCCATTGGGATTTATGTCAGCCAGACGTTTGTCCCCATAACGGATAAGCTTTTGACAGTCCCATTGAAGCTGAAGCAGGATCCCATGGGATCCGTAGTCTCTCCAACAATCAGCACTACATGTAGGGTTACCTCTGTGAAGTCATGCAGGCGTGAGGTAGTGGTAGGTCGCAATTTTAGTGGCTGTTTCAAATCTTGCAGAGTTGCGTGCCCAATGTCAGTCCGGAGGTGCCTAAAAGAGAGAGGGTTTATTGCCAGGCCGCACAGGCTTTATTTTTCATCCCAGGGGTAAACTCTTTGTTACCCAAGATAGGAGTCAACAGGGATGGGAATGATATCAGGCCTTTCCGAGTAGCCACTTGCTCCAATACGTAGATAGTGGCTTTGATGATGGGGCATGAGTAAAGTCCCCATGCCCTCTGTGAGCACCTCAGAAAGGGGCTCTTTCAAAGATGTTTGTCAGCTATGGCCTTGTCCACGAAGAGCCAATGCTTCTCACACTCTTCACAGCTCCATTCCTCCAGGAAGCAAAGCTGTGCTGCCCGATAGTAAAGTAAGAGGTTTGGAACCCCCAGACCCCCTGCGTGGGTCAGACGGTAGCTCTGTCCACAACTCATGTGGGGTCTCCCTCTCGCCCAGACAAAGCAGTTGCAGAGATTGAAGCACGCTTAATGGGGGCTTCAGAGGAAGAACTTGGAACAGAAACAGAGCCCTCTGGAGTATGGGCATTTTCAGCCCTGCCACTCGTCCAAGGCATGACAGTCGGTAGTGTTTCAACTAGGCAAGGCCCACTCATACCTGCCGAAGGAAGATCTGGCAGTTGATGGCAGAAATCTCCTTCACAGTAGATTCTATCTGGGCACCCAGATAGGGAATAGAATAGGACACCAATTACAGAGAGTATTGGGCAGCCAGTTGTGTCAGCGTAGCGGGCGTTACCGAGAGGTTGAGGGCCTGTGACGTCTGGAGATTGACCCTAAAGCTTGTAGCCGCTCCAATTCTGCCTGAAAGGCAGCAGGGCCCATAACGGGTTGCCGAGAGAGACTGTTCCATAGTCAGCATAAAAGCTTATGATTTGTTGCTCCCCGTCAAAGCGTGCCTGTTAGACCTGGCTTTTCCAGCGGCTTTATCCTCAGACATTTTGCTTTTTGGCTCCTGTTTTGGACATTGCTTTTGTTAGTTTTATGACTCTGGGTACTTTACCACTGCTGATCAGTGCTAAAGTGCATGTGCTTTCACTGTAAATTGTGTTTATGGATAGGTGATTCCATGATTGGCTTATTTGATTTACTGGTAAGTGCCTAGTACAGTGCACTGTGTGTGCCCAGGGCTTGTAAATCAAATGCTGCTAGTGAGTCTGCAGCACTGATTGTGCCACACACACAAGCAGCCTGTAAATTTAACTCAGATCTGCCACTGCAGTATCTGTGCGCAATATGATACTGCCATGTGGACTTGGAAGTGCACCCACTTACCAGGCCCTACCCTTCCCCTTTCCTACATTTTAGTCACCCCTAAGGTAGGCCCAAGGTATTCCTGTGGGCAGGGTGCAGTGTATGTGAAAGGTAGGACATGCCCTGATGTGTGTGGAATGTCCTGATAGTGAAATACTGCCAAATTCGTTTTTCACTATTGCAAGGCTATCTGTTCTCATAGGATAGAATGGGGAGTTTGTTCATAACATCTTATAAGCATAACTACCCCTGTGAACAAGATAGGAAAATAAAGTTTAGTATTTCTGATCTCAGAATGTTAAGATGCATCTTTTAGTGAGGGTGATTTTTACATTCTGTGTTTGAAAATACCACTTTTAGAAAGTAGGTATTTTCTTGCTTAGCCATCCAGTGGGCCTCTGCAAGGTTGTGTATTGACTGTTTGGCTTTGGAGTGACAATGGCTGGGGATATGCAGTGGCTCCAGAGAGTCTGGATGAGTCAGGGCTGGGCTGAATAGACCTGGGCTGCATTTAGAGTGGGGGGGGAGGAGATTTCCGTTCACCTGAATGGGCATGGTCTGCCTTCCACAATGCTGTCTCCACTTCCTGCTAGGAAGCTGCACCAGAGAGGACATAACTGGTTTTGACTGAGCACAGGGCTTCTCTGCCACCAGAGAACAAAGGATTTTGCTCTATAAATATTGAAGCCCAGACCCCAGAATTTTAGATCACGTTTGGGACTTCAAGAGGAGCCTCTGCCAAGGAGAAGAGCTGGAGAAACGGGAGGAGTCGTCCTGCCCCTTTGCTGTGTGCTGTTTGAGGTTGGCCTGAAGTTGCTGTTTCTGCCAAGGAGAGCAACTGTGTGTGCACCCTGCTTGAGAAAGTATCTCCAAGGGCTTAAATTGGACCTTGCCCCCCTGTTCAAGAGGTCTCAGGAACAGCAAAGACCTCACCATCCTTCTGGGCACCATCTCTGGTTCCGCTGGTTCCAGTCGCCGCAGAAGAAAAGAGCAGTCGACTCACTGAGTCCGTCGCAGACTCTGTGTCCTGAAGGCACCGCAGAGAGCACTGCCTCGCTTCGCAACTCAACCTTGGTCTCACTGACTCCGTCAATGAGCTGCTGCTTGCACCTCATCCTGTGGGCACCGCACTCCGCACTGCTTCGCTACACGCTGCACAGACGCCACCGACTCCGTCGCTGCCCTACTCAAACATCAACCGACTGCGTCGCAGCTTCGTGACCTGCCAGCACTGCATCAAGCACCATCTCGCCCTGCAACGCAAGCCTTGGTCTCACCGTCAACGAGCCGCTGCCTGCACCGAGCCATGAGGACACCGCACACTGCAACGCTTCCATCTCACCTTGCAACCGCGACAGGTGCCCTGACCGACTCGCATCGGTGCATTGGCCGCAACAAGAAAGGTACTGTCTATGAGTCTGGCGATGCTTAAGCTGACCCACACCGACTCGGATGGCTGGAATTGTTAGACTAGTGTTCAGTATCACGGTATCCGCAAACAGAGCTACAGAGTTGGAGGAACTGTGATTTTATGTTATTCTTGCAATTTAAAGGTTATTTTGTCCAGTAACTATTTTTACAGTATTGTATGTTGGATTTTTATGCCGTTTTTGGTCTTGTTGATTTAGATAAACATTTGCTTATTCTTCCAAACTGGTGTGGTGTCCATTTGTAGTGTTTTCACTGTGTTACCGTATGCATACACAAATGCTTTACACACTGCCTCTGAGATAAGCCTGTCTGCTCGTGCCAAGGTACCAAGGGGGTGTGCAGGGGTTATTTTAGAAGTGTATCCCCCTTATCCTGAGACGGAAGAAGGGTCCCTACGTGAACGAAGGTACCTGCCTCTGCCAACTAGAGACCCCCATTTTTAACAGCGCCCCTGTGATGTTTGGATTATCGCACACCCTCTGGGACATTGGCTCCATGTAGAGAGCAAATAGCAGGGGGGACAGCGACATCCTTTCCGCGTACCCCATCTAATGGTGAAGGAAGCTAAGGCCTGGCCATTGATGCGTACATGTGCTCATGGTATTCTATAATTACAAAGGGCCCAGGTGTGGACTTTCTTCCCGATGCCGAAATGGTGAAGCATTGCTTCTAGGTAGAGCCAATGCACCCGATCAAATGCATTTTCAGCATCATTGGCAAGAAGCATGATTTCTCTCTGTTAACGTTTAGCCTTGTCGCCAAGGTAAACTATCTATTTGGTGTTATTACTGCATTGTCAATGAGGGACGAAGTCATCCTGAGATGGATCTTCCAGGCTCAACATGTAGGGTCCAAGCCGCACTGCTAGGATGCTAGTGAACAGTTTTACATCCATATTGAGAAGTGATAAGGGGCGGTAAGAACCACATTGCCTCTTATCTTTCTCATGTTAAGGAATGACAATGATAATGGCCTCAAGTATAGAAGGTGGTATGGCCCGGGTATCTGCTAGGGAATTGGAAAGCCTGGTGAGGACAGAGGCAAGCGCTTGACAGATGTTTTATAGAAGAGGTCTGGAAAGCCATCAGGGCCCATCGATTTTAGAAATTTCTGTTTAGCTATGACCAAAATAACTTCCTTTATACGAATAGGTTGGTCCAAGGAATCAGCCTGTTGCGGTGTTATTCGAGGTGTGCGCATGCTTTGGAGCGACTTGTGTGGACCATCAGGCGGTAGTTCCTGCACGGACGGTGATTGGATAGCTCAGTAGTGGGGATCTTAAGATTTTTACGAATGGGTACAACTTGAGCTGCTTTCCATTCTGGGGTGGGGGGTGGGGAATCTGCCAGCCCTCAAGGAACTATTAAGAATGGTACAGATGGGTGTGGCTAACTGTTCGGATAATCTGGAGGAGATTTTTGCAGGGATTATATTTAGGGGGGAACCAGATTTAATTTTGGTGAGGAGAGATTCAACCTCTACTGGAGTGATGAAAGGAAAGCAGAGGAGCTGCGAGGTTTTGTTGGGAGAGGCAGGATATACTGTAGTAGGGTAAGATGGGATTTCGTTGGATGAGATGATTTTATGGTAGATGGCTTCGATTTTCTGGGTTAGAAAGGAAACTATATTGTCAGACAGCGACAGCAAGGGAGAGGATGAGCTAGGTGTCGTCGGCGTAGAAAACTATGCTGAGTCCATGCTGTCTGACGATGGAGCGAGGGGGACCATGTAGATGTTGAAGAGTGTGGGGCTGAGCGATGATCCTTGGGGTACTCCGCAGTTGATCTCTGTGGATTCGGAGAGAAAGGCGGGAGCCTGATTCTTTGGGTTCGGCCAGTGAAGAAAGAGCAGATCCAGTTGAGGGTAGTTCCCTGTATGCCGGCGTCGTGGAGTCTGGCTTTGGGAGTGTGGTGGGAGACGGAGTCGAAGGCTGCAGAGAGGTCTAGTAGGATGAGGGCCACGTGGCCCTGGTCAAGGAGAGTGCGGATGTTGTCTGTGGCGACGAGGAGGGAGGTCTGAGTGCTGTGGTTGCTGCTAAATCCGGATTGGGAAGAGTCGTGGAAGGAGTTGGCTTTGATGAGGTTCATTAGCTGGATGTTGACGATCTTCTTGGTGACCTGAGCCGTGAAGGGGAGGAGAGAGATGGGTCTGTAGTTTTTTTAGGTCCATTGGGTCTGCAGAGGGCTTCTGGAAGAGACGTTTGACTTCTGTGCATTTCCTTTCATCGGAGAATGCGCCGGATTCGAAAGTGGCGTTGATGGTGCGTCGTAGCTCGGGTGCTATGGCGTCGGCGGCTCTGTGGAAGATGTGCGGCAGGCAGGGGTCAATGGGGGCTCCTGAATGAATGCTCTTCATGGTCGTGGTGGTTTTTTCGTTGGTGACCGGAGTCCAGGAGGAGATGGTAGGCTGGCTGGCGTTGCTGTAGGTAGGTGTAGTGTCAGTGTCTGTTCATTGAAGTTGTCATAGAGGGAATTGATTTTGAGGTGGAAGTAGGAGCCAAGTTTTTTGCAGAGGTCCTGGGAAGGAGTGAGGTCTGAGGCTTCGCTGGGGTGTTTGGTGAATTCCTGAATGATGCTGAAGAGTTCCTTCGAGATGCTGGAGTTGGCGAGGATTTTGTCCTGGATGAAGGTTCTTTTGGTGGCTCTGATGCGTTGGTGGTATTCTGTCATGACGTTCTTGTAGGTGGACAGATCTTCCAGGGTTTTGCCGTTTCTCCATAATTTCTCGAGACGTCTGCGTCTGGAATCTCGGAGGTCGGTGGTGAACCAGGTGGCTCTCTTGGGGGCTGTATGTCGGATTTGCGGAAGGGGGCTAACTTGTTGGGGCAGTTGGTGATCCATCTGTGTAGTTCGTTGGCTACAGAGTTGATGTCATTCGTATTGGGAGGTGGATCGTGGTTCGGGGGAGTTGAGGTGCTCCTCTGTGACCTTGCTCCAGTTCCTTCGTGGTGTAGGTTTGTGAGCAGTAGCTTTGTCAAAGGAGAAGTGTACGCAGTGGTGGTCCATCCAGGGGGGTTGTGTGTTGTGGCTGAAGTGGATGTTGTTCCCTCCTGCGAAGATGGGGCCGAGGCTGTGTCCTGCCTTGTTAGTAGGGGTGGCGGCGAGGATCTTCTGTCCGATGTTGGTGAGGTTATACAGGTCGGTGGAGTTGTGGTTGCTGAGGTTGTCGAGGTGGAAGTTAAGGTCTACGGGCAGTATGTAGTCCATGGAGGCGATGGCGCTGGACCCAGGGATGAGGATAGGGATGGGGATGGCGTTGGCCAGGGACACAGCCTGTGCCGGGGGAGTCGCCGCCAGGCTTGGTGCTGGGGAAGGTTGAGTAAGGTTGACCAACGTCGATCCGGATCCAGGCCTGGATCCACGTGGGCCCTCCAGCGCAGGGGCCGGAGCCACCAGTATCGAAGGCCCAGGGACCCCAACCTACTCTTCAGGCGCACCAGCAGAGTTGGTCTGCGCAAACACACGGTGGAGGGCTTTGTAGAATGCACAAAGCTGGCAGGGGATACACCTACTCCTGGAAATGGGGGGAGGCACAAAATCGGCACCGAGTCAGGCACCGGAGACTTAGAGCGACGACGCTCCGAGTCCTATGTTGCGTCAGCTGACCAACGGGGGAAGGCAAAAAGTGACGGTGCTTCTTCGCCTTCTTCTTGTGCTTCGACTTACCTCAAGAGTGCGAAGACTTCGACGAGGTGTGGTGGCTCCGCAACAGTTCTTGCGACCTTCCCCTCAAGCGAGACGACAGCCGGGCCTCCAAAAGCTTTCGGGACCGCTCCTGCAAAGACTTTGGATTCATGGCCCGACAGCCGGAGCACGACTTCGAGCCGTGGTTGCGCTCCAGGCACCAGAGGCACACGAGGTGCAGATCCGTCACGGACATCAGCTTGTGACGGGAGTTAAAAGGCTTGAACGCGTTCCGACAATGGGACATCCCTCCCGCACCAGGAGTCGAAGACTCGATAAAAAGACGTTGACAAAAGTCAAAAAAAGTTCTAAAGGGCAAGCTCTCTCCGGATCTGCCCTAGGCTGATGTGGAAAAAGAAAGATCTGACGAAGGGCCTATGGCAGGGGCGGCGTCTAAGTAGGCACTGCGATGTCATTCCAGCGACCAGGACGATGAACGGAGTCAACCGACGCCACCTACCAACACGCTGGGGTACTGCTGAAGAAAAGTTTCCGGATCCAGTCTGACGCCTGGGGGTAATTCTAAGGTAAGGAATATATAACTAATAGTCTCTTTCAGATATAGAAGACACTGGAAGAGATGCTGCTCACACTAATGCGGAGGAGAGTAACTCCCTCTGCTGCAATACAGAAAACTACTATTACTATGGGGGGGGGGGGGCTAGAAGAAAAATAAAATCTTGCAGTAAAGCAAGAAGACATACAGGAAGAAAAAACACCATCAATAATCGGTGCTCAATGATGCACTCAAGTAGCGTACTCATTAAAGGTAACTCACATCACAGATACAGTATTTGCAAGTGTATGAAAGGTAATCTACCACAAATACTGCACTTGACTCAGAACATGACCAAGACAGGGGGTTAAGGCTGCAAGAGCCAGCTTAATAAATAAACGAAAGGTATTACACCCGCTGACTGCACACAAGTGGTCATTCAGGGCAGAAGGCAGGATGAAAATGCTCTTCCTGATCTGCAACTGCTAGGCAAAGGCACTTTCCTAGAACTGACCACACAGTGGGAGAGATCTTACATGGTGGAAATGGAGTGTGTCGGATGTAGTGCCAATTGGGGTTTCCCTAGAAGAGGAGTCAAGCTAGTATATAGAATTATAGATGAGTATTTGTGAATAACAGGGATATTTTTCAGGAAGGGGTTCTGAGTGACCTCAAATAGACAACAAGAATGAAGCTCTACCGAACCCCACAAAAAGTCATCTGCTCCTGCATATATATGCTCTTCTACAAATCACCCTGCTGCATATACCGGCCACCCCAAACAAAGGGAACCAAAATAATACCTGCCTTCTGCTACAGACTCCTCCACGGTTTGCAAAACCCTGCCCAACCTGAATAAAAAAATAACCTGGCCTTCTGTCACCCAGACACCACCACCGTTACGCAATACCACTCCATCCTAGACCAAACTAATGCTCCCCGCTCCCTTCACTGAGCATTAATAGGGAACCACACTGACAATAGCTCTGTGAGAGCCGCTTGCTAGTGTGGCTTCATTTCTACTCAGGGATAAGGTGGTTGTCGCAGATACAACACTGCCCATGTTCTCCTATCACCCTTACGCCCGTGGAGACCCTGGAGAGGCAGGAGAAGGTGTATTAACTTGCCAGCTGCCATTCCACATCCACGCTCCGGTTTCTGGAGACCCAGGCGAGGAGACCAAACAAAAGGGAAGTGAGTGCCTTCCCTGGGTGAGGTCCCAACATTTTGCTGTGACATTACTGACTATCCTTTTCAATCCAAATAACAGATTAACATGTCTACCACTCAAATTAATTTCATATTTCAATATACTAATTCACCACTAATCCTTGGTGGTTTCCGGAGTAGCCTCCCACTGGCCAAAAAAGTGCTTCAACACCCCATCAGGGGTGGCAAGCGCTATATACAAATGCAAACTTTTTTCCCTTTTCTTTCCCTCCACTATCCCTCTCAATCCAAATAACTAACATATCCACTCAAATTACTTTCACATTTAAGTATACTAATACACTACTAATCCTTAATGGGTTCTGGAGTAGTGTGCTACTCACCGAAAAAGAGCTTTGACGCCTCGTCAGCAGTAGTAAGCGCTATATAAATGCAATTACAATACAATACAATGGTGAATAACCCTATTTTGATCCAAGTTTTCATGGTACAGGCTTTCTATGAAAGCCATATACAACAAAATATTAAATCGTATGTTTCATAATAAAATTGTTTTTATGCCCTCAAATATGGACTGTGATCATTTCTTCTGTCTAAACCCATCAAGCTAAACAGAGCTCCAGAGAGACAATCCATGCATACACCAAAAACTGAATCCAAACAGAATCTGTAAGATAAAGTATTATCCCTCTCCAAAAAGTATACACGCCAGAGGTTAAAGGAGAAGACACCACACAGAATAAACACAATATATGCCAACAATAGCAGAATATTATTTTTAATGTAATTACATTCATTGTTTTTTTTTTTATAAAGCCATTCATGTCTAAAAAAACGTTTCTGTCAGTTACATAAAACGCTCGATTTAGATCAGTTTTTATTATGAAGTTGTGCTTAAAAAGGCCGGCTGGAAAACAATTCTATTTTTCTACATAAAACTTGCTTTGGGCTCTTCTGGCTTTTTCGATGGTCTCAAAGGTGGGCACTCCGCCAGGCAGCTCTAGCAGAGAGCTTTCTTTTTCAAGTATAGTCTCTGCTTCACCTACAACAAAAGAAAACAGCAGAGATCTGACACAAAGAAAAGGCTTGAGGATGAAGAAATGCATGCATTGGTCTGTAATAATAACACCAATAAGAATAACTTCTGTTTCACAGTGCTTAACGTTTATACAATGCAAACAAATGCACATCCTGGAGTGGAAAAGACCTTTAATTTGGTATTGAACTTTCATTCAGTTCGTGGCAGAGGTCTTTTTAAGTCGCAGATCTCTAAATGCTTCAGCTATTTAATTCTTCCAGTGCACGGGCCAAGAAGAACCCTATCTTCATTTGTAAAGAATGGGGACTGATTTCGGTTGTTTTTATATGCAACATAGGGTCTATTGCTGAGCTAGTTTGCGTTGATCATGCACCATTCAAGGGTGCAAGAGCGACGCAAACTTTACATGTGATTTATGAAGCCACAGAAGGCCACCTTGCGTGGCCCAGAGTGGGTCCATAAATCTGGAGAAAGGCAATGCCGCGCCAACTGCTGTGTTGCCTTACTCTGCCCTGAGAAGGCGATCCATGGGCGTTTCCATGCAACACTTTTGGTTTCTGACGCATACCCAGATTTATCAGAACTGGTAGACCTGGGAATGCGCCAAAAATATACACCTCCTCAGGTAAGGCACCACAATGAGGAGAAATATCTTTATTTGTTCTCGTTATTTCCTGTTTCTCTGTGTGGTGCATTCTGCAGCACACGGGAAAAAGAAATACACCTTTTAGGATTGTTTTTGTGCAGGAAGGCGTCCCTTCCTGCACAAAAACAATCCTGCATGCAATGCAGGCATCCTTGCACCATGGTGGTGCAAGGGTGCCTACATTGGCGCAAGGCTGCCAAAAGGGCACCAGCGCAGGGGAAACGGCAGGAATGCGCCGTATTGCCTTATATGGGAAAAGGCAGGAATGCGCCGTATTGCCTTATATGGGAAAAGCAGGAATGCACCGTATATGGGAAAAGGCAGGAATGCGCCGTATTGCCTTATATAAGAAAATTCATATTCAAAAATTAATGCATTGACTTCTTAGTGTGTGATAAGAGTTGATATTGTTATATACACTCTCCCGTATTGATAGAAGTAATATTTCACCCCTTCCTCTGAGTACGAGGTGTTTTTTTTTCATTAAATAAAATTAAGAGAAGTTCATTTATTTAGCTTTTCCCTTTTTGCTGGTCTCTCCGATTAGACCACTGTTGTTACGTATCGCATTTCATGCAGGTCCTTCGGCTTATTTTTGGCTTACCCCATTGTTATGTAATGGCACTTGTACTGCAGCCACTTGCCAGAGTGCCAAGGGACTAGACCACCAGCATTAGCTAGCTTGGTGAATGGCGATTGATGCTAACGTGTGCACTCCAGAATGTGTGAAAAGAAAATACAATGACATAGGCCAGCAACAGACATAGCAAAGGGTTGTGTGTATTCCTCAGCTTGGTTTCATGGACAAAGTCTCAGCAAACCCTTGGGGAGTGGAGCCCCTCAGTTCAGTTACCCCATTACATTATACACATGTTCAGAAAAGCTCTTGGTTAGAATACTTTGCAAAAGAAGATGCCATAAAACAGGTTTACTGCACCTTTCATCCTTTGTAAAAGTGTACCATAACCCATGTCATACTGATAGGCTAAGATGAAGCTTAGCGGGATGACGGGCAGAAACAGTGCTGGTCTCTTCCCTTTAATGGCTCTATTTAAAACAAAACAAACAACAGTGAGACTAAAAGCATTGTCCATTTCAAAAACTACAAGTCCAGCAACAAATAAATTCATGCAGACATTCTGATAACAGCAGAGATTAGCAGTAAGGGTATTTTTTCGAAGGCAAACTACATTTGGAATACATGCAACATGAAAGAGGCAGCTTGCAAATAAACATAAGAATATACATTATTTATCTATTAATGGTATATTTACAGAGCACCTAAAACTACAAGTAAAGGGGCTCTTCACACACCTCACTTTCAGTAAAAAGTTTCATGATAAAAGATTCCAATCACTCAAATTTGGGTCACCCCAAGAACATGTCTGCCGTCCCAGATTAAGACCAGCTCACACCATCACTTTTGTCATGTGTCACTATTTGAATCTATCATTTTCCTTACCTTCGATCTTCCCTAAAGAAAGCCACTGTGATACCATTACTTAAGAAACCATTTGCTGGCTCTATAGTCATGAGTAACTAGGATCTCATTTCCTTATTGCCCATTACTGCTAAGACCTTTAAAAAAAAAAGTCGAGCTTGCTGAACTAGTTTGCTCATCTGAAAGCATTGTCTGTTTTCTACTCCTCCCAATCAGGTTTCAGTCCAGGGCATGGAACTAACCCCATGTTAGTCGACTTTAGGATGTCTGTGTATGGACGCGCCTTCAGGGCGATGACTTCATTAGAAATGACAACCATCTTTGACACTATCAAACATTCCAGGCTCATAGCCAGGCTGTCTGATAGAGGGTAAGGTCCTTCACTTTGAAATGGTTGACATTTGTCTTCACTAATGGCCGTAAAGAGGTGTGTCTTCCACCTTTTCTTTCTTCATATCCGATGCTTATCTGCAAGGGACCTCACGTCTCTACAATGCGCCTGACCCTTTTCAATGTCTGAATGACCTCTCTGGATAGTCTAGCCAGGTTACTTTAGTTCTTTTATTTTAAAATTATGCTGACGACACACAAATCCTCATTCCATTTGATAAAATCACGATTGATAATATCTCCAGGTCTCACACCTGTATGTCTACCATGACAATCCAGACAGACGGTAGATGTTTACAGCTTAACTCAAACAAAACGGAGATTATTGTCCTTGGCAGTCCTCCCACTCTTTGCTATGATGTTCGGTGGCCATCATCACTGGGTTCCACTCTGGTGGCTACCTCTAAAGGTGACAACCTTTGTATTTTGTTGTGATAGGGTACTCTCCTTTCGAAATTAATTCAACTAAATCCCCTCCTCATACTCTTCAAAGTATTACAAAGATGTTGCCTTTCCTGATTTTGCACACTGAAACTTTCAGTTTAGAGTTGACAAACATTTCAAATAATTCTCAACTTATTGGTTTGAACCACGTAAGATTAAGGTCTGCACGGCATATTCAATCTTTCTGACTAAATTATGGCAATAACATATACGTGAGTCTTTCTAAATAGCTGATTAACTACCTTCAAATTGTCCAGGATTCTGATGCCTCACCAATTATCGGGCTCTGTGAGATCACACTTTTATAATTCCCAATAGCTTCCAGTTACAAATGCATTCTTTTTGAAATGGTGTGTTTGGTTCATCGTGCTATGCACAATGCTGGCCCATACCATCTTCGAAGAAAGATAATTTCTTATGATTCTTCACACACTTTATGCTCCTCTTCCATGATTCCAACTCTAGTGGTTACTTCCAAATGTTATCTCTTGCCAAGAGGCATTTTTCTTTTTAGTAGTAACAAGTTCCGTGTGGAATAAAAGTTCAATAACACTTAGAATTACAACTGTTCACTTATTAAAATCTTTTTATTTGCTAACTAGTTCTGTAGTTAGTATCGGTTCCTTATGCCAAATGGACATCCTTGGGTGGCAGTATGTTCTAGAAAGGACAAATCAAACAGAAAGCAATCCTAAAATATCACTGAAAAAGAAGAGCCAAAATGGAGAAAAAATAGTGACAAGTACTTTTACACATAGAAGTGAGACGAGAATATTAAGGGAGAATGTTTGTCTCATGCTTCTTTAGTCTTGGCCTCACTTGTGGCACAGTGTCTGTGGTTTGTCGTTTTGGTGCCATATAGATGGCAAAGATTGTTCAATATTAATTCTCATACCATAACTGTTTGAACTTAGTTAAATATTCAAGAAGGGGCGTAGCCTGTCAACTTATATAGATGAGTGCCAAGTCGACACATACTGGGTCACCACAAAAGAAGTCAGAAAAAAAGAATTCTTAAAACAGACTTTTTCCACTCAAGTCAGGAATGGTAGAGGGCATTAAACCTTTAGAAATGCAAGTTATGTTACCAGAGATCTGTATAGTGCTGTATTGCCAATAGTTTGGCCTCGCAGTGCTCTCAGATTAAGGTATTTTCTGCCCTGGTCATCAGGATTCAGCACATACCTGCCACTGCTCAACCAGAATGTGGCCAATCAACCCAGCTGGACAGCCCTGCATCAAGGCCGCTAAAAGGAGTCTTCAGGGCCATCACCCCCCACAACAGTCAGGAGCGCCTCCTGCAGTGTAACACTTTCCAAACACCCATGACTCTGCCAGTGGCCATCCCACTGTGAACGGGCTAAAATGATGGAGGAGTTGACAATGCTAAAAAGAAAGAGGTTCGGTTCGGATACTCCGGAAGTCTGTTAAGAATCCCCCATGCTAAATTACTAACAGATGCGTGCACAAAGAGTTTACGTTCACCTCGATTTGTGGAAGAGACTGCCAAAGTGTGAAATGGGAATTTATTGATGTAAACCAGTGGCGGCTGGAAAATAAGCTGATTTTTCAAAAAGGCACATTAATCACATACACAAAAGAAAACAAGCATTTGCAATGCAATAGGTCTCGCATTCACTCGAGTTTGAGCTATTGACATTGCAAATGACAATGCCTTTTATTTTTGTTTTCGTTTTTAAAACATAAATAAAAGGCATTGTCATTTGCAATGTCAATAGCTCAAACTCGCACAAACGCGAGACCTCTTGCATTGTAAATGCTTGTTGTTGAATGGATTCCATCTGCATCTGCAATACCGTTACAAAGTTCCCACGTAAAGCTCTTGTTCTTGAAGGCTGCATTTATTTAACATCCCTTGACAACAACGACAAACACGGTCATCCCGTCAACGCCCATTTGTTAACTCAACAAAACCCAAAATAGCTTTTGTTATGCCCTGCTCTCAGTCTTACTGCAAATCATGCTGGTCTCTTTGAAGCTCATTCAACAGAAATGCCTTTTGATAGCTCGAGGATTGGGTCAGTGGTTAAGTACCTGAACACCATGGAAGGAAGTCTGAAGAGCAAGATGAGTAAATGAAGGGGCCCAGGGTCGGACTGGCATATAGGGCAGCCTGCCGGCAGGGCCGAGTTTAGCACTGGTGGTGCCCGGTGTCACTGTCTTTTTTGTCTCCCCCCTATGAAATCCTCCTCGGATTCCCTCACTACCACCCCGCAAATGTTCCCCTCATCTGTCCATAGCCCCTCCCCAGCATATATTTAATTTTGTTTAAAAGCACTAGTAACGGCTAACTATACAAATCCATTCAGCTATCAACATAAAATACAGATCTGTTCTTTGCAGCAGGCATATTAACCCTCTGCGCCAGTTTATGGTGAGTCAAAACTGCCACTTGACAAAACTCCGATCTACCTCTCTAGCGGAACTTTAATCACAAGAGATACCTTGACATTTTTATTGCTGCCTGAAAGTTGGATCACAAGGCACATCAGCAGCAGGTGCTTTTAAATCTTGTTATTGCTGAACACAGCGCCCCCCCATGAGGTCAGTGTTCCCTCTTCCAGGTCAGCTCCCACTCTTCTAGGTCAGCGCCCAGTGCAACCGCACCAGTCGCACTGCCCAAAGCTGGCCCTGTCAGCGGGTCTGACAGTTCACTGTGTGTGCCTGTTTTATGTTCTGCTGGGCCTGGTTTTACTGCTGATTTCTCATCGTAAAATAATAATTGCCTTGCAGTCTTCCATACCTTAACAAAAATGTACTTACTTACACAGTGTGTCTTTGCAAGTACAAAACTTCCCCAATTTGCAATCTAGGGGTCCCTTTTGAGCTATCTAATTCTCTATTGAGAGACACTTTTATTTTGGTGCCAGGGCCTATTACTGCTCAGTGCGTCCGTGGGGGCCCGCTAGTGTACTTAAGTGGCTCAAGGGGTTGTAGTTGTTACGACACTGAACAGAGCAACCAATCGGGGCACTGGGTTTGGAACATTGCAGCGAAAAAGAATACTATGTGGGTCCAAAGCTGGGATTATTTTAAACCTAGGAAAACTTTTGCGTTTCTGGTTTCTATTCGTGTAACTTTTGTGGCTTTTTTTCTGAATCTAGAAACGAACAAAACGGCTTCCACTGAAGCATCATTACAGTGTGTTACGTTTGGCATAACACTGCATATGGGCTCACCCGGGCTTTAGGCAACGAGAAACCTCCAAAGAGCCCCACCTGCTGCAAGCTCATTAAAAAGCAAAGCTGGAGGGAAAAAACACAACAGCAGCAAACGTGCTCTTGCAGAAGAGCTCCCGGGTGCAGCGCGGCTTATTGCATGTTTTCTAGCAAGCCGCGGCTTCTGTGAAACCCTGCAAACACGCATTTATTTAATAGTGCTGAGTAACGCGCAGCTCCGCGGTGACCGCTTCTCAGGTGCGCCCAGAAGTGGGCGCCTGCCACCGGGAGAGCTGGGCGCCTGCCACCGGGCGGGGCCACGGGGTTTATGGCACTGACAGCAGCACTCGGCAGCCAATAGGGTGAGTCAACTGCCCTGGAGAGAGCCTGCCATCTGTGTCCTGGGAGTGCCAACTTTCTTTGTTTAGGAGGTAGAATCCAGTTTTTTTGGGTTATATATATTTTTTTTACAGGCCACTTGCGGTGCCGTTAGTAACGTTTTTTCCACGTCCCCTCTACAAACAAATCACCCATTTCACTACTAGCTAATTTGCAAATCTTCCTTTTACTGTTTGAATAGCTCCATTTTGTCTGTTCAAATGTGCAGGCATAAAATGTTTTCAAGCAGGACGTGGCGTAATGGCCAGAGCTATCGACTTTGGAACTGGGGAACCAGGTTCGAGTCTCTGGCTCAACATCCTGTGATTCTGGGCTAATCACGTAATCTTCCCGTGCTCTCGTTGTAACTGGTGCTCATGTAAAGCGCTCCAATACCTTTGGGTCGAGTTCGCGCTATATTTAAAACTGAAAAAAAAGCAGTGACCTATATTTTAGACCATCAGATTGTCTGTGCCCGTTTCAGCATTCCTTAAAAACACGTGAAACACGGTGGTCTGTCTGTCTGTCACCTGTCTTGGAGAAGTATGCTGAGCTCTCAGGTTACATGAGGACTCAGGGCACCCTGCTGCTCTGACGCGGCACTGTCAGAAAAGTGCCCATCTCGGCACATTACCAGTCTCTCTTTAAATGCAAGCCCCGCCCACGGCTATTGACACGGTCCCCCGAGCCAACCAATGGGACCGGCGACTGGGGTGTGCTGTTTGCTACAAGTTTCACATTGCTGGAAGCCTGAGAGGCCTGGGGCCATAAGCTGAGCGGTCCAAAGCTTCCTGGGAGCGGGGTGTGAAAGACGATAAATTCACCCTTTATCGGGAAAGTCTGGATGCCCGATGAGACTGCTGAGGCGGGGCATGAGTGAGACCGTGCGTCCAGGTGTGAGACATACTCCCGGTGGTGGAGTCGTGAGGCGCATACATAAAAAAGCAGGCAGCCTATGATGTTTTCGATTGGCTTTTTCGCCCGTCCCACTTGGACAAGCTCGCCTGCTTTTCTTCTGAATTAAAAGCTTTCTTATCTTTATGGGGCCATGTGTTTTGCCCCAAAAAGATAAGAAACCTGTTACTTCAGAAGGAAAGCAGGCGAGCCCGTCCAAGTGGGACGGGCGAAAAAGCCGATCGAAACCATCAGGAACAGCTCTTTTCCAATGGCTGGCCACCGTTTAGCATAAACGGTGACGCCAGCCAATGGAAAAGAGGGGCTGGGATTAATGCCCTTTACCGAAAATACCCCAAATCAATAAATCTCGCCAGCGAGACTGCGCATGTGCGCAGCCTACGCCAGGCGAGACCTAAAAAGGTACTTACCATGTTTTCTGGAGACAAGTCCTCCTCACTCCAGTCATCTTCTTTTGCTCACATAATATCACGTCCTGCTGGGTTTAACCAACCCTGGCGCTGCATGTGAGCAGTGCCCTGATTGGTGGGAGCGGCCTCTCTCGCTGGCCCCAAGAACACTGGAGGCTTGTGTAGGCTCTCAACCAGAGAGGTGTATATTAAGCGCAAGTCAGGCTGACCGTCGCAGGACGGTCGTCCAAAGGGATATGCCCATTATAAACTAGTGCAGTCAGGCAGCCCACCACTGCTGTCACTCAACAGGCCGCCCCATCCTGACACTCGGTTCAGGACGGGTTGACAGAAAATAAAATGGTGATGAATTAACTTCATTACCATTTTATTTTTCATTCTCTGGGGCAATTAAGTGGGGCGACGCCCTTCTGCTCAAACGTAGTAGCCGCCCATGGCATGTGACACCCTCAGTGACTTCTAGGGATAGGGTTGCTGCTCGCAACAGCAGAAGATAAAAAGTAGGATGCAATGACAATGTGAAACCAAGTAAATTAGCACCCTAGAAAACCATGATCTCAGGAGTGAGAAGGCCTAGTGAGAAACCATGAATCTTGATGAAAACCTATTCAAATTTTTTTCTCTTTGCCCTTCTTCCTCCACCCCAGAGCCAGGTCTTGTTGTGCTTGCGAAGTCAAAGAGAGGCATTAATTGTAGTTGTGTTGATATATATTATGTTTCATGTGATAATGGAAAGATGGAATTAAACAGATTGGTATTTTTATTATCGCAGAAAAAGTTAACTTACTGTTAGTGGAAAATTGTGGGATTATTCTCTGCCAACACTACAGAATGTTGCTTGCACAATTTGCTGTACACTCTTTTTTGCATTCCATTTACCAACACTTATGTTATACCTTTTTTAAAGCAAATGTATTTTTGATTTCTAATCAAATATAGTGCACAAGTTGTTTGGATCTCGGGCCCAATTTAAAGATGGGTAATTACAGACGACCTCAGATAGGTCAATCCTATAGCAGAGGATTTTACTGCAATGCAGAATCTTTTTGTGTAATTACCCCAGGCAAAGGACTAGTAAGAAGAAGGTAATTCCACTGGAGGACAGTTACCCATTAGTGTTACTGCCAAATCATGACTGTACAGTTTGTTCCATAAACCAGGTGATTTTCTGTTACAACCCAATCCTAAATCTGGTTTAGTTTTTTATTAGTTATTCTACTGATAGCTACTAAAGACATTTTTATTTCGGTCAGCCCAACCTGTTTAAATGCGGCTTCAGATCTATACTATTTGGATGACATTTAGTAAAGCAGGAGAGGCAGAGGAGGAAGTGAGTTAAAATAAATAACACTTTCACCAGAATAGTGAGTTATAAAACCAAAAACCAGGAAACTTGTCTACATCCGGATTTACTTTAGTCACTTTCGTGGGACTCATGGATGTAATGAGCCATCCGGCCACTATGATACATTGTCAAATTTTGCAGCCTCCGGGCTGGGCTCGGTCCTGAGGAGATAAATAAAGGTGCAACAACTACTCAAGGTTGATTGCATGTACCCACCACATAGTGTCCTGTGTCACGTCATTTGTGGCAGCATGGGTAGGGCCCAAAGGTGAGCATGCCTTTGCCAAGTGACGCCCAACATTGGCGATGAGGGGGGCGAGCCTGCTGTGTGTGCCGCCCGGCAGTGTTGCAGGTAAAAAAACATTAGCCTAGGAAGACTCGCAAACTCACCGCTATGGGTCGTGGTTTCGGTACCGGGATTGGCTCAATGGCTGGCACGAGGCCGACATCGCGTCTCCTGAAGGCAATGTGCTCAGGAGGTGCATATGGGAGGGTGAGGGGCTGGCGCTCAACAAGCAGCGTGTGCACTCGTGGGCTGCATCGGGTGGGAGACCGGGCCAGAGTCGACCAAGCTGGCTGCGAGTGCAGTGGCCGGTAAAGGATCCTGCAGCGGAGGGGAGGCCTGATTCCTGCCGGCACAGTGAGGGTGTGGCGGCACGCCAGCAAAGCGAGAAGCAGTGCAAGGCCTACGTGCAGGGGAAAGGCATGCCCAGAGCAAGCAAGAAACACTGATATCCGGGAACCTGTTGCAGCCGGTGAGGTGAGGCTCCCCCTGGTGGCTGAAAGTGGCTCCGCAGTGTTGTCCTCATTGGAAGAGGGGAAATAGAATAAAAATATATATATAATAAAACAAACAGAATAAGAAAGGAAAAAGTCACAAAGGGGCAATACTACATGGCCTCTACTGGCAGAGTACTCACTCTGGCCACATCACGAGGGGCAATTATTTCACATATGAACTCTTGGCCAGTTTATCAACAAAGATAAGGCTGGACTAACAGGCTAAATCGCAGGAGGGTGTGAGGGGGAATGGACTAAAATAAGATTGAGTGCAGTGCAATCGGAAGGGCAATCGCCTATCAGGCGGACAGGCTGCAGCTGCTAAGTGGGTTAACGGAGGAATGAGACACCATGCCCGTGCAAGCCCCTGAGGAGGCGGAGGGGGCACAAGTACACTGTTCACATTCTACACTTGCAGCACTACCCCCATTCAGTCAATTGGCAGATCCAGCCGTGTCGGCGCCAAGATGGCGGAAGTGGACTGGACGGCTAGAAAACAACTTCCTGCCTGCCTGTGAGACTGATGGCGCTGTTAAGAGATCAACAAAGTTACACATGGGAGGAGATGAACTGTATGAGCTCTTTCAGGATTTACCCTACAAAGGTGATGTGCGCGACTATGATGCAGCAGTTAGAGCCCCCAACAGGCATTTTGACCCCCCAATTAAATCGGGAATACAAACATTTAAAATGAAGACAAGCACAGCAGCAAGAGGGGGAGACCGTCGACATGTTCTCTGCTAGATTACGCAAAGCAATAGACAAACAATTTGAAAATCAGAACACAGCTGATCCAGGGTTGTAGGAACTGCGTAAACTAATATTACGACAACCTGGCATCATATAGGATGACATAATTATACTGGGCAGATCCCACGAGCTAGCTAATGCGTTGGCACAGAGAACATTTTTGTCGTAACAGACATGTCCAGCCACTATCAAAGAGGAGCGGGTGGAGGCTATCACGAAGTGGACCAGAAAAGGATGAGGTAATACCAGCACACGCCCTGGCGTGAAAGTGTGTGACAACTGTGGGATGGATAATCACCCTCCACAGGAGTGCTCAGCCAGCGGAGGACCCTGTCTGAAGTGCAGAAAACTAGGACATTTCGCAAAGGTGTGTCAGAGTGCCACGTGGACAGCCAACATAGGAGGAAAGACCAAAAGGTTTGGTCGTGTCAAACAGATTTCGGAAAGTGTGGAAACACTGGATCACTGAGAAGTCTTATGCCAACAAATGCGCCTCTTGGAGCAGGAGGAGGCAAAAGTGGAGATCTTCACCATCTCTTTTATAGGACGAACAAATCAGAGGAAACAGCTCCCACCCACGTGCCAAATAAAGATCAGAGGGAATGAAGTAACAGCACTCAGACACGGGGCATCTGTAAATGTCATAGATGCTGAACACTATCTCCAACTACAACCCCACCCGAAATTGATGGCCACTAGAGCAAAGATATTCACCTACGGTGGTGACACACCTATTCCTTTACAAAAAGTCACCGTAGAGGAAGTTACAAATGGGAAAATAAAATCTCAGACTAAATTTCACATCACTCAGGACAGCTGATGCACATTACTGGGCTGTCACATGGCTGAGGACCTGGGATTAGAAATGTTAGCATGACAAGTCCACCAATCGCATTCTGACGAAATCATGTCAGAATTCCCCTAGTTATTTGAAGGACTTGGTTGCCTGAAAGGTGTTAAGGTCAAATTACACATCGACCGGTCGGTTAAGCCTGTAGCTCTACTACATAGACGAGTACCGTTTCATCTGCGACCTCGTGTGGAGGCGGAGTTGGAGAAGTTAGAAAGAGCCGGGGTGATCGAAAATGTATCAGGGACCACAACTCTGGTGATCGTTGCCAAACCCAAACAGCCAGGAGCGATAAGGTTGTGTGTGGATATGCAGTTACCAAACAAGGCAATATGCAGAGAGAGAAATACCACACCTACCATCGATAAAATTGTCACTGATACCAATAGGCGAGGTGATTTTCGAAAGTAGACCTTAACTCTGGATACCACCAGCTAATGTTGGATAAATCAAGTCACTACATAACATTTTCAACGCATGTAGGGTTGAGAAGATTCAAGAGGCTACGTTTTGGAGTATCATCTGCAGTAGAGGCATTCCAGGACGCAATAAAAGAAGCCCCATCTGGACTGCTAGGAGTAATAAACATTAGTGACAATGTTTTGATATTCTCCCAGATGCTGGAGGAACACCTTGTGTGCTTAAGGGCAACCATGAAGAGACTTGTAGAGCAAGGGTATAACTTTACACAGAGACAAGTGTGCCTTCTACAACAATGAGGTGGAATTCTTCGGATACAAATTTTCCAAGGAAGGCCTACAAGTGGATCCAGTGAAAGTTGAGGCCATAAGGACGGACACCATTCCCCAGAATCTGACAGAGATGCGCAGCTTCTTGGGGGTGGCGAACTATTGTGGAAGATTTATTCCTCATCTGACAACTATTTCTCGGCCCTGAGGACTCTCACAAAAAAGAACGCCAAATGGCAATGGTCAAGTGCAAGGTCATAAGCATTTCAGGAGGTCAAGGGGGTGCTTCTAAAGGGAGCCACAGTAGTGTACTTTAGCCCAGGGAGTCTAACAGAGCTAATAGTTGATCCCAGTTGTGTAGGACTAGGGGTGGTCCTCCTGCAGCAAGACCTTCACAAAGAATGCAAGCAAGGCGCTATCAGCAATAGAGACCAGATATGAGCAAATTGAAAGGGAAGCACTAGTCATTAGGTGGGCTTGCCAACACTTCAGCATATACCTATGCGGGCACAAGTTCCGAGTGATTAATGATCACAAGCCGCTACTGCCGCTGTTCGGAAGAATGGCGAGGAGTAGGCCACCATGAATTGAACAGTGGGCAGTACAACTCCAGCAATATGATTTTGCAGTGGTCTACCGTCCAGGAATCAATAACACAGTAGACTACCTGTCACGCCACCCCATAGCAGTGGACCCCAGGAATCAGCAAGAGGTCAATAGAGGGGTGGAAGGGTTTGTGAAGCTTATTACGGAGTTAGCGTGTCCAAGAGCACTGTCTCTACAGGGATACTGGAAGCCACCACAGAAGATGACTGCCTATGTGCAGTAAAAGAGGCGCTGCAGGAACATCGCTGGAAGAATTTCCTAGACGGAGTAGGGAGGTTGACAGAAGAGGAAAGAAAGGCTAGAACAAGCTTCTCGAAGTGCAGGGATGAGCTCAGCAAAAGTGTTGAAGGACTGGTGTTGCGAAGCCAAAAATTGAAATACTCAAGAGTATATGGAGGAGAACAGCAGGGTCATCAGGGTCTTGCCAAAACTAGAGCAAGATTATGGACCAGGGTGTGATTTCCCAGGGTGGACCAGATTGTTGAAGAGCTGGTGAAAGGGTGCCATTCCTGTCTAATTAACAGAGGATAACCAGCAATCAGGCCGATAATCACCAGCTCTAGACCATGGTCGCCTGTAAGCATGGATTTAGGGAGTTTTCCAGCTGGGCGCCTAACGCTCGTCATGATTGACAGTCACTTCAAATTTCCAGCAGTGGAAATAGTTTGATCAACGGCCTTTGAGTGTGTCAAGTCAGTGCTGGATAAGATATTTGTAATGCTATGGCTGCCAGACGAAATCCGAATGGACAACGGTCCGCAGGCCAGGAATTTAGAGATTACCTTCATCATCTAAACATCAGACACAGGCGAGTGACCCCCCCCCCAGTTGCCTCAAGCTAATGGGGATGTCGAAAGGTTCATGCGAACCCTAAATAAAGCACTCAGGATTGGAGTAGATCAAAGGGTAGAGATGGAAGGGTGTCTTCATCAATTTCTGAGAACCTATAGACAAATGCCGCGCAGTACCACTGGGTGTTCGCCTTGTGAGCTGATGATGAAGAGGCCTGTGCGAGACCTCGTTCCAGTGAGTTATAAGTGGACATCTGGAGAACAGTGAGGCTGCCCAGGTGAAGAAAACAATTAACAATGACAGGGCCAGACTGAAGAGGGATACTCGCGAGGTAGAGATCCGTCCAGGCAACCGTGTGATAGTCAAGGACAAGCACCGGGGTGGAAATTTAGAACACCGTTTGAGAGGGAGCCATGGGAAGTGATGGAAGGGAAAGGCAACATGATCACCGTCAAAAGAGGAGAGCGGTTGTTATCGAGGAATGCGTCATGGTTCAAGAAGATCAAAGCACCTCAAGACTCTAGCAGTGGCTCAGGTGAACTGATGCATTCAATGGAACCAAGTCTGGAGGATAAAGAAGAGGAGGTGCCCAGTCAGGGAGAAGAAGGGGTGAATGAGGAACCTCATGAGACATTGGAAGGCAGTTCTTCCATCCGGCAATCAGTGTGCCCCGAACTGGGAGGGACCCGATATCCCAGAGAGGATCCCTATCAGTTATGAGAAAATCCCCGGCCTAGCCAAAGGCCGAAAGACTTTGTTTGCTGAGAAAAGGAGAATTTACTGAAACCTACATTTGGCACATCGTGCATTAGTGTTTGTTGTTGATGTTTCTGTATTAAAGGTTATAGGGATGTAGTGAGCCAACCAGCCACTACGATACATTGTCATACTTTGCAGCCTCGGGCCGGGCTCGGTCCTGAGGAGATAAATTAAAGGTGCAACAATCGCTCATGGTTGATTGCACGTACCCACCACATAGCGTCATATCATTTTCTGCAGCGTGGGTAGGCCCCAAAGGTGAGCGCACCTATGCCACGTGACGCCCTACAATGTACACCTCTTATTTGGATCCTTATATATTTTAACACAAGCCATGCACACTAAATTGTAAGAGTCAAAAGAAGGCCAGGCGAAAAAGAAAACGTACCTTCATTACAGCTTTCACAGCCTTGATAAACACATAATGCACTACGCAACCACAATATGGGTCATCTATGCCTTCAAATGCTTTGAAGGCCATTAAGCCAATAAAACACCAGTCGCTTGTGAGCGAAACAGGGAAGTTAGCCACACAGCCCCAGTTTGAGGGAGAATAATTAATGGAAAATCCAAAGTTATATTTGATCTAAAGTAGTCTTGCTTGTGAGGCTCGAGAGGCTTTTCCTATATCTCAACTTAAAAACACATGGGTCTCAAGAACTTAAACAAAGCATTTGCCTATCCCTAAAAAATACATAAACATGCCAAGCGCTTTACTAATACTGTTGATTTAATTTATGAGTTCTGTACCCAGCTGTTAATCCCAAAGTTGCAATTCCAAAAAACGTTCCATAATATTTCAGGAATTCTCGTGACCAAGCAACCTGCATAGCCATCTGCCTTTCGCGCATCTGATTCTGCATCTGTAGCTGCCTCTCCAGCTGAAACAGAAAAGACAAGACAAAGGAAAAGTTTGGTTTAATGTTGCAGAATCACATCTACCATGCGGTAACCTATATATAGCAAGATTTGTACAACTAAATCTAGACTTCATTGACCAAAGTTACATATCCATGTTTTAGATATACTTTTGAGCACCTTCTAATGGTTATGTCACAAATTGTCTTTAAGTATGGGTATCAATTTTTACCATCAAGCCTTAAAAGTATCAATAGTCTTGGAAAACAATAACATGTAATGGTTCCATTTATTGTTACTGTCCATGATTCTATTCCAATTCATGTGGGTGAGAAGTGTAAAACCCTGCAAGTGTTTTAGGAAATATAAAATGGTCTACACATATTAAGAATCAATTACATTATTCTAGCAAATGCAAAATAGCACTTAAATTCTGTACCATACAATTGGTTCCAATTGAGCTGAGAATTAAATTAAGGTACAGGCATGGGTTTGGAGTATGATCAATGGAGATTATTAAAGATTATTATTAAAGAGGTGCAGAAAAGAGAGGGATGGCTAATGAGTGGATTAGGTGGACATTTCGCCTTCGCCTGTGTAGAAGGCAATTAATACCTAGCCGTGTCCACAAAAGTTTTTAAAAATGCACTAGAGACACTCGGATACAGAAAGACATATGGGATATCCTGGAACTAGCAAATACAGTCAAATTAAGACAGTTAAAATATTTCCAAATGGAATTGGCTGGTCCAAATCAGTCACTGAGCTAAGCTTAGATGACTTAGTCTAGTCTATATCAAATGTAAAATACAATGAACACAATCTAATCTTAGTGTCAATCTATGAAAACAGTAGATCAGTTTCCACTTGGAATGATCTTTCCATTATAATGGACACCAACGCGCAAGAAAACCTGCATGTAGGGCCAGGCCAGAAATGATTTGTAATCACACCATTGCGGCTTGACTGGTGTTGAATCGGTCTGGTTTTACAATGCTCTTCGTAATAGTATGTAAAGAAAATTCTCATGTTGTGTTTTACAATTTGAAACTAATATCAATAAAAAACAATGTTTTAAAAGAATACCTGCATGGGCATTTGCAGAGAAACACAATGAATGCAAAATATTATTCTTTGCCAAAGTTTGGAAGCTGGAAACAAATTCAGAAGACCCACATAGATTGTTGAAATAATTGTTGTCAACTTCTGGTCCCTTCAAATTGGAATGCAGCTGGATGAAAGCTACCAGATAAGTCAAAATAACACGGTTTACGAGTTTCAAGTATGCTCAGGTATCCCCTGCATCGCAGTAAGGTAGGACCGTGACTGAAAAGAAATAGTATACAAAAAAGCGCTGGTCTTACATGTTTTATAATTGAGACCGTCTACAGGGGCAAATGGACTAGTGAAGCTCAGCCTTTGAAAACGAAAGCTCCATTTACTTACTGCAGACGACAGGACTCAATTAAAAGATCTATTAATGATATAAATGTGTAATGTTTCATCCAACAGACATTACCACATCTCATGCTTCTCCTAAATGCACATGCCCTGTACTTTCATTTAATCCACTAATAGACACTGCTAAGGTTAAAGGCAATTCGCTTGCTCTTTGCTCTGCACCTTCATAAAAGCTTTCTGAGGTAGATGACTAACGACCACATAGCGCGAGGTCACTATTGGATTTAATGATCGCCAGTGAACGTCACTGCCCTTCTCTGATTTTACAATAAGCTTCTCACTGCATGGCTGTGCAAACAGTTTACTGCTTTCATCAGGGCCAGGGGACATTTCCAGAAGTTCCAAAAAAATCAATGGTCAAAGCAGCTGTGGCAGCTGTGACTAAAAGAAAACACAAGAGGATCACAATCCTGTCCTTGTTATTACCTATGAGCAAGCGAATCAATAATGATGATTACATTAAAAGCTAAACAGCAACACACAAGGTAACATTCTCTAGAGAAAGGTCCTAGGCACTTCAAACGCACATGACTGAAAAAACAACCACACTCGGAGTAAACTACCAACAGAAGATTTAACCTTTGTAAAGCAAGCAATCTAGTGGGACACCTTAAAATGTGGCACTTTCACTATAGCAACCATATATATATTTTTTTAAAGTATAACAATCAGGTAACTGAACATCATGGTAAAGGAAGAAGCACACATCTACAGATGATGCCCGTGTCATAAACATCTCTGCTATTTAACAAAATAAAGTTTTTCAAATTTCAAGCCCTTATCAATTGTATACTCAGCCACCATTTCCTGTCTTCCTCCTAGTATTGCTAAATTGACCCTGGCCCTGAACCCTTTGTTACCATGTTGACTCATTATATTTCAACAAAATGAAAGCCATCTTTAGTACTCTTGACTTTGTCTGCTATGCCGAATGTTTGGGCTACTTTCATACTAATTTAAAACCAACAATTTTACCGGTCTACTATTGAAACTTTGATAACCCTACTAATATATTCATTAAATATTTGTGTTTTGTACTGTTGCTTTTTTACTTACAACTCTGGTTAGTAAAAACGTGAATGCTTCTTGTAAATGTTTGTAAAATATGACAAAGTAGAAAATAATTTAGTGTTTATTTCCAAACGAATTAATAATTTCATGCATTTCAACACATTGAAGCGACTTGTGTTCTTTGATTTTTATTGGGAGCCTTTTTTTTTAGGATTGTCTGTATTCTTGCTCACATAGTTCCCATATGTATTCATAGCGGGGATAAGTGAGCATTTGGGATAAATGTTTGGCTTATTGAGCTTTTTGAGAGCGAGGAAAAAATGCTGTATGTATTGATGGTAAGGACAACTACTGTAAAAGTGTTTTTATCTACAACAAGCTATAGGCATTTAATATGCGAAATGGTGCGCTCTCAGCGTCAAAATTGCATTTCCAACTCATCTGACAAGTAGACAGCAACACGCAGAGATACAAGAACAAGTATTTGCATGAAATGTCTGAATTCATTTTGCTTCAAAATACTCTGTAAGCTCACAGTATGTTGAAAGATAATATTTTGCCTAAAATTGAAGCTCCCCAAATCAACTACTCCTACTACCAGGAATATAAATCTTATCAGTTTGTGAAGTAGGAAGGGCAGTGAAATGTCAAAACAAGAGGATCAAGGTAAGAATTTTTATTTTGACCATGACAGATATTTTCTTTCTGTGTCACAGACCACATGTATCTTTTAAAATCTGAAAACAATGTGAGAAAAAGCGATGGGGGTTCTGAAATGCTATTTCACTGGACTGGTAATACCTTAAAAGTAAATAATTCATAGGGGGCAGGTGTGGGCTCTCTCCCCTTAAGCAGTTCTTTAACTGACTACTGTTTGGCCTATAGTCACTGATGATCCATGGCATTGCGATAACACATGTTAGCGCGTTGGACAGCGCAGGACGGGGAGGCGCAGGAGAGGGAGAAGGGGGAGTTGTTTCAGGTATTTGATGGACTGCTTGGGTGTGGGGGGTTGGCTGGGATTTGTGGCAACACAAAAGTGGATCAATGACTGGAATTGTATATTGACCAGATATTGGATTGAACTGATGACTATACAAATTGTTTGTACACACACAACGTGATTGGTATGACTGCCATTACTGTATTGTGTTGAGGTTTACTCTTGTAGAAAATCCAATAAAGTTATGTTGGAAAACTAAAAACTGTAAATAATTAATGCTGGGACCGAAGGGCACAAATACAAGCCCTGTAGCTAGAAAGGGATATGGACAGGCCAATCGCAATTGAAACAGTAACCTAACACAAAACGTCAGTCACAAAATAAGTACCCAGCCATGACCATTGCACCCTCGCACCCTTACACACTCCAAACACACCAGTTTTAATATCAATGGGGTTGTGAACTTCTGTTAGTGTCTAGTGCTCTTCAAAGAGGATGTTTAGCTAGCCCTGGTTCGGAAAGGCTCCCTGTATAGCAGAATCGTTTGTTCCTCCCCTGAAATCAAAAACATATAAGAAAAATGTAATAAGCTTAAAATGGAACATGACTTTAAGAATAAAAACTGATACCGGGACTCAAAGATGCATTGGTCTGATGAGGTCTTCAGAAGTTGCCCTAGGTAGCCAGTCTATAGACTAGTATTTTTTTTTATCTGCCCATGGGGTTTGGTAGTAATGCTTCTGTCTAGCCATCACCCACTCTGCTGTACTTTCAATCACAGCTACCTGAGCAGGCACGTAAATGTGAAGAAGAGTATTTGCGTCAGAGAAAAAAGTGTCTACAAAAGAAGCTGCATCCCATGTGTGAAGTGTGGTGCCTGGTGGAGAGAGATAAGAATATAAAAAGGAAACTTTAAAAATACTACTATACTCATAAAAAGGGCGCAGAAGGGAGGACTTTTCTTCCTATCTGCTATTTAAAGGTGGCCGGGAAAGTAATTTAATAACCTATTAAACATTGCCAGTAATGATCCATCCAACCAAAAAGGTTTGTTTCGAATTAATTTGACATGATCATCATGCATGCTGGATGGTTTAGTGGTGTCTCATTAGCCTGGATGAAAGGCTTTGCACGCACCTACTGCTAGCAGACATTTTTGAATCCGCATCACAAACTGTAAAGCTAAAGGGAAATTAATATAAAAGAATGAAATGCGACACATGAAGAAAGGTTAGCACCTCAAAAAGCATAGTCCTGATAAATGCAAATAGAGGTAACCATGTGGATCCAGTCTATTGATTATATCGAATAGGTGCCCAGAGTGATGTCAAGCTTCTACCAATATGTTGCTGCCCATAGGACATTGATTTGCACCTTGGGAACAGAGATTCATCTTCAGTGAATTAATTCGATTTGACAACTTGTGAAGGCTAATTTTCTTCTTGGGTTGACATCTGCTTTGGAATCTGCCAAAATGGCAACAAAACTCTGGAATTTAAAATGAAATATCCACAGCGGAAAGGTTAAAACTGACGAAAGAAATTGGCAAGAAAACCCAAATGCTTAATGCTATACTTCATTCACAAGTGTTGATTTACTCTTGAAATGTGGATTAACACTAATAAAAGATGTTTTAGGAGTCAGATTTCTTAATGAAAACGTACCCATGACCAGCTATGTGGACACATCAATTATTTTGACCTATTAGACAAACACCAATCAGGTTTCAGGCCTGGTCACAATACCGAGGCCATTCTAAACATCCTAGACCAAAACAAATCCTCTCTCCTAATACTTCTAGGTTTATCAGTGGCGTTCGACACAGTCAGCCAAAAATGCCTCAGAGAAAGTCTTGAACTCAGGATGGGCCTGTGGAAAACTAGCTGCAATAGCTGTTAGCATCTGCTGAAGCCATTTTGTTTGTGGCAGCGATTTTAGTTAGAACACGAGGGAACCTCTTTGCGATTCCCATTAAGCTGCACAGCCTATTAGAATGAATCCAATGAATTAAATCCATAATCAACTCTATTTTTCTTTCACTATTTTGTCCAATAATATAAATCCTTTTTTCTTTTTATATTTTCTTCAATCCATTATACCCATTCGCTTTTCCTTGCTGATCATAAAAACGCAGGAGAATGATTGTTTCCACATGTCACACTTTTATTAAAATCACCCAATGCATTTCGCGAATAAATCCCTTCTTCAGGGGGTTCGTGACACGTACTGCTGAAATCTTAAAATCACGGAGCTTAGCTGCATCTCCTATTTCATTTTGTTTCAATGCTTCTCTCTGAAGCGCTTCAGAGAGAGGCATTGAAACAAAATGAAATAGGAGATGCAGCTACGTGTCACGAAACCCCTGAAGAAGGGATTTATTCCCTAAATGCATTGGGTGATTTTAATAAAAGTGTGACATGTGGAACAGTCATTCTCCTGCGTTTTTATGATCAGCAAGGAAAAGCGAATGGGTATAATGGATTGAAGAAAATATAAAGTGAAAAAAGGATTTATATTATTGGACAAAATAGTGGAAGAAAAATAGAGTTGATTATGGATTTAATTCATTGGATTCATTCTAATAGGCTGTGCAGCTTAATGGGAATCGCAAAGAGGTTCCCTCGTGTTCTTACTAATTTGCAGCGCAAGTGGGCAGAGCGCGGAGTGAGCGAGCACACCGACAAAGTAGAAACAGTGGAGTACATTACAACATGGAATAAATACTTTAAAAGAACAGAGTACAACGGTGTGCATCTCAACACCATGTCTGTGTTATTGAGCGATTTTAGTTAGCCATGTGCCCGCCATGTGCTTTCTCCCTCTTCGCTGTTGACTGCCCTTGTATTCTGCTTGTGTCATGTGATATAGTTAACTCTTTCAGCACTGAGCCAGAGCCGTGCACATGCTCAGAAGAGTCTGTAGCTGCTAATGCACCTGCCTTAGACTGTAACGGTCAGGCTGTTCTAACTGATGTCAGCAGCTCATTACTCCTCCTACTTGTTGACTGTGCATTTTCTGTATGACCATCTATGTGTGTAACTCTTCTCATGTGTACTTGTATTACCTCCTTTTGAGCCCCTGTGTGGGTATAAAAGGCCCCTGTTCTCTGCACTCCTTAGACTGCCTCCTACAGTGGCCTGAGGGTACCGTATTGACGCAGTCTCCCTCATGTGAGGTTAATAAATACTTCTTTTTGATATTACAGCTTCCATGCCAATCTCTTCTTTGTTGGTTTAAAGGACCAAGTGTATCAGTGAACCCCTAAAAATGTTTTTATTTCTTCAGGCCTATCGGTATCCATCCTTAATTGGTTCACCTCCTTCTTCCAGAAGCGACAACAAAGAGGTATATCTTCTCCTATTCCACTTGTTGTGAGGCAAGGAGAATCCATGTGCGTGACTTTGGGCACCTATTGGAGTGCCACCTTGGGGAAAACTGGCCCCAATCTTCCATTAAGTCAAATTCAAATGGTGGTCTACAGATGCTGAATGATAGACGCTATGATTGGAGGATTGATTAATATAATTAAATTGGGTACTGTATACAGGGCGGATTGGCACAAATCATTGGCATACCATTTGTAACTGTGTTAAGTGGGAATTGAAGGATATATCATCACAAAATGAATGTGACTATAAGAATAAATGTGCCTTGAAGAAGTCCACAGTTGTGGACGAAATGCGTTGGCTGCCTCCGCTATAACATGTGATATGTTTGAAAAATAAAATAAAATGAAGAATTGACAATATTTAGACTTTGAAATTGGGACCTTTTTTCTTCATGTTAATATTTATTGAGGTGCACCTCTACTTTTGATTGGATTATATCTTTTGACCTAAGGGTTGCAAATTGGCAGCCAGTGCTTGTAGTGAGTGCATACAGACAGAGGCAACATTGCCTACACCTCCTTACACAGAAACACGAAATAGGTGCGGCTGTTCATGGTCCACTTCTGTTCTTCTTTCTTATATTCATTTAAAAAGGGTACTTTACAGCCTCATTATGAAGGTTAAATGCAATTGGATTAAAACCCCTAGCTGAAAGCAGGTTAAGGATGAACTGTCTTGACCCTGAAAGAAGTTTCTATATCTCTGATAGAACCTGTAAGAGAATATGGCAGGAGTGAAGGAGGAAACTGAATTAGACTCCAGGCCCATCGTCTAAGGTAACACCCAAATGTCTTTGGCAGTTGGCGAAGAGCAAAAACTCTCCCTCAGACCAGACCTACTCCCAACACCCATGATGGCTTTCATATACTTCCTATATAAAATCAAGTTGCTATTTGAAGATAAAGGTAGGCATGCCTGTTGTGGACCTGCATGGAAAGAAATTCTGCAAGTCCACTTTGCTGTGAGTGCCACAGTATTGTTTCATTCATAACATCATCTGTAGATTGGAAGATGAGGTTTTTATGGTGTTGAATGGAAATATATTAATTTATGTTTCTTTTTTGCTGTAGGAAAGAAACATGAACACAAATTCACTGAAGCCTATGGAAGAAAGTAAACACTGTCACTGAAGAAATACTAATAAGGTAGTTAGTCATCAAGAGCTTCTGTCAGCCCACATTGTTGTCTGCGCCTCACAGAGCTTTATTCCTCCTTAACCACTTGTGTGGCAAGCTTAGCATATCTGCTGATTTCATCCAATAAACAGATCTTGTATCTGGCCTTGACAGCATTAATTTTGCTCGCCAGATGGTAAATACCCCTTCTGTATCAACATTTGTCCTCTGGTTACCATATAATTTAACCTCTTTATCCATGGTGTAGAAAAAAATGAGTTTCTTTAATTTGTGGAGTGAGGCCATTAATAACACTGGCTTTGATGATTGATTTCCCACCATGAATATTTTCATCTGCCGACATTTTGTACAGGCTGCCCACGAATTAACTAAGAGTGAGCCAGAATGGTGTTTTTTTTAAATCTATAAAGTATGGAAAAATACACTGTCCTTTATGTGCAAGCTCATCCTGTGGGAGGATGTCTTCACTGGCAGACATCCAGTGTTTTCGCTCTGTACTCGGAGATATTATGTTATTGAAATTTGTAAAGCGCTCAAGTCACCCCTCTTAGGGGTCTCTTGGCGCTCCGGCAGACCGGACAAAATCAGTTAATTGAAATTTACAGATTAAACAGCCATGTTTTCAAGAGTTTTTTTAAATACAGCTAAATTAACACAGGGGCGTAGGTTTAGTGGCAGATGATTCCATTGATGGGGGGGTGCAAGAAAGAATAAGAGAGCCCCCGTGCCTAACCGTACGAATGGGCTGGAGGCATAACAACAGTTGATCCCTGGATCTTAGGTTGCGGGTAGGAATGTAAGGGAGGAAACATGTCTGACCAAAGTTCCAGGATAAAAAAGGTAGACGTCACTATGGTCGTCATTATATAACCCAAGATGTACCTTTCAATTCAGGCTGAATCAAAGGTGAATGAACCAAAGAATTGTCTACATAGAAGAAAAAATGCAACAGCAGTGGACATAATGTGCTAAAAAATTGTCAATTTGGTTTTAGACTCCATAAAGTGTACAAAAACAATGTATTCACACTGTTGTAGCCAATAGGGGTAAATGACTTTGGCTTAAGATTCTCGTTTTAGTATGTACAAGTTGTAATACAATTTGATTTTCAGGACTCACTTAGTGCATGCTCTGTCTCTTCAAGACCTTTTGTTGTCCATCAGTGTGCTGAGACCACCCACTGCTTAAAATTGTTTGTCTGCAAGGTCACTCTCATTTGCTTGCTTCGTATTGGTCAGCTGTCATAGGCCTCCTTTGTCTTCGTGTTTGCCCCTTATACAGAGCATGGGCTCATTACTTGTGTCTTTGTACTGCTCATTTTTTTAGGCTTTGCTTTTTCTTTGGTTTTAAGCACTCTACCAGTGTGTGTCTTTTGCAGCTTTTGCCCTTGTGTACTTCTCCCCACTCCCCTGTCCATTTGTTTGCCCCCATCTGCCCTCCTACGTCCTCTGTCTGTGCTGTTTTGACCCATCCTCCCTCCATTTGTTGTCTGTTAGTTTGCCCCCACGCTCCCTTCCTTGGCTGTGTTGACTTGCTCCCACCCTCCGTCTGTTCATTGTACGTGTTGGCTTGCCCCCACCCTCCATCCCTCTCTAGTCCAGTTTGTTTTAGTGTTGGTTTGCTTCCATCCTCCTTCCCACCCTCTGTTGTCTGTGTTAGCTTGACCCCATCCTTCCTCTGTTCATTCGTTGTCTATGTTGGGTTGCCCCCATCCTTACTCAATTCATTGTCATTGTTGACTCGCCCTCCACCCTTTCTCTGTCCATTGTCCATGTTGGCTTGCCCTTCCTCCACTCACCCTTTCGCCTTCGTTTGTCGTATTTCCCTGAATCCTACCTCCCTCCGTTGTTCATGTTGGGCCTCCTACCAGGTATAACAAAAGAGCACTGTGACATCTACACTGCTGGCTGAGCCATACATCCCTTTCCCCCCCCCCAAAACCTGTGCCCTCCTTGTTGCCACGCCCCCTCGTGTTGCTCTCTGTTCCGTTCTCTCTCCTATCATAAAAAAAGCTCTAGGACACAGCCAGTACCGCACAACATCGCTAAAAAACATTGACAAAGCAGTACCTTGCGTAGGCAACACCTAGTGGCTTTTGACAATACTTGTTGATTTGGGGGGGGGGACTTCCAACACAAGGACTGTGATGAAAGGTGGGCTTGGGTCTGGCTTAATGCTCTTTTGGAGGATTTAATGCAACCTGTACCCTTCTTGGAAGCCACTGGCACCAAAGGGGCGGCAATACGAGTGGAGCTTGAAAACTTGCTTATATGTCACTCAAACGATAGTGGGATCCAGGCAACGTATATTTGCTTAAACACACCATAATACGCTCAAGGAGTTTGCTGGAGGCATGGGTGTGCTCAGAAGAACTGGAGCTTCCAAGCGAACCTGTGCTCCTCCATGACAAGAAGAAAATTGATTCATTAACAAAAGGTCAACCATTATAGTGTAAAAAGTCTTTCTAGTTTGTGTCCCACATTGGGTGTAAGGGTTCATCTGAAAAGGGCTGAAGAAAGCTAAGTTTGAAATGTGTATTTTTAATGGGCATTTCAGGGCCCTGCCAACCCGACTACTGCTCCTGAACACAGATCACTTAATCAGCTTGCTTTTTCATAAGATGGTCACAAAGATTTTTTCCTGGCAGGATTCTGGTGTATGCGTGGGAACAAATGCCCTGTATATATTTCTGTTGATTCAGAAGGTAATGTATGAGAAATTGTGCCCTATGTGTAATGTGCACAGCACTAGCATATATAATGGACACTTAGATTTTGAATGTGATCTGATGACTGCAAGTAAGCAAAGTTCTGTAATGGAAAGGCATGGTGAATGGAATGCAAATTAGGTTATCGTTCACAAAGTATTGACTTTTAGGTTATTTGGCAGTGCTTGATTTGAGCCGGTGTTTTCCAGTGCTCGGTACCTGCACCTAATTGTCAACACTGGCATTTATGACAGTTTGTCACATGGTGGTGCTGTTTATCTCATTTTGAGATGAGCACAACAGTTGTTTAATAATGCTATATACAATAAAAATGACTAATACCTGATGCCCGAGTCATTCTTATAGCCTTGGGCGGCCTTGAATATCCTGCATTGTCACACTTGTAGTAGTGTTATGGTTAGTAGTTGTGTTTTGCCGTGTTAGCAGAGGCAACGTATAGTGCAAGCTGCAGTGCCTCCTGACAACGGCCCTGGCACTTAATTTTCACAAAGGAAGCACTGGTATTAGGAAATCTAAGAATAAACGTACTATGCTTTACTCTGAACTTAACTTACACCCATCTTCATCAGGCACAATAATTGCAGAACGTAAGGGAAAGTTGTGAAAGTAGACTATTAAATATTGTACGTGTAAAACGTGAAAATGAGATTTAGCTAACGTAGGGCAACTTAGATTATGTCATCCATCTTGGATGTGACATTGCGGTACATCACGTCATCGTGCCTGCAGTTTATTCTCTGCCATAATAAAGACCTTCCCAGCCGAGTCGGACAAACAATACCTTCTCTCCAAGTCCAAGTAGCCAGTGCGCTAGGGAAGTGGGCGGGTTGTGCGCTTAGAAAGTGCATCAGTCTTTCTATTTACTATCTACTATATAAGGCAAAAGTAAAGGGGTGCTATGCACAGCAAAAATACGTGCAATACTACACGAAAAAGCCACAGAATTATGCAGTACCCCTCACCTATTGATGCGAAACCTATGCATTTCATACACAATGCATAAGCAGGGAAAGAAAATAGGTAAAATCTTTCAGTGTTATACATATACATTATCACATATGTAAGTAATATTTGTTTGGTTAATTAAAACCTTTACAATTTCCATATAAAAAGCGTCGTAGCAGCAGAGTTCTTATTCTAAAACCTTTTTAAAAAAAAAATAAAACATATAAAAAACTTTCACGAGTTGTATTAACATGCGTAGAGCAGTTGTCAGTACTTGTTTGCACAGACCTTGAGTAAAAACATATGTGCATTATGTGCGCAGCAAAAAACTGTCCATAAAAATCCAAAGGGATAAACGTACAGCTGTTTTTAAGCGTTCCTTACGCACGGCGCACTTTACGTGTCGAAATCTCCAGTTTTGTGAATTTGGCCACGTTTCCAAATTGCTGTCTGTAAACTAACTATTTTGTTTTGGTGAGAGATGCTTTAATGAAGCTTGTGTGTCCTTCATAATACTGACGTGAGCAAAGAAAGTCTGTGCACGTCATAAATCAAGGGAACATACCATGCCCGGTTATCTTGTGTAGTTGCATAAAGTCTTCACATCTTTAAGAAACAGTTGTAGAATGTGCAAGTGGGGTAAAGGTCTCAGCAAATGCAGCGTAGTCTAAATAAACTCATTTGCGTTGTCCTTTAGATTAAAAAATGTGATGCCAAAGGTTCAACTCCAAATAGTCTGAATAGCAGAGAACACAAACAGACTCAGTTAGAGCAGCAACTCCGAAAAGGTGTGAGCTTTAACATCAAATTAGGTTACAGTTACAAAGTGAAGAAAAGCACCACAGAGGCAGGGGTGGAATTGTCCCTTCCAGAAGGCGGAAAAGATGAAGAAACAAGGCGTTGAGTCTGTAGGTGATTTTGGGTTCTGGGAGAGGTTCCTGTCCTAGTTTGATTTCAAAATCCAATTTGTGATTATTCGGCCTTTTCTTCCCTCTTCATAATAGGCACGGGTGCGTCATGCTTTTTTAGGTCTCGTCTGGCGAGACTTATTGAGAGCAGTGCTTAATTTGTAAAATATTAAGTGCCAGGGCTCTGACCAGGAGGTCACTGCAGCTTGCACCACCCATCGCCCCTATCACTGCTGCCAAAACAACTTCTAACCATCTCTTGCGCATGTTAATGCGACAGTTCAGATTATTCCAGGTCCCCAAAGCTAAAGAAATGGCTGGGAAGGCAGGTATTAGTAATTTTTTTATGTACATTGTTTTCTTAAACAACTGTTATACTGCTCATCTTTAAATTACATGAGCAGCGCCACCTTGTGGCAGACTGCCCTTAGTGTGGTGTTGAGAATTAGGTGCCGGTGCCGAGCACTGGAAACCATTTAAGTGCCGGTGCTCAGCACCAGAAAGCTCCGGCTCAAATTAAGCACTGATTGAGAGGGCTCCAAAAAGTGCTACCAGGCCAGCCTAGAGCTACAGTGCATGTGCGCGGGCGCACGCGCTGCGCTTTACCGCGATAACTTTAACTTTCGCGGCCACAGGGCCGCTTGGCATAACCAATAGGTCTCGCTTTTGGGACCTTATAAGTATTTAGTTATGCAAGTGTTGCACGGCTAAACACTTATAAGGTCCCAAAGGCGAGACCTATTGGCTATGCCAATGCTTGTTTTTGTTTGAAGGAAAACAAGGCAGACCTCCAGCTAAACCAGGGAAGTTGCTGCCATGATTGGTGGGCAGTGTGCACAGCAAGAAGTGGCAGCCCACTGTTGGCCAAACCACTTATCGCACTTCCTTTAACCCCTTCGGTGCCCGCCCCTTTCCCCGCCCTGTGCCGGCCGTTACATTAGCGGGCGGGGTTTGTGACGAGCTGGACTCGTCATGGGCACAGCGCCACCGCGGCCCATGATGAGTCCAGCTCGTCACAGGCACCGAAGAGGTTAAGGGCTTTCTACATTACCAAACCTCTCGGCATCCCACTCACAGTGCCAGACAGGGCAGTGGAGCCCCTACACATCTCCCCCAAGAACACATCCAGTGTTACTGGTACCTCAACATGCAGTGCTCCCGCGCATAACCATAACCTGGTGTTCCTCCTTCACAAATGACCGTCCTGAACATGTATTGCTATTTTATTTTTTGCAGGAATCAAAATATCTCAGTGACAGCATATCTTGCTGGTTGCCACTAACTTAAGCAACGGAGAACCTATAAAGTTAGCTACACACCAACACAATACTTTATAGGCACCGAATAAACCAAAATCATATTTTTACAGCACCACAATCAAAAGTATTTAGGTTTTCTTGTTTTGGTGTGCTTTTTACTTCTGAATCCTTGTTTTTTAAAGAGATCTGTGACAGCTAGCATGTGCTTCATTTGCTGGACATTTGCAAAACTTTTAAAAGGAGAAAACCATACATTTGGGGACAATGACTTGAAACGATGGCACTTATACTGCAGGGATGAAGAGATAACCTACAGTGAACATCAAGCACAGTCATTCGGTACTAAATATGTTGTTACGCAGCACAAAGGGAATGGTGTACCCCTAGAGTGCCTGAATAGGGTAATCTGAAACAGAAGACAGACTTCAAGGTTGAATTTATCAAGGCATCATGGAAAGACATAATGTACTGCTGCAGAGCTCCACAGGCTGTATATGTTCAAACATTAAGTAGCGGTCAGTACAAACAGAAGAGATGGTACCCCCTAAGAAATCACCATGACAGATGCGCTGTGTAACTAAACTAATTCTAGATTCTAGAATTGTGTTCGAGACAATAACTTGGTGTAATTAGTAGACCCCTGGTGTTGCATTGCTTTCGTTAACCCTAAATAACCCAATGTGGGGTGTTCCCAGCCTCTGTTGTGCAGCCTTGCCTCTCTATCACAACCTATTAGTGTTACTTTTCATGGCAATGCATTAGAGTGGGAGCCACACACAGGACGAAGCCAACTGGTATTTCTTCTTAAATTGTTGCGGACCACAAAGGTGCATTTCCCAACCAGAAGGTTATTCGGATGCATATCAAATACCTGGAATGTTGGGCATTTCACACTTAAAACAACGCTGTTTAATAAAATATAGTCAGTGATAGCTTCATATAAATCTATCCAGTTGTAATGATGATAGCAAAAGCAAAGTGGTCAACATTGACTACAATAGTAAAATCTGAATGCAAGTCCCTTTTTATTGGATTTTAACTCTACTCCCAAAGTAGTGTGGCCAGTGCTAACTTCTGTGCATGGGTGCGGTTAAACCCACAAGCACAGCAGTGAGAAAAGTAATGACTCAAAAGGTCCTGCAGGCCAGAACCTTGGAGAACCTTTCAAGATGGAAGTCACTAGTTAAAAAATGCAGTTTGTCGCCCATTGACCCCATAACATGGATCTTAGCTCCTCCTCTACAAAAAAAACCCAGAAGTGCTTCAAAATATTTGCCTGATGTTCCGGTCCAGCCTCAGTGGCTGAGCAGGGGTATCAGGAGTCCTAATGCAAGGAAGGCAAATGGGACCTCATGACTTCTGGTTTGGTAGAACAAAACAACCATAACTTAACTGAAGGAGGGCCCTCAGGCTCCTGGGCTCACTACTTGGGCGAGCCTGCTGCACTACAGTACACTACAGCCCTGCCAAGCCCGAAGCGCTACTCCTCACATGGAGCACAGATCTTCACCTGAAGCACAGACATTAACGAGGAGCAGGAATACAGTAACACTGAGTTTGAGGACATCCTCCAGGCCAAGAAAGCTGAGCATTGTAGGACAGTCATATCTGGTGCGCATAGGGCAATTCTGAAAGTTACTATGTGTTGAAGTGTGTAGTATATAATCTGTCATACAGAAATTTGCATAAAGTTGAGCTGAGCCAGGTAACATTGTGGAGAAAACAATATGCTTCAGTAGTAAGGCAAATGCATAACACTATAGCTTAAAGTAGAAATGTCAAGGATTATGTGGAAGAGTTGTAATGCTGAGGTTAGATATATTTTGTCCACTAGTGTTACAGGTTAAACACCTCTGCCAGCAAAAAGTATGCCCACAAAACATTAGCAAAGTTTCTCTCTAGACAAGCTGATGCTATGGTGATGGACCTCAATGTGGAACCCATCCAGCTCAGCTACTGAGTGAATTAATTATACCATCAAAACCCTGAGATGGAGTCCGCAAGAGCACTGCGCAACCACATCACCCAACATGCGTTCCAAATAATTTGCTGCAGACAAATTTTGCGCTAATTCTCACTTCGCTTGATGGCGGTTAGTCTGTTTTTGAGCATAAAATTCCATTGCAACAACACCATTATTATTTTTTGCCGCTGATGAAGTGTTTTACCACCATCATCATTTACAGTGCAAGCGCTGTCCGTATATGTGTCGCGCAGAGGCCGGTGTGTAGTACTTTCACACTGCTCTACACCACGCGGCTTGTTCCGGTTAGATATATTGCTTCAATCTCCTGATACTGAAGCGTCATCCATCTTGTTAGGTTTTATTTGGTGCATACAAAATAATAATGCGTCAGAGATGTGACAAGAGGACATTTATTTCCTGAACTCCATCACAGATCACCGAGGGGGAAAACTGCTTGTGTTGTTCCGCTGCCAGTTTCTCTCATATAATTTCAGACTGTTTTTTGTAAACATAAAAATAGATGAAACAATAAAGGTTTACGTGCTTGACGGGAAAAGTATTGATGGGCAGGGGAAGTTATATTAGTGACATTCTAAGTATTATCTGTATTTATGTTAGGATTGCAAGGAGCATGAAAACAGTCAAATTCCGAAAAATGGTTTGATCTTATGTTCAGAAGATTAAATGATCACGTTAAAATTTGCGTGCACATTAGAACATAATAACATACAAACTAATGTGCACGCAAATTTTAACGAGATGATACACCTCAAATATGTCATGTATGTGACAAGTATATTTGCACTTTCAAAAAAGGTTTAGTAGTTTCACTTCATTGTTTTTAAGTTTTGTACAATTGATGGGAAAAAATCCAAAAACGTCTTTCACAGATGAAAATAAGAATGAATTGAATAATGTAATAAAATGAACAATACATATAAATGGATGTTTAATTGATCTGTATAGCAATGGGTAGCCCATAGAGCTATTGGTAGCCGTTAGTGAAAGTATATAGGTCGGGTGCGAGTTTTTCAATACAAAAGTCAGAAATCTACTCACTTAGGGCAACTCGTTGCTAGCATATTTCAGCCTTTTTGTAGAGTCGCAGTAAATCCAAGCAGTACCTCTGGAGATCTAGATTTCTACAATGGGCCTAGATTTCAAGGAATGAGGCTACTTGGAACCATTTACTCACAGGAGAGAAGGGTACTCCATAGGGAAAACTATTTCTATTTCACTACTGAGTACCCTTTATTAAGAACCACATGAAACAAGGGTTCATTCTCAACTCTTTACCATCCTGGAAGTGCTGCTGCACCACAACTTCTAGGGATGTCATCTACCTACAAAAAGCTTGTGAATCCCCACAAACATCTGAGGGGGTGCCAGCAGTCCATTTTACAGGGCGGCCCCAGCAGTAAGATCCACTTTCTTGATCCTTTTAAAATCCCACTAGTCCCCTTTCTGTAAATCAAGAGGTGGAGTGGTGAAGCAGGACATGGTTTTTGGTCACTGGTGCACATTAATCATCTGTGTGAAAAGGGCTGGATGAGATAAGTAAGAGCAGACACAGATTTATATTTCTACTTCCCTTTGCTGCATGTAGCCGAGTTTATTGAAGGTGAGATATTTCACCGTACACAAAATGAAGAGATTTAGTTGTGTGTGTGTGTGTATGGTGCTTTGGAGGGTCTTCTGGGCCACGAATGTGATGCAAGTCAGTGCCACCTGTGCAACCAAAGGAGCACGACAAATGGTTTGTTCTGCTGATAATATACAACGCATTTATTGGAGTTAAAAATGATTGTCCCCAGAGCTAACTGAAGTACACATATCCCAACATGCGTATAATAAATAAGGAAAAGCAAAGCAGAAGCTATAAAAATAAAATGCACCCCACTTTGAACGATATCTCTAGTGGCAGTCAGTGTGTGAGTGAAGCATGCGAGCTCAGTACTCTTTCACTTGCATTTGCAGGGGAATTCTAAAATCACTGTTGGAAATGGAGCCTTTCACACCTTCATTCTTAATGAATTCGGCCATACTTCCTTCCTTCTCTTCATCCGCTCTTCCTTCTTGTTTCCATCCATCCTCACTTTCCTCCTATAATCCATCCATTTTCCTCCCCGATTGATCGAATCTTCCCTTCATCCATACTTCTCCAAGTTTCGTTCCATCTATCTTCTCAGCAATCTATCCGTCCTGCTCTCAATGCATTCTTCCACCTCTAAATCCATCTCTCCATACACCCATCCAGCTATCTATCTGTTCCTTAATCCTTCTATTCCTCCTTCTCCTTATCACTCTGTCCTTCCCTTTCGTCATTTGCTTTCTTCGCTCTTGTCGCATTTCTTGCCCTATGTGAGACCGGCCTCGTGGCGTGGGCACTCCCGACCAGCAAGCTACCCTGCAACCGCGCCGAACCTCGATGTCACGGACTTCCGGCCCCCGTGGCCCAACATCCCGAGGGCCGGCCAGATCCCCAACACGCATGCCCGGCTGAGGGAGAGCGAAACCCCCCAAACCAGACCGAGAGGCGCCGTCCCTGTCACACCTCTGGTCTCTTCCCCGAGGGAGGTTTCGATCGACCACCAGGCCCCCGGTGAGCAGGCGCCTCGCCTGCTGGGTGTCTGGAGTCCCTCCCGGACCCACATGAACAGATCAAAGGGCCGAGAGACAGGAAATCCCGACACACCGCCCCCAGGCACCAGACCCTTCTCCGAGAGGACTCCGGACTTCAAAGAGGAGGGGGAGGATAACAAGGGGTGCTGAAGGGACGGGAGGCAGAGAAGACCTGGACTGACGAGAGCCTGCTGACCTGGTCGCGGCTCGATCGCTCCCCGAACCGAAGAACTCTGAACCAACTGAGCCCTGCTGACGCTGTCGCGGCTCCCCGAACTCCGAACCATCTGAGCCCTGCTGACGCTGTCGCGGCTACCCGAACTCTGAACGATCTGAGCCCTGCTGACGCTGTCACGGCTCCCCGAACTCTGAACTATCTGAGCCCTGCTGACGCTGTCGCGGCTCCCCGAACTCTGAACCATCTGAGCCCTGCTGACGCCATCGCGGCTCCCCGAACTACGAACCTCCGGTGCCTGCTGAGTGACTCGCGGCCTGCTCCTCCAAGAGAATTGGCAGAGATTGCCGAGAGAAGCAACATCCCCTCAGCTCGAGGATTGAGAGCTGGGCGCCGGATACTCCGCAGAGACACTGATTCAAAGACTGTCCCGCTACCCCTTACCCCTCATCACGAGATCGCTGCCGCTTGTGGCACTAATTCTGCACCTGCCTTCCGGATCATAAAGATCCCTGACAACTAACGATAAAGTCTATTGTCTTGCAAAGAATTCCTGTGTGGTGTCCCTCTATCCGAAGAGAGTAAGTGCAGCGTGTGCGATCCTAGGTACGAGACCCTTCCAGGAAGGGCCTCCCCGCTCTTGCTCGGCCTAACTCTGGGAAAGGTGGGCCTCCGGGTGGTCAGGAACGTATTCCGCAGCCTCCCCAGGGAACGCCTTCCAACACCCTACTTCAAAGATCCATCATGCTATCATCTTGCAGTGGCTTCAACAAGTTTCTAGCATCAGTGGTCAAAGTCAAGGGAGCAATAATGTTTTTAAGGCTTTGTACTGCAGACACTTCCCAGAGGCACCCATACCCTGTTCAGGGGGAGGGGGGGAGGGGGGTTTGTTCCTGATGCTCCCCGAGTAAAAGGGTACAGCAGGCCACCTCACCTACAACTAACCTAAACCAGAAAGGTGAGGCTAGCAATTTCAAAGCATGCCTTTTTGGGCCTACACAATTTGTCACTACAAGGATACTGAATATCTAACAGAAATATCTTGATGGAAGAAAAACGTGGACAAGATAAGGTGGGCTAAAATATCGAAAGCTAAGTGCAATAGGGGAGTATAGATTTTCTATTCCTAACTCCACATCTACATATCTTGAAGACATACATCGTCAAGGTACTTATATGTAGAGTTAGGTATCAAAAATATATCCTTATTCACCTTTCTATATTTCGTTTTCGAAATGTTGTCCTCGATATTTCCATACCATGATATTCTGTCTTCAATATTTAGGAGGCAAATCCACTTAAAGTGTGTTTCCATGAATCCATACACAGAGCTGAACCACCATCTTGAGAGTGAGGAAACTGGAGTCCTCCAAGAAGAGGAGGACATTGAAAAAAGACATTCATCTATAAGTCGCTGCATGCAAGTGGGAAAAGGAGCAGACATTTTTCAAAGGAAAGAGCATATACATTCTTTAGAAAGCACACAAGGTAGAGGTTTGTTTGATTAGGAATTGATAGAGCGCTACATTGGTACTTTTTGTTTTTAAAGATTTATATTTTGTTGCATTTCAAATTCTATACCATGAACTATTTGTAAGAATATAGCCATCCCTCCACATGTGTTATAAAGCAGTAGGAATTCCGTACAATCAAGTCAAGAAGGACAAGAAAGAACATTACTGTATTAAGTACCGTCCAAGCTATTTCTCCCCGGATACGCGTCTAATCATCCATGAGTAGAAAATAAATAACAATTGTGTTGTCAAGCATCAGATTCCTGCAAGTGGTTTTCGTGCCCCTCTCTCGTTCTTCAAACCCCATCAGGAGTAGACCCCAAGTTTGCAAATCCTCTGCCGCCTTTTCATCCCTTTTACGTTGACGAAGACAAATCTCCTCTGCTGTCCTTCATTCTTTAACATCCTTCATCCATCCCTGTTCACTAGGACCTAATGGACCCTTCCACGAGATCACAACTCGTTGTTTTGCCAGGAGCAGGGCCAACTGCATACATTTCCACTCAATTTTTCTACCCTTTTGCATCTTAATATTTCCCAAAAGACATTTGGTCGGTACAACGTCGAGAACCAGCCCCCCAATATATCTCAGTCTTTGGACGACCAGGTTCGAGAAGCTCCGCACATAGAGGCAAGTGAAGGAAGGTAGCTGGGCCACCCCGACATCTGGGACATCTATCTGTCTTAGTAGGGTCTATTCTGTTCAACATGAACAGAGTAATTTATGTGCAATGTATGTAGTTGAAATGTACCAACTTAAACTGCACATTACAGGTTTCTCGTTTAACCAGCGCACAAATACCCTTCCACTCCTCTTCCTTCAGCGGAGTACCGATTTCTTCCTCCCAGGCCAGTTTAGCCTGAAAAACAGTCCTCGGCATTTCAGCAATCATGACCCTGTACAGGTGGGATATCAAGTGTCTATCCCCACCAACCCCCAGTAATTTCCTAAACATTATAAGGATATCTGGGTATGTAGGCCAGATATCCCGAACTATAGCTACAATACTTGCGTAAAATTAAAACTGGCCCTGACCAAGATCAAAGTCACCTGAGCTGCCTCAAATGTAATGAATGTTTCACTTGGGTACAAATCTCCTAATGTGAAACAACCACTTCTCTCTAGAGAGTAACATCCACCATTGTGGTCAACTGGCGGAATACTCGAAGATCCCACAAGTTGAACTTGCGTGCAAAGGGGGCGCATCTCAGCACCTCCTTCATCCCTCACTCCCATAAAAAGGTGGTGTGCCTGATAATATACGGTGCTGCGGGACTACCTCTTCCACCACTGAAGCAATCCTCTAGAATCGTCAAGGAGAAGATTCTTCTCCCAGTTTTCTACATTTGACAAGCAATGTGCTGCCTGTTGCAGTTGAGATGCTACCTTGTAACTTTACAGCAAAATCATGGGAACACAGACTTGAGCTCAATCTGCATGCCTATCAGGAGGGGTGAATACTGATGCCAGTACTGGCCAAGAAGGCACATTATGCCGGGGTCAGCTCCCTGCTATGGGGCAGGGGAGTCTTGATGCTCAGGGTGCCAGGGCTATTACCGATGATGCCTAGACAGTTGCAGGTTACTTGTCACCTTCAGTTTACTAACACTACAGCCTCATGCCTCAAGAAAGTTCAATTTGTACCATTAAGCGTCCATACTTCTTTTGATTTGACAATAAAAGATATAAAATAAGTTATTTGGTTTTTCTGCTTCAGTTTGCGCAAGCATTTTATGCATGTTTGGTAGTCATTCGGCGAGCTTCCACCAAAGTTCCATATTCAAAAGGACAAGACAAGCTCTATTACAGTGAAGTTCAGTGGAGAACTGCGGGGATGGTGCTTGTCATCTACAAAGTCAGTACATATCCATACAGCAACACACAGAAGTGTGATGATAGGACAATGTTCATTCTTTGCATTTAATCTAGAAATGTTCTTGACATGGGACTATATGCCCCCCTAGTGCAGGAGACAGTCCATAAATACTAACAATAGACCATTGATCAGTTTAACATACAAGAGAATTAGAAACAAGTCGTATAGAATCTCATGAACAAGAGACACTGGATATCAACCGATGTGAAACATTCGGAGTAGAGTAGGGAGATGATCACACATGTCGCTGGTGTCGTAGGTTGTGTCGCATTATGACATTCAGGATATTCTTGAGGCTGGTTCAGAGAATCTATGTAAATGTGCTCATTGCAGGCCAGGAGACAAAGTTTCCTGTGTATAATTCTCCGGGAAAGTTAACTGGAAGATTAGGTCATGTTCCAAAAGAGCTCTACCTCAAAAATGCTAACTATGGTGGCGACACAATCAAATACATGAAACTAATATTAATCATTTTTTCCGCGCGCTCTGCAGAGGCAAGGCCTTCTATGAGCTGATAAGGGTTCCAAGACATTGCTCATCAACTGCCACATTTAAAGATTGCAGCATTGCAATAATGTACTTGTGTGGGGCTGTTTATGGTGCAAATAGTTAGGCGCCATAAGATCTTTGCCCACAGAGTCAGTACAGTTTGCTTCTTCAACTGGACGCTCTACAGACAGGCAGACTGCAGACCGAGTCATTCAGTGTGTCATAATGATCCTCTCTATGCATTAAGAGGCTGACTGGCACCAGGATACACACATCAGTTTTTCAACTGATGGTCTGAACATATTGTCTACATTCTCTGCAGTACAGGTAGACAAAAAAGGATTCTGCCCACGTTTCTGGCCCACGTTGCAGAAGAAAAGAGGAATGCTAAATGAATCTGTAGGGTAGCACAGGGCCAGCAGTGGCTTGCTGTTCAGGGATGGCTCTGCCAACTTAATCCCAACCAGACTCATGACATCAAACATGTGGTCATGGAGAACTCTTGTGGAAGAGATGGATCACAAGAACCCTACCAGCACCTATGAGTAATAATACTTTAAAAAAACTTTGAAGTTTACTGGCATCGAATCAGTGCACGTAGGCTGAAGGGTCAGCAAAGTTTACCTTGAAGGGGGATTCCAAAGATTGCCATAATAATAAGCATTTGCAATGCAAATAGGTCTCACATTTGTGAGTTGGAGCTTTTGACATTGTAAATGGCAATGTTTTTTACCTAGATGTTTTATTTTTGTAGTAAATATATGTAGTGTGCAAAATCCCTTGGAAAGGTCCTGCACTTCGTAATAAATATATTGAAAAAGACGCAAAGTGTGGATTGTGCCCACAATTGTTTGGCACTTACCTCATGAGTGAAGTGTCGCCACACATGCCTACAGTGGTGCTTTACTAATGCAAAACTCATTAATAAAAGTAGTGCTTACGGACAAACCAACGCGATCAGGATCGGAGCATGTGAATCCGAATCCCGGCTTCTCTTTCATTTTCTACACTATTTGACTCACTCTACTGCGCCTTGGTTATCTTCCAAACACTGGGAGGCAATGAAGTTTGTCAAGGGGGTGGGAGGCAGGGGGGCTTCGGGGGTACATGAAAATGTATTCATTGCCTAGCTGTCAAAGGTCGGTCGGTGCTAATAGTTAAAAGTGTGCCGATTTCATTAAGATATTAAGAGTACTTTACTCGCATCTATGAGAAAATCGATATTAACTAAACAAAATGCCAGAATTCGTGTCAGTTTTCAAAGTGTTTTAGACAGTACTGGTTGCTTAGTTTCATTGCATTCATTTTTCTATTTACTCTTTTATACAGCATCCAAAGTAAGTTACCTAACCCCAAAGCCCCGAGTTGTTAAATGACCCATAGAAGGGAGTGTTTTACAGATGAGCAAATGTGTCCAAATGAAATTTTGGTAGTGCCATGGAATGATCAGCCAATGAGGGACTCGATGAGCAGGTATTTAACTACACGTTCAAAACTTATGGTATTGTGGCTGTTGTTTGTTTGTCCACAACCACCTCTCTGAATGTGTTTATTAACACAGAGCTCCATCTACCAGACAGTGCTCACAGAGGGGCGACTGAAGCACAGAACAAAATGGATTTATTTATCCTGAGTGTGAAGGCACCTGGAAGGCTTAGGTGCCCTCCTAGAGAGGCTAGGGATCCCGGTGTTTCTACAGACGCTGCCGTGCTCCTCTGCACCAACAGGGCACAACTCAGAATCTGCCGCTTCTGCTAAGAATAGGTGAGGGGGATGAGGTTGGGGCATGCGGGAGTTGCCGGCAGATTTCCAGGTTATTGAAAGTGATGATTCTGACGTGAGGCAATGGAGACTGACTTTGTCTGCTTGTCTGCACCAGTCTACTTCTCTACCATCTACCGGGCTCACTGTCATGTATCCATTCATCTCTCTTTGTTAGAGGTGCGTGAGCCAATATATTAATTAGCAGGAAGAGCCAGCCGGAGACGAGCCAAGCGTATATGAGCCAGTGAGCAAGCCGTGAAAATGATCGGCATGTTAATCATACAGTAAACATGATGTAAATGTGCGATAAAGTCTCTTCAGAATTCAAAAACGTGCATTTCTTTAGCGCTTCACCTCAGTACACAAGATTATAGCACTGAATTGAGAGGAAGTAATTAAAAGTGCTTGTTTTAAGCATGAGTTAAAACACTGCTGCTCCTCCCACACAACAACAATGCCATTTGTGAACTAAGAGGCGTCAGTTGCCATGCATACCCCGAATGTTGCCTAGAGTCTTATTATATTTAGAGTAACATTAAAATCTAGTTCATTAAACACCAGAAGTTTTTGTACAGCATGCATCTTGAACTCGAATATTTCAAGGTGGCAATAATAAAGATAAAAATGGAAGTGCCGGCAGGCAAGAAAACACGAACAACGGAAGGGGGGGGGGGGCAAGGGTGAGAAGTCATAGACTGAGGGAGGGGGCGGTTGGGTGGGGAGAAAGGGAAGAAAATAGTGCTAGGAGTAAAGGGGCCAATAGCCGTGGAAGGATACAAATGATGAATGAGGAGGGACTAACAAGCCTCAAACCAATCGGAAGGCAGCATTTAAGACAAAAGCCAATGGTCAGAGAGTGGGCGGAGCTTCCTAGAAGCTTCCCCACTACAGTATATACTGCATGCCTCGCCAAGCGATGGCAGCGCATTCACTCTGCATCGCTAGGCAAGACCTAAAAAATGACATTCCAAGAATTAGGAGCAAGGTAAAGATGAGGCAAAAAGTATTACAAGGTGAAAAACTGAAGGAGACAAATTATTCAGTGAAGAATCTCTTCTCCTTTAACTGGATCATCAATAGATATAGGGGGAAATGGGTAGCTTTGTTTCTGGAGAAATGCATCACAGGAATATATGTGTGTATCGGGCCATTTTTGTCCCTTGTAAGAATTTCAAAACCATAAGAGTATACTCGCTGACAACGTAGTACTGGCAAAGCAAGTGACCTTTATCTTAAGATATATAACAAATAGTTGCTTTGCAACTGCTTGTTCTATGTGTTGTGCTGCATGGCGCAATTAATCAATATCCAGGCAAGCTCATTCCAACCCATCCCTGGCAGGACTGGCTGTCTCCCTATGATTTCAAGCACAAACAAACTCAATTGATGAGGTGTTGGCCACCAGCATTTCAACCTTGCCAATTCTGGTTTTTGTTTTGCCATGGTAACACTGTTGTTGGAGCTGCCAGGCCTCACCAATAAAACCAAAAGAATTTTTAAAAAGCAAAAATATTTTTGTTCTCATAAAAGCATTCAGAGCGATTGTAATCGCTGTCCCTAAAGGGAACTACTTGTGCATGGACGTGCTTTTTGCTCAGAGTGCAAGAAGACAGAGATGAGGTAAGCAGATCCATTGCCTCATGCTGAAGTGGGTGGAAGCACAATGTGAATGACAAATTAACAGACCAATCGATGAAGAGGGCTGGCTCCAAGTCCCTATAGGTATATATTATATATAATTTTAGTATAATTAAAAGGTCTTGGTTACCACCAGACCTAAAATATGTCAGCTAGTTAGGCTGTGATTGTTCTTCTTTAAATGTGTCTGTGCACGAGGCAGCCCTACAGATTAAATGCAGATCAATTTACAGCCCTGCATCCCCTGTCACCTAGGGTGCCTGAGACCTACCTCTGGTATCCTTCCCCCACTCACCTACCATGCAGCATGGGGTCTGAGCCCGCAGCAGGATGAAGCTTACAATCGATGATATGGACACTCAGACACTTGGTGAGTACAGGGATACTGGGGTGAGCGAACGGGGCTGCTGCTGCTCCCCCATTATTGGCACTAGGGACTGAGTCTAAGTCTAAGGAAATAGGAGCAGGAGTAGATTTATGTTAAATTGCAAGTACGTGTGTGATTGTGTGTGAATAAATGCCCACATATTTATATGTGCATTAGGACAATATGTCGGTTTATGATGGTTTCACAACATGATAAAAATAGCATACAAGTGTTCGAGGAAATATGGATTTAGATGCACACCCCCATAAAGATGCAGTTACAGCAATAGACATAACGTGCTTCAAGGGAACATTTTTGTCAATTTACTTTCCATTCCTAGTACTCATAGTCTAACCTAACTCTAATTAAGACTGGGCTCTCATTTGTCATCTGGTGCGTCAATGTTGTTGGGTGGTCGTTTTAGTGGGATGGATCCTGCAGAGCTGGGAGTTATCAAGGTATGCTATGTCACCACTCAAATGCGCCCTCGGAGAAAGAAGCACTGGGAGCAGGCTCTCACCAGGGAAGTTTTAAGGTATAGGCAGAGTGGGCAATTGCCTCGGGCCCCATTTTCCAAGGGGCCCCCAAGAAAGTAAATGTTCTCCCTATTTGACCTCTACCTGTTAATTTGCTTTATCTAAACCTTCCTCTACCCAGTATAATCTTATGGATTTTCAGTGTCCAGGAGAGACGTATTTCAACAGTTTTTTGTGACCCTGTTAAAGTTTAAGTTTAATATATAATCTAGCATGGTTTCGAATTGTGCATGCTTGAATTAAAAGAAAGTGGGTAACATAATTCAAATTTGTTCCGTAGGGGCCCCCAAAATAAGTCTTTCCCGGGGCCCCCAAATTCCTTAGGATGACACAGGCTCACGTGATATTTTCTGTTGCGAACAGCGGCAGCTGCTGCCTGTTAGCAGCAGTGGGGTGGAGTGGGGGGCAAGTGACGGGGTGGGAGGAAATAGGTTAGAAGACAAATCACTTACCGCCGCCTCTCCTACGTCCTCTTCCGGGCTTCTTGGGGGGAGATAGGAAGCAGGAAGCAGCATGGCTCCCATGCTCCCTGCAGCCAATCACAATGCTGTAATTCAGAGTTGTGATTGGTCTGAGCACCGTGATACGGTGCTTAGCCAGCGACTGGAGGGGTGGGTATGTTCTCCATGCAGGCTGTCAAGCAGCTTGCATGGAGAACATGGTATGTGCGCATGACTGTTTTGGGGGGCCCGAGACGGGCAGCCAAGCACTCATGCTCATATATGGAGTACAAACCACTCCTTCCCCTGCTGGCCCGTCCCACAAAGACGCTGCAATGAGGAAAACTAAAATGACAATAACCTTGGGTTATCATCATTTTATTTTTCCTTTTTTTACACTGCAAAAAACAGTGGGGCAACGCTGCTCCACCTTAACTGTGTTTTTTTAATAACACTTGCCTTGGCCGCGTGATGGACAGTATATTTGCTGGTGGGAGATTCCTCAGGCTGGGTCTTAAAGCAACCCCTCCCTTCCTGCCCACTTCACCACTATCCCCCCCCCCCCTCAACTATTGCAGGCACCCAACCTGGCTGAACCAAAAAAGCAAACCGCACAAGGAGGGCGACCCCAAGCCTGGTTATGTTCTTCCTTTTGCATTATTTGTTGTATTAGGGCAGGGCTTTAAGTGGGATGGAATACTGGGAGGGGGGTTCTCTTTGCTGAGCACAGTGTGCCCCCCACTGATATTTTGCTGCTTCCTTCATTGTATCCTGACATATAATACACCAAGTAACATTACACCTACAACAGGCCAAGACGATTGGCTTTGTCAATGGCTATTAGTTGCACAAGATAAATAAGCAACAACTATGGCTTAATTATATATAATATTGAAAATGCTTCTGTTCTGAAATGACGAGACAGCGAAAGCACTATACCGAGTCTCTGAAGTTACATCAAAGTCAGTGAAGGGTGGTATTACTGCAGGGTTAGGATTTTTCACGCTGATGGGGAGGGCAAAAACAGAGCCCAATAGGGACCCGTCTCGGCACCTGCTTTTTGGAATTGCCGGTGCTGAGCACCGGCAGGACCCGGCCCACTTAAAGCTCTGTGGTAGGGACATGAGCGCTGGTGACAGCAAGAAGCTGTCAAACCAGACTTAAAATTGAGTGGACTTCACTGTGGTGCGGAATGGGAGATTGCAAAAGACACACAATTGATGGACGGAAAGCAGAATAAATCAAAACATTCTTCCCCAGTCAAGAGATCTAGGTTAAATCCATCATTCTTTTGCTCACCATGCCACCCCAGTTTAGACCTGGCCATATGCAAATCAGTCTTGACCCTGTGCCTCATGGGAACAGTCCAGCCCAAACTGCCAAGCCAGGTCCTCCCTGGACCGGAAACAAGCATCGTAGGACCGAGGAAGGGGAGATTGCCAGAATGGGCGGGGATTATTAAAAAATATTATTAAAACATATCACAGTTTAGATCTCTAAGAGGACAAGTTAAACATAAGACCTTAAAGAGAAATTACACTACAACTGTACACAAAAAAATAAAATTGAGTCTAACAAAATAGTACTGGAACCTTATAAACCATTCTAAAAAAGTGGATTTATTTAAGAGTAAAAACTGTCTCGGTTTGCTTTGGTTCACATTACATTCCACCTCAGGAAATGTGGCGTCGTGGTGACGTGTTACTGATGCCCCCTTTTTTTTTTTAACTTCCAACTGACAGCTTCTCAGACGTCAAGACTTCCCTCCATCATACTTCTACCCCTCCCATCCACAACAAAAGCACAGCAAGGATGCAGTGGGCCCTGGTGCAAGCAAGGAAAATGTCCCTTTGACAGCTGTTGGGGTGGCAAAATGCAGCAATTAACATGGGGCAATGGGCCCTTCGGGGTCTGGGCCCCGTGCACCTGCTGCACCAATGGCAGCTATGCATGTGCACCCCACTCATTATTCAGGTTCTGTGAAATCACCTTGAGACTGAAAACAACAGCGGGGAGCTCGCGCCATCTTCTTAGCCGGCTGCCACTCTCCCATTATCATGCTCGTGAACCTGCACGCAAGGCACGCACTGCCAGCCCCACAGAGGACGTGGAGAAGAGAATGCAGCAATTCCTTACACGGGACAGCTGCAGGGGTACTCTGAGCAGCTATGGTTTCCGGGTGCATGTCTCAGACCTGATTTGGAGCTGCTGCACTTTGAGGTGGAGATCCAGCAGGAGCAGCTGTAAGTCCTGAGGGAATATTGCCTAGACTCCAAGGTAATAAGAGATGCCTTACTAAGCATGGGTCATGCCGAGCATGGTCAACGATGCTGATGGACTTACAACGGGGTAGAGATGGATAGACTGTCAAAGGAGAAAGTGCAGCCACTACCAGAAGCAGATAGACAGCAATGGCAGCTGGTTGAGATGGAAAAAGCATAGCCCACTAAGAAAGTGGAAAAACAAGGGACACCTTGAAATTTGGATGGAAGTCGGATGCAGTGTGATGAGCAAGTGCACTACCAAATGAGTTGGAGAGCCCACCACCCAGACCGCACTTCTCGTACTCGGCTCAATGTATAGGCCACATTGGAGGTACTCAGCAGAACTGCTGCATCCCAGAACAAGAATCTGGACCAAAGCATCTGAATCGGCCAAGCGCATCCCAAGGTGGTCACAGTTGGGCTGCACTGTGGATACCCAGCAGCACCATCCAAGAAACAGAAGCAGGGTGAACAGCATCATCTTTGTTGGAAACACCATTGGAAGATGATCATCATTTATCTGTACCCTGAATCCTCTGGAACTTGCCAAGCCATTGTGAGCTTTAGAAGAGGGGTATCTTTTATTACAAGAGTTATGGATAATTGTTGTCCTTGGGATGAGGATGAAATCGCTATTTCATTGATGTATCTTTTTGCACGATGTACAAATCATCGCATTTTGCTGCATGCTTTTATGATTTTTATAAATTTAATAAAGTTTTAAAAGAAAGGCTGTGCATAGCTCGGATAGAGGCCTGCCACTGGCAGCTGCTGTTCTCTCTTCGCACTGGAAGCACACTGCAGCAACAGGGCAGAGGCTCAGTGATGCTAAGTGGCCACTGCCTGTTATTTTACAAACCATTAAGCTGCGATGTTGGTGAGGGACTACTTTGTGAACTAGTCACCAATGCGAAATATAATCCCAAAAACGTAAACAATCGCAATATGTTGTGAGCTGGCCCACAACGTGAAGGAAACGGTAAACAAGTGAATAGGAAAAAGGGTTGATGCAAACAAGCCCATGACTCAAGGAGGCTGACCCAAAGTCCCTTTCTGTATAATGTCTATTAATATTTTTTGTATTAACAACGTGAACTGTGGCAACAGAAATCTGTCAAGCCAAACCTGAAGAGGCGAACCTGCATACATCTATTTTAGAGCTGAATGAACTTTGCTTTGTTTATGATTCTATTTACATTTGAGAAAATGAAAAATACATCCGCTCACCTTAATACAGTGCTAATATGCGAGATATACTTAAAGGTTTATTGCTATTTTATTCAAGTTAGATCCTTCCTTTTGGGTCTGGGTTTTTACAGCAGACGTGTTAAACAGATAGATCACTCACATCTTGGCTCAACTCAGAAGATTATTCATTACTTACTAAATGCTATTGGTTGTTTGGATATATCCTTCCACCGCCACTGGTGTGCTTGAATTGAATTGAATGAGTGGAAACTTTACAACGAATGCAAAAAGAACAATTGATGGACAGAATGCGGAACAATGGCAAACATTCACCCCAGTACAGAGATATGGGCCTAAATCCATTGTTTCTTTTGCTCACCATGCCAGTTAAAACCAAACCATAAGCAAATCAGTTGTGATCCTGTTCCCCATGGAACAGTCAAGCTCGAACTGCCAGGTCAGGTTTTCCCTAGACCGGAAACAAGCATCCTGGGACCAGTTTCAGGGTTTCACCCCTCATCAGCCATGCTAGCTTGACTCCAGTGGCATGGACGGCACGGGACCCAGGTCTGGGCATACCCGTCCCACTTGGGGTGACAAAAGCAAAAAGAACAATTGATGACAGAATGCTGCACAATGTCAAACATTCACCCCAGTACAGAGATCTGGGCCTAAATCCACTGTTGCTCACCATTCCATTTCAATTTAAACCCAGCCATATGTAAATCAGTCTTGACTCTGCTGCTCCCCATGGGAATAGTCCAGCCCCAACTGCCAGGACCGGTCCTCCCTGTACCGGAAACAAGCATCTAGGAACCGGTTTCAGGGTATCCTCCCATTACAGCTAGACTAGCTTGAATCCTTCTTTGCACCAACATACCCCACGAAGGGTTCATCGTCCACCTGCAACTCTTGTGTGCGGTCAAGGCAGAACGACAATGTTCTTTTTGGGTCCAGACGGTAGAGTCACTCCTCTTCTTTGGAAGGATGTAGAGGAGCATAGAAGGTGGGCAAAGTGACAGATTAGCCCACATGAAATGTTATAACCACTTTTGACAAGAAAAAGGACATAGTGTGAAGCACTAGTTTGTCAGGGTAAACCCAGAAAAAGGGAGGCTTGAATGTCAAAGCCTGCAGCTCACTCACCCTCTGCACATATTAAATTGCCACGAGAAAGGCTGTTTTAATTGTGTGGAAACAGAAGGGACAATTATCAAGAGGCTCGGAAGAAGCACACATCAAGGACGGAATTACGGTCACACTGAGGGATAATAAAAGGAGAAGGGAAAACATATGTACAAGGCCCTTCAAAAATCTAATGACAATAGGGGACTTAAATAACAAGCATTTACAATGCAACGGTCTCGGCATTGTTAAAGTTAGAGCTATTGGCATTGCTCATGACATTATTTTTGTTTATGTTTTTGTTGGGTGGGTCTCTCTTAGGGAATTTTAGTTACGGTTTCGCTTAGGCTCCGGTGTTCGAGCGCACTGACGAAGTTTTTACGGGCCTTTGTGAGATGAATCAGGCCAAGCAAGGGATTCAGGGGTATCAAAATCCCTACTCTTTGGCACACGCCCCTTTCATCTGGACAGGGGGCGAGGAGCACAGTCCCAAAAGCCCTTCCATAACCAAAAATATTAATCTTGTTTTATGGTTTAATCCACGCCAGCGCTTTTCATCGAGCTGAACGGTGCGATTTTATAGGAAGCGTTTCAAGTTTGGCTTTGAATGCCCCGTGCAAATTCGGTCGTGCAATGCATCGGTATTGCCTTTGGGACCTTATATGTCAGTGGACTTATCTATTCCGAATAACAAATGGCTTTTTTTGTAAAAAAAAACACCTCAGAAGAATATATTTGGTTGTATTTTATTTTTGAGGAGAAACCACGACTAGATGCCGAAGTGCCAGCCACCTTGCCAGGCTGATGTGAGGGCGAGCACAAAAGCAGACAGGGGTTGGCAGGGACATCGCAGATCAAATCTTTTCATAACTTTTGTTTGTGGACGAGAGGCGTAACTGTGAATAGTGCAGCAGTTGCAGTGGCACTGAGCCCCCGACGTTTTAGGGGTCCACTGCCCCTTACTACGCAGCCAGCGGCTGGCTGGCATCTTCCGTACTTGTATTAGGGTTTGTCAGCTTGCCAAGCCACTGGTGTTCAAAGGTTCAATGTCGTCTTTTGTTCTCGCTGGTAACCCTCAATTACAGCCTAAAATAACAGCCTCCATTTTGGCGAATCCAGCACAACACAAAGTGCAAAAAAAAACAGGCACCGCTTTAAAACCAGAGAGACACTGCTGTGTAATGTTAAACTGGGAAGTAAAACTGAGGAAAAAAAGATGACTGGAGACTTACACAGTGATACGTCTTAAAGCTGGGCTATGTCCCCTTCCACCTCTCCTGCTCCTACGCAGAGTTCGCACAGCGCCCGGTGCGGGTGGCAAACTAACAGCGCCTAGAATGCAGCTCCAACCCGCGGTCCACTGTTAAGGTCCTAGCGAGGATTCCTAGAGAGAAGCAGACTCCTTGAGGACCAATAAGACAAAAAAGCCCCCAAGTGCCCTCTTTCCATCCACACCAGAGTACAGAAAGATAAACACAACCAAAACATAACTAGTGTGCAAGGGGGGCAACAGACACGGGCTGAGGGGACAGAACGCGGAGCCCTTACCTCAAATGACCATCCTGGCTCCTGCCACCTCGGAGAGAAAAGAAGCGAGTCCCATTCAGAAGTAGACATTGGACAGACACATCCGCATTTCAGCCTGTGACACTCCAGTTAGCAAAGGGGGGCTCAGTGCAGCCGGGAGCTGAGGCAGGAGTGAGAAGCGCAGAGAAGAGGAGGGCGGGAGGAGAGCGCGTCTGCATGTGTGTCTGCATGCATGTGAGCTGAGGGGGTGGGGGGGGGGGAGTGCTAGATTGAGGAGGAGAGCGAGGCAGCAGATCTCATGATAGATGTGCTTCCCGAGTCAGTGCTGCTAGGCTGAGACAAAGTGTTTTTGGCCGGGCCGGGCTGGGTGGGGGGCCACGGGCTGCAGTTACAATGTGGTGCTAGGGGTCTGAAGCGCCGGCCTGGGCAGGCCTGTGTGTGATTTTTTCGGCCTTGTACCTCCTGCAACAGGCCGTTTTAATGACGGTGCTCAGAAAAAGACTTTTAATTTTTTCACTGGTTGCTGCCCTCCCGCTTCACTTTTACTCCCTTGTGTGGCCCGGCTGGTCTTCAGTTGGACGCCATTAGTGAGTCGAGACCAATGCTGTAGTCACAGGCTCAGCAGCCAGTGACACGACGCTATGAATAAAAAATATTATCCTACAAGAATGATAAATACCTGTGAATGAGTGACAGGCACTCAGAGCAAGCCACAGTATGTATGGGCCAGCGCCATAAACACCACCGCCTTTCTCCGAGGTCAAGTAGAAATGCCTCGGAGAAACGCAGCGGCGTTTTCGGATTCGGGGGCGTGTTTTCTTTCTCTCCTCTTGCCATTGGCTGGAATGTTTACATTCCAAAGGAGAGAAAGAAAGTAAAAAACACGCCCCCGAATCCGAAAAAGACGGGGCTTAAACGGACAGACGCCCCTCTCCTCCAATGGCTGGCTTCCGTTTAGGAAGCCAGCCAATGGAGAAGACGGGCATGTTCAAGCCCCGTACTGAAGTCATTAATTCTCGCGAGCGAGACTGCGCAAGCGCAGCCTTCGCTAGCCGAGACCTAAAAACTAAGCATGCAAATACAAAGAGTCAGGTTCCGAGTAAGAGATGCAGAGGAAGAGAGAATAGAACCTGTGTGAGAGACGGAAAGGTGTTTAAGAAAGAAGAGAATAAGAAAGGAAGATGATTAAAAGGAAAGAAAAGAACGAAAGTAAGAAAAGTGACAATAAACATAGGTAATAAGAAGGAAGCACATAAAGACACAGAGAGAACTACACAACAAGGAAACTACAAAATACGAACGGACAAAAGAAAGAAAGGAGAGTGAGAAAATGATAAGAAACCTCTATAAAAACAGAAAGAAAGAGAAAACGAACAGAAGGATAAATCAATGAACGATGGCAATTGAGGCGTTTGTATTCTTTATTTTTGCACAAATGAGAAGCAAGCATCTGCCCTTAGTTTGTGTAATTTCTTTCGATTCATTAGGTCCTACCAATACTTTAGACCACCACGGCGCCATTGGGTTTGAAATGGCTGTATACGTTGTTTGAAAAGTTTCAAGCCCATAGACCTGCCAGTCAGGGCAGTGCCTGTGCTAATCCTGCCAGGCATGTACCCTAAATGGGAAAGTCCTCTGCTACCAGTCCATACATCACCAGCCGCTGTAACACACACACACAAGATAATATACATTAAAGCGCACGTGGACCACAACCACACTATGGATGAGCCCCCTCCAACTGCTAGAAATGTGAGGATTCTGGCCTGGCATTGAACCCTGAAGTACAACAACAAGCTGAGAAGGGGTCTTTTATCACCAATCTAGGAGGTTCATCTAGGTAAACATAAGGTTTTGTAAAAGCACCCTCACTCCCCTACCTGCATCCTGAAGACCTGGGGTCAAACTCGAACTGGCTACATGTCAGTGGCATCACGCACGCGCTCTATAACATGACATGACGTCACATAAGTCAAAGAGTTTGATGTGTCCAGTCTGAGTGGGAATAAATGAGAGTGTTTGGTACCTTAGACCTGCGTGGTGAGACCCTGGCTCTTAACCCATTGATGCTTTTACACCTCATCAACACATGTGCGCTAATAATGGGATAGGTTTTGCAAACACGCTTTCTGTCCACTTTGGGCGCAGGACAACGTCTTGTATGTGCAGTTACCATCACTTAGGGCCTGGTGGCATGTGCCGCCAAAACACAGCAGTGAGATCTATGCACATTCCTGCTCCAATAAGTGAAAGTTCTGAAATGGATGCAAATGCTGTTTGAACCCCTTCTGGATACTTTGCTCTAAATGACGTACATGAATGTGTGGGGGATGCAGTCACTACAATATTTTAAAACCCACTGGTGTTGCCTTCTATTATGTGTTCCGATTAAAACAAACCTGTTGCTATGAAAATATGTAACAGAATGAAACGAAACAACATTTATTTTCAGTTCACCATGCCTCTAAAATATAAATAACATAATGTGTGATGATATAATGCACATTTAAATTGAAAAATAATACCCCGGCAGTGCTTTCTGACGTGACACCTAATGATGACAGCAATGCAAGTTATTCCCCATATAGGAGACAGATTTCAAAACCTTTCTGACATCTCAACTGTGCATTATATTTTTTTACCAGTATTCACGGTGTAGCCTAGCTTTCTAAAATTTGCCAGCCCTGATTTGTACGTGAGGTCACAAAATATGATGTAAAAGGGCAGCAAATGTCTTTGCTGAGTCCTTTTCACACGGCCCTGATGAAAAGGCCCGTTGAGAAGTGAGTTTGTTTTCAATGTGAGGGCTGCCATGCGTCCTGCATCACTGGAAAACATTTGGACAGAAACCTTTGGCCTGATGAGTAAACAGCCTGCCGTGAAAGAACCTATTTTTGTTTGTTTTTCCTTGTAGTGAGCATTTCAGTAGCACGGTAACTTATGTAAGATAAGTACCATAACTTACGGTAAGCACTAGTCAGTGGATAAGGAGCTTTCTGCACTTGTTGTACCCATGCCCTTGTTTACATTCGGGACTTGCCACAAAAACCACTAATGAACAAACTGTACTTTTGTTACATGCTCTGCTACTCGTGGAAAAGCGCTTAGACGCCTCCTCAAAATAGCGCAATATAAATGGAATTACTTCTAGCTTCCTATAGAACTTCATGCAAATCGTGGCAGAGGCGCAACTAGAGCCAAATTTCGGGGGGAGGGGCTAAGAAAAAATTTCGGGGGGGGGGGGGGCTGAAACTTTAAGCAATAGGCAGAGTGGAGCTGCAGGGGCTCTTAGAAGGGGTGAGCAATAGGTAGAAGGGAGCTGCAAGGGGTCGTAGATGGGGTGAAACAACAGCAAGGCCTCATTAACATGTAAATGGTCTTTTAAAGACCTGTGAGTTGCTCGGGTGCGGCTGTGTGTCTGCCCGGGAAGCTGTCTCATCCGGGGCTGCCACACACGACGGGGGGGGCTGAAGCCTTCCGAGTCCAATGGGTGTTGCGCGCCTGCATCGTGGTATATTCGTTGAATACACGTGGAACACGCGTGGAACATCTAAAGGTGCGAGGAGTGGGGTACTTGGTGGTGTTTCAACTGTTTAACGCGTTCGGGTTCAGCCTCCTGTTGGAAAAACGACTTCACAAGTCATGCGCTGCTGTCAAAGCCACGGTGCTCAGGGGAGCCGGACGACTCGGGCACAAACACGTTTAAAATTGCACTCAGGTGTAATAAATACAATGCTGCCCTAATCTGCGCTATACAATTGAAGAGGCGCTGTTTTCATCGGGCACTTGCGATCTCCCCTTCCACCTTTCTGAGCGGCCCTCTGTGTTACCTTACATTTCTCAGACGTAGAAAGGGGGGCGTGGCTGCCTGGATCCTGCTCCTCATTATGCGCCGAGCCCTCGCAAGGGATTGAGCGCGGCCTTTGGCTTCGGAGCGGAGGGCATTCGTAAAGCCGCCGGTAAAGGCTCTATTTGTGTGTCCTGCATGGGGTCTCACCTATCCCTCTGTCGGTGCACGTCTCCGGAATCGAGCAGTGACTTTTTCTAAGCCCTCGGGTGAGAGGCATGCTGTGAAATGCACTCCAAATCCACACAGGGTGCCCCGCTGCCAGCCGTGCCAAAGCCTATTTAATCCCTCACAGCCAGCTGCCCGTCCCAGCTGCCTGCCACCCTCTGCCGCCTGCTATAATTAACAAGTGAAAGTAAGTCACTGGCCCATTCTATGCAATCAAACCTTCATTCACCATCTGACAAACAACAAGCACACCGCCGCCGTTCTCCGAGGCGAAGCAGAAATGCCTCGGAGAAAGGCAGCGGCGCCTTCGGATTCGGGGGCGTATTCTCCTCCTGCCATTGGCTGGAGGAGATAATTAGAAAAGTTGCTAAAAACACGCCCCCGAATCCGAAAAGGACGGGGCCTGTTCGGAGTGACGGACCTCTTCTCCAATGGCTGGCCAGCATTCAAGAGGCCAGCCAATGGAGAAGAGGGGAGAAGAGGGGCGGGTTCAAGCCCCTCTTCTCCAAGTCATTAAGTCTCGCGAGCGAGACTGCGCAAGCGCAGCCTTTGCTAGCCGAGACCTAAAAAGGGCTGGTCAGGCAGCTGCAAGAAGGCAGACAGAGCAGAAAGATAACTCTTAATAGTACCCAAAGCAGAGCCCTGCTGGGCAAGGTTAAGAATAAAATGCAAAATACCAGAAAGGCAGGCAACAAGTGGATCAATGGAATTTTCTGTACAATAAGCTATAAATCGCTTCTAATGACAGGCGTATACTGTTATACTGTCTTGGTGGAGAGACGCCTGGCTGCCAGAATAACACTGCAGACTTCAAGAGGAAAATGGAAAGCTATCAATTTACGCCGCTCAATCTCCATGCAAGAAGGCAGAGAGTTGACAGGTTAAGGTGGAGGACCCTCCCCTGTTGCTGCGACAGAAGATCCTCACGGAGGGGCAGCCTGATCAGAGGATTGATGGCCATGCTCAGTACATCGGGATCCCAGACTCTCTGTGCCCTATCTGGAGTCACAAGGATGACTTGGACCCGGTCATTCCAGATCTTTTTGAGAACTCTAGGTAGGAGAGGTATGGGCAAAAAGGCATTCAGGGGGCCTGAGCTCCACTCGAGACAAAAAGCATCTCTGAGTGAGGGGGGCGTTGGAAACTCCAGTGTGCAATACTGCAGACACTGCACGTCCTGGGCAGAGGAGAACATATCTAACCAAGTCTCTCCGCACTGCTGAAAGAGACGTTGCTCCACATCTGGTTGGAGATGCCATTTGTGATCTTCTAGGCCTCGATGGCTGAGTTAGTCTGCACTGGCATTTAGGGAACCTGCCAGATATTGAACAACCAGGGAAATGGCCTGCTGTTCCAGCCATGTCTAGAGCCGCAGGGTCTCTTGACAAATGATCCTCGACCCCACCCGCACTCTTTATTGCGGTACCACATGGCAGTGGTGTGTCCGTAAACACTTGTACCAGCCTTCCCTTGATGGAAGGCAGAAAGGCCTTCAAAGCCAATCGGATTGCTCTGAGCCCCAGAAGGTTGATGTAGACCCCGGATTCTGCTGGAGACCGGAGTCCTCTGATCTCCACCTTTCACAGAGGGCTGCCTGATTCCAGGAGTAACACATCTGTCACTAGTATGAAATCTGGTGGGTGAAGGGAGAGGGGGGTCTGCCTCTGACCCAATCATGGTTTGTTAGCCACTACTGCAAATCATTTGCAGTTCCTCTGAGATCTGGACCAGGTCAGAGAGATATCCCTGATGCTGCACCCACTGGAACTTCAGGTCCCACTGTAGAGCCCGCATATGCCATCTGGCATGTATGACCAACAGGATTCAGAAGGCCATGAGACCCAGTGGCCTTATAATCAGTCTCACCAAAATCTAGGCTAGAGGATGAAACATCTGTATCATAGCCTGACTTGCTGCCCAGGAGGGTAAAACCGAAACTACCCTGTGTCCTAAACAGCACAGATGAAAGGGAGCATCTGAGAGGGAGTCAGGTGTGTCTTTGGGACATTGATAGTGAACCCCAGCGAATGCAGGAGGTCCACTTAGCCTGGAGTATCTCCACACATAAGCTGCAACCACTGCCAAAACTTTTGTGAACACCCAAGGGACGCTGGTAAGGCCAAAAGCGAGGACAGTCAACTGAAAGTGCTCGTGACCTACCGTGAACGGCAGATAACACCAGTGGGCCAGCAGGACGGGGATATGGAAATAAGCGTCCTGCACGTCCAATGCTAATATCCAGTCTTCTGGATCATTGGCAGACAAGACCTGATCTAGAGTGAGCATCTTGAATTCCGCATTTTTGAAGAAGAGGTTGAGGGCTCGGAGGTCTAGGATAGGATGAAGCCCTTGTTCTTTTTGTGGACCAGAAAATAGCGGGCATAACAACTACAGCCTCCTTCTGGTCCCAGAACCCTCTCTATGGCTCCCTTGGCCATGAAAGCTATGACTTCCTCATGGAGCAAGGACAAATGATCCTCTGACAGCCGGTCTTAAAAAGGAGTCATGGAGGGGTGGTCTCAAAGGGGAGGGTGTAGCCCCTTCGTACAATATGTCTGATGTTATGGACTGCCAGTGGTACATTTGAAGGTGCATCCTACCACCAGCAGGACACCCATGATCTACAAGGGCAAGATTAGGAAAGTTTGGAGGCTGCAGCTGCCGGGGGTGGGAGGGGAGTGGGGTGGTTGGACCAAACCGCTGGCTACATGACCCACGAGGCCAGTCCACACAAAGGCAGGGAAGCTTGTGCGGCTCGGTGGCTGGGATAGGGTTAGCACGGTTGAAAACTCCTTCCCTAGTCACAAAAGGAGTGATAGGCAGACTGGGAATGACATGGGGCAGCTAAGAGGCCCAAGGACTTGGCAGTAGTCTGCCAGTCCCTAAATCGCTTCAGCGCCGAGTCTACCTTGTCTCTGAAGAGATGAGTGGCATCGAAGAGCAAGCTCCTAAGGGAAGCTTGGACATCCCCCGAGAAGCCAGTCGTTATTAGCCAGGCATGGCGCCTCAAGGCCAACGTCAAGGAAGCTTCTCTGTGAACTTTGTATGTCTCACGACTTTAACTGCTTGGGAGAGGATGGCCCATGCCTCCTCTGGGACCAGCAGCAGCATTTGTGCAACCGTATCCCACAGCGTGTGGGAATAGCGGCCCTATAGGCATGCGGTGTTCACAGACTGCAATGCCAGGCTGGCAGAAGAAAACATTTTCCCCCAAGGAATTCAGCCTCTTGGATTTCCTGTTTGGGGGTGCACTCTAGGATGTGCAAACTTGGACCACCAAACTCTCCGGGGTAGGGTGGTGGGTGAAGAAGTTTAAGTCCCAAGGAGCAGGGTGGTGGGGATGGGCAATCGTCCAATTCACAGGAGCCCCTGTACTGGGTTTGGACCAGATTTCCAGAAGGACGTTTGGGGAGGGCCTCATTGAATGGGAGTAGGGGTTCTGAGGAGGAGACTCCTGGTTGCAGCATCTCAATCAAGAGATTAGTCTTGAGAGCCACCAAGGGCAGCTGAAGGTCAAAGGCCTCAGTCACTCTCCGCAGCCATACAGCTTAAGAAACTCTCTCCTCCATAGCCATGATAGATGGAGAAAGCATGCCCGGATCTGGAGAAGTATCCAGTCCGCTGGCATCACACAGTTCCTCACACCAGTCCATTTGAGGATCATATAGCTGGTTTTCTAGAGGGTCCAGTTACCCCTCCCAGAGTGCTTCGACTTTTTACTCCTTTTTTTTTTTTACGGAGTTTTATATAACGCGAACTTGACCCTAATCAGGTATCAGATCACTTTACATAGCACCAGTTGCGTTACATGAGGACACATTCATTTTTGTTAGGCACGAGGAGATTAAGTGATTTGCCCAGAATCACAGGATGTTCAGTGTCATTGCCGAGACTCAAACCCAGTTCCCCAGATTCGAGATCGACCGCCCTAGCCGTTAGGCCAACTCCCCTCTCTTGAGCCTCTTACCTGAATGTCCTGACTATCTTGAATAGGATTTACAGGGCTTCAGACTCCGTGAACGATCCCGGGACCTTCCTCTTGACCGGACCTCTACTTCTGCAGAGTCTGGTGCCGGGCCACTAGCAGCTTCAGGGACATCAACCTACCAAGCATTCCATCTCTCACCTTCTATGCAAGGCAGGGTGCCAGTCTGGCTTGGGTCTGAGCTCCAGCCTGTCTAGGGCTTGCTTACCTTTAATTTATTATCTGGCATTAATGTGCATAAACTGCATATGTCAGCATATTAAACTCAATTGATATTCTATTGCATACAAGCCAATGCTTGTGTCCATTGTAAAAAACAAACAAATTGTCACAACTTTTCAGCTTCGTCTCTCACACTTGCATATGCAGGGTGCCAGTCTGGCATGGGTCTGAGCCACGACCCAACTTCTGCTCACCTGACTGGTGCTCCTCCACCTTTGAGAGATTGAGAAGGGCTTGGTGGTGAATCCCTGCTGAAATTCTTGGCTTCCTTGAGCCTAGCAGCAGTAGGAGGATGGGCCTTTTGAAGATTGTGCAGTTTCTGCTCAGCTTACCAGCCTAAATTGATCAACAACTTTCTTCCTCCTTTATGGAGTTTATTTGTACAGCAGTTGGGAGTATCTCTGCTATTAAATAATAAAAATAATAAAATTAACAGGTGCATGGCTTCTGCTTATGTCACCAATTCCCATTCTTGCCCTTGTGGCATCCTATTCGAAACCTGAAAGAGGGAGATAGTGGGAAAACACAATCAGGTGAATGTATTGTTGGCATGTATGCCTTTTACTCGTTCCACAGTATTTCTGCCCAGTGCATATTGCAATATGGATAACTAAACTTCTCTGATTAGTCCCCTTTTTAGGTCTACACGTATACGGCATCCCACTGTACCTATGGCTGGACTAGCGCTGTGAAGCTGGCTTTATGTGTTAGCTCCTACTACAATTACAATTTGTTACAATTACAATTTGCGTGTTTATCGCTCACATACCCTTACTCGTCATACCGCCAGGCTCTGTATCCCATAACATGAAAACCACACCTTGGTGGACATCACCCATAACAAGAAAACCTTTCCCACATAGGCTAAAAAAAACACACAAGACTCTTCCAACGACACACTTGCTAACCGTATGGGAAGGCATTTCAACGCCCCCCATAGCGGTAGTAAGCACCGCATAATTTTTTTTTTTTGCACTTGTAAATGAAAACCATAAGTTGTGGTGCTGAAATTGCAGCTATATACTTTCATGCCATTGCAAAAATCTCAAGTCTCAAACATAATAAAAATACCACAATTACCACTTTTGTTAACGCTTCCACAAGCTGGTATAAAGTTGTGTTATACATATTTGCTTTAAGCAGCAGGTACCACAGATTCTAGAAGGTCCTGCCTGAAGGGACGAACCAAAAGCAACTATAATGTCTGGTTCTTTTGTTGTTCCAATAATTTAATTGCAGCAGTCTACAAAAGAACGCAGGGCATTTTTGATCTTTAAACGCTACCACGATGAGCCAGCGGCTCCACTGATGTAAATAAAGTCATCGCATGAAATGTTTCCGCTGCAACAAGGAGCAATCAATACCGAGCAAGACGAGGTGTGCAGTGCGCTGTACGTCAGCAGCGCCTTTGCAGGAAATCAATATCGGTAGCACGAGTGACAAATTCCCGCAATCACTCTTTTTCCACCATCTTGAAGCGCAGTGGTATTTTATCTTTTCCTAGTCCGCCCCCCCCCCACCCCCAGCAAAAGTTCAAACAGATTTTGGAAGCTGTAAATCAATGGACTCCTGGCATCCTTTGAGACAGCCCGGATTGGATTACCGAATCCAAGTGAGTTGTCTCCGCCATCTGACGCAACCGAAAGAAGAAACGTAATTGGTTCATCAGAGTAGGAAATGTTGTATAGCGTTCCTTGAACAGACCTTTCTGTGGCCTACACACGACCCGTTCTGCGTTTTTCTGCCTATGTACAATTGTGCACTTTGATTGTACGTGGTTGATATAGTCGGTGGGCAAACCCACAGAAAGTCGAAAATGAAGTAATTGCACCAGTCACAGTATCCACCATAAACTGCGAGTGATTCTGTCATTGCCATACATAGAACGAAAGTCAGTCCTATTCAAAGTGGGTCATAAATAAATAACTTAAAAACAATCACCGCAATGCACAGTAGATTGCTCTGTGAGACACTTCACAGCCTCAAAAACGCATTGGGCAGGAATTCATAATCAGTGAATGACTTTACTAAAAAAAATGGAAAAAAAAATGTTGAAAACATGTATGCTTATACCTACGTTCACACTTTTTTGCAGCAACCCCAAAACTGTGATGTCTGCATTTGGAAGGAGACGATCTTGATATAGGACTTAGTGAACTAGTGTAGGGGTCCCCATCTGAGTCCTGGAGTGGCCAGACATTAAAAATAATTCCCATTGAATACTCTTGAGTACAATAAATCTGAACGGAATTCTTTACTTAGTGGTTCTCACAAAAATCTGACATGGATCTGCGGGAGGCTCACCGGCCTTAAGAAGGCTAACCCGCCTCAGCTGGAGATGTGGGCGTGTCAAACACAGAGGGTCGCTGGGTATGGTAGTTCAGGCGAAGCACCGCCGTTCCCCTCACGGCTTGCTGACAAAGTGGTAATAAGTGTGAACAACAGGAACTCAGCCGTTCCCCTCACGGCAGGATTCAGGATTCAGTCTGCTCCAAGCGCGTCCCGCGCTGCGGGAGGCTCACCGGCCTTAAGAAGGCTAACCCGCCTCAGCTGGAGATGTGGCCGTGTCAAACACAGAGGCTCGCTGGGTATGGTAGTTCAGGCGAAGCACCGCCGTTCCCCTCACGGCTTGCTGACAAAGTGGTAATAAGTGTGAACAACAGGAACTCAGCCGTTCCCCTCACAGCAGGATTCAGGATTCAGTCTGCTCCAAGCGCGTCCCGCGCTGCGGGAGGCTCACCGGCCTTAAGAAGGCTAACCCGCCTCAGCTGGAGATGTGGGCGTGTCAAACACAGAGGGTCGCTGGGTATGGTAGTTCAGGCGAAGCACCGCCGTTCCCCTCACGGCTTGCTGACAAAGTGGTAATAAGTGTGAACAACAGGAACTCAGCCGTTCCCCTCACGGCAGGATTCAGGATTCAGTCTGCTCCAAGCGCGTCCCGCGCTGCGGGAGGCTCACCGGCCTTAAGAAGGCTAACCCGCCTCAGCTGGAGATGTGGGCGTGTCAAACACAGAGGGTCGCTGGGTATGGTAGTTCAGGCGAAGCACCGCCGTTCCCCTCACGGCTTGCTGACAAAGTGGTAATAAGTGTGAACAACAGGAACTCAGCCGTTCCCCTCACGGCAGGATTCAGGATTCAGTCTGCTCCAAGCGCGTCCCCACTCTGGAGGCACCCTAGGTTACCGCATTGGAACTTCCGGGGTAGATCTGTAGCCCCCGCCCCAGTTGGTCATCACCCGGCACAGCTTGGACCCAGACTTTTGCGGGTTCGACGCCAAGGACACGAATAATCCGTGTTCCTTTTTTCTTTTGTTTTTGTGATTATAGGTTACTCCCCTTTTTTCCTGAATCCCTCTCCCTTACTCTTTAATCACCACCTTGGTCCTGACGAAGCGCTAGGATCCACTAGGGACCGCGGGCAGCCCGAAACATGTTGACCACCCCCTCTACACCCTCTCTCTCATTTTAACCCTCACTCCAACGGGTCGAGAGCAGTGGGACATATTTACATCTAGTTTCCCCTACTCAGAGTGTCAATCTAACACTATCCCCCGTTACTTTTTAGTAGATCCTTTGGACCCACCAATAAATTGTTAGGGTACCACAAGGTCTTTTTAGCTCCATCACGACACCACCCTTCCCCCTTCCCCACACACCCGCACGCACAACTACGGCGACTCCATCAAAAGATCTCCGACAGAGAGCCCTTCCGAGGGCCTATGAGGGACTACAGCGCCACCCCCACGAGGAGCACCGCCCGATGATGATGCTTTGCACCCGCAAGGGTGTGTGAGGGCACTTCTAGTACCATCCAGGAGTATCTGGTCTCCATTACACTATCGTTATCGAACCTCATCCACCACTTTCCCCCTGCCCTATCTCTCTCCCCCTTCCTACAGTAGACCATATTGGCACTGTTTTGTTTAGGAACTGTTACCTTATTTTGTACGTGTATTCATTCCAGGAGCACCGGTACAGGACCTTTTCCCTTTCCTACTTTTATGCTCCTTGTCCCCCATTTTTCAAGTGTGTATACAAAAACATATAGTACTAGCCAGACTGCACTCGTTTGTCTTCGCTTGTTGAAAAAAACACAAAATATAAATGTTGTTCATAATATAGTTCATGATCCAAATGCTTTTTGTGTGTATGATGTCCATTCAGACCTGTATCTGTTGAATGGCTATCCTCCATTTCAGCAAGAACACCTCAAACCCCAAAGATGCTCTGCATATAAATCGGAGTTAAAAACTCATACTTAAATTATAAATTATTTTTGAGGCTAAAAACTTCGTTTGTGGTGCGCAGCCCTATAACCTCCCCAAAAACTCATATCGGTCAAGAACAGTTCTGAAAATGCATCACAAAATCTAAAGTCCTAAATGCAGCGAGTCAATTTCTTATTTAATAAGCTCCGATCTTTCGATACAGAAGCACTCTTTCTTCTGGAATTTCACAATGAAACCAACCTGCTTATGAAAAACATTCCTCCCTGTCCATGACGTTTCTCAGTTTGGAGCACCACTTTTCACCCCTGGGGAATTCCTTAGACCACCCCAGCGGTACAAATAATAGAGCTGCATACTAGGGCCCCTTTTAAAAATTAAGAAGTGTAGTCCAAAAGAGTTTCCTTGGATGTCCACATTGTTTCCAATAACAGCCCCTCCCTTTAGTCTGGTACTAAAGTAATCTCACCCATCCATTTTAAGTGCTGCAAACCCTGCTGCCCAAAAATCACTTTTGGGCAGCTCCAAATCATGGGTTCCCTGGATCTAGTAGCTGAATCACCCCTGGTACAGGCCAAGGAGTCTTTCCTCAATGTTTGTGGGACCCTTCAGGGGTATAATAAGGTAGAAAGAGAAAAAACTGCATCCTCTTCAAACTGGCTACAGTAGGAATTTTATGAGCTTGATGCCGCTCTTTCCTCCTTAGTCTTATGTCTTTCTTTTTCTTCCCATATTTTCAGAATTTCTTGATCATAGATTCTGGAAAACACCCATTCAAACCCATATGATGATCAAAAAACTAACTTTTAATAACCTGCACTGGAAAAGCTTATAATATAATTGAGCATTCTCCCGACATTCATGATGGAAGACACAAATTGTTTAATTGAAGATATTTGCAAAAGAAGCGTTGAGGAGAACGCTAAACAAGCACTCTTACAAAGCTGCATGCAAATGTCACCCAATTCCAAAATATGATTCAATTGCAAGAGTCCCTGCTCAACCCAGAACTCATTGCTAAGATCAGTAATCTCGCTTGGTAAATTGGGATGCCCTCCCACCAGCAATTAACAGATTGACCGCCAAGTCTGAAATTCTTTTTTCAATTTTTCCTGAAAATATTTAAATTTAATTAGTATAAATCATCCTTTTAATCATTCACAATAACCCACACGTACCTAACTGGGTGAACATAGTGCCATCCTTTCAGAAAATCCAGGATCACAATATCATTCAAAAAAAGGGAGATTACCTTGGTTTTCATTGCATTTACTCTATAATCGGACAGTAGCATTTGTGCCTCTACCACTTTTAAAAGTCGGGATATATGTTCCTTTTCATGACGTGGGAACAATGCAGCATCATTCACATACAAACAGATTTGGATGCACTCAATACCTCTGCACTCCCTCCTGCATGAGCGTCACAATTTTCCTGGAAACCAGTTCGATGTAGCAAGTGAACAATAAGTGTGGGAAAGGGCACCCCTGCCTAATGCCATACCCAGTAATAATGTTATCACCTGTTCTTTCCTCCATAATCAAAGTTGGTGTGCCTGCCTATAAAGTGCAAAGCTAAACTGTTGAACAGGGCAGTATAAGCTTCCCTTACCTCCATTAGGATGTTTGTCCTTTGTAACACCTAATCCCCTTACTGGCACTACCGTCTTCCAGTCATCGGGGCTAGCACTTCAAACGAGGAAGCACATACAGCCCTAAGGAATCTTCTGCTACTGGAAGGTAATGGGTGACTTCCACCTCTAATAGCCTTCAACAATTGTATATCTGTTCCTATTGGATTGTTATTTGTTATATGAATGTCCATCTTCTCTGGAAATGCTTACATAATGGCATAAATGATCCTCACTATAAAATCTCACTGTGGCACCTATAAACCAACCCACTCACCTTCAATGCTATGTGCTGCTGCCCTGCTTTTGTACATTTCAGTTCGCTACTGAATAAATAAAACGTTTTGACCAACCAAGTCAGTCCTAGAAACGCAACTGACATCTTTCTCAGATTCAAAAAGTCTTTAATTTTCTCCGCAGCAGTGAAAATGTTTGGCACAGTACCGTTTTAGGACTCTCCAACAGATATCGGTTTACTGTAGAAAAATCAATTGTGTACAATACCAATACTTACATCTGATTTGGATCAGTTCACTGCTTATCATTGGTTGCCTTTCTAGTCAATCTCAATTGCTTGCTTCTTATTCAATGGCTTTCCTTCCTCTTCTTGTGCTGGCTCCTCCTTTACTGTTGACTGTGCATTCTTTGTATGACCATTTATGTTTGTAACTCTCGTATTTGTGCTTGTACCACCTTCTTTTGAGCTCCTGTGCGGGTATAAAAGACCCATGGTTCTTCTACTCCTTGTGCTACTTCACACACTACTAAAGGGTGTTGTGTGAATGTAGTTCCACCTCATGAGGTTAATAAAATATCTTTTTACTATTTCAGCTTCTGTGCCAACGTCTATTTTCTGGTCTGAGGACTTTTGTGCAGAGAAGGGCAAACCCCTAGCACTGGTAGACCTTGCTGAGGTCCACCTCTACAACCCCACACCATGCTCTCCGGATTGCTCTCCCAACCCTAAGCTCATCCGCTCCTTCCCTAACTCCACACTGCTCATTTTTATTTGTATTGTTCCCTCGGGCTCCTCTGTTACTCCCCTCTTCCCGCTCACTACCATTTGTCAGAAACATTGACTTTCTAATAACACCAACGATCGACAGAAAGGGAGTGGAGCCAGGGTGACACCTCTCTTGACCTAGGAATCCTTTTTTATTTTTTAAGAGGACTCTTACCCACTAGAATACTCCAATGGCATGCTTCATCGAGTCCTCAACCAGAACACTTAGTGTGTCGAGGTGGGCTCAACCCCCTAAGGGAGGAAGCTCTTCTACGAGGAATTTCCAGTGGGATCTCTTTAGGAAGTTTAAAATTACCTCAAGCCTCCTGGTACAGCTTTTATTGAGATTATGGCTGCTTGAGTAAGGTTAAAAACAAGAGAATACAATTAAGTGACCCCAAAATCACTAGCAGGAATGGTCTACATGTTTTAGCCATTTAAGCCCAGACCAGGTCTGGTGGCTTTCATCAGCACCTCAATAAAGATCCCTATGGGTTCTCTCTAGGGTGAGGAGACTAGCCCACAACTCAAGTCTTATACCTATGCAATATGCAACATACGTGTTCTGTTAGTGTGTGGTAAAAACTACATTCATTCCTGCATTTCACAAACTTACATATATCTTGGGTTTAATTTGCTCGGTACCTGAATATCAAAAAGAACCACAACAATGTGGAGGAAAGGTAAAAGTGTTTTTTTCTTAATATACTGAAATAGTACGCGGATGCCATCTCACCACTTGTGAGCACTGCAGACACCACAAGACTTAATTGTCTAAGCGTGGCTGTCATACGTCGCTGGAATCCTGGAAAGTTTGAGTTACTCAGCTTTCTATATATCCTTCCTTAATCTTGACCCCAGTTTTTGGCAAGTGCTGGCCTAAAGGGGGAAATGCCGAAATGGTGAAACCTACTATGGGAGAATTCAGATGGTGGTATGGGTCATTACTAGAGGTGAGCGTTGGGTAGATGGGAAACGCTGCTGTTATTTAGCTTCAGGGCCAGGAAGATTATTTATTCTGTTTTCCATTAGGCTTATAACACGCTCTATCTAAAGCTTGTACTTGTGATGGGGAATCCCCACGATCTTTTACATTTCATGTTTTTCTGTCAATTTTTTATGCCCTATACTTACGGTTTTTATTTCCTAATCTAAGATAATTACATTTTCTACAATGTACAGTAGCCTATCGACATTTCCAATTACTTTAAAATGAAGAGGTTTGTTTATGAATCAGTGCCATCTTAAAATCTGCAGGTTTCTCCAGAAAAAACATGCTTTGGTGATTTTTTTGTCGTTTACACTATTATTTGGATTTCTAAGTTGTATATGTTAAGATTAATGAATTGCTGTGTATTTACTTTTATGAACATCTCGCATGCAAATAAAGATTTTCTGACTGACGGACTGAGCATGGTTATGGATCAATTTGACATTGTAATATGCAATTCAGAATGCACAACAATGCGTAATATCAATTTTGTTCCATTTCACTTATTTTTTCACCTATGACCCAAAACCCCAAGAATGCCCAACAGTGTTGCAGGATGGCTGTATCCATGCCGTGAAATAAAACCAATATCAAGGGATGCCTTCTTGTGATCTCCAAGTGTGGCATGTATTGTGAGGTTACTTAACAATATATCCTGCAAGTAGACAGTGCAACACCACCTCAGCATCAGTGCAGCACCAGTCAGCGTCACCCATCACTACTTCAGGAGCACCAACGCAGGACCACCTAAGCATCGATCAGCAGCACCTGAGCACCACCACAACACCAGCACTACATCAGCATCACTCAGCCCCAGTGCAGTACCACCTCAGCCCCAGCACAGCACTACCTCAGCACCAGCGCAGCACTACCTGAGCATCAGTGCAGCAGCACCAGCACAGCATTCTCACAGCACCAGCACAGCATCACTAAGCACCAGCACAGCATCACTCAGCACCAGCACAGCATCACTCAGCACCAGCACAGCATCACTCAGCACCAGCACAGCATCACTCAGCACCAGCACAGCATCACTCAGCGCCACCATAGCATCACTCAGCGCCACCATAGCATCACTCAGCACCACCTTACCACCAGCGCGTCTCCTCAGCATCACTGAACCACCATTGAACACATTTTTTTATGTTAATTATTTTTTTAATACGGTCGTTCAGTTGTACCTAATGTCTTCTAGGTTATATATAAGGTAACAAAAATGCTTATAGCACGTCTTTATTATAAATTTTCAATATGCTGCAAAGCAGCCACAATGCTCTACAACATAGTTTAAAGACATTGGCAAAGGTAATAACTCTGAGTAAATACTTATAAGGTCCCAAAGGCAAGATCTACTGGCTATGCCAATACTTGCCTTAGTTAGAAGAACACCATCTCCTCCCTTCTTTGGCAAAATGTTTTGTTTTATGAGGCACTGGTGGGTGAAAAAAACAGTAAGCAGCATAACTGCTGCATGGAAACTGGTAGAGGGAAGGGCCGGAGGGAGCCTTCTCTTATATGGGAGGTGACAGACAGAAGAAAGCAGGGTGGCTTGGCAGAAGCTTCTAGGCCAGATGGGGAGAAATTGATGACTAAGGTCAACGCCTGACCAACTGTTTAGTATTTTTATTTTAAAGATGGTGGAAAAATCTGTAAAACCTGCGTTTTCCCATAGATATATAAACTCAAAAAGTAGGTATAAAAAAAACACTTGAAATATGTTATAGCTGCCTAAACTATTCCTAAATAATTAAAGCAAACAGAAAAACATTTGCTATGTTAAAAAAACACTACAGAGGATTCTAAACAAACTCTTTTTCAAGTTTTGCTTCCTGCCCTTTGAGAACCTCAAAACATGCACAAATTGATTGTATTGTTTTGTCTGAGGAAGGTGGCAACCCTATTAGTGAAGTTAAAGAGGGTAGAAGAGCAGAAGAAAGCAAGTGGCGAAGGGGGTTGGTAGACAAGCAGATACGTACGGTGGGAGGAGGAAAGCAATCAGGTAGAGGGTAGGTTTATCAAATGATCTGGGGATCCAAAGACAACTCCAGTGGCTTAGGCCTGTCTGGTTCATGTGGTCAAGAGGAAACTAGCATTGGCATAGCCAATAGGTCTCGCTTTTGGGACCTTCTAAGTATTTAGTTATGCAGCACAATATCCTTGGTGCAACCACATCAACTGTTGCATGGCTAAACACTTATAAGGTCCCAAAGGCGAGACCTATTGGCTATACCAATGCTTGGTGTGGTTGTGTGTGTGTGTGTGTGGTTGTGTGTGTGTGTGTGTGGTTTTGTGTGTGGTTGTTTGTGTGTGGTTGTGTGTGTGGGTGTGTGTTTGTGGTTGTGTGTGTGTGGTTGTGTGTGTGTGTGTGTGTGGTTGTGTGTGTGGTTGTGTGTGTGGTTGTGTGTGTGTGTGGTTGTGTGTGTGGCTGCAGGTGCGGTTGTGGGTGTGTGTGTGTGGCTGCAGGTGCGGTTGTGGGTGTGTGTGTGGATGTGTGGTTGGCTGTGGTTGTGTGTGTGGTTGGATGTGTATGTGGTTGTGTGTGTGGTTGGGTGTGTGTGGTTGTGTGTGTGTGGTTGTGTGTGTGTGGTTGTGTGGTTGTGTGTGTGTGTGTGTGGGTGGTTGTGTGTGTGGTTGTGTGTGTGTGGTTGTGTGTGTGGTTGTGTGTGTGGTTGTGTGTGGTTGTGTGTGGTTGTGTGTGGTTGTGTGTGTGTGGTTGTGTGTGTGGTTGTGTGTGTGGTTGTGTGGGTGGTTGTGTGGGTGTGTGGGGGGGTTGTGTGTGGTTGTGTGTGTGTGTTGTGTGTGGTTGTGTGTGGTTGTGTGCGTGGGTGTGTGTGATTGTGGTTGTGTGTGTGGTTGTGTGTGTGATTGTGGCTGTGTGTGTGGTTGTGTGTGTGGTTGTGTGTGTGTGTGGTTGTGTGTGTGGTTGTGTGTGTTGTGTGTGGTTGTGTGTGTAGTTGTGTGTGTGTGGTTGTGTGTGTGGTTGTGTGTGGGTGTGGTTGTGTGTGTGTGGTTGTGGGTGTGGTTGTGTGTGTGTGGTTGTGTGTGTGTGGTTGTGTGTGTGGTTGTGTGTGGTTGTGTGTGTGGTTGTGTGTGTGGTTGTATGTGGTTGTGTGTGTGTGGTTGTGTGTGTGTGGTTGTGGGTGTGTGGTTGTGGGTGTGGTTGTACGTGTGGTTGTGTGTGTGGTTGTACGTGTGGTTGTGTGTGTGGTTGTGGTTTTGTTTTTGGTTATGTGTGGTTGTGTGTGTGTGGTTGTGTGTGTGGTTGTGTGTGTGGTTGTGTGTGTGGTTGTGTGTGCTTGTGTGTGTGCTTGTGTGTGTGCTTGTGTGTGTGGTTGTGTGGTTGTACGTGTGGTTGTGTGTGTGGTTGTGTTTTTGGTTGTGTGTGTGGTTGTGTGTGTGTGGTTGTATGTGTGTGGTTGTATGTGTGGTCGTGTGTGTGTGTGGTTGTGTGTGGTTGTGTGTGTGGTTTTGTGTGTGGTTGTGGTTGTGTGTGTGACAGTAATACTAAAAGCATCTCAAAATAAAGGAACACAAACATCGAGTTTGTGGAAAGAGAAAGCACGTTGTAAGTCAAACGGGCACAGCAAAGCATTAACACAATAACAAAACAAACAAGATCACTTAGCGAAGACTGAGTGCTGATAATGGATACACACAGCCGATCAGCTTAAGAGTTCGATTGCAGCCAATGTGCACTCAAACCTGCCCCCTCCTTGTGAGTTGCACCCCATATTTCATGAGTTGTAACTGCTGCACCCACCATAGCGCTTTGAGATCTAAAGCGCTACATAGGTCTAATCGATTAACCAGTCGCCAACATGCTGTGCTTTTGAAGAGAATGTACCAAAAGTTTCCAGTTTCCTCATCATGTCCTCATGAAAGCGCCAACGAAAGGACTCCCTGAATGGTGCAACGGACATGAAGCAGCAGCTACGATGATCAGAAATAAACACTGTGAACGTTGCCCAGTTTCACAGTAACATTTCCTTAATCTTCTTTAAGTCACAAAACAGTAATACTAAAAGCATCTCAAAATAAAGGAACACAAACATCGAGTTTGTGGAAAGAGAAAGCACATTGTAAGTCAAACGGGCGCAGCAAAGCATTAACACAACATGTTCTTTGATGTTTGATGTTCTTTGAACCAGAACATCAAAGGGGTGCGCCGAAAGTGTTCGCGGGCGCACATGCACTGTAGCTCTAGGCTGGCCATGGTAGCATTTTTTGAGCCCTCACAAAAAGTCTCGCCAGACCAGCGCATGCGCTGGGTCAGACGAGACCTAAAAAGTCAGAACAATCTGATAGTTTCAGTCAGTGAGCGGTCCAGCCATGGATAATGTTAAGGTCAGATCCTTGGCACAGGTATGAAGAAAGATCAGACTGCTTGATGTTGGTGGCAAGGTGTAAGGCACTGGACTTGTCTGATAGAGGAACATGCGATGAAAATGCCTCAGCAGTGAGTGGAGTTTCAAGGGTGTGTTCAGAAGCGGTTAGGCAATAATGCAACAAAATGTAGGGTCCAACAGTTAAGGAGTAAAGTGGCAGGTAATGGTGGGAGATTGACAAGAGGAATGGCAGCATGCTAGACAAAAAGGGGTGGATGGCTAACTAATGAAAGGAAGTTGGTGTTATTCATGAAAAGGAGAAAAACATATGCTTATACAGGAAGAAAAAAAAGGATCTAGAAGGAAGGAGGTATTGGGCTGAAGTTGTGAGGGAATGTGCAGTCAACCTAACACCAGGTAACAGGGGAAGGTGGGAGAGTTGAGAAGCACCCCATGACGGTGGAAGAAAGGGTGGTGTGTGTGAGAAAGTTGGGGAGCTGATGGTGAAGAGAGGATTCTGGTGCTTCAGGGGCATGTTTGGGGCTAGTAGATGTAGGATATGAATCCTGGACCTGGGGAAAAGGACGGCATAGCTGGTGATATTGAAGTGTTTGGAATGTTAACGGAAGGAGAGAGGTAACAGGAGGGGAAACACTGTTACATATTGTTTAAGTTTAAGGTGTGGGTGATGCCATAGGGGTTGGGGAGGTTTAAGAATATGTGAATTACAAACCACTGTGGCACATCTGCAGGGTGCAATAAGGAAAAAGCTAGGAAGAGGCATCCATTGATGTGTTGACGATATTAAATAGAAAAATGAGGACATAAGAGCGTTACAAAAGAGTGTTACAAAAAGAGAGTTGTCAAAAAAAGAATCAGAGTACTGGTCAACATTAAGAATTGGGCATTAGAATTCCTTATATACTCTACTATTTATTGAGGAGACTATCAAAATTGTGCACCATATTATTTTAGGTAGAAATATGAGTTTTGAAAAGTTTAGGAAAAATCAAAGACACACCATGGGTGAGGAATGAAGCAGAGCTCCGGGTCAGACTGGGAGAAGATACAAAGGTTTATAAAGGAGAGTTGCAATCAACCTCTGGTTACAGAGGATGGCACCAATGAGGCTGATGATCGCAATCTATAACGCTAGCTGCCTTCAGGTACATTGTTTTTTTCCACAACATAATTTTATTGTTGACAGGCAATATAATACAAGGACCTTGTAGGGCACCCAAGGTACGTAGATTATAAGAAAGTCAACTTTTCCAACAATAGTAATGGATGGATTCCACAGTAAATATATTGCATAGAAAAATAGAGGAGATTGAAAGGAATAAGAAATAATTACATCTAGCATTAGCACTACTTAAGCGTCGGTCGAATCGTGTTATAGCACTGGTTCCTCAGCGTCGGTTGGGGGGGGGGGGGGTCGGAGGCTCAGATATAATCCCCTATAGTCAGCCCACCTTTTCCAGTTTTTGTAATGTTTACGGGGACATTCCCTTGCTACAAAGACCGGGAGTTCCAGGTCCATACAGAAATCTAGGCCCCTCTTCCATACCCCAAGTGATGGTGGAGCCTCCCCTTTCCAAAGCCTGGCATCATCACGTTTTGCAAGAGTGAGGCCAAGAAATAGGTGTCACTTGTACCTATTCCCACCTATGTCTTCTGTAATCTGCAACATGGCGAGCCTCGATGAGGGTGCGAAGACCCACCCCAAAACCTCAGACAAGCACGTGAACACCTCGCTCCAGAACTTTGACAGTGTTGGGCAGGAACAGACGGTATGTAGGAAGGTGCCCTCCATAGACTTACAGCATAGACAATGTGGGGACGCGATAAGCCCAGCACGCCACATCCTGTGCCTGGTATAATAAGCTCTATGCAAGTATTTGAATTGAATAAGACGCAGGCGGGCTGCAATTGCCGTGCTGCGCTGGGATTCCAGAGCCTCCACCCAGTCATCCTCCTCCTCATCCTCGTCCTAAGTCCTGTTGCCATGCCTCTCTGGTTTTGTGTAATGCAGTAGGGGTGTTGTTGATAAGTGTGCGGTATATTTTGGTTACTTTATGGTCTCCCAGGTCTCCCATAAAGACCTTTGCCTCGATAGGGTTAAATTCGGGAATCTCTGTTAGATGTGAGATATATGGGGTAAAGGCATGTCGGAATTGGAGATAACGATAAAATTGCATGCGGGGCATACCATATTCCGTCTGAATATCTAGGAAGGACTTGAGTGCAACCCCGTACAACTGCCCCCCCATTTGTCTATTCCAATGGTATCCCAGCCTCGAAAGCAAGACAAGTGCGTGAGCTGTCCGTTATGCCACAGTGGAGTTTCCCAATGACATGAGACAAAAGACTGTCGCATGAATACAAGGTGCACTTTTCACAAGCCCCTTAGTGGCATTATGCTTTCAATTATTTCAAAAAAGTTATTAGTATAATACGTAGTTTACACAAATAAAATCTACTCAGCAAAATCTCAAGAACCTATCTCCAGTGGACTCTCGCAGACGGTAAAATCCACCAAATTTCTCAAAATTAAAGATGCATAAACTTCTTTTTTTATTCTCCACTGAATCTATATGCACATGCGATCTTCAGATCCAGACTTCATGTAGTGTTACATATCCCAATGCATTTCGGGAAGACCCTTCGTCAGGGGAACGCTAAAAATAACCAACATGAATTTTCTTAAACAACTTTGGTTTTTAACAAACGTACTTGTGTAACATGGTATAACATAAAGGCTTATCAAGAGAGACCCGCAACCCGCAGGTTGTTAAGGTGTATGGGAGTGAATGCGAGGTGTGTTCATGGTATCCAAACAGGCTGATTTTTCAATGGCAGACTTGGAAAGATAGACATAAAGTTAGGTTGATAAGTTGAAGAGGTAACAAGGGTTGGTTTAGACATGGAGTCGTGTGGAGGTGGAGAGAAACTTTGAGGGACCATGGATGGGGCAATCAAAGGGGGTCAGATAAAGAGTAAAGGGTCAAACATTCAGGGTAAAATGGGCCACACTAATTGCCAGTGCCTAATTTGTGTTACATTTTCTGATACTTGGGACTCTTCTCCCCAGAGCAGCAATCCCAATCATTATGCCAATACTGCCTGCAGCTTGGCTGTCTGTTTCTTGTTGCCCAGGCATGAATACTGATGGTGCAACCTCATTACTTGCGTTTTCAAAGGCAGTGACAGTAGCCGACAGCGACAAGTTGCTTGTGTGGTGACTACGCAGACAGAGGTGGGGCCGTGCTTCTGCTGGAGAGGGGCAGGAGGCAGGCGCAGGCACCAGGGACTGACCGTCGCCCTTCACCCTTCCAGGATCTGCAAAGCTGTAACGTGCAGGAGTGTTGCCGTGAGGTGACCACCCCACCTGTCTAGAGTTCTTGAGGCCTTGTAGTGCACCTCAGGATCTGCCTCACACACTCCCAGCAGCAGCCATCCATCGTGTGCTGCCCTGCCTCCCCTTGGTGCACATCCCACTAGGCCATGTGCTGCAGGAGGACTCCTCTTGGCCTTGGATGTGTCATGATGCTGGCTAAGCAGGGGATAGCTACTGATGGACGTTAGAAAAGACATGCCAACTGCCAGCCTCCTTTGTTTACATAAGTCATAATTTAGCCCTACCTCAGCTTACATATTCCATTATGTCAAATAGGACATTAGCTTTCAAGCCACAGACAATTAGACACCAGCGGTGGGGGAGTTATCAAGCAATAACATGTCTCACACCCACTTCAGGGCATTCAGAGGCTTTGGAAAAATATATGCAAGTAAGAAAACAAAGCAGTTCAGAAAGTACAGTCACAGTAAATATGTGAGCATCGTCTGACAAGGTGTATGTGGGCTGGGAATTGGGCCATGCGTCTTAGGTGCATAGAAGCACTCCCCATTGCAAAAGTAAATGGGAAAAGATGGGTGGCTTTGAAAGGCCCTCGGGCCAGGATCAGCCTATTTAAACAAGTAGTCTGCATATTTCAACAAGCCTTACAGCAACAGAAGGCAACTTGCTTCGCTACCACTCTCTCCTTCCTCCCCTCAAAAATGTCACTTCTAGTAAATATTCAGACTTGGCATCTGTATTTCACCTTATCTTCGCCTACCAAGCAGAGCCTGGACCCAAATGAGCAGTTCTGTGCTTTGGATCAAGGTGCTGGTTTGTGCCTGGATGATTCTTGCACTGCTGCTGCCTACCATGCACTATTTTATCTGTGAGTGCAAAGGAGGCTTGCACTGCTGCCACCTATCGTGCACTATCGCATCTGTGAGTGCAAGGGCGGCCTGCACGGCTGCCGCCTATCATGCACTATCGCATCTGTGAGCGCAAAGGAGGCTAGCACTGCTGCCGCCTATCGTGCACTATCGCATCTGTGAGTGCAAAGGAAGCCTGCACTGCTGCCGCCTATCGAGAACTAACGCACCTGTGAGCGCAAGGGAGTCTTGTACTGCTGCCGCCTACTGCGCACTATCGCATCTGTGAGCGCAAAGGAGGCTAGCACTGCTGCCGCCTATCGTGCACTATCGCATCTGTGAGTGCAAGGGAGGCCTGCACTGCTGCCACCTATCGTGCACTATCGTATCTGTGAGCGCAAAGGAGGCTTGCACTGCTGCCACCTATCGTGCACTATCGCATCTGTGAGTGCAAAGGAGGCTTGCACTGCTGCCACCTATCGTGCACTATCGCATCTGTGAGTGCAAAGCTGGCTTGCACTGCTGCCGCCTATCGTGCACTAACGCACCTGTGAGCGCAAGGGAGTCTTGTACTGCTGCCCCCTACTGCGCACTATCGTATCTGTGAGCGCAAAGGAGGCCAGCACTGCTGACGCCTATCGTGCAGTGTCGCATCTGTGAGCGCAAGGGAGGCCTGCACTGCTGCCGCCTATCGTGCACTATCGTATCTGTGAGCGCAAAGGAGGCCTGCACTGCTGCTGCCTATCGTGCACTATCGCATCTGTGAGTGCAAAGGAGGCTTGCACTGCTGCCTATCATGCATTATCGTATCTGTGAGTGCAAAGGAGGCTTGCACTGCTGCCGCCTATCGTGCACTATTGTATCTGTGAGTGCAAAGGAGGCTAGCACTGCTGCTGCCTATCGTGTACTTTGTGCACTGTTGCATCTGTAAGCGCAGAGGAGGCTTGCACTGCTGCTGCCTATCGTGCACTATTGAATCTGTGAGTGCAAAGGAGGCCTGCACTGCTGCCGCCTATCGTGCACTATTGCATCTGTGAGTGCAAAGGAGGCTTGCACTGCTGCCGCCTATCGTGCACTATTGTATCTGTGAGTGCAAAGGAGGCCTGCACTGCTGCTGCCTATCGTGTACTTTGTGCACTGTTGCATCTGTAAGCGCAGAGGAGGCTTGCACTGCTGCTGCCTATCGTGCACTATTGAATCTGTGAGTGCAAAGGAGGCCTGCACTGCTGCCGCCTATCGTGCACTATTGCATCTGTGAGTGCAAAGGAGGCTTGCACTGCTGCCGCCTATCGTGCACTATTGTATCTGTGAGTGCAAAGGAGGCTAGCACTGCTGCTGCCTATTGTGTACTTTGTTGCATCTGTAAGCGCAGAGGAGGCTTGCACTGCTGCTGCCTATCATGCACTATTGAATCTGTGACTGCAAAGGAGGCCTGCACTGCTGCCGCCTATCATGCACTATTGAATCTGTGACTGCAAAGGAGGCCTGCACTGCTGCCGCCTATCATGCACTATTGAATCTGTGACTGCAAAGGAGGCTTGCACTGCTGCCGCCTATCGTGCACTATTGTATCTGTGAGTGCAAAGGAGGCCTGCACTGCTGCCGCCTATCGTGCACTATCGCATCTGTGAGTGCAAAGGAGGCTTGCACTGCTGCCGCCTATCGTGCACTATTGTATCTGTGAGTGCAAAGCTGGCTTGCACTGCTGCCGCCTATCGTGCACTATTGTATCTGTGAGTGCAAAGGAGGCTAGCACTGCTGCTGCCTATCGTGCACTATTGTATCTGTGAGTGCAAAGGAGGCCTGCACTGCTGCCGCCTATCGTGCACTATTGTATCTGTGAGTGCAAAGCTGGCTTGCACTGCTGCTGCCTATCGTGCACTATTGTATCTGTGAGTGCAAAGGAGGCTAGCACTGCTGCTGCCTATCGTGCACTTTGTGCACTGTTGCATCTGTAAGCGCAGAGGAGGCCTGCACGGCTGCCGCCTATCATGCACTATTGAATCTGTGACTGCAAAGGAGGCCTGCACTGCTGCCGCCTATTGTGTACTTTGTGCACTGTTGCATCTGTAAGCGCCGAGGAGGCTTGCACTGCTGCTGCCTATCATGCACTATTGAATCTGTGACTGCAAAGGAGGCCTGCACGGCTGCCACCTATCATGCACTATTGCATCTGTGAGTGTAAAGGAGGCTAGCACTGCTGCTGCCTATCGTGCACTTTGTGCACTGTTGCATCTGTAAGCGCAGAGGAGGCCTGCACGGCTGCCGCCTATCATGCACTATTGAATCTGTGACTGCAAAGGAGGCCTGCACTGCTGCCGCCTATCGTGCACTATCGCATCTGTGAGCGCAAAGGAGGATTGCCCTGCTGCTGGTCAGGCTGTACCTGTTTTGCACGAGAGGGAAACCTGCACGTTTTCTGCCAGTTCTGCACAGTGTGCGTCGTGACGATGCCTTTGGCTGCTGTGTGCTTTGTGCATGTGTTGCGCATGCACTTCTGTGTGGGGCAAGTTGCTAACCGCTGCATCATGCGACTAATACAATTTATGATGAAACCAAGCGTTCACATACCCATTACCCTTTATTTGGCACCTGTCGCAATTTATAGAAAAGGACTAGAATCAAACAGTAAAGGATGAGACCAGACAATCAGCGATGACAACCCTGTGTATGTTGTGAGACAACCTATGCATTTCATGGGTGAGATCAGGGGCCAAACATGTTTAATTGTGTTGTGTTGTTAGTCACACTTAAGTCCCCGCTCTACTCAACACAGCTGCCAGTCTATACTTCACTTGGGATAATGTTCACGGCTGCAAAAACAGTGCAGGTTCAGGAAACTCAAATAATTTAAATATTCCTTTACTACTCTTTCAGAATTGCCTTTGAAACATTGACTCATTTCCTTTTGAAAAACGTGCCCAAAAGCGCACCGTTTTGCTCCTTGATTTTAAAACTTTCGAAGGTGAGTACGTCCCCGAACTCCCCTTGAGAAAGGCGGGCTTGCTGTGTACCACTAGTGCTTAATTTGTGCTGTTGGTTTCCGGTGCTAGGCACCGGTACTTAATTGTTAGCAGGAGTACCGGCTCCAGTGACAGTATACCACATAGTGGCGCTGTCTTTTTAATTTTGAGATGAGCATAACAATCGTGTTTATGAATTCAGTATACATTGAAAATTAATAATACCAGCCTCTCATGCCATTACTATATTTTTGTGTGGCCTGAAGTAGTCCGAATTGCCACGCTTGAAGGTGCGCCATGTTTAGGTGCTATGCCGGTACTGTCATTGGCACCGCTGCAGGGTATGAGTGGTGCAGGCGGAGCTGCAGTGGCCTTCCGAGAAAGACCCCGACACTTAATTTTTTTAACAAATTTAGCACTGGTCCGCAGCAATTCAGGTGGAGCATTACACATCATTCTCTGCCACGGATCTAGTGTGTGAACTTTGACACACTTTACTTGACAGGAGCAGATCAGGGCCCTTTCAGTTAATGGTCCTCAGATACGTAAGGTGCGATTCAGTTTTGTGACCTATTAACACCGTTCAAACTCTTAGCCCAGAATGATGGCTCGTCTTAGCACGCGCCCCATATGAACAGCAGCCCTGGGGTAGTGAGCGCACTGAAGGCTTCGCACGTGTCCATCAAGCACTGAACACGGCTGTGGTGGGAGTTGGAGACGCTCTCACTAGAAATACCTGTGCTTAATCCTCTGACTGCTTTACATCAGATTGTTCCTAAAAAAAGTCTGCCTACAGACAAACGTGACGTTCCATTGTTTCCCCCCCTCCATATTGAGGATACAAATACCCGGAGGAAAATAGTTAGTTCCGCTTTATACTTTTTTTTTAATTAATATTTTACGTATTTATTCAAAAGGAATTGTTTTCCTCTCGTTCTTTTATCCTCAATCTAAGCAGTTAAGTTTGACGGCCACTAACACCCTCTTATTTGCCCTTCTGATTTTTAGGGCTAGAAAGGACTCCCTGTTCATGTCACTGGCGATAAATGCATTAAAGTGGACTGGAAATGTTGCCAATAATGAGAACGTCTACGAGGTGGCGTCGGCATCTTAAAACAAACCTTGAACATCTTCCTTCCGTCTGGCCAAACAATATAAAGAAGGCCAATATGTTCCCTTATCTCTCAAGGCTCGGAGGAAATGTACAGTAACAGAAGAACGCCGCAAAAACCAGAAATCATACGTTTGAAACGGCTTCGTTGCAGGCCCGGTTCTAGCGGGTGGGCCGGGCCGGGTGGGCCAGGCCCACCCAAACATGAGCCTGGCCCACGCAAACAGGAGCCTTGGCCCTCGCAGTGAGGGCTTGAAGGCAGGCGCTCAACACCATAAGGCTCAAAGTGCTTCAAACCCACAACCCTCCCCCCACCCCCCGTCGTCGTGTGTGTGAGCCCGGGCCGAGACAGCTTCCCGGCGCGCACAGACACTTTTAGAGATCTTAAGAGATTATCGCAGCCGCACACGAGTACTTCACAGGTCTTTAAGAGACCATTTACATGTTAACGAGGCTTTGTTTATTTTTTCTCCCCTTCATCTCCACATGGCGAAAGGGACAAATCCTATCTTTGACAATGGTAACCTTTGCCTACTGTTCTGCTGCGTGGATATTTCTTTTTCTATGCAGCAGAGAAAATAAGTTTGTATATTCCTATTCACCTTTCCTGACCCCTGCAGCTGCTTATCACATCAGGCTGCGACACAAAGTTTGACTAATGGAGTAGGTAAGAGAATGTGTTACTATTTGTTTTTCTTTTTAAAATCTGCACAGGCCCAGCAGGACACATACTTCGTGTGTGCCTCATCTAAACAGTTTTTATCATTATCATGGCCGATGCAGGGCAACAATAAGACAATACAAAATGCCCAGATAACGCTGGTAATTAATGATCTCACTGGAGAGCAATCATTTGTCTGTTAGTAGTTTTTAAATGCAGATGAACTGCATTTTATGTGGATAGCTCAGTGGTTACTGCCTTTGTCACAGAGATCCTTGTGTTACTTGCAGTTCAGAAGTTACAATCCTAACATAGGACAGTGACCAATGAACTGTCATCAAAGCGCTGCATACAAACATGAATTTTATAGTTAGAACTTTGCTTTTTTGTTTTGTGATATAGTTAGAACTTTCCCAGGCTTTCATTATTCTAATGTTGCTAAAATTAGTATGTTTGGGCAGATATACATTTTTATCAGTAAAGCTGACCCCCATGGAATACTCTTTAAATCCTAAGGTTGTGTTTCCCCAGACCAAACCCTCTCAAAATATACTGCCCACCAGTATGGATGACATGTGATTCATACACTTTCTAATCCTCATTGGTTTATGTGACATTCCCTGTAGACTGATATACATACTTGTATGATTAATTGTCTCTGTATAATGTGTACGTGCTGTAAAGTACTGACACACTACACTGATATGAGTAGCGCTATACAACAAATGAAATGCATATGAGAGAGGGGCTTCGTAAAGATAAGGGGCACTGTTGGAGAGTGGCAGTAAGGGAATCTGAGGAGGAGGTAGTGGGAGGGGTTATGGAGCGATGTGGGGAACTGTTGGAGGGTGGCAGTGAAGGAATTCGAGGAAGAGGTCATGGTGTGGAGGGGGGAGCCTCGGAGAGATGAGGGGCACTGCTGTAGAGTGGTAGTGAGGGAGTCTGAGTACTGGCGTAACGAAACTCGAGGGGGCCTCCCTGCAAAGCACATGGAGGGGCCCCCTCCGGGCTCAATTAGGAGCTCTGCAGCCAGAGTGCTGTGCTGAGGGGGCCCCCTTGAGCTTGGGGGCCCCCCCGCACTGCAGGGGCCTGTGTTACGCCCCTGAGCCTGAGGAGGAGGTCATGAGGGGGAGGGGCTACAGAGAGATGAGGGGCACTGGTGGAGGGTGGCAGTGAGGGAATCCGAGGAGGAATTCATGAGGGGGAGGGGCTATGGGTACATATGGGGCACTTGTGTCGTGTGGCAGTGAGGGAATCCGAGGAGGAGGTCAATAGGGCGGCCATGGAGGGATGAGGGGCACTGTTGGAGGGTGGCAGTGACGGAATCTGAGAAAGAGGTCATGGGGAGGGGCTAGGGAGAGATGAGGGGCACTGTTGGAAGGTGGTAGAAAAGGTATTTACAGAGAAAGAGGTTATTTGTGCGGCGCCAAAAATGACTGTCGCATCAGCGCTGATGCCGGCCCTGTCATGGCCTTTCTGTTTTTGTTTATTTAATTAGCAGTCAGGTCATAAGGGCTACTGTGGAATATACTTTAAAGAGCGTGATAATTATATTTACTGCTATAATCAATGTTTTAAGTTTGAAGGTGATTTTACTAATGTTTTTACGGGGAAAAATGAAAGTGGAGACCGATGGTGCCAGATATGGGGCTGGGGCCCAAGGTCAGCTGTGAGATAAGGTGCAGTGGATAATCAAGCCTGTAAGGGAGTGCGTTGCAGAGTCCGGGGTCAGGTGGAGGTAGTAATGAAGAGGGATCCTCCATGAAGTCTCGAACAGAGGGCGTCCGAGAAGTGTCACTTGCCTGATACTCCCACCTCAGGAACCTCCTCTTCCCATCAAAGGAACATTACATGGAAAAAACACTTTTTGAGAGTGATAATTTTTAGAAAGAGATTTGGAAAAGAGTGCGTTTTACTGGGCCTTGTAAGACTAAGAAGAGTTAAAGGAGGGCCCGGAAGCAGGCCTGCCTAGACATCTCTGCAACAAATCGAGCCCGCAGTGGCCCACCCAAATGCACCTTTGGCTCACCCAAATAAAAATTCCTGGAGTCGGGCCTGCTTCGTTTCAGTCCAGAAATTCAAATAAATTCAACTTGACTCCACAAATCCTTTAAACAGGTCTAATTAGTTCCTACCATTTAACCAAATCTGCCAGTGTGGTAAATATTGGTTTCAGCATGCATTTACAAATGTGCAGAACTTCTTATTTAGCTATGTATACGGTCTCCCGGAAAATGTAGAACCACCTGCCGTATTTACAAAACTACACAGAAAAGTGCATAAGTATCAGAGAAGGCAGCTTCGGCAGCTTGTGACTCTTTTCAAAAAATAAAAACCTTTCAAATTAGTCCATTAACTATTTCTACAGGATTCCTTCTGAACATCAAGAAGGGTGATTTTTTTTTTTTTACAGAGGAAATATATTGCGAATTCTGGCTTTCAACGGATTTTAAATGGCGCCAAGGAGAATGGTCAGAAGTTTGAATTTACGTTTCTAACCTCCACTCAGCAGGGGACCTTTTAAGGCATGGAAAAGTGGGTAATTGTCCAGGCCCCCGCCTTCCAAGGGGCCCCTGGGAAAGAAAACGTTCTGTCAAGCTCAACTTTGTCTATTGATCTCAACCTCTCCCTACCTCGCAGTCTTTTTCTCGCTCCCAGTTCTATCCTATAGATTTTTGGGGTTCTCGAAAGACATGCCAACTGTTTTTGAGTGAAGCCTCTTTATGACAATTAGTTTGCCATTATGCTGGCTTCAATTAGTAGACAATGGATAATAAAATGTAAAGTTGTTATGAACAGGGGGGACCCAAAAATATGTCTTGCCCAAAGGCCTGAAAATCCTTAAGACAACACGTCAGGGGCAGTGTATATTGTAGCGCCTCTCAGTAGAAAGATGCCAGGTGTAAAACAATCTGGATTTTGGAGCCAAAATACCTTTTTTGGTTGAAGCAGGGTAAACGAAAGAAATCCAGGCGGAAGGCTAACACAGCCTAGACTGCAGTCTTAAATACCGTTTCGGAGCGAAACATGTTTTCATGTCTACAAGAGAACTTGATCTAAAAATCAAAATAAAACCTGATAATTCATTGGTGGTTTTTAAATTATATCAGACTTTGGGGAGGGGATACTTTTTTTGTACAGATTCAGGCTCCTCTTAGTAGGGTTTCAATATGTTAGCTTGGACTCCATAACTTCATTAGCCTATCAGAGCAGGGAGTAAACCTTCTCTAGGCATGATGAAAGTACATTGGAGGGTTAGGTGGTAACAAGTTAAACATTAACAAGGTCCTAAAAACTAATTTTAATGTCTCTAGATGTCCTTGTTAGGGTTAAACACAAATGATTGAACACAGCTGGAAATAATGTTCCTTGAGTTCAATACACGGTCAACATGTTTCTTACCTAGGTGTCCCAAAAGGGGTCAATGGCATTTCATCAGGACCAAAAGGGTACTCATACTCTACTTGATGAGGCCGCCATGCTTTTTTATGGTGGTTGTCCATGGTGCTCTGTATTCCAAACCAAATATCCTAATTAGGCAAACCCATGTTACTTGCATGAGATAATGTAATCCCCACTTGAGGTATCCGGTGTGAAAATATTTATTGGGACCTGCGCACTTGATTTATACATCCACGAAGTCACCATCTCTCTTGTAAACTAGAGGCCGGCTGGTAGATTCCAGGTTCATGGAACAGGATGCATTTCTGCAAGAAATTCTTCTCTGTCCACGCTATTTCTACCTTAAATGAAAAGCAATCTTACACCGATACGTACTCTAACATATTGGTATACAGTCCAATTTCTGGCAACTGCCTACGTCCCCAAGACTTTGATGCAATATCACACTCCAGAATTACCATGCTGTATTGACATGTCCATTTTATGGCCACATGCCCTAAAGCAGTTACACTCCTAGACTCTTAGGCTATATAATTTGTAGGCCACATCACTTCACACAGACATAAACAGCACTGAGAACTCTTAGGTGAAAAGCTGAATGACAAGCAAAGGTACAGAGTGGCTAGTCACTGGTGACTAGTCAAGAGTGTGCTGTGTATGTCAGTGATTTAAATGGTCATGCACAGACAGGATATGGAGACCTGAACCTCCTTTAAGGAAGGCAGTACTTCTTAGGAAAACATCTGTGGACTTAACGGAATTTGCTGGCATGTCGACAAAAGATGAAGTATAGCGCCTTGCTTTCGATTCATTCTACCCACTGTTGTACTCCCTCACCAGTCTGAGCCTGTGTAGATTGCACCTGCTCCATGCCCAGCACTTCAAGCTAAAGTTGGAATAAAAGCACATTTCTTTTATGACGCTTCAGAAGTCCAATCACAGAGGTAACCCATCCATCATGCTATCAGATAACTCGATTTCATTTTCTGAAAAATGCATATAAGTCAATGACAAGCAACCTAATTCTTCTGAAATATTAATCAGAAGGCAATCTCACACTCTTCAATTTACACTTGAATCACAATCTGTTATTTATTTTTAATACTTTTTGTTCCGGTTTTAAAATAAATTACACATTTATAGATATATTCAGCACCAAGGCCCACGCATCTGAGAGGGATATAATGTATTTTTTATATTAACAAAAACTGTGGTTAAACCATGTACAGATTTCCACCGTCATATATGCAAACTAATGAACGTAAATATTGCTCTATATTGAAAATGAAAAAAAGCATGGACAAGGACATCTTACTGGAACAGAAAATTGCATTTATAGACATAATTTGTAATCGTTTTGTTCTACAGCAGATGTTCCAACAGCGTATGGCGTACATATAAAGGGGCATTGAATTTAGGTTTATTGAAAAAAATTATCTGTCTGGGTTACAGGGATCAGGTGGTGCAGCTGGAGCTGCAAAATTAAAAATCAAGCTTGTTGTGTGCTTATTAATGATGAGGCCTTGTACTGACCAATAAGCACACAGACTAAGAACAAGTTTACACGCCATGCATAGGCCACGAAGTATCAATGTTTAAAAACTGAAATAAGAATTAACAAAGCCAATAGGTTTCACTTTCTTGAGCATATGTATTGTGCAATTGGGCTCATTGTCTCAGCCGCAGCCGCTGCAGGTAAGAGTGGTGAGGCGGTGGGGCCGGCTCAGGGGGATTTTGAGAGACTACCACAAGGGAAAATTAAATATATAATTAATTTTCCTTAGTGGTCGTCTCTCGAAATCCCCCCCAGCCGGCCCCACTGCCTCACCGCTCTTACCTGCACCGGCCTCTGCTGCACTGTCTGTATGTGTTTTTCGGAGCATAATTTCTATATATGAGCTATGATATATGTGAGGTTGGAGTATTGCATGAAGAGTGTGTCTCGGTGTTGCATTAAGTATACTAGTATTATTAGTAGTTGAACCATACCTGAAACATCTGATCCAGTGCTACACGCCTGCTGAATCATTCCTTGGTCAACAAACAATAACCTGGTCATTTCAGTCTTTAAATCCCCTAAAATGAAGCAATTATCATCGTCAGTTCACTGATCTCTCTACTGGAGATCTGTCCTACTTTCCTTCAAGTCAGAAATAGGAGTTGCAAAATTATAATTTCACTGGCAAACCTTTGCTTCGATGACAAAATCTGTAACTTAATGAAGGTACAGAGTTGGCCGTCTCAAAACGTCACCTGTGATGAAATTGCTCGCAAGAGAACGTATTTGCATAAGGTTTTTCCTTCAACAACTTTTCTGCTGGAGAATTCTTCATCAAGGAAGTTAGGTGTGCTTGGAGTTTTCCCACAAAACATACCTGAGTTTGAACTCACTTTTTGAGAACTTTTGTACTACGATAGCCAATACCAGACATCCTTGCCTTGGAGAGTGCTTTAATGACAGGTCAAACAGTGCTACCCTTATTCACAATACTTCAGCTTCCTGATTTAGGTTTCTCTCTCCTACAGGCCAGGGTCAGATGTGTGGGGAAACACCTTAATTACAGGTTCTCTCAGGTTTGATCTAGCATGGCACATCCTTCCTTAAAGACTTACTGCTTCTGAGACTTGTTAGAACTGTACTGCTCAAGGTCCATCATCCATGGACAAGTCGGTACTCTTTTCTTAAACCGGTACTATGCCTACTAAGAAGCAGGGGCACTATTCCATTAAAAGTAAGGAAAATACTGCTGAGAAGTAATAATACTTTGCAAGTCAAAGTAAAGCCATACTGCTGAGAAGTCCCTGTGTTAACTCAAAGCACTACAGCAAACAAATGATGGACGGAATGCTGACAATGCAAACACTCTCCCTCAGTCAAAAGATCTGGGTTAAATCCATCCTTCTTTTGCCCATTAAGCCACTCCAGTTTGGACCCAGCCATATGCAAATCAGTCTTGAACTTATGCCCCATGGGAACAGTCCAGACCAAACTGCCAGGCCAGCTCCTCCCTGGACCAGAAACAAGCATCCTGGGACCGGTTTCAGGGTATGTCACCCTTCTTCAGCCATGCTAGCTTGAATCCAGTGGCACAGTGAGCAAGGGACCCACGTCTGGGCATACCCATCCCACTTAGGGCGAAAAGTGTTACAGCAAACAAATGATGGACGGAATGCTGACAATGCAAACATTCTCCCCCAGTCAAAAGATCTGGGTTAAATCCATCGTTCTTTTGCCGACTAAGCCTCCCCAGTTTGGACCCAGCCATATGCAAATCAGTCTTGACCCTGTGCCCCATGGGAACAGTCCAGACCAAACTGCTTGTTTCAGGTCCTCACTGGACCGGAAACAAGCATCCTGGGACCGGTTTCAGGGTATGTCACCCTTCTTCAGCCAGGCTAGCTTGAATCCAGTGGCACAGGACTGGACTGTTCCCATAGGGCACAGGGTCAAGACTGATTTGCATATGGCTGGGTACAAACTGGAATGGCATGGTGAGCAAAAAACATGATGGATCTAGGCCCAGATCTCTGTACTGGGGTGAATGTATAACATTGTTCTGCATTTTGTCCATCAACAGTTCTTTTTAGGTCTCGCCTGAGACAGCGCTTTAGCGCTGCTCTGGCGAGACTTATAGTAAGCGAGTTTTGGCAGTGCAAACAGTGGCTTTTCAGGCCTCCAAATACAGTGCATGTGCGTCGGCCGGGCGCGCGCACCATTTGGAGGCCTGAAAGCACTTTCGCAGACACAGCCACCATCTGTCTCCGTCACGGGTCATTAAGTTGCATTCTCCTCTGCCTCCGCCCGATCACTTTTACTTTCACTTTCGTGGCTTGTTATGGAAATGTGTTTGCAGTGCGTGCTTTTAAAGGGAACACATTCTAACAAGGAGATTTTAATAAGGAAATGGGAGTTTTATGGTAGCGTGTTTTTTCTTGGGCTTCTTTGAAATGTTCCAGCCTGCGCGAGCTTCTCCTCCCATTTCCTTTTCCCGTGCCGTGTGGGCTTCACTAGACTTCCCATATATCTGCCTTTGACAGCCGGCTCGTTTACATGCTCTGTGGAGCCCCAGCTATCATGAAACAGCCCGGCATCATGTGCTGTGCAGATGCTTGTGTAATGTGCCCCAAGTGTGTCAGCCGGTGCCATCTGCAGCGCCCGCAGCAGCGTCTGGTGGTCCTGCGACAGCCCAGTCTCGGGCCAGAGGATGTGTAAAGCGCCGGGTAATTGCAATCACCTCCGCGCAGGGCCTCCCAGGTCAGCCCACCGGCAGCATCCTTCAAGACGGCCGGCCGCATCTGCGAGGCCTCCGTTTATCATCTCTGATACAATGAAAATGGACATCAATCTGGATAATTTCACTAAGTGTTTCCCATTCCTGAGGGTGTGTCAGCCTTTTGTGGAGCTCTTTTCCGTCCTCGTCCAATAACCTTAAATCAAGCCACTCAGTGTCATATTATATAACCGCTTTCTGGCAGTGAGGCACATGGACGGGGAATTGAAACAAGCATTTGCAATGCATTAGGTCTCGCATTTACGCGAGTTTGAACTATTGACATTGCAAATAACAATGCCTATTGGCATTGTCATTTACAATGCCAATAGCTTTAACTCGTGTAACTGCGAGACCTATTGCATTGCAAATGCTTGTTGCATTTGTCACCCTGAGTGGGACGGGTATGCTCAGACGCGAGTCCTGTGCTCTCCATGCCACTGCAATCAAGCTATACTGGCTGAAGAGGGGTGAAACCCCGAAACCGGTCTTAGGATGCTTGTTTCCAGTCCAGGGAGGACCTGGCCTGGCAGTTTGGGCTGGACTGTTCCCATAGGGCACAGGGTCAAGACTGATTTGCATATGGCTGGGCCCAAACTGGAATAGCATGGTGAGCAAAAAAACGATGGACTTAGGCCCACATCTCTGTACTGGGGTGAATGTATGACATTGTTCTGCATTCTGTCCATCAACAGTTCTTTTTGCATTTGTCAGCCCGAGTGGGACGGGTATGCTCAGACCCGTGCTCTCCATGCCACTGGAATCAAGCTATCCTGGCTGAAGAGGGGTGAAATCCCGAAACCGGTCCTAGGATGCTGGTTTCCAGTCCAGGGAGGACCTGGCCTGACAGTTCGGGCTGGACTGAACGATGGATTTAGGCCCAGATCTCTGTACTGGGGTGAATATATGACATTGTTCTGCATTCTGTCCATCAACAGTTCTTTTTGCACTTAACTCAAAGCACAGCATTCCTACCGAGACGCAGTAGGTGTCCTAAAACCATTGCTACAAAAGATGCAGTGTAAGATTTTGACCGCAAAAAACTCCAACCTGAAGTGAAACAGTATCATAAGTGCCTTGCTGTAAGTACATGATAGATAGGAGTAATAATCTATGATGAGAAATAAGGATATTGTCCGAATGAAAAGAGGAGTACCCTTGAATAAAGTATTATTTCTGTTCTCTTAATAGTACATCAGCGGTTGTGACATGTTCAGGAAATAACCACAAAGCAGAGTTGGCCTCCTACTACAAGTTGGAATACTCACCCAGAAAGCAGAATAATCCTAACGGAGAAGAAGGGGTGGGTGATAAATTCATCTCCGCTGTCAGAGTTCACAGAGTTTTGGTCACTCTGCCAATCGCCGCTTGGTGGAGTTTTTTTCGCGTGCGGCTTGCCAACGGTAAGTTAGCGAGCGAGAATTGGCATCGTCTAGCACCATTTTCGGGTGCTAGGAGGGCATCCGCCGAGATTCTTAGCATTGGAGGTCGCAACCATTTGCAGTGAGAAAGCTACAGCTAGAGTACAAAATCTACAAGAGCGGTAGCAAAGAAGCAGTGCCCTGCATGGTGCAGTGTGCACTAATTTTGCAGCGCGGAACTAATCCCCGGCAGTGAAAAACAGCGTGATCAGCGCATAGTGCCTATTTCGCCCGATTGCAGAACTGCGGAATCTCATGAAGATTTCATGTAACTCCCCGGAATTCCACAGAGTGAAACTCCGCAAGATTCGCCCACCCCTAATGAGAAGCATCAACATTGTCAATTTTATATAGCAGCACGTTTGAGTAGTATCAGCACTACCCCAAAATATTTACACTACACAGCCTTGACAAGCAGTGTCTATTGCGTACCATGTAATCTGTAGGAGTCGACTGAAAAAGGTGGATGTCGCATTACAGCAGCACAGATAAGGTCTTTTTTACCCAATTCGCAATGTCTTGTACATTTAGATTACACTAAGAGGCACAAAAACAATTTAGGAACGTAAATTGTCAATGCTGACTTGGTGGAATTTTACAGTTGCAGGGCGAATTTACGATTGCATGTAGGATTGCAGAGATTCCACCAAAGTAACAGAATTAAAGCATCAACAAGTGTGGGATTGTGAGAGTTTTTGGGTGGGCTGCAAATAAAAAGTACCACTCACTGGATACATTCCCTACTCTAAAAATGCACACGTTTGCTTCTGTCAAAGGCAGAGGAAAGCACCTTTCCAGGATGGAAGTGGGGAAGTAACACACCCATAATTTACAGAAGTTTAGAGAAAAGGAGTGGGGAAAATATTTTCCTTGTGGATGGAATAAGAAGTTAAGTGCTCAATTGAACACTTGTTTCACAATGGAAAATCTTCAAGTGTAAATATTAAGCATTTGACTACTGCAGTAAATCTACAAGTGATAGATTTCATGAAGTCTCCAAACAAGGGCAGCTCATCCAGAGCGAGTGGTGGCATAGTCAAATCAGAATCCCTGAGTGTCCATCATAATGACTAGAACTGTGGGGGAACCAACTGCCGTACACCACAATCGCCAACGCTTCACAACTTTATTCCTGTAACTGACAGTCTACTTACAAAGTAAATAACGCAAACATGGCAGCCCAAGTCAGATTCGCTGTTTTGACTTGATGGGAGTCGAATCATTCAGAGCTCTGCTAGAGAGCTGAAGGTGGCACCATAGTCCCCAGCTCTCTAACAGTGCTGTTTTCACCCTAGACCCTCCAACCAATAGGGCTTCTCCCAGGGGCGTAGCTAGAGCTTCTGGCGCCCGGGGCTAGCCCTCAGATTGGCGCCCATGATAGGTACTGGGGGGGGGGTGCGGGGGAAAAAGGACGGTGAGCAGCGGGGGTGGATTGGCAGGGTTTCAGACACTCCAGGGTGCTATCTAGTCTTTTCTCTCTGTTCAGTCCAGGAATTCCAGCTAACTGGGAGATTCCTTACAGTTTTCGTGCAAACAATCTGATCTTGGAAGGGTCCTCCTATTTGATGGAGTTGCCCAATCCATGGGTTCGAGGGTGGTGTTCGGTTCAGACAAGAAAGTGCCACAGGCCCTTTTTAAAGAGGTAGGTTTTTAAAGTGTTTACTGAACTGAAAGAAGATGAACTCATAAACAAAGTCCAGCTAATTTCACAGGAGGACAATATCTATCAGAGCTTTAATCAATGCTTAAAATACCTGGAGTTATTTTAGTAGGAGCAGGCAGCATTTCTGGATAACAGACTTCTCAGGGGTAGTGTGTGACCATTTCTTATAAGTAGCAAGTGCCTCTACAATGAAAGGCTGCATGTATGGGACACAAAACCTGGAACTGGTTGTTTTACTGCTTCAGAATATAAAGGCGGGGCATCAGTGCCCGGGTGACGTGGTTGTGGTTTTTTTATTTAGGAATAGTCTACATGCCAAGTTCTGGATCATTAGCAGTTCCACATTTGTGCTTCTTCTAGGTCCTTAACTGCATTTAACCTATTTGATATTGCGAGTAAAAATGCCAGAATTGTTGGAATAAGAACCCATAAGCATTCTGCAAGCCTTCTTGTCTTTCATTTGCTGCACAATACACAAGGTGAACAGGAGGATTAGTGCAGACTCAAAACTGGGGGAACCGAAAAGCAAGGTAACAGTTACTGTTCCTTGGCAACACAACTAACTCTGAAAAGCACAGCAATTGTTTAAAGTGCCTAAACTATTCACCTGAAGATAGCACTGTGCGATTATTTCGTGAACATAAAGTTCATAAGTAGAAAAAACTTCTCTGAAGCAGCAGTACCTACTGCATGACATGTTTTATACATTCAGAAAATTGCAATTTCTGGCAGCTGTCCTTCAAAGCACTGGAAACACATTTATTAACCCGCGTGAGACAAGTCATCTCCACTTGGAGCATCTGTCACTGGGCCGGTGACAATGGTGAGGTGACAGAGACTAGAGAGGCGAGCCATCTTGTACAAGTAACGTCAGGCCTGACTAGCAGGCATTAAATTACCAAACAAGCACACCAGAGGGCTTGTTGCTTTTCAGTAGCATGCTTGTGGCCTCTTGAAAAGCAACAAATCAATTAGATGTCGGCCTGTCAGGAGATTAATAAATAGGTCTTTCACACTCCTATCCTTGCACCACCTAAATCTGCGAGTCCAGAAAAGCTCTGCCTAGTATTGGGCGTATTCTTACTCGCACACGAAACACATCATACTATAATAAAACACCAATACACACAAGCAGAGCAGGACCTACCATAAATCAAGCTGCCTCCGTCAGCACCCCTAAGCGACAAGTGGCACCTGCAAACATGACCCGTTCTTTGTTGGGTTGGGAGAGGGAGGGGTTCCAGTAGGAGAAAACTAATGTAAATTAGGCAAAATAGCACTTACTTTTGATTGTGGCACCAACAGTATTCACGTGAATGCTTTACATACCCCCGGTCCACGAGTAAGTTAGAAGACTCGCTGCCCTGAAGCCGAAACAGGGGTGGAATTCTTGTACATGACCAAGACCACAGTGGTAGTGGGCCGGTTGCTGCCAATGGGCCCATGATAGTGTAGCAGCTTTTGCTAGACCTGAGGTTGTAACTAACAATATTTCACAAGCCTGGACTTGCAGAACCACACACAGGAGACATATAGTTAGCTCGAGCACATTACCTTGTCTCACCTTTGCAATTTCATTTACCTCGACAATTTCCACGTCTTCGTTTGCCATTACAGTCCGCAACATTACCTCATGTAAAGTTTAATTGAATATAGTTTTATTTAATCGATATTATATTTTTTATATTTGGTTATGGTTAATATTAAGGTCTTCCCAAGGAATAGGGTTAGGGTAATGGCTGCTTATTTTTAAAAAAAAAATGTCATTGGATTAAATTAATATAATTAAATATTTAAATTGACTAGGATTAGACCCAACATTAGCCTTATGGTAAGTGTTCATTTCTTTAATTTAATTATGACAATTAGGTATGTAACATTGGTTAAGTTCAACATACTTCGCTCTAGATGTTACATTTTAGGATACTTACATGTACTTAATATGAATATGATAGAATGCTTAATATTGATCATTGTTAGAGTGAAGGTTAATTACCCGTGGATGTAAATATTATAATGAGGATATATATATATATATATATATATATATATATTTTTTTTTTTTTATAGAGTTTTATATAGCTCAAACTTGACCCGAATCAGGTATCAGAGCGCTTTACATAGCTATCAGTTGCATTACATAAGGACACATTCATTTTTGTTAGCCACAAGGAGATTAAGTGATTTGCCCAGAATCACAGGATGTTCAGCATCATTGCCGAGACCCGAACCCAGTTCCTCAGATTCAAGGTCGACCGGCCTAGCCGTTAGGCCAACTCCTCTACCGACTTATGCACACCTTTGAGTAGAGTAAGCATATACACTCCTGTGGAGGAAGGCTTCAGAACTTTCAACTTCTACCATGACAGAAATCACAAGTAATATTTACAAAAGCATTAAAAGTCGATTTAGTTAGTTGTGTGCCTTGTGTAAGAAAGCTTAACTGTGCACTCACGCAGTATGCTTTCAAACGCTCATCAACATCAAGGTTGTCACAGTATGTGACCTTTTTTCACCAAAATACCAAGCCTTGAAAAAGTTAAAAAACACATTTATCCCACATCAACTACGTGCAAAGAAAAAGTAACGTATGCTGTACGACTCCAACACTTAAGAGCAGCTAGGTGGCCCCATTTCAAGTGTGACGCCTTAAGCAAGTACAGGCTGTTAAATCAATAATAAGTAGGATTCTGGGGTTTGTCTTAACTTCGGATTTTTGAACGCAAAACTCCTGAAAAGAGCTGGTAGTTAAACGACTAGGAGTTGAAGGAGTGAAACACTGCCTGTGATAAATAAGTAGGCAGGATTTTGTCTTTGTCTTGACATTGATGTGGGAAAATCTGATGTTGTATGGAAATTTGCACTGAAAGAGCTTTGGGTATGTTTTACAGCGGATAAAGCAGTAACAAATCAAGGACCATGTGCTTAGCGTGTATGTAAAACTCTGAGAAAATGACCGGAGGAAAAAAAAGAACAAACGGAAAATCGTTTACAATCCATTATTTTAACTCATAAGTAAAGGACGGGGTCATAGTGTTTCAGTAATAATATTGTTCCATATTGATTGAGAAGTGAGCGGCTCGTGAGGCATGAATGATGAGGCAGTGGCTGATGAGATATTTTACTACAATCTTATCTAATAACATATTTCAGCGCCTCGTCAGGTATAGTAAGCGCTATATATCGTAAATACTCACGGCCCGGTCGGGGATCTCAAAGCGGACTCAAACTGCTGCTGTTCTTAATTAGCTGGACTGTCTGCTGGAAATCGCCCTTCACTGCAGAGACTCCAATAAAGACATCGCGTGGTGGTGGTGCTCGTTACTAGTTTATTTTACCGTACAGCGCGGGGGCAGGCCGAAAAAAATGCCCAGGGCCGTCATTGGTAGCGCTTTCGCGCGCTACAAGATTGACGGCCCTGGGATCCACATCGAGCGCTGCACCACCAGTAAGCTAGGTGGTGCAGCATTTGCAAGCATGTGCGCTTGCACTTACCTACACGTGTGCAGTGCTGCTCAGTTACAGCCGCACGTGTGGGTGTGGGGGGGTGGTGGGTGACCGGCGTTTACATCACTGTGTCAGTGTCCCGACTCCCTAAACAAAATCCTGGACTGACCACCAGTGCTGCCCGCAAATTAGCGCCGCCTGGGGCGGACCGCCCCCACCGCCCCCCCCGCCCCTAGCTACGCCAGTGGCTTCTCCTCCATGTTTTGTGGCTGAACAGGCAGTTTGACAGTATGGAGCCTGCAATATCTGGCTGACCATCAAATGGGCTTTTGGAGGCCAACTGGTGACTGGACTTCCATGGCCGGCCTCACGCTGTCTGCCAAATGTAATTGTATGAGCTTATAATCTGTCACTGAGGACACCGCTTGCTCTAGTTGCTATTGGTCCTTACTGGCTCAAATGGACTGGAGATTTGCATGGAGGTCAAGACTGAGTTTGACATAGATTGTTTTGGGATTTTCTCTAAGCACCTTTTTCTGAGACTGTTGATTTAGTCTAAGGGGCGGACAAGACTTGAGTGAAAGTGTGTTTGGATTGGACTGTACCAATATTTCAATAGTTTATTATCTGCTGTAGAAAAGTTGATCCAGTGGAAGAGACTCTGAAATAAAACTGTTTGATAACTTCTGATGCAAGAACAAAAAAAACTGTTAAAGTGACTTTGTAAGAGAAAAAATGTCCAAGTTGTTCCCAGTCGTCTAATGCAAGATTCAAAATACTTACCTCCTGAGAAACCTAAACCCCTGCATTTAAGAGAGTGAAAAAAGGATAAATCAGGATTAGATTCAACTTGAACGGACAAGTTATTGCACTACTTCAGAAAGGCCATAATGTTTCATTAGATTGTTGAATAACCACTGTCTGTTGTATGCATAGTCAAATTCTGGGTTTAACTGTAATTGGGTCCTTTTGCAGACCAATAGTTGCGGTCAACAAATTCCCTAAAAAACCCTTCCACAATTTCACATCTGTTGAATTTAAAGTTCAATCTCTGCTGTCGACAATCTTCGGTCAGCAATTCACGTAGCAGAACCTTTTTTATCTGTTTAAAGACAAAGTACATGGTCCATTTCAACAATGGAAGGCCATTAACTAATCAAATCTATGCCTCCTCACATGATCTACTCGCCGATGTTCCCTTCCTAGTACCCTCCCCTCTTGCCTTGAGTCAGTTTGATGGGTCTTTCAATTGCGACTGTTGCAGTAAGATATGAGTGGTGAGTTGTTGCATTCTGCTCACACGTAAGTACCTCTGGGACCTTGACACTAATGCAGGCTCTAAATTTCTAGAAGCGGTGTCTAAAAATAATACAAACAGTACTTGATAGGATTGGACAATCATCATACATACATTGCATATTACTAATTTTTCAGTTCAGTTCTACATAGATACATATAGCAAAATGAGCCTGCTTACATTTCATTATGAACCACTTGAGTTCAATTACACAGTCGTATATAGTCTTCATGCATTAGTTATTTTGATTATACTCATATAAAATGCCCAGAACAAATGTATTTACAATCTCTCACCTTTGCAACGAGAAATTGTAAATATTAACCATATCATTCTCCAAAATGAGTTATTCGCACTTTATCACATCTAACCAAAAAGTATTTGCATATACACATATAGGATGGTCCAAAGCTAAAATTATCTTAATGGTCCAATAATCGAGCATCTTCAATTTAAAAAAGGCAATATCTTCTGTATGCCTAAAATCTGGCCTCTGTTTATCGGCATTGCCTTGTATTTGTTGTAATATTTTTTTATCCATTTATTTATTGACTGTAACATTATCCTCTCCATCCAGATTCTCCTGTTTTGTTTGTATCCTCTGGGTATGGGATTTCCCTTGCCAACCGTTGTGGCAGGGATACCACTTGTAAACTTTATCTTTTTTACCGTGTCTTGTGCTGGTCAAAGGCTTTGGGGTATGTATGAGCTGCTACTCATTTCCTTCTTGGCAAGGGGTTCGCCAGGTGTGACATTGGCTTAAACAACTGCACATTTATCTCCTACTGGGTTGGCCTTCTGGAATACGCACGTCCATTGAGGAAGATGGTGAATTATGCCCGGCAGAAACTCACACACTGACTAAGATTGCATTAATTTCCAATTTAAGATGTCACTTGTTCCCTCTAAGTCTTTGTTTGACCTGTAGGCTCATTGAGAAAACTGATGGATATGACATGCTATAGGAAGTGCCCAGTGCCATAGGTTTCCTCATCATCTTCTCCGTCTAAGGCACAGGCAAGAGACATAAAGAGGTCCTCCATTTGAAGACATAATTCTATCTAGTCACCAAGATCAGGTCTTTGATTGTTTGTCCTCTTCTATTCCTATGACATAGATCAAGAACACACTACAAGATACTCTCACCACTTTCCTATCCTGCACGTGCTGGGAGGTGCCAGCTTCCAAAATTTGCAGGAGCACACGGAGGAACCCACCCTAGTTTCCTCTACTTCAACCTGGAAGGGCCTCAAGATCATCAACAAGAGAAGCAAGTAAAGGACAAGGAAAAAAAGGCATTAATGGAGACTCTGGGTTAACAGAGACATTAGGTTTGCACAGCATGCATGCACAGCTGACATTTGGTAAGGTCCCGCTGCACCAGCAAACTTCAAATTCTCGGCTGCCTTAGCACGGGCCACCTCATAGTGTAATTTTCCTATAATTTTGAGAACTGTATTAGATGAACAGTCTCAGATCCAGAGCAATGATGTAGCTTTGGATGGGGCTGAAACTAGAATACCACAAGTGCATCACTTTACTTCTCTACTAACCAACTTGAAAGTCCACCACCTTGCCAGGGATCATTCTGCTGCTGCAGAGTGCAACAAATTCTGTGCTGCATTGCTCCTGGAATGTCAGGCTATGGAATGTGACTCTCCTGAAGGCTCTGCTGTTGGCAGTTACTGCAGGTAAGCTCCTTGAAGTATACTGGTGTACCTTCATAAGCCCTTACAAGTATATATGGCTCTTCTTGAGGTTTTACACTGGCAACTTTGAAATTACAGTAGCCAACACAAGAGAGCGTAGTCTATGGAGATTCGCTTATTAACACGCTCATCTCACTACAAGAACATCTCTATAAGTTGCTATGCTGTAAGATTGTGACGTAAGGAAACAAGTTCTTTAATTTCTCTTCTTTCCTTCCAATATATAGAAAGGTCTTCCCTCCTACATCGCATTCTCCACTTGATTTTACCAAAGATTTTTTTGTACAACATCTCTGATCTATGGTCTATCCTGGAGGTCCAGCCTTAATGTAATTGACGAAGCATGCTCTTTAGCCAAATGATTGATCACTACGATGTGTGCTACTCCACCCGACTCAATCACGAATTGGTACAAGGCAGAATGTAAATAATAAGTACATTGAACGATTGAAAAACCAACAAAAAGCATTACCCTCATATTGCAGAGCCGCAGTCACAAAATGTACTTCAACTATTGAATACATTTGCTTGTGTTGCTAGTTTATCTTGCTAGGGTGTGCCCACTAGTAAGAAGATCATGTACTGCACCTTATTTCTCTCTCCCGGGTAAGATATATTTAATAAATATTTGTATGCCAGGAATTCATGCACAGGAACCCTGTGTAAATTGATTTTTGAAACCAATCAAGTTTGCTTCTTTGTTTTTGGCCAGGACGTTCGCAAAAGCAGCAATTAGGATTCTTTTTTAGGTCTGCCTTAAGTGCACAGTTGTCGCTAGACCTTATGCGATCAATGGAAAAATATCTTTCAGAAGTACCACTAAGAGGGAGGTTTAGGCTCTGCCCACATGTCAATTTCCCTTAGTACAGCATTTGATTGGCAGAAGTTGTGTACTTACACTGAAAAAAGTGCTTTTATTGTACTTCTTGCCTTGTGGGAAAGTTCATGCTCAATACAGCAGGACTGTGTTGGCTATGGTGCCAAGTCAATGATCATGTCTATTGGCCTTATGGGCTAATTGGGAAAGGTTATGTCTGATTCCATAGGTTTGATCTAGCTATTATGAAAAGTTATGAAAAATCCAGTTGGCCTGACTTGCCGATTGTGAAATGTATATGTTTAATGCAATAGTCTTAGGTTGGAGTTTTAACACATTATGTTAACATATGTTGGCAGGTACTTTGGTCCATAGAATTTCACAAACTACCTAAGTAGGCAAGAATTTCGAATTGGATTACCCTTTTGACAAATCTTAAGAGGTAGAAGGTTTAAACTGTAATGATTCTTGCTATAATCTCTTCAGAAGGCCTGACAGGTTTAGCTGACTGGCTGAAACTTGTGATCACGCAATCACAAAATTGAAATACCATACACAGTTCATATTGTATATGTACATACAAAAATACAAAGAGGAGCACTGCATCAGCTCACTTCTGTTTTTGGGGTGTATGAGTACCATTTAAATTCAGCTTCTGCCCATGACATCACACTGCATGGGGCAACGGGTCATCCGACTCCAGGCATTGGCTCTATTGCCCAGTAAGTGTTGGCATTTGTATGCCCTCAGGAGTGCATTTTTGTGCCAGGAGTTGTGAGCCAGTCTTTTAGATTTTAATTTCATCCTTTTATAGACCCCTCTTATTTTTCTTTTTATTATTTAAAGCTTACTACCCCTCCCCAGACAATGCTAATGTGCTGCTTGCTTGCAGCTGATTTCATTTGCAGCGTGCCACATCCCGTGTGGCAGCGGCCTTATACTAGACGACCACCATAGAAAGGTATTATCCATAATGTGTCGTTGTTTTACCATTCCAAGATGGATGAGACAGATCTAAATGTGGCAGTGATGTTGGATCTTTAAAACAACAATGTACTATATAAAATACTATTGCAAGGTAGTCATCCACTGCTTTGCTTAATTTAGTATTGCAGGCATATACCTGCCATGTTTAAATGGCAGCATGATTTATTTTTTCTACTTCATTTCTCTAACGTATATCTTGTATCTGCTATGTGTGTTATGGTTTTATCATGGTTCTGTAAGTGAGTTAAATGCAAGAATGGGTCAGTTCATAGATAAATGGATCAATGAGAGCATGAAAGAATGGAAGAGTGCATGTATGATGGCTTATCAAGTGTCTAAACACAACAATTACTGAAGAAGCACTTTAATTTATAAGCAAGATCTATTAGCTTTGTCTGTGCTTGTTTTTTTAAGAATATGCCATCTCTGTACAGCTTCCTGGCAGCATGAGAGAGAGAGGAAAGACAGCAGAAGGGAGCAGAGGCTGCATTGTGCAGATTTTCAAAGCGGCCTTTAGTTCCCAGTCTGGCTAGCCCCACTATCATCAAAACGGATGATAATTTTGAGGGGTGGGTTTAACAATGGCCAACGGTTCATGTGGTCCCTGCTTAAAAGCCAATAGGTGACATTCCAGAATGAGCAAGAAGACCGCTCCAAAAGAGACACCAGTGCACAGTCTGACCAGGAAAGCTGAACACAGAAAACCTTTAAACGTACTAGGTATCCAAGACACTCTTTCCCTAGATGAGTTTCAGGTAGACTACCCTTGCACCTGCCATTATTTCAGTCACCACTCCAGATGTATGACGACCTCAAGAAACCTGCTACCAGATGAGTTACACTCCAAAGCTGCCTATCCATCCAACACAGCATGCACATCTCCAAGAAGATAGTCACCTGTACATTCTGCTCCTCCACCAGTGTGAGCATTATCAATACCAACACAATGTGGGATATCAGCAGTAGATTTAAGCAGAATTTCACCCTGTGACCTTCACAACTTGAACTCTACTGTTCCACCGCCCTTTGGCTTTCAAGAAAACAGATCTTCAAGTTACTTTGCCCACTCTGATATGTCCAGTATACCTAGATTCACCTTTGCCAACTTTACACATTTTTAATGACTATACAGGGTCCCATCAGAAGAGTGCACGCTTTGACTTTCTCTTCGCTATCTTCGTGCACTAACATTAACAATGCTTATCAGCAAACCTCTCATTAGCTTGCTACAAACGTTTAGCAGATAAAAAAAAATCATTATATTTCCCATTTTTTATCCAACCAGATATTAATCTTGTTTAGTCTTTCTATCTCTTTAAAGAAAGGAAGAAGTAGCACCAATGGTAGAGCGTGCCACGTTTATATTATTGCAAACCTTCTCTCACCAATAAGGCTTCATATTCAGACAAACATTAGTGTAATTTGTATACACTTTTTTCAGGAATCGATTGGTCTCTTTTTCCAACCCATTTGAGGAAGGACGGTACAATGCTACATGAAAGTGATTGTTTCCATTGTGCTCTATAGCATTTCATACCATCTTCTCAGGCAAAAATTGCATCCTGTTGTCTGAGAGCAAAGTTTTGGTACCTTTTCTACTGCAAAGAACCTTCTGAAAAAGCCAGGCACTACACCTGTAATCTCTGAGCTTAAGAAAGCATAATAAGCCACTTGGTAAAATAATCCACTTACCTCATGTACACAATTAAAAATGTCCTATCTATGGTTAGTAGTCCACAAGGCTGTGTAAAATTCACAGACCGTCTGGTAAAGTGACAGGATGGAGAGTCTCGTCCATGGTGTTCCAGGGTTTGTCCCTCAATAAGTAATCTTTACAATTATTTACAAAACACTCCACATGTCACTCCATAGGTTTTCACCAATAATATTTTCTCAGAAGTTGTTTCTTTGTGGCTGTGTCCCCTGAATGGCCACTATGAGCTATACAGACTCATATCTGGTGGAAAAAAAGATTTTATCTGACAACCTTGTCATCTTCAATGGCAGCAACCTGTGCAAAACCACATTTCTCACTTAGGTTTGTATGTCAGGGGCAACCCTGAACAATAAACCTCTTAACTTCCACATGAATGGGATCGGCCACATACGCTTTCGACCGCCCACCCTTTGACACAACATCAACACACTTCTAAACAACGTCCAAGGCAGCCACAGCACACTCTTGTTTATCGTCCACTCCAGCTACATTAATTGATAATTGTGATAACCAATTTGCACAGAGATTATTCCCACCTGACACATACTTTATATCAAAGTTGTAGTCTTGTTATTTGGAGATCACATATACTAGACTTGCAGACTTTCACATTCCCTACCACAATGTAAATAACAAACTCAGGGTCAGTGTCGTCTAAATTAAAGTGTGCACCCCCTAAAGATATTTGTAAACACTGTCCAGGCCTTCACATGCAAGTGCCTCATATTTAATAGTACTGTGATGTGATTGAGGCCCCTTCATTCTACGGGATATGAAAGTTACAGATTGTTCCATCCTCTCTACACACCGACAAAAAAAAAAAAAAACACCTAGACTGATGGAGCTGGCATCTACAGTAACAATGTATTTGTTTTGACTATCACATTATTTAATGGCAGAGGGTTAATTTCCATGTCATTAATTTCCTTGAAGGGAGTTATGGACCTTTACCTTCTTCCTGCTACTGCTGGTAATGGTTCAACAATTAACACATAGTCATGTTCAAATCTTGTATAATATTCACTGAACTCCAGGAAAGACCTCCAGATATCCCTATCCTTAGGTTGGGGAGCATTACTAATAACTTCCACTAAATGGTATTTAGGTGTTATTCCTGAAGGCGTTATTGTGTTTCCTAAATATTCCACAGTTTTTGTTACAAAACAACACTTCGCCATCATCTCAGGAATTCATCTATCCCTCAGAACTACAATAACCTTGTCAAGTGTAACATTTTCTCTTAAGATGTGTTAGCAGAGATGAGAATGCCATCTTGAAATGATTGTGTGCCCTCAACCTCCCTAAATATAAAATGTCTATTTACTTTTGAAACACAATAGCAGAAGATGCCACTCCAGAAGGTAAGCCTCAATATTTGTAGACACCTTAAAGAAGTCGTAAAAGTTGTGAGATCAAGTGACTCTTTTGAAGCAGCAACCTGCTGGTGTGCAGTTTACAGGTCAATATTTTAAAAATACTACTTTCCTCAATGCTGTTAGCATTTCATGAATTTTGAGCAATGGGTCGGAATCCACCACTATATTTTTGTCTAGCGATCGAAAGTCTAAAAAAAGATATATCCAACAGTGAGGCATACTGTATAGCTCCTTGGCAAACTGCTAAATAGTAACAGACTGCTAGTGAGCCATGCTGTAGAGGCCTCTTACCTCCCTTGACCCACCCACATTATTTTGAAATTCAAAATATAGACACGTTTCCATTTACATGAGAAAAACGATCACTACTTTGTGAAATTGCACGAGTATATGGTCGGAAAGATCATTTGGCTAAAAACAAGTCTGAAAACTGTGACACTAAAAACACTGGCTTCACGAACTCATATATAATAATTATAAAACGAATACACAACAATAACTTGTGATATATGAAAAAAATGATGTGGTCATATACAATTAAAAACTAAATATATGAAGAAGTATAACCATAGCATGCAACAAGAGGCCATTCGCTTGCTAGTCATATTATTTTATATTCAGGATATGTTTCCCAGCCAACAGAGGGAACCTCAGTCATACGGACATCACTGGGCAGGGTTTCATTTAAGATAGATCTCGAAAAAAGTGTATCATGGGTTTTTATTACAACATTGAACTGGTAGCAGAGAGCTAATAAGGGTTGATGTAAACATTTTTATCCAACTTGCAAATTCTTGTCTTTCGGTTTCTTCCTGTGTCATATAGAATAATATGGCCTCAGTGGGCAATTATACCCCCCCTCCCCCACCAGCTCAGGCCTGAAACTGGGGTAGAGTGGAGGCCCTCGCAGTTAACATTAAATGGGTTAATATGGTTCCCAATTAGAGCTATTAGGATCACTGCTTTAAGACATTGAGAATAACAATGATTACATTTCTGTCAGGAAACCTGAAATTCTTTTAACGTTGCGTCCTACACACACTGCTATTTTTTGTCGATTTGTTGACTACTCCTGATTTTGATAAAATATCTCCAGATAATGTTCCTCCCACACAGAGACTCCTACTTCCAACTCGCATCCCAATGAACGGCACAGAGTTAGTAGTTTAATTATCGTGGCTTTTACTAGTCTGCATACAATTTAACAAAAACGTCATTAATTCCATTTTACTTAATAGCACTTGAATCACATTTTTGGCAGTTCTCTGTTTAATATCTCTCTTCTGGTGCTCTGAGCAAGTACATATCTCAAGGACACAGATTTAATGAGGACTGAATGTGCCTATTACTCAACATTATAACTAAACATGGGGAATCTCGAAGGGAGAGGGCTCGATTTGCACAATCTAGATCTCAGTATGACGCACACAAGTGGTAATGTTTCATTAAATATTTCCCTAAGTTACATTACAATAGTTAAATACTTTATCTGTAGGGATTAATTAAATCTAACCAAGTGGAGGTCAGTTTTGTTACAATTCTTGACAGGTATTGAGACAGTGCGTGCTTCATGAAATTCATTCCATATAAATTAGAGAGCAATTAATAATGAAGTCAGGACGCCATTACACCTTTGTGAGCACGCGGAATGGTCACGGATTCAGATGGAAAGTTAAGAAACGAAAATTAACAATATACGGTTGAATGCAAAATATGATCCAAGGCACGGCTAAAAAACATGAAAGTCAGAGAAAAGAGTGGAATTCTATAGGATGAGCAGAAATAATCTGTGTAAGGGAAGTGCTTGATCAGAATATTTAAAATATGTAGTGCATGTACATTAGCAAACTTTAAAAGATAGGGAGCACAAGATTCTGAGGAGACTAAGAACTTTGAAGAACTAAAATGCACACAGAAGATTTAAGAAGCAAGCATCACTGATATTGTCAGGGAAATTGACAGAAGTAGTGAGGGCAGTGATACACGAAGACCAGTGTTTATTTATTCCGGGACAGAGCACGGTCCGTAACCTGTGCAGGCTGACACACATTATGCATGCAGTGAAAGACAGTCAAGAGGACCTGGCGCTCCGGTCTGTGGATATTACAAAAGCCTTTGACACGGTCGAATGGATCTATTTACAGCAGGTTCTGCAGCATATGGCCTTCGGCCCCAAATTTTGTCGCTGGGTCAGTCTATTATACACTTCTCCTAGAGTACAGGTTCGTAGCGAAGGTATCTCATCAGAGGACTGGGAGGTGAGGAAGGGCACGCGGTAGAGCTATCCACTCTCGCCATTCTTATTTGCATTAGCAATAGAACCCCTGCCAGCTTCGCTTCGGAAGGAGGCCGAGACAATGGTAGTGAGGGTGGGAGAGATAAGCCTGATCTCCCTATACGCGGATGATGTGATGTTCTACCAAAGGAGGCCAGCAGAAACAGTCCCACAGCTCCTGCAGCCTCTTGAGCGGTTCGGTAGAATGACTTGACCACCCATAGTCCAGTAGTTCTACCAAACCGCTCCAGATGCTGCAGGAGATAAATAGAAAACGTTCCTGTTCCCAAAGGGAAGTCTGGAAGGAAAAGTAGTAACGCAGCTGTGGCAGGTGGGACTGTGTTCGGAGGTCCTTCAGATACCTGTGTGCCATAGCTTTGAGGATCAGGAGCCCCTCGCGGTGGGTCTAATCATATCGTGCCTGACTCGGTCCATCCAATTCTGGAACACACTGCCACTCTCCACTATGGGAAGGGTGGCAGTAGCTAAGATGGTGTTCCTCCTGAGGTGTCTGTATATTGTCCAGAATGTACTGTACACTCTCCCCTGTAGCTTATTCCGAAAACTGGATAGCCTCTTGACACTACTGGTGGGGGCGGGAAAGGGGAGTAGGGTTGCATTATAGCAGCTTAAACGTGACACATGAGAGGTGAAGATGGGTCTCCCAGACTTAGAACTGTATTATTATGCCTCAAAACTACAATATGTGGTACAATGGGCGACAGAAGAGGATAATGGTGAAAAATAGAATGCCGAGGGGAACACATGGAATGGTCTCCCTAATGGAATTACTCATGCTGGGAAACACAGTACCTGAGTGAGCCTCATACGTCAAATGGCAGAGATATGGGAACGAGTACTTAAGAGGGTGTTTAAGAAACCACCCTTCCCCAGAGATCTAGACATTTGGACGCTACTACCATTTCTTCGTATAGACCAAGACTTGACGATGGCCCGTTGGAGGGAGGGTGGCTGCATCACTTTAGGGGACTTATACCCGGTAGAGACATTTAGAGAGGCACAGGAGACATTCGGGGTAACAAGGGGTCAGTTCCTTCAATATGCTAAAATAACACATACAGTGACAGAAATATGGATCGACTTCCCAATTGCCCCGAGGGAGACTGCCACCTTAAAGCTCATGTCAAGCGCGGGGGCTACAAGACATATTGCCACCTTTCTATACAGAACACTGCGAGAGGACAGAGGAGTGAGGGAAATACCTGCCAGAAGGGCATGGGAGGAAGACTTAGGAGCCCCCTTAGAATACACCGAATGGAGTGCAGCATTTGAATTAGTCCAAAAGGTATCCTGCAATGCACGCTTTAGATTGACGCACTTTAACTACTTTCTTCAATCGTACCTAACATCGTACCTAACACCGATCAAACTTAGCAAAATATATGTGGGGAAGGGGACAACCTGTCCCAGGTGCAGGGTGGATGTGGCCTTGTTGTTCCATATTGCATGGGAATGACAGACAAACCTACAATACTAACAGGTAGTGGCAGAACGAATCAGGGGGTGAGTGGGTTGATCAAGGCAGATGTTCCAAGGGTCTGCCTATTGGGTACAGTTAAGAAACCCAGAGAGGGCAGGATAGGTTGGAAATTCCTGCAGTTGGCGTTGGTACTGGCAAAGAGGAGGGTGGCCATTGGATGGAAGAGTTTGAGGATGCCCTCCATAGAACTGTAGGCAGTATCAGACCACAGGAGGTAGCCCATAAACCACAGTGAGACTGGGGCAGTACATGATATCAGACAACAATGTCTCAACGTGGAATTCAGTGGAAGGACAAGTAATTCAAAGGTGAGCTGTATGTTACAGTATCAGAGGAATGAATCCATACACAGAGGACAACAGGAGACCAAGTTAGTAGGAAAGAGTTGTATTTTCAACAAATGATGAACATATTGCGTCATATGTACATATCATATAGGTTTAAAAAGCACTGCGTGACACTTAGTGAAAGTGTAACCGAAAAAATACTGTGCACAAGTGCTCGTGGAGTTGGTGACGGCGCAAGTGACACATAAAGTGGTATATACAGCGGTGAAACGGCGCAACAAGGAGAACAATGGTATTTTGAATATGCCAAAGTTAGGGCATTTACACAGTAAATGTATGGGAATTCAAAGGACAGTAAAGCAAATGCCCATGTTTGTAAATGCGCCAACAGTAACGCTGTTGAAGTCGACGGCGTTTCGGCCCGTAACACTCAGGGCCATCATCAGGACTGGTTACACATATTTTGAACAGTGCTAGGGTAAAGAAAAACAATTCTCAAAAGCTGGACCAAAACGAGGGAGAAAAGGGGACAGTCGGGCAAATGGTTGTGAGCACGGCGACGTATAGTGGTCGTGGGTATGGGTCTAATGTATGGCCGTAGGCCAAGGAGCAGTGATCGGACGAGTGGTGAGGGCGAGAGCGGGTATCAAAACGGCGCGAGAGTCGGGTGAGGCGTGCCCGAGTAGGCAGAAGTAGAGTAAATAGCGACCGGGGCCAAGAAATGGTGAGCAGTGTGGTAGAATTATGCAAATAACTGATAACGAAGTGAAAAGAAAGAGAAATCGCACAGGTTGATGGTAGCGGGGGTGCAAATGAGAGCCACTGTGAGGGAAAACGGGAAGTGACAAGGGGCAAACCAATGAACAAGGAACTTACTCGCATGGAAGGGGCGAGCCAGGTGAATCGGCAATGCTGGACCCCGTGTGGAGTCAGACGGGTCCGGGGAAGTCCAGGCTGGACGGGGGAAGAAAGCTGGTGGTGAGGAAAGGGACAGGTAGGACGTGGGGAGGGAGACAGCAGAAAAGATAGGAGCGACAAAACACTTACTCCTTCGGAAAGGGCGAGCCGAATGAAACGGCAACGCTGGACCACGTGAGGGGGTCCGTGAAGAGGGGCGTGCCGGTGTGAATCAGGCGGAGAGTGAAGACGGAAGGGCACTAGCGACAGTGGCTCTCATTTGCACCCCCGCTACCATCAACCTGTGCGATTTCTCTTTCTTTTCACTGCTCCTTGGCCTACGGCCATACATTAGACCCATACCCACGACCACTATACGTCGCCGTGCTCACAACCATTTGCACGACTGTCCCCTTTTCTCCCTCGTTTTGGTCCAGCTTTTGAGAATTGTTTTTCTTTACCCTAGCACTGTTCAAAATATGTGTAACCAGTCCTGATGATGGCCCTGAGTGTTACGGGCCGAAATGCCGTCGACTTCAACAGCGTTACTGTTGGCGCATTTACAAACATGGGCATTTGCTTTACTGTCCTTTGAATTCCCATACATTTACTGTGTAAATGCCCTAACTTTGGCATATTCAAAATACCATTGTTCTCCTTGTTGCGCCGTTTCACCGCTGTATATACCACTTTATGTGTCACTTGTGCCGTCACCAACTCCACGAGCACTTGTGCACAGTATTTTTTCGGTTACACTTTCACTAAGTGTCACGCAGTGCTTTTTAAACCTATATGATATGTACATATGACGCAATATGTTCATCATTTGTTGAAAATACAACTCTTTCCTACTAACTTGGTCTCCTGTTGTCCTCTGTGTATGGATTCATTCCTCTGATACTGTAACATACAGCTCACCTTTGAATTACTTGTCCTTCCACTGAATTCCTCCATAGAACTGTGGCACAAGGACATGATAGAATGGGCATGGGCGGAGGAAATGTATATGAAAAAGACTCGCAGAGATGATAAATTGGAGGAACACTTAATAGAGTGGGCAGCACTTATGGGCAGTATGTCCCGGGATACGGGAGAGAGTGACCCAGAAACGGAGGAGGAGGATGGCTCATGGCGAGGGGACACCTAAGAGACACAGTCAAGTTAGAGCTAGCAAGGGTAAGTTATGCCAGATGCATTGCCTATAAGTCGGGCACAGAACAAATGTGGGGTGGGGAATATAGGCAATGGGTCAGATGAGAGGTTCAGTTTAAAGAATGTACAGCTCCAGCGGGAACCGGAGGAAAGTCAGTGAGAGGGGTGTGACCGCACTGTACCGCAGGGGGGGATGAAGTTAGAGTTGTGTGGGGTTTTTATTTTTTTCTCTTCGCTGTATTATGAATATGCTTATATAATGCAAATGGCGAACAACAGAGATGTGAGGCACCGATTGACACATATATGACCAAAGTAACTCAAATAACATGACAAATCTGTTTGCAATAAAGCTCAATAAAAAGATTGCAAAAAAACAAGCAAGCATCACTGAAAGAAGAAATTAAAGGGCTAACGTAGCGACCACGCTATGAGGTATTACCATTTAATTATTTTATTATGGATATATGAGCTGTACAGCCGGTTCGCTGACACTCTTCACCTTTTCTTCGGTAATGGTCTTTTCCCACCATCTTCACAATTCTACACTTAACATTCTACAATGCCACCAGATTTATAAATGACTGCCAGGCAGGCGGTCATTTATAAAAGCATTGCCAGGAACTACTGTTGCTAAAGTCCACATCAGCAGAATGCAGCCCTCCAGTACAGAGTATATTTTTCTTTTCAAAAAGAAAATCCCAAAATTGAATTTTCTTTTTGAAAAGTAAAATATAATGCTCCCCTTGCCAACTGAGTCTTCACCCAAGGCGGGGGGGGGGGGGAGCATTATAATGATTTTACTGTTGCCTACTGGCAGGTTTTACTTGGCAGTAAGAAACAGTAAAACATGACTGAATGTCTGCCCTTGCAAACAGGGTGGGGAGACATGTAGACATTTTTTCCAACGGCCCTTACTCCCAAGGGCCATCGCAGGGGATAAATCACAGCAGAGACAGAGTAGTCGCCGCAATGATTAACCCTAAGCTATATTGGCAAGCAGGAAACTGTCACTATTGGGACGGATTACCCTTTCTGCCAATATATACAGGCCCTAAATTCTTTATGTCTTATATCTTGTTTCTAAGCATTTATAATCACACTTAACATCATCCACAGCTTTAGGACGCCTTGTTTCTCCTTTGGGACATAACAACTGTAATAATCGGTTCACTCTCTAAACACGTGTAGTTTGGCTTACTCCCTCCATGTGTTTCTGCCAGATCCTCTTCCAGACCTAAATCCGTATTACATTCATAATCAGTTTCGGTATTACCAATCACTGTGGTGGGTTTCTACATCTCTCCTATAACCGTGGATTTCCTCTCCCTCAACGTCCTCAAACAATTGCACATGGTTCCCCATTTTCTTTTCTACTACACCTTTAGAACACTGTTCCACTCTTTTTATATGCAGACCATCCTGTACTCACACAGAATTTTTTAAGGCTTGTTTTACTCTTTGAGGATCAAAGAATGCACTGACACCTTTTGGAACTTTACCTGGATTCTTGATTTTGATCCATTGTCTCACCTTTATCTTATACGGTTTGACCTAGCATTTCCCTTATATGCATCATGGTTTTTTGGGATATTATTTTGAACTGCATCTCCTGACCAATGAACTACTTCAGAACTAACCAACCATCCAGGATTGAACGTCGATGTTGGTTTCCTCTCGGTCATAATCTCAAATGGGGTGGGGGGGTGGGAGGTAACCTGTGACATCGACTACAGTGGTCCTAAATGACCATACAGTGTTCATAACTTGTCTTTTCCAATTTGAATCTTTCTTAAAGGCAATTTGCATAGCTCCTTTCAGATCTCTATTAAAGCGCTCTACCATGCCATTGCCACGGAGATTACACAGGAAATGTTCCAGTGAGAAATTCCACACATTTTCAAATAAATATGTGCTTTGGTGGAAGTGAATTTAACCCCTTTGTCACTCAACAAATACGTAGGTAAGCCTTCATCCTGGAACAAAATATCTAAGATACTCAACACACTATCAGTATTCGCTTACCCCCCACTTTAACATAAGGCCACCTTAAAACATATCCATAACTATAATGACACATTTCTTCTGAAATCCAATGGGTCCCATAATATCTACCGAAACACTCTTCCAAGGTGCCTCAGGGCAAACGTACTGTGCTATTGGTGGGTTCCAAATTTGAATGGACTTATCTGCTGCCATACAATTATTACATTCCTCAGCTACCCTCTCAATGTCGAGAGAGAGGTCGAGAGAGAGGTCGAGAGAGAGCGCGAGAGAGAGAGAGAGACTACTTTGACACAACAAAGAACTCTCTGTAACACATGATCTTTCCTGCATTACTCCACCCATAAATTCTTAGCTAAATTCTTAGCTAAACTCTGTACCCCACTATTCCAAACCAAAGCAAACTTTTCCTTTTCTAATAGTATATCTTAGTTTTCAGTTAATGCAACGGGCATTCTACAAATAAAATCTGCTACAGCATTTTTCTTTCCTGAAATATACAAAACTTTGTACTAAAAATCTAACAACTGCATGGAAATCCGTGCTGACCGTGGGGACGCTTTTGCTAACAAGAACAAAAGGGAGAGCTAGGGACAACAAGGAGGGGTTGTGTCCGTATCCCCTGAATTTAGATAAGCTTTGTCAAAGGAGGACACGCCCAGTGTAGTATGGTACGGTCAAATGAAGCAAATGTTTGGGAACCCACCAAGTGGGTTAAAAGACCCCTCACACACCAACCTGGTTGGTGTCATGCTTCATCATCGGGGCCCCAACCGGGCGGCCGAATGCCTCCCGGTTGTGCTGCGACGCCTGACTACAGCGGAGCTGGTGTAGTGCAAAAGTGTGATGTGGTGATAATTAAAAAATACCGCTGAGAGTCCTTACCATTGGAAGATTTATTATTGGCGGCTCAGGGTATTGGTTAAAAAGATATGTGGTGCAACTAAATGGAGAAATAATTATCTATTAGTTGGCTATGTGGTGGGTCTACATGTTTCAGCTCTCTAATAAAAGTAATGAGGAGCTTTCATCAGGACCAGTGAGAAGTGAGTGGCAAAAGGTGAAGTGCCACGTGGTGAAAAAATTAAAAATCTGAGTTACCTACACACTCGCTAAGGTGTGTGGAACGCGGTGTCAACACATTAGCGGACACTGGGCGCAAACCTGTGGGAGGAAAAAACAAGACAGCACACAATACACATTTAACATTGGTGCACTGGATGGCAGGCAACATACAAAAAGTCTTTATGTGCTGTGAAAGATCAAACCTGTCTTCAATGAGCGTACCGTGAGTGACATACATACCTATGAAGTGTATCATGCTGCTATGCAGAGGAGCGGAGGCAAGACCATTAGGAATGCTAGATAATGCGTAAAACGTTCTGTGGACTTGGGGTGCCAAGTGGTAGATACCGCGGCACTATGTAGGGCTATATGTGAAAGTCACACGAACAGGCGCCAAGTGATTCTGCTGGCAATGATTGCGGAACCTCTGAATGAGGTATGTATACAGTGAGGGGCCCAGGGTGCGCTGGAAGTGAGGGGCCGAATGGAGCCTCCAAGCGCTGAACAAGAGTACTGGGCACAGGCTCAATGGAACAATGCGCAAAAGTAGCAAGGGGAAAGGATAATTACACTATGGCTGAGTGAAGGCGCTGTGCAGGAAGCGGGAGGGGGGCGCTTCTCACAACAGAACTGTAGGTAAAGAAACAACAAGTTTAGAGAGAGAGGCTGGCAGGAATGGGCCGGTATCCTGCTAGAGTAAATACGAGACACCTTACTTGGTTGTGAAGCTACCATCGCCTTGCACCTACTGTGGCCTCCCGAAGTCCCGGATGCTAACGGACCCCGGGGAGGGAGGAGGTTAAGTAGGGAGGAGCGCCATTGAGTACGTGCGTTCGTGCTGGCTGGCTCGGGCGTTACTGAATGTGATGCGCATGCGTGTTAGAGCAGCGTAGTGATGGCGCGCATGCGCGGAAGGAATCGCATGCTAGTGCTTTACTTTGTGAAGCGCGCATGCGTATAGAAGTAGCGCGATGCGCGGATGGTTGCCAGGGGTGATGGAGGATGTCATGCGTCTAGCGAGTGACTTTAAGGAGACGCAGGTCATGTTAGTGAGACCAGGTATGGCTGGGAAATCCCACAAAGGGAGCGTTCCAGGATGGAACAGAGAAGAGGCAAAACTGTACAGTGCCTGGGAGTGGGCGCGGGAGGTGGTGCATGTAGCCCTAGACAGCAGAGTAGAGTGAGCCAGGTGTTAGTGCTAAAATAGGGGGTCTAAGATGGCCAGATGAGCCAGAATGGGAATACAGTGTGGCGAAGCCTATGGATTAAGGCATGGTGGCGACGTCCCAGGTGGTCAGGACTTTCTGAGGCAGTTCCAAGGGATGTTATCGTTCATGCCAGTGATGTGGCTCGAAAGACGATAGATCCATCTTTGTTCCTGTTCTAGGAGGCGAGACTGGATGTTAGGAATGTTGTTGTCTAAGGCTTCAATTATCACCCATCTCATGTCGTTAGTCGTATGGCCTTTTTCCAGGAAGTGGTTTGTCATTCTGGTGGTGTTTTTCTTGCAGCGGATGGTGCTGCGGTGTTCACAGATTCGGGTTTTGACTTTGCGAGTGGTCATTCCAATGTAGGTCAGATTACACGGACATGTGATGCGGTATACAACATTCTCTGTGTTGCAGTTGGTGTGTTTTCGTAACTCCCATGTCTTCCCAGGTTCCAAATTCAGCTGCTTGGTTGTCTCTGTGATGTGGCATACACTGCAGTTGCCACAGGGGTAGTGCCCCTTGATATCGGGGAGGCCCCAGGCATTGAGTACCGTGTTTGGAGGTCTGGTTGGGGCCACTGGTCTGGTAGACACAATGGTGTCCTTGATGGATCTTGCCCTTTTTGTAGAGAGAAGGGGAGGGTCCCAATTTAGGTGGCCTGTGTTGAGGATCTTCCAGTTCTTTTTAACGATCTGCGCAACCTTGTTGGACACTGTGTTGTACGTGGTGACACATGTGAGTGGGGGAGGGGTGGGTTCCTTAGGGTACGTTGTGAGGAGACCCTCACGGTTTTGATTTCTGGCCCTTTTGTTAGCGGTCTTCGTTATGTGCCTTGGGTAACCGCGTTGGTGCAGTTTCAGGCAGAGGTCTTGGGCTTGTGTTTTGTAGTCTTTGGGATCGCTACAGTTTCTGCGAAGTCGCAGAAATTGGCCATACGGGAGATTTTCCCGGAGGGCCCGTGGGTGGAAGCTGGAAAAGTGGAGGAGGGAGTTACGTGCAGTGGGTTTGAAGTGTGTTTTGCTCATGAGACCTCCTGCCACTGCATAGATGTCGAGATCCAGAAAGGTGGTATGGTATCTGTCAAAACTGTGTGTGAAACGCAAGTTAGGGTCACACGTGTTTAGCCAGTCACAGAAGGTGATGAGTGTTTCGCTCGAACCTTCCCAGATAAGGAGAATGTAATCAATGTAGCGCTTGTAAAACTTGATATGTGGACTGCGTGGCTGGTTGTTGTTGAGCAGATGTTTGGTCTCAAAGCTAAAAACATACAGGCCCGCTATGCTGGGAGCGAAAACGCTCCCCATTGATGTACCGTACTTCTGTAGGTAGAGTTTACCCTCATATTCGAAGTAATTCTCCTTGAGTGCGAGGGTAGCGCACTTCAGGACAAAGGAGGGGGGCGTGTGGTATTGCCAATCAACCTCATTGAGGGCCTGTTCAAGAACACGTAGGGTATCATCTTGGGGGAGGCTGGTGTACAGACTTTCCACATCCAGCGACACCAAGAAAGAGCTTTCGGGATCATAGTGAATATTAGCTAGGAGTCCTAGCAGATCTTTGGTGTCTTTGAGATACGTGCTTGTGGACTGGACCAGGGGTTGTAAAAAATGGTCACAGAAGCGTGAGAGGGGTTCCAAAAGGGACCCGATGCCTGAAACAATCGGGCGACCTGGGGGGGGAAAACTGTTCTTATGGATTTTGGGAACAGTATAAAAGTATGGTATTTTGCCTTGGGTGGTGGTCAGGAATTTGGCCTCACTTTTAGAGATGTGCCCACTTTGTTCAGCTTCTCCTACTAGGGTCTCGATTTTCGCTTTGAGTGAGATGCTGGGATCATGAGTGAGCAGTTCGTAGTTCTTAGTGTCATTGAGTAGACGTTGGCACTCGTGCTGGTAGTCCTTTTTGTTGAGGATTACTGTGCCACCCCCTTTGTCAGAGGGTTTGATGATTATATCAGGGTTATTCTTCAGTGTTTGTAGGGCCAGCCGTTCTTGTTTACTGGTGTTTTGAAATGTGTGGGGTTCTTCGAGGGCTTCAACTTCCTTGAACACCGCTTGTTCGTATACCAAGATTTCCGGGGGGATAGAGCTCGGGGGGGGCATGAAGGTAGACTTTACCCGGAGGGTGGTGTCCCCCTGGTCAATAGGGTCAGAGAGAATCGGAGTGTTCTCGAAGAATGCCTTCAGTTTTAGTTTGCGAAAAAATTCAGCTAGTTCGCAATGTAGTTTGAATTTATCCAACTTGGACGTGGGTGCATAGCCTAAACCTTTCTCTAGGATGGCTTCCTCTGCGGGTGTTAAAATGTGCTTGGAAAGGTTGGTGATAAGGCTTAGCGTGTGCTCGGGCCTGGTTGCTGGTCTCTGGTTTGGCTCCTCGTCTGTGCTCCCTGTGGAGGGTCGTCTTGCCAGTGGACTGTATTCCCTCTGCGTCTCCTTCCGCGACCTCTTCGGCCTCTTCCTAAAAAAGGCTGTGGGTGGTGTTGGTTCATTACTTGCTGACTTCAACTTAGCTACCTCGATCGCACAAACAGCGTATTGGGACAACCTTAATGAGAAAAAGCGCAACCGGATAAGAACCATACTCCACGGGGTAATTCTTACTGAATACCTGAGAAACAACACCGCGCCAAGAGGCCTGATAGTCACGAATGCCCCACGTATTTTTCTAGAGGATCCTACCTTTCGGAAGGACTGGGCCCAAATAGCGTGGAGATGCACCCGTGATTGGATGATTCTCATCATCCAAACATCTAAACGCCTCTCCGATGCATTCCTCATAGAAATACAAACGACGGAATCACACTTCAAAGCCACTCTCTCCTCTTTTAAGAAAAAACTAGAGGAAACGAACAAAGAAATAAATGAATATAAAGAAGGCCTCACCCAAAGCAAGATTACCAAATTTCAAAAAGATCTCAAGAGATTCTCCTATACCAAAACCTATCCATATGCCGCCGCAGATTTCCAACCACCCAATCGGGCGGATCTGTCAAGAACAACATCAGATGAAGACTCATCCGGAAGCAGCAACTCCAGCAATAGCAGTTATCGCCGACGCCAACAAGGCAGAGAGGGTTCCACAGGACGGCAACAACCGTGGACCCCGGGGCCCCGGGGTCCCAACGTACTATACCCACCCATGTACCCTCCTATACACCCACAATTTGGATATGGTTGGAACCCACCATTTGGTCCACCACCTCCTTACATGAACCAACACCAACCACAGCCTTTTTTAGGAAGAGGCCGAAGAGGTCGCGGAAGGAGACGCAGAGGGAATACAGTCCACTGGCAAGACGACCCTCCACAGGGAGCACAGACGAGGAGCCAAACCAGAGACCAGCAACCAGGCCCGAGCACACGCTAAGCCTTATCACCAACCTTTCCAAGCACATTTTAACACCCGCAGAGGAAGCCATCCTAGAGAAAGGTTTAGGCTATGTACCCACGTCCAAGTTGGATAAATTCAAACTACATTGAGAACTAGCTGAATTTTTTCGCAAACTAAAACTGAAGGCATTCTTCGAGAACACTCCGATTCTCTCTGACCCTATTGACCAGGGGGACACCACCCTCCGGGTAAAGTCTACCTTCATGCCCCCCCCCGAGCTCTATCCCCCCGGAAATCTTGGTATACGAACAAGCGGTGTTCAAGGAAGTTGAAGCCCTCGAAGAACCCCACACATTTCAAAACACCAGTAAACAAGAACGGCTGGCCCTACAAACACTGAAGAATAACCCTGATATAATCATCAAACCCGCTGACAAAGGGGGTGGCACAGTAATCCTCAACAAAAAGGACTACCAGCACGAGTGCCAACGTCTACTCAATGACACTAAGAACTACGAACTGCTCACTCATGATCCCAGCATCTCACTCAAAGCGAAAATCGAGACCCTAGTAGGAGAAGCTGAACAAAGTGGGCACATCTCTAAAAGTGAGGCCAAATTCCTGACCACCACCCAAGGCAAAATACCATACTTTTATACTGTTCCCAAAATCCATAAGAACAGTTTTCCCCCCCCAGGTCGCCCGATTGTTTCAGGCATCGGGTCCCTTTTGGAACCCCTCTCACGCTTCTGTGACCATTTTTTACAACCCCTGGTCCAGTCCACAAGCACGTATCTCAAAGACACCAAAGATCTGCTAGGACTCCTAGCTAATATTCACTATGATCCCGAAAGCTCTTTCTTGGTGTCGCTGGATGTGGAAAGTCTGTACACCAGCCTCCCCCAAGATGATACCCTACGTGTTCTTGAACAGGCCCTCAATGAGGTTGATTGGCAATACCACACGCCCCCCTCCTTTGTCCTGAAGTGCGCTACCCTCGCACTCAAGGAGAATTACTTCGAATATGAGGGTAAACTCTACCTACAGAAGTACGGTACATCAATGGGGAGCGTTTTCGCTCCCAGCATAGCGGGCCTGTATGTTTTTAGCTTTGAGACCAAACATCTGCTCAACAACAACCAGCCACGCAGTCCACATATCAAGTTTTACAAGCGCTACATTGATGACATTCTCCTTATCTGGGAAGGTTCGAGCGAAACACTCATCACCTTCTGTGACTGGCTACACACGTGTGACCCTAACTTGCGTTTCACACACAGTTTTGACAGATACCATACCACCTTTCTGGATCTCGACATCTATGCAGTGGCAGGAGGTCTCATGAGCAAAACACACTTCAAACCCACTGCACGTAACTCCCTCCTCCACTTTTCCAGCTTCCACCTACGGGCCCTCCGGGAAAATCTCCCGTATGGCCAATTTCTGCGACTTCGCAGAAACTGTAGCGATCCCAAAGACTACAAAACACAAGCCCAAGACCTCTGCCTGAAACTGCACCAACGCGGTTACCCAAGGCACATAACGAAGACCGCTAACAAAAGGGCCAGAAATCAAAACCGTGAGGGTCTCCTCACAACGTACCCTAAGGAACCCACCCCTCCCCCACTCACATGTGTCACCACGTACAACACAGTGTCCAACAAGGTTGCGCAGATCGTTAAAAAGAACTGGAAGATCCTCAACACAGGCCACCTAAATTGGGACCCTCCCCTTCTCTCTACAAAAAGGGCAAGATCCATCAAGGACACCATTGTGTCTACCAGACCAGTGGCCCCAACCAGACCTCCAAACACGGTACTCAATGCCTGGGGCCTCCCCGATATCAAGGGGCACTACCCCTGTGGCAACTGCAGTGTATGCCACATCACAGAGACAACCAAGCAGCTGAATTTGGAACCTGGGAAGACATGGGAGTTACGAAAACACACCAACTGCAACACAGAGAATGTTGTATACCGCATCACATGTCCGTGTAATCTGACCTACATTGGAATGACCACTCGCAAAGTCAAAACCCGAATCTGTGAACACCGCAGCACCATCCGCTGCAAGAAAAACACCACCAGAATGACAAACCACTTCCTGGAAAAAGGCCATACGACTAACGACATGAGATGGGTGATAATTGAAGCCTTAGACAACAACATTCCTAACATCCAGTCTCGCCTCCTAGAACAGGAACAAAGATGGATCTATCGTCTTTCGAGCCACATCACTGGCATGAACGATAACATCCCTTGGAACTGCCTCAGAAAGTCCTGACCACCTGGGACGTCGCCACCATGCCTTAATCCATAGGCTTCGCCACACTGTATTCCCATTCTGGCTCATCTGGCCATCTTAGACCCCCTATTTTAGCACTAACACCTGGCTCACTCTACTCTGCTGTCTAGGGCTACATGCACCACCTCCCGCGCCCACTCCCAGGCACTGTACAGTTTTGCCTCTTCTCTGTTCCATCCTGGAACGCTCCCTTTGTGGGATTTCCCAGCCATACCTGGTCTCACTAACATGACCTGCGTCTCCTTAAAGTCACTCGCTAGACGCATGACATCCTCCATCACCCCTGGCAACCATCCGCGCATCGCGCTACTTCTATACGCATGCGCGCTTCACAAAGTAAAGCACTAGCATGCGATTCCTTCCGCGCATGCGCGCCATCACTACGCTGCTCTAACACGCATGCGCATCACATTCAGTAACGCCCGAGCCAGCCAGCACGAACGCACGTACTCAATGGCGCTCCTCCCTACTTAACCTCCTCCCTCCCCGGGGTCCGTTAGCATCCGGGACTTCGGGAGGCCACAGTAGGTGCAAGGCGATGGTAGCTTCACAACCAAGTAAGGTGTCTCGTATTTACTCTAGCAGGATACCGGCCCATTCCTGCCAGCCTCTCTCTCTAAACTTGTTGTTTCTTTACCTACAGTTCTGTTGTGAGAAGCGCCCCCCTCCCGCTTCCTGCACAGCGCCTTCACTCAGCCATAGTGTAATTATCCTTTCCCCTTGCTACTTTTGCGCATTGTTCCATTGAGCCTGTGCCCAGTACTCTTGTTCAGCGCTTGGAGGCTCCATTCAGCCCCTCACTTCCAGCGCACCCTGGGCCCCTCACTGTATACATACCTCATTCAGAGGTTCCGCAATCATTGCCAGCAGAATCACTTGGCGCCTGTTCGTGTGACTTTCACATATAGCCCTACATAGTGCCACGGTATCTACCACTTGGCACCCCTAGTCCACAGAACGTTTTACGCATTATCTAGCATTCCTAATGGTCTTGCCTCCGCTCCTCTGCATAGCAGCATGATACACTTCATAGGTATGTATGTCACTCACGGTACGCTCATTGAAGACAGGTTTGATCTTTCACAGCACATAAAGACTTTTTGTATGTTGCCTGCCATCCAGTGCACCAATGTTAAATGTGTATTGTGTGCTGTCTTGTTTTTTCCTCCCACAGGTTTGCGCCCAGTGTCCGCTAATGTGTTGACACCGCGTTCCACACACCTTAGCGAGTGTGTAGGTAACTCAGATTTTTAATTTTTTCACCACGTGGCACTTCACCTTTTGCCACTCACTTCTCACTGGTCCTGATGAAAGCTCCTCATTACTTTTATTAGAGAGCTGAAACATGTAGACCCACCACATAGCCAACTAATAGATAATTATTTCTCCATTTAGTTGCACCACATATCTTTTTAACCAATACCCTGAGCCGCCAATAATAAATCTTCCAATGGTAAGGACTCTCAGCGGTATTTTTTAATTATCACCACATCACACTTTTGCACTACACCAGCTCCGCTGTAGTCAGGCGTCGCAGCACAACCGGGAGGCATTCGGCCGCCCGGTTGGGGCACCGATGATGAAGCATGACACCAACCAGGTTGGTGTGTGAGGGGTCTTTTAACCCACTTGGTGGGTTCCCAAACATTTGCTTCATTTGACCGTACCATACTACACTGGACGCTTTTGCTAAACCATCCAACGTCAACACCTTGACTAAAGGCTTCTTATATGATCACTCCTGAGGATAATTTATTTTCCCGTCTCCTCGTCCTGTTTCAACATCCTGCGCATGCTACGGAAGATCTTCCGGTGGATCCCCACCGAGACCAGGAAGACGGTCACCCAGGCCCTTGTCACCAGCCGACTGGACTACGGCAACGCCCTCTACGCCGGAACCACCGCCAAGCTCCAGAAGAGACTCCAGCGGATACAGAACGCCTCAGCCAGACTCATCCTCGACATCCCCCGAAGCAGCCACATCTCCGGACATCTGAGAGACCTGCACTGGTTCCCCGTCAACAAGAGAATCATCTTCCGTCTCCTCACCCACGCACACAAAGCCCTACACGACCAAGGCCCGAGCTACCTCAACAACCGCCTCAACTTCTACGCTCCCAAACGCCATCTCCGATCAACCAGCCACGCCCTCGCCGCCGTCCCCCGCATCCGAAGAGCGAGAACAGGAGGAAGGTCCTTCTCCTACCTGGCCGCCAAGTCCTGGAACTCCCTCCCTCCCGACCTGCGCCTGACCCAAGACCACCTCTCCTTCAGGAAGAAGCCCAAGACCTGGCTGTTCGAGCAGTAGCGGCACCCCCCCCCCCCCCCCCAAGCGCCTTGAGATCCTCCGGGTGAGTAGTGCGCTTTATAAATGGCTTTGATTGATTGATTGATTCCCCACACGAATGAACAAATGTACTCTAATGCCCAAGCACACGCTAAAGCCTCCCTCTCAATGACCACATACTTTTCTTCCGCTGGAGATAATGATCTAGAAACAAATGCTAACACAACTTCCACTCCTGTTTGTGACAAAATAACACCTAGGCCCTACAACTGGCATCCGTAGTAATACAGCAAGTGCTTTGGAGATCAAACCAATGAAGTGCAGGTGCCAAAACAATTGCATGTTTAATTGCAGAACACTCTTTTTCACACTACTATGACCATTCAAATGCAACTAATAGTGAATGTTTTCACAGAATTTTCTTTTTCAACTTTAGCCTAAAATTCCATTAATCCTAAGAAAGATTATCTTTATTCTGTGTTGCTTCCTTAATAGCTCTTATCCTGGACTTTGTTTGATACCCTGATCACCACTTTTAAGTCCCAAATACGTTGACTACCATTTTTGAAAAACTACATTTCGAATATTGCACAGTAAACTCATGGTCGTTCAAATGTTTGTGCGCTTTCACTAATTTGCAACCATGATCCGATTTATTTTTCCCCATGACAAAAATATAGTCCTGAAAAAAACAACACATTTTTAGCTGACCAAAAAGATTAAACGAAAGCCTCTTAAAACTGCTACAACAGAGGCTAAAGCAAAAGGCATCCTCCTGAAATGAAATCATCCTGCCAGAGTGATGAAAGCAGTGTATTTCTTACTATTCAAGGAGAGGCAAGTGTTGGTACCTCTCAGCTGTACCTTTCTGGTGCAATATCTCCTTCGATAAGATTCAAAGCTAGTTTCCGTTCAAAAACGTTTTCCAGACACTCTCATTTACAATGGTATATGGAGATCCAGAATCTGCCACAATATGAATGCCAACTCTTCCAATTTTCATAAAACAAATATGCTTGTTTTTCAATTTCCCCTTGTCATACATATTAAGAATTACTCTTTGTTTTGTATTTAAAACATCCCTAGATTCTGTCTCCTCATCACTAGAAGATTATGTACTCCCCTTTACCAATGCATTTGACTGTTCAAATTTCTTACTTTTCATCTTAGATACTCCTGCAAGGTGTCCAACTTTACTAAAATCAATACAATTTTGTTCCATTGCAGAACAACTTACACTAGACGCTAGATGATTTGTGGCATCACAATGACAACAACGTAATCGATCCCTGTTCTTGTCCGTCATATGTTTATCTGTTTTTCCTTTCTTATAATTCTTGTGGCATGTTTATCTAAATTAACTTTGGCAACCACCTACTGATCTAACATCCCACTTCCAGTTAATAGCTTTAGAAAGCCATCCTGACAACTCAGATTATCTCACAATGGCTGTTGTATCCATTACCCAGACCAGTTCCTGGATTGCAGCACTCCAGGTATGCATGATCACCTGGTCGCGTATTAATGTTTCCTACAAGTTCCCAAATTTACAATCTAGGGATAATTTTATTAAAGCAGTAACATTAGCCAGAAAATACATTTTATCCTTAAATTGTATGGAAGAACTTACACCGTGTGATCCTTATGCACACCCTAGGTGAAACAATTATAAAGTTGGGCCAGCGGTTCTAAAAAACATTACCATCCCGTCCACAAATTCCATGGTTGACTGGTTGTATATTCTTAAGCCCTCTGGACCCAAGGAGTGTTATAATAAACTTTTTTTCTTTCTGGAGATAAGGTTCCACTAAAGTCAATGGTAGTAATATAGTTCAAGAAGTATTCTTTCAACTGTAACCAAGGTAAAGGAGGGATGCCTGGAATACATAAAAATTCTTTAGGTGGATTAACTACTATTGAAGTATTTGCATTGACCAGTGGATTTTTTCTAAGGTTTAATAATTATGTGGAAAACCCTTAGTCCTTTCTATACCAATGTATAACTGGACAAACCTCGTAGAGAACACTGAATAATGAAAAAAGTAAAACTTCTTCTCAATTACAACATCAGGACTGGTATCACGATTCCTTCCCACAGACTTATGTATCTTGACGTCGAGTTGGATTTTGCACAAGTGTAGAAGGTACTTAGATACTAACAGTCTGCACCAGTAGAACAAACGGATACATAAAATAGAGAGCGGTCAGATGAACAATAACCTGTGTACAAATCCACCTAGATGCAGTGAAAGTAAATTGTTCTGTGACTGTTTATGTCAATGCCCCAATCCAAAATGGTGGCGCAGTAACGTGATTACACAAGCACGCTGGCTGTGTCTGTGACTGTGATTCAACCACAACACTTGCACATCACAAAAGCTCTGCCTGAACACACAAAAGGTTTGTCATCAGTAGTTTGTTTCTCCAGACAGGCTAGGCCCAGAGCAGGGAAGAAGGGGATGTTTGACACCTCAAGTGGGGGGTGGAAACCTCCAGAACCTTCTCCCACTTCAAAGTGGGCACCAGATATATATGGACCCTCAGACCCAACTCTTCAGTACACATCTTGACGTGTGGGAAACTCACAAGAAGGAGTGCTGTGCTGCTTTGCTGCAAAAACTGTCACTCTGCTGCTCTCTTTGGGTGAAAAGGACTGGACCTGCATCTTGAACCCAGGCTCTCCAGAGTCACGTTGAACCCAGGCTCTCCAGAGTCACTCCAATGGCTAGCTGGCTGGCCTCCTGATCAGAGCCTCAGGGATAGAAAAGACTCCAATAACCTTGAACCCAGCTCCTGGACTCTGCCAGCAAGTGGTGCCACCCCAGTCCTGGACCCTTGGAAGTGGGCCTGAAGGTGCTCTATGATCCCAACAGAACCGTCACAGGGCTACATATTGCTGTGCAAAACTCCACATCGGAGCCACAGCGTGATGCATCCTCGACGCAGAACTTCGCTTTGCAGCCCCTCATCTCACCGGAACTGCCGCTGCATGCCGCATCCTCGATGCAGGCCTTCGCATTTCAAGTTCCTCGTCGACCACACAGGATACCACATCACAGCCTTGCAGCTTTCCGGAACTGCCGCTGCACGACACATCTCCACACCCGGACCACACATCGACTCTGCTGTGTGTCGCATCCTCGACACAGGACTCCGCATCGCTCTGCAACCAAGATTTAAGGTACTTTGCCCAGCAGGGCCAATCGGGTCACTGTAGCCAGTCTATGCCCCATCATGGTCAGTCTGCACTTCTGACTTTGTCCAGGTCTAGTGTGTCCAGATGACCACCGTTGACGCTTTCTGCTTTTTGGCACTACTTTCACTTTGGTCCACAATTATTTACTAAAAATGACTCTGTTCTTCCAAATTAGTATGGGATTTTTCTTGTGTGGTATTTCACTTTAGTACTGTTTGAAGTACTGCATAATACTTAACACATTGTCTGTAAGTTATGCCTGACTGCTCTGTGCCAAGCTACCAGAGGGTTGAGCACATGCTAATTTAGGATTTCATGCGACTTCACCCTGAGACGGATTGTGGTTGCTGCTTGACTAGGGTGTCACACCCTAAACTAGTAAACCAATTTCTTACACGTAGATGTTGAACGGGTACTCTACACAGCAAACCAGCTTGCGATAGCTTGAGGCAACGTCTTGTGGCGCTCAAACCAATAAAATGCAGCACTTCTCCTCTTGCGCTGTTGTCCGGTGCCAGTGAAACGGTAATCTCCCCTTCACTAACAAAAGTCGAAAACCAAGGTTTCAGTAAGGGCTTGCACCTGCAAACACAGCTTTGCACAATTTCCAGTGATCCCTGCCAGCACACTGCGTGCCACTACAACAGACTCCACGCGAACAGCAGCAGTCAGCACACATAAGCTCCTTGATATTCAAGCTGTTTGGTCAACTTGTCGCCAAAAGTGTGTAGGGACCATGCTATTAGGTATTACCATTCAATTATTTTATTTTGGATAGATGACCAGCCAGTGCGGCCTTCTCACCACCACTCTTCATCTTCTCTCCTCTCTAAGTAACAGTTTTTTCCCACATTCCATTTCACAATTCTACACTTAACATTCTAACAGTATACAACCACTACAGCTAAACATGTGCAGGTTTAGGGACACAATATTTACATAAAAATAAAAATTTAAATGTAGAGAAAATTGTTCATCAAACTGATGATGTGGAGCATAAATCCAAAAGGAAATACACAAAACAATGGAGTGACAGTCACAGCAGGGTGCTTTGTTCCCCAGGAATGGGTGACGCTGCTGCCCTTCATCTCCCCTAGAAGGGCCTGACTGGAGGAGAGTGCCGACCCAAGCTGAAAAACTACCAGGAACAGTTGGTTCCCTGAGGTGTGGGAAGGCTGCAAATGTGTCTCTATCGGCAAGTGCAAAAGTATCTTTAGACCCCAAATATTCATCCAATAAACTCCAATACTCTTTTTTTCTAGACGCAACAGTTATAACATCGTTTGTCTACTTTCAATAATCATTCCAATATTGCACACTGCTGTCAATAGATTTTGCTTGTGAACACATTCTGGCAAGAAGACACATTGTGAATGGTACTAGAAGGGTCCTAGACTTATGAAACACAGATGGGCTAAGTTATGGAGCACAGATGACTAAATTATGCATCAAGGAAAGGCAAAATATTTGATATTATGTGAGTCAAGTCCTTTAAGTGATATATGTACCTTTTTCATGCACTTTTTTATTTTTAACAATTTTTTTTAATGGTTTCTGCAAATGAAAATATTTCACTAACTAACAATAATTTGCAAATTACACAAGTCATATAAATACATCACCCAAACTCACTATTAGCCTGGTAGTGATCACTGTTGTGACATCAGGTCAAGCAAACCATTGCACTACTGGTATCTGGTTGGGTGAACAAGTCCGGACCTGGTTACTTTTGATGTAACCCAGAATCCCATCAAAAGCTCGCATCGACCGTACCAAGTTGGGATTGGGATCTAAGCAGGTCAGTACCTCTGCCTGCTTATGAGCGAATATCAATGGGTAAAACGTCTCCTTATTAACCTCCTCCCACTTAATCCATTCCTCCTAGTTAAAACTGGCTTTGGGGCACTTTCCCCTGAAAATGTGAACGTATTATCCCATTTCATTGTACAAAGGAGGGCAGTATGATCACTGAAACTTAAGTATTTCACTTCTACTTGGTTGATCTGATCGCAGAACACTACAGACACCAGGATGAAATCAATTGCCGAACCATTATCCGAACTCCCAAACGCTCTTGCTAATAATCCTGTATGATAATCTATTTTATTTATTTTAGCTATGCTCCTAGTTATTAGCAGTCTATTAAGCATATTTCCATATTCATTGTTTGTAAAGTGAGGTATTGACCCCACCCTCCCCACCCCAACTAATCCGCATTAGATAATTTTCAACCAAAGTGTACCTTCCTCTATCAACTCTGCCGCGCTTGCAATCCTAGATTCAGGTTGTTTATTCTCCTGTATGCCCAAAGGTTCTTTGCTCAGTCAATCGCACAACACCAACCCCTCCAATTAGGCAAACTGATTATTTACCCTTGCTTCAAACCTAACAAGCTCAGTGTTACATTGAGGAGAGGGACAGTGGGAAGCAATTCACCCCCAACCCAGTTTCAGGAAAAATCAGTCTAGGAGACTTGTCTGTTATTTTGTGATGTCAGCTATATCTAAGTGGTTGTATCACAAAAAGCTGATTCGCAGAGAGTTACAAAATGACCTGTTTAATGAATATTGATTAGGCAGGTCATTATTTGCAACCCCCTTAAACTGACTTTGAAAGTAGGATTGGTGGCCTGTAATTGATTGCAGACCTCCATTTCTCATTCACACTGCTAAACATGAAACGTTTTTTTAAGCAGCCGGGGTTCTTTAGGGGGACAGGTGCATCTTTTTCATAACAAATATGGTTTCCTTTTGGGAAGACACTGGAGGGAGCACAAAGCATCTTCAGTAGAACCTCTGACCGAAAGTTGAACTAAAGCTGGAGAGGTTTTATGCTGCCACATACTTCTTATGCGGCTTGGTACCTATGTAGTCTATACTTCCTCCATCTATTATAAGTCAGCTCATGAGCTTGCTAAGGTCACAAAGGCCAATGCCAAGCATACAAAAGTTTATTCAACCTTTACCAATATGGTGCTCCTTTTGTGTTACAGAATCTGGATTACCTCTCATGGTCCAGTCCTGACAGTCCTCAACAGATGCACATTCCTCCTCTCATGGAACCAGGCGATACCAGTTGCCAAAGAGTGCATGGAGGAAGCCTGTGTTTACTTATAGGCGTCTTTACGCCATGCACTTTCAGCCTCTTAACCAGCACAGACAAAATTCAACTGTTTGGCTCAAAAGGGTCAGACTTATGAAGAGAAAGAAGTGTGAAATCAACTCAAAGGCTGGGATGGGGAATTGGTGGATGCTTCTCCTTCATTGTCCATCTTCTGCAACATTGCAAATGCCAGGCTCTAGGACAGGGCACTTGCATTTGGTCTCAGGTGATGAATATGTAATGGTCGCCAGGGAATGACGTCCTGGTACACAATCTGGGACAGATCAGTGGAGAACGCTGAACTGGTGGGGGATACTTGTTGTCCCAGTGGCAGAATCTTTAGGATTGAGGTGAACGGGTCTAGCAGAAAAGCTTTGAGCTGAGGTCCTTATATTTACCTGCAGAAGCAGGTGAATGTAAGGCTCAAGGCCATGGGGTAGAGCAAAGTTCCCACCAGAAAGCAAGAGGTGGGAGGCTTAAATAAGTACAGAGGTGCTGTATGGGAGGAGAGCCCTAAGGATTAGACAGCCACTGCACAAGAGAGGAAACACGTGGGTAACTTCCAAAACAACTACGGCACTCACCAAAAACCATCTACCTGGGGCACTAATACACAACTTTTTTCAGTGCCTAATTTGTAAAAAAAAAAAACACATAAGTGCCAGGACTCTCTTCAGGAGGCCACTGCAGCTTGCACCACACATGCCATGCTGCCAATGATAGTAACAACGCTAATATTAACCATCACACGCCCACAAGTGTGACCATTCAGGTTTTTTCCAGGCCCACAAGCTATAAGAATGGCTTGGACAGCAGGTAATAGTCATTTTTAAAGTATATTGAATTAATAATTGACTGTTGTTGTGGTCACCTTTAAATTGGCCAGACAGCACCATCTTGTGCCAGACCTTCACACGCGCCGTTGTTGACAATTTAGTGCCAGAGCAGAGCATCGGAAACCACTGGTTTAAAGCACTGCCTTTCTTCAAACGGAACAGAGTAAGCAGTTGATCCATCAAAGCGACATATTTTACTTAAAATATAGCCACTTTACTTCAGTGTTCTGCATACTCATTTGCCAGAATGCCACTTAAATAGCAAACATTACTTTTCAGTATAGTCACTGTTGGACAAAATCTGCCTTGGTTGTTACAGTGAAAGAACGATGCAGAGGTGTATTTAAGTCCTAATACTCAGTAAATTAGGAGACGTTCCACCTATTCGAGATCTGTGAGGCCTAGAGACTATGTGAACCTTATAAATAAAGGACCATCAGGCACATGCATCAAACCTTTTTGCGATCGCAAAGGGTGCGAATCGCAAAAATAGGCCGTTTGCGATCGCAAAAGTCAGTGTTGAAATGCATCAACTGTATATTTGCGAAAATCCATTTTTTCGCAAATATAAGGAATCGCAAAACATTCTGCGAATCAAATAGCGAATCGGTATTAGCGTGTCCCAATTACCGAATCGCAAACAACGAATCGCAAAATGTATGCATGACAAATCGCAAATAGCGATTTCCATGAAAATCGCAAATTAGCGATCGCTAAATAAGAAGGATCACAACCAGGTGGTAATCATGAGTGCAAATCACAGACAGGTGAAAACCAACTGAAACCCATTTAAACACACCCAGAATGAGCCAGCACTGTTCACAATGGCAGGGATTTACCTGATGGCGAGGAGGATGAGGCTGCAGGCTGCCGCACAGAGACGGAGGCGAATGAATGAGCGCATCTTCAGAGTCCGCATAACTTTGCTAGGCCAGCAAGAGGATGAGATATACGACAAGTATAGGCTCAATGCAGCAATGATCCATGACCTAATCAATGAATTGGACCCCATAATGCAACGACAGACACGTAGGACCAATGCCATCCCAACGCATGTGCAGGTCCTATGTTGCCTACACCTTCTGGCGTCAGGCAGTTTTCAGGGGGTCATTGCTGTTGCGGGAGGTGTGTCACAAAGCGCACTTTCAAGAATATTGAAAGCATTCCTTGATGCCATGATGGCCGTGATCGGGTCTCATATCAAGTTCCCTACCACCGCGCTTGACCTTGCAAAAACCAAACAGGAGTTCTACCAGATAGCTCGTTTCCCACATGTTTTGGGTTGTATTGATTGCACCCACGTTGCAATATGTCCCCCTGCAACACAGGAATATATATATAGAAATAGGAAATCTTACCATTCCCTCAATATTCAGGTTGTTTGCAATGCCAAAAACATTATCACTGACATTGTTGCGCAATTTCCAGGGAGTGCACATGACTCTTATATCTTCAGGCAAAGTGGCATACACACCCGTCTTGTCAGGGGAGAATTTGGAGAGGGACATCTGCTTGGTAAATATGTGTTATAGTTTATCACTGTCATTGTACGTATGTCAATGTGAAGCTGCCACTGACTCTTTGCTCCATTACATGTAGGTGACAGCGCATACGCCTTGCGTAATTACCTAATGACGCCTTACCTCAATCCCACAACTGCCAATCAACAGAGGTACAATGCAGCACATATTTCGACAAGGAACATCATAGAGCGCACATTTGGGCTGTTGAAGAGCCGATTCAGATGTCTACATAAGACCGGTGGAGCACTGAAGTACAACCCTGAACAATGCTGCAAGATAGTAGCGGCATGTGCCATGCTGCACAACATAGCGACAAGGGGAGGAATGGACATCGAGGTGTCTGACAGCGATTCGGAGGATGGGAACCAGCAAGTGCCACAACACCATGCAGCACAAGGGGCAGGCGCAGCAGAAGGGCGTAGGAGAAGATTTGACATCACACAAAATTATTTCTGAGGTGAGTAATGATGACACAGAAACTGACTATTGCTATCAGAGTATTCTTTAATTAAATAAAATTGCCATGAGTGTTCAAGCACACTTGTAATCTGACCAGTGCAATGGACATAAGTGGTTTGCAAATGTCAATTCACTTGTCACTCTGTGAAAAGTCAAATCCAAATAAATGGTTACGTCACCATAGTGGAATGCACTTGTACATGCCAGTCTAGCGCTTTTTCCCACGAACACCCAGACGCCTGTCAGACCCAGCATTGTCATCCGTTATGTTGGAAGCGGCGGGGGTACTGCTGCGTGTGTTGCGTCTTCCTGCAGTGCGGACTGGAACTGCCACACTACTTAGGCTTGAGCCACCCTCACTACCCTCTTCGGGCGTGGAATTGTTGGCCGCAATTGTGGAAGCATTTAGCAAATCAACTGCATTTGTGACCTGGTCCAGTGCTTTAGCCACATCGCCGCTCCAATGGCACATTTCAGTTTGCATGGTCACAGACCTACGTGCCAGCAGTGCAGTTGTCGTGGCCAATCTATTGTTTGATTTAGCAAACATTTTCAATTGCAGCATTAGTTGACGATGCTGTCTCTTCTGGGATACATTTCCCTCATGCATCACCTTGCTCAGTTGCTGCACACTTTCTGACAGTACTGCTATGTTGCTAGCCATCTTGCCAACTTGCAATTGTACTAATCGTGTGTTTTTTGTCTGCAGGCGCTGCATACGGAGCATCTGTCCCTCAAGACCACCCCAGACATCACTTGGTTGCTCCTCCTGCTGTGTCCTGAGTGCTCTTCCTCTCCTACGCCGGGCTCTGTGATTAGTTCTGGGGACCTGTGGTTGTGTTTGTGTGATGGAAGTTGTCTGGCCATGGCTGCCACCTGGTGTTGCATCAGCCTCATCATCTTCACACTCCATGGTGACTAGGGATGGAACAGTAGCCCTGCGTGACTTTGTTGGACGTGAGGGATTTATTTGCACCACAGGTGTGTCCATCTGTTCACCTGCGCTGGTGTCCTGCATGTCTGGGGAATCGCTATCCACATCTTCTACACGTTGTGCATCTGTGAGGTGAAACAGTGCAACACTGTATTATTTCATGTCTGTGATATTAATTGCACAGTAATAAATTTCTGCCTTTGTAAATGATTTTATACTCTATTAAGCTTTTTTGGGTTGTTACTCTGAGATTTGACATTTTAACTGCTTGACCTGACTACATCTCCCATAATGCCCCTCACCTACTGAATGCATTGTGTACTGGATGTTCAGGGTCTGCACTTGGGCTGTGCTGTGGTCGAGTTCTACCTTTACATTTTGTAACACTAAGAAAACATACATTCATCTTACCTTCAGATGTGTTTGCTGCTCCGGACGTGTCCAGCTGGGTCACACCAACAACAGCTTCTGGCTGGATGGTGGATTCAATCAAGTCCTCCATGGGAGTGTTCCCAGTGTCTGTTGGTGTTCCCCCTCCTGTCTTCTTTGCCTCCTTCAGGCGGTCAGCTATGCGCACCTTAGCCCGACTGCGCAAGTCGTACCATCGTTTTTTGAGTTCTTCAATGGTGCGGTGTGTCACCCCAATGGCATTGACCCTGTTTTGGATCCGGAGCCAGATTTTCCTTTTCTCCTGCTCTGCCACTTTCAATGATGCCTTTCCAAACAGCTTGTCATGGCTGTGGACTACTCCCTCAATGAGGGTGTCAATTTCTTTTTCTGCAAATTTAATTTTGCGTTTCCTGCCTGTTTGGCTCTCCTCTGCTGTTTGTGAGGCTTCCATTTGATATCACAAGTTTTTCTTCTGTCTCTGTCACACTCCTGTTCTGCTCCCAGAGCCAGCTCCCTCCTCTCCCTGACACTGTGCACTGGAAATGAGGCTGGTGCTGCTCACTTCCTGGTTGTGATGTCATCAGGATGCATCAAAAAGCGACTTCGGTATTAGCGATTTCGCTAATTGCGAAATCACTAATAGCGAGTTCGCAAATGCCGAAATCGCAATTTATTTAGCGATTTTTAGCGATTCGCAATATTCTCGCAATGTTTTTGTTGCATCGTGTTTTGCGAGTCTTTATTTGCGATTCCTTGAAATTCGCAAATAAGGACTCGCAAACTCTCTTTTTGATGCATGTGCCTGCATATGTATCAAGCCTTTTTCCCGTTTGCAAACGGGCAGATTCTGAGAATCTGCCCGTTTGCGAATGGGAGAAAAACTTTTTTCGATGTATCATCCCAAAAGGCCATCTCAAAATATAGAATCGCAAAATTTGCGATTCTATATTTTGCAAATACAATTAAGGAATTGCAAATTGCGATTCCTTAAATGTAATTCTGGAAGCACCAGAAATTTGCTATTTGGCCTTAAGGAATTGCAAATTACCACCAACTTTAAGTTGGTGGTAATGTGCGATTTTCATTAAAAAGCACTTTTTGGATTTTTTTAAAGTGCCACATGTCGCACATACATGCCCTTAGGGCATTTATGTGTGCAAAATGTGCACACATGCATATTTCAGGGGTGTAAAAGAGTGTGCTTTTGGCACCCTTGCAACCTTGAAATTGCATTCTCAAATTTGCGATTCTCTAATTGGTAATTGCAAATTGAAAATGTCTTCCCATTCATTCCTATGGGCCTCCTAGCCCAAAGGAATGAATGAGAAGGAATTCGTCATTTGCGAATCTCAATTTGCGATTCGCAAATAAGGAATATGTAGGATTCGCAAAATTTTTAGCAAATCCTACACACATTGTATTTTGCGATTCTCTAATTGTGATTCGCTAAAATTCGCAATTTGAGAATTGCAACACTCTTTTTTGATACATATGGCCCAAAGATTTGTATGTTAATGTTGCATGTAAAAGGACCATGAACAATTTCTGCAGTTTACACATCTTGGCAGGCACTACAAAATTCTGGTAATTCCCATTTGCACTTCTGATTTACAATCAATCATGCAAGTTACTTTGTAACCACTAAATCATTCTATTCAATCGTCTCAAGTCTCTTATGTAGCTAAATATTATGTAATACAATAGCACAATAATTTTTCATAGGTCTATGCTCCTCTCTTTGTTCCGGACATGAACATCATTATTGTCGTAGTTGCTAGTTTGCTTCCGCAATAGATTGTTTGTGTCTGTGGCAATATAGCAGCCTGCTCTGTCCAGGACTACTTTCCGTTCAGCTGGCTATGCATAAATGTCACTATTCACATGTTCCTTTGATTTGAAAATACTTATGTATGCTAAGGAAATAGCGGCCGGTATCTCCGTGGCACCCAAAGTCTCAGCCATCAGGCCAAGAAATGGAGCAAAGATGCATGTCCCAGAATCACTGGGCCCATTCCAGCAAGCAGTTTAACGATTCCTGGTCCTTCGCCACACACTGACTAAACTTCATTTAGAGATCTAGTGGCGTATCAGCATCAAAGTTTCCTCTTAGTGCCCCGACCAGATGGCATAAAATGTTTAGTTGCCAAACTCCCTCCCATGTAAGTGAATCTCATGCACTGGTGCTAACTGTGGTGGCACAACAATTTGACAAACAGTAACATCTCTGACATCTATGTAATTGTATCTTTTTTTGGCCATTACTCATCGTTTCCTGGCCTGAAAACTCATAATGGCTGAGAAAATGGGTGCCAGGGAGATACCAGTTGAATATCAGCAATGCCAGCCTATGTCTGGGCATACCCCATCCCACTTAGGACGAAAAGCGTTACAACAAACAAATGATGGACGGAATGCTGACAATGCAAACATTCTCCCCCAGTCAAAAGATCTGGGTTAAATCCATCGTTCTTTTGCCCACTCGGCCACCCCAGTTTGGACCCAGCCATATGCAAATCAGTCTTGACCCTGTGCCCCATGGGAACAGTCCAGACCAAACTGCCAGGCCAGGTCCTCCCTTGACCGTAAACAAGCATCCTTGGACCGGTTTCAGGGTATGTCGCCCTTCTTCAGCCAGGCTAGCTTGAATCCAGTGGCACAGTGAGCAAGGGGTATTGAGGTTATGGGCATTAAGCAACACCCATCTTTCTAATTGGCTCATTTGACTGTCCTTTGGAAAGGGCTGCTTTTCATTGGTTAATATGGTCACTAGTCCTTCCTTTTTTTACTTTTGTAACCTCCCATGAAGACTGCCCCTTTGTCATGATATTTATTAGTGTGTGGCCACTTTTTTTTCGTTTCATGCTTGCTCCCCTGCCTTGGCTACATTGGCTTAGAAGGTCCCGTTTTACATTTATAAAATGCGCTCACCCCACGCCGTGCTTTAACTTAAAATATGGTAGCAAGACCTCGTGTGGGCGCGTTATAATTACAAAAAGCGTTCGCCGCAAGTCGCGACGTTGCTTTAACTTTAAATATGTTTATGTGTGCAATGCGCCACAGAGGGATTTACATTTAACATCATTGTTTTTTTTTCAACGGCGTGCCATACGCGCATTAACAAATCTCGCCTAAATTAACTTTTAAATCATTATTTTTTCCTTTCAACCGCGTGCCATGCTGTGCGTTAACAAATACACACATAATTCAAGTGTAAGTAATGCAAGCAGAAAGAAAACAGCGGAAAGAGGGGGACAGGGTAAGGAAAGAGAAAAAAAAGTGATCAACGAGTGTGCACACATTTAAAAACATTCATTCTGCCCCACCTCATACACTTGGTTTCATTTTCAACACATCTGTTCTCTCTTGCCTGCAGCAAGAAGAGACGACCCCACTGCTCAGGATAACACGCCATGGCTCCATCACAGCTCAACACTCCACATGCACCCCAGGCTGATTCAGCGGCACGAGGATTCATTTATGGCCCTAAGCATTTTATGAGTGTATCAAGCCAGAACTAACTCTACCCACTACATAGCCGTATTCAGATGCAGGACAAAGACACCCACAGCGTGTCAAAAGCAAATGGCGGCAGCTACATCCTACAAGTAAGTGACGTATTAATTAAATAGGAGCACTGCTTTTCAGCATGTTTGTTTTCCTTTCCCCCTCTCCATGCCGCAGCACTGCTTTCACTTCACATAATCATCCCCTCACTTCCCCCAACACCACCTCCCGCTCCGGAGTGTGCATGTCATTGTGAATTATCCACCAGTGTGTCCAATTCAGTGTGTAAAACACCAGCTACATGCTACAGCTGACTACATTTTTTATTAAATAAAAGCACTAGGTTTGTTTTTCTTTCCACCCTTTTCCTGGCCACGGCGCCGCTTGTTCAAATTACTTTCTCCATTACTTTCTCCTCACCACTTGTTTTTTTTTTTCACCCCTACCACCTGCCTTCCTGGGTTTCTTTGCCTGCTTATTGTCTCAACAGAAGGATAAAAAGGTGTTATGAAGCTGCCAGCGCTGGCTGCTTATTGGGACTCTTGTAAATCATCCTGCTACGCACCCTCCACCTGATTACCAAAGCCAATAGCTCACCCATAGGTGAGACTACCGGCTTTGCGAATGCCTATTTTCAGGGCATGGGTCGGAGGTACACGTGGGTACATGGCGTCCACCCACTCTTTTCACAGGGTTGACGCCGTCCCCCCTGCTAAGACGTTGGGCCCCACAGAAATATGTTGAACTTGTCCCAGTGTAATTTTGAAACACCGCGACACGTTCATCAGCCTCTGCACGTGGTCTGCTTTCGATTCCCAGCAGCAACGTGCAGGCAGGGAGGGGATTTTTTTCCACCACCAGCTGGGCAACGATAAAGACAGAAGTTAAGGAGCCATCAGTCCTCCTTTTGATCGAGTGTGGGACCGGAGGCATCCTGGAACCTCACAAATGCAAATACACCAGAGTAGAAAACATAAGCACACAGCTTGTTATCCCTTCATAGGTACTTAAGAGATGCATGCTTTTTACTTTATTGTATATAAGTGCATGCACTGTAAGAATGTCAGTTGGATTGGTCTGTCTCAGTATTTACTCAAATAATTTAAATAGCACTTTTTTATTTCTTTTATAGCGGTACTCATCCCAATGCAGAATGTTACAGCACTTTACATAACATACACATTATTCATTCCAAATAAATCAGGAACGTGTGTAAATTAATGTACAAGAAGTGTTACATGAGACAGTCAGGGTTACAAGGTGTAGGAGTCAAATAGACTTCATAGCTCACTGTGGTCTACTAGAAGGCTTACTATTTATTAACTGCAAGTAACAAAAGGATCTGTGTGTTCATAGCAGTAATCCACTTACCTATCTACATAAAATAAAAATCTGTGATCTGCATGTTACATGATATGCTTTTACAACTTTTAAAAAAAAAAAAACATTTTATTGTATGTTCAGTTGGCATATGTTATAAACATACACATATTAGAGCATCACTTCCAATGAGGTCACTTCCTGTGATGCCACGTGGAATGTAATGCTTCGTGACGTCATGTGCTTTGATAGCACATGTCATGATGTTACTTGCATACTGCCTGACTTGGTCAGTCACCCCCACTTCTTTTTTTAGGACTTGTGCCCTGTCTATTTTAATATTAGTTCGTAGATATGAGTCTCCAGCAGGTCGGCAGCTCCCTGCGATGCTACATTATTGAGGTGCTCACAGCTCAGCCTGGCCTACAACTCGTTTCTGTTTGCAAATGCAATTAACTATTACCTCAGTTAATGCCAGTGTTGTCATCAGCCAATGTTAATGGCCACAGGTGCAGTCACGGTGGCCACAGGTTATGGTGATTCTGTACCTGCAAACTCGAGCAGTGATAGAATTTTTACGAGGAACTGATCGGCGTTTTCTACTGACAACTTTGGTGTATGGGTTTGGACTCTCAACTGGCGAGTTACTGTAGCCAGAGAGATACTTTACATCTGTTTTATAAGATACTGGTAGCGTGAAGAAACATGTTCTATTGTAACCTGTAGCAGTAGAGTCCAAACAAAGCACTGCAACTCGTCGCATTATGCCAGTCATTCCTGTCGTTCGTACTACGTAGTTTTCTGATTATTTTGAAAGGAGCAAATTACAGAAAGCAGTCAGCGATATTCTTGAACGGTTTGGAGGTCTAGATTTTCTAAACTGCAAAATGTACCTGCATGTATGACAAGCAGAATACTGTATGTTTTACCAATAGGAGACATTCAAAGCTTGAAGGCACCCTTAGTTTCACGTCATCCTTCTACTGAATCTTGGATTTTTTAATACTTTTTATGGCTCTTGCAGGTGTGGCCACAACATGCCTCTCCATATTGTTCTTCATTTTTTCAATCACCAATACCATACAACTATCGGAAACTCTCCAAGCTAATATGCCTGGCCTTAACCTCTTCAGTGCCCCGCCCTTTCCCCGCCCTGTGCCGGGCCTTTCATTAGCGGGCGGGGTTCATGACGAGATAGTCTCGTCATGGGCACAGCGCAACCGCGCTCCATGACAAGACTATCTCGTCATGGGCACTGAAGGGGTTAACATAACACTCCACAACACAAAATGCCATACCACATAATTACTCTTCATAACACACAATTCAAATCCACATAATTCCAGTGCACTAAAAGCACGTAATTCCTATCTACATAATTCCACTGCACACCACAAACATCCACACTACAACACCTAAGTAAAAAATTGTTACATTTACAATGCCAATAGCTCTAACTCTCGTTTTCTAAATGATCACTCCACTGCAGACAAAACAACATAAGTAAAAACATTGTCATTTACAACATCAATAGCTCTAACTTTCACAAAATGCAAGACCTATTGCATTGCAAATGCTCGGTTTTCCTGTCCCTAAACGGCCTGTACGCAACGTAACGTGCATTGGGAGTCTGTTTCAAAATGGATTTCTACTGCAAGTGACTCGTTTTTGTCTGTTTCATTCTCTGGTACTTGTTTGTAATAGCCTGCCTTTATACGTGGAGCGTGCTGACCTTACCATTGCTTTCAGTAGGTTGCGTCCTTGCTCAGCTCGGGACCGCGCTCCCCGTGCATGTGCTTGGCTGGGGGGAGGGGGGGGAAGCGTTCTAGACAGCCGCGGGGGCAATTCTTGCAGCACCTGGCTCCCGCTGCTGTGTCTTCTTTGCATGTGGCTGCAGGGGAAGGCAGCAAGGCTGCCTTTTAGCTTCCAAAGTCTTGTGGGGCTTCAGAATTGGTGGCTAGATGACAGTAATAAAAGGAATATGTTCACTTCCTGCTTGACTCTTTCAATTATGGGGGATGAAGAGTCGGTGCCTGTGTCTGGCAAGTCTAGTTTCAAAAGGAAACGTTCAGGAGCTGCAGGATGATGACCTGTTGCAGATCTCCAGGGCAGACTTACAGGACTTGATCACTTCTGAAGTTCAGGCTGCACTGAGTGAGCCTTCTGCAAAGAAACTAAAAGGGGATGAGGAACTGGACAATTCCTCAAAAGGAAAATATGTCCAGGGGAATGTTTTTCAGACATGTTGGCAGATATTCATGAGTTTCTGGGATATGAACCTAAATCTTTGATGGATGATGGCTTCTATTCCCAGAATAGTGCCTCGGTGGTGGATGATTTCCTCTTGCATGATATCAATAAGGAAACTCTGGCAAAGGAATGGCATGATATTGAGAAGCAAGGGATTCCTCGCTCCCTGGGCAAGAGGTATCACCTGGCGCAGTTTGATGAACAATTTCCACGAGTCCTTAAAGTCAACTCCATTTTATCCTTGATGGCTTCTTCCTCTTCCCTGTCTTCTGAGGAGGCTTCCTTTTCTGATCCTGTTAAAAGGAAGGTTGATGCTGCCTGGAAGTGGGCATATGCTGCATCTTATTTTAGGATCAAGGCAAGAACTTATTTCACATATGCCTCACAAGTCCTAATAAAGGATTTTGAGAAGTTATTTGACTGTCTTCAGGATCAAGGGGATTCCATTCCCATCTTGGCGCAGGTGGAGATGTTGGCTCAATTCCTGTCTAACGTCACATTTGGTACCCTGTGGGCTTTCTCCTCAGCAGCCGGGGCATCAGTGGCTGGAAGACGGTCACTGTAGACAAAACCTTTGCGCCTTGAATCAGCACAGAAGGCCTAAATTCATAAGCTGCCCTTTGATGGTCCCAAACGTTTTGGGGACAAATTAAACACAATGGTCCAGCCTTTTGCAAAAGTGAAAAAAATTGCTGAACCCTTTCCAGTCTGTGAAGAAGAAGAAAAAAGAAGAAGAAATATTTCTTCCATAAGAAGAACTTTGAGGGCGGTCTCTCCACTTCTCAGTCCTTTAGTGGACAGGACCATGGTTGGGGGGCTGCATTCACCAACAAACCCCAACTCCAGCATCAGCAGCCCCATGGGACTGGCAAGAAGTGACTATGCCAGGGTAGGAGCCCTGCTCCATTTGTTCCAGGATCAATGATCCAGCTTGATTTCCCACCAGTGGGTTCTGTCAGTCATCAGTCAGTGGTATCGGATTCCATTCCGGGGTCTTTCTCTTCAGGCTCAGTTTCGGGTTACCCCTTTGCCAGGCGACACCATAAAGAGGACTGCTATGTTGTGTGGAATGGAAAAGTTGCTCACGAAGGGCGCTGTTGTCAAGGTGCCAGTGGCGAAAAGGGGCAAAGGGCTTCTGCTCACCACTTTCTTGGACCCAAAACCAGATAGTTCTTACCGCCCAATTCTGAATCTCAAGGCTTTGAACAGGACAGAGAAGCCCTATCATTTTTGGGTGACCACATTGTAGTCATTCACTTCAGTCATCCAGCAGGGAGACTTACTGGCTTCCCTGGACTTGGAGGATGCCTATTTTCACATACCTGTCCATCAAGAAAGCCAACAGTTCCTGGGGTTTGATGTGGACAGGGCTCATTTGCCAGTTTCAGGGGTTGCCTTTCAGACTCTCCACCGCTCCCCGGACATTTACCAAGGGACTGGCTCCGGCTGTGGTGGTTTTGCAGCTTCAGGATTTCTCTACATTGCCCTGCATTGAATGATTGTTTGATGTCTGCTTCCTCTATTCCTAAGGTTCTACTGGCAGTGGAAGCAACCATGAACATGTTCCAACGCCTGGGCTTCAAGTTGAATCTAGCCAAGTCCCAGCTGGTCCCTGCTCAGAGGCTGCATTTTCTCTGCGGTCTTTTCGACACTCAGATAGGGGTAGTGTTCCTCTCACCTGTTCACATTTCTACTCTGCAGTTGCTTCTGTTAGATCTCGTGGCTCAGCTGTCGGCTCCACTCGGACTTGGTTGAGGGTCCAGGGGTTGATGCCTGCCACCACGGCAGTGGTTCCCTGGGCTCCACTGCACCTCAAGCCTCAGGTGAATTATTCGTTGTCTCCCTGGGACCTCTCCCTTGAAAATCACGATTCTCTGGTTCCTCTTACTCCTATTCTGGTCCAGGAATTGGGTTGGTGGCCCCATATTTTCAACCTGGAGAAGGTGATCATTTTCCAACTCCCTCCCCCTCTATTGCTAACGACTGACGCCAGTCTTTGGTGTTGGATAGCCATGTTGGGGTCCTTGGACGCCAAGGGTCATTGGACTCAAGCAGACAGTGCTCGCTCTCCGAATTGGTGGGAGTTGGAAGCCATTTGGCAGGCGATATCGTTCTTTCAGGTTCAGCTGTAAGAGGCAAATCTGTTGGTTTGCACCGACAACCAGGTAACTCGCTGTTACTTGAATCACCAAGGGGGGGGGGGGTGAGGTGCAAGTCTCGGAATCATCTGGCATCCCCGATTTGTTTCTGGGCGGAATCACACCTCAGGGCATTGAGGGCTGTTTAGATTCAGGGTCACATGAACTTTCATGCGGACAGCATGAGCCACAACTGCCTTCTTAAGTTCTGTACCCAGCTGCGGTCCCCCCATTAGGGCGGAGGAGAGTCGCCCTCCCCTGCTGCCAGTGCAGCAAAAATGTAAATTAAAATGGTAATAAAATCAATAACTGTTTTATTTTTCATTGCTTCCAGCCAGAGCAGTGTATGGGGTGGGGCTTCTGCTGACTGGCAGCAGGGAAGTAGTGCTCACTCCACCAGTTTACACTGCGCAAGTCACTTTGGCCAGCCGTCTTGTGACAGCCAGCCTGAGTTGCGCAGTGTAAACCTCCCCACCTTACTGTCTCAGAGCTGGGTGGAGAGCAGGCACTGGCCTCCTGTGCCTGCTGCAGCATCGAGGCAGCCTGCCCCAGTCAATCCTGGTGCTTCTGTCATTCTGCTCATCTACAGCGTCAGGATTTGCCGAAGGGGGTAGCATGAGGCTCCATGAGGTGCCTTCGAGCTGACTCTAGAAGAAAGAAGAAAATGCAGAGCGAAATGCGGGTAAGTACCTTTTTTTTTTAATTATCTCTTTGTAAGACCCCCCCCCCCCCCCAACTGCCCCTCCAGTGTTGAAGGTCACGGCCCGCTACTGTTTGTACCAACTTTCAGTACCCCTGTTTGGAGACATTTGTCTCCGGTTCGGGGAGCCATGGGTGGACCTCTTTGCATCTCCACAAAATTCCCTCCTTCCTTGGATCTGTTCCGAAGTGGTTTGTCCTGAGGTGTGGGCTGTGAATGTTCAGTCGATCCCCTGGCCCTTGGGTCTTTTGTATGCCTTCTCTCCAATTCTCCTCCTCCTGAAGGTGCTGCAGACGATTTGAGTGGAGAGGGTGTCTATTCTCCCGATTGCTCTTCTCTGGCCTCGCTGCCTTTGGTTCCCGCTGTTGATGTTGTCATTGCCTCATCTCTATCAACTGAAACAGACAGTCTGGCTTTAGAGCGTTTGACGTTAGAATATTTGGGTTGCTCTTCTTTGGTGGCCATGGATATTCAATGTTCCCACAGTGCTTCCTCCCTTAAGTGTTACAGTAAGCATCTGGGCTCTTTTGTCAGGTTGTGTGCCTCGCAAGAGGTTGATCCTGTGGTTGGGGAACTGGAAAAACTTCTAGAGTTTCTCAGGGATGTTTTTTTAAAGAATCTTTCACCTTCTACTTTGGCTGCTCAGGGGGCTGCTATCTGTGCTTGTAGGCGTTCAGGAGTTGTGCAGGATGGTGTTGCTCCTTTGGTGGTTCGGCTGCAATAGAGCTTTCGGCTTCGCCGTACAGTCACTCCAGTGGTTGTGCCTTCTTGGGATCTGCCAACTCTCATGCAAGGTCTCAACTGTCCCATTTTAAGCTTTTGTTGGAGGTTGATTTGTTGTGGTTATCTGCTAAGTTGGCCTTCCTGTTGGCTATCACCTTGACTCGGAGATTGGGGAATTTGAGGGCTTTATCTCTTGTCCCTATTACAGTTCCTGCAGGACAGAGTAATGTTGTGGCTGGATCCGGCTTTTCTCCCTAAAATCGTATCTAAATTCTATTTGCAGCAGAATATTGCTCTTCCTGATTTTCCAGGGGAGGAGGGTACTCCGGTTTCTTTTTTTGGTATTAGAGGTTAGGAGGGCCCTTCAAATTTATTTGCAGTGCACCCAGGCCTTTCGTCTTTCTCCTGCTCTGTTTGTGTCCTATTTGGGAGTGGCTAAGGGAAAGAAAGTGTCTATATCCACCATCAGTAGGTGGGTGTGCTTGGCAGTTTGCTAGTCCTATAGGTCTGTGGGGCTAGCTCCTTCTAATCAGGTTCAGGGACACTCTGCTCAGTGTGTGTCTGCTTCCTGGGCTGAGGCGGCAGGTGTCTCTATCCCGGAGAATTGTAGGGTGGGTACTTTGTGTCGCATCATACTATCATCAAGCATTACCATTTCCAGGTGTTGCATGCTTCTGTGGACAATTTTGCTGTTGGTGTTCTGAACGCAGCTTTGTCTTGAACCGTATTTTTCAATTAAACTTTGTATTCAGCATGTAGACTTGGTGTCATGCTTTCTCTTTGTGTGTTTTGGCTTGTAATATCCTCACTAATGTAAGGACTGGGACGAGAAGGTCCTCCTCGTCCCAGTACTGTTCCCTCCCCCCTCCCGCTGTGGTTGTGTCTGGTGTTGTTAATAACAGACACGGTGGAGGGTGAGATGGGTTTATATATTAAAATAAGAAAATGGACTAACGTTTCAAAGGCCTGTCTGGAGGCGGGATCACTTAACTAATGTACAGACTGGGACGAGGAGGACTTTAATCGGGATGATGAAGATTACCTGTAAGTACCGACACATTAGTTGGCTGAATACCTATTCTGTGATGCAGTATCCACATAATGTATCTGCCAAACAGTAGCTAACAGTTGCCTGCTACAGCAGCAGAAGGGCCAGTGCTAACACTTCATATTCCTTGAATCTTTATGGGGTTACACACACACACCGCATAAGACTCCTTCTGTCACTAACCTTGATCAGGGAGGGGGGCGGAGGGAGCTATACTAATCATACCTTACAGACAACCAAACACAAACGAAACAACAGACAATTTCACACACTACAGTACTGAGTTCCCCATGGACAGTGCCTGTATAGATATGTGATTTACAGCCCCCGATACAGATTCCTGTAACATTATTTTCTGTACACAAAACAAGGTTGTTACTATTGTACAGACAGGCATTCTTCACATAATAAACAGCTTGCGGAAAAACCACATAAATCAATGTAAAAAAGAAAAGCGAACGTCAATTACAGCTTACCTGGAGTCGAGAATTCATGCTCATGAACTCCCGCTGTTCCTTCAGGCTTTCATTCATCGATTTTGAAAATAAGAATCCCATGTTGAACTAAAACAAAAAAAATAATAATAATATACATTTCTACATTTTAGGGTGTGAGTTACAAAATAAATAATACCGAGAGAGATTTATGGTCACAGGAAGTGAGAAAATATAGAATGCGTTACCAATCAATGACCACGTACGCGGTTATGTTGTGCAAACCTAGCTGAAATGCTGTGAAACGCTCTTCGGGGTCAATATATGTAAGGTTTATTTACTCTAAATATACTATGAAAATACACTCCCAGACATGGGGGCACCCTCAGTCCCATCTGCTCTTGTATGAGAGACAATCCTATCAGAGGTAAGAGAGCAGAAGACAGGGGGGCTGAGGATGAACCAGGGTGGAGAGAAATGACAAGAGTAAAGAAGAAGACGCGCCACAGAGACAAGTTTAAGAGAGAGAAGTGAGAGGTAAAAGAGAAAATAAGCAAAAGGAAGCGAGAGAAAGAGGGGTAGAAGAGGAGAGAAGAACAAAAATAGATCAAGAGGGTCAAGCGATATAAAGAATTGACAATAGAGATGGGAAACACCCTTTACCATGCATTTTAAACCACGTAGTGCCTTTAAACCGTGGGCACTACATCGAACGCTTCGTTACCATGCGTTTCTTTAGCATGCAAGTCAATAAAGCAACTTGCTTTAGGAAACCTGGTGTTGGATTTAAAGTCCAACACCTTCCCTACAGATAAACCGACAGGAGTTGGAATAATAAATGATACTATTCCAACTTCCAGCGGCCCCCTAACGACTTGCGTGTTAAAGAAACGAGTGGTAACGATGCGGTAGTGACTACGTTGTTAAGCCACGTGTGGTTTAAGCGTGCATGGTTCCATCATACAACCAAAAGAGATAGGAAAAAAAAAACATAAGGAGGAGGCAGGCTGAGAGGAGAGGACATTGAACAGGATAGGAGAGATGCAGAGAGAAAGGGCTATGGGATTTAGTGAGGTGAGAGCTAGAGCAACTGCAAGGCTGTCGAGAGGCGGGAACGCAGAGGTACAGAGCAGGGGAAAGAGAAAATGTAAAGTTGTTAAGGAAGAGCACAGGAGATTACAAACGAGAGACTCTGAGAGGCGACTAGAAAAGTGCATGAACAAGCTGGCACCTGTTATGCATGTATTAATACATTGGACATATTTGAATGTAGCATGATGTTTTGGGCATGTGTTATGTGGTGTGAGCCATCTTCATTTGTTCTTTTGGCAAAAGAACAGACATTTGTAAGTAAAACGATTGGTGCATACTCAGTGATAACACAATTGGTATTTTTTTGGCAGTGTGACCACAATTTTCTTTGGGCAGTAAAATTAAATGAAAAGTGTTTCAATCCTATTGCAACAAAGCAGTGTTGTAGAGGCATACAAGTGGGCATCACTTTGTTCTAGATATTGTGTAGGGCCCCATACATAATTTGTAATGTGACTCTCAGAATATTCTTCTGACACCACCTTTTCTTCAGATAATAGGTAACGCCCTTTTAAGGGATGAGGGAGTGAAATACATGGGTGCCACTCATGTATGGACTTTTCAATCAGCGAGTAATCCCCTATTTGCGAAACCTCCCTTGGTAGAGGGGAGAGGCTTTGGGCTTCATGCAGATCTCTAGGACCACCACCAACATACAAGATAATAAAGCCCATTAGTGTTCTCACAAGCTTGAAAGCAAGTTTTCCAGCAGGGTAGACATTGTGTGGCACCTAATATTATGGCTTTAACTATGCCACACAGCCCACAAGGAATGTGCATCATACAGAGAGACCTCGAAGCCGACCACATTGTTTTAGATGAGAAACAAGAAGAGATACAAGGGAAAAAAGAGAGATTGTGCAGAAAGTGAAATGTTACTGCATTATGCACTTAGATTTTCTGCACAACTATTATATGTCATCAAAATACCTCAAGGAAACATTCAATGCTGACAAGTTCAGATTCAGATTTTAGCTGAAAATGGCCAAAGAGGGAAGGTGTGAAGGGAACAGGCATTTGGACAACTTACTCATAGATCTATGTGACATTTATTCAGGCAGCATAACCAGAGGGATAGCTCTGCTGTCTCAGGCCCAATGGTTACATTGCATTGTATTTCTAACTGCTCTCTAACAGTAAGGGATAGAAACTGAGAACATCTTGGTATAGATCATAGATCGTACAAGTTTTAATTTTTCTATATGCACTGTGTACATCATATTCTCAGCCATCCTTTCTTTAACATATGGATGGTCACCACTGGGTGCATTTGGGCCTATACTATTTCTTGTTCTACATAAATGCTGATCACTTGTATTAGGAATTAGAGTGCACATATGTAGGGTGTCTTTTCTTTTATCTCAGGGTACTACAACTTATTGGGTTTAATACACCACTCATCATCGGTCTTTGAAAATGATTATTGTATCAAACATGGGCTGAATATAAAATAATATATATTTGTTTGTCATGTTTTTAGGTCTCCCTACTCGGTATAAATCCAACAACACTGTACCTTAGTTGGGCGAGGTCCTGATGAAGGTGGTTTCCTTCCTGTAATCCCACCAAAACGCGCGTAGACCACGTGCGCCCTGACCTATCTAGGTTATTTCCATCCATACCTATTACTGGAGATGTCCTGTCATTCTGATACTCCCTATACCAACAAAGTATAAGTGTATAGTATGAATGAGAGTGTACTTGAGTTATGAGTGTGGTTCTGAACATTGATTGGTTATTTGCTGAGTAGGTTGTCTGAGGTCTTATAGATTCTGTACAATTTCCAAAAAATTGTTGTTTATGTTGATTTCAATAGAAAATGATTATTCACATGCTAGAAAATAATGAAGATTTATGTACTACAAAAATGACATTGTGAAATGAATAAAAGAATATATTTTTATAAAAAAACAAAAAAAGTCTTTGTGAATATGATTTAACATGTGTAGCATTTAGGCTTATAATTGTTGATCAGCCCATGTATAAATTAAATTTTGAATAAAAGGAACGTAGGTCACAGAGGAGTTTTATTGCATATTACATTGCATTGTATTAAAAAACCCAGAGGGTAGTGGCCAGTCGCCTTTTCGGTCAGCAACCGGTGTAGCGCAAGGGTGCATGTTGGGCATATAATGAGAACACTTGTATCAGCCCACAAGGGTCTTGCAAATTTAAGCACAATTGCTCCTTTTGTGGGACAGAAGGACACCCAGAGTTTATATGCTTTTAAAAATCCAAGGAGAAGAATATGCAAAAGTTAGGTCCTCTCACCATTTGGAGGTGCTAATCCCTCTCCGGTATCACTACTGGTCTTGAATCCTTGGATGAACCTGTATCTTCATGGGGCTGCCATGCGACAATTGTATTTGGGTTTTCATTATGGTTTCATACTTGCTGCAGGTGTGCAAGAGCCAGAATTTAGCAAGAATCAACACTCCTTAAAACTAGGGATGGACATGGCAAAAAGGAAGCTTGAGATAGAACTGAAACTGGGAAGGGTGGCTGGACCATTTGCAAGCCCCTTGTTGGCAGGGCTTGTTTGTTCCCCTCAGGGCTTGGTTTCCAAGAAAGACCCTGGGGAGTTTAGGCTGATCCATAACCTCTCAGTGAGGTGCTTCTGTTAATGACACCAAAGCCCCATCCCTCTGCTCGGACAAATAGACATCCTTGGATGTTCACCAGATTTGTTAAGACAATTAGACCACGTGCGACCTCATGGCCAAAGCAGACATGGAGTCCGCCATCCGTCTATTTCCAGTCTACCTAGATGACTATCACTTACTGGGTTTCAATTTCAGGTACAATTCTACTATGAGAAGTGCATGCCTATGTTGTGCTCGGTCTCTTGTGCCTACTTCAAACATACTTAGACCTTTATCAATTTTGAATGGTCTTAGTAATTTAATTACTACATTGATGCAACCATTGTAGAAGTATAACAAATTTACAACAATGTCTGTCTAAAAGACACACGACAAACCAAATTAAATGCATATCAAGAATTCAACAGAAATGAAAGGAAATTATAGTGCAGTACATGCAACATACATGAACTACATACAAAAAAAACATTATTTATGACAGCCGGTCAAGTAATTTGACCAAAAACAACAGCAACCGCATTTACAATTGACTTAACATCACTTTATCTACATAGTATTGCGGTTGTTGGACTACTTGGTGAGTATTAAATAATCCAATGTGCATCCCTATTTGCATGGATGTGCTACTCTTGGATTACTATCCTTTTTAGGACCCAGTAGTGTGGTGAACTCCGACGCGTTTCGAATCCCAATGTCCATTCACGGGATTCTCATCAGGGCATAGGACTGGACAGGAGTTGTTCTTCGTTTCATGAGTTCTGACTCGAAGTTAATTGTTGGATATTAAGTTTTTGTGCTGACCAAAATCCATTATTTATTTGAAAAGCACGACTTCTATTGCTGTGTTAGGAAGCAATGTTGCCATTTTCAATGTTGTTGCAACAACGTTACGTTCGAGGCAATTCACTGTGAGAGCCTTCAAAGAGCTCCAATGTTTAGAAACAATGTTGCTGTTTCTTCAATTCCGATTCTGCTTGGACATGGTCTGTTTCTCGCAGAATTGAATTCTTTGCTGCTTCAGTTATTCACTATTTGGACGATTTCCGATTCCTTGGGCCGGGAGGGAGAGAGGGAGAGAGAGAGGGAGAGAGGGAGAGAGGGAGAGAGGGAGAGAGGGAGAGAGGGAGAGAGGGAGAGAGGGAGAGAGGGAGAGAGGGAGAGGGAGAGGGAGAGGGAGAGAGAGAGAGAGGGAGAGGGAGAGGGAGAGGGAGAGAGAGAGAGAGAGAGAGAGATATTCAAGCAGAATCTAAGAGAGACATGTTGCAGGACCTTGCTAGCTGGCAAAAGAGAACACAAACTTGTGCGGTGATGGGAGTGAATCAAAGAGGACTCTATTGAACTGAGTGCTCACATAACAAACCGGAATAATCTGCTCCTGGGCCTTGATATGTGCCAAATAGACATTCTAAATCCCATGGGGCTCTGCCTAGACTTAGAGAGGGTGGGCACACGGGAAAGGGGATGGGGTTGGGCAGAATCCAGGGCAAAGTAACCCAAGCATCAGTGTCATTTCATTATATCTGTTATAAATTTCTATGTAGTGCTACGTTTTAAGTGTATAAATTAAAGTACTTTACTTTTCAAAATAAAGTACTGGGTCGGACAATCAGTGATTGCATTGATAAAGTGCTAAGTAATGGCTAAGATCTTAGTTTCTGCACCCCCAGCCAACCTCTCTGAGAAAGCTGTGACTGCTCGCCACTACTACCACTTAGAGTAACGTGATGAAGAAGCTGTACTTGTCTCAGTTTGCAGAGCCACAGTAGGACAGACCCAGATGCAATTTACCCAAGCTTCCCCAAGGGTGAGGCCTAATAGCCCCTGCTTGCCTTGTGCCCTCCCACCCCAAAAGAGTCTAACACCTCCATTAAGGCAAAGCGTGTAAAATGAATGACTGAGAGGGGGAGGTGTGGTACGGTAAAATTATTTGCTGGTTTTATATTTGTCAGTGTAATTAGAGGGTGACACAAGGAATTAAACCACCTCACTTAAGTGTCCCACAGTCAAACTATATTTTAGTACTTCGAAGCAGCTTCTTGGAAGGATACAAACGCTATACAAATAGCATAACACAGCATCTAAAAATGCTTTGCCCACATTGAAATATATGCCTCTTTGTTTATTTATTTATAAATATGTGCACCCTATTAAAATAACTGTGGAACGTACGGGCCCTATTCAGTAGGTCTGACTCGGCAATGCATCAGTCTGCAATAACTACTGTTATTATTTCTTTAAAAAATACATACAAGATTTGGCGCCACACAAAGAAGTATTACTGTCCTGGGTGTTTAGTTTATCATTCCACCTCTTATGGAGTACTTGCACTGCAATACATGAGAGACTTTTTCACATTTCAAAAGGTACCCTGAATCAAAGGAGATGAAGGGGCCTATTTACGAAAATGTCACACAGTGCAGCAAGGTGACAGAGAAAGGGCAGGGATGTGCTGTATTTAAAGCCATACGGCACATTCCTGCTTTTTCCCCTACGCTGGCACCCTTTTGGCGGCCTAGTGCCAACGCAGGCACCTTTGCACCATGCTGCAAGGGTGCCTGTGTTGCATGCAGGATTGTTTTTGCGCAGGCAGGGTCACCTTACTGCACAAACACAAGCCCGATAGGTATATTCCTATTTCTATGGTGCTGCAGAATGCACCACACATAGAAAGAAGTAACGAGGAGAAATAAAGATATTTTTCCTTGTGACGCAAGTGGCCTTGTATGGCTTCATAAATCTAACTTAAGGTTTGGGTCATGCATGTTGTGTGGTGCAAACCACTCATAAATAAGACCGAAATTCTTTGTCTCATACATGTATAGTACACAGAAAGCAATCGTTTTTGTTTGCTTTAAACTGCAACACTCTTTTTTTATGCTTTAGTCAGTACCCATGTGCATGTTTTTACCTGTCTGACATACCCATTGATTTGATCTTTCAACCTGTCTTTCTTGATTTTGCATGCATGTAAGGTTCCGGTTTATTGTTTTATGAAAAGTCTCATCGTTTTCCCCATATTAGTTATTAACGTTTTCTCCCTCTATATTTTCTTGTTAAAAAATAAAAGTGTTGCCAAACTCTGAACAAAATCCACTTTTAAAGGGTTAACACATCCAATACACATTTATAAACAACAAGGGGAACCAAGAGAAGTCAGCCAGGGACCTTGGGAATCTATTATCTTACACTACAGTGGTCCCTAGGGAATTAGGGATAGTCAAACACAAATGAATATAGACCCAGTCAGTACTATATTAAGTAAACTTGTCCAGCCGGACAGAGGTTTAATATTTAATCATTAGAATTATAGGAAATGTACACACAAAAATACTGAAAGTGGGACACAAGCCTGCATCCTACTACAAAATCAAAGACAACAACAAACATATAGGGAACATTCAAGGGACGCACCGACGGACGCAGACTACCCACATTCTGCCGCGAGGACCACATAATTAGGCCACCGTGCCGCCTGCACCAACTCCCGTGTCTTTCACCCAGTTTCAAGACCGGCAGAGTTAATTAACTTGGAGGCTACGGAAAACACACCCGTGGCTCCCGCCTTGCCTCGCATATTACTCCAGCTGCCATTCTGAAAGGTTCATACTTCCCACCACTCGGACGTGGCATTACCCGGATCCCACCCTCTTGGTAATTTAAGGCACTAATACATAGGCATGCTTATTTAATGTCCTGATGATGATCCAAGCATTGTTCACGTGGATCGAAACGCCGTTGACACCATAAAACACCTTATACAATGTCTGTAATGCCAGCATTGAGCATGGAAAGGTGTCCCTTGCAATTTGTTTACTGTATTGATTATTTTTGCATTAACAAACCGTGAGCTTTGCCTGAGCCTCCCTTGAATGTTCTCTATATGTTTGCTGTTGTCTTTGATTGTGTAGTAGGATGCAGGCTTGTGTCCCGCTTTCAGTATTTTTGTGTGTACATTTCCTATAATTCTCATGATTACATTTTAACCTCTGTCCGGCTGGACAAGTTTACTTAATATAGTACTGACTGGGTCTATATTCATTTGTGTTTGACTATCCCTAATTCCCTAGGGACAACTGTAGAGTAAGATAATACATCCAATACACATAGGGTGACCAGGCATCCCGGATTTGACAGGACGGTCCCCGTTTTTCACCAGCTGTCCGGGCAGATTTTGAGAAATTTAGCTCATGGCCCGGTTTTTTTTAGAGGGTCGACTAAAAACGGGGGGAGGTGTTTTTTTATGTTTACAAAGTAGGGATAGTTAGCAGTTGTTCCAAGAAAGCTATTTAATTCACAGGCAAGCTACTGGGTTTAAAAATTGCATCTTATGCAGGGCACAAGTCCTAAAAAAAGAAGTGGGGGACGCTGACGTCACGACAGGAAGTGACGTCACGAAAGGTGGCTTGCACCATCAGACTCATTGCCTCGCCTCACTCACCCCTTAGATGCGATTGCATCAGAGAAGCCAGCGCGTGAGCAGCGTTCTGAATGAGTTCCGATCTCGTCCCAGAGAGGCCAAAGAGCGAATGTGTGGCAACATTTGCTCCAGTTATCGAGCTCCCGGTAAAATAAGTAGGGGGACGCCGTCCACCCACGTGGTACCCCGACTCGAGCCCTGATCTTATGTATGTTCTTACTGCCTGTTTTGTAATTCTCTGCTGAGGAGTGCTGTCATTCTGAGCGCTCGCTTGACGTAAAGTTATAGTCCTTCTATTTTTGTGAAATGTCCCATTTTCTTGCTTTAAAATTTTGGTCACCCTAATACACAGGCACAAATGCTATCTATATCCATGCTAGCACATTAATGCCAGCCCTATAGGCTACGCAACTGGGTATTTTTACAGTCCCATTTCTCTGACGAATGTGTATGTCAAAGGGTGTGCACATTGCAACCAATTATACATTCTGACGATTTGGAAACCACGCTGTCAGCAGCACAGACTGACAATGGTGTTCAAAATGCAGCTTACTTTGAAGCCCCCTCCCTTGTCCAGCGCCTCGCTGCCCGGTGTCACAACGCACTCCAGTGCCTGCAGCCAATCCCCAGCACTCTCTTACACATTCCCTCCCACACGCCGATACAGGCTCAAGCATTAGTCAAGGACAAACACTGACGGTCACCCACACGCTGCCATTTGGGGTTTTGCACGCACATACCGGGGACACTTAGGAAACGCCGGCTGGTCTGTATGTGTGGCAGTCAAGTCCGTGGACGGAGCGGCGGTAACCTATGGACGGAGTGTCTACACGAAGGCGGCGGTCGCTGCTGCTGTTGTTGTGGGTGTGCCGCTGGTGTACACCGCGCTGGTGGCCGACCAGAGACAATCCCTGAGTTTATCCTCAGCTGCTCCAGTCTCCGCTCCGCACCGCTTCTTACTGCCAGCTTCAGCAGCAGGCGGAGAGAGACTGGGCTGGCCTCACGCACGGGCAAAGTCTGTGGTTTCGTCATGGCGGTCGCAGACAAGGGAAGTACTGTGTAGACACTCTGTGCAGCAGCCACCCCCCCCTCAAACTTGAATGGGGCTGGTATTGTTAACCGCCGAAGTTTTTTGCCCCAATGTTTATATAGCGCGAAGCCGCGAACTGACCAATAAGTATTGGAGCGCTTTACATGAGCACCAGGTACACAAGGACACGAGGGTTTTCGGTGTAGTACTCCTAGTTTGAGGAGCGCCGTGTCGGGTAGCAACATATTGATTCCACTACAATACCATTCACTGCAGCGCTCTGAAGTTTCCCTTGGTCACAGTGCCGTCTTAGGACTTTTGGGGCCCGGCCAATAGGGGAGATGTGAAGCCTCTCTATTTTGCATGTGACATCACAGAAAGTGACATCATAGGACAATTAATCTTTTTTGGCATGCTGAACTGACCTATTGCTTTTCTTTGAATCTTGTACTGCTGCATTTATGATGGAAAAATGAAAAGGCAAGTTCCACAAGGCAAGAAAATTAAAGCAGTATGAACTATTCACATGTGGTATAAGGAAATTACTTGAGACCTCCTTTGGTGGAAGTCTGTGCTAGTGATAAGTTTTCACTACAATTCCTTTTACTGTGCCTGGAAAAGAAAGTTTGATGATCAGGACCGGTTCTAGCAGGGGGGCCGGGTGGGCCAGGCCCACCCAAACACTACCTTTGGCCTACCCAGTCACGGCAGAAGAGGTCACTGAGAAAACACTTAAGTGCTTCCTCCATCTCAACGTTGCAACGACAAAATGTATTCACAGTCTTTCTATAATTGAAATTTGGCAGGTAGAGGTGGAAGGGCAGACACATTAACAGAGAGAGCCGAGCTAAGGCTCTGTCTTGACTCTTAGAGCCCATGCACAAGCCGAGCCCTGAAAAGGTTTGCTATGTAAAACATGCAACCAACATCACGTAAAATATGATACAGTTTTCAAAATTCAAAAAAGTGTATTTCTTTAACAAATATAAGCTTTTGCATTTATATGTCACAACATAGCGCTGCACTAAGAAGTATTTATTCCAAATGATAGTTTTCAAACATGAGCTTAGAGTCATTCCTGCCCGTCCTCACACTGGTGACAGTGCCATTAGTGAACCAACAGGCAAGGCAGTTGTCACATGGACGCTGTATGTGGCTCAGATTATTATAGAGCAACATTAGTCTATTTAATCAAATACAACCGGTTTTTGTATAATTGGATTTCTGATTCATGTATTTGAATGTCTTTTCATGCGCAAATATGAAGAAAAATGAGTTTTGGTGAAATAAAATATTTTCTCAAACTCACACAATCTGCAATGTATCCAGGTTTTTTGCTTTCTTTTGTACAAATCAGCCACTAAATGGCTCTCTTTTTATCTCTCCTTTTTATGTTAGTGCTTTGTTTTTACCTCTTTGTGTGGTTTTCGGCTGTTTTTATATAGTGTGAACTCAACCTGGAGATTTTGAAGCGCTTTACATAAACACCAGTTACATTACACAAAGTCACATTCATTTCATTTAGGCACTGGAGATTTGCCCAGAGTCACAGGATATTTGAGCCAACACTGAGACTCGAACTTTGCTTGCTCTATTCAAATGTGGGATGCTCTGGCCCTAACGCCACATACTGGGTAGATTGAGGGTGGCAGGCAGAAGGTACGTGAAAGCTCCTCTCAATATGGGCTCGAAGTTCCAACAGGAATTCAAGCTGAGCCAGAGCCAGGCCTCAAGCCCGGATCAAGCTTTCAGTGCCAGCCTTCGTAATGTGAAATGCCAAGGCTTAGGAGTGGTAAAAGGGATCTCCTTAACCTTGAACTACTAGTCAATCTTCTTGGAATCCTGGTGCTGGTGCTAAAGCTTAGCCTACTTGAAATCATAATAGTTGGGCTCTTACTCTCCAGTAACTCTGGGCGCTCTGCATGCCTGTTTGGAAGAAGATATGATGTAAATCTTGGGCTTCTAGGCTGCCTACAGAATGGACAAAAAAATGGGCCCACATTGGCCCACCTGAACGAACCCCTGGCCTATCTAGAGGAAAATTCCTGGAACCCGGCCTGTTGATGATGCACTTATTTTGGAACCAGCCAGCCAGTTAGGAGGATAAGGCAGTCAACAGCTTTGGAGTGAGTGTTTTAACACAAGTGTGTGCATGTTGAAGAAGTCTACCAGTGCTGCTACTATGAGATGAGTTTAGGTCTTTGTATCTTCTGGACGGAGAAACAATATCAGTGTTAGACCTGGCACCATTGGCGTGGGTCTCCCTTCCATTTTTTGCTGTTGCCTCCTGTGTTTTTGCTATATGTTTTGCTGGTCTAGATGCTTTGGGCACTGTGCCACTGCTATTAAGTGCTGCAGTGCAAGTGCTCCCTATTGTAAAGTGTTGTATTTGGATTAGTGACTTCATGATTGGTTTATTTGATTAACTTGTCAGACCCTAGTACAGTGCACCATGTGTGCCCAGGGCATGTAAATCAAATGCTGCTGGTGGGATTGCAGCACTGGTTCTGCCACCCACAGAAACAGTTTGTAAAGTGTGTCTCAGGCCTGCCATTGCAGAGCCTGTGTGCAGTCAGTGACTGCCATGTCGACTTAGTAAGTGCACCCACTTACCAGTCCCTAAACCTTCCCTTTGCTTCATATCAGACACCCCTAAGGTAGGCCCAAGGGCAGGGTGCATTGTAAGTACAATGTAGGAAATGCCCTGATGTGTGTGGCATGTCCTGATAGTTAATTACAGCCATTTTTGTTTCTCACTATTGCACGGCTACCAGTCCCCATAGGCCAGAATGGGCAGATTGATTATAACACCTTATAATCCTAACTGACCCAGGGAACATGGTAGAAATTCGAGTTTAGGATGCCTGGACTCAGAATGATAAAATACATCTTTTAGTGAAGTTGGTTTTAACATTCTGTGTTTGAAAATACCACTTTTAGAAAGTAGGTATTTTCTTACCTAACCATCCAGCCTGCCTCTGCTAGCTTGTGTATTGTGTGTCTGGTTTTGTGAGTGACAGGTGCTGGGGGATTCCAAGAGACAGGGTGAGTCAGCACAGGGCTGAATAGACCTGTCTGCATGTAGAGTGGTGGGAGGAGTAGCACCTCGGCCTGAATAGGGCTGTGCCTGCCTTCCACAATGCTGGCTCCACCTCCTGTGGTGCGTCTGATGACCCTGGCCCACACTGTCACAGGAAAGAAGGAGTCCTGTAAACAAAGGGCTCCAGGACTGCACAGAACTGGTTTGGTCTAGGTACAGACACTCTCTGCCTTCAGAGACAAAGGATTTTGGTGTATAAAAGGGGGGACCCAGACCCCACAACTTTAGATCACTTCTGGGAATCAAGACTACCCTTTGCCACGGAGAAGAACCAAGGAAGCTGAAGGAGGAGACTGCCCCAATGCTGTGCTGTTGATGTTGGCCTGCGGTGGTTACTTTATTGCCAAGGAAAGGAGAAAAGGAACTTTGTGTGTACTTTTGCAATCTTGAAGAAGAATCTCCAAGGGCTTGAACTGTGCTTGCCACCTGCCTGAAGTCTCAGGGATACAAGACTTCACCACCAGCTTCCCTGAATTCCCTTGCTGTGGAATTCTGCCTGGAGAGAGGTGCCTACTGTTGTTTGGGCCCCCCGAGAAGACTGCGAGTCGCTGGTAGCTGGAAGAGCGACACAACGAGGAGAAGCGTGTCGCCGCCACAGCAGTTGCAGTTGCAACGCCGAAGAAGCGTGCCGCCGCTGCAGCTGTTCGACGTCACATCATTGACGAAGCGCGTCGCATCACCGGAGAAGCTTGTCGCCACCGCAGAGGTTGCCGTTGCATCACCGGAGAAACGTGTCACACGGCCTGTCATGGCTCAGAAGTTACAGAGTTCGCCGCACGGCAGTCGGGCGTGCACGCATTGCATCCAACATTGTCGCATCGTATCAAGAGGCCATTTTCTCGCATCGCACCGGATCGTCGCATCACATCGAAGTGCCATCTTGTCACATCACACCAGATCACAGTAAGCAACCAATGCATCACCTCCTCTCCGGTAAGGAACCGACGCATCACCTCCCCCGAAGCAAGAAACCGACGCATCACCTTCCCTGAAACCCTTTTATTTGTATTGCGTGACGCATCCAAGGTACTTTGAGAGTAAAGTGTCACATTTACCATCAACATTGAACTAAGCCATTTCTATCATTTTAGAGACTATTTTTGATTACAGTATTGTGGATTTTTGTCGTTTGGTCTTGTGTTAAGTCTAGTAAAGATTACTTATTTTTCTAAACTGGTGTGATGTCCATTTTTAGTGTTTTCACTGTATTACTGTATGTGTTCACAAATGCTTTACACACTGCCTCTGAGATAAGCCTGTATGCTTGTGTCAAGCTACCAAGGAGGTGAGCAGAGGTTATTTTAGGAGTGTACCCCCTTACCCTGACTAGAAGCAATGGTCCCTATTTGGTCAAAGGTACCTACTAGAGACCCCCAGTTCTAACAATCGGCAATTAGGTTTTGCATCAAAACTACTGAGGAACTGCTCAGTTACTTAGCTAGAAACTGGAAGCTGACACTTTACTAATACTCTGAAAACTGGTTTTCCACTCTTGGAGTTATTAAGAAGTTATTGCATCGCGTTGCTGCGGGGATGTTGCTAAAGAGCTCTTGCTGTGGTGATGACCTAAGTGGGGGAGATTACTGTGACGGACCTGTTTTAGGGAATGCATTATGAGTGTGTCAGCAAGTGTGACTTAATATATGTAGTCAGATTTTGTTTATGGAGGTTTTGCAGAGAGCTGCAATACGTTTGCCATACTTGGAGGCTAGCACTGGCTGACAGAGGTCACAGAGGAGCTTTCCCCTGCAGCCTCCTAAAGAAGGCGCTGAGGATACACTATTGCACTGCTTGTTTTGGACACCTTGCTTATTGCTTAAACACAAAATAAATCTCAAGAACAGCTCACATCACTATAAGGCTTCATCTAGAACCTTACACTTAAAACAAAACATGCTAAAGTTTACAATTACTAGAGTAACATTCAAGTAACAGTTGTGTGTCACTCCAAATGTCATATTCATGAGGTATAGATGCTACACGTAAACACACAGCAAATACTGATATGTCACACATAGGCAAGGTAGTAGTCAGTAAAAATAAAATGCCTCCCACTTTAAACCAAAGCTCTTACGGTACCAAGCAAACAAAGTAAGTCATTGCAACCCTCCCCAGAAGAGCTCTCTTCCATCCAAGGATCTAGCCATTCATCCTTCAATCCACCTGCTGATATCCACCATTTAACATTTAAATTCTGTCATTCAGTCATTCCTTCATCCATCATTCAGTCTTTCACCATTCAGTCCGTCCATCCATCAGTTCGCCCATCCATTTCCAAACCTAGCCATCATCCAGCCTTCCATCCATTTAGCCATCATTTTACTCATCCATCCACCCCTTTACTCATCCATTCATCCATCCACCATCCCAATTGGGCATCTATCCATCAGCCTTTTCAGTTATCCATCCACCCAACCATCCATCAACTCATCCATGCATCCGCTTACCCTTTCAGCCATCCTTTCACTTACTCAGCCATCCATCCACCCACCCACCATTTGTTACCTGCCCATTCATTCACTCATCCATCCATTATTTATTCCATATCTCCACCCTCCCTTTCACTCATGTATCAATTTTTTCACTCATTCATTCACCTATCCATCCCGTCAATCATCCATCCATCCTCTCTTTCACTCTCCATCTCCCTTTCACTCAGCCATTCATCCTTTCACCAATCCATTCACCCTTTCAACAAACCATCTGTCCATCCATCCATTGACCCTTTCACTCATCCATCCTTTCTTTCACTCATCCATCCATCCTTTCGTCCACCCGCCCTCCCTTTCACTCATCCACCCTTTCACTCATCCATCCACCCATTCACCCTTTCACTTATCCAGTCATCCATCCATCATTTCACTCAATTATCCACCAGTCACTCATCCATCATCTGCCCTTTCACTCCGTCTATCCAGCCTGCGTTTCACTCATCTATCATCCACCTTTTAACTCATCCATCCCTCCTTTCACTCATGCATCCGCCCATCCTTCAACTCTTCCAGTCATCCATCCATTTACCCTTTCATTCATCGATCCCTCCTTTTACTCACTAATACATCCTTTCTCTCATCATACATCCATCCACCCTTTTACTCATCCATTCACCCTCTCACTCATCCACCCAGCCAATCATCCATCCTGTCACTTACTCACCCACCCACCCACCCACCCTTTCACAATATTTACGAGCTATGCCTTTGTCTGAAAAGTTGCAGACAGAAGAGGCCCATCAAGAACTCCACTCCTGCTGTAGTTCTTAAAGCAAGGGGTGGGGATTAACGATGGCCCTGCACATAGGCAATCTGAAAACTTGCAAGTCATGATTCATGGATGATGCAGATTGCCAGGACGTGAGGTTACTGTGATGTGGTGTTTTGTTTTCTTTTTTTGCAGTTTTACATAGCGCAAACTCGGCCCAAAGTCTTTGGAGTGCTTTGCACAAGTACCAATAATATTACAAAAGGTCAGATTAGTTTTTTTATTTTTGAGGCAGGGGGAATTTAAGTGATTTGCCCTGAACCCCAGGATTTAGAGCCAACCCAAGGCCTCGTATCTGGTTCCCCAGTTCCATTAAACTACTCCCATGTGCTGTGAGGCCCAGGGGCGGCGAGGGAGTTTCATCTCCTGGGCTTCATGGCCATAGTGTAGCATTGCGAGACCAAGGAAAGAGTACCCTCTGACCCGGGCCTCAAAGCCCTGGATAATGGCCGCAAGGCCCAGGGAAGGGGCCTCCACATCTGGACCTTATACACTGATCCAACGCTATTTACTGCATTGCACTGCAGGAGGTGACAAACATCATGTTTACTTTGTTAAAACGGGTGAATGCGTCATAGGAAAACGATGAACATTGACAAAATATAAATTTTCACTGATAAAGTAAAAATGTTGTAGCAATCTTTGTGAACGCACACAACACAGGTTGGTTTTGTAAGGCCGCTAGTAGTGCAGAGAGGAACATACATGGGCAGAAGCAGTGCACACTTGCTCTAGCACAAGTATTATAGTGTAAGCGTCCTTTGTATACAGAGCAGGTGAAGGTATGGTAGCACATGTGTAAACTCCAGTTACACACAGATAACATGCAGCATGACTCGAGAGTGCCCAGATTTTCTAAAAACAGAAACCGTACATGGCACAAACATCGAAGTACGTCTAAAAATTCAAAGACCTTTGGGCACAGAAAGACTCTCTTAATCACTTGGCTGCTAAGAATCTTTTAGAGGCCCAGGAAAGCGGGGGTGGGGCTACCATAGGCCACACAGCACTTGAATAATGGCTGAAAGGGCCAGAGAAGGTGACCTGATGCCTGAACCTTGAAGCCTGATTCAGCGCTTCAAGGCCCAGGGGAGTGCGCTTTGATAAATACTGTTGCCATGCTGGTCAGATCTGGCTGCTCCCTCCTCCCCCAACCCACCTATCCTCACTTGATAATGTCCAGGGGGTCCTTGGAACAAAAGGGGTCTTCTATTACCTTGCAACCCAAAACGAAAAGGCAGACAATGCTTAATGGCAGGTTTTTAAGAGAGGCACTGCCCTGAGGTTGTGAGTCAACACAATTGTTGGCTTTGCTGCTGCCCACTTCCCCACCCACCTCTGCACCCCCAGCAATGCCAATAGGCCCTAGAACCAGCAAGTTCAAAACACTTCACTCAAAAAATACATTTGCATGTGATTGGTTGGGGAAGGAAGCTCTGGAGTAGCAGGTGGACTGAATGATATTGTGGCCTTTGACAGTGAAGCTTGAGCCTCACCTTTTCGACCTGAGCGCAAGATCCTGGGTAGCTGCCCACACGGCCCATGTGCAATTAGCTGGTCTAGTCCAGGTTTTTCTTGGCATTCTGATTCATGTGGTCCTGTTTGCATAAAGGAATAAACAGGATCTCTACTATTAGGATGCAAAAAATCTCAACTGGAAGAGCCAGCTTTACCCCAAAAGTCTTAAGACACTTGAGAGCTGTTGATGTTTTATCTGTCGCTATCAGAACATCTGCCGAAGCACATGAGTGGATCACTAAGAATGAGACTGAGTTTCTGGTAAATATCAATTCCAGGATCCCCTACTTCTACGTCCTCCCTAAGATACATAGAGGAACTGCTCCCCCTCCAGGCAGACCTATTGTTTCAGGTATAAGGTCCCTTCTAGAGCCCCTATACAATTTTTGTGACCACTTCCTACAACCACTAGCCACAAGAACTCCCTCTTTTCTCAAGGATACCAGAGACGAGTTAAACCTCATTGAAGAGATCAATGATACAAGCCCTGTCGATATTCTTGTCACCCTAGATGTTGAGGCTGCCTATACTAACATTCCACAAGATGCCGCCTTGGAAATGATAGAGAACACCCTGCTGTGCAAGGTTTGGACATCACCCTACCCAGTGAGTTTCATTCTTGAGTGCGCCACCCTGGCACCTAAAGAAAATTTCTTTCAATTTCAAGACCAGTTATACCACCAACTACAGGGCACATCTATGGGCAGTACATTCGCTCCTTGTCTGGCATGTCTATACATGGCCAACTCTGAAAAAGAAAACATTCTGTGTGGTGACAACCCCTTCTCTGCCCACATCATTATATGGCGTCAGTATATCAATGACATACTCATACTGTGGCTGAGTGACATGGAGACTTGTAACAACTTTTGCAAATGGATCAACACCTTGAACCTCTTCCTTAGATTCACTGAGAACATTTCTGCTGACAAACTCCCCTTCCACGATTTGTTGGTCTCCCTCGAAGGACGGATACATACCATCATGTACAAAATTCCCACGGACTGCAACAGTCTGCTTCGATATGACAGTCACCACCCTCAACATTTGAGAGATAATCTGCAGTTTAGGCAATTTCGGTTGCTTCGTCGCGACTGTAGTTCCACTATTGACTATGATCAACAAGTACGCCACTACATGTCTTACTGTGTTAAGGTGACTCGAAAAAAGGCTAAAAACAATAAAAGGGCAGCACTGTTGGAACCATGCATGCGCATTCAAGATGATGATCTGACATGTGGGACATCGTTCCTCCAAACTCCAACAAGATAAGGAAAATCATTAGGTGACACTGGTCAATATTAGAAACAGGGTCCCTCATTTTCTCTGCCCCACATTTTGCATTTAAATATACGAACAACATCAGAGACACTATCGTACACATCAGACCAAGGGTAACTACCAGACAGGCATAGCCACATTTATGGGGTTTACCACCTGTTGTGGGACACTTCCCATGCGGGGCACGTGGGATCTGTACCCTTAATGAACCTTAAAAAGGCATCCAACTGGATCACCCGCATGTGTGGACACATAGGTAAAATACCAATTGCAATTCCAAAAACTGCATTAATGTGATTGCTTGCCCCTGTAACAAGCGCTAGATAGGTATGACTACCCAGGCAGTGAAGAGTAGAATCATGGAACACCGCAGCGGTATATGCTGTAGAAAGACCACTACTATAATGAGCACTCATTACCTTGACACACAACATGCCTCTAAAGACTTACACTGGACCGAGTTATAGGCACATCCACTAATGAGAAAAAACACTAAATTTCACAGGGAACAAAAATTGATTTTTCACCTGGCCACACACCAAACAGGGATCAACAACGACATCCCCTGGGGCGAGATGACAAAGTGAAACCTCACCTACACCACCTGTCACATTGCCCACATTTTGCTTGTACACAGACAACACCATAGATGAACACTTCAACAGAGCTTACAGGAACACCCACACCCAAGTTTAGACTCTATATTCGCACTATGGCTTTCGCCACACCAAGTCATCAGCTGTGCACTTCAGGGACTAATCCCTGTTACCGGTCCAGTATGATCTTGCAGACTATACCAGTACCCGACTGGCACACACTTTGAGGCCTTTCTGGTTCTTCCACCTAGACTGCTGTAGAAAAGTGCCCATTTGTGCATGTTTACCACCTAACCTTTTGCCAGAAACATGATGCCAACTTGACTGAGTACCAATCAAGGTCCCAGGGCCTGTGTTCTTTCCCAAAACTGTACCTTTGTCTCCACAATTGCCACACCTCTAGGCCACTTGTAAGGCCCTTTTAACTAGATGCATTTCAATGTCTTGTTGAATCTCTCAACAAGGCCATTGATTTGTTGGTGCAAAGGTGTAGTGAATTTGTAGTTCACTCCACACTCATACCACATTTCAGGAATGTAGACATGAAGTTGGTACCTCTGTCTGACACTACCTCCTTTAGAGAACCCTACCCTGATGAAGACACCAATGAGGGCCTTGGCTACTGCAGGATCTGTAGTAGTCCTAAGGGGAGTTGCGTCAGGATACCTGGTAGCATGATCCACTACTACCATTATAAATGTGTTTCTTGAGGAGATGAAATGACCTCTTGTCATGCCAGCTTTTTGCTGACAGGGAATTGCCCCAGAAGGGAGTAGGGTTTTCCCCCTTTGAACTTCTGTTTGGCCATCCTGTGAGGGGAGCTTCTTGTAAAAGAAGGTTGGTAGTGACCTCTCCATGAACCTAAACAAGATGTGGTGAACTATGTACTAGGCCTCCGGTCCAGGATGGCAGATTACACGGAAAAGGCATCCAAAAATCTTGAGGCGAGCCAACAGCTCCAGAAGCTATTATATGACCAAAAAGCTGCACTGGTGGAGTAACAACCAGGGCAGAAGGTGTGGGTTTTGGAGCCTGTGGCACCAAGGGCCCTCCAGGGCAGAAGTAGTGACCCTTACCCTACTCCTGAGAAGAAAAGTGAGGTCACCTACTTTGTGAACCTGGGCACTAGCAGGCACCCCAAGAATGTGATCAACTTGAACCGCCTGATACCTTTTTTGTGGCAGGGGTGATATGTCTATGCTGTTAGTCACTGATGAGGACTTAAACAAAGGGATCCACCCGCATGTATAACATATCAAGAGATTCCCATTCATACCATGTGTGTCCCACGGTCGTGGAGAATACACATCTGTTGTTAAAATACCCCTCACACACCAAAAGGGCCCTTGGTGTCATGCTTCATCATAGGGGTCTTCCCGCCCCTCTACGGGACGGGGCGTGCTACGACCAGCGTGTACGTGGGAGCACTGTTCTTGGTAGGACTACTATGTGTAGTGCAGGGGTGTGCAAGGAAGGGTCAGGAGTGAGTGGAGAGTGATGTTAAAAAATACCTGGCTTACTGGACTAGGAAAAAAATTTTTATTCTGCCATCTAAGCTGGTATTAATAAAAATGTGGGGATGGAGGGTGTATGCCTCAATGAGCTTGACCTCCAGGTGTCGACATGTTTCGAAGCTTACCCCAAGCTTCTTCGTCAGGACCTAAGAAGATCCCTTCCAACAATGCACTGTGATGTGGTGAGAAATAGTGGGTGAAAAAATAAATAAATAAACATAGGAGGTAAATAGCCTCCAAAAGTTGGTACCGCCCCACTGGGTCTTACGTGCTCCTTGTAACCTAAATGGAGAAAATGGTATGATATGAGAGATATACAGGACATTACTGTTATAAGGACAGACGCTCATTCCGTGGTGTTTAAAACAGTGATCTGAAAAGGAAGTGAGCAATGATCGTCTTCTAGCCTTATCACGTGATCTGTGATAAAAAACATAGTGTGACATACTACATTTAAAATACACAATAACAAAACAACAGAAAACACACACTCTACTCATAAAGGAAACGAAGTTCCTGTAGGGCGAAAATGTCATTTGTGGTTGTTTGCATGCCCAACAAAGCAGAGAAATGAACACATACTTGCTGCAAAAAGGATAATTTCCTCATGAGCTCATTTACCGGGTGGTTGAAGTGCCAAAATAGGCTACCTAAATAGCGAGAGAGAGGAAAATGTACTCCCATGGTCATTTTTAGAAGGTTGACCTTCCACCTGCCGGCTGTGCCGTACTTACGCCTCCTAGGATCAATGTCCTGCTGGAAAAACCACCCCGGTCGGCTCCGTCGATAAATTAAGATCGGAGTAAATGTACTTTAAATACCCCCTCCAATCAGGGAATGAGTGTCAGAAAACGCCCCGTATGGCGGACCAATAGACGGTCCCTGCTAGTAGAGTAACCTAAAGCGCGCAGGCGCTGCTGCACGAGAATTATGAGTTTATGTAAGGCGCTCCATCAGGCACCTACTTAGACACCTCCCTGGGGGTCCTTACAGTCTCATTGCAATGACCCGTCTGCCTCTACCTTCCGGCTCCGGGTCTCGTGCAGCAGCGCCTGCGCGCTTTAGGTTACTCTACTAGCAGGGACCGTCTATTGGTCCGCCATACGGGGCGTTTTCTGACACTCATTCCCTGATTGGAGGGGGTATTTAAAGTACATTTACTCCGATCTTAATTTATCGACGGAGCCGACCGGGGTGGTTTTTCCAGCAGGACATTGATCCTAGGAGGCGTAAGTACGGCACAGCCGGCAGGTGGAAGGTCAACCTTCTAAAAATGACCATGGGAGTACATTTTCCTCTCTCTCGCTATTTAGGTAGCCTATTTTGGCACTTCAACCACCCGGTAAATGAGCTCATGAGGAAATTATCCTTTTTGCAGCAAGTATGTGTTCATTTCTCTGCTTTGTTGGGCATGCAAACAACCACAAATGACATTTTCGCCCTACAGGAACTTCGTTTCCTTTATGAGTAGAGTGTGTGTTTTCTGTTGTTTTGTTATTGTGTATTTTAAATGTAGTATGTCACACTATGTTTTTTATCACAGATCACGTGATAAGGCTAGAAGACGATCATTGCTCACTTCCTTTTCAGATCACTGTTTTAAACACCACGGAATGAGCGTCTGTCCTTATAACAGTAATGTCCTGTATATCTCTCATATCATACCATTTTCTCCATTTAGGTTACAAGGAGCACGTAAGACCCAGTGGGGCGGTACCAACTTTTGGAGGCTATTTACCTCCTATGTTTATTTATTTATTTTTTCACCCACTATTTCTCACCACATCACAGTGCATTGTTGGAAGGGATCTTCTTAGGTCCTGACGAAGAAGCTTGGGGTAAGCTTCGAAACATGTCGACACCTGGAGGTCAAGCTCATTGAGGCATACACCCTCCATCCCCACATTTTTATTAATACCAGCTTAGATGGCAGAATAAAATTTTTTTTCCTAGTCCAGTAAGCCAGGTATTTTTTAACATCACTCTCCACTCACTCCTGACCCTTCCTTGCACACCCCTGCACTACACATAGTAGTCCTACCAAGAACAGTGCTCCCACGTACACGCTGGTCGTAGCACGCCCCGTCCCGTAGAGGGGCGGGAAGACCCCTATGATGAAGCATGACACCAAGGGCCCTTTTGGTGTGTGAGGGGTATTTTAACAACAGATGTGTATTCTCCACGACCGTGGGACACACATGGTATGAATGGGAATCTCTTGATATGTTATACATGCGGGTGGATCCCTTTGTTTAAGTACGCTTTGTTGGGAGGAAGTATCCACCTCCACCACTCGTTGAGTGGAACCTCTCTACTCCCCCCCTTGTTTCTCTTTCCAGTCACTGATGAGGAACAGGAGACAGAGAGTTAAACTCTCCCGACCTCCTCTTGTGCAGTCCAAAAAAAGGGTCAGTTGATGGAGTTCGCTACTCAGAAACACTCACTGCCCAACCGCAGGCTGACTGTAGGCATCTTCTGCAACAGTTTGCCGGGCTCTTCTCCTTAACCCCTGGACAGATATCTGGTGTACCCATGATCAGCATGACCGCTAAGGAGGAGGAGCGTTGCCTCACTGCTCACAGAGCAGAAAAATAAAATGATAATAACCTTGTTATTATCATTTTATTTTTCGTTGCCACTGGGCTGGGTTAGGGCGGGGCTGTGATCACAGGGGAAGGAGTGGTTTTCACACTCCAAGTGAGCATGACTGTTTGGCCGGCTGTCATAGTCTGGCCAAAGAGTCATGCACACTGCTTCTTCCCCACCAGGCCGTAATGCACAGCCTGGTGAAGAACATGCACAGGCTCCCTCTCTGAGTCTGGGCGCCGAATGTCAGAGCTCAGACCAATCACAATGCTGCATTGCAGTGTTGCGATTGGCTGTGGGGAGCCAATCAAAACCTGCATTGCAGCGTTGTGGTTGGCTACGGGGTGCCTGGATGCTTCTTGGTTCAGACCTTGCCAGGAAGAGCGACAACGTGACGAAGAAACGGCAGCCATTTAAGGTAATTGTTTTTTTACTTTTCTTTTTTTCAACCCCGTCCGCCACCTCTGTTCCCTACCAGCTGCTTCTCCAAAATGCAGCTCCAAAAAGGTGAGCATTTAACAGCACTGATATGCCTGCAATCCTGCTGCTCAAGGCAACGGTGGTGACAGGAGCAAGGCCACAATGGTGAGATACGAACAAAATTATCTGCAGCCGTTACTTCTTCTCTCATGTGTAGCAACTGCCAAATACACTGTGGGCCCCTCCTCCAGCACATCCTCTTTGAATCAAAAGCATTCCAAGCCAGCATGGGGTGGGGAGGGATTCGCACTTTTACACCTAATAAACCCTGCCTCTTTTATCGCTGGTGCCCTGCTGTGTGGACACAGCCCCGGGCCACAGGACCATTAAGATGCAAATACACTGGCATTGCAAAATGCCGCAGTCACCATCCTGACAACACAACACTGCCTTGTGCCTCCAGGGCGAGTAAACTCTCGCCCAGCCTCACACATGCGCAGCTGCATCTCCACTTTCACATGGCTTAAAAAACGAGTTTCAGGTCACGTACTGCCTGAAAATAAGTGCAATGGAGCATTTCATTAAAGCAACTCTGTGTGTTTTTCTTTTGTTTACTGTTAGTGTGGCAACGCCCACTTTTCCCCTTAATAAAAGCCACCAACTTGGGATTGTGCCTTTGTGGAGTGAAACCAGGCTGCAGCCTCAGCCAACACGTCTCTATTGACCTGCTGACTGTCTCATGGTAGAGAGGAACATCAGCCTTAGGTAGGTAAAAATGGCAGCTAACACATCACATCATTAGCGCTGTAAACGGCGTCGTCGGCGTGTTGCCGTCTGTAAGTTTGATATGGAGATGCCACCCAAAGTCGGTTTAACAATCCCCCTGGCCTCTCTGCACATTGAAAGAGAAGTGTGCATTACAATAAGGGATATTCGATTTCGTCTCAGGCATTTTACTTACATTTCAAAAAATGCCCACTCTCTTGTGTTGAGAGTGCATATTTCAACTGCATAATTACTCTTTATGGAGGCTTTAAAAGCAGCAATGACCCCTAGAAGTGTCTAGACCTGCTTCCCGTCTTTATAGCCCAGTGCAATAAAAAAAGGCTAGACAGATTAATCACAACTGCTGGAAAGAGGAACACGGAGGGTTCCTTGTTAGCCTCTCAGCACATTAATTGATCTAATCTTAAAAGTTCTGGTCTTCAGAAAGAGGGTGTTCCTCTAAAGGATTTCAATAGGCTTAAAGTGAGATTATGTATATCTACGATTCTAGGGATTCCTTTGTATGCTTTAAGTATTTTAGTTTTCTTTATGTATGAGTGCAGGGTGACTGCTGTGCCCGTATGAGTGCATGGTGAGTGGTGTGCCTATATAAGTGCAGGATGAGGGGTGTGCCTGTATGAGTGCAGGGTGAGTGGTGTGCCTATATGAGTGCCGTGGTGTGCCTCTATGAATTTCAGGTTAAGCGTCTGTGCCTGTATGAGTGGAGAGTGAGCTGTGGGCCTGTAAGAGTACAGGGTGAGTGGTGTGCCTGTATGAGTGCAGGATGAGTGGTGTGCCTATATGAGTGATGGTGAGTGGAGTGCTTGTATGAGTGCCGTGTGAGCACTGTGCCTGTATGAGTGCAGGGTGAGTTATGAGAATCCACTTGGAGACTATTGTGCCTGTGTGAGTGCAGGGTGAGTGGTGTGTCTGTATATGTGCAGGGTGAGTGCTGTGCCCTAGAGTGCAGGGTGAGCGGTGTGTCTGTATGAGTGCAGGGTGAGCAGTGTGCCAGCATGACTGCAGGATGAGCAATATAACCGTTTGAGAACGGGTGAGTGGTATGCCTATGAGTGCAGGGTGAGCAATGTGCCTGTATGAGTGCAGGATGAGTAATTAGATTGTGAGAGTCCACTTGGTGACTGGTGTGCCTGTATGAGTGCTGGGTGAGCGGTGTGCCGGCATGAGTGCAGGGTGAGTTATGAGAGTCTCCATGGTGACTGGTGTACCTGTATGAGTGCAGGGTTAACAACGTGCCTGTATGAGTTCAGGGTTAGAGGTGTGCCTGTATGAGTGCAGGGTGAGCAATGTGCCTGTATGAGTGCAGGATAAGTAATTAGATTCCTCACTGGTAGTGGTGATGCTGCATGAGTGCAGGGTGAAGGGTTTGCCTGTGTGGGTGCTGGTTTACCAGTGTGCATGCTTGAGTGTAGGATGAGCGAAGCAATATGAGTCTGTTACTGCAGGGTGATGTGTCTGAGTGCAGGGTGAGTAAAGTGTGTGCATGAGTGCAGGGAGTGTGACAAGTCTGTTTGTGAGTCCATTTGCATTAAAAAAAATGGTAGCAAGCTTTCTTGAAAGATATCCTTAAATGACATCATTTACACCGATTGTTATTCATATTTTCTTGCGAGGGGATAACCCCCGCACACCTGACCCATGTTTGATTCAAGCTTGCTCACACTTTATAATCAACTTGCAGTTTTCTTTCCTCACCTCTTTTAAAATGCACTAGCCGCCACTGACATGAACTATAATTCGCTGTTACGCACTGAATTGTAGGATCTGAACACAGTCTCCATACTATTCCAGGAATTTATTTCTTCACTGAGGAATGAGATTCTCAGGATGTTTCCTTACTAAAGGGGTGTGTCCCAGAGCGTCTCTTCAGTGAGGTGTTGAGTCCCAAAAACATATCTTCCATGATGTATAGGGTCTAAAGGAAGCCTCAGCAACAAAGCAAGGTGGTCTGAAGGCCATCCCATCGCTAAGGCATTGTACAAAAAGTATGCACCCACATTCCAATGGTCAGTGGTTCTCAACTCACTGAGGCTGAGCATTCTAGGTGCATCACATCAATAAATCAGATTTAAAGCAACTTTTCCCTGAACCATTGGATCCTATTGTTACTTTTTCATTGATCCATTTGGTTTTAAATGTGTCTGCTTCCTAATGCAAAGGGTCCCAATCCTCCTACCCCACTTAGTCATAGTTTCTGTGTGTCCTCTCCATACAGGAGGCTTTTTGAACCACATATTTCGTGCACCCACCCTTTGCTGTAGGATATGTTCTAGAGCCATTAAAGCCCTGTGTGCAAATATTGGAGTTGAAACCTACATGTCACAAACACAGTTCTGCAGCAGTGAAATTAACCCTAAATTATTTTACAGGGATTGAATTTTGGAACCTGCTTCTCCACCTTCGGGTCATCCCATATCTCTGCATCAGATGAATTCAAAGACTCATCGACCTATCGTACGGAATCAGAATCTGTGACCTGTATGTTACATCTAGATCTCTGAGGCAGGTGCATTACTCGTCTGAGATGTCATAAAAAGACTAAGGAACTTATCACAAGTTCGGCAGTCCAACCGCCATGTTGACGCGGTGGCGGTCCAAATAAGGCTGCTATGGCAGCGGTCTCCCACCCACCCTCATATTAAGGTTACTCCAAAAGGCCGGCGGTGGTCTTTCTGATGGCAGTGAATGCTTTTTCATGTTTGTCGATGCATGTGTGTATATTCAGACTGCACAAGTGTCAAATGTACACATATGCATGACACACATGTGAAAAAATACCTACCTCCATGCCTCTGGAATCAAGCTATCCTGGCTGATGAGGGCTTGAACCCCGAAACCGGTTCTAGGATACTTGTTTCCGAGTCAGGGAGAACCTGGCATGGCAGTTTGGGCTGGACTGTTCTTGTTGGTCGCAGGGTCAAGACCGATTTGCATATGGCTTGGTTCAAACTGGAATGGCATGGGGAGTAAAACAAATGATGGATTTAGGCCCAGATCTGTACTGGGGTGAATCTATGGCATTGTTCTGCATTCTGTCCATCAATTGTTCTTTTTGCATCTGTAATACATGAAGGGCACAGGTTTTGTTGAATTTGAGTCCGGGTACATGATTTGTTAAGTCCTCATTCCCCGCATTGTGACACACCCCATCCCAGGATTTCCCCATTTGGAGAAAAGAGCAAAATGGAATAGGAAGTCAGCCAGGAAGTCCTTCACTTTTTTGTGTCTGGCTTCAGACTGGAAGGGTTGCAGTGAGTGGAACCTATGGAGATCCCTTGGATTATTTCCTATATTTCGGCTCAACCAGGTTAAGGGAGCATGATCAGTATAAAGAACGAACTGTTTACGCTCAAGACAGTTTTTCTACTGCCCATTAAATAGCCAAACTCTCTTTTTCTATAGTAGGATACACCATTTCTTGAGGGAATAACTTGTGCCTCTTGTACAGGATGGGCATCTCCACACCTTCTTCATTACTTTGGGATAAGACGGCTCTTATACCATAATTGAAGGCATCCGTTTGTAGTACAAAATGTTTCTGAAAATCAGGGGATATTGGGCTAGATGTAATCATCTTTTTTTAATTTTTGGATAGCTTCTTCTGCTTAAATGGGTGGTTGGTGGAAATCTGAGTTTTTGATCATTTTCTTTAAGAGATTAGTCAAAGGGGCAGCAATGGTAGAATATTGAGGTATGAATCTCCGGTAATAACCCACTAGTCCCAGAAAGGCCCTGACCTCTTTTTTGGTTTTGTGAAAGGGACTTCTGTAAAGCTTTAATTTGCTCTGACTGTGGTTCAATAACCCCGTTTCCTAAGACATACCCCAGGTATTTCACTTTACTGAAATAAGCTCTAGATTTATTTTTGCGTTTATATTTAGATTGGCTCTTGGCAGTTCATTCAGTACATTAGTTAGATGTTTTTGGTGTTCTCTCCCGGTAGGGCTAAAAATAACAATATCATCTAGCTATGCTGATGAGAATTCTTGATGATCTTTTAATACTTGATTTATAGGATGCTAGAAGGTGACAGGGGCCTCATGAAGTCCGAAGGGAAGTATTTTGAATTGAAATAACCCGAAGGGCGTAGAGAAGACAGTTTTCTCTCTATCTTCTGCTTTTGAGGGGACATGGCAACAACCTTTTGTGAGATCTATAGTGGTTGTAAATTTGACATTTCCTAATTTTTTAATCAGTTCATCGATTCTAGGAAGTAGTAATGCATTGACTTAAGAGATGTTAATAACAGCCCTGAAATCTATGCAAAAACATATGCTCCCATCAGGTTCATGGACAAGGACTATGAGAAAGGACCAGTTACTCTGAGAGGGTTCTATGACTGTTTAACACAAAAGAGCCGCTCCTAGTACGATGACCTAAGTGCTAAAGTGTAATAGTGTTAATTTGTGAGTGTAGGCATCTCACAGAAAAAGTGAAGGACTGGTCTCACACACCACCTGGTGTCATGCTTCATCATAGACCAGTCCTCGCCCTCTAAAAACTTGGTTTGATAGAGGGTGGGCATACACCTGAAGACTGGGCTGCACTTCTAAAGCTAAGGGGGGACCCTTACAAAAAGTGAGGTTAAAAGGCCATTACAGATGTCATACTTACTTTAATGTAACCGCATCTGTATGGTGTACACAAAATAAAAAATGATTTTATTTTGATATCTTGTTAAATAAATATTTGTTGTTTTATTTTATTTAACATTTCATATAGCATTTAAGCCTTTTCTAAATGCTGGAAACAGCAGGTGCTACTCAGTCGCCCAACATGCCTTGTTGCAGATTCCAGGAGACACTCTCTTCTTTCGGGTTCAATGATATCCCCATATAAAGCATTTTTAAAAATTCATCCATCAGCTGATGAGCTTAAAAAACCCTGGGAACTGTGATCTTGAGTGCAATGAGGCCAGAGACTTGGCTAAAAAGAACAAAATATTCGGCAAAACGTATGTTGGTCTTCCTCTTTCAGGTAAAAACATAACCAAATAATAACGCATACACATTAAATAAAAAAAGAATTTGAAATAAAGTAAAAATTGGAAATTTTATGATAGCTTTGTTGGTTAATATGATCCCTGCAGATGTCTGTGTGTGTAACCAAATATTCACAAAACTAAATCTTGGTTTGTGTAGTGGGGCATAGTTAGTATCCCTTAACTGAAAGCACTGTGAATATGTGTCATTATTTTAAAATTGTATTACACACATTATAAGGCTGCCTCAAAATGCACAGATTTAGGGCCTGATTACAATGGCAGGGAGACAGGCTGTCGGTGGCGGTCTCCCCGCCTTCTTACCAACTTTACCGCCCGCCACATTTGGATGGCAGGCAGCTGTGTGGCGGTCTGAAAGACTGACCGCCACAGTTCTGATGGGCTCAAGGAGCCCGTCGATCTATTGGAGGCTGAGTAATGCCTACATTACGATGTTCCTTCCCACCGGCCCTTTCATGGCGGTGAACTGTAACGAGGCATCAAGCCCTGACCGGGAAGGCAGCCTACGGTTACAGTCTGACTGTGTGAACACTCCCCTCTCCCCTCTTTACCTCCAGCAGCCTGAAGCGCCGATCAGGACAACGGACCTCAGAAGTACGGCAGGCACTGAAGATCCCTGTTTCTTTAATTGGGGCGAACTTGTCTCCAGCCACGCCCCCTTTGATGACGCCGAGGAAGGAAGGTGTTCAAATCGCGGAAGCCCCGGGAGAGGAGTGTGTGTGAGGACGGACGAAGAGGAGAGAGACGCGAGCACCCCGAGAGGAGATATCAGAGAGACGGAAAGGACGAGAGAGCAGCCCCCAGAACGAGGACACAGACGGCGGAGCCAGGAGGCCAACGGCTCGGTGATTCGCCCTGCCACGTTTCTGGAGAAGCGTGGCACCAGCAGGTACGGGCTCGTATCTCGAGTTGGGCGGGTCTGCAGAAAATAACTAAACCCTAGGAGACTCATTTCCCGGTACCCGTTCCCTCACTTCCCTGACACTTAGGATAGGAAAAAGGGCACGGTGTACCTCCTCACTCCCCCTCCCCTCACTTTTATGTACAACTTGAGCACTAGACTGAAACGGTCTCCCTCCTCTTTTTACACGCACTGTGCGGACCGGAGTTTTGCCCCTTCCAAGGAGAACACGGCATCCTGGACCGGAGAATAAGAGGAAAGAAGACCCCCTCCCAACGGGCCAACACAGAACCAGAGGACGACTCCCCTCTCCCCTTCTACAGACCCAACCTATACAAGAAAAGAGTGTTCCGAGCAATAAAAGCAACTTCAGTCTCTACCTCTGCCTCAGAGCCTCTTTCCATCCCGCGACTAGTGGTGGAGAATGCGGGCACCATAAAAGACATCTGTAAAGCAAAGATGGATGAATTGTTACATCATATCATAAAGGGCCAAGAACAGCTGGGATGGGTGGTGGAAGAGCAACTCACGTCCGCCCAAGCGGATAGAGAAACTTTCAAAACCACCATCGCTGCCCAATTAGACGGCCTACAAACCATGATAAAGGAACCGGTGGCCGGACCACCCCAAAGTAGCCGACCGACCCATCCGGGTCCTTCTGGGGTTTCGTTGCAAAAATATGTGGCTGGCGAAGATCCAGACGCTTTCCTACTTAACTTTGAAAGGGCCGCCTTGGCGTGTGGCTGGCCAGTAGAAAAATGCCCTTTTTTCTTAGCTCCGTTGCTCACCAGCGAGACCCAGGCGGTGTAGGAGAGTAGGGTCTGCTATCCTATGGTCACCCCAAATTTTTGCTTTTTGCTTCACTGGTTTTTGGCATACTGAGGCTGTGGGCCTGCTAATCAGACCCCCAGCCTGCTGTTCTCTCTACTAAATTGACACTATGCACTCTAGGTGTATAACCAATTGGATCTGGATCACCCTGTGAGCCCCTGTACCAGTGTACACTAGGTACCCAGGGCATTGGTGTATCTAAGGCCTACCATGGGCTGAAGCATGTATTGTGCCACCCCTGGCCTGGCCTAACAATTTGACACAACTGGCTGATCACTCAGCTGGGGTAAGTTGGTGTACCCACCTCTTACTTAGGTGTAGTATACCTATACCTAACCTTAAATGGGACACATGTTAACCTATAAGTCACTCCTATGGCAGGCCTTAACAATCCTGAAGGCAGAGTGCTTGGTTCCATGTGAGATGGTGCTCTGGCATGAGCTGAGCCTGTCTGCAGTGGTTGGAACAACTTCCTTCTACCGTTTCCAGATATCGCCATACCATATACTCTTAAGTGCATTATGAACCTCGCGGTTAAATGCTATCTTTGGTTTGGCTTTATCAAAACATGTTGAGTAAGGTGTCATACGAATTGGAATACTAACCCCTCGCCAATTCTGGCGACGGGGTTAGCATTCCACCCTTCTAGAGGGACACGACATGTACAGTACCTGAAACCCGGGTAAAATCAGACATAGCCTCAGCTCCACAAAATGGACGCTGCCACCACGGACACAAGTCTGCCCTCCTGCTGCTGGGAGTCCTTCTAGCTTGGGAGACGTGGACAAAGGGTTTCCTGCCAGGGGAGGTGCGAGCACCACCCCAGACAGGATTTTGTGTATTGGTCAGGTAGGGCTTGAATAGAATCAGACATGCCTGAGGCTCACAAGGAGCCTCGTGCATATGCCAGTTCAAACCGGTCCTGGGGCACACCAGCCCTGGACCTGGGGCGAGCTGGACAAAGGATTGGGGGTGTAACCACCCCCCTTCCTGGTCCCACCCTTAGGGAGGGACCTAGCAGGTAGTCCGGCCCCTAGAATCCGCTTAAAGGTAGGAGCTGTGTCCTAAGACTTCAGACATCCTGGAATCAACTTACTACAAAGAAGAAGACGGGAACTTCGACGCCCTGCTGCACAGAGGACAGAAGGAAATCTCCCCTATGGTCAGGGAGTGACCATCTTGCTAACGCAAGCACCAACCATCTACTCGATGTCTGCTTTGCCGCCGCCTCCTGCCGGAGCCCGAGCCCAGAGCCCAACAAGAACTGGACCTCCAGACCTCTCACAGCCCGATCCACAGTCCATGCAAAGAATGAACCCGTGGAGGCACCGAGACCCGTGGAGCCAGCCATCTTGAAAGACCCACGACAAGCTGCAAGCGCGACAACAGAGGCTCCCTCCAAGTTGTGCTTTGGGACCTGAGAAGCCCAACATCCGAGCAGCATTTGCACCAAAGGTGAGCCCTCCAGCATCTCCATGATCTGCGTGGGGCCCCTCTGCACTTTGCATCTTGACGCGCCTGCCTGGTCCCTGGCCCGTTGGCTAGTGGCCATTTTGGCAACTTAACTTGAAAATTACGTTGCTGGTCTGGTTGCCCCAGACTGGCCCCTGCTGCCCTCCAAAGGAGCAGCCCCTCTGACCTTGCTGGTCAGAAGCCTCAGCTTACTTCATTTTCCACGACTCCTGCCTTTTCCAAGGCTTGTTTGCTTCCTTCGAGTTGCCGACACTGCCGACAGTGAGAGCCTGCGTGGGACAGCTTGTGAACCGACTCCTGGATGTCGTCGACCTTCAGGGACCACGTGGCTGCAGAGACAAGTTACACCTTCTCACCTGATTGCACCCGACATCGCCTGGTACCCACCTGGTGCCACGCCGGTCACTGGCTAGTGACTGTGAACACTGTCCCCTCTGCTTTCAGGTCTTCTACAACTCTGATCCACCCTTGGATCCACCGCATCTCTTCTGGACCGGCCGCCTGCAGCATCTTTGTCACCAGGCTCCATTGAACAGATAGACGAAACCCGACGCACTTCGAGACCTATGCACCCGCTTCCTGTGGGTGAGGTAAAGCTGGCACTCCGGTGCCCAAGTGTAGAGAAACATCTCTAGTGTCTGTGTTTTAAGTCTTAAGTTCGTAGTCCATCCAGAAGACCCTTCTAGCAGTAACTTTTGAACTTTTACGCACCCATTGAAAACCTATGGGAGCCCGCGTGTAACTTTCCTCACTGCACACGCGACCCGTGGACCTCCTGGTCACTAACTGAAGTTAGCTCCTTGTAGGCCCAGCGATTCTAGAGGCCCCAGGCCTTTTCCCTTTCCTAGTCGTGGTACTTATACCACTATTTTAGTATATGGTTTGAGCGGCCACCAGGGCCTATCCATATAAAGTGCAACTTCTGTATATTGTAATACTTTCTTGTTTAACGATTTGTGCTCCTGTGCTCATAAAGAGTCTAGGGGATACTTTGAGTAATAAATACATATATATTTTGAATATATATCTGTGTGGTGTCCTTTCATTGGTATAAAGGGGGGTTACATATGGTAAAACAGCCTGCTTAACACGCTTTAACGAGTTTAGCCTCAAAGACTGCTTAGCCTACGCTACCACTAGGGCAGCTAGTCCGAAAAGGTTGACTTACAACCACACCATAAGGGTTGCTTGGCATGGTACAAGGTGGTCACTTTAACTAGTGAACAGCATATACCAGGCCAACTTCTCACATTGGTGAGCAGCGGTGGCATTTGAGCTTGCTGTGTTTTACCGTTGTAATCTCTTTGTTACCAATTGAAAAATCACATAGGTACCTGTAGGTACATATAAAACAAGATTAGATATACTTAAGTTCTACTGAACTTAGTTGTTGTAGAGCAAAGGGAGTAGCACACCCTGACTACAACTACTAGATAGGTTTAGTAGGAAAACCCAAGTGTAGGTAGTTGCAACACATCCACCCACACTTAAGAGCAATGGCTGGGGCAGAGGGGTCCAATGTACCCATCTCTGTCGAGAGTGACCCCCAGAGGGCACCAACCATCTTTGCTACCCTAAACCAAAATGAGCTCAGGCAGTTGGCAAATATCAGGGGCCTTAAACAGCCCAGGAACCCTACCTCTGCTGAACTCAGAGAACTCTTACAAGCTGATGAAGATCAGAGAGCTCTCAAGAAAGCCTCCCAGTTAGACCCCTCAGGGACTGGAACAGGAGGCCCTCCTTCTGAAGATGCCACTGAAGTACCCCTTTCTAACAGTCGAACCTTAGTTGAGAATCTGACTACAGATGATGAGAATCAGCATAGGGACAGGGATGACAAAGGGGGTGAGTCTGACAGTAGTAGTATTTCAGATGGGAGAGATAGCCCAGTGCCAGGTGCTATACCTGGCTCAGCTAACTTAAGGCTACTTGGGACTGACAATGGGTTCACCCCATTGGATCTCCCTAGTGGACTTAAACAGGGGTTTGGGAGACAGAGGAATCACTCAGGTGACTCTAATGGCTCTCATGCCTCTAGAGGCTCTCAGGGTCACTCCAGAAGAAGGATGACCAGCCCTCAGAGGAGGGAGCATGAGGCCAGAATGAAGGAAGCTCAGCTGAGGATCAGGAGACAGGAGCTAGAAGTAGCCCTGATGGAAGAAAAACTGAACAAGGCTAGGCAACCTAGAGAGAGTGGGTCTATACCCACTGGTGGCAGCATTGTCCCTAAGGACAAAGATAGGGTCTTTGATAATAGGAACCTGTCCAAGGTTGTGCCCCCCTACAAAAGTGGGGATGATATCCACAAGTGGATGACTGCTCTTGAGAGAGCCTGCAAAGTGCAGCAGGTTCCTGAAGACCAGTGGGCAGCAATCTTATGGCTCTCCTTTGAAGGTAGAGGCAGAGATAGACTCCTCACTGTTAGGGAGGAGGATGTCAGAAACTACAGAGCCCTGAAGAGTGTCCTGGTTGATGGGTTAGGCTTAACCACTGAACAGTACAGGTTAATGTTCAGAGATACCCAGAAGACACAGACTCAGGACTGGTCTGAATACATTGAATGTGCCACTAAGGCTTTGGAGGGTTGGTTGCTGGGAAGTAAGGTATCTGATTATACAGGATTGTACAATTTGATGATGAGAGAACAGATTTTAAATAACTGTCAAAACCAGCAACTGCATCAACACTTGGTTGACTCAGATCTGACCTCTCCCCAAGAATTGGGAAAGAAGGCAGACAAATGGGTCAGAACCAGGGTTAAGCAAAAGAACCAGAACCAGGGCCAAGGGGGTGATCAGAAGAAAACAGACCAAAAGGGTGGAGATCAGAAATCCAAAGACCAGAAGTCTTCAACAGGGCCCCAAACTAATACTAATGAGGGTGGGTCCCAACAACCTAAAGGGAAGAAGAAAGAAGGTCCAAAGAAACCCTGGTGCAAATCTTGCAAGAATAAAACTCACTGGACTAGTGATTGTAAGAAGGGTGGAGCCCCCAACACTGTTGCCCCTAAGGCACCTGCTCCCAGTACTACTGTTAGCAGTGTTGGTCCCCAGACAAAGGGTGTAGTGGGAATCACTATGGGAACTGAATGAGATTCTGACTTAGACAGAACCCTTACCCAGGCAGTCTTGATCTGTGATGGGGGCATGGATTTGTCCCTGACTGTGAGCCCCAGTAACCTGGGCAAGTACAGACAGACTCCTTTAATAAATGCAAAAGTGGCTCAAGCCTACAGGGACACATGTGCCAGTGTCACTATGGTGACACCAGGCTTTGTGGATCCTGGACAGTACATACCAGGTGAGAATTACCTGGTGACCAATGCCAGCAATGCCACTACTTCTCATAGTGTGGCTATTGTTAACTTCTCATGGGGAGGGGTAACTGGCCTCAAAAGGGTTGTGGTTAGTGCAGACCTCCCAGTAGAATGTTTGTTGGGCAATGACCTAGAGAGTTCTCTATGGTCAGAAGTGGAGTACAGGACACATGCAGAGATGTTAGGTATATCACCACATGTCCTTGCTGTGACCAGGTCACAGGCCAAAAAGTGCCTTACTGAACCACAGGTCTTGGATCCTGGAACAATGGACCAAGCACCTACCAAGAAGAAGAACAGGAGGGCTAAGGCTGTGCCTTCCCCCCTGCCTCCAAGTGATGATCAGTCTTCCCAGGAGGATGATCTAGAGAACCCTGAAGGAACTGTCCCTGAAGAGCTTGAACCTGACCAGGTTGAGTTTCTGGGGACAGGGGGACCTTCCAGGGCTGACTTGGGGCAGGCTCAGTTATCCTGTCCATCTCTTGAACCCCTCAGACAGCTGGCTGCTGCTGAGGCTGCTGGGAATGCTCAAGGTACCCATAAAGTGTATTGGGATGATGGGCTCCTTTATTCAGAGGCTAGAGACCCAAAACCTGGTGCAACCAGGAGGTTGGTTATACCTCTGAAATTTAGGGGCTTCCTTCTTACCTTGGCCCATGATATTCCTCTAGCAGGACACTTAGGCCAGAACAAGACTTGGGACAGGCCTGTCCCTCACTTTCACTGGCCTCACATGAATGAAGATACCAAGGAGTTTTGTCGCTCCTGTGTGACCTGCCAAGCCAGTGGCAAATCAGGTGGCACAACAAAGGCCCCCCTAATACCACTACCTGTGGTGGGGGTTCCCTTTGATAGAGTGGGTATAGATATAGTGGGTCCCATGGATCCCCCCACTGCATCTGGGCACAGAGTTATACTGGTGGTAGTGGATCATGCCACCAGGTATCCAGAGGCAATTCCCCTTAGGACCACTACAGCTCCTGTTGTGGCCAGGGCCCTGCTGGGAGTATTCTCCAGAGTGGGGTTTCCTAAGGAGGTGGTTTCTGACAGAGGTACCAACTTCATGTCAGGATACTTGACAGCTATGTGGAAGGAATGTGGTGTCAACTACAAGTTCACCACCCCTTATCACCCACAATGCAATGGGCTTGTTGAGAGATTCAACAAGACCCTAAAGGGTATGATCAAAGGATTACCTGAAAAGCTTAGGCGAAGATGGGACATCCTTCTACCCTGCCTTCTGTTTGCTTACAGAGAGGTCCCACAAAAAGGAGTTGGCTACAGCCCCTTTGAATTGTTGTTTGGGCACCCTGTAAGAGGCCCCCTATGTCTGGTGAGGGAAGGATGGGAGTTACCTCTCCAAAAGCCTAAGCAAGACATAGTGGACTATGTACTTGGTCTCCGCTCCAGGATGGCTGAGTATATGGAGAAGGCATCCAAAAACCTTGATGCAAGCCAGGCCTTACAGAAAGCTTGGCATGACCAAAAGGCTGTCTTGGTTGAGTTTCAAGTATCAGCAAGGCAATCCCAATGTAACCACTCAATGGTACAATCCTATTAAAATATCACACATATATAACTAAGGTTCCAGAATTATATCACATTTATTAAAAAAGGGTTTACAATAAAAAATCCTAAATCAATCAATACAGTACATATTAAAAACAATCACTTCATTTCTTCATTCATGTTATACATTTGGAAATAAAAATTACAAAACACAAACTGTTATGAGCCCGCATAACAGAAAACAAACACAGACAATGGACTTTGTCATTTATGACACATCCTGAATGACCGTAATTTTTACACCGTGATTTGGGATATATGTGACCCACTACTATCTCCAATTCTCTACGGCGGTCCCTTGGATTGTGTATATCTTTGGCGTCGACGCGTTTAGATGGTTTTGACTTTATATGACCATCTTTGTCAAGACAAATTATAGGCTTGAGTTGCTTCCGGCTCAATTTCGAACCTAGAAAGACATAAGTGCTATTAATAAACTAAATAGAGGTTCTACTAGAGAGATATCAATTCATCTAACCTTGTTGGCCTCTATTTAACATGATTGTCTTATACTTTACAATTGCCCAATATATTATCAAATCTGTTTGGACAACCTTTAAACGCTCCGTCTAATCACAGTAAATAGTGGTTTATGTAACTACATTTTTCTACTGCTTTGATATCGGGCATTTCGGTTGTAGATGGCTCTAAATATGGAAACTCTACCTCCACGTATTAGCCAAGTTGTTGCCCCCCGTATTGTATACTGCTCACATTATCGTTTCCTCACCTTTATCAATTCTGCCCTCTACTTAGAGCTTACTTCCTGAGATGATTGTTGGAGGAAGGATTACGTACTGGTACAGTGTATTTGTTTCAATTGGCCAAAGTACACAGACTTCAGTTGCTGTGGAGTAACATAACGGCATAGGTTATTGTTGAGATAGCCTCAATTCGTTTTATCGGGCTACAATGACAAAATGCGCTTACCGGTATGTATAGATGCGCTAACGTAGCATCACGTGGCGTGTTTCTTAGTAGATAAAATTGTCAGAGACTGGGGTCCGTTTGTCATACCCTTGTATCGCGTCTCCTATCAAGTCCCTAAAAAATACAAAGGAACCATATGATACCGCGAGACCAAACTATTCTCACTGGTAAATGCCTGTAATACGATTGCATCGAGGCCGCGCTGCCTGACTGAGTCTCTGTGTTGATAAGATTGCCGAATCTTACCTTACGGCTTGCAAATTATTCCGCCGGTATGGAGTCTTCTTGCTCCGTCTGTTCTTAGATTATCTAACCTGTTCGGCTATTTGTTAGAAAGACTCGACTCTCATGATTGGCTCAATTAATCACGTGTCGCCGCTCACGTGTGGATTCTTATCGAAGATCCAATTACGTGGCTTCTAGTTGGATTATATCTCTACTCTAAATGGTGTGTTTTTTTATTATGTCAAATGTTTACAATCGATCACAGCTTTATATATTAGGGAAGCGTATGGTTTGCGTGTGATATTTAAAACTATGTGCACTCGCACGCGTATATTAGATGAGTTAAACGCTGTTGCTTTTTTTGGAATGCATTCCACGTAGAGCTCCCTGTTTCTCGTCATAGTTTCAATCCTATTACAATACAACTTTATTGTTCCTATCTGTGAACTCCAAACAGTCATTAGAATTCTTAATGCAGTTGCAGAGCAACTCATGGTTGAGTTTCAGCCAGGACAGAAGGTATGGGTGTTGGAGCCAGTGGCCCCAGCAGCACTCCACGACAAATGGTCTGGACCCCATACAATCCTGGAAAAGAAGGGAGAGGTTACCTACTTGGTGGACCTAGGAACTCCCAGGAGTCCCCACAGGGTACTCCATGTTAACAGGTTAAAAGCATATGTTGACAGGGCAGACATGGGCTTGCTCATGGCTACAGATGAGGGACAGGAGGAAGAGAGTGACCCTCTCCCAGACCTGTTGTCTCAGAACCCTGAAGATGGTTCAGTTGAAGGAGTGACCCTTGGAGGCAACCTCACTGAGCATCAGCAGATTGAATGTAGACAGGTTCTACAATCATTTCAGCATATGTTTTCACTGATACCTAGTCAAACTGACTGGTGTACCCATGTGGTGGACACTGGAGACCGTCTTCCTGTAAAGAACAAACTTTACAGGCAACCTGACCATGTCAGGGACTGTATAAAGGCTGAGGTACACAAAATGCTGGAACTGGGTGTCATTGAACCCTCAGAGAGCCCCTGGGCTAGCCCAGTGGTTCTGGTCCCCAAACCTCACACCAAAGATGGCAAGAGAGAGATGAGGTTCTGTGTGGATTACAGAGGACTCAATGCTGTCACTAGGACAGATGCACATCCTATTCCAAGGGCAGATGAGCTCATAGATAAACTGGCTTCTGCTAAGTTTTTGAGCACATTTGATTTGACAGCTGGCTATTGGCAAATCAGGTTAGCTGAGGAGTCTAAGGCCAAAACGCATTTTCAACCCCAGGAGGACACTACCAATTTTTGGTGCTGCCCTTTGGTCTGAAGAATGCACCTGCCACCTTCCAAAGGTTGGTGAATCAAGTCCTTACTGGGTTGGATGACTTTTGTGCAGCATATCTTGATGACATTGCTGTCTTTAGCTCCACCTGGGAGGATCACCTGATCCACCTGAAGAAGGTACTTGAGGCTCTGCAAAAGGCAGGCCTCACTATCAAGGCTACTAAGTGCCAGATAGGGCAGAGTAAGGTTGTGTATTTGGGCCACCTTGTAGGTGGAGGCCAAGTTCAACCACTGGAGAGTAAGATACAATCCATCAAGGACTGGTCCCCTCCAACCACCCAGACTCAAGTTCGAGCTTTCTTGGGCTTGACTGGGTACTACAGGAAGTTTGTTAAGAACTATGGGTCCATTGTGACTCCTCTTAATGATCTGACATCCAAGAAGATGCCCAAAAAGGTTCAGTGGACAGTAAGCTGTCAAAAGGCATTTGATGACCTGAAGAAGGCCATGTGCTCTGCACCTATCCTGAAAAGTCCTGACTACTCCAAAGAGTTTATTGTCCAAACAGATGCTTCTGAGTTGGGTGTGGGAGCTGTGCTGTCACAACTTAATGTAGATGGTCAAGACCAACCCATTGCTTTTATTAGCAGAAGGTTGACCCCCAGAGAGGAGAATTGGTCAGCTATTGAGAGGGAGGCCTTTGCTGTGGTGTGGGCCCTGAAGAAGCTGAGGACATACTTGTTTGGCACTCACTTCAAGATTCAGACCGACCATAAGCCCCTCTTGTGGCTAAATCAGATGAAGGGTGAAAACCCCAAACTGCTTAGGTGGTCCATTTCCCTACAGGGGATGGACTTTACAGTGGAGCACCGGCCAGGTACAGACCATGGGAATGCAGATGGTCTCTCCAGGTACTTCCACTTAGGACATGAAGACGAGACTGGTCAAGGCTAGTTTAATGTCCCTGCGTTTGGTGGGGGGGTTGTGTAGGAGAGTAGGGTCTGCTATCCTATGGTCACCGCAAATTTGTGCTTTTTGCTTCACTGGTTTTTGGCATACTGAGGCTGTGGGCCTGCTAATCAGACCCCCAGCCTGCTGTTCTCTCTACTAAATTGACACTATGCACTCTAGGTGTATAACCAATTGGAACTGGATCACCCTGTGAGCCCCTGTACCAGTGTACACTAGGTACCCAGGGCATTGGTGTATCTAAGGCCTACCAGGGGCTGAAGCATGTATTGTGCCACCCCTGGCCTGGCCTAACAAGTTGACACAACTGGCTGATCACTGGGGTAAGTTGGTGTAACCACCTCTTACTTAGGTGTAGTATACCTATACCTAACCTTAAATGGGACACATGTTAACCTATAAGTCACTCCTATGGCAGGCCTTAACAATCCTGAAGGCAGAGTGCTTGGTTCCATGTGAGATGGTGCTCTGGCATGAGCTGAGCCTGTCTGCAGTGGTCGGAACAACTTCCTTCTACCGTTTCCAGATATCGCCATACCATATACTCTTAAGTGCATTATGAACCTCGCGGTTAAATGCTATCTTTGGTTTGGCTTTATCAAAACATGTCGAGTAAGGTGTCATACGAATTGGAATACTAACCCCTTGCCAATTCTGGCGACGGGGTTAGCATTCCACCCTTCTAGAGGGACACGACATGTACAGTACCTGAAACCCGGGTAAAATCAGACATAGCCTCAGCTCCATAAAATGGACGCTGCCACCACGGACACAAGTCTGCCCTCCTGCTGCTGGGAGTCCTTCCAGCTTGGGAGACGTGGACAAAGGGTTTCCTGCCAGGGGAGGTGCGAGCACCACCCCAGACAGGATTTTGTGTATTGGTCAGGTAGGGCTTGAATAGAATCAGACATGCCTGAGGCTCACAAGGAGCCTCGGTGCATATGCCAGTTCAAACCGGTCCTGGGGCACACCAGCCCCGGACCTGGGGCGAGCTGGACAAAGGATTGGGGGTGTAACCACCCCCCTTCCTGGTCCCACCCTTAGGGAGGGACCTAGCAGGTAGTCCAGCCCCTAGAATCCGCTTAAAGGTAGGAGCTGTGTCCTAAGACTTCAGACATCCTGGAATCAACTTACTACAAAGAAGAAGACGGGAACTTCGATGCTCTGCTGCACAGAGGACAGAAGGAAATCTCCCCTATGGTCAGGGAGTGACCATCTTGCTAACGCAAGCACCAACCAGCTACTCGATGTCTACTTTGCCGCCGCCTCCTGCCGGAGCCCGAGCCCAGAGCCCAACAAGAACTGGACCTCCAGACCTCTCACAGCCCGATCCACAGTCCCTGCAAAGAAGGAACCCGTGGACGCACCGAGACCCGTGGAGCCAGCCATCTTGAAAGACCCACGACAAGCTGCAAGCGCAACAACAGAGGCTCCCTCCAAGTTGTGCTTTGGGACCTTAGAAGCCCAACATCCGAGCAGCATCTGCACCAAAGGTGAGCCCTCCAGCATCTCCACGATCTGCCTGGGGCCCCTCTGCACTTTGCATGTTGACGCACCTGTCCGGTCCCTGGCCCGTTGGCTAGTGGCCATTTTGGCACCTTAACTTGAAAATTACGATGCTGGTCTGGTTGCTCCAGACTGGTCCCTGCTGCCCTCCAAAGGAGCAGCCCCTCTGACCTTGCTGGTCAGAACCCTCAGCTTACTTCATTTTCCACGACTCCTGCCTTTGCCAAGGCTTGTTTGCTTCCTTTGAGTCGCCGACACCGCCGACAGCGAGAACCTGCGTGGTACAGCTCGTGAACCAACTCCTGGACGTCGTTGACCTTCAGGGACCACGTGGCTGCAGAGACAAGCTACACCTCCTCACCTGATTGCACCCGACATCGCCTGGTACCCACCTGGTGCCACGCCGGTCACTGGCTAGTGACTGTGAACACTGTCCCCTCTGCTTTCAGGTCTTCTACAACTCCGATCCACCCTTGGATCTACCGCATCTCTTCTGGACCGGCCGCCTGCAGCATCTTTGTCACCAGGCTCCATTGAACAGATAGACGAAACCCGACGCACTTCGAGACCTATGCACCCGCTTCCTGTGGGTGAGGTAAAGCTGGCACTCCGGTGCCCAAGTGTAGAGAAACATCTCTAGTGTCTGTGTTTTAAGTCTTAAGTTCATAGTCCATCCAGAATTCCCTGCTAGCAGTAACTTTTGAACTTTTACGCACCCATTGAAAACCTATGGGAGCCCGCGTGTAACTTTCCTCACTGCACACGCGACCCGTGGACCTCCTGGTCACTAACTGAAGTTAGCTCCTTGTAGGCCCAGCGATTCTAGAGGCCCCAGGCCTTTTCCCTTTCCTAGTTGTGGTACTTATACCACTATTTTAGTATATGGTTTGAGCGGCCACCAGGGCCTATCCATATAAAGTGCAACTTCTGTATATTGTAATACTTTCTTGTTTAACGATTTGTGCTCCTGTGCTCATAAAGAGTCTAGGGGATACTTTGAGTAATAAATACATATATATTTTGAATATATAACTGTGTGGTGTCCTTTCATTGGTATAAAGGGCGGTTACATATAGTAAAACAGCCTGCTTAACACGCTTTAACGAGTTTAGCCTCAAAGACTGCTTAGCCTACGCTACCACTAGGTCAGCTAGTCTGAAAAGGTTGACTTACAACCACACCATAAGGGTTGCTTGGCATGGTACAAGGTGGTCACTTTAACTAGTGAACAGCATATACCAGGCCAACTTCTCACAGGCGGCCTATCAGGTTGCCAACGCCACAGGAAACGTACCCTATACCACCATCAAAGCCATCATACTTGACCATATGGGACTTGACGCCGAAGCGTATAGGGTGCGATTTAGAAAGGAGAGGGGGATGCCAGGGGAGAACCCTAAGACCCTGTTCTTCCGCCTCAAAATGGCCGCGGATAAATGGCTAACCCCTACCTCCAGCACAAAAGAAGAAATCATGGACAAGATTTATTTGGAGCAGTATCTAGAGTCTCTGCCCTTTACCACGCAAAAATGGTTACGACAACATCCCAAATTATCCATCATCCAAGCCATCCAAATGGCATCCTCATACGCTCAGGCACAGCCACGCTCAATACCTTGGGATCCCGATAAGTCGGGCAAACTCTTTCCCGGTAAGCTAGAAAGGAAACCCTCCCAGGCCCTTGAGACCTGAAGCCCTCTCCTTTAAAGGACCTCAATGTTTCGAATGTGGAACTTGGGGACACATTGCCCGATTATGCCCCCACCGGAGAATCCTGGAAGAACCCATGGAGGTGGGATACGTCCCCAAGGCAGTCATGTACACGGCGGAACTGGGAAGTTCATTCTATGTAAGTGTGAGGGTGAATGGGACAGCAATCCGGGCCCTCCTAGATTCAGGCTGCCGACAGTCGGTAATTCGGGGAGTGTTTGTGGAAAAGGACCAAGTGGTGCCCAACTCCCTAGTTAGCATCAAATGTGTACATGGGGACGTAAAGCCGTACCCGGTCGCATGTATCCGTCTGGAGATCCCTGGGGGAGACAATACGTAGTGAAGCTGGGAGTCCTAGATACCCTGCCAGAAGAATTAATAATAGGGACCGACAATCCCACTTTTCTGGAGCTATTTTCACGTTCTACGCATACACAACCACAAGAAGACAAAACTTCTAAACAAGGGGGTATATCACGCCCTGCCTATATCACTCCTGAACCATGGGTAGGGGATAAAAACTTTAGATTCTCACAAGCCAACGATAGCACCCTTTACAACGCCTGGGAACAGGCCCACGCCACTCAAGGAGACCCCGTTCCCAAGTTTCCCTGCTTCACTATTCAAAACGGGTTGTTATATAGACAAGGGAACCAGGAAGGCCCCCTACAACTGTTGGTTCCTATCTCCTTCAGAGACCAAATCATGTTTTATTCCCATTCCCATCTGCTAGCGGGGCACATAGGTAGCGAAAAAGGACCCAGAATGTCTTAAGACACTTTTACTGGCCCGGAATCTACAAGGATAAAAAAATACATTGTTCCACGTGTGAAGTCTGTCAGAAAAAGAACCTGCACCGTCCGCCAAGAGTTCCTTTGCAACCGCTCCCCATTATAGGAACCCCCTTTGAGAGGGTGGGCTTAGATCTAATAGGACCCTTACCTAAAACCAAACGAGGGAACCAGTATGCCCTAGTGATAGTGGATTATGCCACCAGGTTCCCGGAAGCCTTTCCCTTGAGAGTCCCCACCTCCAGGGTAATCGCCGAAAAAATAATCAAACTTTTCTCCCGGGTGGGTTTCCCAAAAGAGATTTTAACAGATCAAGGATCCCCTTTTGTGTCCCGCCTCATGAAAGAAGTATGTCAGCTGGTGGACCTCCGGCAAATAAGGACGTCTGTTTATCACCCCCAAACAGACGGTCTCGTTGAACGCTACAACGGGACCCTCAAGACCACGATGAAGAAAATGTTGTCCGTAAGTGGGAAGGAGTGGGACACCATATTACCCTTGGCACTGTACGTCATTAGAGGACAGACTAAGAGCAGCCTGGGGTGTTCTGCGTTTGAGATGCTGTATGGTCGACAACCCCGAACTCTACTCGAAATGACCAAAGAAGCCTGGGAAAAAGAGGAGGGAGAAAGCCAGGGACTATTGGAATATACCCAAGACCTGAAAAACAAACTGGGGAAGTTGCGAGACCTGGCCTACGTCAACTTAGAACAAAGCCAAATACGCCAGAAACATTTTTACGACAAAGGAAAAAAATGGCGAAAGTTGGAAGTGGATGACTGGGCCTTGGTTCTCCTCCCTTCAGCAACCCGAAGATTCCAAACGGAGTGGATGGGACCATATAAAGTTATCTCCACCATTGGGAAAACCAGCTACAAGTTACAAGTCTCCTCTAGAACGACACAGGTGTACCACATTAACCTGTTGAAGAAATGGATCGGCCCTCCACCCCAAAAAGTACAACTCTCAGTACCTACGACCGACCCCTCTCTCTGTACGTTGGGACGTTTGGTCATAAATGAAGATCTTAGGCTACAAGAGAAAGAGAGCCTACACAAGACCCTCGTCCCGTTTTCCCCTTTATTCTCTGATGTTCCTGGGAAAACGACCTTAATTGAACACCGAATCGACACAGCTCCAGGCGCCGTGGTAAAGAAACGGCCGTATCGGATCCCAGCAGCCAAAAGACCTGCAATACAGAAGGAGGTACGCGAGATGTTACGCCTTGGAATCATTAGGCCCTCGAGGAGCGAATGGTCGTCACCGATCGTGATGGTTCCAAAGCCCGACGGCAGTACGAGGTTCTGCATGGACTTCAGGGCTTTGAACCAAGTGTCGTCCTTTGATGCATACCCGATTCCACGAATCGATGAACTAATCGAACAACTCGGGCAAGCAAAGTACATCAGCACCCTGGACTTGACCAAAGGCTATTGGCAAGTTCCGCTCCGAGAAGAAGATCGCAAGAAAATGGCCTTTTCGACTCCCGACGGATTGTTCCAATTCAATGTCTTACCCTTCAGCCTACATGGAACCCCCGCGACGTTCCAAAGGCTCATGAACAAAGTGCTACGAGAACATCCCTCCTTCACCTCGGCTTACCTTGACGACATCATCATCTCCAGCCCCAGCTGGGAACAACACCTATTACACCTAACTCTGGTACTACAGGCCTTACAGAAAGCGGGCTTACACGTGAATGCCAACAAATCCAGAGTGGGCTACCAGAAAGTTAAATACTTGGGATATGTCCTGGGACATGGTGTCATTGAACCCCAAGTAGAAAAAGTTAGAGCCATCTCCGAGACTCCTTTTCCCTCCAGCAAAAAAGAGATGAGAGCATTTTGGGGGCTTATAGGGTATTATAGGAGATTTATTCCCTCATTTTCCGATATCGCTGCGCCTCTAACCGATACTCTAAAAAAAAAATATAACTCAAAGGGTTTTCATTGTCCATCCCCATCCATGTGGAGAGCCTTCACCTCCCTGAAAGGGATCATCACCACCAACCCTGTCTTGGCCTCCCCCGACTACAATAGGTCTTTCTTTCTACACACCGACGCTTCTGACTATGGGGTGGGGGCGGTGTTGTCCCAAAAATCAGAAAAAGGTATTGAGCACCCTATCCTATATATTAGCAGGAAACTCTTCCCTAGAGAGGTGAAATACGCCACAATAGAAAAAGAATGCCTGGCAATCAAATGGGCAGTCGAAAAGTTACGATATTATCTGGAAGGCCACCCATTCACCCTGTACACGGACCATGCCCCCCTGCAATGGATGAGCCGGAACATGTCCCAAAATCCCTGGGTTTTACGATGGTTTCTGGCCCTTCAACCATTCTCCTTTACTGTACACCACCGGAAAGGTACAGAGAACAGTAGCGCTGACTTTCTCTCCCGACACACTCTCCCCGATCGGGAGAAACCAGGGGGGGTGGTGTGTAACGAGGCATCAAGCCCTGACCGGGAAGGCAGCCTGCGGTTACGGTCTGACTGTGTGAACACTCCCCTCTCCCCTCTTTACCTCCAGCAGCCCGAAGCGCCAATCAGGACAACGGACCTCAGAAGTACGGCAGGCACTGAAGATCCCTGTTTCTTTAATTGGGGCGAACTTGTCTCCAGCCACGCCCCCTTTGATGACACCGAGGAAGGAAGGTGTTCAAATCGCGGAAGCCCCGGGAGAAGAGTGTGCGTGAGGACGGACGAAGAGGAGAGAGAGACGCGAGCACCCCGAGAGGAGATATCTGAGAGAGACGGAAAGGACGAGAGAGCAGCCCCCAGAACGAGGACACAGACGGCGGAGCCAGGAGGCCAACGGCTCGGTGATTCGCCCTGTCACGTTTCCGGAGAAGCGTGGCACCAGCAGGTATGGGCTCGTATCTCGAGTTGGGCGGGTCGGCAGAAAATAACGAAACCCTAGGAGACTCATTTCCCGGTACCCGTTCCCTCACTTCCCTGACACTTAGGATAGGAAAAAGGGCACGGTGTACCTCCCACACTCCCCCTCCCCTCACTTTTATGTACAACTTGAGCACTAGACTGAAACGGTCTCCCTTCTCTTTTAACACGCACTGTGCGGACCGGAGTTTTGCCCCCTTCCAAGGAGAACATGGCATCCTGGACCAGAGAATAAGAGGAAAGAAGACCCCCTCCCAATGGGCCGACACAGAACCAGAGGACGACTCCCCTCTCCCCTTCTACAGACCCAACCTATACAAGAAAAGAGTGTTCCGAGCAATAAAAACAACTTCAGTCTCTACCTCTGCCTCAGAGCCTCTTTCCATCCCGCGACATGAACCCACCATGAAAAGGCTGGTGGAAAGGGACATTGGGGGCCCCTAGCGGGCAGCCCTTACCCCCTGGCCTACAGACATTGGACCTGGGTGGCACCTATGGTGCCCCCATACATATCCCTGCACCATGTGGCAGGCACCACATGCTGCCTGCCACGTAGTGCAGGGATATGTGTGGGGTGTTAGTTTTGTACTTTCAGCTGGGGCTCTGGGGCTGTGGTCCTCAGGGCCATGCAGTCCCCCAGCCAATTTCTTTATGTGGCCAGGCCCAGTGGGATGGGGTCCCCAGGGACATATTCGGCCTGGGGAGAGGGGTCACATCTTAATGTAACCGCACTTGCTTTTTTTCCCATGGCTCCTCCATGAATTCAATGGAAAATAAAAAATAAAACCCTTTTTGGCCCCCAGTGGGGTCACTGTAGGACCCCACCACCAGGCCTGGGGAGTCACAGTATTCCTACTGTGACCCCTTGTCTTTTTTTAATGTTTTTCTTGAGACTTGGCCGAGTCCGAGTCCCAAAATGGGTGCCAACACTTCCTGGTTGAAGTGTTGGCAGCCAATCAAATCTCACCATGAGATCTGTGGGATCCGCGGAGGATTTGTGTCCCTAGATATCTATAAATCTGTTTTCTTTAACCCCTTCCATGCGGGGCTGATTCCCCCGCGGTGCTGACTGCTGCTTGCGCGGGCGTGGTCATGACGGAACGGTTCCGTCATGAGCACAGCTCAACCGACGCTCATGACGGAACCGTTCCGTCATGAGCGTCGAAGGGGTTAATAACTCTGAAACTACTGAATCGATTTACAACAAATTACAAAAAGAGATCTTTCTGGATCAAATCAACCTGAAACTTTAAAGACCACATCTGCAGTGACTGGCACAATATTGTCGGAAATTTCATGAAGATTCGTCAAACAGCGCCAAAGTTATTAGCAAAACAAAAAACTTTGTCTACGGAAACTAGTTCCTAACTATATCTACCTAGTGGCAAACGCCAGTAGGAGATATAAATATATTACCTCTGCTGCCACACCAGTGAGAACAATCATCAACAATTTCTTAACTACTGGAATATTTCTATGAATCAGTGAGTGGGTATCTGAATTGTTGAGTGGAAGTGGGAGTGGATATAAGAAAGGTTCTACGGGGTGTGAGTGGGTGCGTTAGTGATTTTTTGGATGATGTCATGAGTGATATCATGAGTCATGTCATGAGTCATGTCACTGACCATGTCATGAGTGATGTAATATGTGAGATCATATGCAGTGCATTGCAGGGGCGCAAGTTATAGTTGGCTAAGCTAACTATAACTGCTGAATTTCACTGATTTTGTATGATCGAAACCTGACTATAACTTCTCTGTAACCTTTGTTTTCTTCCAGTGAATTTCACAGGCTAATTTTAAATTCCATTTCATAACCATAACATCCCCGTAACCTTTAGTTTTTCAGTGAATTTCTAAGGTTTTTTAACTGTTTATTCCGAACAATAATGTGCCTGTAACCTTTGTTTTTTTCAGTGAATTTCTATGTTTTTTTCAAGTAGTAATTGCGTTGGCAGAGTGGTGGAGAAAGGGGGCGGGAACTCTGACCAGCTCTATGGAATCCCGCTGTGTAGACTTACAGGAGGTACCACAAGGACTTCTTGACCCCCAAGATGCCTCAGCATCTAAGAGGACTTAATTCCTCAACCAATAGTGTACCAGGAGGCGCATTTGCAGAGTGGTGAAGAAACTGGACGTGGCCTCCAAAGACCTCTCAACAATCCAGCTGTGTGGGACTTACTGGAGACATCAGGAGGGGTTGTTCGTCCCCAAGGACCCTCAGCAGCCAGGTGGAATTTATCCCCCATCTAGTAGTGCACCCCTAAACGTGTTTGCAGAGTGGTGGAGAAAGGGGATGGTGCCTAAGAAAACTTCTCTCTTGACAGCTTTGAGATTAGGGGATATGGGAATCAGTGATGCCATCAGTGATGTCTGAGCCTAACTATAACATCGCTGTAATCTTTGTTTTTTTCAGTGAATATATATTTATATCAAAGCAGAGGGCGCATGAAGAGGTCAGATGTGGATGTAATCATGTAAACGCACACATTTATAGGCTGCGTTAACATAACATTAGCTTTGGCAGGACCTCCACCCTGTGCCCCCCTGCCTTCCGTCCCACTCTTTCTCCCCTCTGGGAGAATACAGCTGACTTCCTACTGTGCTTCCTGAAACAAAAAGATAAATTATGAAAGTTATTTAAGACTTTAGAGGCACCAGGCATACCTTTCAATTCTGCTTTTCAGTATGAGTTGACATTTATTTGTCCCAAAAACCGAGACATGTATTTAAAATAAAAGAAAGCATTGGGACGCTGGGACAGTCCTCTAAAAACCTGAACTGTTCAGGGAAATCCAGGATGTCTGGTCATCCTAATTACACTAGACAATCTGAGGCTCTTCTGATGAGAGGACAGAAATGTATTCGACAGCTTCACACTGATAAAGATGGCCTGATTGATGATGTCTTTTACACAATGGAGAGTGAGAGAAGAGCAGATCGGTTGCAATCTCCCAGTTACAGTCTTATCACATATAAGCAACCCCTGCCTTGTGAGTTCTCCTTAGGAATTCAGTGCTTTATAAAAAAAAAAAGGATTCTGGCAGGATGTGGTAATCTCCCTCCGCTTTATCTTTTGTATTAGGGGTATCCAAAGATATTGATGTAGACGCCTCACTCACTTATCGTGACATGCTTCATCATTGGCATCTATCCACACCCGGGTCACATGGTACTACCCGGGCGAACTCAAACATAGATGTAATGGGAGTTCTTAGATAAAGCAAGTACTGGTCATGCAGGGATCCAGATGAGTGATAAATTAAAAATACCTTCAGGTATACCCAAACACTTTGTTTTATTCGGAGGGTACCTGGGGCATGTATAAAAACGTGAATGTATTGGGTTTTACTGATTATGATTGTTCAGTTGTACCCCTGATTGATGATGTACCTTGGATGGGTTTGTCTGTGATTAAATAAACATAGGCATTATGTGAGCCATAATAAGTCCTAGAGATTTTCCAGTATGGTCTCTTCAAGACAAGATAGCTTTAGCAATATAACTTTCATAGTAATGAATTTGATTTAGTCAATATATCAATACAAAGGGTGCCTTTGTTGGCAAATCAATAATGGTATATTGTCCATAGAAAATAAGCAGTATATTCAGTATGCAGTTTTTTTGCTATGAAGCTAAGTTTGCATGGCACTCCAGGTATTCATTTTTTTGTTTGATGCCGTTTATTGGTTTTAAATGAGGAATTTGTTACCATACAGTAATAGTTGTTGCTGTACAGAGAATGACAATGATATACAAAAAGTGAGATAATGATACTTTTCTGCTACTATTCTAACTTATGCTTTAGGCAGTGTGTTAAGCCCCCGTCGTTCCAGGTGCATTTTTACAGTTCATATATAACGAAAAGGTGGGTTAGAACCCTAAAGTAGATGGCAAAAGGATGTGTACATCGGATACCTATCTATGCATTTTGCCACTCCTGCCACCCCATGCATATGTCTCAGGAACCTATGTGAAATCTTTTATGAGAGCTACGCATCATGTGATTCTGGATTCAACAGGAGAACTCAAACTTAAACATGGGGGATAGGAAGGGGTGCAATTAACTAAGCGTGTGTCCAAATGTTGACCATGGCCCTCCACCGCCATTGAATAAATGTTTATGTGACATTGAGGTGTTTTTGGTACCTTGTCATGCACATACCCGGGTGTGTGTAAGTTAGAGCGCCACTACTTGTGAGTACAGAAAGTTTTGCACGAGTCTGCTTGCGTTTGTACACTTTATCACTTTCCAATTGGAGCGACGGCAGAATCGCATCCCAGTGAGCAGAGATTGGGAATTTACGTATGGGCAAGGTGTTCTCTCTATGGGGTGCTACTCCTTCCACCTTGGCCCAATTAAGCATAGAGTAAGACCAGGCTTGTAGGCGCGGGGGATCGCTGGCCAGCGCTTCAATTATGAGGCATTCACCCGCCACCAGGCCAAGATCTAGAAACTTGGTGGTGACCCTGTGTGCTTTGTGTCTGGCAAACACCCCTAGTATACAGGCCTCCCAGGTGTTGGGGAGTGTCCGCTCAGTGCATGTGGATAGATATCTCCTCACCCCTTTCCAGTATGGTTGGAGTGTTGGGCACGACCATAGCATATGCAATATGTCAGCATCTTGGAAGTTACAGCGCAGGCAGCATACATCTTGTCTGTGGAAGTATCTATTAATTGTATCTGGGGCGAGATATGCCCTATGTAGTATGTAATATGGGATCAGGCGGAATCGTGCATTACGGGAACCAATGCGGGGCCTGCCAATATCATATCCCACTCCCGGGATGTGCATACCTGTTTCGAATCTGCCTCCCAGTTGCAACGCAAGTGGGTTAGATCTGTTGCTGCCTGCATGCAAAGCTCCTCCGCAAACCCTCTCATAAGATGACCTCCTGTGCCCATGACGTGTAAGTACTGCAGCACTAGATGTGTGCGTGGTTCCTGCGTGATGTCTCCTCAACTATGTCGCATCGTGTTAACCCAGGAGGCGTGGCTGAGAAACAGACCAGGTGGGACACCTTCCTCTCGCATCAAATCCTTGTGAGTCATAAGTACTCCGTCTCAATAGAGATCGCCCACCATGTGGATGCCCACCTCGTGCCAGTTCTCGAGCTCACACAGTCCCGTCCACCTCTTAACCTTGGGCATTCCCAATAACGGGAGCGCTGGTGCATATGAATTTGCCTGCCTGGTAAGGAAGAGACTACTGCAAAAGCATCTGTGTGCCACCCAAACTTGCACAGGCAGAGATCTGGGTGCTCCTGCGCAGGGCTTATATATGTGAAGTATGGCATCTAAAGCTGGTGGAGGGCCATTTTCAGCTGTGTCTTGTAGGTGCAGCTCCACCATCCACCTGGCTGCCCATTGTATCTGAACCGCCAGGTAGTAATGCTCTAAATTAGGCACTACTAACCCCCCTGATTTGAGGTTAGGTATAATTTTGCAAGTGCCACTCTGCTGCGTGACGTATTCCAGATAAAGTCACAAACCATGTGCTCCAGAAGTCGGAAAAAGGTCGGGGCTAAGTAGAGTGGCAGGTTGGCAAAGTGGTATAAAAGCCATGGGAGGACCACCATTTTGATGAGTGCCACTCTTCCTGCTACCGAAAGACTGAGCGTCTTTCAGAACTCTACCTGCAATGTTAGGGAGATGATTGCTCTGCTAAGATTTCTGTCTAGCAAGTCCTGATCTGTGTGGTAAATCCATATTCCAAGTACCAGAACAGAGTTGGTTGCCAGGTTACTGGTGTGTCACATAGAGCCAGGCCCAGATCTGCTATGTGGGGGTCAAAGGGGAATAGGCATGATTTCCCCCAATTGACCTGTAGCCCCGACGGTCTTGCAAAGAGGGAGAGAATATTAGGTACGTCGGGTGGCACATGCTGTACATCACGGATATATAGCAGAATGTCATCTGCGTACAGTGATATAGCATGCATGTCTGTCCCTAGCGGGATACCTCAAGAATGTGCAGAGTCACGCATGGCTATAGTTAGTGGCTCAATAGCCAGCGAGAAGATTAGCGGGGAGAGCGAGCATCCCTGTCTAGTGCCCCTGCAGACCCTTATGGATTCCGATATTAGGATGCCGGTTCTGACGGGGGGCATTGCCAGCAGGAGCAGCATGGCGGAAGCATTTCAGTAGTGCTTCCAAAGTATGTTCCCATAATTCGATACATTTCTCCTGCAAGGTCGACAGCTGGCGAAAAACTATAGCGGGTGATGTTCTAGGGACACCCCCGGGAGTCCGTACAAGTCGCTGTGGAGCAAGCTGCTTAGGTCTAGATGCAGTGCAGGCTTTCAGAACTGGTTTTTTGGCCGTGAGCGGCCGGATGGAGCGATCATAATAGGGCATTATTATTTACGGTCCGGACAGCGGTATCTTACAGGAGGGAACTACGGGACGACGAGTGGGCGTGCTTGCCCCCGAGTTGCCTAGTGTTTCTATCGGACTGGCTGGTATAGCTGGGACCCGTGGTGGCATCGAGTGGCCTGTTAGACAATGGCGGATCAACCGTAGCCGCAATCAATTGAACGGGCCGATTGAACTTGCTTCCAGATATCTGCCCACTTATTTATATATCCTCCCCCACAGGAGAACAAAGCGGGACAATGTGTGAGGAGACCGGCCCTTGGACTGGGGGAGCAGCAAGGAGCTCGTCCCAGGTGCGATCGTGAGGGGTGCGCACTTTTGCCACGCTTTGTATGTTAAGCTCATAGCCTGCTGATTACTGGTGGTGACATGAGGAGGCGATCGCAGGCAACCGGACGCTCCACTGGACGATGGTGTCATGTGAGCGAGCCTGTCTGTGGCGGAGACCTGAAGCTGGTGTCCCCTCGGAGGTGAGAATAGAGGAGGAATGCCTAATGGGCCCACACTGAAATTTATGGTGAAAGAAGGCCTCTGCTGCATGGCCCTATTGGAGTTGCAGCCTACAATCGGATAGCTTATGTGGCTTGGGGTATAAGATGTGTGACAGCCCAACTAACCGTGTCGCTTGACCCACGTCCTAAAGCAGTGACACAGTGAGGGAGTGTGCTGCCGGTAGGAGCCCTGGTGTGGCGCATTTAGCTAGGACCACTTGGCGAAAAGGAATGTGGGCACTCCACTATTACAGAGCAAAGCGGCGTAAAACCCTGATGCTGCTGTGATAACAGGGTGAGCAAAGGGGAACTCCCCTGGCACTGCTTAGGAAGATCGGTTAGTGAGGAGCCAGTGAGTGCTTGCGGTGTGAGGTTACTGGAAGAGTGGATTGGTGTTGGGTCCGGTGACGCTGTTGAGCAACCTTGTGTGGAAATCTGGTAGTGTGGTGGACGTGTCCTAGAGTATACGGAACAATGGGACGTACCAGGGGGGCTGGGTCGAGGACCTCCTCGCAAGCGGACCTATGACACAGACCCACCACAGCCGACGGGGAAGCAGACGGCTCCTGATGATCGTCTGGATGCCATATTGCAGGCCATAGAGCGCACCAGTGCTTCTATGGAAGCCAAACTAGACAAAGTGGCTTTGGACCTCAATTTATTACATGCGGACCACCGAAACTTGAAGGATCGGGTTTTAGCTGTGGAGCAAGAGATTGCTGAACTCAAACCTGCCACGGAGTTCCAAGACAAGCAACAGAACACTCATGAGGTTCGGCTCCGGTACCTCAAGGACCGCATTGAGGATGCAGAAGGCCGCTCATGGCAGAACAATGTCTGGTTGATTGGACTGCCGGAAGGGGTGGAGGGCCGCGACGCAGTCACTTTCCTGGAAACCTGGCTTAAAACGATCTTGCAAACCACAGAATTCTCTCCATTCTTTACCATCGAGAGGGCGCATCATGTTCCAGGTAGAAAATTGGCCCCCGGTGACAGAGCACGTCCAATCATTTTCCGTCTCCCGCATTTCAAAGACCATGATGTGATTCTTCGAGAGGCCCGGAAACTGGATGACATTAATTTCGAAAGTGCCAAGGTGTTGTTCTTTTCGGACTATACTATGAAGGTCCAGCGCCAGCGGGGATCTTTCTTACTGGTGAAACGTCAGCTCCAGCAACTCAATCTTTCTTATTCGTTGATGTTCCCGTGTTGTTGTGGATGACAAGTCCAGATTCTTTGACACGCCTCAGGATGTTTTGGGACTGGTTGGAGACAACGGGTCAGTACGTGGGCCCTAGACCTGCAGGCACAGCTGATATGGCATAGACTGGGGAAGCTGGTGGCAAAGGAGTTTGGAGATGACGGTCAGACGGCGATTCATGGGCTCGATGGCAGTGCCGGGCCCGAATCAGATTCGCAAGGAGCGGCAGGAGGTGGTTCGCATTGCGGAGAAGATGGCAGAAACAGTGCCACAAGAAGACAGCGTGGACACTTCCTATTATTCATCAGGGGATGGGGGCTCCTCAGTGGAGTACTCATCTGACAAAGTGTCTGTTAGAAATGGGGATCTCTAGTTGGCAGAGGTAGGTACATGAAAATGCCAGACGTTACACCCCAAACGGCAGATGGTATTGTATGAAACTGGCTGTTCTGAAAACATAATGTTTGGTGTTGTTGTTTGCTTTAAAGTGGGGGACTCTTGAGGTTCCTGGGACTTACATGTTAGTATGAAGAAGTTTGGGGTTGGGCAGATGGTTCCTGGGGGTCTTGATATTCTTGATATTCCTGATTTCTTGGTTTTTGCGCTACGGCAATGTCTGTCAGTCGCTTAAAGGAAGGGGACTCCGAGAATGTACCCTGCATGGCTCCACAAAACCCGGTTCTCCCTAATTTTTCGGAGCCAGTTGGACAGGCGGCTAGGTTGCTATCTGGTTTGTTTGGACGACTCCCTGATGTTCTGGGGTGGCCCTTATATGTTTTTTTCTTCCCTAGTTGGTATTTCCCATTTTCCTTTTGCTGTGGGAGCCTGGTGGGGAGATAATAAAGATGTCGAGGTGCATGTCAAAACGTTACACAGTGGGTTCTGTGAACGGAGGGATTGATGTTCATTGTTGTGTGTTCTTCTTAGCCCTGCCATGGGTCATATGATACTTACCTGGAATGTCCGGGGTCTCCGCACGCCTTTCTGTAGATATGCAGTGTACTCTTATCTAAAACGCCACAATGTGCATATAGTGCTACTGAGGGATACACACTTAAATGCACTAGCGGTGACCCGATTACAGCGTAGGTGGAGAGGTAAAATATATGCCACAGATTACTCCCTATTTGCCTGGGGTACCCTCATCTGGATACGCCCTGGGACACCCTTCGCTGCAGATGAGGCCCTTATAGATTAGGAGGGCAGATATGTGTTGGTGAGGGGTAAATCAGATGGACGTTCTGTACTGTTGGGAAGTGTGTATGCTACGAATGTGAATCAGGGCCAGTTTCTCTTGCTTTGAGGAGATGGTGTGAGATCCCTTGGTTGCTGGGTGGGGATTTCAATAGTGTCTTAGATGTGGGGGTTGATAGATCCTTCCTTCCACTCAGGTCCACGGCCGCCTCAACCAATTCTGCGGCATTGCATGATTGGGCACGGGGATGGGATCTGGTTGACATTTGGGGACATCATCACCCGGGGGAGAGGGTATATTCCTTTTCTCGACACCTCACAACTTGCACGTTAGGTTAGATAGGTTTTTTGAATCCCCCTTCCTCCTTCCATATGTCTCGAACTCAGAATACTAGGGGCGCACACACTCTGACCACAATTCCACTGTGTTTTGTTAGCCTGGGAGGTTGGGGTTCTGAGTATTCATATGTGGAGGCTGCAGCTGACCATGCTTGAAGACCCTGTGTTTCGGGAGGCGATTGGTGAGGCGAAAGGGGAATATTTTGAAATAAATGAGGGGACTGCCTCCTCTGCGCTAGTGGAGTGGGCGGCTATGAAAGTCACTCTGAAAAGGAAGTGCTTGGGACTAGGGTGTGGGTTGCGACAATAGGTAGCTTCAGACCTGCTTGAGGTGGAAAGAAGCTTGTTGTCATTAGAGTCTGGGGCTGTGGTAGATACTGGGGGTGTGGTTGACTTAATGGACGCGGGGAAGAAACATGCAGAGCTCCTTGAAAGGCAGAGCTGCCTTAATTTTGCAGCACACTCAGCGTCAGTCGATGCGAAAGCAGATCTCTCTGGGCCCCTTCTTGCATGTCTGATTAAACAGGAGCAGCCAGGTAGGCTAATTACAGCACTTCACTCTAATGATGGAGAGCTTCGGTTCACGCAGCTAGAAATTCATGGTAAGCTGTCAACACATTTCACAAAGCTGTATAAAGCAGGTTCACAGGCCTCGGAAGGGGCTATTCAGCAGTTCGTAGGGGGACTCCCATTTCCAGTCCTGTCACCAGAGCAGCGTACAGACCTGGATGCCCCGCTAATGCTTGATGAGATGCGAGGTACGATGAGGGCCTTGCTTTCTGTAAAGGTTCCTGGCCCGACGGTTTTTCCCATGAATTTTATAAAACGTATGCAGACCCACTGAGCACCCAGTTGCTCTGGGTATACATGGAGGCACTTGAATCCCTTGCCCTCCCTGCCTCGATGATGGAGGCCACACTGATTACGCTTCCCAAACCGGGCAGAGACCCTACTTCCGTGGGAGCGTATCGTTCTTTGGCGCTTTTAAATGGGGACTATAAGATATTGACCAGTATTTTGGCTAATAGACTGGCACCGTTAGTTCCCCAACTGGTCCACCAGGATCAGAATGGATTTGTGCTGGCCCGTAATACATTGCTTAACATACGGCGGTTGTTCAGGGTGATGAGCTGTGCTACTGCGGACTGGCCGATGGACGGTTGTGTTGTGTTGGACTTGGAGAAGACCTTCGACACGGTCGAGTGGTCCTTCTTGTTTGCTGTGCTTCACCGATATGGATTTGGACCCTATCTTTTAAGTCTTCTTGGGCTGCTGTATGGGGCTCCCACGGTTCGGTTGCGGTTGGGGTCTCTTTTCTCCAAGCCCATTTTGATAGAACGGGGGACTCGTCAGGGATGTCCCCTCTCTGCCTTGATCTTCGCTTTGGTGATTGAGCCACTAGATATGGCTCTGCGCGCCTCTGCACCGGACTGGGGGATATGCCTTGGAGATGGCATACATGCCATTTCGCTTTATGCAGATGACATCTTGCTGTATGTGGAAGATATCACAGCGATTCCACAAGTCATTCCCGCCACGATGAAATGTATTTATTTATTTTAAAGTTTTATAGAGCCCGAACCAGACCCGTGAGGGTATCAGAGTGCTTTACAGGATAGACGGGTGGTATACAGAAGACTGGAGGGTAGGATAACTTTGGGATAAAAATAGGTAGATACATTATACAGGAAAACAAGCAGTCTCAAATCCCGGATACATTAGGGATAAAAACAGGTAGCTACTTTACACAAGAGAACAAGCAGTCTCAGCTCCCGGTGGGATGCACAGAAGTGCTGTGAAGGTATCATCTGAAAAAGCCATGGATAATTCCGTAATGGTGGGTGGAGCAAGGTCGCTGAGGTGATTGTAATGCGATTGTTAGGCAGGGAATATGCCCATTAGGAAAGTTTGGTCTCCTTTTTAAAGCGTGCCAAAGACGAAAGTCTTCTGATGGCGGGAGGGAGAGAGTTCCATATTCTTGGAGTGGCCCCAGAGAAGGCCCGATTGTATTTTTTTTTTTTCTGAAGCGAGCTGGTTGGAGCAAACAGTCTCTGGCAGACTGGGAGTTTCTGGCTCCTCTGGATATCACAAGTTTCTGGGCGAGAAAAGCAGGGGAATTGGAGTATAGAGCCTTATGAGTGATGCAGGCCAGCTTAAGTTGGATTCTGGCCTCGAGAGGAAGCCAGTTCAGAGCTTTAAGGTGGGGAGAGATGTGGACCAATTTCTTTGAACCGGTTAGGAGTCTGGCGGTGGCATTGAGGCAGGCTTTTAATGGGGCCAGGGGGATCTTGGGTAGACCTGCGAGAGTAGAGCATCCATATTTTAGTCTGGAGATGACGAGTGCCTGGATTGCCACTTTTAGTTCCGGAGTGTCGAGGAATGGTTTCAGGTCTCTTAGGTATCTCAGTTGAAATTTGGCAGTTTTGGACATCGAGTTGATATGGCCACGCATGTTCAAACTGCAGTCTAGGGTTATTCCAAGTGAATTAGCAGAGTCCACAATAGTGGGAGGGCAGTTTAGTGCTGTGATAGCCTTGATCCAATCCTGGATGTCTGGATTGGTTTTGGGTGGGGAGATTAGAAGAAACTCAGTTCTTTTTGCGTTAAGTTTGAGCTGGTTAGAGGTGAGCCAGTGAACAGTCAGCTATGAAATCTTTTACATTATTGTCTGGGTTAAAAGTGCACTGGGGCAAATCTTGTCTATACCCTTTTACTTCTATTATGGAGGACCCGGGTTGGTCAGTGAACAGGACGGTGGTGCATCTGGGTGTTCGTATCTACCATAAAACACAAGATATTATGGATGGCAATATTACAAGGGCGGTTACAGTCCTCGTCTCAAATTGAATTCTGGAAGATGCCGAACCTTTCTGTAATAGGCAGGGTAGAGCTAATTAAAATGGTTATGCTGCTGCGTTTCCTTTACTACTTTGCTACATTACCGCTCTACCTACCCATGTCCCTCTTCCGATCTTTCGAAAAGATTGTTCATGAATTTATCTGGAATAATTCACAATGCCGGGTGGCATTGTCAAAGTTGTACCTCCCTCGCTCAAAGGGGGGGCTGGCTCTACTCAACTTGGAACACTATTTCCTAGTGTCTCAAATTCTATGGGTGGCGAAATGGGTGGCGGAACTACATTTATCAGATTCGGCAAAGCATGACCCTTCGTATTCTTTAGACCAGATCCTTTATCTCTTCCATCCTTGCAAGAAACTGAATGAGCCTCTCCCTCTTCTGATATCGATAGCACAGAAGTGTTTCCATACGGCACCACGCTTCACCAGACGTGATATACTGTATGCCCCTGATGTGCCTATATTAGGTATGCCGATCGCGAGTTCGGAGTACAGATCTTGCCCTCTGGGTGAAAGCTGGTGTAACCACCCTAGGAGATTATATGGAGAGGGACCACTGTGGCCGTCTCTCGATATTACGAATGAAGATGGTGTGTCCCCAGGTCAATTTCTGCACCATGCCTCCTGGACGGCCGCAATGAGACGTTGGTGGGGGGATGTAACGCAGGAACCTCCGACGCATCTCCTAATGGAATACGTGCATGTTATGGGCACGGGCTGCCATTTGGTGAAGTGGTTCGCGGAATCGATCAGGGAACATACGCTAGTAGATTTAACGCCGCTGCGAGATAGGTGAGAGGCAGATCGGGGGAGGCCATACTCGGAGAAGGAATGGTTCATGGTCCTGGAAAGCCCCAAGCACATTCCCAGAAACGCCAGTTTCAGGTAATTCAATTTTATATTGTCCATAGGGCTTATCTCTCCCTGGACAAGCTAAATTGATACTTTCATAGACAAGATGAGTGCTGCCCACGTTGTAAGATGGTAAATGTGGATATTTTACACATGCTCTGGTCTTGCCCCGCCCTGCAGACTTATTGGGAAAAGGTGCTGGAAGTGTTAGCCACCTGCACAGATAGGGAGGTGCCGATGACGTGGGAGACGTGCATCACTGTTGTGTTTCCTAGACATAAAAAATACAAAGCATCTACTAGGTTTCTTTATCTGGGCTTTATTGTGGCCAAGCAATTGATTACCCGTAGGGGGAAGTCGGAGGAGCCCCCTTCGATGAAAGCCAGGTTCCTCTCCATGCTGAATTGGGTGAAAGCTGAAGAGGTCTCTCTGGTACTGGAGGATACGCTGGGTTGGCGTAAATTCCACATCTCCACTGAATAAAACACTAAGCTGTGTGCGCTGCAGAGGTTGTGTGATGCTGGATAATCCATTAGATGTTTCCTCTGGCTAGTGGGGTTGGCTTCAGCAGATTCATGCCCCTGAATAGTAAAATACTGTGTAGACTGGGACCTCTGTCATTTCTACTTGATGGTAATTTTTTCCAACGTTTTGATTGTGCACCCATAGGGTAGTCGATAGGATCTTGTTTTATGATGCCGGGGACCTTGGTTTCCCTCCCTCCCTTACTGTGGCTCTTACTTCCCTTCCCAACCCCTTCCCTGATAGTTTTTCCCTTGTTTGGTGTCTCCATAAAAATGTTTGACTCTCTACATGGATCTATGTGATATGGCGGAGTTAAGCCACACGAAAAGTGAATATGTATTTTATCGCATGTTGCATAGTTGTAGTAATGACGCACCATAATGTGATCGTGCAGTTTTTCTGTTGGTGTGAGGTGATGATATGGCTGATGGGATATGCTAAAAGTTATTAGCAATTTTTGTGTATGCGCATTGATGAAATTAGGGTATGTTGTTGATTTATTATCCTGACTCTGATTACCTATTGGCTCTGCATGGTGCTGTTAAGGGTGTTGTACTGTTCCACATCCATGTATACAAAATGGAAAATCTTTAATAAACAGATCAAACAAAAAAAAATGAGGTTGCCGTTTCTGACTCGCACTGGCGGTTCTCCATATACTAGTCTGATCAGACTTAGGAAGGGCCAATTCCATATCGTGGCAGTACTTTAAAAAGGAACAGCCACTCGATGGTGTCGAATGCTTTCTCCAGGTCAAGCACCTGGCAGCCCGATGAGGGCCATGCATGTATAGCGCATCTCATCACCCGGAACAGCTTACGCAAGTTAAGATAGGTGTTACGTGTTGGCACAAATCCATTCATTTATCAGTTGTGGGGTCAACGAGGCCAGCCTACCCATCAGTACCCCCGCCAGTATTTTGTAGTCTGCATTTAATAATGCCAGCCGGCGATACGATCCTAAGTGCGTGGGGTCTCTCTCCGGTTTCGAAAGTGTGATCAACGTGGCTTCAGTGAGCAACACAGGTAACTGTGCATGTTGTAATGCCTCTGTGTTAGACCTGGCACCATTATTGTGGGTCTCCCTTCCATTTTTCGCTGTTGTCTCCTCTGTTTTTGCTGGTATTAGATGCTCTGGGCGCTGTGCCACTGCCATTCAGTGCCACAGTGCAAATGCTCCCTATGTAAATATGACATGTGAATTGGTATATCCATGATTGGCTTATTTGGTTTACCTGTTAGTCCCTAGTAGCGTGGCCTGTGTGTGCCCAGGGCTGGTAAACCAAATGCAGCTGGTGGGCCTGCAGCGCTAGTTTGCGCCACCCACAGAAGCAGCTTGTAAAGTGTGTCTCAGACCTGTTACTGCAGAGTCTGTGTGCAGTCCAGAACTGCCATCTTGGCTGTGAAGTGCACCCACCTCCTAGCCCCTGAACCTTCCCTTGGAATCATATAAGTCACCCCTATGGTAGGGTGCATTGTATGTGTAAGGTAGGACATGCCTTGGTGTATGTAGCATGTCTTGGTAGTGAATTACACCCAATTTCGTTTTTCACTACTGCAAGGCTACCTGTTCTCCATAGGCCAGAATGGGCAGTTTGACTATTACATTCTATAGTCCTAACTGACCCAAGGTACATGGTAGAAAAACGAATTTAGTATGCCTGAGCACAGAATATTAAAATACATCTTTTAGTAAAGTTTATTTTTATATTCTCTGTTTGAAAATACCACTTTTAGAAAGTAGGTATTTTATTGCCTAAGCCTTCCAGTGTGCTCTGCTGTTATGTGTATTGTCTGTCTGGTTTTGGAGGGACAGGGCAGGCTGAGCCAGACCTGGATTGAATAGAGAGATCTGCATTGGAGTATGGGGAGGGGTAGCTCCTTGACCTGAATAGGGCTGTGCCTGGCAAGGTGAATGCTGGCTCCACCTCCTACTGTGCGTCTGATGGCAGACCCCCTCTTTCTGAAAGGAAGGATGCAGCCTAGTAAAGAAAGTGCTCCAGGACTGGGCAGAACTGGTTCTGGCTGGGTTCAGTGACTTGTAGCTTCTGAGAACAAAGACCTTTGGGGTATAAATATCTGTGCTGAAACCCCTACAATTTGTATTGCTCCTGGATGTCAAGAAGAACCTCTGTCCGTGTAACTGAAGGAATCTGCAGGAGGTGACTGTCCTTGTGCTTGTGTGCTGTTTCTGGGATTGGCCTGCAGGAGTTGTCACTGGACTTGGAAGAAGAGGAAAAGGACTTTGAAGAGAACTTTTATTTCAACTTGCTAAAGGAATCACCTAAGGGCTAGAAGAGAGCTAGCCTCCTGCTGGAGTCTCAGGCACATCAGACTCCACCTCCAGCCTCCTGATTCCTCCCAGCGAGGATTTCTATCTGCAGGTGAGGCTCCTGTGAGTTCCAGGGCCTCTAGTTCTACTACGGAGAAGACAGTGCTGAAAATCATCGCTAACGCCCGTTTGCGAGCCGCTGCAGCTGAAGAGCGTACAAAAAATCATCACGCTGCTGCAGCTGAGCGCTCACAAACCAACGATCATTGCATCACACGCTTGCGGGCCACAAAGTGCTCGCTAACACCCAAAGATCATCGCATCGCACGTTTGCGGGCTGTCGAGTGCTCGCTAACCAAAGATCATCGAGATCATCGCATCACGACATCGCAGCGTGGATGCCGTGCGTCCGCCATTTTCATCGCATCGCACCAGGATCGTCGCTCCCTCGCGGAGCGCCATTTCTTCTCATCGCAACAGGGTCGCACACGCAACAGGCTTGACGCATCATCCTCCCTTGCGGCAAGGATTTCAGCGCATCGCGGGCTTAGCGTGAAGAAGTTTGTCACTTTGTCCCGCACGCATCTGCAGATCGGCGCATCATCCTCCCTTGCGGCAAGGATTCAACTCATCGCCGGTCTCGTGTGAGGAAAATCATCGCTACAGCTCGTTTGCGACATTTTGGTTGTTTTGCTACAGAATCCAGGTACTTTGTAAGTAAAAGGGTCGCAGAGACCACTGCTTTGAACTGAAGTCCTCTTTGCACACTTTGAACTATTTTTGCAGCATTTCAAGAATAATCCTATTTTACAGTATTGTGGCTTTTTACCATTATTGGTCTTGTGATAAGTCTATATATAAAGATACTTATTCTTCTATAATTACTTGTGTGGTGTCCCCTTGTAGTGTTCTTCACTGTGTTACTGTGTATGGTCATAAATGCTTCACACACTGCCTCTGAGATAAGCCTAGCTGCTCGTGCTACGTTACCACAGGGTTGAGCAGGGGTTATCAAAGGGTGTAGCCCGCTTACTCTGACTTAGGAAGAAGGGTCCCTACTTGGACAGTGCCCAGCCGTTGCCAACTAGAGATCCCCATTTCTAACATGCTGTAAAGAAATGACAACAAAAACAGCAGGTTCCAGGTGACTATAACCTTCTTCCCACGTAATACAGACATGGAGTGATCAAAAAGATGGCTCCCCAAATCGCGTTCCTTCATGGTACCTTGAATAGGGAACTATGGGCCAGATATACAACGTGATATTGCATGCGCCAACGGGTTTGCAAACCTGTTTGCACATGCAAAATCACTGTTGGCCATGTACAAATCTTAAATAGCGAGTCACAATTTATTTATTTTTTATCTCCTAGTAAATTAAACAAATTTCAAATTTCTCTTTTCAAATTTCTTAAATCAAATCCAGCACCTAAATCCGCAAATCCTAAAATTAAGGGGCATATTATCAAGCATATAGTTAAAATTATTGCCGCTTTAGCGGCAGAAAACTGTCGCTAAAGCGGTGATAATGGGCTTGATAATATGCCCGTGAGAATTCCAATTGAAGCCCATGTTCTGGTGGGAGCTGGGGGTTCTATTGGAATTCTCGAGGGCATATTATCAAGCCCATTATCGCCGCTTTAGCGGCAGTGCTGTTAAAGCGGCGATAATTTTAACGCCCTCCTTGATAATATGCCCCTAAAGTAAGTGAGAACAATACTTGCTCTTGAAAATACAAAGTGCTAATGCTTTTAAGATCCTGGGTCAATACCATCATGTAGTAGATGTAGTGCTGCCTACTTAGCTCTGTATTTGTCCTGTCGCCTACTTGGATTGCACATACGGGCGTTAATAAACACTCCAAGAAGGCGCCGGGGGTTGTAAGAAACATAGGGGCATATTATCAAGAAAGGGCGTTAAAATTATCACTGCTTTAGCGGCAGAAAACTGCAGCTAAAGCGGTGATAATGGGCTTGATAATATGCCGCAAAGAATTCCAATAGAAGCCCATGTTGACACCAGAACCTGGGCTTCTATTGGAATTCTCGGCGGCATATTATCAAGCCCATTATCGCCGCGATAATGTTAACGCCGTGCTTGATAATATGCCCCTCAACCTTTTGTGCAAACACATATTGTAAGACAAACTTATGAACCCTGAGAACCACTCCGGGCTATAATCCCCGTCCTCTTTCACACATTATTTTATGATTATACCTAGATAAGACCACCTATCACAGGTAATGACATTTCCCTCATAGCTAATAGATGCTGCGGCGTGGCGGTGCGAGTTATGTTAAGACGGACTATTTTTCACTTTTACAAATATAAATGTGTAATATTTTTGATGAGCTAGATTAAGAATTTTGCACAGTATCAGAGCAACGTGCTTTTATAGGCATTTTAGCTGCATCAAGTTCCTGACATTTTTGCCAGTATGAGGGCAGTTGTACTTCCTTTGATGGCTGGGTTTGATAATCACAGATGATGGTATCCTAAACATCAGTCCACACAGCGTCACGCACGGCTTCAGTGACGTCTGCTCGACTACTCAAGATAGATAGAGATCCAATGTCTTACACACTGTTTAAATAAGAGTTTTCTGTGTGAATGAGATGCCATTGTTCTCCAGATATTTATTTAGAGCCTAGACCTCGACACTCCATCACTGGGGACGTCAAGAAGCTTTGTTACCTTTGTGGTAAGATTTGCATGTAGCTCACTATTTTACTCTGGAGCTAGCATGTACTTCACTTCACTACCTGTTTACCACCACATATGCAACACTTTCTCTGGCCACTTTAACAATACTTGAATTGATTGTGTTGTAGACTATGTAAAGGAATGTCAGTTTCATTGTTTTTTATTCACGGGTCTACATTACAGATTGTTGAGGCACTTACCCGACATCAAAGCCTTAACATCAGATGCGGGTTGGATTAATTTTAATGGTACTTTCATACCATTTACCACCATCTAAAGCAGAGAGGGCAACCTAGGTCCTGAAGAATCCCAGTGGCACCTCATCATAGGGCCAATTAGGCAGAAACATGTCGACCTTTGATAGTGGGTAGAACTATTCCCCGTTTAATTTTAATTCTAACACTGGGGGACCCAATACCATTGTTTATTTCACCCAGGAGATTGTTTTAAAATCCACAATATCACTCCCCTTTGCCCAACCTCACACCTAGGAAGATCACAGGAGTGGTATAGCGAAATACTTATGATAAAAAACCAAGCTCCCCATATTAGTAGATGGGTAGTAGCATGCACCCAATTCCATAGGAAAGATGCCAGGAGGGGCCGACTATGAAGCATGCCCCCCACTGGGTGGGTGAGGGCTTTCATGCTTTAGCATTAAGAGTCCTCACCACTGGTACTGCCCATTTATTATGTGTTCTCCTCTACACATTAGAGATGGTCAGTTTTGGTGTGTATTGTTAGCATTACTGAATTTTTATCTCTGATGTAACCAGTTTACATTGTGGGTGAAGGCACTGGAGGGTAGTGTCCCCACCCAAAACACACATAGTTGCCAGATCCCCATAGGGGACCTAGCAGCCAGAAGGGATACTGCAGCCATCGCTTCAGTATAGTGTCCTGACCAGTGTGAACAAATACACTTGCTTATTAATAGCTACAAGAGAGTGTAAGCCGGTAGCAAGGTACAGGTAACTGGCAGCCCCCTTTAAAGAATTGTTTTTAAATCACTCTTTATCACAAGTCCCTTTCACTGAAGGTGCTACTTTCCGGCACATGTGCACTTTGCTTACAAGCCAAATGCTGTCATTCACAGTGAGGAGACCGAATGGCTGAAGTTTGCCGTTTGCTGAATGCTGTTATGGAAAGAAGCAAACTGAGAATGCCATAACTGACCAGCGGATGGATAGAGATGAAAGCAAAGACCTCTCTGTATATATTTACAGGTGTGCATTTCTAGGACTGGTGTTGGCCAAAACCTTTTGATTTTAGTAAAACTACATGCATATCATATTTTCCTATAAGGGCTTTCAGCCAGCCCTCGTTATCCATTGGTCTGTTGTGTCATTCACATTTTTCTTATGCCAACTATAGCACGTAGCATGCAAATGTGGGTTAGCCTACGTCAGCCATTGGCCAACTCCAACGACATTCTGCTATTTACCAAGGAGTGTATCTGCACACTAAGTAGTTCCCTCGTGTGTCTGGGACTACTGTGTATGCTTTTTGAGACTACAGAAATACTTTTGATTTGAGTCAATTTCTTTTTCTTATGATGAGGGCCTGGCAGTTCCTCCAACGATAACATTTTACAAAACACATGGCAAAACAAACACTGACAAAGCCAAATGCCTGGAGGCCAATGCCAGACCCATTGCGTTTGCCACTGCTCAACTTCTTTTTTTAAAACAAACATCAGTACAAAAATCAAAATAACATCTCACTAGCCCACAAAATGCCTCATAACAAATGTCGCACAGACATTCTTTCCTCAGATTATCATCTCCACAATTCTGTTTTTTTTTATATTGTGTTAAAGGGTGTTTGGAGAAAGCAGTTCCTTTCCTTACCACCAAGGCCATGGAATAACATCAGTAAAAAGGTTCTGTGATCCAGCCCATAATCTCCTATCGTTTATACAATGCATGATAAAACAAATAATCACATATCTCAAAGAACTTGAGACTAGAAACGTCATATGGGCTGTAGCGCGTTGACTGTATTTTACGAGATTGTGTGTCTATTTCCCGTTTACAGGGCTGCTCCTAACACAGACCCTGTCTTTCAGAACACGTGTGGCTGACTGTAAATAAGCCACAATGGTTCTTGATACCATTTTCTTGTTAAACGCTGAAAAAAACATATTGTGGGGACATCTGTGAGTTTCTGGTGTGTTTAACTCCCTTTCCTGCCTGCTTTATGCTTTCAAGCTGAGAATATGACTATGAATAAGTCCAGCCTAGCTTGAGTTGCAAGAAGACATAAGTTATGGGGATTACAGTAACAGGGTATTGCATGCTTTAAAATAGGACTTTTTTTTAGGATTCCCCTGCAATCTTCTGTGACATATCAGGGCATTTCTGCTGTAAAGTCTCAACGTGCTAAATGGCAATTTGGCTAAAGGTTAAGGAGAGACAGGGTGGAGCAAGAAAAATAGGGGATGGGACAATTGTGGGGTGGGGGGGGGGAGACATAATTCTGGACATTACCTTGTTTAAGATTTTTTATTTTGAAGAACAGAAATTCTTGACTAAAAGCAGACCTACAATGGCTTTATTATTACATGCTCAAGCTTTATTTAGGTAACATTAGGTAGGTGGATAGGACTTTTTGTGTGCCCTGGTTTCTATAAGTATAAGATATTATTCAGTATTGTGTGGTATTCCTATTAAATTAGTTTAACATTAATAAGAGATTCACATTTGTTCTCAACAGGGTGGCCCAAAAAATGTTTTTCACAGGCTCTGGAGTTTAAGACATTTACTGGGCTAAACTTACCTTTGGTGAAGAAGAACCTCTTGTTTTAACCAAATTAAAAGTCTGTGAAGGACGGGACACACAGCTGAATTCCTTGTTAAGCAAAGTTTCTTTTGAAATACGAGAGCAATTCATAACTTATTGACAATCCCTTGATTTTGTTCATGTCACGTAATTTCTCTATAATGTTTCTCTTTGAATATGCATGTAGACCCTGATTATGAGTGTAGGTGCTATTTAGCGCACCTGAAAAATAATGATACCACTAGGTACTTTATTGGTGCAATAAATAGCACCTATTACGAGTTTGTGGGGAATAACATGCAGATTTTGTTGTTTAATGCACCACAAGCCTATTGGTATGGTAAATAGCATACATATTTCCCCAGTTACATTTCTGAAGGTTTGACCTGCCGAAATTTAACAAAGCTTATGGTATGTAATGCATCCAATAATTAATTATCTGATAATGTTAAATACCTTTTATCTCATAATTCCAACCCATGTGAAAACGGGGTTTTACGCATGGGTCGAAATAAACCGACCCACTCGAAATCTGGCTGGTGGCATTCACGGTTCATCAACCATAATTTCTACTGAATCATGTGCTAATTTTATCGTCTAATTTGAAGAATCATTTTTTATTACATTGCAGTTAGAAACAAAGCTACTGTATCTTTATATCTTTACCCATACGAACAAAATATTTGGTTTTATATGTTGACACCTCTAAATCACTGAGAAAGGTGAATGGACATGGCATGTCTACTTTTACCTCCTGGTGGTTGTATTCCCTTTAAAGATTAGAGTATTCAAAATTGCAAAGGCCATATAACATAATGAGAACACTGGAAATGCTCATTTAAGACAGGTTTGAGCCACAGTTTTGGGCTGACATGTTTTAAATAGTTGAAAATCTGGAGCAGCACTATGGTTGCTTGTTATGAAAACTTTAAAAGCCTCTGCTGCATACGGTTTGAAAATTAGGCCCATTTTTGTTGATACAACTCAAGTCATAAAACTGAACATGAAAAAATCGCATGCAAAAAGCAACATAACAACACAATTAAAATATAACAGTACACATCACAACTAAACTGTCAAAACAGAATGCGACACAACTGCAGTACAATATAACAGAATCACTTTGCAATAATGCGGCACATAAACACAGTAGCAAACAAAAACCCACAACAGACCACCTTGCCACCACAACAAAGTGCCACACAACAAATGTGCACTAACGTTCTTGTCATAGATGTTTTTGATAAAAATAAAAGGAAACCTATTGTTTATACATTCGTGAGTTTCTGATACATTTTCTTCTCTCGCTGCCTTCTGTACCCAGTCAAGTTGAGAGTCTGATTATGAATAAGTTCAGCCTATCCTGACTGGTAGTAGGTGATACATTACAGTTACATGGAACCACACGCTTTTAAATTTGACTTTTTTAGGCTTCCCCTGCGATCTGCTGAGATATATCGGGGCATTTCGATCATAAAGTCTTTGTGTGCTGAACAGCAGTTTGCCTGAACGTTATTGGAGGGGGGGTGGAGGATCAATGAAAGGACAGGGGAGGAATAAGAAAGAAGGCAGGAAAGTAGAGCAGAGGAGACAAAAAGAAAGAGAGAAAGGGGCGGTCTGAACTTGGAATCAATTGTATTTTCAGGAGAATTTGAAATCTGGAATGGGGAGTAGGGGTAGCTCCTCTTCTGTGGTGGAGAAGCGTCGACCTACTGCTGGAACCAGCAGACGTATGTAAAATAAATGACAATAAAGTGATGTCATGAGTGATGTCATGTCACTGTCCATGTCATGAGTGATATAATATGTGAGGTCATATGCAGTGCATTGCGGGGGCACAAGTTATAGATGCTAAGCTAACTATAACTGCTGAATTTCACTTGTTTTGAATTAGTAAAACCTCAGCCTAACTATAACATCTTTGTAACCTTTGTTCATTCCAGAGAATTTTGAAGGCTTTTCCCCCATTTCCTGTCTATAAGATCCCTGTAACCTTTAGTTTTTCAGTGAATTTCTAAGGTTTTTTAAATGCTAATTCCTAACTATAATACCCATGTAATTTTTGTTTTTTTCAGTGAATTGCTGTGGTTTTTTAAGTAGTAACTGCATTTGCAGAGTGGTGGAGAACGAGGCGGGGCCTCTGACCAGCTCTCAGAAATCCCTCTTTTAGGACTTACAGGGGGTACCAGGAGGACTTCTTGGCCCCCAAGATCCCTCAGCATCCAGGAGGATGTCATTCTTCAATCAGTAGTGCATCAAGAGGCACGTTGGCAGAGTGGTGGAGAAAGCAGGCGTGAACTCCGAAGACTTCTTAGCAATCCAGCTGTGAGGGAATTACTGGAGGAATCTGGAGGGGTTGTTCGCCACAAGGACCCTCAGCAGCCAAGGAGACTTCATCCCCAACTAGTAGTGCACCACAAGGCGGGTTTGCAGAGCGGTGGAGAAACAGGATGGGGCCTAAGAAAACCTCTCTCTTGACAGCTGTGAGATTAGGGGGATGTGGGAATCAGTGATGTCATCAGTGATGTCAATGACCATATCATGATTGATGCAATATGTAAGTTAATCAGTGATGTCATTTGAGATGTCATCAGTGATGTCACTGATCATATCATGAGTGGTGAATATGTGAGATCATAAGCAGTGCATTGTGGGGACATGAGCAATAGTTAGCTCAGGTAACTATAACTGCTAAATTTCTATGGTTTTGTATGAGTGAATCTCAGCCTAATTATAATGTCCCCCTGGAACCTTTGGTTTTTTCATTGAATATATATATATATATATATATAATATCAAAGCAGACAGCACATGAGGAGGTCAGATGTAATTGTATTATCGTAAATGCTCACATTTATAAGGCTGCGTTTACATAACATTAGCTTTGGCAGGACCTCCACCTTGTGTCCCCCTTCTCACTTTTTCTCCCCTCTGGGAGATTGCAGCTGACTTCCTATTGTGCTGCCTGAAACAAAAAGATCAATTAAGAAAGTTATTTAAGACTTTAGAGGCATCAGGCATGACTTTCAATTCTGCTTTTCAGTGTGAGTTGACATTTATTTATCCTAAAAACTGGGACATATGTTTAAAATAAGAAAAAGCATGGGACGCTGGGACAGTCCTCTAAAAACCTGGACTGTCCAGAAAAATCCAGAATGGCTGTTCATCATAATTACACGGGATAATCTGAGGCTCTTCTGATGAGAGAACAGAAATAGATTTTACAGCTTCACACTGATAAAGATGGCCTGAACGATAATGTACCTTGGATGGGTTTGTCTGTGATTAAATAAACATAGGCGTTATGTAAGCCATATTAGGTCTTGGAGATTTTCTGATATGTTCTTTTTCATGACAAGATAGCTTCGGCAACATCACTTTTATAGTAATTGATTTGGTTTAGTCAATGTACCAATAAAAAGGGTGCCTTTTGTTGGCAAATCAATAATGGTAAATTGTTCATAGAAAAGCAGCAGTATAGTCATTAGGCACATTTTTTACTATAAAGCTAAGTTGGCATGGCACTCCAGGTTTTCATATGATGTTTAATAATGGCCCTGGCTGGTTTATGAATACTCTGTGAGAGACACTTTCAAACTTTAAGTTCAATATTTAAAAATTCCCAGAATACATCTCCCGCGTTCCCTTGACATAAGATGTGTTTACGTCATGACACCAGATGATTCCCGTACAAAGACAATCTGACGCTGCTGATGCCGTTTCCCTCAGTGTTAGGAGATGCTGTCATGCGGAGGTACAGACTATATTAATACCATCATGTAGTAGATGTAGCTCTGCCTCCTTAGCTCAGTATTTGTCACGTCGCCTACTTGGATTGCACATATGGGCATTCATAAAATCTCCAATAAGACTCTGGCGGGTATAAAAACATAATTTTTTGTGCAAATACATATTGTAAGACATACTTATGAACCCTGAGAATTACTCCAGATTATAATCCCCGTCCTCTTTCACTCATTATTTTATGATTATACCTAGATAAGACCACCTATCACAGGTGATGGCATTTCCCTCATAGCTAATAGATGCCACGTCGTGGCGGTGCGAGTTATGTTAAGTGGGACTATTTTCCACTTTTACAAATACAAATGTGTAATATTTTTGATGAACTAGATTAAGAACTTTGCACAGTATCAGAGCAGATTGCGCCAACATGATATAGATATTTACATGCTTATATAGGCATTTTAGTTGCACTCAACACATGAAATTTTTACAAGTATGAGGGCAGTTGTACTTCCTTTGATGACTGTGTTTACTAATCACAGATGATGATATCCTAAACAACAGTCCACACAGCTTCACACACAACTTCAGTAAAGTGTACGCGACTACTCAAGATAGAGATCTAATATTTTAAATACTGTTTAAATTAGATTTGAGTTTTCTGTGTGAATGAGAGGCCATTGTGCTCCAGATTGGCCGAGGTTGTTAATATATCTTTATTTAGAGCCTAGACCTGAACACTCCTGCACTGGGGATGTCAAGAAGCTTGGTTACCTTTGTGGTAAAATTGGAATGTAGCCCACTATTCTACTATAGAGCTAGCATGTACTTCTCTTTGCTAGCTGTTTACCACCACTTATGCAACACTTTCTCTGGCCACTTTTACAATAATCAAATTGATTGTGTTGTAGACTAATGTTGTCAGGTAAACTTTTTTTTATTCACAGGTCTAAATTACAGACCGTTGAGGCAGTTACCCGACATCGAAGACTTGGCATTAGATGTGGGTTGAATTAACTTTAATGGTACTTTCATACAATTTACCACTATTTACATCAGAGAGGACAACCTGATGGATGAAGGATTCGTAGAAAAGAGACTTGCTCGGAGGAATCCTCTCATTTAACTCATAACTTTGTACTAATTATGTATTGTGTAAATTAATACGCATCACACTCAATATACAATAGAAAGAGAAGCTTGCCTACGTGTCTTACTAACAAGTAACTCGCGTGAAGTTCTAAAATGGCCGCTAACAGGGAATCTGCATTGCGCTTGCGTCAACTGCATCTATGTAGTAATGATGACCTGTTGATTAGAGGGAATTTCTTGCGCTTGTGCACATGCTTTAAAATGGTCGCCTGAAAGCTCGCAAAAACAAAACTGTTTTATTAAATGCTAATGCGGGGAAAGCTTTTGTAAGTAAACAGGGTTAGAGTAGAGATAGGTGGTATACAGTGGAACCATTTTATTTTGAAATTAATATTTTGTCTTCCTGACTTTTTATTAGAATACATTTGGGCCTCGTATGCGAATCCAGAGTCTATAACCCATGGGATCTCCGCACATGCGTGGTATGAATGAGTCTGAAGAAATGATGTGACTCTTGAACACAGTCCAAGGATGAAAATGATACATACCCTGGGAACCAGTACCAACGTCCGCTGAAGACAACTGGGAACGCATTTAAGTTTTACTTTTGTGGCAAATAATATGTGTATGCGAGTGGGAATAAAAATTTATGAATACAAAATTAAGGGGTGGGATCTTTAAACAATGAACTGAAAGACTAAATGGGAAAATAAGCATGGTGTGATGATCATCTCCCTTGCCTGTCTAATCAGAGATAATATTTTCCCAATATTGAAACATTCATGGGTGGTACATGATTATAGAGAGGTATAATTGAGGTAGCCTTAGTTAGTTAGTCAGACGGAGATTGCTGAATGCTGCAGAGCTCGGGATGCTGTCAGATTGATGAGCAAATGCTGATGAAGAATCAATTGCAGAACTATCTACTTAAACTTAATTAATTTAGAAGAAGATCGCGGAAGAATCTCGAGGAGGAAGAGAGTGTCAGAGAGGGGTGCTACGCAAGCGTCGGTGTTAGAGAGGTCATCTATCTTGTCCTGATTCCTGTCCTGAAGCCTTTGTCACTGATCTTTCCGGGGATCCTTCCCAGCTCCTTGGCCAGGGGGTTGGTTTTCACACCATCCTAGGTAAATATATTTTCGTGAATGTGCAGATGCACTTTTCTCTCTATTCTCTCCTTTCTGAGCAACGTCTTTGCCAAACATGAAAATTGGCTGATTGATTGAATAATTGAATCTTCCTTCCTGAGAGTGACGGAGACTGTACTGTGATTTGAAATTGGTTCACATAAAATTAATTTAGATAAAACTTATAAAATCTTTCCCGAGTCTGTGGTCATTTCATTGCAAGGAAAAATACATGTCAATTCACCATAAACTAGTTCTACTAATGGTCTATTGACCAGAGGAAAGAACTTTTTGATCAGTGAAAGATTAGTTAGAAATGACAGATAACTAATCTTGGAGTAGGAAATAACACAACACCTTGATTCCAGTGAATGTACTGGCCTGTGTGTGTGTAAGTGTGTTTTATGGGCCCAGGTGAGTATATGGTAGTGGAGTATCTGTTGCTGGTTCACCGCTGGATCACTTTTCTGGTAGCAGAGCTATGGTTATTATTGACTAGATTGATGATAAGTATTGATTTTGGATATTGATTTATATCTAACAAAAAAGAGTTAGCGTCTTGTTTTATGTTGTCTGGAAAATTCCCAGGGAATGAATAGTGGGTGGTGATAGAAGCCATACTGCAGTGAAGTTACTCGTCTGTTGGAATAGCACTGTGAAGCTATGCAGGGCTGACAGTGTTGTATTATGGAGCGTGAGTGATAGCGAGGAGAGTTCGCTGGTGAAACTTTGGTCTTATATCACCTAGAAAGGGTAATACTGAAGGAGTAAACGGAAGGTTTTTACTCACAGTGAATGAGGAGTAAGCGGAAGGTTTCACTCGCAGTGAAAAGAACACAACTATTCTTTGTATTAGTGGAACAGACAGAGTAGAACATTTTTCTATGTTGCTATTAACAAACATTTAATACAAAACAGTAAGAAAAATAAGTTATCGTATTACTTTGTGAAGGGAGTTGCACTGACGTCACAGAGAGCCGCACTGGGATAGGTTGAAACAGCAGGCGTGTGGCTAACATGAAAGTGTAAAGGAGAGGTCAGTAGTAAGGAGCAGGACTGACGACATTGAAAAGGCCGCGCTGGTATTGGTCAGATTCGGAGCGCGAGCCGCAAGCCGATTGGGTGATTGGATGAAAGTTGTTTTTTGATTAGTTGACAAAGTTTTGTATGGTTGATTCTCATTTGCCTTTTTATGCGAGTCGCACTGACCGAAAAACTCGAGGTTTTGCAGATTATTGCTTTATGTTTTCACAATATAGAATGTAAGGTGAAAAGAGAAAAATTTCATTTGTAAAGAAAATTAAGAATTTCTTTAAAAAAGATAAGCCTGGATTGACTAGAGAGGGAATTCCTATACCTCCGCCAAAGACACCTGCTTCATTTATGATGATGGATAGAGGATATCATACCTGTGTATGGATGAAAATTGGGTAGAGCACACAGAAGGTGATGGTGTTTTGTCTTTTCCAGAACATGGTACGTTTAATGGGAGAATGCGGATGAATGATTTAGATCCAAGACCCAGAATGACACAGTTAGAGGCATTAGAGGAATGGGAGACTGAATCTTATGAGGGAGAGAAAAACAGAAGTGGAAGATACATGGGTCATTTTCCTAGGTATTTGCGTGAGTAACGTGATGGTCAGATGAAGCAATGGAGAAAAGCAATGGTATCGGAAGGTTTATATCTTATGTTAGTGGGTGAGGAACAGTTAGGGGGCAAGTGTAAAGAGGAAACAAAACACCTGAAATTGACAGGCTATGGTGAATCAGATAATTAATTTATGGAGGACATTTTAACTAAAAACCCTCGGCTGTATCAGGAAGCACCTGGTAGAATCACCCCAAGTGCACCCATCCTGGGAACACCTTTAGTTCCACAGATTTTACATGATCCGACAGTTGATGGAGTACTTCAGGACAGAGAAGAAAAGGTCCTGTTGTTCCATTATATGGAGACAAAGTAATCTGCCCAAAACCACAACCTGTGACAACATCTATTCAAAGAAATTCTAATAAGTGATGACAAAGCCAGTGAATGTGATTCGGTAATCTCATTATTGGATTTGCCCATAAGAGACCCAGTGAACGAAACCCCGAAAAGAATTACACCCAGTTGCTCAAAAGAAGGAAGGTCAGTGGTATTCTCAGGAGCCAGGAGTTCCCCAGCAGTAACTCCAGAGGATCTGGAAAGGTGGGCACAGGTAATAGAAAAACAAGATTCACCCCCCCCCCAAGATTTTAGATATTTACAAATTGAAAGTGGAATTGGAAGAGATAATAGCTGGAAATGTGGGAATTGATAGACTAAACACCTACAATGAAGAAGAATTGTAGTTTATATGTAGAAGTATAACCAGGAATGCGAAGGTGTTTCATGAAAAATTGACAGAACTTGCTTCGGAGATGGGAATAGACATAGGGAGATCTAAAGTATTACAGAAACCACATCGAGTGGAGTTCACTGACAAAGATTTAGAAAATATGAATGTGTCTGGAAAGAAGTTGCAGGTAAAAGAATTTATGAATATTTTGCAAAAATGGGGAGACATTGACAAGTGGAGAATAAGGTGGACAAAGAATAAGGAGAAAGTACAGGCAAAAGAAGCATTTAATGCATATATGTTGAAAGAGTCAGGGAAAGTAGAAAGATTGTGTCCCATGAGAGAGGCACCTGGCGGTGGGTATGTTCATGTTCCATGGAGTCGACAAGATATTTTGTCATTTACGAATGATTTCCCTAAGCTGAGAGAGAAACCAGTTGAGTGGTACCAACAGGTTGAAAGGTTTGTGAAAGTTTCGAAGGTTTTGTTGGAAGACTTGGATGGTCTGTTTGACATAGTGGTACCTGCTGATTTGTGGATGGAATGCAAGATCACAGTTGATGGGCCTAGTGATGAGTACCCATGAGACTCGAAAACAGGAGCACTCTCAGATGATGTGATGAAGAAATATCACCAAGTAATTACTTTCTTGAAAGGGAAAATTCCTCCTAAAGAAACAGATTGGGTAAAAATAGATAGAACAACTCAAGAGCCGAATGAATCTGTTCATGCGCATTATGAAAGATTTTTGCAGGTGTTTAAACAGTATAGTGGTTTTGAAAACATTGGAGATAAGGATATGGGTCATTGTGTGAATCGGTTTGTGTACGGTCTGAAACCAGAAATTAGTTAAATGATTCAACAGAAGAAGTTCTGCTGGCATGGAAAACCCATAGATGACATTTTAAAGTATGCAAAATATTGCGGGGATGATATTGAGGCAAAGCATATAAAGTTAAGAGAAAATGATGTGGGCGCAAGTGAAATTGGCAGAAGAACAGGAACTTAAATTAAATAGTCCGACTGATGATAAAATGAAAGAACAGGGTCAGAGTCATAATGCAGTGAATGGTGGTAAATCAAGAGGACGAATGAGTAGAGAGGATGCAAAGAAAAAGTTTCCATGTCGTGGGTGCGAAAAGCTTGGACATTGGAAGAACGAGTGTAAGAATATTCAGAATAATAATGGCCCAAACCAAAATTTAAATCCCCAGACGCAGAATGAGGTGCTTATGAGTCAACTGCAGCAGGTTGCTAATCAGCAGTGTCAGGTGCCACCTGCCCCTATGCCAAACTTTGTGAACCATCCAAAACACAGTGCAGACTCCGGATGTCCAGGAGGAAGTGTAAGAAAAATTCTGTGATTTCGCAATATTATTTGCAAAATGACAGTGAAGGTCCAAATGAACAATGACGGTGCCTGAGGGGGGAGGAAGAGGAATGCGTACTTGACGCATCCTTGCCGGTAGATCAGTCAGGTCCATGTATTGATGGGAAAGTGGAATGCAATGATATCACTTTTCTGTTGGATACTGGTGCTACCCAATCTACTGTGAGAACAGCAGACATCCCAAACCTACCCCTCTCAGGAGAAGTCATCCAAGTACTAGGCGTTTCAAATAAGCAGATTAGAACCCCAATCACAGAGCCTATGGAGGTGCGTATCGGAAACTTTAAAGACATGCACAAATTCGTGGTGTGTGACTCCAGTCCAGTGAATTTACTAGGAAGAGATTTATTGTGCAAGATGAACTGCACGATGTTTTGCACACCGGATGGTGTTGCTATTCAAACTCTTGATGAAGACAGTGTCTACAAGATAATGTTAGCAAAACAAGGTACAGAAATGAAATGTATTCATTAATGACAAAAGATGACTTACCAGAAGAGCTGAAAACAACTGTGAATCCATAAGTATGGGATTTCACCTAGACCCAGTGAAAGTAACTGTGAAAGAAGGTGCAGTTTACCCCAACACTCGACAATACAAAATGTGTCCTGAAGTGAAAGCAGGAGTGGCATCAGAAATTGACCGAATGATTAAACAGGGCATTTTAAAAGAAATAATGAGCAGTCCTTGTAATTAACCTATAATAGCAGGATTTTTTATTTTTTATTTTTTTTTTATTATTTTTTTTAATATTTTTATTAGAAACCGTTAGCACACAATAAAATACAGACAAGGGCCTACAACCACCAGGGCCGGCCGCTATAGAGCCCGAGGGCCCGCAGTGCAACGCCACACATTCAAATGAGCCAGAGGCAAAGCGCCCGTCAGTTCGTGAGCACATATAACAGGCCGTGGCCATAGGCCAGGAGCAATCGAAAACAACAGTTTCATTTTCTATTAAGTATAAAACACACTCAAGGCAATGAGAGTTCGAAATAGCAGCGTGCTCTTCCCAGGATAGGGAACAACATACAGTGTCCAAAGCAATTCTTGTCCGGAAGTGGTAGAGGGGGGCAACGGGAAAATAAAGCATGGAACACACCTCACACCCTCCCGGAGAATGCGCGGCTAGGGGGTCAAAGCAATATCGACCTCTAATGGCAGAGGCGGGGTGCAGATACGTCCACGATATAAATTCCAAGGACCCCATACCCTAGTCCATTTCCCTGGCTTGCCTCTCGCCACATACACCGTCTTTTCCCTAAACATACACCAATCCATATTCTCCTTCCATACCTCGATCGTGGGCGGCCTCGGGGAACCCCATAACTGTGCAATGTTACGCTTAGCCACCATGTACCCCAAGGTCACCCACTGCGTCTGTGCCGCATTACAATCATTCGGTTCCCAGACATTCAACAAACACCTCCTAGCCTCTGGCAACAGGGCAACGTGCGTGACCTCCTCCATTACGGTGTGGATACCGTTCCAAAATCGCACAACCTCCGAACATTCCCACAAGATATGAAGAAAGGTGCCCGGCAGGCCACATCCACGCTTACACAGTCCATCCATCGAATAACCCATACGCAGCAAACCGGGCCCCGTGACATACACTCTATGAAGGATCTTCAGCTGTACAAACCGTAAGCGGGCCGGGATCGCCACCACTTTCGGGGAGGCCACCGCCGATATCCAGTCCTCATCGTCCAGTTCCAAACCATCGCCCGTCCACGCCTCCCGCAGACGGAGCAGCAAGTCCACACGATCATTAATGAGTTTCTTATAAATCAGAGAAATGGTGCTGTCGGGCACGTAGCCATCCAACACTCTATCCTCCAGTGGGGAATACTCGGGGATAGCAGCAGCGTCCGGAAAAACCGAACACAGCGCATGGTAGACTTGAGCATACCGGAAGTACTCTCTACCGTTTAATTTATATTCAATTTTGAGCATTTCAAACGTTTTGAAAGATCCCTTCGCCCAAAGATCACCCACCTTACATATACCAATCATATCCCATTTCTCAAAGCCCTTCGATCTCCACAAACAGCCCAACCGCCCAGAGGCATACAACGGCATCGCCCGAGTCAAGCGATCCCTCCACCCCATCGCAGCATTCGCCGCGTGCCACACACGTACCGCCACCTGCGTGGGTCCTGTCAACCGCGTGTCCGGGGTCACCGAGTACAGCGCCCTATTATAGTCCCCACCCGGGAGCAGAAATTTATCCATCTCGAAGGCCGGGTTTAAGGCAGGACCGTATATCCCGTGGTTCACCGCCGCCAACTGAGACGCCCAATAGTATCGTTTAATGTCGGGGAGGGCGACCCCCCCATCGTACCAAGGGAGCGTCAACTTGGCGAGAGCAATCCGCGGCCGCCCGTCCCAAAACAGTTGGCGCTGAAGACCCTCCACCTCCCGGAAATAACGGGCCGGCACGACATCTAGCGTATTTTGCAAAGCGTACAAAAAGCGAGGTAGCGACATCATTTTAAACAATGCCGCCCGTCCGAGCGGCGAAAGCGGAAGTCGTCGCCACCTCGCGACGTCGGCCTTCAATCGCTGGAGGGGAGGGAGAAGGTTTCGCTCATAGCGGACCGCGGGATCAAGTGAGATAAAGATTCCCAAATATTTGAACCCCAGGGTAGCAATCTGAACAGGGCAATCCCGTGGCAGGAGGGGGGCATCCCCTGAGAGGACGTAGATGCACGACTTGGCCCAGTTGATGACCAGGCCGGAGTTGCGGCCAAAGGAATTCAGTACGTCCACCAATACAATTAGCGACTGTCGGGGAGAGGTGAGATACAGAAGGATGTCATCCGCGTAAAGGGAGACACGGTCTTCAAACTCCAGCGTCCATCTAATGCCTCGCAACGACGGCTCCCAACGCAACCAGGCGGCGAGAGGCTCCAAAGAAAGTGCAAAGAGAATGGGTGATAACGGACATCCCTGCCGCGTACCTCTCCCCAGTGAGAAGGGAGCCGACACCCTACCATTCACCACCACCTGAGCCAGTGGGTCAGCATATAGTAATTTTACCCAACCAATAAACTCAGGGCCAAACCCAAATTTCGCCAACACGGCCCAAATATATGGCCACTCCAAAGTGTCGAACGCCATAGTAGCATCTAAAGATGCCAAGATGGCCGGCTCACGTATAAATTCCGCTCTAGCAAGCACGCCGTGCAACCGCCTCAAATTTAGAGCGGTATTCCGATGGGGTATAAAACCGGACTGATCCTGATGAATCAAGTCGCCCACGACCCGAACCAGTCGGTTAGCCAACACCTTAGCCAGAATTTTGGGTTCTGCGTTCAACAGCGAAATGGGCCTATAGGAGGCGCAGCGATCTCGCGGCTTCCCCTCTTTGTGTATCACAACTATGGTGGCGAGGCGTTGGTCAGGGGGGAGGAAGCCCGCCGCACGTGCCGCCAAAAACATGTCTCGAAAATACGGCGCTATCTTATCGGGACGCAACTTATATAGTTCGATTGGAAGACCATTAGGACCCATAGCTTTACCCGATGCGATCGAGCGAGTGGCCAGAGCGATCTCATCTGACGACAACTTCGCCTCCATCAATACTGCATCAGCCTCCGATAGGGTTGGCAATGCAATGTCTCTAAGCAACAGATGGGAATCCTCCTCCGAACGCACAGAAACCGGAGATTATACCCCGCGGAAATGAGCCGCGAAGCAGACAACGATCTCAACCGGGTCAGTCACACGCACTCCATCCCTCCTCTCCACAACGGGCACCACCCTGCTCGCTCTCTCCTTCTTATCCAACCAAGCAATCAGCTTTCCGGCCTTATCCCCCACATCATACAGTCGCCCTTGCTGCTCTCTACTCATCCCTTTAGCAGCTTCCGTGGCTAGCGCTCTATAATCTGATTGTTTGAGGCCGAGAACATGCAATTTCTCATCAGTAACTCCACGCTCCAAGTCCTCCTCCATTTCAGCTATTTCAGCTTCCAGGTGAACCACCTCTGCTCTCTCGCACCTTTTAGCATGGGAGATAAGGGACAAGGCCTGCCCCCTGATCACCACTTTATAAGCCTCCCATAGGGAGACGGCCGACGACACCGACCCCACATTATCAGTAAAGTAGTGATCAGTGGACTTGACCAGCTCAGCGCGGATCTTAGGGTTACGAAGATACCAGGGGATAATGGGTGCCACTCTCCCCTCTGCCCCAGGGACAACCCTCAGTTGCAACCATATAGGGGAATGGTCAGAAACACCTCGGGCTAAATGACGCACCTCCCCAATCATCCCGGCTTGGATCGCCGGCATAAGCATGTAATCAAGTCTCGAGAGACTCCCATGGGCCCCTGAGTGAAAGGTATATTGCGCCTGTCCCGGGTGCATCAATCTCCAGCAATCTACAAGTCCCAAAGTGTCCAGAAAACCCCCCAACCAGGCCTGAGCCCTAGGGAGATCCCTGGGGGGGTGACGGTCCTCCAACCCGGAGACAACGGCATTAAAGTCACCACCCAACACCAGAACCCCCCAAGGGAGTCCCAGGACCAAACGCCCCAAATCAGCAAATGTAGCTGTCTGTAACCCCGGAGGCACATACACAGCCACGAGCGAAATACTCCTGCCCTCCCTTCTCCCCACCAGTGCCACATATCGCCCCCTATCATCGTGAAGCACCTCGTCCACTTCCAATGGGAGAGAGGCCCTAACCAGAATGCCCACTCCCCTAGAGCCAGAAGTGAAACCAGAGTGAGCGGCAAGGCGATAGCCCCTCCTATTTAGGGCCTGGAAGGAGTTCCCAATTAAATGTGTCTCCTGCAGGAAAACAATGTCGGGCGAAATCCGCTTCAAGAACTGCAACACCACCCCACGCTTGATCCTGTCCCCCAGTCCATTTACATTCCACGAAAGGATTCTCAATCCCCTACCCCCCATCCCACTCCCGCACATGATACCCACATCCCGGAGAGCACAACCCGGATAAGTCAGCAGAAAACTTCACATTGCCTTGCAAAACAAAAAAACAATCCCCAACAACCCCCCTCCCCCACAGTCCCGAAACCACAACTCCCCCCTCCCTGCACCCCTGCTTGAGCCCAAACAGCCCCCCCAACTTGCAGTGTGCCTGTCGCCCTAACATATACCACAAAAAGAACCCCAAAAGGAGGAAAAGACCCCAATAAGCTCCCCACAACCCCCAGGCATTTGAAGGGCATGTTGTGCCAAATTATAGTGCAATTGAGCCAAGGTACAAAACATCGCCAGTCCAGTCCATCGCCAGGAACCAAGTTCTAGTCCTGCTCCACCACATCCCGTCCGCTCTCCGCCGTCCGACTGTCTCGATCCTGTCCCCGAGGCAGGGCATCCAACCAGTCTCCAACCGCCTCCAGCCGGTCAAAAAAGTGGGAACGACCCTGGAACTCAACCCGCAACCTCGCCGGGAATAACATCGCATATTTCAGCTCCATGTCCCTCAAGCGCCGTTTGACACTCAAAAATCCCAGCCATTGTTTCTGGACCACTTGCGTGAAGTCCGGATAAAAGCTGACATTGGAGTTCTCAAACTTCAGCGGCCCGGCCACCCTCGACGCCTGAAGGATAGCATCTCTATCCCGAAAGTTGAAAAGTCGGGCAATTATAAGCCGCGGGGGAGCACCCACTTTGGGCGCACCACCCGGAATCCTGTGGGCCCGCTCCACTGCAAAGAACTTGCTCAATCCCTTGGGCGCGAGACGATTGATCACCAGATCCTCCACAAAAAGATCAGCCGCAGATTCCTCCGATCTTTCCGGCACTCCGATGATACGAACATTGTTCCGTCTAGCCCTGCTTTCGGAGTCCTCAAGTCGACGATCCGTCTGGTCACTGGCAAGCCGCAACCTACGGACCTCCGTCTGCAGGGCGGCCACATCCACAGTTAGGCTCGACGCCGCTTGAGTCAAGGAGTCGACCCGCTCGTTGGTTTTGGACAGGTCTGCCCTGACCAAATTCACATCGATCAGGACCGCGTCCAATTTATGAGCCAGGGTATCAAACCGCTGACCCACAGCAGCCTTCATCTCCTCAATGGCGCCCATGACGTCCTGCAGGGTCAATTCTGACGATGGGCCCGAGACCTCTTTAGACCTCTCAGGCGATTTATGCAAGCCACTGGGGGATCCCTTTGGCTGCGCATAACGATCCATGTTGTTGGCCTGAGTATAGGATCCCCTCCGGGTTGACTTGGGTTTCGACTTGTCTCCGTCTAGTCTCGCCGCCATCGTCCGGAGGCCACCAAAGTTGGCACCCGCCAGCGCCAGGGACAGGGACCAGGTGGCTAATTCAATCGAACACAGCAGTCGCAGACAGGAAGCCCGTGTATAGTCCGAAAATCAGGCCAGACACTCCGCCATCCGTGCTCCTCTGAAACACCAAGGTCCCTCAGCCGATCTCAAAAAAACAGACTTGAAAACGAAAGTGAAAGTGCGGAGTACGTGGCAAGTCAAGCCCAGCATGCCGCTGTTGTTCACTTCGTACCCGGGCACCTCACCAACTCGAGATCGGGACCAAGGCAATAGCAGGCCGCAAACTTCGGAGGGCAACCATTCGGGTTCCCGGCGTCCGATCTGAATTTGGAAAACGGGTGGCACCTCAGCGCGAATGCATCAGCAAAAGCCCGTCAAATTTACCAGGATTTAGTCAGGATAGACGTGGGAGGTTGCGGAGGCCCTCGAGAGCCGTAAGCCTACGCGGCCATCTTGGTTGCGCGCTAGGCTCCTCCCTAATAGCAGGATTTAAGAAAAATAAATAAAATTGCGATGCCTTGTTGTCCTGTAGTACCAAACCCAGCAGTGATTCTGTATCAGATACCCTGGATTGCAGGATGGTTTACAGTAATTGATTTGTGTCAAGCATTTTTCTCCATTCCTTTGCACCCAGACAGCCAATATCTTTTTTCTTTTAAATGTGAAGATTGTATTTTGGCATGGAACCGAGTTCCTCAAGGGTATACAGAAAGTCCTTTGATTTTCAATCAGATTTTGAAAAAGTGTCTTGAAAAGTTAATTATGCCCAGAAAGTCAGTCTTAGTGCAATATATCGATGACCTACTTGTGGCATCAAAATCACGAGATGACTGTGTTACTGTCAGGAGCAGTGCTCTTCTGAATCGCTCGGGAGCAGAATGTCGCTGTTCCCAACGCCCCTTCCCAGCTCTCCGGGCCACACGCCTATTGATACGAGTTGGCCCAAGAAACCCAGGGGGGGGGAAAGGGGAATTGGACAGAGAAGAGACAGTCACTATGTCTTTTTCTTTCTTGAGTGTTGTCGCTCTTTTATCTTCCACTGCGGTGATAGTAGTGGATATACTGTAAAGAAATAATCACATTTAATAAGCGCTCTATTTACACTCTACTCCTCTATGCTCTGAGTGACCTTTCCTTTTTAATACCCACCCTAACTTTAGTGACCGATGCTCCTCTTCTGTTGTGTGGTGGTGTTGTCTTGGGGTGTAGTTACTGTAATGACAAGTAATTTCTTTTAGGTTTTTGTCTTTACTCTCTCCCTCCACTTAACTTATGTTTTCTTGTTTCTTTTCCCTTCTATAGGTTCGCTTACCCAAGATACCACTGAAGGTGCCTTTACTGGATTCTGGTTGGTGAGTACCTCTTCTTCTAACTTCTAGAGTACTGCTACCGTGTCTTTTTCCTCTTCTTCCTTGTGTCTAATCTGTCATTAATCTGCACTACTGTAATGCTTCCTAAGGAGGTTTCCTGGGTGTCCCCCTTACCGCTACACTCGAGGGTTATCTTCCCCAAGGAGTTGATACTGCGCACTGTCCTATAAACACGCTACTCTGTGGTAATATCTGTGCAATAGAACTCTCCGCTGTGGTTTAAGGAGTCGGGCTCACTTCACAGACTGACAGACAGGATTATTCAACTGTGACGCCTTGAGTAATTTTTTATCACTGAAGATTCTCCTCATTAACTTCGCTTCTGTGACATACTGGTGCCTATAAACAACAATTCAAGAAAAACGAGAAAAGCATGCGTTTGCCTTCCTTCGCTTACAAGTTCGTTTCTGAGGGAAAAAATAACTCTTCCAAAAAATAACTCCGTGCTGAACAACGGAACAGTCTTACTTAGTATTCCGAGACTTGGACTCGATTTTTCTCTCTACTTGACGACAAACTCTCCTCACGGACGCGCGGCACATACACAATGACTTTCTCTCCTCACGACTCCGGTGAAGTGCGCCTCTCCACCGGGCTGACACCTGGATCCTACTGATTACCATGGAACGCTAGAGCGCTAACCTGCTGCTCAAGTGTTCCAATTGCGGCGGCCATCTTAGATTCCAGTCTTATTTTATATCGCTTGTTGATCGCTGTTGTATATGGTCTGCTGGTCCTGACAGTTACTGATTCAATTGCATTACTGAATCATTTGGCCGACGGAGGACACAAGGTATCTCCAGAAAAATTACAATTTTGCCAACGAGGAGTTAAATATCTGGGTCACCAGATAGAAAGGGGAGTGAGGAAGGTGACCCCTGAGAGAATTAAAATAATAAAGCAAATGCAACTACCTCAGACACAGAGAGAGGTCAGAATGTTTCTTGGAGTAGTAGGGTACTGTTGACAGTGGATTGTAGGCTTCTCCTTACTAGCAAAACCAGTGATCCAGATGACATGAAAAAGGGCGAAAGATCCTATAGTTTGGGATGATGAAAGTGTGGAAGCATTTGTAAAATTGCTTGTCTGAGGCCCCTGCTCTTGGTATGCCTGATTATTCTAAATAATTTGCACTGTTCTGTTGTGAGAGAGATAGTTGTGCACTTTCAGTTTTAACCCAGAGACATGGATTAAGCCGACGTCCAGTAGCATACTTCTCTGCTACTTTGGATCCTGTGGCATCAGCATTACATGGCTGCTTAAAAGCAGTAGCTGCTACTTGTATGAGTCTGGAACAAAGTGAGTCAATTGTGATGGGACATCCAGTAAAGGTATATGTTCAACATTCAGTCAAGATTTTTTTTAAAAGAACTCGAACACAGTATCTTACCCCTAGTCGGAAGACTAGGCACGAAAGAATAATTTTGGGAGTTGAGAATGTGACAGTGATTAGGTGCACCATGCTAAATCCTGCTACTCTATTGCCAGATGTTCATTGTGAAGAAGTGAGAGATGAAGTAGAGCATGATTGCTTAGACGTGACAGAATTGTGTACTAAGCCCCGCCCTGACATAAAGGAAGAACCTCTGAAAGAGCCCGACCATGAACTTTTTGTTGATGGCTCTTGTTTAAGGCCTGAAGGAGGAGGACTAAGGGCAGCTTATGCTGTTTGCAAAATAGCTGGGGTCATTGAAGTATCCTGTTTACCAGGAGTCAAGTCTGCACAAGTAGCCGAATTGATAGCTCTAAAACGAGCATGCAAAATTGGGAAAAATTGGAAAGTAACCATATTTACTGATAGCCAATATGGTTACGTGGTTGTGCATGACTGGCCAGCTTTGGATGCAGAGGGATTTTCTGACTTCTTCAGTATCCCCTATACGCAATGGGAAATTTGTGAAAGAACTGTTGGAAGCAATACAATTGCCAAAGGAACTAGCAGTGGTCAAGTGTGCCGCTCATCAGTCAGGAAATGACTATGTATATACTGTGCAAAAAACAATATGGCACTAAATGAAAAGGTTGAAACATGTGGAATCAGCTGCCAACTTATGCTATTCTCAGCTTTTGAAACATGGAATGAGGTGAGACAATTGCAGGATGAGGTGGAAGTAAGTGAAAAGGAGAATTGGATAAAGTCATGTTGTGAAAGAAGGGTGGAAGATGATGTATGGGTGTATTCTGATGGCCGGCCAGTAATGCCAGACAGTTTACTTTCACAAATGGCCAGAATGTACCATGGAGACACCCATGTAGGCAGAGATGCCATGATCAGACTTTTCGGGACAAAATTGGTATAATCCAAGGTTTAGGGTAGTCACAGAGAGCCTTTGCCAACGATGCTTAATTTGTCAACAAATAAATCCAGGCAGGAAAACAGTGGTCAGTTGGGGAAAAATCGGAAAGGCAGAAGGACCATTCACAAGATTGCAATTAGATTTTATATCATTACCACCATGCAGGGTAATGAAATACGTTCTTGTCCTTGTGTGTTTGTTTTCACGGTGGGTGGAGACGTAGCCCACTAGAAGAAATGACAGTATAACAGTTGCCAAATTGTTGTTGAGGGAGTTGATTCTCCCTTTCGGTTTTACAGTAACTTTGGAATCAGATCGAGGACCTCATTTTAATAATGAAATAATTCGGTTAATCTGTTAAGCATTTCGAATTGAACAGAAATTGCATGACACAATCAAATCAAGAGTAGCAAAGGTGTGTGCATCCACTTCACTGAGTTGGCCAGATGCATTGCCTTGTACTAATGGGACTCAGAAGTATTCCTGACAGAAACACAAGATTGAATCCTCATGAGATTCTCATGGGAAGAGCAATGAGACAAGCATTTATACCAGGACATAAATTGCTGAAAATATCTGATGATCTGGTATTAGATTATTGCAAAGGCTTGGCTGACCTAGTGCGTTCTGTCACTCACCAGGTTGGAGAAGACGCAGTTGCCAGGCAGCCGGATCAGGCGCATGATTTGAATCCTGGAGACTAGGTTGTAGTGAAGAATCACACCACAGAATCGTGCCTAGCAGCCAGGTGGGATGATCCACGGCAAGTTATACTGGTCACTACTACTGGTCACTACTACAGCAGTGAAGTGTGCAGGTTTGCCCAATTGGATTCATGCCATCCACACAAAAAGGGTTCCAGCCCCTGATGAAGAGAGACTGCAACTGACCCAAACAGTTGAGGCTGCTGAAGGTTGTGCACCCGAAGAATCTAGAATAACAGATTCTGAAGAGGCTGACAAAGAACAACCGAGCACAAGTCAGGAGGACTGGATACCAGTGGTTGACATACCTAAAGTGATTATTAAAACACGAAGCAGAACAAGATTAGAAAGACTAGAGAGGATCAGATAGGTGTAGAAGAACAGGCTCAGAAAGAGGTGAATCAAGCTACTGGAGACCCTGAGCAGGACCAGACAGGGAAAGAAGAACATACTCAGGTAAATTAAACTGAAATTATTTTTATCCTGAGGAGAGACAGGTAGGAGAAGAAGAACACGGTTTGGCAGCAGTCAAGCAAATTGCAATAAGACCTGATCAGGACCAGTTAGGACAAGAAGAACAAGTTTGGGTAGAATAAGGACAGTGTGACATAAGACCCGAAGAGGTACCGTTAGAGAAAGAAGAAACAGTTCAGGCAGATAAAACCACAGAAATAAGACCTGAACAAGGACAGATAGAGAGTGACTCTGAATTTGAAAATCAGGTTGTGCCACAACATAACGTAAATAAATGAGTTCTCGAAAGAGACAAAGAAGGTGAAAGTGCAGTACAAATTAAAAGGGTCCGAAAAGGTGATAACTGGTCAGGTGGAGTCAAAAGGTTAAAATATCATTTGAGAAAGACAAGTGAAAATCCTGAACAAGGAAATGAAATTACTAGTCAGTCTGGGCAGTCGACTGTGATAACTAGTCGAAGAAGCCAAAGACTTAGAATCTTGAAGAATTCAAGGGTCCTTAATGGACCTATGTGATTCTTGAAGAATTCAAGAATCTAGATTTAAATGAAGAGACCGATGAAGGAGTAAATGCAGAACAGATAGACGAAGGGGAAGTGAGGCCTCCTTGAAATAACAAAAAGATAAAATTCATAAAGAAATGAAGAAAAGAAGAGTAATCTTCTTAGACTAAAATGGTTGAAGACAGAGTTTCTGGAAGACCAAAACGAAATTGTGCAAAAGATGTTGTAGAGCCTGTATATGTAGCATTATATTGGTGGTCAAAGTATGGGTATTTCTAACAGTAGCAGTACCTTATCTCATGATAACAAATAAAAAGAATGGCACAGATACTAATGAAAAGATAGCTACCACGAAAGGAGATAAAGTAGAATTAGAAGCATCAGATGAGATAGATTTACATCACACAGTAACAGATAATGACACATCATTAAATGTATTCACAAAGTTTTTGTTTCAATGTGTAGATACAATGGAGATTAGTGATTGTTTGTATGAAATTACCGGCTTCAGTAGCAGAGGGGGTCACATACAACCACTAACCTTTGACATATGGCATTTCATGTAGTGTACTGACAAGTCTATTTTATAGAACAGGAAAATATCAATATTATTATTCAAATTTAGATGCAGTAATTTTTGGAAATTCCTTTTCAAAAGAATATGAATCCAGTGCTTAGTAGTCCAGATGAACAGTTTATGGGTGCATTTTTCCTAACAATGAAGTCAATAGATATAGAAAAGGCTCATAAAAACAATTTAACATGCTCATTGTGTGAAGAAGAGAAAGTATTTTTGAATTTAGTTGAAGAAAGGAGACAGGATTTCCAAGGGAAGGTTACTGAACAGAATACCCAGGTTTCACCATAGGCTGAAAAGGAGAGAATGTACACAGCTGGCAAGACTCATGCTGCGATGTCCCGAGACTTTGTAAAAACAGGGAAAACCTGCCTCCATAGATTGAAGGCAGATTATAACAATGTATTTATTGTTTCCAGTGAGTGTGAACATAACTTCCTAATTTTGGGAGGTTGGGGACTAAAAAGGGGAACAGATCCAGTGTTTCCTGGGGTTTACTATGTGTGTGGGAATAATGCTTATTATAAGCTGCCTGCACGGTGGTATGGGAGTTGCTACCTCAGAATAGTATTTCCAAAGCTATACCATGTAAAAAAAATCACTGGTATCAATTTAAACATTAATGAACTAACACGAAGAAAGAGAGCAAGTTTTTGAGAAATAGTCGGTGATATATTTAGTGCATTGATACCTTCAGTGGGAGTCATTCTAAATTCACGAAGAATCTGTCAATTGTCAACAGTTGTTGATCATCTCTCGACTGATACTGCTGGAGGTTTCTTAATGATTGATACAGAAATGGTTGCAATTAGGTCTATGGTTTTGCAAAATCGACTTGCGCTTGATATATTATTAGCAAAAGAAGGCAGAGTCTGTAAAATATTGAAAGCGCAACACTGTTGCACCTAAATACTGGATAAAAGCACAGAAATTAAAGGATATATTAAGAATATTACAAAACTTGAAGAAGGATTGAGACCACTGGAGGTTGACAGTGTATGGGAAAGACTAACAAAAAGTGTATCTTCAATAGGGACTTGGTTTACTAATCTTGGGAAAGGCATTATAGGTCAAATAGAATTTCCATTAGTGGGTATAACAATAATAGTCTTAGCAATAATGTTATGGTGCAAATGTTGCAAAAAGGGAAGGAAGTATCAAGTAAATAGAAAGGGAAAGAAGAGACAATATGAAGAAATTCAGCTAGAGGACATGAAAGGAAAATTGTATAAAAATCTGAATGATTTGAAGATTAAAGATGAGGATAAGAACGAAAAGAATGGAAAGAGAATTGAGATGTGCTAAAGTTGGCATCTGGTTGGGATGGGTGATTTGTGATGGCTCAAAATGCCATCAGAGAGGGAATTGATGGAGCATGGATCTGTAGAAAAGAGACTCGCTTGGAGGAATCCTCTCATTTAACTCATAACCTTGTACTAATTATGTATTGTGTAAATTAATACGCATCACACTCGATATACAATAGAAAGAGAAGCTTGCCTACGTGTCTTACTAACAAGTAACTCGAGTGAAGTTCTAAAATGGCTGCTAACAGGGAATCTGCATTGCGCATGCGTCAACTGCATCTACGTAGTAATGACAACCTGTCGCTTGGAGGGAATTTCTTGCGCTTGTGCACACGCTTTAAAATGGCCGCTTGAAAACTCACATGCTCGGCATCTGCTCAGCAAAAACTAAACTAATCTGTTTTACTAAATGCTAATGCAGGGAAAGCTTTTATAAGTAAATGGGGTTAGTGTAGAGGTAGGTGGTATACAGTAGAACCATTTTATTTTTAAATTAATATTTTGTCTTTCTGAATTTTTATTAGTATACATTTGGGCCTTGTATGCGAATCCAGGGTCTATAACCAACGTGATCTCCGCACATGCTTGGTATGAATGAGTCTGAAGAAGTGATGTGACTCTTGAACACAGTCCAAGGACGAAAATGATACATACCCTGGGAACCAGTACCAACGTCCACTGAAGATGACTGGGAACGCAGTAAAGGTTTACTTTTGTGGCAAATAATGTGTGTAAGGGGGGTGGGAATTAAAATTTATGAATAAAAAATTAAGTGGTGGGATCTTTAAACAATTAACTTAAAGACTAAATGGGAAAATAAGCATGGTGTGATGATCATCCCCCTTGCCTCTCCGATCAGAGATAGAATTTTTCCCAATATTGAAACATTAATGGGTGGTACATGGTTATAGAAAGGTATAATTGAGTTAACCCTAGTTAGTTAGTCAGACGGAGATTGCTGAATGCTGCCGTATTGACAAGCACATGCTGATGAAGAATCGATTACAGAACTATCTAATTAAACTTAATTAATTTAGAAGAAGATCGCGGAAGAATATTGAGGAGGAAGAGAGTGTCAGAGAGGGGTGCTAAGAGGTCATCTATCCTGTCCTGATTCCTGTCCTGAAGCCTTTGTCGCCTGATCTTTCACGTTGGACCCTTCGCAGCTCCTTGGCCAGGGGGCTGATTTTCACACCATCCTAGGTAAATATATTTTCGTGAATGTGCAGATGTACTTTTCTCTCTATCCTCTCATTTCTGAGCAACGTCTTTGCCAAATATGAAAATTGTCTGATTGATTGAATGGTTGAATCTTCCTTCCTGAGAGTGACGGAGACTTTACAGTGATTTGAATTTGGTTCACATAAAATTAATTTACATACAACTTACAAAATCTTTCCCGAGTCTGTGGTTATTACATTGCAAATAGAAATACACGTCATTTCCCCATCACCTAGTTTAATTAATGGTCCATTGACCAGAGGAAAAAACTTTTGATCAGCGAAAGATTAGTTAGGAATGACAGATAACTAATCTTGGAGTAAGAAACAACACAAAACCATAATTCCAGCGTATTTACTGGCCTGTGTGTGTGTAAGTGTGTTTAATGGGCCCAGGTGAGTATATGGTAGTGGAGTATCTGTTGCTGATTCACCGCTGGATCAAACCTAGCTCCTGAAGAATGCCACTGACACCTCATCGTAGGGCTAAATAGGTAAATAAATGTTGAACTTTGATAGTGGGTAGAACTATTCCACGTTTTATTTTAATTCTAGCACTGGGGGACCCAATATATTTGTTTATTTTACCCGGGAGATTATTTTAAAGCTCACAATATCACTCCCCTTTGCCCAACCTCACACCTAGGAAGATCACAGGAGTGGTATAGCGAAATACTTATGAAAAAAAAACAAGCCCCCTATATTAGAAGATGGGTAGTAGCATGCGCCCATTTCCATAGGAAGTGTGCCAGAAGGGGCCCGATGATGAAGCATGCCCCCCACTGGGTGGGTGAGGGCTTTCATGATTAAGTATTAAGTCCCCACCACTGGTACTCCCTATTTATTATGTGTTCTCCTCTACGCATTAGTGATGGTAATTTTTCGCGTGAATTGTTAGCATTAGCGAACTTTCATCTCAGATGTAACCAGCTTACATTGTGGGTGAATGCACTGGAGGGTAGTGTCCCCACCCAAAACACACATAGTTGCCAGATCCCCAATAGGGAACCTAGCAGCCAGAAGGGATACTGCGCTTCAGTATAGTGTCCTGACCAGAGTGAGAAAACACACATGCTTATTAATAACTACAAGAGAGTGTAAGGCAGTAGAAATGTTCAGGTAAATGGCAGGCCCCTATAAAAGATTGTTTTTAATTAAATCACTCTTTCACTGAAGGGTGCTACTTTTCGTCACATGCGCACTTTGCTCACGGGCAAAATGCTTTGATTCACCGAATGCTGAGGGCTACCCCATGCTGTATGCTGTTTTGAGAAGAAGCAAAATGAGAATGACATAACAACTGACAGGCAGATGTGTAGAGCTGAAAGAAAAGCCCTCTGTGTATATATTTACATGTATGCATTTTAAGGACAGTTGTTGGCCAAAACCTTTTGATTTTAGTAAAATTACATGCATATCATATTTTCTTATGAGGACTTTCAGCCAGCCCTCGTCATCCATTGGTCCGTTGTTGTGTCACACTTCTTCTTATGCCAACTATAATATATAGCATGGGACAATGGGTCTGCTTACTTCAGCCAATGGCCAACTTCAGTATGAGTGATGACATTTTGTTATTTACCAGGGAGCATATCTGCACACTAAGTAGTTCCCTTCAGTGTCAGGAACTACTGTGTATGCTTGTTGAGTCTACAGAAATACTTTTGCTTTGAGTCATTTTATTTTTCTTTTGATGAGGGCCTGCCAGCTCCTCAAACAATAACATTTACTTAAAAACATGACAAAACAAGCATTAACAAATCCAAATACCTGGAGGGCAATGAAAGGCCTTTTGCTACTGCTTGTTTAAGTAAACAACAAAAAAACAGAATATAAATCAAAATAACACCTCTCCAGCTCACAAAATGCCTCACAACAAATGTGCACAAATATTCTTTTCTCAGATTATCATTTCTAGAATCCTGTGTTTTTATATTATGGGCTTACAGGGTTTTTGGTTAAAGCAGTGCCTTAACTTACCACCAAGAACATGAAACAATATTAGTCAAAAATGTTCTGTGATTCAGCCCTTAATCTCCTATGGTGTATACCATGCATATTAAAACAGATAATAATACTTCTGAAATAACATGAGAGTAGAAATGTCTTATGTGTTGCAGCAAGTGCACTGTGTTTTACGAGATTGTGTATCCATTTCCAGTTTATATGGCTTCTCCTAACTCAAACCCTGGCTTTCACAACACATGTGGCTGACTGTAAATAAGCCACACGGGTTCTTGATATCATATTCTTGTTAAAAATTGAAAAACTAAACATATTGTGGGTACATTTGTGAGTTCCTTGCGTGTTTAACTTTCCTTCCTGCCTGCTTACACAGTCAAGCTGAAAGTGATTATGAATAGGTTCAGCCTATCCTGGGCAAAGGACATGTATATGTTGTGGGGATTACAGTAACAAGGTATCACATGCTTAAAATAGGACTTTTTTGAGGATTCCCCTTCAATCTTCATAGACATATCAGGGCATTTCTGCTGTAAAATCTGAACATGCTAAATAGTGATTTGCCTAAAGATTAGTGAGGGTGAGAGGGTGGTGCAAGGAAAAGAGAGAAGGACAAGGCGAGGGGCGAGATGAGGAGAGGGCACACATGATTTTGGGTTACGTTGTTAAAGATTTTTTTATTTTTAAGAACCAAAAATTCCTGGCTAATGCCAGACCTAAAAAATGTTTTATTATTAAATATAATCCGAAAAACAGGGTGGTGGGGCGTTAGAGGTAGCGGCTAGGTTTATCCTCCTTTATTAGAACGTGTCACACAAAAATTCGAGTACTTTGAAAGAAAACCTGCCCAAGGGAAGTGATGTTTGGATACAGCGAGAATCCACTGCATTTTTTTTCTAGAAAGAAAGCTTTTTTTTCTAGAGCCCCCTCACCATTGAGGCAGGCTGCAACTTGGCAATTACGCAGGAGCACTTACTGGTTTACTATCAAAAAATTAAGTGGAGGGGAGTGGACAAAGTGAGGTTAAAAATGCCTACTTAGTGGGCCACTATTTTATTCCCGCCCCTAGTTGGCAAGGTTAAAATCAGGGGTGAATACCTACTTTCTGCCCTGGGGACCGCATCTTGGTAGGTGATTGAGCCAAGGCGGTCTTTGAAGAAGGTTTGACTACAGGCCCCTCGAACCTGGTTTTGACCATGACGCTTAAGTATAGCGTTCTCTAAATATAGGATAATTCCTTACAAACCATATGTATTTTTGAGTGCATGCACATTATGTATTTACGGGTGTGTCCTTATTGAAGGACCTATTAGGAGTGGCACTAAACGGGCTGGTTCCCGTGTGGTCCTGAAGACGAGCCAATAGGGGAACGGCTCGAAACATTTTGACCCCACTTTACTGAGATAACTAGACTCATTCCGGTCTATTTTTTCCAGTATTCACCGCTGATTTTAATCAACTAGGGGTGGGAATAAAAAAGTGGCCCACTGGTTAGGCATTTTTGTACCTCACTTTGTCCACTCCCCTCCATTTTTTGATAGTAAACCAGTAAGTGCTCCTGCGTAATTGCCAAGTCGCAGCACGCCTCAATCCATAGAGGATTGGGATGAACCCCAATGATAGAGCATTCAACCTAGGGGCAACCCTGTTGGGTGAGGGGGTCTCTAGAAAAATAGAAAAAAAGCTTTATTATTACATGCTCAAGCTTTCTTTTTTTCATATTTTTATTTTTATTATCATTTTATTTGTTACCAATCTTCATCAATATATAAATTTGTTTTTTTTTAAACTTTATTTATAAAATTTCACATCAAACTGAGCGGTCATACATAGAATCCTTCGAGACAATACCCCTTGACTTATTGCTATTACATGCATTTGAGTCCCGAGCACATTGCACAGTTAAATATACTTTACATTTTTCATGACTCAGTAGCAAATCCAGCTTCATATACAGTTAGGCTTGACACAAGCACCAGCATTTACATGCTGTTGCTACCATCAGACTCACCAGCCTGTTCACTACCTGTCCCCACTGGGTTCAACAATTCCCTACATAACTCTCTCCAACTTACTATTTCCTCCTCCAACTTTTCATCCCTGCGGCAGGCTTTCATGTGTAGTTCCTCCACCAAAGACCACTCTCCCACATCTCTCATCCAGCTCACAAAAGAAGGAGCACGCTCACCCATCCAGCAAATGGCCACCCTTCATTTAGCCAACACCAACGCTAGCTGTAGTAGCTTATTAGCCAGTTTCCTTTTTTTGCATTGCGGTACCAGCCCTAGGAGGCACTGTTCAGACGTAGCTTCTAGTGCGATTCCCACCCCTCCACGGAACAGTGCTACTACATCAAGCCAATACTGATGAACTTCTGGGCATTCCCTTCGCTAAATGCATGAACCCCCTGTGAACTCTGTGACATCTAGGACATTCATGCAACCAGGAGCCATCAATACAGTGGAGCCTCGCCAGGGTCATATACACCCGCTTCAAGAAGTTATAGTGCAGCAACTTCTGCTGGGCATTGCAAGACACCTTACGCATTAGCGTACATCCTCTCACCCGGTCCTTCTCTGGCGACAGCGCCTGCAAATCCTCATTCCAAGCGTCCCATGCCCTAAGAGCCAGAGATCCTGAGTCCGCCCTTATGGCCTTATACAACAAAGACACCAGTCTGCGCCCACCTCCACATGTTTGCAATATGTCTAAGGTCTCAGTGGTCCGGGGCATATCTAGGTAAGTGGGCCATGTAAACTTGGCCAGTTCCATCAGGCCAGCATATTGAAGATATTGCCCCTGTCCGAGGTCAAACCCTTCACACGCCTGCTCAAAAGTAAGGGAAGTGTCATTTACATATAGGTCTGCCAACACCATGCAGCCACCCACTCTCCATGCCTGGAAAGGCATGTTTTCCACCATCCTTCGCACAGGGACTAACTGCTAGATGGACAATTCCTGGTGAAAGTGAGCCCGTCCCAGCATTCGTTCCACAACGTTTAGCCACAGGCAGGCAGTTTGCCTAACCACATATGGTAGCTTCACACTCAACCCGGTACTCTCCACCAAAATCACAGGTAGGTCCTCTGGCTGCACTCGACCGCCTAGCAAACGCTTTTCCCAATTATCACCCTCATCCAACCACTGCACAGCATGCTGAAGGTGCGCAGCATAATAATAGAGCTCAAACCTGGGCACCCCTAGCCCGCCCTCCTCATACTGCTTCAGGAGAACCTGCAGCCCAACTCTACAGCGATTTCCCACCCAAAACAGGGTCACCAGGAGGGAGTTCAACTGCCTAAACACTTTTGCAGGGACCGTGCACAACGCATTCTGCAGGGCATTCAAACATCTCGGCAGCATCACCATCTTTGCCACCGCTATTCTACCCATTAGGGACAGTGGCTTTGTGTTCTAAAATTTCACGGAGCGCCTCAGCGACTCAACCACCCATGTCATATTCAGCTGTAGCATCTTAGTGTCTCTGTGTGCCACCTGCACCCCCAGGTATATAAAGTGGTCTGTCTCCCATCTCAGTCCCAGGCTAGGCAGCTCCCCATCCCCAATGCTCAAGCTTTCTTTTTGTACTACTAGGCAGATGAATAGCAGGCAGATAGAGCATTTGACTTTTTGTATGCCCTGGTCTCTATAAGAATAAGATTATTCAATATTGGGTGATATCAAGATTAAATTGGCTGAAAATTAATAATATTTGTTCTGATCATAGGGGCCCAAAATATGTTTTTCATGGTCGCTGCAGTAAGACCTTTATTGGGTTCAACCTACCTTTGGTGAAGAAGAACCTTTTTTTTTCTTTTTTTAAACAAATGAACATTCTGTGACGGTCAGGACATACAGTTAAATTCCTTGTTAGGCAACATTTCTTTTGAAATATGAGAGCAATCCATAAATTGTTGATAATCCCTGATTCTGTCCCTGTCACATAATTTCCCACTAATATTTCTGTTTAAACGCACATTTAGGCACTGATTATGAGTGTAGGTGCTTTTTAGCGCACCTGAAAAATAATGATACCAAGTGGTACTTTTTTTATCGGGTGCGATAAAGAGCACCTATGACGAGTTTGTGGGGAATAACATGCGGAGTTTGGTGTTTAACACATCAAAAGTCTATTGGTACGGTAAATAGCGTGCATATTTCCCCTGTGAAATTTCGGCAGGTTTGACCTCCGAATGTAATGGAATTTGAGGTATTTAATGCATCCGATATTTATGGAATAACCTTAAATACCTTTTAACTGGTAATTCCAATCCATGCATAAATGGGACAATATGCACGGGTCAAAATAAACAGACCCACTCGTAATCAGACTGTTAGTGTTCAGGGCATATCAACCATAATTCCAAATTAATCCTGTGTAAATATTACCTTCTAATTTGAAGAATTATTTTTAGCTGCATTGCAGTTAGAAATAGAGGTTCTTTGTCTTTACATCTTTAAACATATAAAACCAAATATTTTGCTGTTCGGTTAGGCACCTCTAAATCACTGAGAAAGTAAAATGGACGTGGCGTGTCCTCGCTTGCCACATGGTGGTGGTGTTTCCTTTTGAAGATCAGAGTATTCAAAATTCTAAAGGCTGCATAACATAATGTGCTAATTTAAGACAGGTTTGAGCCACAGTTTTGGACTGACAGATGTCTTAAATAGTCAAAGAGCTGGAGCAGCACTATGTTCCCAAAAGCATCTGCTGCATACGGTTTGAAAAGTAGGCCCATTTTTGTTGATATATCTAAAATAATAAAACTGAACATAACACAATAACATGCAAAAAACAACATAATATAATTAAAATATAACAATGCATATCGCAACTAAACTGTCAAAACGGAATGCGACACAACTACAGTACAACACAACAAAATCACTTTGCAATAATGCAGCACAAAAACACAGCAGCAAAAAATTTTTTTTTACAGTTACACGGAATCGCGAGCTTTTAAATATTACTATTTTCAGGCTTTCTCTGTGATCTGTTGAGATATATCAGGGCATTTCGGTCATAAAGTCTTTGCGCGCTGAACGGTGATTTTCCTGAACCTTGTGGAGAGGAGGGGGACACAGAAACGAGGGGGAGAAATGAAAAAGGAGGAAGGAAAGGAGAGGAGAGGAGAGGATACAAAGAGGAAGAGAGAAAGGGGCGTGGCTAGATTTGGGATCAATTGTATTATTAGAAGAATTTGAAATCTGGAATGGGTCGATTCCCTCCGTAGCAATCTCGCAAGTATAACCAGAGTTTATTGACAGAAGTGGCAACAAAACGGTCTCTTGTTGGAGAGCCTTAACTTTCGCTCTGACACCTCACCGAATCTTCTGCAAGCGTGCGAAGCATGATCCAGTCTTCCTAGTCAAACTACTAGGAGCATTCCTGTTTTCTGGGTCCCATCGTCTAAATGGGGTGGCGCAGTCAGTTACAATAATTGGGAGTCCTCTCTATTCAAGAAGGTACATTTGGTCATTTACCTTTTTTTAGGCCTGCCAGAACTTCACAGAGAGATTCCTGGCAGAGGTAAACCAATTTATAGGTGTGGAGATCTCTGTAGGTGTAAATCACACTCAAGAAGTTGAAAGCGGGCATTCCAAGGCATGGTTTGCCTTGCAAGTTTTGCAAGTTCGAGAACACCCACAAACTCGTACGTTTGTAGCATTCCCAACCTCGATCCATTCCTCACCCACCCAAAGATATCATTGCATTTTTACTCTAGCAAAGGGCTGCTGTAAAACCCTGTCACAGACGGGACCAGGAGGGAGATTCGTGGGGGAAGTCCTTCTCCACAGGGAAAAATATTGTTCCAGTGGGTAAAAAAAACAAATATATAAAAAAGTGCATTTGCACATGGGATCCTATTTCTGCTGTCGACAACTCTGCACAGGGGGAACAGGCTCATGCTACAAAGGTCATATTATATTGTTTTAGTGAATTGGGCTCATTGTGTTAAATATCACACTGGAACACATCGTTTAGTTCATTTGTTGTGATAATAAAATAGTAAATATGATAGCAAAATGTTGCACTTCGTGACCTAGAGATATATTGAAGCTAATAAAAGCTGTGTGGGACTTGGCCCTTTTTGGCTAAAGTTCCCTAAACTTTTTGCTTTTCCCCTAGACCTTTTTTTTGACATCTGTTGCCAACTTAGATGTTCTGGACACTTTGCCACTGCTAAACAGTGTCAAAGTGCAAGTGTTCCCTGTGTAAAGTGTAATGGTATTAGGCTGTCCATTATTGGTATGTTTGCTTTACTAGTAAAGTCCCTAGTGAAGTGCACTATGTGTGCCAGGGCTAGTAATGCAAATGCTACTGGTGGGCCTGCAGCACTTATTGTGCCACCCAGTGGCGTTACGAAACTTGAGGGCCCCTGGGACTACTGCTGGAACCAGCACCTTCTGGTTGGCTGAAGGGGTACCCCCAGCCAGACAGAATCCACCGCTCCTGTCAAGGGCAGGTTATTACACAAACCGTACTACCCACGCTCGCCCTCGGGTAGATTGGCACTGAGCAGTCAGGATTATTACAGAGGCAATGTGTAATGCAAAGGCATAGCACGCCACCACGGTAAATACACGGCACGTCACAAAAGAGAGACTTCACACCAAATATTGTTTTTAGTCAGCACACATATTAATCAATGCAACATGAATATCATGTATTTATGGGCATAAATCACACTTGCCAATATTATTAGCAGTACTAGGCCAAATCGTGTTGATAGGATTTCAATATGTGCACACATGAGAAAAAGTTGTATTCTAAACCCCACACAGCACCCGTATCTTGTGCAACACGTTGTCAGTCTCAAGCCCACCCCCACAATCCTATTACTGCAATATCACACAGTTTAAGGGTACACCTTAGGCTACAACGGCATCAGTAATATGTACATACAAAGAATGATAACACTTTTTAGCAGCACCGCAGGCCGGGGCCACCCGGGTAAAACCAGTGTAAACTGTATGTACTTTTGGCAGGAAATCAACATATATATCATCACCGCCATTTAGTATCGTTAATCACAGGTGGTCCACAGACTGTCACTCCCACACACTCACTCACTCTGCACCGGTACACGATGCAACAGGTACCAGCCCAGTCTGTACCAGACACTCTCGTACACATACACACCGACACCCTAATGTGGTGCCACTAATACCTGGCATGTCAATGGATATCACACTGAAGACCCCATGGCTCCAAGTCTCCCACCACTCTCCTATTTAAACCCACTGTCCCCGACACCCTGGATGGAAGATCACCAGCCCCTCCCTCCAGATACTAGGCCACATGCGGTAAAGGTCACACTTAGTCTGGGTCCCTGGAAAGCAGGTGGGGATAAGTAGTCTAAATAAACAAGAGGTAGATGCAAACAAAGGGGTCTTGGCGACACTCGGGAAGTTCACCAATAGGTTGTAAAGCAGAAGCAGGTTTGGGGCAATAATTGGTTAGAAACAGGGCTCTGCCCAGGCCTTCTAACACCAGCCCAGTTCTGAGAAGCACAAGGGGGTCACTCAGTGTCTTGACCTGCTTACGAACCTTCTCAGAAGTGTTCCTTTTGCCTAGTCACTTACTCTCCCACCTACTAGGCACCAAGACATCTCTGGGAGGGCCATGTGGGAAGAGGGCAATTGGTCCACTGTGATGAGGCCTGTGATGGTGCCAGGAAGGTACAAGCGATTAATGGAAAATAACACAGGGAAACCACGGGGTCTGAGAAGCACCCCTTCTGGTACACGTTGATCAGGGTCATGCCCAGGCAATCCAGGCACAAGGTCTGGTGTGTGATATGATGAGATGCACCAGACACTTCAGGTCACACAACGAAGAGTTGCAAATTCTGTACCTCCCTGGAAATAAAGCACTCTGTCCGGCACACGTTGATGTAGGTTTGTGCCTACAGCGTATCCTCCATGCACGCCAGCACAATGCTGCACAATGCGTCCACCATGCATGCCAGCACACTACTGCACAGAGCGTCCTCCATGCACAGCATGAATCCAGACAGCACCAGCATGCCATGATAACCACCAGCCTTTCCTTCACTGAAAGCCATTCAGTGTAAAAAAAAATACAACACACAAAATGGCGCCATGGTTGAGAAGTCTTCTGCCTCCATGACACTAATTGGGGTGGCACGGACTAAATGTAGACAGAGCCCCCCCCTTCCCCTGCGTCCCTGAACTGTTGTTGTACAGATCAAGATGCCCACTAGCGTGACTTCTGGTGGACACACATATGGTGTATTTGCATATGTGCTAATTCTGTACAGTTTTACTGCACTCAGTAACACTGCATGGAATTAGTGCACATATAAGTACCACTACCAGGAAAATTTGTGGGTGTGGTGTACATACTTAGGGTATGGAAGTGGCGTTTGCAGATGCTGCCTGTTTTGCTCTCTAACAACAAAGAACTTGTAAGAAGGCTGTAACTGATTTCTGCTTATTATATCATCTTCAGAGCCATTATACTGAAACTTCAGTGGCAGATTTTCTCATGCATTTATTTACCCATGAATTTATTCATATAACCCACAAGGTAAACGTGAGGCCGGTATTTTATTTCAGGGCACCCACCAACACTATGTGATATCCAGTGGTCGAAGTGGGGGAGAACAAGTAGGGGAACTGTGGGCGGAAAATCAGAGGGCAGGAATAACCCGTAAATTGGATTAGTGGGCGGAGTCAGAGGTGTGGCATGAAGAGCAAAATATCCCAATTTTTTGTATTTGTTTCCCATTTCACTGACCAGTTGCAGCTTATTACGTTATTTATTTTAACCAGTGGATACACATGTTTACTTAAGGTTTAATATGAGTTATTGACATTAAAATACATTCACAAAGTGGGATACGTTTCCAATCACAGAATGTCCCAAATATCCTTAAAAATGGAATCGCAAGCCATTTGTCTCCCAGCCGTGGAATTTCTGTCATCAGCACTTCTGCTCCATTTTTCCACAAGAGCAGTTAAAACATGAATTGCAAAATATCCTGGTTTGCAATTATTTTCCACATATTTATGGCTCTGCCATATTTGCCACATAATACATCATCTGCATAATGTGATGATTTTTAATTAGTAAATTGTTTATAGCTCAAACGGATCAAAAGTTCCTAAAAAATGTGACTTGTGCTGCTGTGAAGTGAAGGGCCCTTTGCAAAGGTTGACTGGTCACTTTTCTCACTGCTGCAGTTGTATGTTCCACTGGTACTAATAAGGAAAAATCTTTGCAGAGACTGTTAGCATGTGTAAAAATCACAAAATAATAAAGTATCAGAAAATTTACAGCACCACTAATACCAATGTAGGGTGTCAGAGCATTTTACATCACACATATTACACAGAGACAATCAATCTCATGTGTGTAAATCACTGTATAGGAAATGTTACATAAGACAAAGGACTACAAGGTGGAGGAATCACATGACAACCATACTAGTAGGCAGCATAATTTAATAGTGATTGATCTGGAGAAACACAAACTCAGAATTTAAAACGTAATGCCATGGTTGGTGGTTCTCTTTAATAGTCAGAATTGATTTCTTCCCAAATCAACCCTTTTTCTGAAACATTAGGATGATCAAAGACTGGGGAAAAAACCATAACGCTCTAATTTATACCTTGCAGTTTGCATGCAGCTCTTGCGCAACAATTAAGAGCTCACTGTTCTATTTTGGGATTTTAACTTATTAACTGCAATTAACAATAGGGTCTCTCTGACAAAAGCAGTAACCCACTGACCTATTTACATTATGTGCACTTTGTGATCTGCATAGTACATGTTCTTAGCAGTAGGCACATTAACCCTCTGCACTTCGTTTCCATGAGTCAAAACGTCCACTAGACAAAACACCATATCTCTAATAAGAACATTAATCACTGGAGTTATCATGACATTTTTATTGTTGCCGAAAATTGTTGGAGGCCAGGAAGGAGGCAGCAAGTGTTTTTAAAACCATTTTATACTTGCAAACACGACGCCCCCACCTAAAGTCAGCGTCAGCCGCAGTCCATGCAGGTAACAGCGGTGGGCCCGGGTGAGGGGGTATTTAGAGGGACGATGCAGAGGGAAAATTAAATATTTATTTAATTTTCCCTCTGCATCATCCTTCGAAATCCCCCCTTAACCGGCCCCTCTGCCCCACCACTGTTACCTGCACGGACCGCGGCTAGTCAGTGCCTGGTGCAGTCACACTGCCATAGAGCCACCCTGCTCAAGGGTCCTGTGACCTCAGTGACAGAGTCACTGTCACTCTATGGTGTGCTGCTTCATAGGCCTGCCTGCAAGACTGGAGATGAACTTCAGAATGAATTGTGGTGGACAGGCCTTCAAGGTTAACCTACACTTGCCACTGCTAGGGTCCACCTGCTGGTGCTAAGACACCAGGGATTTTTAGATCTCGTGGGGCCTTCTAAGGTTTAGCATGGGAATGTGCTCCCTCAGGGGGAGTGGTCTGGTGGACTGGTCATGAAGGCTGAACCTGGTTCCCCAGTTCCAAATTCAGCAGCTCTGACCATAGTGCCACATCCTGTCCCCCGCTGAACACCATACTGCCCCACTGAGAGAAACTTGCACTGCACTTGAAGAAATCAAAACCTTCTCAGGGGTTTCACTGATACACCTGGCCCTTTTAAACCAACAAAGAAGAGATTGGCACAGAAGCTGTAATATAAAAACAATGCATTTATTAAACCTCAGATGAGGGAGATTGCATCACACAGTACCCTCAAGTCACTGTAGGAGGCATTCTAAGGAGTACAGAGAACAGGTGCCTTATATACCCACAGAGGGGCTCAAAAGAAGGCGGTACAAGTACACATGAGAAGAGTTACACACACAGATGGTCATACAGAAAATGCACAGTCAACAAGTAGGAGGAGTAATGAGTTGCTGACATCAGTTAGAACAGCCTGACAGTTCTATACTAGGAGCAGGTGCAATCTACTAGCTAGGCCCTTCTGAGCATGTGTGAGGTTCTGGAAGAGGGAGAAAGCAAATGGCTAGCACATAGCCAACTAAAATGGCTGCCAAGTACAAAATGGCTTTCAGCTCATGCTAACAGATCCCTGCAATCTTTAACAGATGGTCCTTTTAGCATGAGCTAAAGACATTCCCATGATCCAGTAGGAACATAGACAATATTTGCACATTAATTTTCATAAATTTATCAACATCCTAATTAATTGCTAGGTGGGCATTTCTCATTCTAAATATTGTTAAGCGGGCATATATAAGGTATAAGCAGGAGTACAAAGGGAACAGAACATTGAGTCATACAGATAGCAGGAGAGAGTAATGAGTATTATCACAAACAGAACTACCAATATTTTTCAACTCTAAGCAGAAAGCAAATCCTAGAACCATCTAGTCCAATTCTATGTAAAAAATATTTTCAATAGACTTTTCCAGTGTTCTTTTTATGAGGGCTAGAGTATCAATCATTATAATCAAGGGAAGGGTAAAGTAACATTTGTCAACTGCTCAGACAAACTTTTCTCTCGCAGAATAAACATTATTCCTAATACAAATATTAAAGCAGTCAGACATATCATTACAAAAACGATCCTGGATCCAGGGGACCAGGAGGACCACACAGGGCCATGAGAATTAAGATGAGGAGCTGTAAAGGGCTGCTCCTCCTAAAAAATGGGACGACTAAAGGGGTACATTTAAAAAAGAAAAATAAGAAGTCCATGGGAAATTAAAGCCGCTGTACAACCAGCCAGAGGGGAGTCTTCTCCCTGTGTCCGTTTGAGCCTCACAGGCAGGCTCTTGTTGTTCCCACGGTGGAGCTGCACAACTCGCAACTCAGGAATCACGGCCCAGTTTCAAGGGAAAAGTTTCTTCTTTCAGGATAGGGCAATCACCTTCCGGGGCAAATGCCCTCAGCGATCCTGTCCAGTGTCTCAGGCAGTGCACCAGTTTTCTTCACTTCAATCTAACTGGCACCAAAGACACAGCACCTGTACCCTGAACTCAAGTCCTTCCCTAACTCCTGTATTGCACTTCTGGCACACTGCTCTTTCGTTGGGGCCACAGATTGTAACCAGTGTGCCCAGGTATCTCTTAATCAACAGACTTTACAGCCAGCATTCAGGAGCGTGATGCTGAAGTACCTGAAGCAACCCTTGTTTCAAAGGGGGTTTCCTCAAACTGGACTGGTGCTGACTCCCCAAGCTAGATCTGATGTCTGGGCCTCTCTGGCAATGGTTGTAAGACAGCAAATATCTATTGGTGGACAGAACAAAAAGGTCTTTAGACAAGGCACAGAAATGGTCTATCAACAGAGAGGATAGTCTCAGAATACTTCCTAGTCTTGGGACGCCCCATATATTAGCAAGGCACCCAAGAACCACTTTCATCTATGTGAGAGTAAATAAAACAACAGCCTGGACCTATTGGCAAGTATAAAAGGAACTCTTTGGTGAACTGACAAGAGTAATGCGTCACCCAATCCCAAGAAGCCAAGGAAGTCTGTGTTCATTTACTAAATTCTGAAGAAAAGAGAAAAACAATACAGACATACTCCAAATCCTTACATCTGTGTACTCCTATATTATTCATCTGAAGACCCTAAAAAAAAGGAAATGTTCTACACTTTTACTCATAGACTTTGCATTACTTGTACAGGACTGCAGACACTTCTAAAATGATTTTTCTTAATAAAAGCACCTACATTGTACTCTTAGGACCATACTCTCATGTTATAGGAGCAGCAGGAAAATCTAAAACTGCTAATTTAACAGGGATTTTTATTACAAAAAGAACTAAAAACTTCAACATAATGGGTACATTTTCTCCAGCAGAACATGTTGTGACAAACAAACTCCTATAAAACAATAATTTCTTCAAAAATGTTTGCTAAGGATCACATGGGGTCTTTCCTGCATTCTACTTTTCACAATCCAAACTATGCAACATCAGCTCTAATAAGGATTGTCAGTTTATTTACACAGACTAGCTAATAAAAGACTAGCAATGCCCTTGCAAAACTGTATGTAGCATGATAATAGCATAAACAATAATGGTGTTATTACCTGAGAAGTTTAGAACAAAAACTACCCACATCTAGTTCCCCTTAAAGATCAAATAAGGGAACAGCAATCTAGACTACTCATCCTTTCATAATTTCATCAGACAGGATGGGCAGTAACATAGCATGTTTATTTATTCATTTTATCAATGCTAACAATTTGTAAAACAGTATTACTGAATAGCCAATTAAATGTCTCATGGCTATTTCATAGACAGTGTAGACAGGCTCAAAAGAAATTGAGAAAAAGAGAGAGAAAACATAAATTTGCCTACTCTTAATTTGGAGAGGAGCTAGCCTACTTCTCCCATTTTGACAGTAGGAAACCTGAAACAGGTTTCACTTCTGTCATCACTATCAACCCCTATTTGTAGCAACTGGCCATAAACAAAGTTATAGGAAGTCAATAGCACATTGAGCAAGCCAACAAACATGAATACCCAACCACCAATTCCTTTAGCAAATGTACAAGTGTAACATGAGGGCGCATGAATTCAAACTAAATCCCATTGCCCTATTTATCTCAGCTTTTGCACAGTAATCTTCAAACCAAAAGCATTAGTGCTGTATATATGGCAAAGCTATCTGTTAATCAAAGCTCACATATACCATTATATTGCCTTTTTGTTCATATCAGTGCACAAAAACTTGCTTTTGCCCCAAAAAGTAAGCAAAACCTCTCTTTCTCTCTCTGCCCTGCCATCTCGTCTTTCAAAATGTTTCAAAGGTCGAAATGTCAAAGCAAACCTTGCTCTGAGCCCTGCTAGGCTTCTAAATGTAGAACTCGACCTTTAACCCATTACCAGCTGTCCCATTTTGTGTGCAAGGGTTTCCATGTGATTCTCCTAATTCAAAGTGACTCTGGAGCCTGAGAGCTGAAAAGCAAACCCATTGCATCCCTGTTTGCCAGTTTAGAGGTAAGAGAATAACTGCTGCTGGTTTTTAGGTCTCGCCTGACCCAGCGCATGCGCTGGTCTGGCGAGACTTATTGAGAGGGCTCCAAAAAGTGCTACCAGGCCAGCCTAGAGCTACAGTGCATGTGGACGGGCGCACGATAATTGTGTCTGGGAACGATAATTGAAACCACATGACCGGCTGTGCACGTAATAGACACCAATAGGCCATGGGCGGAGCAATGCGCCCGCCTTTGGCCAATTGCGTGCAGTCTTTCATAAAAGGACGGACGCAAAGGCCCAAAAGGAATCGCACACGCACAAGCATGTGCGATTTCTAGCTCCATTTCCAACCCCCCTACAAAAAGTCTCTCGCTGCGCGAGCATTGTTGCACACTGCACAGCTAGGCACGAGACCTAAAAAGCAAACACTCATAGAGAATGCAATATTAAGTAAAGCATGTGAAATGTAACTAGGAACAATATGGTTACCTTTTTCTTTTTACACTAATTATTCAGAAATTAGTGAGTGCTTTTGCTTGAAAAGTTAGGTCCATGACTACAGGGTCCAGAAGGGACCCGTTTCAATGCCCATTGCTTATATCCTTACAAAACGTAAGCAGTATGGTTTAAAAAGACCACGGGGCATATTATCAAGGGCAATATTGCCGCTTTAGCGGCACTTTTTGCAGCTAAAGCAGTGATATTTTTATCGCCTTATTAGCAAGCTGTCGGTAACAGCTGTTAACGAAAGTTTACTGGCAATAGCGCCCGTTTTTTTGCCTCTTTGCATGTCAGCGATATTTATCGCTAATGACATGCAAAGTAGGCGTTCCTCACTAAAAGTAAATGGAAACAGTCGCCAAGACAAGTTCTCCCTTTTATTAATGCCCGAGTTGCGATAAAAAAAGTCATGCTGACCGCGATTATCGCCATAAGCTAACGTCTGCAAAAATCCAGACTTAGCTATACATATAATGGGAGGTGGATTCTATGGCTGAATCCACATCTCTCTATCATCAAGGTTTTCCCTCTCACTGCAGGAATGTCACTGGATTTTCAGCGATATTCCTGCATTTCCCCGCTATTGCTGGATTTTTTATCGCCTTGGAGATAAGTGTTGATAATAACGCACTATCTCAGCGATGTAATCCAGCGATAGCCGGCGATAAATAAACTTGCGCTAAGCGCGCTTAGCGATAATTATCGCTGGCCGTTGATAATATGCCCCCACGTTTGTGAATACAGAGCCGCAGTATGCGTTTTGTTTTCCAATTCACCCATCAAGCAGGTATTTCAGTACCTCCAGGAATAGTGTACTTTCCCACCCAGGAAAAACAATGTTGTTCAAAGAGCTAGGCGAAAACAAAAGTAGCGCTTCACCGGAAAACACTGTAAAGTGGCGCTAATGTGTTTAGGGGTGAATAACTCAATCTGGCCACCTTGCAACCACTCTGTCTTGCTTTAGTTAGTTATTTAGTTATTTTTCATATTTTGAATGTTTTATTTCTCTCCACCCCGAGGCTGCACTTAGAAATTGAAAAATGTCGAAAAAAGACAACGTATCCAGCAAGTGTTTTTCTTTTTTGGATCCATTTCAAAGGGGAGCAAATAAACGAAAGGAGAAAAGAGAAGGTAATACGAGTTTCTTGAAGTCTCTGTTTTACTAAATGAGGAGGAGCGCGACAGTAAGAGAGGGAAGAGAGAGGGGGAACGAAAAGGGGGTGGGGGCAGCTGCCAGCGGCAGGGGAACTAGACAATGTCTTTGTCTTCTTTGGGCACTAAGGAAAAGACAGAGTCCTTTTCCTTCTCTGCCTGTTTCGCCCATACTGATATCGCTTAGCAGGGTAATGTGTGTAGGTATTCGGCCGGCTGGCTGGGAATGAAGAGGCTTGCATGCAGCCGGGCTCCGCAGAGTGAGGGGGCCCCTGGAGCGCAGGGGCCCCCCCACACCGCAGGGGATGCGGGGGCCTGTGTTATGCCCCTGGTGCCACCCACTCAAGTAGCCTTGGAAAGGGAACTCAGGGCTGTCATTGCAAGGCCTGCACGCAGTTTTCTAAACTGCCATGTTGTTCTTGTAAGTGCACGCACTTACCAGACCCTGCCCTTCCCTTTCCATACACATCAGGAACCCCTATGGTAGGTCTAGGGTACCCCCTGGACAGGGTGCAGTGCATGTGAAAGGTGGGACATGTACCACGGTGTATGCCATGTCCTGGCAGTGAAATAATCTCCCTTTCGTTTTCACTGCTGAAAGGCCATTTTGCCCATTAGAATTGTTGATCTCCATTTCGTTTTCACTGCCAGAAGGCCATCTTGCCCATTAGAATAGAATGGGGAGGCTGTGTAATATGTTTTCCAGCCTATCTCTCCAAGGGCTTAAGATGGAAAGGTGAAGTTTAGTATGCCTGACCTCACCCTGCAATAACACATCTTTATATGAAGATGGTTTTTGCATTGTGTGCTTGTATGCCACTCTTTTATAAGTGGCTGGGTTTTTGTGCTTTAAACATTTCTGTGTGTCTCTGCCTGGTTGTGGATTGACTGGCTGGATTTGAAAGCGATAGGATCTGGGTAATGTCTTGACATTCGGGGGAGGTGAGACAGCACATGCTGACCTGCATCTGGTGTGTAGGAGGAGGAGTAGGCCTAGAGGTGAAGAGGCCTGAGGTGGTGCTATAAAACAATTGTCCCATCTCCTGCTGAGTGATTGGGAATCCAGACCCCCACAAATCAAAGAGAGAAGGTGTCACTGGTAGGGAGACACCCAGAACTGGTTTGAGCAGGGGTCAGTGCCCTCTGTAACACAAAGACTTCAAAGCTATTGAGGGGTATAACTATGCGAGCTGAAGCCCCTAAACGTTGGAGAATGGCTTGATCAAGTGTGAACAAGACTGGAGCTACTTGGTGGATCAAGAGGAACCTTGCAAAAGAAGAAACAACTGAATAGACTGCTGGATAGGAACGCTCTTGCTGTGTGATCTGGGGCTGGCCTGCAGTTTGCTGTTTTAACCAAGGAAAGGCTCCCCCTGCTTGAATGATTTTGCTGTGTGCTGTGTCCTGAAGTAACTATCCCCAATGGCCTGAGGTGAGCTGGCTCCCTGTTTGGAAACACAGGAACACAAACGTTTCCAGAGAAGACTCTCAGATACGCCGTGGGTGCGTGTGCTCTGTCTAGCCTGAGACCTTCGCAAGTTGTGCCCTGTGATCTTGGGCACTGGGAGTTCCAAATGAGACTCAGAGACGCGGTGTGCGTGTCCTCTGTCTAGACTGAGTCCTTCGAAAGGATCGTCCTGTGAACGTGTGTACCGAGGAGCCAAGTAAGTTTCAGTGACACTGTACCTGTGCTTGGAAGCAGCCTGAGACTTTCGTGTGGATTGGCCCGTGATTGTGCACACCACAAGTGCGAGTGTGCCTCAGCGACGCTGTGTGCATGTGCTGTTCGCAGCCTGAGAAATTCGCTGAGGGTGCGGGGTGCCGGGAGAAAGTGTGTCTCAAGCGACGCTGTGTGCGTGTACCTTTTACTGCCTGAGACCTGTGCAAGAGGTGACCTGTGATCGGGGGCACCAGAGGATAAAGTGTGTCTCAGCGATGCGGAGTGCATGTGCTTTCTACTACCTGAGACCGGCGCAAGTTGTGCCTAGTGATCGTGGGCACAAGAAGATCAAATGTGTCTCAGTGCTGCTGCATGCGTGTGTCGTGCGTAGCCTGAGACCCTTGTGAGGAGTTGTCTGGTTAACGTGCACCTGGAGTTCCGGTGAGTCTTAGTGACTCTGAGTGCGGGTGTAGTGTGCAGCCTGGGATCTTCCAATTGCCCGGAAAGTCAGAGATTGCAACGGAGGCCCAAGTCGCTGGATGAGGAGAGGAGAGTGGGTTAAGCCACCCCCAGGTAACGTGTGTCAACTCCTAGGGCAGGTCGTGGGCTTGGAGGGAGACGCTCTCGGCCTCTCTCTCTGTTCTGCAGTGCAAGCCTTTGCTTCGACTCGGATTGAGGCCCGTGTGCCAAGGGAGTGGCAGCACCGGGGCCTGAGTGTGAAGCTGCAGTTACTGTGTTCTATCGTACCCGTGTGGGGGGGCAACTGTGGCCAGAGACTAACCGCAACTCAGGACGAGTGGCAGAGAAACCGCCGGAGGCACCGTGAATGCTGCTAGAGTAACTTACGTGTTGCATTACTTCTGCGTGGTGTAGTATCTGATGATTGTATAACGCATTGCTTTATTTCTGCACAATGGACTGCCTGGTTTGTCATATTGCCCATTGTATTAGTTTGCCTAACGAACTGCCTGATACGTGTCTTACTCATTGCACTAGGTTTGCATAATGAACTGCCTGATAGATGTGTTATGCCTTGTCTGAATCCTGCTCCATGATCTGCCGGATTGTCGTATTACACATTGTATTAGTGTTCCATACCGAACTGCCGGATATATGTGTTCCACATTGCATTAGTTTCCCATAACAAATTGCCTTATAACTGTATTGCACGTTGCATTGCTTTGCTCCACCAGAGTACCTTAAGGGGGACTGCACGCATTGCACTACGGGGGCATAACAGTTTACCACGTTGTTGCTTTACGCATTGCATTACAGTGACAGTACAAATCGCCAGATAACCGTTTTACAATCTGCATTATTCTTATGTTGTAAAGTACCCGACTGTTGCATATTGAACTGCATATTACAACATTAGGATTACGTAGGATTGCTTAGTTTAGCTCAATAATAATAGGCCAGGGAGAACATTACCCCAATGCATATGTTGGTTTAGTATTGCGTGATCGCATTGTATATTGTTCTATAAACATATACTTGTTTTCTATGAAACTCTTGTGGAGTCTATTTGTGGTGTCATCATTGGATTGCTGTGAGCGTAATTGCAAATACTTTACACATTAAGCCTTAAGATAAGCCTGGCTGCTCGTGCCTAGCTACCAAGTGGGTGGAGTGGGGGCTATCTCTGGAGGTGACCTTTCTTTTCCCTAACGTTGGGGCTCACGGGTCCCTGCTTGGCCTGCGGTACCTACCTCAGCCAACCAGGGATCTTGGGGATTCTAAAATTTTGGCGGCAGTGCGGTGGGATTTCCTAACATTGGTTTAGTAATTAATGCTGTAGGAATTGAATGTGTGTTTGCAAGTTTACTCAAAGTGAAGGGTGCATCACAAACTTAGTAGACCACTGTGCAACCATGTATTGTGTTTTTGATCTCTTGGTTTTATTTCTGAGCAAACCTTTACACCACACATCATGTCTCAGAGGAGTCAAGGAGCTAGTGAGGCTGCAGAATTAGAGTTCAACATTGAGGCATTGCTTACCTACAAGGTTGACCAATTGAGGCAATTCTGCAAGGCTTTTGGCTGTCCCATGAAAAGTAGCGCCAAGAAGGAGGAGCTGCAGGTGGCCTTGAGGGCCCGGTGGGAAGCCAAAGGGACTCAGGAGGCGGGTGATGTTGAGGTGGATGAGGATGACCCAGTGAATGGATTCAGTCCACAGGATTTGCCAGTGGAGGGACCACCTTCAGGTGCTGGTAGTAGCCATTCAGGGAAGAGTTTTTCACCAGAGGAGTTGGAGGAAAGCCAAAGAGTCAGAGAGCATGAGATGGAGGTGTTAAAACTTAAAACTCAGGCAGAGGAGAAGAAGCTGCTTATTGAAAGTGAAAAGCGAGCAGAGGACAGCGGGAACGCTCTCGCCTTGGAAGAGTAAAAGATTCTCTTAGCTCATGAGTTAAGCATGAGTGAACTGGACTTTAAGGTTAAAAAGGCAGAGGCCAGTTCAGATGGTGGCAGCGTACAACCAGTGCCAAGTGTGGATGAGTACAAGTGTGCACTGGATGACTGGGTGTGGGTGAGCATGGCAAATGATTTGATGGGGGAGCTCAACCTTATCCCTAGGGAGCCTAGGCTCAGTAATCTTTTTTCAGGATTGTGCCAGCCCATGTTAGGGTGCGAGCTCTTTGATTCCTGGGAGCTGGAACAGGAGCCGGACCCCTGGTAATGGGTCCAAGGGCCTGAAAAGGTCCTAGAGAGGGAAGAGAAGCGAAGTAGAACCGGTAGGTCCCAGAGTAGTGGGTAGCATACAGGCTAGCGCCCTGTCTCAAAGGAGAGAGAGGGAGAGTGAGCTGCGTCTCCAGGGGTTTACCACCCCAACCCAGAGACTGGGAGGTCCCTTACAGTAGCCCCCGGTGGGGGGCCTAGTGCCTACTTGCCAGCTGTGCGAGGAAGAACACCTTGAGTCAGGAGGGCGTGGAGCGTCTGTCATCAGAGCTCCCCCCTTCCTGAAGTTGGTGGGTGCCATTCCCAAGTGGCACGCACAGAAGTCTAAATGGAAGGTTAAGGGAGGGAGGTGTCCCTCAGTGGGAAAACCAATGAGACTGTGTCCAGCTGGTAGGGCTGGGTCCCCGAGTAGTGACCAGGGTACACCCACATTTAACCTGGAGGACAGGATAACTGGGAACAGTGTCCTGGCGGATGGGTCTTCCAGGAATACTGCTCTAGGTGGGGGTTGTCAAGGTGTCAGCACACCCAGAGAGGCCCCACCTGATTGGAGGCACCCATGGAGCGACATAGTTGGCCCAGGGAGTAGTGGCCAAGAGAATCCCCAGGGGTCAGAAAGGCATAGAACCGTAAGCTGTCCCTGTGGTAGCGGACCTGCGTCCGTGTTCTATCGCCCTAAGCAGGGAAGTCCATCAAGGTAGTTGATTGGTCTACCCTGGCTTTTGACTGGGAGGGGGTTGTGTGGGACTTGGTCCTTTTTGGCTAAAGTTCCCTAAACCTTTTGCATTTCCCCTAGACCTTTTTTAGTTCTCGCCTGGCGTTAGCAGCGCACATGCATTGGTCTCGCCATGCGAGGGCGTTTTAAAATCAATACGGATTTCCGATGTGCACGCGGATGGACAGAAGATGTGCAAGCATATGGGTTGCGGCGCACGCATGGCGTGCTTGCGATTAGAGGCTCTTTGAAGATGTGCGAGCATTAACAGACCAGATCAGTGATGATCATGCGTTTCACAAATGACAGCATAACAACGGCTGACCGTGTTTATCCTTGGCATTTTTTTCATCTCTCGTTATTTCATCGGCTGCTCTTTTTGCACTCCAGTTTTTTTGTTGTTGTACCTAAACACTTGGAGAGGATGTAAGTCACGGTACATGGCCCTTCCATTTCTACTTGCAGCCTCTGTGAACTCTTTTTGCTCTCCAGTTTTTTTGTTGTTGTACTTAAATACTCGGAGAGGATGTAAGTGGCGGTACATAGCCCTTCCATTTCTACTTGCAGCCTCTGTGAATTGTTTTGCAGTGGGGGTGTTTCAGCTAGTATAACCTTTGAAAATAAAGTTTTTATTAAGGGGCGCTTGTGTTCGTTATTGATACCTGTTCATTAGCATGCTTCACCCGCCATTTTTCAATGATCTGTGAGAATAATAAATCCTCCAACTTTGGTGTAAAGCCGCCCTGTGATGCGATCAGCCAAACCACGTGTCAGCTCTATCATTTTGTTGAACTCGCCCTTCTGTAGTTCTCCATTTTGAACTCTTATCCAACAGAACCCATATAAATGCGACCAGAGGATAGCTTTACGCACTGGCAAACTGCCTGCAATCTTATTGGCCGTTGGAATATTTTGAGCATGTTCTGTGTGGGGGGAATTGTGTGGATTGGGTTACATCACAGCCTCTTTTTACCCCCCATTTCTTATTGTGAAAGAACAATTAGTCTTTTCCCTCTTATTCAGCAGGCTGAACCCATTTAGCTTTCGTCCTCTGAACGGTTCCGTCATGAGCATCGGTTGAGCTGTGCTCATGACGGAACCGTTCCGTCATGAGCACAGCCCCTGGGGGAAGCGCTGGCGCTCCCCCCTGGGGCATCGATCGTGCCCCCACATAGGGGGATGGCAGCGGAAGAGTTTCCGCTGCCACCCCCGAGCCCCCCCACGCTTCCTGGTGACGTCAGCGCGCACAGCGCACGCCGGCGTCATCAGGAAGCGTTGGACGCGCTGGAATTCATTTCTTCCAGCGCGTCCAACGGGAAGGGTAAGTGTTTTGGTGCTGTGTTGCGGGGGGGGGGGGCGGAATTTCAGGGCCTTGAGGCATCGGGGGAGAGGAAAGAGTATTTCCTCTCCCCTGATGTCTCAATGCTGGGCATTCCTGTCCCACGATCGCGCACAGCGTCGCGATCGTGGGACAGGAATGCCCCCACTAGACCCCAGGGATGATGTTTTTGGCCATTTTGGAAGCGACCCCTTGGGCAAGGGTCGCTTCCCTGGGGGTGAATATATGAAAGACTTTTCTGCCCCCCCTGGGGGCAGATCGGTCCACTTTCGGTCCGTTTCTGCCCCCAGGGGGGGCAGAAAAGCCCACTAGACACCAGGGAATTTTACCATATCGTTATGGGAAGCGACCCCTTGGGCAAGGGTCGCTTCCCTGGGGGAGAATTTCAGAACAGACTTTTCTGCCCCCCTGGGGGCAGATCGGTCCACTTTCGGTCCGTTTCTGCCCCCGGGGGGGCAGAAAAGCCCACTAGACACCAGGGAATTTCGTAATATTGTTATGGGAAGCGACCCCTTGGGCAAGGGTCGCTTCCCTGGGGGATAATTACTCCACAGACTTTTCTGGCCCCAGGGGGGGGCAGAAAACCCCTTTGTGTCGCTTCCAGGGGGCAATTTTTATAATATGTATTTGGCCCACCCGCCCCGGGACAGAGTAGCCTTTTTTTCCCTTCTGTTTTTTCCCTGCTGTTTTCTGCCCCACCTGGAACATAACCCGATTGACCATTTGGGTAGTAATATAGCATGTTGTAATGTTTATTGTTTTATTTTTTGTGAATCGCAATAGTAATGTTTTTTTTTTTTACTTTTTTGTTCTAGGTGAAGGCTTTTGCTCTTTTCAGTTTGCCGTGTTGTTTCTGGCGGTTCTGCTGTTTGTGTAGTTTGGTAAGAGACTCTTTTTTGTACAATGTAAATGTGTTTGATTTCTCTGCATGAATTTTTTTTGCAAATGGTGTAATAATAGCAGTATGTTTGTTTTTTGAGTGTCAAAAACTTTTTGCATTGGTGCTCGATGTGTATTTTGTTGTCTTGTGAGTAATTTTTTTTTTTTTCTTCTTTCTAGTTTGATATCGTTGGTTTTTGCTGTGTCACTGCAGAGTTGGTTTCTGGTGAGTGCAGCTGTCTCTTGTAATTGGATTGTATAGTTTTTGAGTACATTGATCTTTGTGATAAAGGTACACATTTCTTTACTTACTTGGTTTGCACATTGTTGGTTGTTGTTGACTTGTTTGTGCAGTCTTCTATCTTAGTAAGTATAATGGCTAGCCGCAGGATGACTGCTCAGCAGGTTGTTGGTTTGCTGTTTGAGTCTTCCTCTGATATTGGTTCAGAGACTGACTCTGCATCTGAGGGAGAGGAGGCAGGGGACGATTCTGTCAGTGAGTTGTCTCTCCGTATGGAGTCATCGGATGATGAAGATACTCTTAGTGCGGATGAAGTGCCTGTGTTAGAGGAGGAGACTGATGTGCCGATAGTGCGGCAAGAGGCATCTGGGTTGCAGGCTGGGGCTGTAAGGCTTCCCGTTGGTGTAGTGCGGCAAGAGGCTTCTGGGCTGCAGGCTGGGGCTGCAAGGCTTCCCTTTGAAAGTGATGACCTCTGGGTTGCCCCTGGCATGGTGCAGCCGGCATTGCCAGAGTTTACTGGTGTTCCAGGGTCTAGAGTGAATACTGAAAACTTTTTGCCGGTCAATTTTTTTCAGTTGTTTATGGACGATGTGTTTTTTGCAGAGATTGTTGAGCAGACTAATTTGTATGCCCAACAGTTTTTGAGGGACAACTGTGCCAGTCTTAAGCCACACTCTAGAGCTACCCGGTGGACTCCCACAAATGTTGAAGAGATGAAGAAGTTCTTGGGTTTAACTTTTTTGACGGGCTTGCTAAGGAAGCCATCAATGTCCTCATATTGGTCTAGCAGTCCCTTGATGGCAACGTCTATTTTTCCGGCAGTCATGAGTCGTGACAGGTATTTGCTACTGCTTCGGATGATGCATTTTGTTGATAATGGTTTAGCGTTGCCACGAGATCACCCTGACTGTGACCGTCTTTTTAAGATTAGGCCTGTCCTTGATCACTTTGTTGATCGATTTCCTGAGATCTATGCTCCTGGGAAACAAATTGCAGTGGATGAGTCTTTGGTGTTGTTCAAGGGCCGCTTGGTTTTTAGGCAATACATTCCTAGTAAGAGGGCACGCTATGGAATAAAGCTGTATATGCTGTGTGACAGTAGGACTGGATATGTCTCTAATTTCAGGGTGTACACCGGTAAGGAATCTAGGTTTAACCTCCCTGGTTGTCCGTCCACTTTTGGAGTGACTGAGAAAATTGTTTGGGAACTTGGAAGAGGATTTTTTAACAAAGGCCACCATTTATATGTAGGTAACTTCTACACTGGTGTGCGGTTGTTCAGGGAATTGGCCAAAGTGGACACTCTTGCTTGTGGCACAATCCGCTCTAACCGTAAAGGTTTCCCGAAAGAACTTGTTTGTCAAAAGCTTGTGTGGGGACAGTGCAGTGCGTTGCGTTGCCAGGAGCTTCTTGCTGTGAAGTTTACAGACAGGAGAGATGTCTACATGCTGACTCCCATCCATGATGAAAGCACTGCACCTGTGACTGTTTGGGGTCAGGTCGCTGAAGCGCGCAAACCTGTGTGCATTTTAGACTATAATAGGCACATGGGTGGTGTTGACAGAGTAGATCAGAGGTTGGAACCTTACACTGCTCTTCGTAAGGCTTACATTTGGTACAAGAAGTTGGCTATCCATCTTTTCCACATGGCAATGTTTAATGCTTTTGTTGTGTTCCAGGATTCTTGCCCTGAGTCAAAGATGACTTTTGCTAAGTTTCAGGAGTCTGTAATAGGCAGCCTTGTTGTAGTGGAACAGGCAAGTGTTCCTAGAGTTGGACTGGTGGAGGATGTTGCTAGATTGAAAGAACGCCACATTCCTCCCACACCCGCAAAAGATTTTCCCAGTAGGAGATGTAGAGTCTGTTGGCGAAAAGGTTTGCGGAAGGAGAGTCGTATGTACTGCCCCGACTGTCCTTCTCATCCTGCACTGTGTCTCTCTGCTTGTTTTAGAGCGTACCACACACAAAAGAATTTTTGGGAGGATTCTTGAGTGGTAAAGTGAACTGCCTGGTCTGTATTCTTTGGATAATTTGATTCTGTTTCAAGGTTGGTGTTAGTGCAATGTATTTAGTTGCTGATTTTCTGTTAGAAGATTTGTATCTATTTGCAATTTGTTTGTGTTTTTATTTAAAAAAAAAAAAAAAATCCTAAATGTGATGGCGGTGTGTGTAGGCTTGCGCTTGGCTGTTGGTGTGTGTGGACTGGCACTTGGTTGGTGGTGTGCGTGGAATGGTGCTTGGCTGGCGGTGTGCATGGACTGGCGGTGTGCATGGACTGGTGCGTGGCTGGTGGTGTGCGTGGACTGGAGCTTGGCTGGCAGTGTGCGTGGAATGGTGCTTGGCAGGCGGTGTGCGTGGACTGGTACTTGGCTGGCGGTGTGCGTGGACTGGTGGTGTGTGCGGACTGGTGCTTGGCTGGTGGTGTGCGTGGACTGGAGCTTGGCTGGCAGTGTGCGTGGAATGGTGCTTGGCAGGCGGTGTGCGTGGACTGGTACTTGGCTGGCGGTGTGCGTGGACTGGTGGTGTGTGCGGACTGGTGCTTGGCTGGTGGTGTCCGTGTACTGGCGCTTGGCTAGCGGTGTGCGTGGAATGGTGCCTCACTTGTGTGGGAGGCCCAAGTACCCGCGGCAGGCAAGGGCCCAAAACGTAGTGATGGGACATTTGGGATAGGCAATGTTGATGTCGCCTCACTACGTTTTGGGCCCTTGTCTGCCGCGGGTACTTGGGCCTCCCACACAAGTGAGGCACCATTTTTACCGGGAGACCTGGGGGAACGCTGGGTGGTGGTAAATTTGTGTGAGCCCGGTGATGCCACTACTTTCCCACCCCAAAATGTGTGAAAAAAGAGATTTTTTCAGCAAAAATTGAGGTTTGCAGGGGATTCTGGGTAAGGAAACGTTGGGGGATCCACGCAAGCCATACCTCCCTGGAAGCCGTCGGGTGTCTAGTTTTCAGAAATGCGTGGGTTTGGTAGGTTTCCCTAGATGGCCGCCGAGCACCGGGCCAAAAACCAAAGTGACCCCCCTTGCAAAACCAGGTGGTTTTGCGATAGGCCATTTTGATGTCGCCTCACTACGTTTTGGGCCCTTGCCTGCCGCGGGTACTTGGGCCTCCCACACAAGTGAGGCACCATTTTTACCGGGAGACCTGGAGGAATGCTGGGTGGTGGTAAATTTGTGTGAGCCCGGTGATGCCACTACTTTCCCACCCCAAAATGTGTGAAAAAAGTGATTTTTTTCAGCAAAAATTGAGGTTTGCAGGGGATTCTGGGTAAGGAAACGTTGGGGGATCCACGCAAGCCATACCTCCCTGGAAGCCGCCGGGTGTCTAGTTTTCAGAAATGCGTGGGTTTGGTAGGTTTCCCTAGATGGCCGCCGATCACCGGGCCAAAAACCAAAGTGACTCCCCTTGCAAAACCAGGTGGTTTTGCCATAGGCCATTTTGATGTCGCCTCACTACGTTTTGGGCCCTTGCCTGCCGCGGGTACTTGGGCCTCCCACACAAGTGAGGCACCATTTTTACCGGGAGACCTGGGGGAACGCTGGGTGGTGGTAAATTTGTGTGAGCCCGGTGATGCCACTACTTTCCCACCCCAAAATGTGTGAAAAAAGTGATTTTTTCAGCAAAAATTGAGGTTTGCAGGGGATTCTGGGTAAGGAAACGTTGGGGGATCCACGCAAGCCATACTTCCTTGGAAGCCGCCGGGTGTCTAGTTTTCAGAAATGTCTGGGTTTGGTAGGTTTCCCTAGGTGCCGGCAGGGCTAGGGTTCAAAAACTACAGCTAGTCACTTTGCCAAAAAAGGGTCATTTTTCACTGCAAAATTGAGGTGTGACCACGTTGCGTTTTGCGCCGTTTCCTGTCGCGGGCACTAGGCCGACCCGCACAAGTGAGGTACCATTTTTCTCGTAGGACTTTGGGGAACGCGGGGTGGGTGGAAATTTGTGGATCCACGCAGATTCCAGAACTTTCCATCCCAGAAATGTGGGGAAAATGTGTTTTTTTTGTCATTTGTTTAGGTTTGCAAGGGGTTCTGGGTAACAGACCATGGTGGGAGGCAGTCAAGTCACCCCATCCTGGATTCCCCTGGGTGTCTAGTTTTCAAAAATGTATAGGTTTGCTAGGTTTCCCTAAGTGCCGGCAGGGCTAGGGTTCAAAAACTACAGCTAGTCACTTTGCCAAAAAAAGGTCATTTTTCACTGCAAAATTGAGGTGTGACCACGTTGCGTTTTGCGCCGTTTCCTGTCGCGGGCACTTGGCCGACCCGCACAAGTGAGGTACCATTTTTCTCATAGGACTTTGGGGAACGCGGGGTGGGTGGAAATTTGTGGGTCCACGCAGATTCCAGAACTTTCCATCCCAGAAATGTGGGGAAAATTTGTTTTTTTTGTCATTTTTGTAGGTTTGCAAGGGATTCTGGGTAACAGACCATGGTGGGAGGCAGTCAAGTCACCCCATCCTGGATTCCCCTGGGTGTCTAGTTTTCAAAAATGTATAGGTTTGCTAGGTTTCCCTAGGTGCCGGCAGGGCTAGGGTTAAAAAACTACAGCTAGTCACTTTGCCAAAAAAGGGTCATTTTTCACTGCAAAATTGAGGTGTGACCACGTTGCGTTTTGCGCCATTTCCTGTCGCGGGCACTAGGCCGACCCGCACAAGTGAGGTACCATTTTTCTCGTAGGACTTTGGGGAACGCGGGGTGGGTGGAAATTTGTTTATCCACGCAGATTCCAGAACTTTCCATCCCAGAAATATGGGGAAAATGTGTTTTTTTTGTCATTTTTTTACGTTTGCAAGGGATTCTGGGTAACAGACCATGGTGGGCGGCAGTCAAGTCACCCCATCCTGGATTCCCCTGGGTGTCTAGTTTTCAAAAATGTATAGGTTTGCTAGGTTTCCCTAAGTGCCGGCAGGGCTAGGGTTCAAAAACTACAGCTAGTCACTTTGCCAAAAAAGGGTCATTTTTCACTGCAAAATTGAGGTGTGACCACGTTGCGTTTTGCGCCGTTTCCTGTCGCGGGCACTAGGCCGACCCGCACAAGTGAGGTACCATTTTTCTCGTAGGACTTTGGGGAACGCGGGGTGGGTGGAAATTTGTGGATCCACGCAGATTCCAGAACTTTCCATCCCAGAAATGTGGGGAAAATGTGTTTTTTTTGTCATTTGTTTAGGTTTGCAAGGGGTTCTGGGTAACAGACCATGGTGGGAGGCAGTCAAGTCACCCCATCCTGGATTCCCCTGGGTGTCTAGTTTTCAAAAATGTATAGGTTTGCTAGGTTTCCCTAAGTGCCGGCAGGGCTAGGGTTCAAAAACTACAGCTAGTCACTTTGCCAAAAAAAGGTCATTTTTCACTGCAAAATTGAGGTGTGACCACGTTGCGTTTTGCGCCGTTTCCTGTCGCGGGCACTTGGCCGACCCGCACAAGTGAGGTACCATTTTTCTCATAGGACTTTGGGGAACGCGGGGTGGGTGGAAATTTGTGGGTCCACGCAGATTCCAGAACTTTCCATCCCAGAAATGTGGGGAAAATTTGTTTTTTTTGTCATTTTTGTAGGTTTGCAAGGGATTCTGGGTAACAGACCATGGTGGGAGGCAGTCAAGTCACCCCATCCTGGATTCCCCTGGGTGTCTAGTTTTCAAAAATGTATAGGTTTGCTAGGTTTCCCTAGGTGCCGGCAGGGCTAGGGTTAAAAAACTACAGCTAGTCACTTTGCCAAAAAAGGGTCATTTTTCACTGCAAAATTGAGGTGTGACCACGTTGCGTTTTGCGCCATTTCCTGTCGCGGGCACTAGGCCGACCCGCACAAGTGAGGTACCATTTTTCTCGTAGGACTTTGGGGAACGCGGGGTGGGTGGAAATTTGTTTATCCACGCAGATTCCAGAACTTTCCATCCCAGAAATATGGGGAAAATGTGTTTTTTTTGTCATTTTTTTACGTTTGCAAGGGATTCTGGGTAACAGACCATGGTGGGCGGCAGTCAAGTCACCCCATCCTGGATTCCCCTGGGTGTCTAGTTTTCAAAAATGTATAGGTTTGCTAGGTTTCCCTAAGTGCCGGCAGGGCTAGGGTTCAAAAACTACAGCTAGTCACTTTGCCAAAAAAGGGTCATTTTTCACTGCAAAATTGAGGTGTGACCACGTTGCGTTTTGCGCCGTTTCCTGTCGCGGGCACTAGGTCGACCCGCACAAGTGAGGTACCATTTTTCTCGTAGGACTTTGGGGAACGTGGGGTGGGTGGAAATTTGTGGATCCACCCAGATTCCAGAACTTTCCATCCCAGAAATATGGGGAAAATGTGTTTTTTTTGTCATTTTTTTAGGTTTTCAAAGGATTCTGGGTAACAGACCATGGTGGGAGGCAGTCAAGTCACCCCATCCTGGATTCCCCTGGGTGTCTAGTTTTCAAAAATGTATAGGTTTGCTAGGTTTCCCTAAGTGCCGGCAGGGCTAGGGTTAAAAAACTACAGCTAGTCACTTTGCCAAAAAAAGGGTCATTTTTCACTGCAAAATTGAGGTGTGACCACGTTGCGTTTTGCGCCGTTTCCTGTCGCGGGCACTAGGCCGACCCGCACAAGTGAGGTACCATTTTTCTCGTAGGACTTTGGGGAACGCGGGGTGGGTGGAAATTTGTGGATCCACCCAGATTCCAGAACTTTCCATCCCAGAAATATGGGGAAAATGTTTTTTTTTTGTCATTTTTTTACGTTTGCAAGGGATTCTGGGTAACAGACCATAGTGGGAGGCAGTCAAGTCACCCCATCCTGGATTCCCCTGGGTGTCTACTTTTCAAAAATGTATAGGTTTGCTAAGTTTCCCTAGGTGCCGGCAGGGCTAGGGTTCAAAAACTACAGCTAGTCACTTTGCCAAAAAAGGGTCATTTTTCACTGCAAAATTGAGGTGTAACCACGTTGCGTTTTGCGCCGTTTCCTGTTGCGGGCACTAGGCCGACCCGCACAAGTGAGGTACCATTTTTCTCGTAGGACTTTGGGGAACGCGGGGTGGGTGGAAATTTGTGGATCCACGCAGATTCCAGAACTGTCCATCCCAGAAATGTGGGGAAAATGTGGTTTTTTTGTAATTTTTTTACGTTTGCAAGGGATTCTGGGTAACAGACCATGGTGGGAGGCAGTCAAGTCACCCCATCCTGGATTCCCCTGGGTGTCTAGTTTTCAAAAATGTATAGGTTTGCTAGGTTTCCCTAAGTGCCGGCAGGGCTAGGGTTCAAAAACTACAGCTAGTCACTTTGCCAAAAAAGGGTCATTTTTCACTGCAAAATTGAGGTGTGACCACGTTGCGTTTTGCGCCGTTTCCTGTCGCGGGCACTAGGCCGACCCGCACAAGTGAGGTACCATTTTTCTCGTAAGACTTTGGGGAACGCGGGGTGGGTGGAAATTTGTGGATCCACCCAGATTCCAGAACTTTCCATCCCAGAAATGTGGGGAAAATGTGTTTTTTTGTCATTTTTTTACGTTTGCAAGGGATTCTGGGTAACAGACCATAGTGGGAGGCAGTCAAGTCACCCCATCCTGGATTCCCCATGGTATCTACTTTTCAAAAATGTATAGGTTTGCTAAGTTTCCCTAGGTGCCGGCAGGGCTAGGGTTAAAAAACTACAGCTAGTCACTTTGCCAAAAAAGGGTCATTTTTCACTGCCAAATTGAGGTGTGACCACGTTGCGTTTTGTGCCGTTTCCTGTCGCGGGCACTAGGCCGACCCGCACAAGTGAGGTACCATTTTTCTCGTAGGACTTTGGGGAACGCGGGTGGGTGGAAATTTGTGGATCCACGCAGATTCCAGAACTTTCCATCCCAGAAATGTGGGGAAAATGTGTTTTTTTGGTCATTTTTTTACGTTTGCAAGGGATTCTGGGTAACAGACCATGGTGGGAGGCAGTCAAGTGACCCCATCCTGGATTCCCCTGGGTGTCTAGTTTTCAAAAATGTATAGGTTTGCTAGGTTTCCCTAAGTGCCGGCAGGGCTAGGGTTCAAAAACTACAGCTAGTCACTTTGCAAAAAAAGGGTCATTTTTCACTGCAAAATTGAGGTGTGACCATGTTGTGTTTTGCGCCGTTTCCTGTCGCGGGCACTAGGCCGACCCGCACAAGTGAGGTACCATTTTTCTCGTAGGACTTTGGGGAACGCGGGGTGGGTGGAAATTTGTGGATCCACGCAGATTCCAGAACTTTCCATCCCAGAAATGTGGGGAAAATGTGTTTTTTTTGTCATTTTTTTAGGTTTGCAAGGGATTCTGGGTAACAGAACATGGTGGGAGGCAGTCAAGTCACCCCATCCTGGATTCCCCTGGGTGTCTAGTTTTCAAAAATGTATAGGTTTGCTAGGTTTCCCTAGGTGCCGGCAGGGCTAGGGTTCAAAAACTACAGCTAGTCACTTTGCCAAAAAAGGGTCATTTTTCACTGCAAAATTGAGGTGTGACCACGTTGCGTTTTGCGCCATTTCCTGTCGCGGGCACTAGGCCGACCCGCACAAGTGAGGTATCATTTTTCTCGTAGGACTTTGGGGAACGCGGGGTGGGTGGAAATTTGTGGATCCACCCAGATTCCAGAACTTTCCATCCCAGAAATGTGGGGAAAATGTGTTTTTTTTGTCATTTTTTTACGTTTGCAAGGGATTGTGGGTAACAGACCATAGTGGGAGGCAGTCAAGTCTCCCCATCCTGGATTCCCCTGGGTGTCTAGTTTTCAAAAATGTATAGGTTTGCTAAGTTTCCCTAGGTGCCGGCAGGGCTAGGGTTCAAAAACTACAGCTAGTCACTTTGCCATAAAGGGGTCATTTTTCACTGCAAAATTGAGGTGTGACCACCTTGCGTTTTGCACCGTTTCCTGTCGCGGCCACTAGGCCGACCCACACAAGTGAGGTACCAGTTTTCTCGTAGGACTTTGGGGAACGTGGGGTGGGTGGAAATTTGTGGGTCCACGCAGATTCCAGAACTTTCCATCCCAGAAATGTGGGGAAAATGGTTTTTTTTTGTCATTTTTTTACGTTTGCAAGGGATTCTGGGTAACAGACCATGGTGGGAGGCAGTCAAGTCACCCCATCCTCGATTCCCCTGGGTGTCTAGTTTTCAAAAATGTATAGGTTTGCTAGGTTTCCCTAGGTGCCGGCAGGGCTAGGGTTCAAAAACTACAGCTAGACTCTTCGCAAAAAAGGGGTCATTTTTCACTGCAAAATTGAGGTGTGACCACGTTGCGTTTTGCACCGTTTCCTGTCGCGGGCACTAGGCCGACCTGCACAAGTGAGGTACCATTTTTCTCGTAGGACTTTGGGGAACGCGGGGTGGGTGGAAATTTGTGGATCCACGCAGATTCCAGAACTTTCCATCCCAGAAATGTGGGGAAAATGTGTTTTTTTTGTCATTTGTTTACGTTTACAAGGGATTCTGGGTAACAGACCATGGTGGGAGGCAGTCAAGTCACCCCATCCTGGATTCCCCTGGGTGTCTAGTTTTCAAAAATGTATAGGTTTGCTAGGTTTCCCTAGGTGCCGGCAGGGCTAGGGTTCAAAAACTACAGCTAGACTCTTCGCAAAAAAAGTGTAAAATTTCAGTGTGAAAATGTGGTGTGTTCAGCTTAGGTTTTGAGCCACTTCCTGTCGTGGGCACTATGCCTACCCACACAAGTGAGGTACCATTTTTATCGGGAGACTTAGGGTAGTTCAGATTTGTAAAGCAACTGTTATTACCTATTGATTTTGGATGCATTTCTCCCTTCCAAATGAAAGACATTGTGTAAAAAAAAAGACATTTTGAAAAATGACCAATAATTGTCATGCAAGTATGAGTATTCCCAATTTCGAAAATGTGCAAATATGCACTGTTTCTAAACTCTGTAGTTTGTTCCCATTTCAGAAATACATAGGTGTCTTTCATACCGATTTTTCCATGTATACATTTTCCCACAATAATTGCTATAGACCCGGAACAAAAAAAAAAAACATTACAAAATGCTGCTCAGTTTTTTACTCTGGGTTCGTTGGCCTCTTGGTGAACCTACACGTCCTACATATCCCCACAACCAGGAAGGTCCAGTGGATGTAACGGTACATTGCTTTCTAAGAGATGTGATAATTAGAAGAAGTTACAGGTGAAAACGTTGACTCAAAAGGCTGCTTTTTTCAACTAATTTTTAATTTTTCCTATATTTACCTGTTAGTTTCTATAAAGAAACCTTGATGGATCTACACAAATGACCCCTTGCTGAATTCAGAATTGTGTCTACTTTTTAAAAATGTATAGCTTTCCAGGGTCCATTATTGTTTCTGTACCCATTTCTACCATTAACTGGAAGGAGGTTGAAAGCACAAAAAATAGCAAAAAGAGGGTATGTCCCAGAAAAATGCCAAAACTGTGTAAAAAATGTTGGTTTTCTGACAAAATTCTGTCATTCCCTAAAAGCAGGAATAATGGTGATTTCAGCCCCACAAACCCTTTTTTTTATACCATTTGCAGAGAAAAACCCAGAAGCTTTCATTTACAGCCCGTTTTTCCCATTTTTCACAAAAAAAACAAAATTTTGCTGTATTTTGACTAATTTCTGGGAACCCTCTAGGAGAATCCACAAACCCTGGGTACCTTTAGAATCCCCATGATGTTGGAAGAAAAGTACGCAAATTTGGCGTGGATACCTAATGTGGTCAAAAAGTTACAGGGGCCTAAGCGCGCACTACCCCAAATAGCCCAAAAAAGGCTTAGCACAGGAGGGGAAAAGGCCTAGCAGCGAAGGGGTTAAAGTAGAAAACGTCCATTTTATTTAACAATGGCTTCTGATTGTGTCCTCACAGAAGCACTCAAGTCTTTCAGTGATCTCCGCACTCCCCATTCGTGAGTCACAAAGCCCTCTCAGTCCAACTCTCCCATCAAGTTCCCCACTGCACCTTCTGCTCTCCATCTGTCTCCCTCTCGGCTATCTCTCACCTCTGATGCTTCTGCTCAGCCTCCATGCTCGTTTCATCTTCCTCCATTTACCTATTGAGAATCACTCTTATCCTTGCCATCCTCATTTCATTTATTTTCCTGGCCGTCGCAGTACCACACTACCCTACCCTACACTTCTGATGGCCGATACGACAACCCACCAAAATACCACTACCACCCTCCCCAAGCAGAAACCTAGGCTTCTGCTAAGAGTAGAAGTACCTGACAAATGTCATTTTTTTATCTAAGAGGAAAGATCTATATTTGACCCATATAGGGGTTGTTCCTTTGGTGGGGGCCTATGGTATGTTGGGTAGTGGGGTATGCCCATGATAAAATTCCTCCTCTCTTCGTGCACTGTGTTAGCGGGTACCCTGATAAGGGTATGTGTATATACTATGGTGGACAATGCCTGCAAGCCCGCACTGACTGTGACTATTCCCTAGGTCTCATGCCTTCCTTCTCAGACTGACGTTGGAAAACATAACTTACCTCTTAGCCAACATAGTCAAAAAGGGAAGATGAAGGCTGTGAAGAGAACTGAGGAAGTGACTTGAGCACCTTTTTCAATGCCTTAGAACAGCTCCTATCCAAGATAATTCCAGAGCAATCTGCTCCCTCCTCCAAGTGGTTGGCACCCAAAACTTTGAAATTTGCTCGATTGCAAACTGGATGTAAACCCAGTGTTGCTGCCTCAGAAGGAAATATCTACTTCCCCCTTCGAGTCTAGTCCTTGAAGATGAACCTGCATGGCCCTGATGCAGGTGCTTCTTAGAAACTGGGATTAAGGACTCAATCTATCCAAGGCTGAGCTCAAGACTAAGAGATGGACTTGCTTAAATGCAGGGTATGAGGACACCCTGAGAACTTTGGGAGTGTGGTCCATAGTTATTTGCACTGCAAACTGCAGAAACTGGACATATTGTCCTTTAGTCAATACACAATCATAATTTGCTTCTCTGCTGCAGTGTGATGCCACAAACCTGAGTACCTGCATACACTCGCATTTTAAAACCTTTAAGCAATCGAGACAGTCCGAGGGCTGTCCATGGTGCTGAACTTTTAGGGTAACATTGACCTATTTGAAACAAATAGGTGTTTGACAAAAGGGACTCCCACTGGTAGCTCAATGTAACATTTCTAAAAGGCGGATTCCCACACCTTCGGCATCAGTAACGTGTTAAACAAGCATTGAAGATGCAATAGGTCTCGCCTTTGATTAAGTTAAAGCCATTTGCTTTGCTAATGGTATTGTATTCTAGCTTTGCATTATTTAGTGGAAATTTGTGATATGTGCATATATTTGCATATATTTGCTCTCCCCTCTCTGCTTCTTCTGCCTCATGCTATTGTAATCCTCACTATATGAAATTAACACATACCATTTTTCTATTCATTCACCTCCCAAATCTGAAACACTGCTCTTTTCCTACTAACGCTATGCTTTAAACTACTACGCAGCTAACAAAGCAATTCTAACTACATACAATTACAACATATCACAAATATAAACTAAATAATGCAAAGCTAGAATACAATACCATTAGCAAAGCAAATGCCTTTAACTTAATCAAAGGCGAGACCTATTGCATTTTCAATGCTTGTTCCGATATGTGTTGCCAACTTAGATGCTCTGGACACTTTGCCACTGCTAAACAGTGTCAAAGTGCAAGTTTTCCCTATGTAAAGTGTATTGATGATTGGTTGTCCATTTTTGGTATGTTTGCTTCACTAGTAAAGGCCCTAGTGAAATGCACTATGTGTGCCAGAGCTAGTAATGCAAATGCTACTGGTGAGCCTGCAGCACTTATTGTGCCACCCACTGAAGTACCCTTGGAAAGGGAACTCAGGCCTGCCATTGCAAGGCCTGCGTGCAGTTTCCTAAACTGCCATGTTGTTCTGGAAAGTGCACGCACTTACCAGACCCTGCCCTTCCCTTTCCATACACATCAGGCACCCCTATGGTAGGTCAAGGGTACCCCCTGGACACGGTGCAGTGCATGTGAAAGGTGGGACATGTACCACGGTGTGTGCCATGTCGTGGCAGTGAAATAATCTCCATTTTGTTTTCACTGCTGAAAGGCCATCTTGCCCATTAGAATAAAATGGGGAGGCTGTGTAATATGTTTTCCAGCCTATCTCCCCAAGGGGTTAAGATGGAAAGGTGAAGTTTAGTATGCCTGAACTCACCCTGCAATAACACATCTTTTTATAAAGATGGTTTTTGCATTGTGTGTTTGTAAGCCACTCTTTTAGAAGTGGCTGGGTTTTTGTGCTTTAAACATTTCTGTATGTCTCTGCCTGGTTGTGGATTGACTGGCTGGATTTGAAAGTGAAAGGATCTGGGGAATGTCTTGACCCAGGGGTGGATGTGAGACAACACAAGCTGACCTACATCTGGTGTGTAGGAGGAGGAGTAGGCCTAGAGGTGAAGAGGCTTGGGCTAGTGCTATAAAACATTTGTCCCATCTCCTCCTGAGTAATCGAGAATCCAGACCCCACTAATCAAAGGGAGAAGGTGTCACTGGTAGGGAGGCACCCAGAACTGGTTTGAGCAGAGGTCAATGCCCCCTGTAACAAAAAGACTTCAAAGCCATTGAGGGGTATAACTATGCGGGCTGAAGCCCCTGAACTTTGGAGAATGGCTTGATCAAGTGTGAACAAGACTGGAGTTACTTTGTGGATCAAGAGGAACCTTTGCCAAGGAAGAAACAACTGAATAGACTGCTGGGTAGGACTGCTCTTGCTGTGTGATCTGGGGCTGGCCTGCAGTTTGCTGTATTACCCAAGGAAAGGCTGCAGGGACTTTGCTCTGTACTGTGTACCCCTGCTTGAAGGACGTTGCTGTGTGCTGTGTCCTGAAGTAACTATCCCCTAGGGCCTGAGGCAAGCTGGCTCCCTGTTTGGAAACACAGGAACACAAATGTTTCCATAGAAGACTCTCAGATATTCCGTGTGTGCGTGTGCTCTGTCTAGCCTGAGACCTTCGCAAGTTGTGTCCTGTGATCTTGGGCACCGGGAGTTCCAAACGAGACTCAGAGACGCAGTGTGCGTGTGCTCTGTCTAGCCTGAGTCCTTCGAGAACGTGTGTACCGAGGAGCCAAGTAAGTCTCAGCGACACTGTGCGCGTGTGCTTGTAAGCAGCCTGAGACTTTTGTGTGGATTGGCCCGTGATCGTGCACACCAGAAGAGCGAGTGTGCCTCAGCGATGCTGTGTGCATGTGCTGTTCTCAGCCTGAGACCCTCGCTGGAGGAGCCCTGTGATCGGGGGCACCGGGAGATAAAGTGTGTCTCGAGCGACGCTGTGTGCGTGTACCTTTTACTGCCTGAGACCTGCACAAGAGGTGCCCTGTGATCGGGGGCACCAGAGGATAAAGTGTGCCTCAGTGACACGGAGTGCGTGTGCTTTCTACTACCTGAGACCTGCGCAGGTTGTGCCTAGTGATCGTGGGCACAAGAAGATCAAGTTTGTCTCAGCGACGCTGCGTGCGTATGTTGTGCGTAGCCTGAGACCCTCGTGAGGAGTTGTCTGGTTAACGTGCACCCGGAGTTCCTGTGAGTCTTAGTGACTCTGAGTGCAGGTGTAGTGTGCAGCCTAGGAACTTCCCATTGACCGGAAAATCAGAGATTGCATCGGAGGTCCAAGTCGCTGGACGAGGAGAGGAGAGTGAGTTCGCGCCCCCCAGGTAACTTGTGTCGACTCCTGGGGCGGGGATGCAGGCTTGGAGGGAGACTCTCTCGACCTCTCTGCAGTGCGATCCTCTGCTTCGGCTCGGATTGAGGCCTGTGTGCCAAGAGAGTGGCAGCACCGGGGCCTGAGTGTGAAGCTGCAGTTAATGTGGTACATCTTACCCGTGTGGGGGGGCAACTGTGGCCGGAGACTAACCGCAAGCCAGCACGAGTGGCGGAGAGACCGCCGGAGGCACTGTGAACGGTGCTGGAGTAACTTACGTATTGCATTACTCTGCGTAGCGGAGTATCTGATGCTTGTATAACGCATTGCTTAATTTCTGCACAACGGACTGCCTGTTTTTGTCGTATTGCCCATTGTATTAGTTCGCCTAACGAATTGCCTGATAGGTGTGTTACGCATTGCACTAGGTTTGCATAACGAACTGCCTGATAGATGTGTTACACCTTGTCTGAATCCTGCACCACGAGCTGCCTGATTGTCGTATTACACATTGCATTAGTGTTGCATACCGAACTGCCAGATATATGTGTTCCACATTGCATTCGTTTCACATAACGAATTGCCTGATAACTGTATTACATGTTAAATTGCTTTTTCCCACCAGAGTACCTGAAGGGGGACCGTATGCATTGCATTACGGGGTCATAACAGTTTACCACGTTGTTGCTTTATGCATTGCATTACAGTGACAGTACAAATCACCAATTAACCGTATTATGATCTGCATTATTCTTATGTTGTGAAGTACCTGACTGTTGCATATTGAACAGCATATTACGAAATTAGGATTACGTAGTATTGCTTAGTTTAGCTCAATAACAATAGGCCAGGGGTATCATTACCCCAATGCATATGTTTGTTTAGTATTGTGTGGTCGCATCGTATATTGTTTTATAAACATATACTTGTTTTCTATGAAACTCGTGTGTAGTCTATTTTTGGTGTCATCATTGGATTGCTGTGAGCGTAATTGCAAATACTTTACACATTAGGCCTTGAAGATAAGCCTGGCTGCTCTGTCCAAGCTACCAATGGGGTGGAGCGGGGTATAGTACTGATGCGAGATTCAACCAGGGATGGAATAGCCATTTCAGGCACCAGGCAATCCCTAGGGAGATAGGAGGTATGCAAGCTATGGTGTTAAGACCTACAGCCACCACCACTACACTCCCAAGTCAAAGAGCGGGATTTTGCAGCAGTCTGAGCCTCAATGCTCGTGCCACCTGTGCATCATCAGACAGTGTGGCAATACAGCGAGTGGTGTAGAGCAGACACAGCAACACATGACCTTAAAGGACGCGTTGCACTGCCTGGAGGTCCCTGTGCTTATACGACCATACCCTGCCCCCAAATGGCAAGGCTGGTCAGTGCAGACCTGCCAACCCACCCGGTCACACCGTCACCCGGTGAGGAGCTGAAATCACACAGTGGCAGGAAAGATGAGCTGGAAACCACTGCACAAAATGGCTTTCAAGCGTATCTTTGGCGGCAGTAAGCAGTCAATTTCCATTGAGAGGTGTGAAAATTCACCAGGACATCGGCAACGGCCTCAAAGACCCTTTGTTCTTTTAGGGTGGGCTTGCTGGAGGGCAGAGTGCCTTTTAGATAGGTCTCAGCACGAGCCCCCCCCCCAACGCCCCGCCAAGTGTCCAGATCTTCCTCGTCACAGTCCACTACTTCCCACCCACAGCACCCGTCCACTCTCCCCACTGTGTTCCACAGCACCTGTCCACTCTCCCCACTGTGTTCAAAGCTTATTTACATCTTTTTGTATTTTGCTTGTTAAATAGGAAGTACGTAATGGCGCTTCTGCTTTCAAGCACAAGCTTAAAGAGTCCCCTGGAGAATCAATATTTTAAGGATTTCAGACTTTAGTAAACTGTTTCAGCTGGGGCAGAAATCGCCTGAGCCCTTAATTTGAGACAAGGCTCAAGTTAAGGACTGTGACAACAGAGATCTGGATTCAGAGTAATAAAGATTACTGGTAAGTAACTAGGTTATTAAGATCTAGGATAAACAAAAAGGGTTCTTTTCTTTTTGTAGGTGTAGAACTAATATTTAATTTTTTTTTGTAAAATGGTGATTTTCATTTATTTTGAACAATTCAATCCAATACATAGGCCAATGGCACTCTTTACTTCCAGGTCAAGACGGACATATTCATCTTGGATGTCATTGTAAAGCAATTAATATTATCCTCGTTCCTTTGCAGTGCTCAGGTATGCTGTAGTTTTATCATGTTCTTAGCTTCCGTGCACTCAGTCACTTCTTTCTTGTTCATGCTCCTTGTTTTGCCCTAAATGTAGTATTTTGTGATGTTACATTTTTGAGAAGTTTTTGTGCCTCATAGGGCTTTTCCCATTTTGCTAACTAACTTCACTTCCTATTTTAAATTTTGATTTCCCCTTAATCATTTTTGGGCACCTTACTTTCCTCTGTTGTGTGTTTCCCACAGCAAAATGTTGGGGAATAAGCATGGCATCATTTTACCCTTCTTTCAAGACCAATGAGAATGTAAGGCCTTCACTTAACACTAGCTACTGCTGTGGGTGATGGCCTGCAAGACTTAGGGCCAGATTACGATCTCGTTTGGAAACTGTCCTGACCGAATCGGGTCTGGACTAGCTTCCAACCGAATCAGGTCCTGCGAGTCCGGACAATTGATTACGATGCTTCCCAACATCGTTCACTCTGACTTGCATTGACTTCAATGGGAGCCTGTGTTCAGAACGAAAACACAGGCTCCCATTGAAAAAAGGGGTGGCTGGGGACAACCTTGCACCCTGTGGCGGGCACCCCGTGGTGCCTGCCACATTGTGAATGGCTAGGAAGAGGGGTCCCATTAGTCCCCCCCATTGCCCCCAATCGGACCCCTCCAGGCCCCCAAAGACCGATTCCAACAGCCATTTCGTTCCGGGAAAACCGATTCACAACGGCAGTCGGAATCGGTCATCGTAATTGCTTGTGAGAAAACCATGTCCATAGAGCTGTAGGAATCGGCTCTGAAAAGCTTGGGTTGTGCAAATGTCTTTTGGAACCGATTCAGACTGCTCGTACGATTTCCAGACATCAAAATCGTTGGGTTGGAAAGCGGTATGATTCTGTCGGAAACAAGGGATCCAACTTGTATTCTGCAAGTCCGAATCCCATCCGGAGCCCTTAACAATGGCATCGCAATCTGGCCCTAAATGCCCAATGGAATGGAAAGAAGTGACGACTTCATACACGCTTGGAAACAAATTGAAGGAATCATTACGGCTGATGTAGATCAATTAAGTGATCACTGGCACCACTTGCAAACATGTTTTGCACTGTAAAATCATTGTTTTTTTGTTAGTGCACTGAAGTACCTTCTTAATTGCGTTAGTGCTATGAATAACTAATCAAATAAATATTAACACACGTAGAAATGTGAAAAAAAAATGTAATTGCATTTTGGTAGCTGTTGTTCACCACACATATTCATGAACCAAATTCTAACTGACCTTTGAAACGAATCTGAATTTATCACATTTTGAAACAGCCATTAAGGTTTGGTGGTAACAGTGTGTATCAAGGTCCATCACTGCCTTCCTGTTGAGAAATACCCATTGTCCGGGGGTAGTAGTCCACTTCTTGAGGCTTGGAGTGGACCTGCTTAACGTCTGTGTAGGTAAACTTGTAGGATGAACTGCACACAGCAGGGATTTACCCCGTAACTGAACTACACCAAGAACTATAAGAACGATAAGGACTCTGAATTTGAAAGAAAAATAATAGCAGAGACCTAACTCAAGCCGCATAGGGGGCAAAGCGTGTCTGCTGCCCACAGCACACCAACAATGTGCCTGTATAATTACCTGATGAAAAAGTGTACGATGGAGATAAAGTGGTATAACTACAAAAATAAAACCAGAAACTTCAAAGAGACAACAAGGACGTTTAGCTTTTGATATTTAAGGGTAGCTATGCTCAATCTTCTTCTCCAGATGTTGATGCTGGTTCGGCAAATTTCCAAATAACGATTCTCACGGATCAAATAAAATGTGCTGGGTGTATATTTTGAAAGATCAACAAGCCCCGCCATAATTGTGTCAGGCTGGCAGTCATTGTGCATGCTAATCAGCCATTTTAACCTCTGTACACATTTTTTTCCGAAAGAAGGCACATTTGCGATAATTCGAATAGGAGCCGTGCATTTGGAAGTCGGTGTTCTACAAAAAAGTCCAAACAGAAATCCTTAATGTCCCTTCCATTTCAGCTGCATATAGACGCTGAACAGCATAGCTTGTTCATTAACATTGGGAATTTATTTATTTAGTTATAAAGTTTTATATAGCGTGGACATGACCCTTGAGGGTATCAGAGCGCGTTACATTACAACGTTCAGAAACATTAGATGGTTGAGGGGGTAATATACATACATTCAATACTGATGAAACATGGCGCCTGGTGAGCTTGCTGCCCAGGTCTGACACACGGAATATGTGGTTCACTTCCAGTCAGTTTTAAGTCCCGCCCCCAAAAATTAGGACTAGCTTTCACAAAGCACATAACGTCCCTTTGATTATTAAGTAGACATCCCCTTTCCCTACTTCATTTATTTTGATTGTAGAACGGAAATAGCGTTTAATTGAAAGTGACAGAGTGCTTTTACTTTTAGAATATTCGCTCTGCCCAGTGCCTCCGCTGCAGTCGCCATTATACGAATTCTTTTTTGACAGGAACTAAATCAGTAAAATCCTGATCTGCGGCCAATTCCGAGGAAGCGAAGACAGAGAGGAAGGGGGGCTCAGCACCAGATAGCGAAAGTCTGCAGAGTGGCGGCTTCTCGATAAGAGAAGATACTTTCATTTCTTCGAAACTGTCGTCATTCTGCCAAAGTCCCGCTTGTTCTATTGAACGCTGCCTTGAACAGCACTCAGCTGTATCACTCAAGGACCAGTTTGAGCACGAGCAAGCAGCAAAAAAAAAAAAAAAAAAAAAAGGCTTGGGGACGCTGTTTTAAGAGTCACTGTCCACGAGAAGCGAAACTTCATATCCTGTGAATAAGCTATTTCCAGTCCAGCAAAAACTGGTTTGTACAGAGAATTATGCTGTGGCAAAACATTGCACGTATTAATTAAACAATCTCCATTACCTCTTTTATCAATGCCTTCCAGATGGCGTGATCTACAATCGTGATCCCTGCATTAAGAGGAGGGTACAAAGAGCTGGCATACAGAATAACTCTGTTACCTGTGAATGAATGTCAGATAAGCATGGTGCGTACAGAAGGCTTCTATTTAACTGAATACTTTTTAAGCGGTGATCTGAAGGTGCAAGCTGTAAAGGTCCTATAAGTGACTTGCCATTGGCAGGGCTGAGCTCCATATACCTCTTCTAGTTCCATATGTTCTTTCATCTTCTCCTGGACCATTCTTGTATCTTGTTTGCTTTTGTTATTTCCACAATTGTCACTTTTGCCTCATGTAACGTAACGTTTGCTTTTGTTACATGCCCACTTGTAATTTTCTCCTCATGTAACGTTACTGTTAGCTTTTTCACTAAACGAAGGACACCCCGACAGATATACGGCGGGCAGCGCCAAGAAAAGGTGGGCATATCACAGCCCCGGATACTTGTCTAACAACGGCCAAGATCTTTTCTGGAATCGTATACTCCTAATACCTACGCCTAATAAATAAAGTGAGACTGATAGAGAAATATATACAGGACCCCTCGTTAATTTCAATTTGTTCCGAAAATAAATGCGACGTACATGAAGTAGGATTGCTGTGTACTTGACCAAAATTGGGAAAATACCAGACAAGAAGATACTCTTCCCTAGATACCGTTCTTATTGCTTTGAGGTTGACATAAAATACGTCCTTGAAGAAGTTACTTTTGGTAACGAAACACGTGTCGGCTGTATTCCACCAAAGACAATGTAGAGATTACAAGAACAGAGTGTCCGTGAAATTGTGACTGACACTTTTATTGTCTCACACTGTATATTCAGATGTTATTGTAAAATATAAAGTCACCGCAATAAGACAATGAAACAATATTAATATATTAAAATATATATATTTTTTTTACAGTCTATTCTGACTAAATTGGGTTACTTGCCTGTGAACTGCTAAATAGAAAGTCAAGCAGACCAGCTGTATTATTGAATGCAAATGCTATACATTTTTAGAGTGCCGAGGTAAATATTGTGTTGTTGTAACGTTACTGTTCCTATTGTGAAGCGCTCTGACACCTTCGGGTAAAGTCTGCGCTATATAAAAATGCATAAAATAAAAAATAAATAAAAAAACATTGCTTGCTCCTGCTGCCATGCTGGGACCAGAAGTCAGGGATGAATGGCACCCGCCTCTACCAGCATTTCCAGTCCTCAGTCACTCTCACTCCTCCTCTCAGTGCAAAATGGAGCCATTTGTGGTCTGTAGGTGACCTGAACCCCAGTAGAGTAGCAAGGATGCCCAGGGCCTGGTGCAAGCAAGGAAAATGGCCACTTTGACGAGTGTTGGGGTAGTAAAATACAGCAATTATCAGGGTTGAATTAGTCCGTCAGATCTCTGGCCCCCAGTGCCACTGCACCTGCTGCACAAATGCTAGCTACGAGCCTTCTGAACTCCCAGCCATAGCTTAGAAACCACCACTTCTGCACACGCTGGTGCTGAATATAACAGAAGCGAAGGAATCACTCTCCACCACCGTTCAGTGTATCGCTGGCCTGGATGCACGTCTGCCACAACACTTTCAGTCCTAGGGGGGAGGTTCTGCTCTGCACCAGTGTAATCCTCTGAGGTACTACAAATGCTTTAAATGGGCCAGCACAACTCTGGTGCTCTAGTTGCCCACTTTGAGTAAGGGACCAAGCAACTTGAAAAGTTGTTTTCCCATTGCTTAGGTCGGGAACTGGGACTAACAAAGCTCAGGTTATGTTTTCTGTCACATACAGAAAGGGAACACGGTTCTAGGCCATAATGCTTTATTTTTTTAGGTGACCATAGATATCCTGCAGATATTTTTTGCCTTCACCGTGGAGACGAGAGCCAACATCCTTACACATCCATCCATGTCAACCTCCATATTTAGTCTGCTGAATGTTGCTGCAACATGAAACTATAAGCATCACCTCAATAATCCCTTCGGTGCATGGTGGAACTGTGCTTCATTTTGGGGAATGGACCTGTTTTAACCTGTTTGTCTGTTAATAATGATATTCTTGATTAAATGAAGAATTTTATAATTTTTGGTACCAGGAGTATATGTTTTATTAAAAGGAGGGTGGATTCACTAGAAGATGACAGTGTTAACTCTGATTTATTCTATCTTGTGAGGCAATATATCTATTTGAGTGTAATACTTTCTGTTGGACTGGCCCTCTCTGCAGGGTCACCCCCAAACCTTTTTCCTTTTTCCCTCCCCTTTTTGATGAATTTTATTTTTGTTGGCTTTATGACTCTGTGTACTTTACCACTGCTAACCAGTGCTTGTGCTCTCTCCTTTAAATATGGTTTAATTGGCTTACACACTATTGACATATTCAATTTACTTGTAGAGTGGTATACCATATACACAGGGCCTGTAAATTAAATGCTACTAGTGGGCCTGCAGAACTTATTGTACCACCCACGTAAGTACCACTTCAAAACATGTCCCAGGCCTGCCACCTCAGCCTGAATGCAGTTTTAAACTGCTGTGTTGGCTTGCCATAAAAACTTCCTTTCCCAAGCCTTAAACTCCCATTTTATTATATATAGGTCACCACTAAGGTAGGCCCTATGTAGCCCATAGGGCAGGGTGCTGTGTAATTATAACGTGGCCCATATACTTTTAAATTTTACATGTCTTGGAAGTGAAAACTTCCTAAATTTGTTTTGCACTACTATGAAGCCTACCCCTCCCATAGGATAACATTTGGGATTCCTTATTACATTTAATAAGCTCTAATTTCCCATTGGTAGCAGATAGCAAAACAATGTTAGCTGTTTTTAAAATTATGATGAAAAACCCTATTTAATGGTAAAGTCTGTTTTTTATTCCAATTTTTAAAATGGCACTTTTAGAAAGTTTGCATTTTTCTGCCCTTAGCCCTTTTGTACCTGTAGCCTGTCTTGGGCCACATGACTGGGTGTAACTGACAGTTAGATTGTGATTCTACCAGACAGTCACACAATTGAGGGATTAGGAGTGCCTTAATGGGCCATGTGTTGGCAGGATGATGGGGCAGATCCGAGCACAGTCCCACTTACAACTGAATAGAAAGTGCTCTGCCCTCACACAAAGGATCCATCACCTACCCCTTTTCACTGCAGCCAGCTTGGAGCCAGGGCAGGGGAGTCAGGAATTTCCATACACTTCAAAGCCACAGTCTAGAAGCTTCTCCCACCTTCCAGAAGGAGGACACTAGGGTATAAAAGGGGGCCTCAGACACCAACTCTTCAGTGCACTTTTGGACCTGTAAATACTCTGCCAGGAAGAAGCACTGTTGTGCCACTGGCAGGACTGCCACTCTGATGGACTGCTGCCCTGCTGGATTGTTGACCTGTTGTCCTGCTGTTCTGCCATCTTCCGCCTGGGTACAAGGACTGGCTCTTCAAATGTCCAAGGATCTCCAGAGTGACTCACAAGGGCTAGTTTGCTGGCCTCCTGTTCAGAGTCACAGGAACTCAAAAGTCTTCCTCCATTTTTAACCAATACATGTAACCAGCCTTAGTGAGCCCTGAGCATCCAAGTGGCACCCCTCCAGTCCTGGATCCTTGGAAGCTATGCTAAAGGTTCAAAAGTGGGGACTTAGAAACCATTTGACTAAAAACTACTCTGAGAACCAGGAGGAGACCAGGACCAACCTGCTCCCCTATCCATCCGAGGTGCAACTCCAGTCGGATTGACTTTGCAGCCTCTTTCACTACATTCTTCTCCACATCAGCAAAACATTTTCAGAGGACCTTCACCAAAGGGGTAGCCGAGCTCTTGGAATTCTCTAGGGCTACAGGCCTCGGCCTCGTCTTGCAGGAGATTTTCGATTTTCGTTTCGTCAACTAAGTGCGAACGCAGAAATCTTCACTGCAGATTCAACTCAAGGCCATCCGATGACGATGCTCCCTCTTTGGAGACCTCCTGCAGCCTTGCCCATTGAACTTTACCTTCTCAGGACATTTTCAACAGGAAGTTTCTTAGTCCGAAGATAAGCGCTGACGAGGCCTAATCCACTTCTTGCATCTGAACCGTGATCCATTGCGGTCGGCATAATTTATGACTTTGAACCGATCTCGCATGACTACATGGCCGCAGTTTGCGATCATTTAGGCACCAGTTTTTACTAAAAGCTTTGAAAATCATAACTCTGGTTGTACTGATTAGATGTTTGTGATTTTTGTGTCAAATAATGTATTAGCATTTCCTCTATTTTTTTTAACTAGTTTGGAATTTTCCTTGTGCTATGTTTTCACTTTGTTACTGTTTGCGTGCTGTATAAATACTTGGAAAAAAAATGTATTTATACTTTTTCAAAATACAAAGCAGGCAGACATAAGTACATACAGAGTATCATTACAAATGTACAGATGGAACAAGTACAATAAACCAGCGAAGTAGGTCTGAGGGCCAAAAAAACACAGTGAGCAAGTAATCCATACACCGAAACATCAGAGGCATCATAATGAGAGGAACCATGTAATACACATAATAGCAGCATTCAATCGTAGGACGAGTTCAGGAGGGGGGGAGTGGGGTTGAGTAGCAGCTTGTAAAGGGTATGAGGGGCTCACGTGGGTGTCACTGTGTCAGGCTGTGTGTTGTCGAAGCTAGCAATAGGGTGTGTAAGCAGATATGCTGTGAGGGGTCCCCAATTGTCCTGAGGGCGGGAGGTTAGTGGGAGCAGTTCAGCAAACGCGTGCATTTGGTCCTGCCAGAATACCGTGTCCCAAATCCAATCCTTAAATTTAGGTGCCCGTCCCCATCGGCATGCAATATGCCGTTTGGCGAGGAGGAGACTGAATGAAACGAATTTTCTGTATTTCACTGCTATGGTTGCGGTATAACCAAGAAGAGAGAAAAGGGGGGTATGTGGGAGGCGTAGCAATGTCATCTGCTCCAGCGCTTCCAATACCTGGAGCCAATACTCCTGCACAGCAGTGCAGTCCCACGCCAGGTGAAGGAAGTCAGCCCCTGTAGCCCCACATCGGTCGCACCTATCATCATCCCGCAGCTTAAAGCAATGGAGTTTAGCTGGTGTATAATATGTACGGTGTAAGTATTTGTAATGAAGAATCCGGATGCTCTCGGGGGAAGGAAGGCGTATGTTATTTAAATCCATGCCGCAACCGGATATATAAAAAGATGTCCATGGGGCAGGGGGGGTCGCGCAGAGAAGAGTTGTTGCGAGGTTCGGAATTTGCCTTGGAGGAGGTAGAGGTCTTCCCAAGTCTTAATCCCATATTTAGCTAGAGTTTTCTTAAATACTCCTTCCTGAAGGACTGGCATTTTCGGGTGTTATGTCAAGGGAAGCAAAGGTGAGTACAGAATAGGGGCCCGAGTTCTTGCAACAATACGCTGCCACGCCTTAACAGTACTGGTGATCGGAGATGGAGCCTCCGCACGCACAGTACTGACAGTGAATATAGCGCCGTCTAAAGGAGTGGGATCCGATAGCCAGTGTTCGGCGGCCACTTGAGGCATGTATCTGGGGGGGTGGAACCAGAAGTGTGCATAATGGGCCTGCGCACATGTGTAATAGAGTTCAAAATTGGGTATGTTGAACCCCCCTTGCGCATAGGGTCGGGCGAGGATGTCCCACTGTACTCTGGGCTGTTTACCACCCTTAAGTGAGACAATCGAGTTCAGTCCAGAGCATCAAAAAAAAGGCTCTACCTGGGTTATAGGGTATGTTTGTGAATAAATAAAGAAGTTTAGGAAGGATAACCATTTTTATTAAGGATATGCGACCTGCAATGGATAACGGGAGGGCGATCCAGCACGTGACATTGTCCCTTATCCCATCTAGGACAGTTTATATGGATCCCAGATAGCCCCCCGAATCTCACAAACTCTTGAAGCAGCGGATTGAGGTTTGTCTGGGGCTCTCTGACATATAACGTGATATAATCCGCATACAGAGAAATCAGGATATGTCGGAGTGGGCAACGGAGGGCCTGATCGTGATGATATTGTCTGACTTTAGCAGCAAGGGGTTCAATCGCCAGGGCAAATAAGAGTGGCTACAGCGGGCACCCCTGCTGGGTCCCACGAGATATTGGGATGGGAGGTGAGGAGTGGCCATTAATAAGGACTTTGGCTACAGGCTCGGTGTAGAGGAGGCGAAACAAGATATGAACCCCCGCGGAAAGCCCGTGCTGCATAAATACTTTACATATTGCATCTAAGTTAAGCCTGCCTACTTTTTGTGCCAAGCTACCAATGGATTGACCACAGGTTAATTTAGTGACTTTTTTGATTCATCCTGCAATGGATTGTGGCTATTGTTTGACCAGGGCTCTCACACCAGTCAACCAACAACTCAATTTCTCAAACTTTTCTTTTCCCCATCTGTGCTAGTAATGTACTAGAAGGACAGTGACTCTTCCCCACACACTGTGAATGATGATTCATTTATGGGGACCCTAATCCCAAAAACACTGCAGAATTGTTGCTTGTGAACTCGAAACCATGGAATGATACAGCACCCTAGTTTGGGATTGCTGTGTCTCCCAATCAGTTCCTCCAGCTCCCTGCCACCATCATGACGCTGAAGCAACCTCACATGGGAAACAACGTTTACATCGCAGATTTTACTCTGCGATGCAAATACAATGCGGTTGTTACAACGACCGCGTTGTCACAGCGCACTACCTTCACAACACAAGTCGTTACAACGACTTGTGCTTGATGGCGCTCTAGGATAAGGAATAGTATGATTTACTATTCCAACACTTTCCCTAGTGTTGCACACACTGGAGTTTGAATAGTAAATCATACTATTCCTAAGTCCAGCGCACCATCCAATGACTTGTGTTGTAAAGGTAGTGCGTTGTGTTTGGTTAACATCACAGTAGTATAGCAACCTTTGATTCAGTCTTCTGTATCACCCTTTCAGTAATCATATAGGGCCAAATGTGTGACCATTTGGAATTGCGACTCGCAAATTGCAAAAAATAGCGGGTCGCAATTTGCGAGTCGCAATTCCAAATGTACAACAGTGTCAGAGACACTGTTAGTGATTCCAAATAGGGTCGTAAAATGCGAGGCTCATCATATTCATTAGGAGCTCGCAATTTGTGACCCCATTGAGAATGGCTGGCCCTCCCAGGGATGGTGGCCTGCTGGGCTCAGCAGACCACCATGTCTGGAACTGCTTTTAAATAAAGCAGCTTTTTTTTTTTAAATGCAGCCTGTTTTCCCTAAAGGAAAACGGGATGCATTTAAAATAAATTAATGAAATGTTTTCGTTTAATTTTTAAGGGCAGGCAGTGGTTCCTGTGACCACTGCCTGTCCTTAAAAAATATTTTTGCATGCATTTGCAAAGGGGAAGGGGTCCTCTTAGGACCCTTCCTATTTGCAACTGCATTACAACCTACTTGAAGTAGATGGTGAATTGCAACTGTTTTGCGACCGCAATTGCGGTCGCAAAACAGTCATACATAGGGCACAGAGTCGCAATTAGGAAGGGGCACCCTTGAAACGTCCCTTTATAATTGCGATTCACAAACTCTATTTAGTGAGTCACAAATGAATTGCGACTCACTAAATAGCGTTTGTACATGGCCCTGTAGGGTTAAGGCATGCGCATATAGGTCGCAGACCCATTTGCGCATGCAAAAACGGATCGTATATCTGGCCCATAGACCTTTATCAAATATACTCCTCCAATTCTTCTTGGGTCTTTGCGGAGTCTACCATAACTAACCGCGACAAACAGTCCACTGCCCTATTCCAGACATCTGGTAGGAAATGTCAAAACATAAGTCTTGAAAACTTATCACCCATTTTATAACGCAAACTAAGACACTGTCAAGACCTTTGGAAGTGCAACAGAACATGAACAGCAACTTCTAACAGCCGATTACGCTTCCACTCACTAAGTTGTGCTTCCGCAGTAGGGTTTACTGAAATTACCCTGTTTACTCAGCATAAATAAAAATTTGCCTATGCCCTGGTGGGCTGGTGTTGACCTAGCGGTGGAGAGGCTGTTAGGAATTGTTTGGAGTGCTCAAAGGTGATAAACCTCTGAAAACGAATGTCCTACCTAGGTGTATTCTCCGGCCATTAGGCAGGCGGTGACCATAAGCAGCTTTGAATATTGCAGGTCTATTGAAAGGTAAACAAGCCACTCCATATTTGATCTTTACTCCAGATGACCCGTAGTGAAAAGGATAGCGCATACCAGTTCCAAGATTGCAATGAAATTACTGGAGATGGTCTTTGATAGTGCAGACTTGCTGGAAACAGTATTGACAGACAACGGCTCACCAATGTGTTTGGTGGAAATGGAGACATATTTGTGCATTTGTCAATTGAATACAACATATGTGCTCTGTATCACCCTGAGTTAAATGCTGTTGTATACATATTTTCATCAGAAGAATGTTCTAGCTGTCTATTCAAAATATCCAATGCTTTTACAAAACCAATAGCTCAATTTCCTTGGTTCTTGTATTTATTAATTACGTCTTTTCTCCGTTTTTTAGAATCACATTTTTTTTTATTTATTTTTTTTTATTCAAAAAGGGACCAAAATCGAAATTTCAATGTATATAAACATCATTCTGTTTCCATTCATTAAGCAAAACAATACAGAAATCAAAAAAGTTTCAGAGCAAGTTATAACCAGTGCATATATGTTATTTCACAAACAAGAACGAGTTACAACCAGTGTATATATGCTATTTCACAATCAGTTCTTCCAGTCATGTATTTATACAATCAAACAGTAACTACGTTTAATTTGTTCAGACATGGTTCTATACTACTGTTGAAAATTCTTGGGAACTGCTGACTCAATATTTTCAACAATTGAGTCAACAGTTCCCGAGAATTGTCAACAGGTGTATAGAACCATTTAACTCGTTCTTGTTTGTGAAAAAGAAGTAGAGTAGATGTAACACACAAAGTCACTTACACATAACCCATATTCACATGGTGTGTGTGTGTGTGTGTGTGTGGGTGGGACAATGCCCGCCATTAAAACAAGCTGTTTTTCCAGTTACACCTTAGCTCCTAAGGAAGCCCAGCCCAGCCCAAGCTCCTGCTCCCCAGTACCTCTTTTTCTAAAGCAGATGTGAAGCCAAGAGTGGAGTAAATGGGGAGTTGGGTGCGCCTGTGAATACTTGGCTGCCTTTGCTGCCTGACCCTCTCCCCACCCTCACAAAACCTCAAGTTGTGCCCAGCAGCTGCTTGCCTCTCCCCTACCTCAGTCAGCCCATGTGTGTTTCTCAAACTTTAAAAAAAACTCCAAAGCGTAGCGCACCACTCTGTTTCCCAAAACCAGGGTATTTTAGCAACATTCTGTGGACTGAGAAGCATCACAGGCTCTCCAGCTCCTGAGAGGACTGGGCAACATGTAGAGATGGTCCTGTGTCAATTTAAAGCACCACTAGTGGTTGTTGCAATTTGCAAGTAGAAGGGGTTAGGAGGCCAAGATATTTTGTGTGCGTGTTTGTAAGAGGCTTGTATGCTTGAGAAAATGTGTGTGTTGTGTGTGTGTTGCATGTAAGTCCACCAGAATGAGTGTGGGTGTGCATTTGTCTGTGGTGGGCATCTGGGAACATAATGAAGGTCATCACCATGGTGATTAGCGTGAACAAAATGGCGCTCATCCATGGCACAGTGGGGGCTTTAGCATATAGTGATTATCCACGGCCTATTGTGGCCCTCTTTGGAATTATTATGCTCACCCTTGGCATTATGATGACCATCTGACATAAGGTGTTTCTAGAATCTTGTGATCTTCCTTAGCATAGCATGTCCCTCCCTGGGATTATGGTGCCAAGCTGTGAAATATTTTCAGCATCCGTTGGATTATGGCAACCCTCCATGGCACAGTGATGGCCATCCCAAGCATAGCTGCAGTATCCTTACTGCAATAGTGGCCATAATTCATATAATAGTGTTCCTGGAATATTGTGGGCATCCTTAGCGTGGGGGCCATCCCTGGCATAATGACAACCATTCCGCGCAAAGCATTTATGACGTTAATATCACTACTACTGTCTACCTTTCTGAAGCACAGGCCGGTAGTCTAATGTAAGAGACATCTAGACTATCTAAAGTTGTATTGTCCCTGTAACCTGTAGTGCCTACGTCTCTGAAATAAGTCTAACCTGTAGGATAATTCAGCTGTTTTGGACATGAGACTGTGAGAACTGTGTACCTTTTAACCTTCCCAACCTGTCTGTTCCAAGTAGATTCTCAATCATAAAATACAATTGAGAATCTAGTTGGAAATGTGAATCTAGAAAAACAAACTAAGTAGAGTTTGAGTTTAAGAAAGATGCTACGTTCATCTTGGAGACTATAGGTCTGTCATGTCCTTGTATTTGAGCTGCTTGTACAATCTTTAGCCTTTTAAGTGATTTTTAGAGTAATGACACTGAAATATTTCAGTTCTGGCTCCAAGACCATCTCTGAAATATTTGGCTCACTTCTCACACAAAGAAAGTATTGGAGAATTTCATGAGTGCCTGTGTCGTTTTTCACCCATTATATTTAAAGGTATGCTGTAAAATCTACCTCTTGGCACAATTTTCTCAGATCTTTCAGAGGAGGAGAATACCTTAAGACACGCTGTTGGAAGTCAGGTTTTCTCCCTTCCCTTACTTGCTTGGTGCAGTTCATGGCAGATATTCACACCCTAACACTTTCAATATTCAACATTACTGACCTATCTACCTGTAAGAGACAGGATGGAAAAAAGGAAGTGAAAGATATTAAAAATACCCTAAAACATTCTTAAAGCTGATATGCCAAGCAAAATAGCATACACAGATGTTAATCTGCCTGTAACACAACACTTTTTAACCAAATTGTAGTAAAAGGAAACATCCTTTGGGAGGGTTATATTGAGGGTATTTGAATATTTCATAATTTCCCCTTTAGTACCTATGGCTTTTAGCTGCTTCTTGTAAGAATTGTGCTGTAAAATTCAATCCCTGACCTCATTTTAAGTTAATTCCCAAGGGGGAAAGCTTCCTGTACCACCGTAGGAAAAGTCGTATTTGCTTGCTTGGAGCAATTTGCCGAAGATAATCACACCCTCTACTTTCAAAGTTGAGGGGCTCTCTCTGTATCTTGGTGAAAAAAAAACTACAGGCAATGGATCCACTTACGCCTCCGGTGTGCCAGTGCCTGGCATCTCAACCTGCCTTCCACATTTAACTCCTACCGCACCTTCACCATCTCAGCGCAAAAAGATCATTATAGTACAAAGCCCTAAAGTTTGTTCAACCAACTGGCGTTAAGCATTGTAAAGAATTTAGGGGCATATTATCAAGGACGGCGTTAAAATTATCGCCGGTTTAGCGGCAGAAAACTGCCGCTAAAGCGGCGATAATGGGCTTGATAATATGCCCTGGAGAATTCCAATAGAAGCCCAGGTTCACACCAGATCTCAAGGGCATATTATCAAGCCCATTATCGCAGCTTTAGCGGCAGTTTTCTGCCACTAATCCGGCGATAATTTTTAACTCCGCTCTTGATAATATGTCCCATGGCATTTTATAAAACACTGCAGCCTTCGTGTAAATGTTAATCACAGAAATCGTTTAAAAAAAGCAGAGATGATTCTTAAATACAACTCATACAATCAGGTGTTTAGAAACAGTAAACCGCACTAATTGGATTTGCAGCACTGACAGATGCACTTCACAGAAGTCATTGAACCACCATAGATTGTATGGCAGAACTGAGCAGTTTCCACTTTCTGATATGTTCATTTTTTGCATTGCTTTATTTGTGCTGGTGGTTGGCCAGTGTTGGACACCAACACTTATTAGGCCCGGCATTAGCCAAGACCTTTTAATTTACTAAAATGGTATGTATAAAATACTTACTTAAAGGGCCTTTCAGCCAGCTCTCTTCATCTATTGGTCTGTCATTGTATCATTCAGTTTGCTCACTCCCACCACAGCATAGACCATGGGGCAATGGGTCAGCCTACTCAAGCCGCTGGCTAATTTCACTTTGAGTGACTGAATTTTGCTCTCACACAATGAGCACATCTACACACATGGTAGCCAGTGTTTTTGTTTTCATTTTTTTTTATTTTTTTTTTATTTTTATTTTTTATTTATTTTTTGTCCTCATTTGCCATATCCCTCATTCTCTGCGTACACCGACCACCTAGCGTGCCCACCGGTAGAAGACATGATTAATTCCTCAACCGAGCCTAAGCACAATGACATATTGGTGGATGATGGTAAGCCAGAAGAGGAGACACATCCCGACTGGATTTTAATACCAGCTATAGGATCGTAATGGAGTAAAAACCGGAGATTGAAGACCCAAGATCCTTGGAGTTTATTTAGGCATAATCATTGGACCCGGGGAAAAAAAAACAAAAAACCCTGGCGCCCTATCTACGATGAATCAAAATGTCCCAGAATGCACGATTGCCTTTGTTGCCTGGCCTGGCTAAGTCCATCTTTGATGTCTCGATCAGGGACGTCAACCAGCCAGCATGCTGAGGCGCAGATGGGTCGACCCAGACTTTACAAATCTGTCTTCTAGCCAGAAGTATTGCATAGAATAAAAAGAGTCTGGCCTGGCCCGTAATATTGGAGTCTAAACCAAAAACTATTAATGGCAAGGTAAGAGACAGGTTGGCATCTAGAATGGAATTCAGCGATGTTATTACTTCATCCCAAAACCGGGCGATAGAGGGGCAATCTTTGAACATATGAATATCCGATGCATTGGAAAGATTGCATTTATTACACTTTTTATTTTGCTGGTACTTTGAAAGCCTTAACGGGGAGAGGTAGGCCCGATGTACTGTGAAAAGATGATTCCGTCTAAACCATGCAGGTTTCACAATTTTGTATAGTATGGAAAAAGATTTAATCCAGTCCTCTTTGCAATGATAGTCCAGATCTTCTCCCCAAAGATCACCAGGGAGGGTGAAATCGCCATCAATATCTTCGAGCAAACTCCAGTACCACAAGGCAACCTCTTTACCCCCCCTTTGCCGCTCTACCAGTAGTTGTTCCAAGTTGCTAATAGCCCCCAAAGGAACCCCTTTTTCGCCAAGAGCCCTGACCCAGCTTACAAGTTGTATATACTTAAATCTTGCCAATCCTGATCCAACCTTACCCTGCAAATCGTCCCAAGATATAATGTCGCCTTCTAACAGAAGTTCCCCCCACCTTACAATGCCTGGCCAAGGTGTGGCCAATCGGTCTTTCAGCCAGGCCGGTAGGCCTGGGGAGTCCCAAATTGGTGCATAGTTGGAATAGTAAGAGAGCCCCAGGTTCTTCCTAACCGATGCCCAGGCCTTAGCCAAAGATTTTAAGATTTTTAATTTCACCTTTTTGAAGAATTTTTGATCTCCATATTTAAACAAAAATTCATCTAATGGTAGGTCCGCACCCACTAGCATTGCGTTATACATTTGCCCCAATGAGATATTAGATGGAGACTTCAAGAGCATCCTTGAATATGAAAGCATAAATGCCCATGCGTAATATTCTAGATGTGGAAGTGACAGCCCCCCCTTCTCTCTTCTCCTCCTCAGCTTTTTCCATGCAAGCCTGGTGGTTCTATAGTTCCAAATAAAGGAATTTATCTCTTTCTGACATCTGTTCAAGATTTTAGAGTCAAAAACCAAGGGGATAGTATTAAAGAGAAATATGTATTTGGGCAGGATAGACATTTTAATGAGGTTTACCCTCCCAATGATAGAAAGTTGGAGATGGGCCCATGATTTTAAGAGCTTCCGACAATCCTTAAATACCCGGTCCATATTGCTTTGTGCGATATTTTCAATATCTTGTGTTATCCAAATGCCAAGGTATCTCATAGAGGAAGTCGTCTTCAGATGTTCACTGGCGATGTTCCATGCCATAATTTCTGTTTTTCCAGGGTTGATTTCATACCCAGAAAAGCGGCCAAATTCCTCAGCCCTTTTAATAACCGTTGGGAATGCTAGACCCGGGTCAGATGTTAAAATAAGAATATCATCTGCATACAAAGCGACCCTCTTCTCCCACCCCTCAATCTATCTAAATGGTGGAATATTCACGTCAGTTCTCAGGACCTGCACAAAAGGTTCTATATATAGATCGAAGAGTAAGGGAGAGAGAGGGCAGCCCTGCCTAGTACCTCTCATAATAGTAAAAGGCTCTGTTAAGACTCCATTGATTAATAATCTAGCTGATGGTGCCCCGTACAACAGAGAGATAGTACGGCAAAATAATTCCCCAAAGTTAAATTTCTTCAGAACCGCGTCCAGGTAACTCCAATTAACCCTGTCAAACGCTTTGGTAGCATCCAACGTAAGGGTTGCCAAGGGGATGGAAAAAGTGGTGGCGATATCAATTGCGCCAACCAGCTCCCTTGTCAACTCAGCCAGTTGTCGCCCCTTAATAAATCCCTTCTGATCTTGGTGTATAATAGACCCAATTACATTCCCTAGTCTTGCTGACAAGATGGTTGCAAAGATTTTATAATCACTATTGAGGAGTGAGATTGGCCGATATGAACCGCACTCACACGGGTTTTTACCTGGCTTGAGTATCAGCACAATGATTGCCTCGTTCCATGACTTAGGAGGAGTCTTGCCCTTGATCAAGATCTCATTAAAGAGGGCTGTAAGCGTTGAAACCAAGGTTGGTGAAAGCGCTCGGAAGATCTCACCAGGTAAGCCATCGGGACCTGCTGCCTTCCCCTTTTTAAGTGAGTCTATGGCTGTGATGACTTCAGCCTCTGAGATTTCCTTCTCCAAATATTTGCTTTGAATCTCAGTGAAAGTTGGCAGAGGTATTTTCCCCAACCAAAGATCTCTTGCATCTTGGTCCTCAACGATGTCCTCTTTATAGATGTCTCTAAAAAATTCCAGGAAAGCGTTGCCTATGTCTGAATTAGAGGATCTAAGGTCTGTCTCGCCTTCCACTTTTATCTCTCTAATATAGTTTTTAGCCTGATCTGCTTTCACTTTCCAGGCCAGCAACTTTCCTGCAACTTCCCCTAACTCAAACTGGGCAAGTTTACTCACCTCCCACCTCCTTGTAACTCTCTCTTGAAGGATAAATTCCATCTGATTCTTAAGATCCAAAACCCTATCTTGCTCAGCAACTGAACCCATAGAGAGGCCAAGATTTGTTCTATTACCTTCATCTCAGATTCTAAAGCTGTGAGCTTCTCCCTATATATCTTCCGCCTATAAGAGGCTCTGTTAGTAATGATGTCTCTAAGAAATGCTTTCAGTGCCTCCCACACCATAGTTATTACAGCAGAATCCAGATTTATCTCCAAAAAGATTTTACTTTCATCTGCTAAATGCTTGATTTCATCATCATCTAGTAATATCGTACGATCGAAAGACCACGTAGCATATCTAGGCTGCTGATCAACTCTTAAAGAAAATAAAATGGCCGAATGATCAGACAAGTGAGACGGGAGATAGTCTATTGAAATCAACGAACTATTAAGTGAAAAACTAAATAATGCATAATCTATTCTGGATTTATGCTTATATTTAAAGTTCCGGAAGGAAACCCCCAGTTTGTTTACCGATCGCTCTCTCCAAATATCTGCTAGCCCCAACTGCGTCATAATTGAGATCAATGTTTGTCTAGAATTAGATAGAACTTGGGCTCTGGAACTACTTGATTTATCTAGTTTGGTATTGATGACAATATTGAAATCTCCCATCCATATTATAGGGTCCTGGTATGTAACCAGATGATTTCTTATACAATCCAGATAATAAGGATCATCTTGATTGGGCCCATAATATCCTACTAGTATGTAGACCCGCCCATATACCAAGATACGAGTTATAATCCACCTACCACTTTGATCTTCTTTATGACCCAAAATTTGCACTTTCACTGATTTTTTAAAGATGATAATAATCCCTCGTATGTTTGCATTGTGGTCCGTGGATATAAATTTATCGATCCATCTCTGTTTTCCCAAAATTTCAGAGGCTTCAGTCCTAAGAAGATGTGATTCCTGAATGACAATAATCTGCGCAGGGGAATCTCTCAAATACTGGAAAATACGATCTCTTCTGCTCCTCACGCGCAGACCATTAACATTCCAGGATAAATACTGTACAACAGCCATGACCACAAGTAACTACCCACCACCACCCAAGCACACTAACCATCCCTTCCATATAACTTGCAGTGGAGGATTATTTGAGATTTCAGCCAAATTTGGGGACATCTTAGTCTTAAAGAGATGTGACAAATGAGAATTTTTGATTTGATCCCATCACCAACCCCCCCTTCCCGCCACACCCCCTGGAAAAACCTCCCTTACTTTCTCTGACCTGTTGGACTGTCAGATTTGCGTCCTTGAGCAGTACCCTCGTCCACCGCTGCATGATCCAAAAACTACCCTTCTGATTCCCCATAAAAGATGCCATCACAGGGGAAGAACTTAGAATGAAGAATAAAATATCTTCCGCCTTTTGTTAATTTATTTATTTATTTATTTATATTTTTTTCTGTTTTTTAATTCTTTTTTTTTTTTTTATTAATTTTCTTTTTTTTTCCCCTTACCCATCTTTCCCCCTTTTTTTTTACTTTCCCTTCATAATTATTCATGATAATCCCTCCTATAAGAGCAACTATAACCATAACTCAAAAATGGTGATAACTCGAGATTCAAGATTCAAGCTCCTAGCTTCGCCCTTGAGAGCTCCTTAGAGTATCGTTCAGCCATGCATCTGCCTCCTGGGGAGATCTAAAATTAAGCATTTTATTATTGTACATCACCCGCAGAAAAGCAGGAAATCTCATCTGTACCGTAGCTCCCAATGATCGGAATTTTTCCATTCTTTGGCCAAGCTCCCACTGACGGTCCAGAGTAGTTTTGGAGAGGTCCGATCGCACCTCGAAGGAGAACTCAGAACCCTTGACCGACTTCTCTTTTAACGCCAAATTTAATAGCTTCTCCTTCAGGGCGTAAGTCTGAAAGTTAATCAAAATTTTCCTTGGTTTGTCTCTTCCTGGTTTTAACCGGAATGGGTCCCGATGGATCCGCTGTATATCTTTGTCTAAAGTCTCCGCATCCTCATCGAAAACCAAAGAGGCTTTTAGCAAGTTGATCACAAAGGACTTAATATCCCCTCCTTCCTTTCCCTCCGGAATTTTTAGGAGACGGAGATTGTTCCGACGCGAAAAATTCTCGAGAGACTCAACCCTTTCTTTCAAGACAACCCCCTCTCTCTGTAAGGAGTGGATTTTATCCTCGGCTTTCTCCATGCCCAATTTCAAGACCTCAACAGAGGTCTCCAGATTCTCAATCCGCCCTCCAAGATCATCAACTTTTTTTTCCAGTGATTCGCACGTGGCTCTTATTTCCGCCTGATTAAGCTTAGAGGTTGAGAAATCAGATCTAATCTCCTCCCTCATATCTGCTAGTATTTGTGCAAGTTCCCCCAGTGTGCTCGGATCACAGCCAGTCTCCATAACCTTCGATGTCGCACCCCCACTGCTTGCCTCCGCCACTCCGGTGCTAACTTCTTGGGGGATGGGTGCTTGTTCACCACAAGCAGAAGGCCTTATATCGGAAATATCAGACATAGGGTCGGGAGAAGGGTCAACAAAAGGTGGCAAGATATCCTTACTAGCACAGATCTCCAAAACCTGAGGTAGGACCTTGAAGAAGGAGCGCAGAGAGGGAGTTGTTCGAACTATATTGCTCTGTTGTTTCTTTTCCCCCTTCTGTAAGGAATTTCTCCCTCTAACGAGCTTCTGTACTCCCTTATCCTCTCCCTCCTGACTCCGACTTGCCCTTCTATTCTTTAGCTCCCCCTCGCCTATCGGGATACACCTTCTGGCTTCTTCCAATTCAAGTTGTTCACTATCCCTCTTGACCGCCCTTGCCAAAACTGCGACTTTCTCTTTTTTGCTAAGAGCCTGCTTACGAAATATGCTTCTGTCCCCTTTAAATATTTTCTTCCCTTTATCGGTTTGTTTACTTTTAACAGACTTATCAGGGGTATTGTGAGCCTCCTCTGCACCATCCTTATGTATCAGAGTCTTACCTTCTGTAGCTTCTGAGACCCTGCCGGAGCTCCGACTTACTTCCTTACTGACTAGGGCTGATGACTCATCGACTTAATTGCAGTCCTCCCCGGCCTCATCCATGCAGTGCTTTCGACGTCTGACAGCGTTTAGCCCTCCTGCGGGGCCGCCGAAGCTCCGTCTCAAAAATCCACGAGCCGCCACCGCGCGGCCACGTCTTAGCTCCACGGCTGCCCGACTCCACCTTAGCAGATAGGGGGAGAGAAGTGGCCTCTCCCCGACACACATCCACAGAACGCCGGAGCAAACCGGAGGGAAACAAACTTCAAAAGAAAAGCTCCCGTCAAACGTGACACACCAAGCCCGCCGTGAAAACGGGGAAACGATGAAATGGGTCAGGAAGAATCAGGAAGGCATTCGTTAAGAGGTACTGCTCGGAAACGCGCGACCTGCGCTAACCCGCGGCCGCCATGTTTTTTCGTTTTTGTTTTCATTTTATTATTTTAGTGTTGATTTTGTGGTTAGAGCATGATTTGTTAGCAGGAGCTATCTACCAGCTCCTAATGCACAGAGCACATTCCAGCGTTATCAGCTCCTGTCTCCTGCAAATGCTGTTGTAAATTCCTTTTAGAGTGTCCTTTGTTCATCTGACTCACTTTTATAAATAGTTCTTTAATAACCTTTGCCCAGAAAGAAATTGGCCTCTATTGTGTTTAATTTGCAGCAGTTGTAACACTTTTTTTTTTCTTTATTTCTTTTCTTCTATCTTTTTGTGTTTGTTTCCTTCTTTCTTTCTTTCCTCCTTCCTTGCTTTGCTTCTTTCTTGCTTTCTTTTCTTTCATTCCTTTTTCCTTATTGCTTCCTTTCTTTCCCTCTTCCTTGCTTTTTCCCTCTTGTCTTCTTCCTTTAATTCCTTCTGTTTCTTTCTTTCTTCTTTCGCAAACGCAAGAAGCAGGTGGCCAATCGTATAACAATTGACTATTGCAGGTCTGAGTTAGCCAAGGCCTTTTTATTTTACGAATGCCCTCCTTTCCTTCTTTTTTCTTTATTCCTGTCATTGTTTTGACTTCTTTCTTTCTTTTGTGCCTTCTTTATTTCCTTTCTACTTTCTTCTTTTGTTCTTTCCTTCCTTCTTTCTTTCTTTCCTTTCTTTTTTCCATTCTTTCCTTCCTTCTTTCTTGTTTGCTTCTTTCTTTCTTTCTTTCTGTCTTGCTTTCCTTCTTTTTTCTTTCTTTCTTTCTTCACTTTCTCTTTTCTTTTAATTCCTTTCTTTCTTTACTTTCTCTTTTCTTTTTAATTTCTTTCTTTCTTTCTTTCTTTCTTTCTTTCTTTCTTTCTTTCTTTCTTTCTTTCTTTCTTTCTTTCTTTCTCAAAGGCAAGAGGCTGACAACCAATGGCACTACAGTTGGCATTTTTAGGTCTGTGTTAGCCAAGACAATTGATTTTATTAAAATTATGTGTATGACATAGTTATTTATAGGGTGTTTCAGCCACATTCCATCGATACAAATTTGGTTGTGTTATTCAAATTTTTTTCTTCCACCCACTCCAGCATGCATCAAGGGACAATGCGCCAACCCACTTCAGCCATTGGCTGACTTCACTATGAATTACAGCAGGTTCCCCATTCCCAAGAGCAGCATGCCATATCTCATCAACACAAAAAGTAGTTCCCTTCAGTGCCTAGGAGTGCTATGATAATAGGTGCTTTTTTGAGACCAAAAAACATTTGTTTTCCTTTAGATTGATGATGGTTCAACCGCTACCCAAACAAGAACGATTTGCAGAAACCGTGACAAAACAAGAATTGCCAAAAGGCTGAGGGCCAACGCCAGACCTATTGACTTTGCCAATGCTTATTTTTGGGAATTGGGAGTATTTTTCATCAACATACTTTGGTCCAGCTCAAGGGAGAGAAAGGCAGAAAAGGGAGAAAGAGGAAGCAAAAAAATTGAATCAATGAAGGGAGAAAGCAGGAATGGAAAAGAACGCACAAGAGATAAAGGGCGGGGAGTGTAGAGTAGTAGACAAAGGGCATGACATGGAATCAGGACTAGTCATTCTTAGTAATCGGCATCTCTGGGATTCAGCAGCTCCAATGCACAGATGATGTATGGCAAGGGCAACGTGGCAAAAGCCTTAAAGATAGTTTTTGTCCTGGAAGGGACACTTTCCAGTACAAAACCTATGCTTTAGAGACTGGACTCACCCTTGCAGTATGGCACACAGGTATATGTGTTGGGAAATGGCTGCCAAATGTGCGCCTGTGCATGGGGAGAGACAAAATGCACCACCTCTTAGCATATATGGTGCATTTTTTGTCTCTCCCTTTGATGCACGGCAGCACAGCAACTTTGGTACAGAATTGCCTTGCGTCGAAAGAGCAGTAGATCTGGGCCTCAATCTCATACAATCTCACTAACTACCTGTCACTGAATCTCAGTCACTTTTACTCATACACACATGCTTACACATGCAGACACATGCTCACACATACACACCATCTTACTTAATCACACTCTTGCCTGCAAGCACGCACACAGCCTACATTTAAAACCATTTGTACTTACCACAGCTGTCACCAAATGCCCCGACCCAGATAAGTGTGCTGTTTTTTATTACACCAATAGCGAATAATAAAATATTATTCACTATAATTAAAAAAAATGGACCGAAAATAAGGACTGCGGAGCTGTCTGTGTTCCTGGCACTGATTTTCCCACCACTGAGGCCAGTGGTCGCAAAGGCTGTGCCAGGGGTCGCAAGGGGCAAGCCAGGGTAAGCTGCTACTAAATAATACATACGACTTCAGATAACGTCCTGGTATTTATGTTGGTCAGGTTCTAAAAACACACTTTAAAACAACCAGCATTCCTCAAACAGGGAAGAGAACCTCTACTAATAATCTAATAATGAATTCACCAAACTTTCTCAGGGTTCTAATTCATATACCCCAGCGCAGTTTTACATGCATCGTATAATCTATTCATGGCTCTCTACAGATGCTTCCTCACCTATGTATTTTAGACCGGGACTTCAAAGATGCTAGTTGGCCTGGTAACCTCCCCCCCCCATCCTTTGCTGTTAGCGTGATTCGCAATGCGACGTTTCCAGTATATTTTCTACTCAGTGTTGAACTGCAGAAACGATGGTTATTTTACATACTGCAGAAGGTCAGGTAAGGGCAGGTAAGAAAGGGTGCCTTGTTTGGAACCATTCAACCAGCAAGACTAACCACAGGGCTATGGGCCTGAACCCGGGGGGAGCCTGGGCAGAGAGAATTACAAGTTCATGAAATCTTAAGAATAGTCCTAATTTTGGCATCGTGGTCGATGAACACAGATAGTGAATGTGTCGACTTTATGCATTATTTTTGAGCTCTTATATCATTTTTTGATTTTTTTTTGTAAATCAACAATGCATTTATGGCGAGGGATGGTTTGTGGTTGACAACGAGCAAGGGCAGGCACCTTCAGATTGACCGAACTCTTCCTCATTCAAGAGCCAGGTACTTTCCAACTTTACATTACACACACCTATGTTTTGAAATTGCAGTTTTCTTCCTTGTATTATTTGCTCAATTCTAGGAAGATGCGTCACGTTGTAAAGCCCTGCGTTACATTATACCTGCGCCAGGTATAATGTATGCAGGGTGAGCGTTCCAATGCAAAAAGCCTCATAGAAGTGACGCAGTGAAATCTACAAGATTTCACTGCGCCACTTCTAGGGCGCCACTGCGTCAAAACGTTATGCCTGCTTGAAGCAGGCATTAGGAGTGACGCAGTACAATGAGGATATGCCTCCCCCTGCACTGCTGGAGTTGCGTCGTGCTTGCGACACGACTCCAACAATGCGTGACTTTTGCATCAACAGATGCGTCAGAATTTCTGATGCATCTGTCAATCCTTGCACCATGGTGCACCGTATTATAAATACGGGTCATCCATAGTGGTGCAAGGGTTTCTCAAGGTGGTGCAGGGAAAGGGACGCATCTTCACAGATGCGTCACTTTCTTGTAAATCTGACCCTAACTTCTTCTTTGAACTAGTACAAATGATGAAATCACTGACATAATCATCAAAGTCTTGGTTCATGCTGGTTCACTAGAAGGTTTGACGTAATCTACATTTGGTGAAAGTACACCCAAGATGCCCATCATGAGCCATCTTACTCAACCTCAGTCTCAATCCTTCTGTTGGAATCACTCTATCGCCACACAGAAGTAAACAATCCGCATTGTCCATAGCTGCCCAGGATGGGAGTCAAAAATGGCTGGAGCCAGGGGGGGGATCATGTACGTGTTGAAGAGGGTGGTGTTGAGGGGCAGTCCTTTGGGAACACCACAGATGATCATGATCTTCTTAGGTTCTGAGGTGAACAGTGGGAGATGGATTCTCTGGGTTTTTCTGGTGAGGTATGAGACGATCCATTTGTGGGAGTCTCCCTGGATTCTGATGTGGTGGAGTTTGTTGATCAAGATGTGATAGGAGTTGGTGTCGAAGGCAGCTGGCAAGTCCATGAGGATGAGGGATGTCATTTCGCCCCAGTCCAGGAGGGCCCTGATGATGTTGGTGGCTTCAATCAGGGCTGTCCCGGCACCAGGAGGTTGTTGTGTTCCAGGTGTTTGGTGAGTTGCTGGTTGATTGCCTTCTCGAGAATCTTCACTGGAAAAGGGAGCAGGGAGACGGGCCTGTGGCTCTTTGGTTCTGCTGATTTGGCTTATGGCTTCTCCAGGAGGGTCCTCTCTTCAGCGTGTTTCCAGTTCTGAGGGAAGGATGCCGAAGTGATGGAGGTTTCCAGGACTCTCTTAAACTTGCTGCCAGTCATCTTGCTTCTGAGGTATAAGATGTGGTGGGGACAGGGGGTCCATGGGTACTCCTGAGTGTGAGGCGTTCATGATGGAGATTGTGGCTTGAGTTGTGAGAGTGTCCCAATGGGTGAGAAGTTTGTGTTTGTGGGTGTGAGAAGGCTGATGCTGTAGGCAGCGGAGAATTGGGGTTTGATGTTTTCATGGATGCCTGAGATCCTGTCATGGAAGAAGGCTGCCAGGGTGTGACACAGTTCTTGGGAGGGGGTGATGTCATCCTCAGCGGCTGCAGATTGGAAAACTCTTTCACAATGGCGAAGAGCTCCTTGCTGCGGTTTGGGCTGGATTCTAAGTGGTCTGCTAGGGCGTTCTTCTTTGTTACTTTCGGGAGGCGTTGGTACTGGTTGAGTGTGATCTTGAAGGTGGTATGGTCTCCTGTGTCTGAGGTGATGCATCTGTTTCCAGACACACGGCCTCGGTTCCTTAATGCTGGCCTACGTTGATGGAGAACTTGGCGCACAGGTGAAATACGTTGAAAATCCGGATGCGCTTGGGTTGATGTGGCAGTGGCAACACAGGCACTTCGTTGATTTCCCAGCCACGAGCAGGTGATGCGTTGATTTCTTCAGCAGGGCCTGCATCAGAGTCAGATCTGGAGCCTCGGATATTGGAGACATGGTGCTCAGGACTTGGGCTGCGGTGATTTTTTCAGCATCTCGGCTGGCGCTGCATCGATTCTTCAGGTGCACCGTGGTGGTGCGTTGGTTTTTCAACTGCACGGCAAGACTACAGTGGAAAAAACAGACGCTGATGGTCGATGCATGGATTTTTTAGGTTCTTTGCAGCAAAACCACCTCCAAGGGCCCAAAACTGGAATTGGCACCACTTGGCAGGTCAGAACTCACAGCAGAGAAGTTCAGAAGCTGCAGGTGAACTCTTTGATGGCTCTTAGACTTATTAACAGGATGCAAGCACATACAAGCCCTTGGAGAACCTTGGTAAGAAGGATATAGAAAGCAAAGTTCAGTCCTTTCATTGTCCAAGACAGAAACAGCAAGCAGCAGGCCAACCCAACACAGCAACAAGCAGAGTAACAGTTCCCCTCTTACAGCTTCTCCAACTCTTCTTCTAGGATGAATCTCATCTTAGTCCAGAAGTGTCCCGAGGTTATGGTGTCACAGCTCCAGTACTTATACCAGTTTCTGCCTTTGAAGTAGGCAAACTTCAAAGGATAGTCTTTGTAGTACACAAGACCCTGCCTTGCGCTGACCTTGCTCCATACACACTACAGGAGGTGGAGACAGCTTTGTGTGAGGACAGACACAGCCCTATTCAGGTATCAATGACAGCTCCTCCCACCATGATAGCTCAGGAAGGCCCATCAGCCTGGTAATGGCCCATCACGATACGCAGGGCACACCCCAACTCCCTTTGTGTAACTCATTTAGACTGACAATTGGGCTGTTTGTGAAGTCACTCTAGACAGACGTGGATTCCACAGGTAGGCATAGGCACCGAATGGTAAAGCAAGAAAATGCCCACTTCCTAAAGTGGCATTTTCAGTGGCATTTTCAAACACGCAATTTAATAACCAACTTCACTGAAAGATGTATTTTTAAATTGTGAGATCAGGGACCCTAATCTCCAAATCTCTATCTCTTCCCAATTGAAAGTTACAATTGTAAGAGGTTACATGGCAGCTCCAATGATAACCTACGGGAGAGGTAGTCCTTGCAATAGTGAAACACGAAATTGGCTGTATTTCACTATCAGGACATGTAAAACACACCAGTACATGTCCTACCTTTCACATACACTGCACCCTGCCCATGGGGCTATCTTGGACCTACCTTAGGGGTGCCTTATAGCTAGAAAAAGGGAAAGCTTCGGCCTGGCAAGTGGGTGCACTTGACAGGTCGACATGGCAGTTTAAAACTGCACTCACAGACACTGTAGTGGCAAGTCTGAGACATGGTTGCAGGGCTACTCATGTGGGTGGCATAATCAGTGCTGTAGACCCACTAGTAGCATTTGAATTACAGGCTCTGGGCACACACAGGGCACTGTACTTGGGACTTACCAGTAAATCAATTATGCCTATCATGGATGACCAATCATAAACACAATTTGCACAGGGAGCACTTGCAATTTAGCACTGATAAGCAGTGATAAAGTGCCCAGAGTTCTAAAACCAGCAAAAATGAAATGCAGCACACAGTCAAAAATGGGAGGTCAGAAGCGAAAAAGATAGGGGAAAAAATGCCAAAGATGCCAGGTCAAACAGCATTGAACCAGCTGGCTCTACTGGCAGGTCCTCTGGATTTTGCTGGCTTGGCGGGGACCTAGTGAGGCCTTGGGACCTGCTTGCTATACCGCCACTCTGTGTACCTTGCTCTGCTCATTATTTGTCAGTGTGCTGGCGTTGTACTGTAACCTTGTGGGTATTGTTCAACTCTGTACAATACTGCCTAAATCTGTCCAGTTTTGCCCAATGCCGCATTGACTAGCAACTAAGCACCATTTAGCCTTGCAGCGCGAACTGTCCTTGTACCCTGGGCATAATTTCAGAGACATAGATAATGTGTAATGACAACATCAAACCCTCGCCCAAGAGACCATTTGTCAACATCACGAGATGTGAAAAACTAGCAATGGAAGAACTAAGCAGGAATGAAAATATAATTGTGAAACCAGCCGATAAAGGGGGTGGTATTGTTCTCCTGAATAAATTAGGATATGACACTCAATGTCAAGACCTCCTATCAGATCAAAAATTCTATGAGAAAATTACCGATGACCCAACTAAGAGACTACAAGGTACCATAAACTCCATGATAGAAGAAGCACAGACCAACCAATGGATATCAAAACACGAAGCAGATTTTCTCAGAACGAAATCTCCCAGAATACCATATTTCTACTCTTTGCCTAAAACACACAAAAACAGAATTCCCCCACCAGGACGACCCATTGTCTCGGGGATTGGTTCAGTTCTTGAACCTTTATCACAGTTTGAGGATCAATTCCTTAAACCCTTGGTACAACGTACACCGACGTACCTCAAGGACACACGAGACCTCCTGAACCAACTAGACAATCAGGTCTATAATGAAAACACCATGTATCTAGTGGGACTGGATGTAGAAAGTTTGTACACCAGTCTCCCACAACAGAAGACCTTGGACACTTTAGAAAACATCTTTTTCTCAGAGCCCTGGACTTATTCAACACCGAGACATTTCGTGTTACAGTGTTGTAAATTAGCCCTAACTGAAAATTATTTTGAGTACAATGGTACTCTCTACAGACAACGCCACGGTACATCTATGGGCAGCACCTTTGCTCCCAGTGTGGCGGGTCTGTATGTCAGTGATTTTGAAGAAAAATACATACAGAATCCTAGCAATCCATACCTGACACAAGTAAAATTCTGGAAACGTTACATAGATGACGTCATCATGATTTGGGAAGACACTGCTGAAACCCTACTAGGATTTCTTGGATGGATCAACTCCAGAGATGAATGCTTAAAATTTACCTGCATTTCTGACAGACGACAACTTGACTTCCTCGACGTCACTGTCTATTCGGAAAACAATCTCCTTCAGACAAAGACGTACCACAAGCCCACAGCGAAGAACAGCTTGCTGTCTTACCATAGTTTTCACCCACGCCCTCTCAGAGACAATTTACCATTCAGCCAATTTCTCAGACTGAAGAGAAACTGTAGCGATCTCCAAACTTACAAAACACAGGCTAAAGAATTAGGAGAAAAATTAGTCAAGAGGGATTACCCAATGAAAATAATCAAAAAGTGCCAGGGAAGAGCGCGCAATCAACCAAGAGAAAACCTTCTACAAGTGTCCACACGGGTTGAACCAGAAGACCTCCTAACCTGTGTTACCACCTATAACACTATAACCAACACGGTGAAAAAGATTGTCAACAGGAATTGGAGAATCCTAACTTCCAACGCATTACAATGGCCCAAACCCAGATTTGCGAATAAAAGAACGAAGAACATAAAAGATCTTCTAGTACACACGAGACCAACTCCAAAAACCACCACAGAGACCATTACAGCAGCATGGAATCTGGAACCAATCACAGGACACTACCCTTGCGGTACGTGCTCGGTATGCAATCTGACTAAAGTGACCAAGACCATTCAACTTCTCCCCAACCTAACCTGGACACTTCGTTAGCACACAAATTGCAATACTAGCCATGTAATCTACATGATTACCTGACCCTGTGATCTTAGGTACATTGGGATGACCTGCCGAAAAATAAAGCTGAGAATTACAGAACGTAAAAGCAACGTGAACTGTAAAAGATTGACAACCAAAATGAGCAGGCACTATATAGAGAACAATCATGACACTAGCGACCTAAAATGGGTTGTACTTGAAAGTCTGAAATCTGTTAATCATAATGCTGACCGCATCCTGTTTGAAAAAGAACAACGTTGGATTCACCGTCTGGCCACGGACAAACAAGGCCTGAATGATAATATCCCTTGGCACACATTGGCCTAATGACGATTTCAGAACGAGGCGATTTCGGATCAACAATGATGCCTCAACACTCAACTAGAGCATATTTATATATTTGGTCAACTACCACCTCTCGGTACTATTCATTTCCCCACTGACCACACGGCACACATTGGTCTAAAAACAATTACTGACTGAGGCGACTTTAGATTAATAATGATGCCCCAGTGTTGAACCAGAGCATATTCATATATTTATTTATTTTTATATATTTGGTTGACTACCGTCTCTCGGTACTGTTCATCTCCCCACTGACCACATATTTAACCATAATAGTGGGAACACACTATCATAAGACAAACACATATGAGTTCACATCCCACACAGTAATGTTTATGATGTATCTGTAGCTCAAACACTCTTTGCCAACCACGAGCAGATGCCAACCATCAACGTGAAATACAAACAACGAGTCTTTTGTCAACTTCTATTACCGCTGCACTTCTTAACGGCAAGCCTGAACGGGCCATTCTGATTGGATGCACCGCGAAAAGAGGCAGATGCAGACAACGAACGTGACAGAACCGGTAAGCTCCGATGGCCGCCGCAAGTGGGACTACGAAATAAACTGAAGTAAGATGCCTCTAACTTTCCCTACTTGTGCTTCCCCTTTTAACTCTAGCAACGGAGTTCTCCACCTGCCCCCGGGCATCACCTAAAGAACACAAATATCTTTTTCGAAGGTAAACTTGTATGACGAATTCACAGATCATGATTTGTTTACTTATGACCAAACCACTGATAGAGGCGATTACTTAAAATGTTATTTAATCCCCTCCTTCAATAATGTTTTCATAGATTTATGTAAAGGGTCACCTACGACTATACACAATATTGGTGATGAAATAACATATCGACTACACACGATAACGATCATTATGTATTTACCGATTAACCCTAAGATAAGTGTCCGCATTCCAGTCTTAACCACTGTGAACGTATTCATAGTCACTTTCTAAATTCACCTCGCTATAACTTGCGTCCCCTCTCTTCACATAGCCGCCTCCCTCGTACGCCATTTGTTAAACTCACTTTTTAACCTCACTTCTCCCACCTACGAAAGTAGCTCCACTAAAGAATTTCATGAAGCAGTATCTCATGATTTTTAGTCACCTAAGAATATGTGATTATAACCCTTTCTACCCCACTAGGTACAGATACTATTGATCTGACCTCACTAATCAGAACAAGTGAAAAAAAAAAATTCGCTTTAGGAGCGACAATGCGCCTTCCTACATTTATCGGTCCTGATGAAAGCCTTTAGACCACTACAGAAGGCTGAAACATGTTGACCCCTACATTTTGAAAAGTACGGCAGACCAGTAACTCGGTCTCACTCCGCACTCCTTTCTTTTTATCATTCTCTGATCAAGATTTCAAGAATAAAGTCACTAAGGAAACCATGACCAAGAGATTTTAATTCACCAGATAGGAACCCTCTCACACCCTCCCTATTTTTTATGTCTGGATGCTACTGTCTAACCAGAAGGTCTTCCTCCAGGTGGAGGGCAGCATACATAAAAAAAAAAAAGACCCGATGATGATGCTGCACTATTACACGTAAGTGGTAACCCAGTTTATGCCGCCGTCGTACCTGTGTATAGTTATGAGGGTTCCTTTTATGAAGGAATCAACAGCGAAAAGACCCTGGCAACACAGGACAAGTGGTCCACTCTCTTTTTGATTTTTTGTAATGACACAAGGCCCATAAATGACATGAGAGGAGTGAACAACTAAGCACCAGGGTGGAGGCGGCGGCAGTAGGAACTTTTACTGTGGAAAATGGAGGGAGGAGGAAAGTTGGCTCAGCTGCATTCCCATTTTATGGCCGTTAACAGTGAGTGAGTAGTGGTTCCTTAATGTCAAGTATCAATTAGCCACAAAGAGTACCAAGGGGAATCAGGTGGCAACAGAAGCATCAGCTGCAAGATAATATTTTCTCTACAAATTGGAAACCCGTACGCTGTCTTTATAATGAGGCGCATTAATTCCACTTGGTAAAAGCATGTTCACCATTCTAAAGGTGATGCCGAGGCTCAAATGTACACGATCTTCATTCAACAGGAGCCAAGAGACAGCTAAGGGAGAAATGATTTTCAATTGATGGTGAGGGTCTAAGGAAGCTGAGGCTGTAGCTTTAAGGGCACTTGAACGTAGGAACATTAAAACCCCTACAATCGATCTTTACGTCAAGAGGCCCAATGTAGGGCCGGTTACACAAACAGCTACTCAGCACTCTTTGGCCACCCCTGATGCCTCTGTCACAGCACAAGGTGACAAGCAGGACTTAACTTTGATGCCAGGGTCACCATCACAATCCTAGCAGAAAACTACAACTGGGCAAGATATTGCTAGGGTGTTGCTAGGGAACCCGGCACCAAATAGTCCTACTTGCCTGAAGGACGGTATGCCACAAGTATGTAATCAGTCTCAGGAGGGTGAAACAAAAATGCAAATGCATTACAATTCCAAAGATATGGAGCTGTTATAAGACATCCCAGGTATAGATCTCTTGTTACCATCCACTACTTTTTCTACCTTGCCAAATGATAAGGAAAGTAATATCACCTAAACTGGTAGTTTAAATGTTAAACAACACTTATGAAAAAATTGTGGAGGGCATCACACATGCGTAATTGGAGGAACAGAGGATAGTTGGTAACACCAAATCTTTCCAGAAATCAAAGTCCAGTACTATTCTTATTAGCATCAATTCAAATCACACACATTAGAGTTACAGGTGGATCTGATGCAATCACTTGCAACGAGCATCACCAATATGGAGAACAAAATCAATAAGCTAGATTTCAATTATACACTCTTACAATGCTGCAGCCACAACTAGGAGTTGTGCATGTGTACTCATTGTAGATAAACTGTCTACTTTTCCAGATCTACTTACAATTCTGATAAACAACTTAAAGAATATTGCCTGCCCCATTGCCAGCCAATCACACAGAGGAGACCCAAAGTCCAAAAATTAGGCCATCAAGTCCTTTGTCTAATAAACATACTGGGGAGCTAAACTTCAAACATATAAGGCTTTTGGAGGGAACAGTTAATAATCTTGTAAACAACACAGCCGCAGATAAAGTCCCCAAACCTGACGCTATCGCAGACATCAGTATAGTTTGACAGGATATAGACACATCATCGCCAAAGACAACAGAAGCTATCAACTCTACTGGCTCTCGGCTGGGCAGAAGTTTAAAGAAAAATCGAAATTATTTAATGAAAAGGCTCAGAAAGATCATTAACCAAGAGGTCAGTACCTCAAAACAGCCATGTCTTTACCCTATATTTACCAACAGGTGGGCAAGTTGAATACAGAAAATGCCTAACGTGGCAACACAGAATAGTCAGCACTAAGTTCCAAATTATTTCACCCACGATTTACTGCCAATTAAAGATCAACAGTCCTTTAATACAACCTATGGATTCACAAAGTGACTTTACAAGATCCTGTCCTACAAGCTATGACAACATTGAATAAAGGCCAAGTCACCCAACTCTGTAGGGGGAATAAGTTACTGGCTGCTCAAGATGCATTACAACTTCTACTGGTACCCCTAGTAATATCAAACGTGTCACGCGGCCCAAGCCCTGCGATAGAGGTGTCCTTACACTAAGTGGCAATAATGTTTCAGCTTTTGAATCCCCGATTCCGTTGCCTGCTGCAGCGGGCCAGAGTGAAATTGTCCAGAGCAATATAAGGTCTCAACATCTTTTGGTCTGCTACACCCAGCCCTCTGACCACATAGTTCTATCAGCTCAAACAAGAACATAAATATAGGCATACAGAAGCAATAGGGGATTCCAAGGAGCTAATATTGACACCATTATACGCCTTATGAGGTTACTCCGATACATTAAACAGATCTAATATCTTATGTTTTATACAGCATATTCCCTTACTTAGCCATCTGCGCATAGAGGATATCACTACAGTACAGTTTAGTCCATCTCCAGCTACCCCTGACAGAGTCCACAATTGTATCAAGTCAGCTCCCATCGCAAGCTTTCTTGAAATTGATGGAGCAGGGTTTCTCGAAAATTAAACCAGCTTGAATTAAGTAACCCCATAATACATACTAACATTAAGTAAACGTATTACAACTAACAAACAGCAACATGACACGAGGGAACAGCTTTGCGCATGCTTGAATTAACACGTAATTACATAGTAATGTGATAACTTTTGTGCTTTAGAAGAAACTAAGGAGTTGCATGAATAGGCCACAAGTGCTTCAGTATTTGCATGCTGCATCCTGCTTTAAAGGTAATGGTTAATGTCGCTTTTCGCACTAGGCTTATGCTAGGTAACATTAATGGGAAGTAGTAAATGGTGGGAGGCAAACAGTGATGGTTTAATTATCACATAATTAATAAATGTTCATTTCTATTTACTTTAGTGTGGTGGAGGAAGACGCCATCTTATTTAATTTGGCTATTGTGGGAGGGGGAAAATGTTAGGACCGAGTTCATTCTGCCATGAGGAGAAAAAGATGTGCTGTGCACCGCAGATGACATGAAGGAGTGAAGGCAAGTGTGTCCGTCGCCTGCCAACTCTTTACCCGAGCGTGGGAACGGAGATGCTCTCTGCGAATGACTTTGATTCACAAATAAAGAAAAGTTCAATTTGTAACTGATGTGGGGAACATGTAAATAAGCTGAGATTCAGACTATGGGAACGGTTGTACGCAATAAAGTTGTTGAATAAAAGGTGAAATCATGGTGGCGTGACAACGCCACCTCCCCAACCCACCAATCCCTGTACGAGTTAGAGGGTAAAATACAACGTTTGAGGGATGGACATGTCAATTTAGAATATAAATAGGGTGCCTTTAGGGGTGTGTCGTAGTATCTTAGGACAGGAGAGAAGAGGGGAGATGCGTCGTTGTCCGTTGGTTTGCAGAGAGGCCTAGCTGTTCCTATCATGTCCTGTTCCTGTCCTTGTATCTTGGTTTCCTGTCTACCTTTTGGGGAACCTCCATCATCTCCTGGGTCCAGGGGGGGGGGGGGGTTCCTACAGACCTATAGGTTTGTATTTAGCCTATATTGTTCTCAGAATCTCAGCATTAATGTATTTGTCTCTGAATCTTTTGTCTCTCCACCTATCCACTCCGTCAACAATATATTGATCTTCATCTATCCCTCTGTTAGTTATATTATTAGCTGGCATAAATATTTGCTGAATCTTTTGACTCTTACTCTATCCACTCCTTCATTTGCATAATGTCATTGCATAATGAGTCTATATAAAATACTTAATTTCTCCTGTCATGAGATTGCGATGTTTTTAGATTGTAACCAATTGCAACTGAGCATCGATTTGAGATAAAATTCATTTATTAACCTTACAGAGAGTCTGTAATTAATTTTGACTAATGGTTGGTGAGTTAGTATTTATCATTGCCATCAACTATTCAACTAATTGGTCCATCGACCAAGTAGAAGAAGAGTTGATATAAAGATTAGTTATTTGACGGATGTCCTTAAGGGATCTATAAAAATAAATATTTGATGAAATGAACAAATTGACCTCAGCACATCAGGGATACTTGGTGAATGTGTATGGGCCACTGTAGTGATGTTGTTGAGTATCGATCCCTGATCAATTATTGGTATTGGTGCTGGATCAATATTACAAGAGCAGCAAATGTTTCCACTTAGGGGCATCAAACTCCAACTCAGAGAGCAGTAAAATTATCATTTTGTTTTACTAAAGCCCATAGCCAGCCAGGGGAATAGTAATTCCAGGAGCACATCCCCTACACTATGCCTGATCACGTAATTGACATGACTACACTGATCCACATAGAAGTCAACTCTTTGAAGCAGAGATACTGCACAGTAAATTCCTCCCTCCCAGCACAGAGGCAGGTCAGGACTGGGGCTGGTTGCCAGCTGCTATAATCTCTAAGCCTAGCATCTGCCCCTACCACCAGGAAGCACAAAAGGGAGTGGCCCATGTGGGATGTACAGCGATTACTGTTATCCCGTGGAATGTGGCTGGTCTTAAGCAAATTCTTGAATAGCTGACCACCTTAGCTTTCGTGACAACAGGAGATATCATCTGTCTCCAAGTAATATGGACGATTAACCATCTCCTGATTGAAGGCTATTATGGCTTAAATGAACCTGCTAAAAAAATCAATAATTATCGTAGGCCAGCATGGAGGCTAGCATATGTGTGTCTCCACTGAGTTAAATATCAAAATATCAGCGCTTGGCACTCAAATCCCCTCACTGCAAGCCATCTCAATTCAGCATCTAAAGCTAGGAGGGACACCCAAAATTGATACTAATTATTAATATATACCTGAATCTACACAGGGGAAATAAGATGCATGCGGGACCCTAGATAATTTAATCACAAAACATGCTACCTATGAAATCATCTTCACAGGGGGTATTAATCGAAGAAACGTGGACCCTAAGGTAGACATTGTAGAACACACACGCCAGGCTGGTCTTGACCTCAGTAAGAAGGCTTAGCAATTTATTATTAGCCTTAACTTGAAATCTCTGCGAGCTGTTTACAAGACTAGGGGCTGCTTACAAACAGTTCCTGGCTCCTACAGGGGCATTTCAAGTATAGATTATATTTTTCTGTATGTAAATCTTTAAATATTCTTCTTTGAGGTGACAGTGATAATTTCCCTTTAATCACATGTTCCAGTAAGAAGTTGAAATCACGGCTAACTTGCAAGTTATTGGTGAGTCTGAAGGCTTTGAATCTACCACATTGGTAAATAGCATGAAATGGAACAAGGTATCCGGAGGCCTATTTTTTAAATGGGTTAATTATTCAACAGACGACAACTTATTAGACAAGTAAGTAAGTAATTTTATTAACCGTGCGATTACTTAAAATCTTTACAGTATAAAATCACGTACTCAACACCCCTCCATCCTAGCTCCCGCCACCCTCACAGCCTCCCATCCCTTGAAGTTCAAATGCGCCATGCTTGCAAGTACACCAATTATTGCTTGGTCCCTTCTTAGCCTACAAGCGCGGTAATACATCTTATTTGCGCTAACTTTCCCTTAAAAATGGATTTATAAGTGTAAATTCTTTACCATTGAGATGGGGGTTTGCTTCTGTTGTGCAAGAATTGCCCGGAGCCTTTGGAAAGTTCAGTGGGTTCTTATCTCCACTCTCCCGGACTCCCATCCCTTAATTACCTGAAGCACCCCAGACTGGCTCTGACCCCTTCTATTGGTAAGACCCTTTATTACCATAAGTGGTGGGTTTTTTAATCATTACTATAAAATCAATCGAGAGAGTGAAGTCATTGCCTTCGAGAGGGTGATCAATATATTGCACAAACATTCCTCCCAAGATGTTATGGTTCGTAAATTCTAATCCCTGAGTAGAACAATTCCTAGGAGTCAGTCTTATATGTGGGCACTCAGCCCAAGTTTGGTGTCCTCTTCGGGCCTGCCAAGCGGTAATTAACCTTGTGGGTCACGGCTAGTCGGTTGTTATCTCTTACCTTGATTGCTATCGGAAAAGCACTGCTGCCTTTATAATAGCCCAGTGGCCTCTGTTTTAAGATTCCAAATTTACCCGCTGCTGGCCCCGCTGCTTCCTTTGTGGTCGCGTTTTCAGTGTGGTTGTCCCTCAATTTGATTACATGCTTGGCCTGCTTGAACTGCAAGGACATCGACAATGTTTTTTCTTGATTGGTACCGACCCTAGATTCTGACATATATAGCTGGGCATCAAGTGCAATTTGGATTTGATGAATGCATTTTGCGGCTCTTGCGAGTAGGCAGGTGTTTATTTCAGAAAAGCATCAATCCGAGGCCTGCATGCTGGACCTCGTGCCGTTGACCCTTAGAATCGAGCGTAGCAGTCGATGATGATCACTGGACAATTTTGGACAGCAACATAGAAGATGTAACCAAGATTATCTGTGATAATTGCATAGCTGACAGGAGACTGCACTGTCTTTTCATGCCCATGTTAGATTAAAGTCCGAAATCTTAAGGGCAATAAGCCGTTGAACAAAATTTTCCTTCGGACTTGAGCTGAGAGTGCATCTCCCAAGTATTGTTGGTCTTTCCCTGGGATGTACGACCTGTCCAGTGCCATTGTGTGGGAGTTATGGCAGAGTGAGGCTGATCCAGTTTGAACGAGATAAACCAAACCTATGCTTCACTGCATTTGCCCAGGCGGAGTGTGGGATCTCACGTAAGGGCATGCTATCTGTTTCTATTTTCAGAGTTCCTATTGCATGGCCCAGCTTGGTGTGCCATGGGGAATCCGCTTCCCTGAAGATCGTTTTCAAGTGATATTTAAGGGAGGTATTGGGGGCTTTGAGAACCTTGAGGTAATATTTTATTAGGTCCCCCTGTAGAGCCAGGTCTGGTCTGCTGAGACCTAATTCCAACTGTAATCTGATGTTCCTTACTTGTCAGGGCACCTACAGCACTGTCTGATAGGCTTTTTTCTGGGATGCGGTTATGAGTTTCTCTAAAGCTCCTGGGAAGGCCAGGTGGCCGTAATTAATTGCTGGAATTAATTTTGCCCTGAGTACTGTTAGCATAGGCTCTGCTGTTGGGCTTGACAAGCGCTCACTTCGGTGTCTTAGTGACAGGGTTACCCTGTTGGTTTTTAAGTTTATGTTTGACTGCTGTGGCCCTCTCTGTTAGCCAAACCCCCAGATAGTTGTAGGCAGGTGTTATCCTTATTCGGTAGTCGCCCTGATCCAGCGGTAAACCAGCAACAGATACTTTAATACCATATACTCACCTGGGCCCATAAACACACACACACATAGGCCAGTAAAACCGCTGGAGTCAAAGTTTGTGTTGTTTCTTACTCCAAGATTAGTTACTTATCATTCCTAACTAATCTTTCACTGATCAAAAAGTTCTTTCTTTTGGTCAATGGACCATTAGTTGAACTAGTTGATGGTGAAATGACATGAATTTTTCCTCTTTGCAACAAAATGACCACAAACTCGGGAACATTTTAACCCCTTCAGCGCGGCGCGGATTACCGCGCTGCGCTGAAGGTTCGTTGCGCGGGCGGGGCCGTGACGGAGCGGGTCCGTCATACGCACAGCGCAACCGATGCGCATGACGGAACCGCTCCGTCATGCGCATCGAAAGGGTTAAAGGCTTTATCTAAATTAATTTCATGTGAACCATTTTCAAAGCACAGCACAGTCTCCGTTACTCTCAGGAAGAAAGATTCAATTAATCAAACAATCAAACAAAAATATCATACTCTACAATGACGTTTCTCAGAAAGGAGAGGATAGAGAGAAAAGGACATATGCACATTCATGAAATTATAGTTACCTAGGATAGTGTGAAAACCAACCCTCTGGCCAAGGAGCTGGGAACGATCCCCCGGGAAAGATCAGGCGACAAAGGCTTCAGGACAGGAATCAGAACAGGGTAGATGACCTCTCTAACACTATCGCTTGCGTAGCACCCCTCTCTGACACTCTCTTCCTCCTCGAGATTCTTCCGTGATCTTCTTCTAAATGAATTAAGTTTAAGTAGATGGTTCTGCAATCGATTCTTCATCAGCATTTGCTCGTCACTCCGACAGCATCCCGAGCTCTGCAGCATTCAGCAAATCTCTGTCTCCATCACACTAACTAACTAAAACTACCTCAGTTATACCCTACAACATTCATGTACCACCCATTAATGTTTCAATGTTGTCAAAATACTAACTCTGATTGGACAGGCAAGGGGGGATGATCATCACACCATGCTTATTTTTCAATTTAGTCTTTCAGTTCATTGTTCAAAAATCCACCCCTTCATTTGTATTCATAACTTTTTATTCCCACCTGTTATTCACATCTTATTAGACACAAAACTATAATTTTCATGCGTTCCCATGTGTTTCAGAGGACTTTGGTGCTGGTTCCCAGGGTATGTATCATTTTCGTCCTTGGACTGCGTTCAAGAGTCACATCACTTCTTCCGACTTACTCACACCATGCATGTGCAGAAGTCAGGTGGGTTATAGGCTCTGGATTCTTAAGAGAGGCCCAACTGCATACTAATAGAAAACAAGAAAAGTCAAAAAGACAAATATTAATTTCAAAATAAAATGTTTTTTCTGTATACCACCTATCTCTACTCTAACCCCATTTACTTATAAACGCTTTCCCCGCATTAGCATTAGTAAAACAGCTTGGTTTAGTTTCAGCAGAGCAGATGCTAAGCATGTGAGCTTTCAAGCAGCCATTTTAAAAACGTCTGCGCAAGAAATTCCCTTCAAGCGAAAGCTTGTCATACTACGAAGATGCAGTTGACGCATGCGCAATACAGATTCCCTGTTAGCGGCCATTTTAGAATTATGCTTGAGTTACTTGTTAGTAAGACACGTAGGCAAGCTTCTCTGTCTCTTATGTCAAATGTCGTGCGTATTAATTTACACAATACGTAGTTAATACAAGGTTAGAGGTTAAACAAGAGGTTTGCTTACGAGCAAGTCTCTTTTCTACGAGTCCGCCCAATATCCAGGTTGTTTGCTTTTTGTGAGGGTATTTGCCAAATACTATTATCTTTGTCTTATTCTCATTTACTAGCAAGCTGTTTTCCTTGTTGTACACTGCTAGGTTCTTAAAAACTCTCTGGAGCTCCACCCTAGTATGGTCCATTACCACTGTATCATCAGCATACTGGATGGTTGTGAGGCTTACCTTAGCCAGTCTCGGGGACACCTAACTGGCATCTTTCAGAGCTTGCTCCAAGTCTGCAGTGTACAAGTTGAATAATAGTGGGGCCAGGACACAGCCCTGTTTGAGCCCATTGTAGGTTACAATTCTTGATGTTACAGTTGAGTGGCTTAATTTGAGCTGGACCCATGTCTCTTCATAAAGGGCTATAATTGCTTTTAAAAGTGTCATTGGGATCCCCCAGGATGCCAGTTTTGCCCAAAGTCTTCCTCGGTTGACTCTATCAAAGGCTGTGGTGTAGTCTATGAAACAGCAGGTTCTTCTCCTTAACCGCCTGCTTGGAGAGATAGGACAATACCATGATGTTGTCCATTGTGGAACTGTTTGCCCTGAAGCCTGTCTGATGGGGCGGGAGGATTCTGTTGTTGTCTACCCAATCCTCTAAATCCCTCAGTAGTAGTCGTGCATAGGCCTTAGCTTCAATGTTGAGCAGGGCAATTAGCCTATAGTTGGCAGGGTTTGAGTGGTCTCCTTTCTTATGTATTGAAAAGAAGATTGATCCTTTCCAGGACTGTGGTGTTGTAGCGGTAGCATAGGAGTGATTATAGAGTGGAGTGAGAATTGGTACAAAGAATGCTTGGGCAGACTTAAATACTTGGGCAGGAATGCCATTTGGCCCTGGAGACCCGTTGTTTCTTATTGCCCTGATGGTCCTGGTGGTCTCTCCTTCCATGAAGCGGGCACTTTGGCTGGTTCCTGTGACTGCTTCCTGCATGCTCTTAAACTGAGGTTCTGTGTCTTTGGCTGCAACCATGATGATCTTGGTGGTAATGGGACCAGCCTCAAGCCGATCACTCGTATACAGTCCCTTCACGTATAATTCCCACTTGTTGCCTGCAACGCTGTTCTCTTTGGGTGGGCTTCGGGAGCTCAGTCGATTGGAGTTTTTCTTTTCTTTAATTAGGGAGAACACTTTGAGCCAATTCTTTTCCGTAAGCTTTCTCTGCAGCTCCCATACTATCTTCCTGTATGTTGTTCGCAGAACCAATATAGAAGTCTCCTCCAACGAAGAGTTTCCTTTCTTTTTTGCCTTGAGTGCCTTCCCAAGTGCACGTTTGCATTGTTTCAGGCACTTCGGTGCTCATGGCTCCTGAGGCGATTCTTTTTGTGCTGAGGCTCGTATTTATTTGATGGGCGTTTCCCATGCTCTTCTGTAGGTCCAACATCAACATTTCCCAGTAACCTATAATGTTTGTTGTGGTCATTGTCTGGAGGTCTTCTTCCCTCTCTTATTAGACAATTTACTAGATAATAATCAACCAGTGCTAAACTCGCCTAAAGTAATAGACTTGTTACACAAATGTGTAAATATTGAGAGGAACTTTAGCATGAAGGTCAGAAGGCCTATTAAAAACAACAAGAAATTGTTGGTATAATACTGCAGTCTAATATTGCAAAAGGGCCCTTAGAACTGCTTCACGATACTATAAAAAGACAGATTAAACAAGAAGGCAGTAAATAGCCTGTGCCAAGCCAGTTGGGAGTATCATAAGACCCATACGACCCTGTGGGCTTCAAAGAATAAATGTATGGAGGGCTAATGGCTTCTGGTCTCTACTTTGTTGGGTCATAACAATCAGGCAAAGTTTTAGGACTACATTGATTCCCTAAATAATTCCAGCACACTGGGGAATGCAGTCACTGAAGCTCAGTGGGTTGTCCATGTGCAGGGCCTCTGTGTCGATGGAATAATTCAGGAGACAACAAATACATCTTTAGAACAAATTTTTTACGAGCAAAACAAGGGTGCCACTATGATCAGAAACGCCTTGTCAGGGTGCCCCTATAATCGGTCAGGGTGGAGGGTGCTCCTGGCCCCAGTGGCTTACCTGGCTTTCTGTTTAAAGCTGGCATAGAATTAATATCGACCAATACAATTACAGAGTAATCAAATTGCTTGATGTTGAAGCAAAAGCATATGTAAGATCTATTTAAAGAAACTAGAGACTTCGGGGGATGCTGAAAAAAGAATCTCATTCTATCAAACCAGTTTTAGACGGTAAGCTTCAACAAAAGATAATATCATAACACTTTCTCACCTAGCATATCACTCAACATGGAATCTGAGTCCACCCCTGTTTGAATGTTTTATGGGCCGAACTGTCCAAATGGGGCATACCAGTCACTCTACTTAATGCAATAGCTTCACTGTACTCCAACAACTGGATTTGCATTAAGATAGGAAAAGGCGATCAGTAACATTATCCATATTTATAAGCAGGGGTATGTCCTGGCACCCTTATTGTTCAATCGCTACACATTGTAGTAAGTTCTCTTAGAGCCCACTTGGTTCTCCCTTATTTTAGCCTAACTGCACAATTTAGGCTACTTTTGCTATACACAGCCACACATAACACGTTTATTTTGTGTCATTATATGATTTTATATGCTGTACATGTTATTATAATTCAGTTCATCTTCTTGGGATTCAGTCTGAATATTTCATGCAAGGTCGAACAACAGGGTGCCCTGTTTTACTATGATCAGTCAGCAACATCTAACATTTAGACACAACACAAAGGCACAGCTGCTGTTTTCCAACAGAGCACTTTTTATCATATAAACCAAGAGTTGCCTTTTAGAAAACAGAGAGGAGGATTCTTGCAGAGGGACATGTCATAGAATGGACGTCCCAGACTTGCGTAAACTAAGTTTACACTTACGATGCAGGCCACCTAACTACAAAAAATCAGGTATGGAGTTCAGTTCTTATCCCAGAGATCACAGATATATTCCTGTGTCCAGTTAGTGAGGGTAGGTTTAAGCAGATATATCATTCGCCATGATTGTGCACAGTTTGCTAGTAATGTTTATTGCTTTGCTCAGTTGTATATGTTTTCTAATCGCAGCACAATTGCTTCATAATAGAGCACAATAGTTTCAATAAACATTGTAAACTTCCCTCATGTCTTTCTATTGTTTATTATAGACATGCATGAGTGAGAAAATGAAAGGTGATGATCTGTTTCCACAGATCACTTGGATACTAGAGTGTTGTGTTCAAGGCTGCTAATTCACTCGTTACTCTGGGAAGGTTATGAGGGCAGGTGGGGCACTGTGAGCTAGTCGGATTTGGGCCCATAGGCACTGATGTTGTATGGTGACTTAATCCCTAAATTCTGATGTTCTGTGATCCCATGCACAGTTCTGTTTCCAAACAGAAACCTTGCAACGTCAGACTTAGGCCGCGGATACACTGTCTCCCCCCATGACTGGCACTTATCAGCTGCAGATCATTCAATGTGCAGATAATCTGGTCATTTTAGATCAGACAAAAATAGGTATGAAACGTCCTTGGTTGAACTGAACAAGTACAACATACTTAACGTTAACAAAAGCAAGGTCCTGGTGTTCAGAAGGAACAAGAGCAAGCATAATCACTCTTGCTCGCTGGGACAAGATCTCTTATGATGGATTGTATAAATACCTTGGAGGCTGGCTATCAGCTTCTGGCAGCCCAGAATCCATATAAACCACTTGTGAAATAAAGCTAGAACTTCAATGTTTGCTCTGTGCAAAGTATATATACAGTCCATCGGCTGAGGCAATGATCAGAGTCATTAAGGTAAAATGGATACCAACAATTTATTGTGGACATCAGACCTTCTTTGTCAAACGTGTAGAAGTTCTGGACAAGTTGCAATGCATTGCATACCAATGTACATTTCTCCTGCTCAAGTACACAAAACAAGCTCATATAAGCTTAGAATTTGATCTTCCTATGCAGGATTTAGAATGCAAGTTGGCAACTATTACATTTTACTATCAAGTATCAAAGGAAAACCTTGGTGGTCCAAGCAAATAATAATTCTGGGAACAATCCTTGGTCCATACATTTAGTAGCAGCCTTTTGAGATCGAAACCTCCTCAGGAGCAACTTTAACTGTATTCCTTCTTATCCTGGGCTAAAATCCATACTGAAAAAATCAAGTCCTGGCACTCTCGAGGGTCGCAGATCTGTACATATTAAAACCGCTCTTGGTTTGACCTGATTCCCGATTCTATGAAACTGCTTGTATTCAACCTTATCTGAAGATGGCTCTAAGCAGGTATGTATAGATAACAATCTGGTGGGTAGTTTTCTAGTTCTCCCCATTGAGGAATACGGAAGATGGTGGAGGAGTAGACCAACACTCATCCGCATTGCAGATTCTGTGACTGTAGATGAGAATCTTTTTAGCACCTTCTTCGGTGTTGCCCTGAATTTTTACAGGTGCACTGAACCTTACTAAAACCAATTTTTTTTTAAAATACGTTTTTTACTTGTTGGAAAGCTTCATACCTGTGTTTTAACACCAGGGAAATTACCATATTGCCTCTATGTGTGTTAGTCATACTGTTTTTAATTGTAACAGTTTGAATTAATCAAATCAATAAAATATGTCTTACATTTTTCCCAGCCCAGGAAGTGGTCCAAAAAAAGAGAAAGAATTGGATGGAAGATTTAGGGGCATATTTACTAAGAAGTGACGGAGTGCGGCGTTAGACTTCTTGGCTTAACGTGGTTTCCCGCCACCTCTGAAACACAGGGCTGCACTGTATCTTCAACAATATGGTGCAGCCCTGCGTTTCCCCCTGCGCTGGCGCTAAATTTAGCTGCCTAGCGCCAACGCAAGCACCCTTGCACCATAGTGGCCGGCAAAGGTCACGGGTGGGACTTTGTTCACCGGGGGGCGCAATGTAAAAATATTTTTAACAACATAAACACCCTGCCACCAGGTCCCACGTCTCTGCTCCTGCTCTCCTCTGTCGGACTCCAGGAACAGGAAGCACAACAAGGCTCGCCTGACCAATCACAATGCTGCAATGCTGTGTTGTGATTGGTCTGAGCATCGTGGTTCGACGCTCAGCAGGGAATGGGGACCTGGGCATATTCTCCAAGCAGGCTTTAATGCAGCCTGTGTGGAGAACAGGGAAAGTGCGCACTTGGGAGTGAGCAAACCACTCCTCCCCTGCCCTGCTCCGAGAGCAAAGCAGCCCCGCAAAGCAGCAGGGAATCATAAAATGATAACTCTAAGTTATTATCATTTTATGTTTCCTTTATTTGCACTGCTTAAAATCAGTGGGGCAACGCTCCTCCGCCATAGTGGAGGAGCCACCACTGGTGCAAGGGTGCCTGTGTTGTGGAAATTATTGTTTATGTGCAGTAAGGTGTCCCTTCCTGCACATAAACAATCTGAAATGGCGATTTGTAACTTTTATGTGTGCTGCACAAAGAAGCACACATAGAAGTTGCAACTGGTGCAAGGGTGCCTGTGTTGTGGGAATTATTTTTTATGTGCAGGAAAGGATACCTTCCTGCACATAAACAATCATGAATGGCGTTTTGCTGTTTTTATGTGTGCTGCACAATGCAGCACTCAAACAACAGCAAAAACTAAATAAAGCATTTGTCTTCGTTGCGCCCTGTTAAGACTAGGTTTTTCTTGGTCTTAATTTTGGCGCTGCCCTATATTTACGCCACTCTTGTAAATATGGGGCAGCACCAAAATCAATGGGTGTTGCAGTGGAACGCCCACCGCAACATCCATTGCCCACCCCTTTCACGCTAAGTATAGTGTGAAATGGTGCCGTATTTACAAGGCAACATTAAGCCACGTTAAGTAGCTTAATGCTGCCTTGTAAATGATGCAAAGCCCGTATCATGACCACAATGTCAAAAAAAGTGATGTTCTGGTGCGGATAGGGGCTTGTAAATATGCCCCTTATTGCTCTGTTTATTTCTTCACTGCAGGCTACCAGGTAAGCGCCACTTCTCCAAAGTAACCCTCTGCTCTGCTTGTAACAACCTAATCTGGTGGCCATTTAAGGATGCAAGACCTATTTGTCTAAAAAATTCTGCAAACTGCGGGTGACCCACCGACTGCTGCCAATTCAACCCAGACGTATTACCAACACATTCCACGTCCTTGTTATAGCAGATGTAGCAATTCCTGCACTTTGCTCTTCACTAGCAGCCACCAGCTGGCTGGAGATGTAGGGACAGATTTTCAAAACCTTTGCGCTGGTTTAACGTCACAAAAGTGATGCTAACCAGCGCAAATTTTTGTTTTGCTATTTTCTTTCCAGCACAAAACTTGTTTTGCGCTGCAAAGTACCCTGTAAATAGCGCAAAGCACTGCTTTGCACTAATTTGCGCCGAGGGGGCGTGACATGGGTGGTACATGGGACTTTTGACGCAAAATCATATTTACGAAGATTTGTAAACATGGTTATGCACCAAAAGTTAACCCCCCTTTCAAAGAAATGTTTTGATTCCTCCGTGCTTTTCTGACTTTCCATGCGTGCTGCACTCTGCAGCACGTATGTAAAGTGGAAAAAGCTTTGCATCGCGCCTTGCATAGTATTTTGTACAGGAAGGGTATCCTTCCTGTACAAAACCTATGCTACACTCATGCACACACCCTAGCGCTGCGGCGCTAAGGTGTGTGCATGGCTCACGGCAGCTGAAATCAGCGCCGGCGCAGGGGAAAGGGGAGGAGAGAGCCATATCTCTGAAGATATGGCTCCCTACCTGTCACACAATGCAGCACAGCCTTGTGGGGGGCTGCGCTGCGTGACTTTTTTGAAAATCTACCCCGTACTCCTTTAGGAGCGTGAGTAAGCAATTGTGACAATTCTGCCATACTCAAAAGAGTTTATTGAAAAGGCTGCTTGGAATACTGTCTTCACTATTCTACCAGTCTGGTATTCCTCTTATTTGGCCTTATCATTGTGCGATACCTTTCCTGGTGTCTCTGACCACACCAATTCAAACAGCTAATGCAGGTAAGCAGGTTAAAATACGGACATGGGCCACGGTTACTCCTGCGGCTTTTACAGAGGTTTTGGCTGAGAACCGTCCCATCCTGAGTTACTGTGTAGGGTACAGCTAATGTGCAACTGGAGGGATGGATAACAGGGGCTTTTGATCAAATTGCATCCATTATTAGCTAAACGGTCAGACGCACTAAACCATCAGTGGAATGGTTTAATGAGGAGTTGCTTTTGTTAAAAAAAAACCTGCAAATGCCTGGAACATATCCAGCATAGAAGTTTTAACTCTCATGATCAAGACAATTATCGTGGAACCCTGAAGGAATACCAAAAACAGGTTAAGGCTACATGCCGTCATTTATTATTCCCTCAATAGGTTGCTGAACCATCCACTGATGGGGCAGGACATTCCAGATTTAACCCTCTAACCATGGTAGATCTTCTTCCTCAGTTGACAGAGGTTTAATCAGGCTCGCCATTCAACCCTGCCTTGTCCATTATCTTGGAATGAGGGATGAAGGCAATACTGCCTGTACTTTGAGTACTTTTTAATAACTCCCTGGAGCTAGGTCAGGTTACCATGAACTGGAAACATTCTGTCATAATTGCACTTTTAAGAAGTCTCTACTGGACCCCATGAAGCTGGAAAACTTTAGACCCATCTCTCTTCTTCCCTTTTTTGCTCAAGTGGCTGAGAAGCATATAAATAAACAGCTGTCGAGCTTCATTGAGACCAGGGAACTGCTCCACTAGACCAAGTCGGATTTCCGACTGCAGTTCAGCACAGAATCTGCGTTGCTGATAGCCTCTGAATCCCTCAGGCAGGGTCTGGATTGGGGTAACACAGAGACACTGATAATGCTGCATCTTAGTGTGGCCTTCGCTACCGTGTCCCACGGTCTTCTGCTTAAACGGTTGTGGAACTATGGTATCAGATCTAAGACCTTATGATGGCTAGCCTCTTTCCTACAGAACCCAACTTTCTAGGTGTCTCAAACACCTTTTTGATCTGAGTTTTTTCTGCAGCAACAGGGGGTGCCACAGGGCTCAGCATTGAGCCCTACTTTATTCAGTCTTTACATGCACCCCCTAGTTGATAATTTCAAGCGTAACATCGTGTCGTACACCAATGACAAACACCTTGATATGACCGTGTCTGAAGATGAAAGATGCACTGCAGCCTTGTTAAGATCCTGCTTGTCAGAACTGGCTGAGTGGATGAACCATAGCTGCCTTAAACTAAATGGTGGAAAAACAGAGATTCTCATTGTAAGGAAGCAACCATCAATCTTGTCCTTTGCTTGGTGACCGTAGGCACTTGCACCACTACCTGATCCCAAGGTGAAAGTTAAGAACCTCAGCATCTGGTTCGAAAGTCAGATCACCAGTCTAGTGGGGAAATGTTTCCGGATTCTGAAAATTCTGAAAAAGATTCTGCTTTCTCTACCAGATGCAGCAAGAAAGTCAGTAGTCCAGGCTCTGGTAATGTCCAGACTGGACTATTGTAATGTGCTGTATCTGGGAGTCTCACAATGCAGACTGTAGGGGTTACAGAGGGTGCAGAATGTGCCAGTTCATCTGCTGCTTAACCTTCCAAGGCGATCACCCACGGGTTCTGCACTCGCTAAGTTGCACGGGCTTCCATTGGTCAAGAAAGTGTCCTTTAAAGCTATATGCTATTGTCAGAGAATCCTGGACGGAAATGGGCCTCACTATCTGCACTGTCTTCTCAAACCCTATCTACCCGGCAGAAGTCTCAGGTCTGCAGGGGCCTTTTTATCCGCCGTCTCTGCTATGAGAGGTTGCTGTTGTAGCTGGTTAGCCTCCAAACAGTGGAAAAGCCTGCCTCTGGCATTTAAACAGGAAAGCTCTGAATTTACCTTTCAAAAGAAACCTAAAACTTGGTATTCAGACTGACTTAAAGGCCATTTCTGTAACATGCCTTATAAGTGCTGCCTGAGTATGGATTCTTTGTGCGGAGACACTTTAGGGGAAGTAACCAGGTGTTTTATAAATAATTTTATTATTCCTATTAGAATTAATATTATAAGTGTGTGAGGTGACTGTCAAGGATTGGTGCGTGGACTAGAATATCATCACTCACTTTGATGTCACCTGGTAGGCTAGCCAGTACATCCCTTAGAATGTTCTGGAACACCTTGGCAGCACTTGAGATGCTGACATTCAGCCTGGTATACCATCTAAGACCAACATGGGTTGGGAACGTCGTTATAGATCTGGAGTCCGGTTGGAGGGGAATCTGATGGGAACCTGACCTTAGATCCATCTTGGAAAAACCACTGTGATCCTACCAGTTCCTCTATGATATCATCTATAGCATTAGGTGGCGTTCTCTCTTGATTGCCACATTCAGCACCCTCATGTCTACGCAGATCCGCATTGTGCTGGCTGTTTAGGCTTTTTAGTGACTTCGATTGGGGAGATCCACGTAGTGGGGCTGGTGACTTTTTTAACGATGCCTTCTTCTTCGAGGACTCGCAGTTCTTGTTCCACATTGGGACAGAGGTGGAATGCCACATGCCAGTGGCGGGGGGCTACAGGCTAGTTTGTGTTGTCAAAGTGGTGCTGGATAGCTTGGTCTTTCAGGCATCCAATGCCTTCAAACAGTGGGGCAAATTATCGCATGAGACTGTCAATCTCGCCGGCATGGACAAAGAATGCAAACTGTACCAAACTGAGCTCTTGGGCTGTCTTGCAACTTATTAGGAACCCGCTGCCTTCCAGGGAAACATACACTTTGGCTTTCATGGTTGCGTGGGGGTGGTCGATGTTGGTGTGAAAAACCACAGCAAGTCTAAGATGTCGTTGGTTGTCAAAAGCGTTGACTTTTATCTTGGTGGGGCCCAATTTGGGTGGAGTGGGCGGTCCATGGTACACGTTGGCAGCCATGAGCTTGATAGAGGCCCCTGTGTCAATGAGGACAGTGGTTCTGTATTTTGGCATCACATTTGGGGGAGGTGCGGGCTGCATAGCACCGTGGTTCTATTGCATGCACCACATGGATGGTTTCCTGTTTATCTTCATTCCTGTCACTTCCTTCTGCTGTCTTGGACTGTGTTTCAATGATGTAAACATCCTGTGCTGCCCGGAAAGTGCATGGTTTAGGGGCAGAACAACAGACTTTAGAGAAATGATTCAGTTTTCCACAGGCTCCATACTTTTCCCCCAGTGCTGGGCAGCCACCTTGATAGGAAAACACCCCCCCCACACCATCAACAGGGTCGGCTGGACTGCTTGGATGCTGGCATCTCTGTTTTTGGCCTGCAAGGCTCTTTGGTAATGGGGTTAACAGGCTTTGCCTTGACCAGTTGTTGCATAACCGTATCCATGTGTGCTCATGCTTTAGACAATCAGGGCAAGATTGTCCTTCATCTACATGTTAGCCACCTACAGGACTTTTTCCCAACGTATTACCAAGGCACACCCTTGTATCAATTGCGCCTGATATATCTTCCTCATCTGGTAGGGTGCACGTGCTAGCCAGGTCTCGTGGCCATCCATAGAAAACCTCTAAAGATTCATTGGGTTTTTGGCGTGCCTGCTGGAGGAGAAAATGTTCACAGTCCAGGTTTGCCAATGGTTCAAAATGGCCAGTGATAGCTTTTTAAAGTTTCGTATACGTGTGGGTGGCTCAGCTTCCACGACCGTTTTGGAGACCTTATGCACATCTGCCCCACCCAGATGGAGTAGCAGTGTCTTCTTCCTCTTATCCGCTGTGCTCATCACCAGAAAGTAGATCTCCAGGCGTTCGACCCACGCTTTCCACCATGCAGCTTGAGTCGGCAGAGAGCCTGTCATGTAGAAAGGCTCCAATGCTGGGATGGACGCCATCCCACTATAGGTTCCGCAGCATAGACGGAAATGGCATGCGGGAACTGGGTGGGTAGTCACTGGACAGTGCACCAAATGTCTATGTGGGCCTTGGAAGAGTGCAGAGCGTGGGAGCCACCCACCAGTCCCTCAAAGGAGGAGTGAAATTCCTCTCAGGCAGATGTGCTTGGAAACAGCTCACAGCAGCATAAGCCCACAGATAGGTCAGCATCTCAGGCAGTGTGTGGCGGCCACTAATGCAGAGGCGAGCCAAGCAGAGCCCCTTATTCCACACCCATGCAGTCGATGAACTTGACTGGAGTCGTGCTGGTTAGGCCTCTGAGTCTCTGACGTGCCACAAGTGCATCAGCGCTGCAGGGGCCCTGCCTGCGAGGTACTCTGGCGGTCCGAGCATGATTTAAGAGGCTTTCGGCAGGGCCGCCAGCCTTGACTGACACGCAGTAGAGGCATCACCTCAGCGGTGTGTGGCAGAGATCCAGGTTGGGGGAGAAGTCACATTGAGCTGTTCTCAGTGAGAGGGGAGGTAGCTGTGGCACACGGGGTAAATAGGAGCCCTATTGCCAATGTTGTGATGTGCTGCGGGGTGTGCCTTAAATGAGACATGGACACATCCAGTTTTGTTCTATAAAAAGGCCATGCCTCAGACGCGGTCAACCTTTTTATTCACTTCTGCATGTCAGGAAGCCAGACCATCCTTTCGCATGGCTGCTCGGGGTACACACAGAGGTGCGACCTGTTTGCGCACATTTCCCCCGTGTCATGAACCATATGTGTGAGTCCATTGTAAACTCTCAACACTACAACCGCCATCTTTTAGTGGACAGACGAGTAAGAGAAAAGCATATCTCCACCGACTCCTAATGGTCCCCCTAGACTACTGACACATCATGAGTGCCGGGCACCTTCCATCAACAGGCTGTATCGTTTACAAACCAGGGGGAAGCAATGTTAATAAACCTACTAAAGTCTGATCACATCACTTTAAGATTAAGAGCACCCAGTTCAGGGTCTTTGCCCCGAACAATGAATTGAGTGATAGCTGAACAAATTGGATTCCCACAATGTGTCGGCCAGAAGTCTTCTCTCCAAGCATGCCACTAGGTCAACAAATGAAGCTTCAAGCTTCTGAAGATGGAATAAGATCCCCAGTCCCAGGGCTGTGAAACCTCACAAATCAATGGCAGAAGCAAATTGCACTTGCTTCAGCACATGCCTGGAAATATGAACTGTTCAAGCTCGTCTTTAATTAGTCCTCACTAACAAACAACATATAAGCGAGCCATATCTGAAGGTGGATTTGCACACTGTTCACTAGCCTACTCTAGTCCTCCTCAGGCAATGCACTGTGGTAAATGTAGTATGAGGCAGCGTATACTCGAAGTGCATGTGTTTTTGCTGGAGTCAGAAAGAGCAGTAAATATACAGCCTTTAACAGCAGTGTTTCCTCCTTATGGCCAAACAGAAAGGCAAAAGTTCTGTAGGGGGAATAGCACTTGCTGTTCAGTGTGTGTGGATGAATGCCCAAAACTCAAAGAAGTCACCTACAGACCCAGGAAGCCAACCACCACCCCCAACCCCGCCACCACAAGGAGCTTATATGACAGCATCTGAAAGGGGAGTTGCACAGTGTTCACAAGCCTGTTCTAGCCCTCCTGGGGTAATGCATTGAGGTAAATGCAGTACCTAAGATTAATCACAGTCTAACCCTGCTTTCTATGGACCTTTCTATTAAAACTTCTGCACTGTGCAGTGGCCACAAGGCATTATGCTGTACTGCATAAAACCTACAAACTTAATAGTATGTATTTACTCAGGATTTTAGTTCCTTTTTGTATTGTTTCCTTCTATGCCATTAAATTACGTTCGAAATAGGTAGCCCATTGTTCTCCTGCCACCCTTAATGAACTAGTGGTTTTTAACCTATCGTCTGAGAACCTCTGGGGGTCTGCAAGACCTACTCAGGGGTTCCGCGACTGTGTTACCAAATTAAATAATATTAAAATTATGACATTAAAATTAATAAAAGTATGTAAAAATAAAGAAGCAAAACTGAAAATATGAAAACTTTTGTATTTTTTCGATTGAGAATTAAACAAAGGAAACAAAATATGGACAGGCAGGAGGTCCACAGCTTCTAATAATGACTCAGTAGGGTCCCCGGATTTCAGTAACAATTCATTGGGGATCCACAGAAGTCAAATGGTTAAGAACCGCTGGCTAACACATATACGTCTAACGTAATGCTCAGGAGCTAGATCTACAACAGAAATTCATGATATCCACATAAAATCGATTTACATACAATGTTATGTTATATGTTATAGTAAACTTATATTGCGCACTGATACTCAAGAGAGTCCTGGCGCGAGAAATTAAAAGTGATCCGATGAGAAAGACTTTAGCACGACTCTGGAAATAGGAACGTTTTCAATTGTTTTTTAAAGAATCTGAGATCTTGAATATTCCGTAGCTCCTGAGGTAGAGCATTCCAAGCCATAGCTGTTTTGACTGATAGAGACTGGCCCCCTAGCCGAGTCTTGCGGAAGCGTGGAATCGACATCCATCGGTGAGTAGCTGACCGCAGCACTCTATTTGGAGCATAGAAGGCAAACCGCTTATGAATGTACATGGGGCCAGAATCGTGCAGCGCTCTATGCGCCAGAGTAAGAGCTTTAAATTGCACTCTCTGGGCAACAGGCAGCCAATGTAGGTCGCGTGGATATTTTTTTACGCTGACTCTTCCAGAAATATTAACCAGAAGTCTGGCAGCGGCATTCTGTATAGTCTGTAGTTTTTTGAGTAGATATCCCGGTATCCCCACATACAGAGCATTTGCATAGCCGAGGCGGGAGAGAATAAGAGCACGCACAACCGTTTCCTTAGCTGACTGCGGCAGCAGCGGAAGGAACATTCTTAAGGACTTAAGGATGCCGAAGCACATTCCAGAAAGTTTCTTAATTTGGTGGGTAAACCGTAGGTCCTCTTCAAACTAGACCCCCAGATTTTTGGCTGGGGCACCCTCATAATTCAGACGAGGAAAGTCAGGAGGCCATAAAGATTCTCTAAAGGTAGATGGAAAATGGCCATGTAATAGAACCTCGGACTTGTCCTCGTTACATTTCAGTTGGGCAGAGGCCAACCACCTAAACACCGCAGAGAGGCAGTTCTGGGCAGTCTCAGTTGACAAATCAGAGTCCTTCCAGGCAAAAAGGAGCTTGGTGTCATTCGCATATGCAAATACTTTTGCACCTAACTCCTCTGCCAAAAAGATCAGAGGAGTCAGGTAGATATTAAAAAGTAAAGGGCTCAAGGTAGAGCCCTGCGGGACACCAGTAGACAACTTCTTGGCAGTAGAGGAGAAGGGAGGCATCCATACCTGCTGAGTCCGATCCTCCAGGAAAGATTTCATCCAATCCCAGGCAGGGCCAACAATACCGATAGTAGAAAGGCGAGAAAGAAGCAGTTGGTGGGGTACCGTATCGAAGGCGGCAGAGAGGTCGAGTAAGACCAGGGCTGCTCTGCCGCCCGCGTCGAGGCACTCCCGAAATGCTTCAGCCATTTCCACCAAAGCGGTCTCGGTACTGTAGGATGCCCTAAACCCAGACTGCGCTGGATGGAGAAGGCCAAATGATTCCACATAGGACTCCAGCTGACGGAAAACCACCTTCTCACAAAATTTTGCCATAGCTGGTAGAAGAGAAATAGGACGGTAGCTAACTAGCTTCGTCGGGTCTAAAGAGGGTTTCTTCAGAAGTGGAAGGAGTTTGGCCTGTTTCCAACTCCTTGGAACAACAGCCGTCTGTAGAGATAGATTTATGATCCTATTGGCCTCGAGAGATACAACCTCAGCGACACCGGCAAGCACCCTGGCAGGAACGGGGTCAGATGGAGACCCCGATTTAAGGGATTTGAGGATGGCCAAGGTATCAGAGCCAGCTACGGGCGCAAACTTAATGAATAGAGAAGAAGGAGACTAAGGGACTGAGAAGAGCAAGAAAACAGAATCATCCAACGGGAGGGAGTCCAGACCAAAACTATCTTGAATCGTCTGAATATTTTCAACAAAAAAAGAGGACAATTCCTCACACCATTCAGATGAAACTGGGAGGGTTGTTTGTTCAGTAACAGGAGATAGAAAACCTCTTGCAATAGAAAAGATCTCTTTGCAATTGTTACTGGCTTTAGCAATTCGCACAGCATAGAAGCTGCTTTTAGATGCCCCAATAGCTGCATAGTAGTTCCTCTGAGCTTTACGCAAGGCAATTTTGGCCAAAGGGCAGTAGTCCCGACGCCAGTGCCATTCCAATGTTTTACATGACAGTTTGAGGTCTTTAAGAGAGGCTGAATACCAAGGTTTAGATGGAACTATTCTTGGACGACTAGCAGAGGGGGATTTCGACACCGCCCCGACTCCTAGATTGATCCACGAAGATAAACCAGCAACCGCATCTTCTAGATCATTGGTGACCAGAGGACAAGTCGACAAGAGGGCCTTAGAAAGGGCAGGGATATCAATCCTGCGAGTCGGTATATTATGAACCGGGAGAGGACGGGGTGAGAATTTCCCTATGGACCAAGAAAACTGTAACAGATAATGGTCAGACCAAGTGACCGGCAGAGGGTCCAATACTAATAAACCAAAATTGGAACAGACCAAGTCGATTATATGACCCCCTTGATGTGAGGGGGATTGTATCCACTGTGTTAGGTGGGCCAGATCGAACAGGTCAGTAAGTTCCCTGACACCAGGGGCTTCAGGGCAATCTAAGTGAATGTTAAAATCGCTGAGAAGGAGGAAATTGGAGAAGCACAGAGCGCGTTGAGTGATCACATCGTCTAGGGCCTTGAGGAATGCACCCGGGGGGCCAGGAGGGCGGTACACCAACGTGCCACCTAGGGTGAAATGGGGCGTTATAACAATAGTAAAGACGAACGGCTCCCCCTCTAATAACCCCACCGAGGCTTCACCAGAGAAGGCCCAGGTATCTCTGAACACTACAGCAGTTCCACCCTCTCTCCCCTTTTTCCGATCTAATCGTGCAATTTTGAATCCGAGCGGAATCGACGGTTCAATTGAAGGAGCGCAGGATTCATTAAGCCACGTTTCCGTAATAAATAACAAATCTAGGGAATTGTCTGACAAAAGTTCAATGATGTCAAGGGCATGTTTAACCATGGAGCCTGAATTGATGAGAGCAGCCCAAATTGTGGTTGATCCCTCAGTACAGAGGGCGGAGATGCCCTCCTTCATGCAAAAGCGGAACTTGCAGGCAGGGCAGGTCCTATAGAGATTCTGAAGGACTGCCCATTTCTCCCCACCACTACAGCTGACATTATTCAAAGCCATCAGTTGGCTTCTACTGAACCTCTTGTCTCCACACTCTTCTAACAAAGGACAAGCAGCATGGCTGGCGCTGGTCGCTCCCGGGACGCGGAAGGGTGCAGACGGGCTTGCCTTAGGCGCGCCTTCGGTGCGCCGCCGGCTCGCCCGCTGCGCGTGTCCGCTGCGCGGACGTTGCGCGGACGCTGCATCCGGTTTAATGGGCAGGGTGCGATCAGAAAAAGACGACAACTAGAGCGCTAACCTCACCGCGGGCTAACTGGGGCACCGCGTTAGCGTCTCAAAGAAAAAAGGAATTTTAAAAGCAAGTAGCAGCTTATGTTTTCAAATTAAAATTCAAAACAGTAAAAGCCTTATTTTCAGCGTCACAGCAATAGCCCCCCCACACTTTCAACAGCAAAATTCAAATCACAATAAACAGAATCATTTGTGTAGTCATACACTATCCTTAAAATCTGCAAGGGATCCAGCCCTCCTGGGCCTAGGTTAGATACCCCTAGTCCAGTAGATGAAAGTAACTTCATATTGTGCCTTTAAAATTGCTATTGGAGGACTAGAAAAATACAAATGGGGCCAGTGAATTGCAGCAGTTGAAAGACTTAATTAAAAAAAGCATAATATGAGCAAGTTCCTTGTATTAAAACTCAATTCACAGTGAGACAGCATTGTCGCCTTAACTTCCTGTGCCTTTTCTACAGTAGTTAAACCCCCTTTTTAAAAAGAAAACAAAAACAAAAAAACAGTGACGTGGCAAATTTGCATCTGGAAAGGAAAGCCCTTTTTCTCCTGCACAGACTTTTAGAAAATGTACACTGTTTGTACATCTGCCACCTTCCTCAATAAAGCATTCTTTATCTTGTGTACTACACCCTCTGCAATGCTGGAAGGCTAAAAGTGGAAGAGCTGTAAAGAGGAACAAGGAAGATCTCTTTTAAAAATGCCGAGTCATTGTCACTCCGAGATGAAGTAATGAAGAGTTCTGACCTCTATATCACCAGACCAGAAGGCTGCAAACAGTCATCTAAATATATGGGGAATTTATGGTTCTTGTGTATATTTGGCAAGTGTGGGTCCCAGAGTAGTCTTTTGGAATATTTCAGTAGTTCTAGAGAATAGCTGTGAGACTAGAGAGCAAGTCGAGCAGGAAGATGTATAGCGGGCGTTAAAACAACAGTAAAATGCAAACGTAGTTAGAAAATGAATTCATTAGAGGGAAAGTTCCACCCAGTATATATTTTTAAGCATTGAATGTCCCACTATACAAAAATACCAGAAGCAGACAGCCATTTTTGGGTCTGTTTAGAATGAGCAAAACGTAACCTGCAATACCTATTGTTACCAGTTACATATCATATACATAAAGTGAGCTCTGGCTCCATCCAGAAAAAATTAATTCCCTCTCACCTCATGATATAGGCTATTTGTGTATATTGTCGCTTCCTGTGGATTATTCATAATTTATATGTGCTGCTTACAGAAATCTATTTATTTTTTGTTTTATTTTTCTTCTTTGCAGCTGGCTTGTTTAATGGTTTAGTCAGGACTCATGTCCATATTTTCTCTGTCTGACTTCGCCATTGGCTTTTACCCTCTTTATCATTTCGTATTACCTTTCGATGGAATGTTCATTTCCTGTTGTTTTCTTCTAAATGAATTTTCCTGCTGTTTTTTTCCATCGATCTCTTACATATTGTTCTCCTTCCTCTATTGTCACATATAAAAAGCTTGGTCAAAGCCAGTAATGCGGTCTTCAAGGAGTTAACATAAATGTGCTTTCTGTATACTAGCACATTAAAGCCGGACCTGTAGGCTTTGCTAATGATTGTTAGGTCTAGTGTAACTCTTTTTTAATGTACAACATTAAATTAATAAATAGCTTTTCAATTAGATATAGATGACAAATTTAACCTGCTGCATGTATTGTGTGCTGTTACAGTTATCCATTTTGCAATATAGCATGTGTACATGGTCAATAACATATACTTCAGATATTTTAATATATACATATATATTTTCACTGAAAAAACCAAAGGTTACAGGGCCGTTACAGTTAGGAAATAAAATTTAAAAAACCTTAGAAATTCACAGAAAAAAACAAAAGTTACAGGGACGTTTTTGTTAGGCTGACATTTCACTCGTACAAAACCAGAGAAATTCAGCAGTTAGAGCTAGCTGAGCTAACTATAACTCGTGCCCCCGCAATGCACTGCTTATGAACTCACATATTGTGATCCCTCAGGGAAGCCTGCATCCTGCTCCAAATTGAAGTTCTCGTCGAAACGCAGGGACGGGCACATTCCCCCAGTGGTAGAAGACAGAAACAGCAAAGCTGGAGGCAGGTCAAGAATTCCCCAGTCAGAACGAGGCCAGATCCGGACATCATGAGCAAAGAGAGACAAGAGGTACTCCAGGCGCTTTCAGGAGAATCCACCCTCTCAGAGGCATTCTGAAGCTTAGCGAGATCAGTTACAATGGGTCGAGGGGGAGGGATTGCCGGAGGACGGAGCGGCAGCCGTGGGGAGGCCGCGATTCAGCTGGACGTTATCTCCAAATGCCCCGCTTCCCAAGTGACTGCGACACTGTGCAGGGCCTCCCCGCAGCAGATGGAAGCTGCGACTGGACGCTGCTCCGCACCAACATGTTGACATGACGAACTGTGGTCGTATGTTGTTATTTCATATGTTATAAATTCGTTTCATTTGGGGTTCTGTCTGTCTTTTTTTGATTCCCTCTCCTCCGCACCTCCACTACTACCAGGCATAAGGCTATTGCGTCTGGAAGTGGCCAATACTCATGCATCTCACACCCTATCCATGAGAACCAGGGGAGATGGACCTAAATGTGCTATGGAGACCCCAGCCCCATGACTAGGCTCTATGCATCGTTAGTCTAAATGTCTGGCGCTTAAATAGCCCAGTGAAGTGCACAGCTGCGCTGTCTCTCCTGGAGCGGTCTGGTAGTGATATCTGCTTGCTCCAGGAGAGGCATTAACTGGCCAAATATACCCTTTCATCAAAAAGAAGTTTCATGGCAAGGTTATCTCCACATGCATGGAAGTTAGGGGAAGGGCCCTAGGGTTTAGATTACAATGGTGGACCATCATTCTAAAGTTAGCTCATATATATGCTCCAAATGACAGGCAAGAATCTTTCATCATCAACACACTGGCGAAGGTACTTGCTTCTCCTGACCCGGCCATACTAATAGGGGCGACTTTAACTTAGTGATGGACTCAGACATGTATCGCTCTAGTCAGCGCTCTTCTCAGACTGGGGCTTTCTCATCCGCTGGACTCCAGTGGCATGGCGTGCTCTGCGATATCTGGAGACATCTCCATCCCTCTGCCAGGGACTACACATTCTACTCGGCAGCCCACAAATCTTATGCTCGAATAAATCACTTTCTTATGACCACAGCCTTAACTGCGTATGTCGGGGAGGCAAGCATAGAGCACCAATGTCTGTCTGATCACGCCCGATCACATTGACGTAGAATCTGCATACCACGCAAATCCCCCCACGCAGTGGCGACTACGAGATGCTGTGCTGCAATACGAGCAGACCGAGGGCGGCGATCCATTCGGCTATAAGGGACTACATCTGTATTAATGATCGTGAGGGGACGTATCTCTCCTCAGTATGGAATGCTTTGAAACTCATCCTTCGAGGGGAATTCATCGCAATCGGGGCATCAGAGAATAAACTGCATAGGGAAAAGTAACAAATTGAAAAAATGGTCTACGTGCTTGAATTAATCCACAAACGCACAGGTGCCCCTCTGGTGTGGAGGTAACTTGAGAAACAGCGACTTCTCTTATGATGCCTTGATCTTGAGCAGGCAGAATACGCCCTCTTGCGACTCATGCATAAATTCTACGTAAGTGGAGATCAATGCGGCTGTATGCTAGCACATAGGTTGCGTGGCAAGGCGGTGTCCAGATCAATTGATTTGATTCACACTCCGAAAGGAGTGGAGGTCCACTCGAATCCCAAAATTGCAGACCTTTTACAGCACTTTATATGCCAGTGATGATGCCCCGTCTGGAGATATTGAGGCCTACCTGCGAGACATCCCACTGACATGCCTCCCTTCAGATCTTGCATCTCAGCTGGATGAGCACATTCGAACAGCCAATGTGGTGGCAGCGATTGCACACCTTAAATCCTCTAAGGTGCCGGGCCTGGGTGGCTTTACCCCTCTTTTCTATACAACAGTTTGCCAAGAGTTAGCTCCCCGACTTCGCGGAGGGAAGCTCTCTTCCTCTCCGTTGACACTGAAAAGGCGTTTGACCGGGTCCACTGGTCGTACTCGTTTGCTACGCTCCACCAGTTTGGATTCGGTGACAGGTTCATAGCATGGAGACGCTGTATTTACAGCACCCCCAGGACCTTGGTCAGGATCAATAGGACCTCATCCACAACATTTCCTATAGCACGGGGAACTCGCCAGGGCTGTCCCCTCGCCCTGCTCCTCTTTGCGCTCTATGTGGAGCCCATGGCACAGAGGGTATGGGACAACCCGCGGGTCACAGGGATCCGTCTCGGAGCAGACACTTATATGATCAGCGTCTATGCTGACAACATCATCTTGTCCTTGACAAGTCCAATGACATTGCTTTCATCCCTACTCGAGGAATTCAGGGAGTTTAGTGACGTATCCAGGTTCAAGTTACATTTCTAAAATCTCAGATCTTGAACCTCTCAGTCGCCCCAGCCCAAGTAGCCGAATTGCGAGCAAGGTTTCCCTTTGAGTGGGCAGCAGAAACTATATCATACCTGGGTATTCTTTTAGCACCCACTCCGGCGAAGACGCTGGCGGCAAATTATGGCCCCTTATTTGATCAGACTACCACATGGAATCGCACCGGCCACTCGTGGTCTGGCCGCATAGTGGCAGTCAAAATGACAATTCTCCCATGTATCCTCTACGTCTTTCAGACCATACCTCTAACCCGCCCCATTGATTCTCTGTAACATACAACTTGCAATCAACCGGTTCATCTGGAGAGGCAAGAGCCCATGCCTTAGCCAACAGCTAATTACATGACACAAAACGGAGGGAGGCATGGGGCTGCCCCAGATCTCACGGTACTCCCAAGCCACGCAGTTCAGTTTTATAGTGGAATGGAATCGACCACTCTCAGAAAAGCACTGGTCCTTCATGGATCAGACAATTGCAGGAGGTCGGAATGCTTCGCAAGCACAGGGAATAGGGGCTTTACTCCTCGCCGGTAACGGCCACAACCCTGAAAATCTGGTATGCAGTAGCTCTTAGACACAAGCTAACAACATTCCCCTCGCCGATGTTGCCGATAGTCGACAACCCGGACTTCCCCCTGGGACTGAGGTCCGAGGTTTTATAGTGTTGATGCGAACAGGGATGCAAAAGGGGGGGCTCGATCTTTGATCCTTCCCTTCGACCGGCTGCTACAAGATTACTCGCTACTGATGACAGACTAGTTCCCGTACGCGCAGGTGAAGCACTGGGTGACCTCCCCGGGTTACAAACCCGGTGCTTCTCGCCCCTTGACCTGTTGTGAAAAATGGCTAATATCCAAAGATGGGGACACACGTATTATCTCTGAACTCTATGCTTTCCTCTCCCCTGAAATCAATACCACCAAGACCAAGGGCCAGCTTCATTGGGAGGAGGAATTATGGTGTTCACTTTCCAGCAAGTAATAGCAGGATATTCATTACAGGATACATCACACAGTACATGATATGTCTGGCACTGAGTCATCTTATACAGTTGCCTCCTATTGGTATTTAACACCTGCTCGAATCCATGGCTGGAACGGGAGATGTGTCGCGCAATGCTGGCGGGGCTGGGGTCAAACGGGCTCCCTACTTTATCTTTTGTGGAACTGCCCAAGCTGGTAAGATACTGGGAACAGGTCCTTCCTGAATGACATCGACCAAGCATTTGACAAGACAATTCCCCACTTCCCTGCATACACAATTTTAGGACTCTCCAATCCCCTGACCTTTCCCCTATGATCGATTAGAGGCAGACAAATGGCAGTTGTATTGAATGCCGCATGACAGATCCTCCTGGCACGCTGGGGCACAGAGGAGGTCCCTGACCATGTGACATGGCTCTGAAAACTCTGGGTGTTGCTGGCAATGGAAGGCATGTCGTTGACGGTGGATAACAGGGCAGATGAATATTCAGAACTGTGGGCCCCGTTCGTCATGATTCTGTCCAAAGAGTTCAAAGAAGTGACCTGCCGTAAATGCCTATAAATCGTGCGCCTGATGCCCCAAAAGGATAGGGAGAACATATAGACTCCTGCCTGAGGGAGTGTTCACTTCACCCATCACACAGAGTCCATTTGCCACACTAGAATTGGGACAAAGGAGTTAGAGTGTGCAGGAGACAGGGAAGTCAGGTTGTTTAGTCTTATTTTGCTTCTTACTATTCTCTGATATTTCCAGCACTCCTATTACTACTCTTTCATTACCATGATATTATCTCATAAGTAAAACTCATAACTCCCTTATACGCTGCCAGCCTCTGGGTTGTAGGCATTGAGCTGTGTAATACATTATGCATTTCACTCGCTGCCGGCCAATGGTTGTAGGCAAAAGCAGTGTCAATACTCCAAGGACCTCAATAAAAATAATTGTTCCATAAATAGTAAGATATTGTTTTAACTTTTCTTTCTGTGATCAAATTAGTAGAAAACCACCTTTACAAAAAAAATAGATATTCGCGACTACCGACGTCATCACGGTGACGTCGGTAGTTGTGAAGAGTGAATGTTTTGTAAAAAGTGTAAAACATATCGAGACACATTCTACAGTGTATTTAACAGTAGAGCTTTATTAGTGTACTTTTCAAACTCATATTTTTGTAGTGAGTTTCGAGAAAACTCATCTTCAAAGACTATTTTCCTTTTTCGCTGTGACACAGGACATCCCGATGATATTGGTAGCTGCAATCGCCGCGAATACGTCGCAAAATGACAAAACAAATGCAGGCATTCAATAGCCACCACCATTTTCAAAACTTATAACTGCAAAATGGATATCAACACATTTCTATCTAAATAACTGTATAATAACGTTTACAACTCCCTTAATATCTCTATAACACAGTGCATAACTTTTTCAGTGTACTCTATAACTGCATGCATCACAATATAAGTAGGTCTCTCAATCACTGTATAAGTATTTCAGTGATTCTGTAACACAGTGCATCAGCCTATCAATGCTTTGGTAAAAAGCTGCATGACTATCTCAGTGCATCTATGAGTGGGTTCATGAGTGTTTCAATGGATCTGTGATCCGTTGCAGGACTCTAAGTCAATCTGTAAGTAGGTGCATGAGTGGCTTTGTACATTTGTAAGTAAACATATAACATGAGTGTTTAAGTGGGTGTCTGCGATGGTCAGTGAATGGGTGCATGAGTATCTGAGTGGGTCTGTGACTAAGTGCATGAGTCTCTCAGTGGGTCTATGACTGGGAGCATGAGTGTCTGAGTGGTTCTGTGAGTAGGTCCATCGGTCTCTGAGTGGGACTGTGAGTGGGCGAGTGGGTGTATGAGTCTCTGAGTGCATGAGTAACTGGGTGCATAAGTCTCTGAGTGGGTGTGTGACAGGGTGTATGAGTGGCTGTAAGGGTGTGTGTGCCTGAGTGGGTCCGTGAGTGGGTTTATGAGTGTCTCAGTGACTCTGTCAGTGGGTGTATGAGTGTCTCAATGGATCTGTGAGTGAGAGCATAAGTCTCTGAGTGGGTGAGTGAATGGGTACATGCTTGACTATCTGAGTGGGTCTGTGACTGGGAGGGTGAGTGTCTGAGTGGGTCAGTGAGTGGATGCATGAGTCTTGAGTGGGTGGGTGAGTGGGTGCATATATCTCTGAGTGAGTTTGTGAGGGGGTGTGTGGATTTCTGAGGGTATGATTGAGTGACTGAGTCCATAGGTGTCTGATAGGGTCTGTGACTGAGTGTGAGAGTGACTGTATGGGTGTGTGAGTAGGTGTATGAGTGTCTGAGTGGATCTGTATGTGGGCTATGAGTGTCTCAGTGGGTCTGTGAGTACATATGTGAGTGTGTGAGTGGGTCTGTAAGTGGTTGCATGAGTCTCTGAGTGGTTCTGTATATGGGTGCATGACTCTTCGAGTGAGTCTGTATGTGGGTGCATGAGTATCTGAATGGGTCTGTGAGTGGGTGCATGTGTGCCCAGGTGGTTCTTTTAGTGGGTGTAAGAGTCTCTAAGTAGGTATGAGACTGTACGCATGCGTCTATGAATGAGTCTCTAAGTAGGTGCATGAGTCTCTGAATGGGTCTGTACATGGGTGCGTCACTCTCATTGGTATGTGAGTGAATGCATGAGTATCTGAGTGGGTATGTGACTAGATGTATAAACGTATGAATCTACATGTGAATGGGTGTATAAGTGTCTGAGTGAGTTTAGGAATGCGTACATGAGTGTGTGGCAGTGACTGGCGAGTGTGTACAAAAATATATTTTTTTATGTTTCCACTAATTTTCGCAATGTCTTTGCAATATTTAGCGATGTCCCTGTGACGGAACACGGGGGCAGTGCTGGCGGTCGGGGCGTCATTGCAAATATCATGTATGATCCCAAAAATGTATTTTAGACACATAACTTGTGTCACTAACACACCCATATTTAAAACATGGGGTCAGAGTATCTCCATACTGACCCCTTTATGTTAGCTTTCACATCAATTTTCAGCCCCTGGAACCGTTACCGAATGATAAATTGGCGGCCATAACTTTCTGTTCAGGTTGCATCCAGCCAATAAGAGCATTCTTATTGGTGTGCAAATCCGCAATTAATTGTGAAACCACCCCGAAATATCAGCGGCCAGAGATATATCTATCATTTTTGGCTTAAATTTCTCCAAAACTACTTGACAGATTTGTACCAAATAACAAAATGCACAATCTGTGTAACAACATCTACCTTTCTGCCAAATTTGGTGGAATTCCGTCCAGCGGTTCAGGCTGTAGGTTCGACAACGCGTTCCTATGGGAATGAGCATTACAAACACACCCTTTTCTCGTGCTCCTATTTCTCGGTCCCCACATCATGGATCACCCCCAAACTTTCCATGACACACAATACCCACTTCAACACTTTTTTGAGAAAATGTCATGAAGATTGGTCAAACGACGCCAAAGTTATAGGCAAGTCAAATCAAATCAAATCAAATCAAAAATCACTTTATTCGGTTTTGCAAAGAAGACCATAAAAGTTCATAGAAATACATTTCATACATTAGTTCAATTTAAAAAGACTGTTAAAAAATCATGAGTTTAAAATGCATTTTGTAAAATCATTAAAAGAAGAGGTTAGACTCTTACTACCAACCCTTGTAGTCTCTTCATACATTTGATTTTCAGAGATTAGACCTATGGCGTATGCAAAATTTCAAAAAACGTACAGTTGCTTTTGCTATCAATTCATTTTCTAGATATTGTAACGCCAGATAGGCTGGGCGACATTGGCGTAGACCCCAATATTTAAATATGGGCAATAGCCATTGTCTGCGGGGTGCCTCAAAAAATGTACAAAATAAGACTGTATGTATTGTCGACTGCTTTGATTGGGTGTCACAAGGGCACAATGACATTTTTGATGACCAATCATTTTGTGTGGGAAAGCAGACCATTAAGTGGAACATGTTGAACCTGAAGCGTGTCAGAAGTAGTTTTTCAAATTGGGTCATGTTATACAGCAAATAGGGTTCAATGGATGATACTGTTTGGACTAATAGACTTTGTTGTACAGAGGATTTATGGATTTCTTTTAGCAGACGTGTTTGATGCAGGTGTGATAGACATGCTTTCCTCAGATCTCTTTTGGAAATACTGTATAAAGATGATGGATCTGTAAAATAATGACTGTGTCCCATATCTGTAAGAAAGGCTTTTACATAGGCTGTCCATTTCATCCGCCCGTAGTGCTCCAGCGTCTGAATGTCTTGAATGATGAGTCTGGTTAAATTGCATTGTTCAGTGACCCAAATTCTTCTCCAGAGCATTATAGGTTGTGTTCTTATAATGTCCTCTAGGTGGTCTATGCCCAGCTCTTCGTGACAGGCGTATGTTGAAGAATTTTTCGGCAGCCCCAATAAGAATCTTAAGAAGGCATTTTCTATTTTTTGTAATTCAGTCACGTTTGCGTAGCCCCATATCCCTGCCCCATAGATAGCAGTACTGACACATTTTGCCTTGTAGATTTTTAAGGTTTCTAGAGGGGGCTTGTGACCCAGTTTTTGGACAAATGTTCTCAAGGCCGCTGTTGTTTTTAGAAATGATAGTTTTCTCGCCGAAATTGCCGCTTTCCACTTAAATTTATCGTCAATGACAATTCCCAAGTATTGGTAAGTGGGTGTTCTTTCCAGGACTTCCCCTTTCACAAATAGTCTTTTAGGTTTCATGTTTTTCCTCCCCGCATGCATAGTAAAAGTTTTTTTGACATTTAAAAACAAGTTCAAACTTAACATGAATTCACAGTATCTATCCAATTCTCGCTGCAGTTCCACAGATGTTCTCGCTAAAATGACCGCGTCGTCGGCATATAGCAACGCGGGTATATGCCGACGACCGACCGATGGGAGGTCTCTACTTCCCTCAAGCAGTGCTGTCTCAAGGCCATTTGTGTAGAGGGTGAATAGAAAGGGGGCCAGTACGCATCCCTGTCTGACCCCCTTTTCTACCCAAAAGCTATCTGACAGTTGACCCTTTGTCCCGAATCGCACTCTGCCTGTTGTTCCAGTATAGAGTTCTCGTAGGAAATCTACAATAGGGGGATCTACTCCCATATTCAACAGGATCGTCCACAGCCTTGAATGTATAACACAATCGAAGGCTGCGGATAGGTCCACATACACCATGTGAAAGGCACTCCCCTTGGCCTCTAAGTATTTTCCTGCCAATAGGGTCAAGTTTAGTGCTTGATCCACAGTGCCTAGGCCTTCGCGAAAACCATATTGTATGTCTGATATGACATTGTTAGTGACTGCCCACTCCTGGAGTCTCTCGAGAATTATCCGACCAGCGACCTTCCCGAGAGAGTCCAGGAGGGAGACAGGCCTATAACAAGTTGGTGAGTTTCGGTCTCCCCTTTTAAAGATCGGGACGAGTACAGAGGTCTTCCATGATTTAATCAGGCCTTCTTCTAGGGAAGCGTTTAAGACATTTGTCAGGAGCGGGGACCAGAGTTCTTCCTCGTATTTATAGATGTCAACGGGAACCCCGTCGGGCCCCGGGGCTTTGCCTAATTTAGTGGATCTTAATGCTTTCTGTACCTCGTCATGCGTAAACTGCAGGTTTAGCGGATAGATAACTTGCTTCAGCAAGTCCGTTGTTTCCATATTATCTGATGGACTTAAACCAAAAACATTTGAGTAATGTTTTACCCATTCAGTGTTGGAGATCGCGACGTCAATAGAGGGTATATCCTCCTTCCCTGTGAGGTATGGTGACCTTACTATTTTCCAGAACTCAACACTATCTTTGAGTTCTGTACTTTTTTTTAGACACTCCCAGAGGTCAGTTTTTATCTCATGTTTTCTGTTTTTAATTGCTAAGGCATAGTCTCTCCTTAGAGCGATAATTTTCACCCTGTCTCTATACTTACTGGCCAATGCTTTTTTTAGTTTTACGTGTGCTTTCGTACAAGCTGAATTGAACCAGCCTTTCTTATCGTGGTTAATCTGTTTGCGGGATCTAGTTAAAGCCTTTTTTATTTTATCTGTGATAATATTGAAGCTAGCTATTATCTTGGGGCTTTCTGCCTCATGGTCTAGACAAAGTGATATCTCATTTTTACATGCTGTAACAATTGTTGAAGTGGTCGCTTTTTTATCAACGTTTCCCCATTTTAGGGTGTAGCCATTAAGAGACCCCATCTCTAAATTTTGTTGATGCAGTAGAGAAAAAGTGTCAAAGTCTTTTTGTTTTCTTTGTTCTCTTAGGGTGATTACAATCGGAAAGTGGTCACTTAAAGGATTTTTGGTTACTTCGAATAATTCTATAGTTGGACCTTTATGTGCTGAGATCATAACGTAGTCTATCAGACTCGTCAGTCCCCTGCCATTAAAGGTTGGGGAAAAAGGTACTTGAGGAGTTTTTAGTTCGTTTGCAAAACCCAGTTCTAGTTCAGTTACAGCCTCATTCATTTTTTCACCTTCATGTGAATGAGTAAAGTGAGTGATCATATTTCCATCATCTTCTACTATCCCACATTTATCAGTATTATTGTTGTCACATAGATGGATGTTAAAGTCTCCACCCCATAGTATGGTGCATGTTTTATTAATAAATTTCTCTTTTAGGTTTTGTAAAGTACCAGAGATTTCTTGAAGAAGGTTAATTAGGTCGTCTAGTTTTTTGTTATTGTAAAAGTTTACAATAATGTATACTGTCTGTTTAGTTGTCTTCAAAATTACTATTTGGTAATTCTCATGTAGTTTAACTGGAATGATCTCTTCATGTAGTAGGGTGTTGGCTATATAGATAATTAGACCGCCACTGTTTCTGCCAGAAGAAGATTTTTTTGCTGAAGAAAGGAAAGTCTTATATCCCATTATATGCAGTGGGTCGATAGCCCAAGTTTCCTGAAGACAGATGATACTGCTCGCAGTTACTTGGTTTAAAAAGTTAGGATTTGTTACTTTAGCCAGCAAGCCTGCTATATTCCAGAAAGTTAAAATTATTAAGGAAGTGCTTTTGTTATTGCAGTTTGAAATTTTCTTGATTAATGAGTTTCCATGATGTTGGTGGCTAATTTTTGATTGAGCTAAGTTAATTTCATCATTAGGTCCTATTTGATTTTGAGTATTTAAGGTATTCTCTGGTATTATGTTCTGCATGTCTAATCCATAAGTATTAGGGGGGCTTTCTGACGTCTGGCCTGCTGGGTTTAATGTATGGTTCACTGAGTCTACAGGGTAGATATTTTCTTGTCAATCGTTAAAGTCAAGAGTAGAAAGTGCAGCAAACCTGTTTTGAGTTGGAATACTATAAAGGTTACCAGGTGCTGCGGCAACATGTTGCCAACGAGGGTCCCTGTATTCTTTGTTTGGCATTGTAGACAAATAAGGGTGAGATGTGAAATGAGGATGAACCTGTGGATGATGTCTATGCATGTGAATGTTTGGATATGTAAATTTGGGATACTGCTGTAAAAAGGGGGAGTTGTTTGCAAATATTGAATGATGATCGAAGAAAGGTGTGGCTAGGTTAGATTCTGTTGTTGGTACATCAGTGATCAGATGCCTATAGAAATACCCCAGTGGGAGTAGGGTAGTATTAAATTCCCATACGGAAGGTGGAGGGGCTCTGGCCAGAGTTTTCTCGGCCCACTGTGGATTCTTGAAACTAATAGATACACAATCACCTTCAAATTTCTTTTTTAAAGGACCTATCCATCCTACTCTCTGTACGTTGTTTATTTCTGCTGTGCATTCTATCGGATAGTTACAGTTTGCTATCAACCAATGCAGGATCTTATTTTTCAAGGATGAGTGAGTTTCCTCTTGATCATTCCTAAGCCTAGGCACATTCACTAAAATCAATACATAAGCACCACATTCGGGGGGAAGATTGATTCTTGAAGGGATCTGCCTTGAATTATATGGTGGATCGTGTGTTAACCGGGGTTTTTGAGAGTTTGTGATAGTGGATGTTGAATTATTTTGACTCTTTTTTTGTTCTTGAGATGATGTGGTCGTCTTTCCTGGAGTAGTGTTTACCGCCTGAGTACTAGTGGTTGTGCTTGAAGTTGGGCCACTTCCTGTGGTAGAGTTGTTTGTAGGCTTATTTTTGCTCACTGGAATGGATAAGTTTGGTTGCGGTTTTGTTGTACTAGTTACAGTCGATGTAGGTTTTTCTGTCTGTTTTGTAGTAGTAGTTTTACCGGTGTTTGGTTTTCCTGCTGTATTAGTAGGTACAATGTCTCTAGTGAGAGTCTTTTTATTAACAGCGATGAGTTCCTCAAGTTTCTTTTCAATTCTAGTCAGTCTAGATTCGATTGGTGAGATGTAAATTGCCAGGAGATTGCCGACGCTTTCTATCAGTTGATCATCTTTTATTAGCTTTACTGATGCGTCAAGGTTATTTACATACTCCTGGACCTTTTCCTGCATGGCTTCAGTTGAAGGGCCAGGTTGTTTAAATGTTCCGTTGGCTATGGGATACTTGATTGTGGTTTTTCTAGATTGAACTTTGAATTTTTTGCGTAATTTACCCACGGAAGGGATACTTATTGTTGGTTGTTGAGTCTGTTTACGAATGGCGCCCTCTTCGGTGGGTCTTATTAGTATGGGACTGTTTGGTTCTATGTTTTCCGGAGTAAGGTTTATGTTTAGATCTGGTGTCTTTTCGAGATCATTGCTCGTGTCAGAGTCGCACTCTATCAGTGGGTCTGTGGCCGATAAATTAATTTCATTAGGAATGGTGTGAATATCAGGCCGTGTTTCTTGCAGGCAGCCTGGTTGTTGTTCATATTGTTTGACAGGAGTTTTTGCCAACAAAATGTCGCCAAGGGAGGAACGTTTAGTTGTTAATAGTTCATATGAGGCCCTACGCTTGGCAGCTTCTAAATCTTGTGAGACTCTTCTTTCAAGGAGAGAGATACTTAAATCAATCGCGTCATGGGTTCTCGTGATAAAGTTGTCAATGGGGCCGATGATGGATGTGCTATTTGCAGCAGCAGTTTTGCTTCTACTTCCCCTGGTAGACATTGCGATATAATTGTGGGCCGGGTGTGATGGCAAGCAGTGATAGGTGAAACCAGAGATCTCTCAATCAATCTGATGCAGGGGAACTCAATGTCATACAAGCAGTTTTGACTTAATATACTAAGGAGCGAGGGAGGAATTTTAGACACGTGTAGGTAATAATAGAAAAGTACCTGGAATAACGTAGGGCACAGATGATGATAGAGGGGTGTACCCAACCCAACCTCCTCGACCTCAGAGGGCCTCAGAGGGCCCGCCCTTTGCCCGGGCTTCGCCCGGCGTCCCGCGAGACGGGGATGATGGTTAATTTATGCGCCTCCTGGCGCCGAAATATCGCGGTATGTACCGCTAGGCCTGCTGGGTGTTGTAGTCCTGTGCCTGCACCACGCCCACACTCCGCTCGTCAGCCGGACTCCCGAGATGGCAGAAGGGGTCCCACGGCGAGAGGCGGGAGGCAGGAGGCGGGCGGGCGGGCAGGGTCTTGGAGAGTGTCCCAAGCGGTGTCCCAGGGCAGAAGACAGGCAGTGAAGGATTCAGTTGCAGCGTAGAGCCGGCGCGTTCCACTCTCGCTGAACACGTTAACCAGAAAACAAACAACGGCGTAATCCGAGCCTTTCAGTCGGCTCTCCGAAGAGCGGATGCTCTTACTGCTAGGTCTGACCTAAATCAAAATCTTAATAGAGTAGAACATTTGTGCTCTTTTTAGATATACATCGTATAAATATGGGTTCATCCAAATCATAATATATTGTGGTTTGGTGTGACTCTTCTGATCGTGTCCTCAAGGGAAGTCAAAAAATGCTTTTCCTATGGAAACTAGGTCCTCAGTATAACTACCTACTGGTGATTGGCAAGACACTGGTCCTCGAGCTTGGGACCCAACAACTATGTTGCACGTAAGGCGCCTGTGTCCATTTCGTCACTCCCCCACAGCAGTGAAGACGCGTGCATAAAAGATAAACAAGCAGTCTACATTTAATTTAGGCTGCTCGTTCATCTTTTATGCAATGGAGTGCGCATTTTCACTGCTGTGGAGGAGTGACTATATGTAGGTATAATTAGGACCATGTTTTCATAGGTAAAGCGTTTTTTGACTTGCCTATATCTTTGGCACCGGTTGACGAATCGTAACCAAATTTTCCCTAAATAGTGTGTCGCTGATTCTTGTGCATGGAAAAAAAGTGTTTTTTCAATGTAAATATCCTTAGAGATTTATAGACACGACTACAGTCCAAACTTATTACACCATATTTGGCAGAAAGGTAGCTCTTGGTCCAGAAAGAACCTTTTTTTGTTTTTTGGTGTAAATCCATTCAGTAGTTTTGGAGGTATTTAAAAATATTTGGTGGAGGCTGCCACAGTTCGGGGGTGGGAGGGCGGGGGGATTGGGAAAGGGTTTAAAGAAAAAATATCTTGCCTCCTCGCCGCGTCTCACCGCTCTCTCCACCGTCGTCTCTGGAACAGGAACAGAGCACCCAGGTTCCCCTGAGCCAATCACAACGCTGCAATGCAGCGTTGTAATTGGTCTGAGCATCGAGGTTTGGTGCTCAGATGGAGACTAGGGGTCTGGGCATGTTCTCCACCCAGGCTGTAATGCATTTCCAGCAGCTCCCTGCTTGCAGCAGCAATGCATGCTCCTGCAGAAGGCAGGGAGCTGGCTGGGATTGGGGAGGCCTTGAGGCTCCCCCGTGGTCCCGGGCAAAGGTCATGAGGGAGCAGAAAGAGGCAGAATTAAGGTCAAAAATGAGCAGAAAGAGGCAAGATAAAGGTGAGAAATGAGCAGAAAGAGGCAGAATAATTGTCAGCACCGAGCAGAATGAGGCAGAATATAGGTCAGCAATGTGCAGAAAGAGGCAGAATAAATGTCAGCACTGAGCAGAAAGAGTCAGAATAAAGGTCAGCAACCAGCAGAAAGAGGCAGAATAAAGGTGAGAAATGAGCAAAAAGAGGCTGAATGAAGGTCAAAAATTAACAGAAAGAGGAAAGATGAAGTTGAGAAATGAGCAGAAAGAGGCAGAATAAAGGTCAACAATGAGTAGAAAGAGGCAAAATAAAGGTCAGCAACCAGCAGAGAGAGGCAAAATAAAAGTGAGAAATGAGCCGAAAGAGGTAAAATAAAGATTAGAAGGGAGCAGCAAGAGGCAGAGTAAAGGTCAGAAACAGGGAGAAAGGGGCAGGACACAGGACAAAAAAAAGCAAAAAGAAGCAAAATAAAGTCCAGAAACTAGCAGAAAGAGGCAGAATAAAGGTCAGAAGGGAACAGAAAGAAGCAGAATAAAGGGCAGAAACAAGCAGAAAAAGGCAAAATAGAGATCAGGAGCGAGCCAAAAGGGGCAAAATAACACGCAGAATGAGGCAAAATAGAGATAAAAAATGAGCAGCAAGAGGCAAAATAGAGGTCAGAAACGAGCAGCAAGAGGCAGAATAAAGGTCAGGAGCAAAACAAAAGAGGCAAAATACAGAGCAGAACGAGCTGAAAGAGGCAAATAGAGGGCAGGAGCAAGGAGAGAAGAGGCAGAAAAATGGGCAGAAATTATCAGAGGAGGCACAAAACCAAAGGCAACAAAGGATAGCAACTTGCAGGCAAGCGGGACAGGAGGACCGTCATGGGGGATGTGGCATGAGCACCTGCTCCTGTGTGCCCCACTACTTTTTTTACTGTGCACCCACTGACAGACCCACTCATACACTCATGCACCCGCTTACACACTCATGCATCCACTACAGATCCACTCAAAAACCCATGCACTGACAGAAACACTGAGACTCATGCACCCACTCACAATGCCATTCAAGCACTCATTGACCCACTCACATGCTCACTGAGAGACTCACACTCACAGACCCACTCAGAGACTCACATACCCACTCACACAATCATGCACCCACTTACAGACCCACTCCAAGACTCATTCACCCACTCATACCCATTAACAGACCCATACAGCCACTCACACACCCACAAAACCACTCAAACACCCGCTCAGAGACCCATACAGCCACATACACACCCTCTCACCTACCTATACAGCCACTCACACACCCCCTCTCAAAGGTTACAGATTACTGTTGAAATTCACAGAAAAACGCAAAGGTTACAGGGACTTTGTACAGAAGAGAAGGTGCACCAAAAAAAAGTCAGTTTTCTCCAAGTACATCCAGAAAATATCTTTATTGTCGTTGATAGTAAAAACTGGACATCAGCCTCAGCCAACATGTTTCACGGAACTTCATCAGGGCTGGAAACATATATATAAAGACAAAACGTAAATCACAACGTACACAATAAAAATTACACATTTAAAACACAAATATCAACATAATACATACAAATTCAATAACACGTAAATGACCCAAAACTCAAAGCTCCCACAACGCATATATGAAACAACAAATATATTCATACAGTAGAACAAAATTACGTTGATACTACACTTAACACAAGAGAATATATATACTATATATAGATGTACTTGGAGAAAACTGACTTTATTTTGGTGCACCTTTCCTTCTGTACAAAGTGCTGTATCTGGTTTCCAGTGGAGCTGAACTGTGGCAAGCTCTGGAAGTGGTTGCACAAGACCCTTAATACTCACAAATGTCGGGATTTGATGTGCTGACCCTTGGTCAGCCGCTGATTGAAGGTTACAGGGACGTTTTAGTTAGGAAATACATTTTTTTTTCATGTAGAAATTCACTGAAAGAATTAAAGGTTACAAGGACATTATAGTTAGGCTCAGATTTCACTTGTACAAAACCATTGAAATTCAGCAGTTATCGTTACCTGAACTAACTATAACTTACACCCACACAATGCACTGCTTATGTCCCTTAAAGCAATACTACAGGCTGTATTAAACCATTTGTAAGGAGGTGGTTCAGTTTGTTTTTTCCTGGTAACCAGCATACTATATGCTAGTTTACAAAGGTCCTCTAAGCTTTCAACAACCTCCTTAGCCTTTGCCTCAACAGATAGACAACACAGGACGTCAGCTTGCTTTGAGATAATTAATCTTTAGAAAATGTTTCCCTTGTCTAGATTCTTCCATTCAATACGAATGCATGGGCATGTGTACTTCAACCGAAGGACATTTTAAGCTAACAGCAATAGGATTATGGTCACTAATATGGGACGGGTGGGTATGGGATTCCTGTGTGTACGAGGCTGCAGAAAATCTAATGTGGAACTCTTACCTTTAAAGTCTGAACTAAATAGTACATGATGTTTAATTAGGACCTGATTCAATGCAGCCCCATAAGGGGTATAAATAAAGTGCGTTCAATTTTCCTCTTGCCAGTCGGTAACCCCACAAACATGGTCACCTCTGAAAGGGAACTAGAGATGTTAAAGTTGGCAGTTTAAAGGATAGCCTGCCTATCTGGGTGTCTCTCAAAATAGTATGTGATAAATTGGTCAATTCAACTATTATGCCAATAGGATGATTTGTGAAAAAATTGAAATAGAAATTAATTAATAAGACATCCAAATAGCAAGGTAATAACACCCGTAAAATGTAGTTACAAGGAGTATGCAGCAACTCTTCCACTTTCAGTTTGCTTACTCTTATGGAAATATGAATCTCCTTAACTTTCCTTTAGGTCTCCCTGAAGTAGATAGAGTGGCAGCTACATAAAAGGATCAGAATCCATTAACATAAAAAGTCTCAAGGGCCCAGGTCTCTTGGCAACACACTATAGCATACTTATTGATTAATCCAACTAGCCCTCAGTGTCCAACTTCTTACTTGCACCCACTATGTCCCAAGACAGAAAGTGGAGGCAATCTAATCTGGCAGCATCATCTTTGGTGGTAGATTTATTTGAAACCTCTCCCCTTTGAATCTCGAGGCCAACAGACGAGGATGGTGAAGGAGAAACTGAAGGAGTGTCCAATTGTGCATCTAGTTATTCTAATATCCAACATAAATAATGGGGCTGCAAAATGATTTTCATGGACAAATTGGGTTGTGGACCACACAGCCGCATTTGAACCCGGACCAGGCACTTTACAGGCCAGTGGTGAAAAAATAAAAGGCAGATAAAAAAAGCTTAGTGGGAAGGTGCGAATCTTGCCCATCCTATTCATGAAATGGTCCAATCTGTGTAGCAATAGGCTTGCCAGGCTAGGGTTTCTAAAATTTACCTCAACGCAATCACCCCTTGAGGTCTGAGGAGAATAAACAAACCAGCCAACCATGCTAACCAAAAGAATTTCATCAGCTAGCTCCATTGACTAGTCCGAGTTGGACTTACACCAATAAGCAACTTTATTTTTCAAGCCCTCCCAATCTTCGTGCACACCCAAACTCACAGGCGGGACACCTTTAAGTATGATGATATATGGAGTACATTAAGTCGAAGTTGCAAATGGTCCACACAGTCCCAATTCAGAACCAAATTACTCTTTAACTTGTTGGGCTCATGAGAACATGTGATATTGCCCGCTAGAGCAGGTTTCGAGATCTGTGGATGAGAAGACGTGACGGGTGCAGTTTCAGGAGGCGACTGGCCAGTGAAAGTGGATTGAGGGTTGGCAAGCACAAGGGAAGGCCTGGCCTTTAACAGTCTGCAACTGGGACTGAGGTTGGCAAATGTTGAGTTTTTATCCGCGTGAAGAGATCACGACAGAGAGCCGTCAATAAAGTTACAAAAATTGTTGAAGAAGGATTTGCACACACCAGGTAATGCTGTAGTAAAGTAACATTATTTTGGACAGGAGCTTCGGGCTTCATGCAAGCCCTTTTTTGCACCTGTAACAGCCTTCTGGGCATTTTCATCACACTTCTTTTGCCTAACCGGCGAGGGCTTTTCTACTGTTGTAGGCAGACTATTTAAGTAAACAATGGAAGAATTTACAAAGGATTCATGACTAGTGCATTATTTGGTACAGGTGCTAAGGGCCTTGCTGATCAAAGTTTTGAAGTTGTATCTGGGCCATCTAGAGACTTGGTCAAAATGTCTACCTGTAGGGGATCAAGGTGCCCTGGGGAGTAATTGGTTTCAACAACCTCTATGTGACTCTCTATTACCTCTAGTTCCGTAGCGATCGCTCCTATGGCAGATGACAATTAAGTAGTAATTCTAGGGGTGATAGAGTTCCCTTTGTTCCTATGTTTCTTTTGGGTGGTAGGGTTCTTTTTCCCCAATAATTAGATAAAGTAAATAGAAAAATAGCAGGTGAAGGGTTAACCAAAGAACTTGCAAAGAAATATTAAAAGCCTATCTGCCCTCAGAAATAACCTTGGAGACTGTGTAAATTATCCAAGGGTCAAAAGAGTGGGCCCAGCCCTGCCTACTCCGGCTGCAGACGGGTCTGCTCTTGGCTCGGTCTTCGCCCGGGCGCGTCACGCACTGTGGGTCTCAAGAATGCTCTTTATAGCGCCGATGCAGCAAGCATGGCTTAATAGCAGCAGGTGTAGCAGGTAAAGAGGCCGCCTCCAAGGCCTCAATGTCTTCTGTGACTCGGAGTCCCGACGATGACACTCCCGTGCTGTGGGTCCCAACAATACGCCTTATAGCACTGATGCAGCAAGCAGGGCTTATTGACAGCAAGTTTAGCAGGTAAAGAGGCTGCCACCAAGACCTAAATGTCTCCTGGGACTTGGAGTCCCGACGATGACGCTCCCCATTGAACATTCAAAAATTTTATTTTTACCATTTATGATGTTAGTGTTATTCCTAGCCTCAATTCATTTCTATGAGAGTGTGTTTCAGGCCCAGTGATTGGCCAAGTGTGGTGCTTGGCATAGTCCAGGGTGCGGCTATTTAATCAATAGTACTACTGTTGTAGATGTAGGTGTAATCTTTGTGAATACAATTGTTTTACTCTTTTGTCAGCCTTTTTTAGTATTTGCATGTGCCTCCTTAAACCCATTCTAACACTTCCCTTAACACCACCCATTTAGTAGCAGAAAGTCCCCATTTTTCAAACTGCTCCCCGACCCCCACCACATTTACCACATAAACATAGATCTCCATGTACAGAGAACTCTGCTCTCGTGACAGAGAACTCCACACATGAGAGATCGATGTGTAGGCGGAGATCTTTTGTTGGAGATTTGTGAATAGCATTTGTGAGCATGTAACGCAGTACTGCTGGCCTCTGTACATACACAACAGTAGGACAGAGGTGCTACCTTTCTTCCAATTCTTCTTTTGGGAAAGCTAGTAACCATGAGAAAAAGCAATAAATAGACAACATGGTGTTGACGATATGGCGTTATGAAACATCAATGCCAGTGGCATAACCTCAATGTCACAGCTATATATTTTGCACTGTAAAGTATGTCCACTGTTTGGTTGATCGCAGAATCTATCTGAAGAGAAAGCTCTGCAATCAACCACTACTGTGCAGGGCAAAGACAATATACAGAAGTCTTTGTGCAGAATACATCTGCTACACAACCTGGTGTAAGAGTATACTGCAGATTGTTAGAAATGGGATTTCTGGTTGGCTAGGGCTTGCGCCAAAGCCAGACAGAAACCACCACTCTAGTCAGGGCTGGGGAGTTACACGCCAAAGATAACCCCTGCTCACCCCCTTGGTAGCTTGGCACGAGCAGTCAGGCTTATCCCTGAGGCGATGTGTAAAGCGTTTGCGCGTGCACCCAGCAACAACACCCAAGGCCCACCACAAAGGAAACTCCACACAAGGTATTCTATAAAAATAGCCTTTGTATTATACACAACACATTAGATACAAACACATACTCTACAATGTGCCAACAGGCACGGGCATAATTTACAAGGGATTATATATACAGGGGACAGGGCCACATGGACCACTGTCAGGAATTAGCACTTTGTAGAAATAGCACTTAGAACGTCGGAATAATATTTTAGAACATAGCACGTACAATCACTGTAGCACTAAGATAGAACATGTAGCACCCAACCAGTAGCTACTGGTATCAGGTAAGTACCACCTACACAACCCTAACCACCTTAGGACAATATTGCGCAGGGAATCAGGACCTCACTAGCACCACCTGTACTAGGGAGAAAACAACCACCTAAGTATCACAATACCTGTAGGGGCCTAAGCACATAAACACATGATGCATAACATTCAGAGGTGTAAGACAAAGCACATGACGCATAAAACTCACATTAGCCACTATCTGTGGCAGTCCCTAGGCCAACTGGCCTTGAAGGGGCAAGGACGCCCGGCGTCCAACAAAGTCAGGGGCAAGACTGCGCAGGAGGCACAGTCCCAAACTCAGGGGGTCACAACCTAAACGTAGCAGTTGCCCACTAAGTGCTGGGCAACTGTGAACAGGGAGCGTGGGCACCACTGTGCCTTTTAAATCAATCTGTCGCCCTTGGAGCCTCTCTGGGCTCTAAGCAAATGAAATGCCCCCTAGAGCCTGTCAGGGCTCTAAACAACTTTGTGGGGCAAGGGGGGAGCGGCCCGCTGCCACCGGGGGCCGCTCTAGCATGGAAGAACTGGTGCCCCGTTCGTTGGAGTCCCGCTCGGGGGCTCAAGGACTCTGCCCCCTTTGTTGGAGCCTCACTCGGCCCTGAAAACACTGCCCCCGTGGTCGGGGCGCCTAGTGCTCGAAACAACAATGCCCCCAATGTCGTGGGGGCGGCCCACTGCCTTCCGGGGCCGCCCGGCACTTGTAGTGCCTCGGTGCGAGCAGGCGCACAGAGATGCCGTCTACCGGCGGAGACCCTCACACCGGCGCGGAGTCCCCCAGCCCTTGGTACTTACCGGGCGCTCTCCGGGGACTCCCGCGTCGTCTCCGGTCTCGGTGCTTCTCCCAGGGCGCAGGGTAGGCTCCTGCTCGCTCCGGGACTTCTTATTTTCGGCAGGCTCTCCTTCGCCGACGGAGACGGGGTAGGCTCCCGCCCTCCGTCCGGACTCCTGCTTCTCTTCCGGGTCGCCGTCGCAGGAGCGTGGGGTGGGCTCCCGTCGCTTCCTGATTCAAGGGCACGCCCACGTCGTCCCCACGGCTGCCTGACTTCCTGGTCGCCGGGTCGCGGCAGTGATTTTGCAAATGAGAGGGGTAGGCTCCCTCGAAATACGTAATATGCGGCGGGGTGGACACCCGCCAATGAACGCCAATGTCCCTGGCAGGGTGGGCACCTGCCAGGGGACGTGAATGTCAGCGAACACGGGGCCAACGCCGGGTGGGCACCGGCTTGTTGAAATAAAGCGCTCCTTGTGCTAGAGGCCAACCCGAGATCTCCTAGCGCTGCAGGGCAGGGAGAAGCGCTTCCAGGCACTTAGAGGAAAATAGAGCGCTCCCAGCGCTTTAAGGCACACAACAGCAAAAGTCCAGGCAAGTTCTCCCCTGCATGCAGCAGGGCAGGGGTGGGGGGCAAGGATGGACCCAGAGCCAGCTCACTGGGCCTCCAGGCAGGGAGGTAGTCCAAGTGGCGGTCCTCTGGTCCAGCAGCAGCAGCAGCCCCCCTCAGGCAGGATCCTGGCAAAGCACAGTTTCTGTGGGGACACAGCCCCATTTTTATACAGGCAAACCCTTTGTTCTGGGTTCAGGGTGAGGGGGAAAACCAGTCGCAGCTGGTTGGGGAGCACCCTTGATGTGCTCAGCCCCTCACTCTATTCACTGGCAGGGCTAGGGTCGTCAGTCGCACCACAGGGGGCGGGGCCAGCATTGTGTGTGGAAAACCCTGTCCTATTCAGGACCCAGGTGTACTCCTCCCACCCATCTAGCTGCTGATCTCCCCATTCACCACTGGGTGACTCATCCTGACTCTGGGGAATCCCTAGCCCGTCACATGACATGACCAGCCAATCACGCGACAGACACACTGCACACAGAAGTGCCCACTTCTAGAAGTGGCACTTCCACACTAGGTACATGCACGCCGCACACATCATCGCGCAGCATTCACTCCCACGAGTCCGCACATACCAAACTCGGGCCTGCACACCCCACGCATCAGGAACTACTAGGGACACATACACTCCCCATGCATTCCTATGGGAGGGCAGGCCTATCTCACCACATGCACTCAGAGCACGCACGCACTTTACCCTGGGACACAGGGAAAGTGCGCAGAGACCAAACAATTACCACACCAAGTCATCAGTAAAAAGCAAAAAAAGTTCAGGGGTGAACCTGCCAGAAGGGCCAAGTCCAACACAACCCCCTTCCAGCCAAAACGCAGGGCAGACCAATCACCACCGTGATGGACTTCCCTGCTTGGGGCGATAGAACACGGACGCGGGCCCGCAACTGCAGGGACACCCTCCGGTTCTACGCCACGGTGACCCTATGGAATTCTTTCTAACACCACTGTCTGGACCAACTGGGCTACCCCACTGGTACTCCCAAGCTGTCCGCGGCCAAGACCAGGCCCTAGGCCACCCAGGTGCCACCGGTCCTTGCCTAACCACAGAGTGGGGGGTAGTAACCCCTGGCACATAGCGGCCATTCTCCACTCTTCCTCTCTGAAAGACAGGACTAGACTGCCACTGGTTCTCCAGCCTAGGGTCTACACCCTCAGGCGGACCAGGAGTCTCAGGGAAAGCTCTCCTCCCCCTACCTCTTCTCCTAGGGTTCCTCCTCCTCTGGCGAGGGGTACACCTAGAACGCCATTCCAACCCAGGGTTTAACCCCTCAGGTTGTACCGGGGGCAGAGGTGGGCTCTCCCACCCTCTGCACCACCTTCCAGAACCCTGCTCCCTACTAACTGGGGCGGTACCTCTGGAAGAAGAACTGGTCGGGACGCTGATTACAGACGTCCCACCCTTCAGGTCAGGCTGATCCTGAACCTGGCCTCCCAACCTCCGGCCTAGAACCTTTGGTGGAATAATTGCCTGGCACGCCAGGACTTCTGGGGATTTCCACTCCATCCCCCTGAGGCTATCAAAGGACACATATGTCGAGCGACTGTCTGTCTGGCGCTGATCTCCCGTCCCCTGTCCACCTGACAGTGCGCGGAGATCCCCCAGAACAGAAGTGGTGCCACCCTGGTCACCACACGGGATCCTAGCCCAACTGGGTAGTCCCTGACCCACAGGCTCTTCCACTGGGAAACTCATCCCCCAATCACTCCTCACACTGGACTCCTGTACCCTCCCTACCGGAGCGGTACTGCCAGACTCTAGAACCACAGGAGCCCTGGTTACAGGTGCTCCAGGTCCTCTACTCACCAGGAGATCTTCCTCAAATGGGCTAACAGGACAGCCTAGGTCCCCAACTTGGTGTTCCCTCATGGAACCATCCAAGTCCTGAGGCAGGGTTTCGTACGTCCGGGGACCCTCGGTCACCCTCTCACTCCTGCTCCACTGAGCCAGGCAGTGAGCCCCTACACCCTCCTCGCTATCCTGGGACCTAGCTGGGCTACACTGAGCCTCTTCCACCACGCTGGGCTGGAAGATACCTGACCCACTACTTTTGGAGTCACTCCCTAATGACTCTCGAGAACCTCTAGCCCTTTCCCAGCGCTCTGCTTCATCTCCAAGCTCAAATGGGGCAGACACCCCACACCCCAACAGGTGTTGGCGCAACCCCGGTGCACAACAATTGAGCAGGTGTTCTCTGAGAATCAGATCACACAGTTTATCATAATCAGATTCTGCGGGAACTCTTATCCAATCAAACAGTGCATCCTCACATTCATCCACAAACTCCTCCCAAGACTGGTGAGACAGTTTCCTACTGCCCCTGAATTTCAACCTTAACTCCTCCTCCTGGGGAACAGGTACCAGACTGGGGGGACTGGGATTTCCTACACTGGAATCTACATCGCTACTACCACTGGACTCCACCCTCCCTGGGGAGTCCAGAAAATTAAAACTGCGCGCAGGGGATAGTCTACCCTCCAGAGCTACTTTGCCTCTGGTGGAGGCCCTCTCAGCCTCCTCTACCCTCTCCCGCGCCAAGACCCACTCAGTCTCTCGCTGTTGCTTCCTGGCCTCCAGCTGCGCCATAGCCTGAGCATGCTCTAACCTGAGCTTCTCTAACGCCAGCTGGTGCTCCCTTTCTTTCCTCCTATCTTCCCACTCCTCTGGGGACAGGGAAAGGGATGAGGCACTGCCTCCTACGCTGGACCCAGCAAGGGACGCCCTACCTATGGGGTCCTCACTCTCTACTGGCGTCCAGGTATTGTCATCCTCTACCTCCTCTTCTGACTCTTCAGGGCTCCCCACAGACCCACCACCCTCCAGGTGTGAGGCCCGGGCCCCTTCCGTACTGTGCTCAAGATCCCATGGACCCTTTTGCCATAGGACCAGGTGGTCCTGAAGTTCGTACCGAGTGTCGGACTCTCTCCCTGTACAGGACCTTTCTAACTCCTGCCTCTGGCGCCAAGCTAGCTCATAGGGATCACAAGCAGGCTCCATTCTGGCGGACGTTATGGTAAAAAGATTATACAGGGGACCTAGGGGTCTGAGTTTCACACAGGAGCACACAATTCACAAAAAGATTCAGCAAGCTCTCTAACCCAGAGAACTCACACTCACTTGCCTAGTGCCACACACCATTCATCCACACACACAACCCTCCCCTCGGACTGGTAAGGCAGTTTCTACCACCCCTGATTCCTCAACCTGACCACCACGTGACACAGGTACCAACTCTGGGCACAGGGCGGGGGACAAATGTACAGGACACTATTACGCTGCCACCACTGGATCCCACCCTCTGGTGAATCCAGAAACACAATGCACTAAGGGGGATGATCTACCCTCCCGAGCTAGGGACACCTAACTCACAGTGCACAAAAACACATTTCCAAAGAAATGACAATTAAAAACAATTTTAAAACAATAATCCCTATACCATGTGATTTATCTAAATGCAGAGTTTTGTAGTGCGGCCAGTTGCCGCTGCGGTACAGCGCAAACGCAAGTCCAAATCCCACCGCTGCCACCAATGTTAGAAATGGGATTTCTGGTTGGCTAGGGCTTGCGCCAAAGCCAGACAGAAACCACCACTCTAGTCAGGGCTGGGGAGTTACACGCCAAAGATAACCCCTGCTCACCCCCTTGGTAGCTTGGCACGAGCAGTCAGGCTTATCCCTGAGGCAATGTGTAAAGCGTTTGCGCGCGCACCCAGCAACAACACCCAAGGCCCACCACAAAGGAAACTCCACACAAGGTATTCTATAAAAATAGCCTTTGTATTATACACAACACATTAGATAAAAACACATACTCTACAATGTGCCAACAGGCACGGGCAGAATTTACAAGGGATTATATATACAGGGGACAGGGCCACATGGACCACTGTCAGGAATTAGCACTTTGTAGAAATAGCACTTAGAACGTCGGAATAATATTTTAGAACATAGCACGTACAATCACTGTAGCACTAAAATAGAACATGTAGCACCCAACCAGTAGCTACTGGTATCAGGTAAGTACCACCTACACAACCCTAACCACCTTAGGACAATATTGCGCAGGGAATCAGGACCTCACTAGCACCACCTGTACTAGGGAGAAAACAACCACCTAAGTATCACAATACCTGTAGGGGCCTAAGCACATAAACACATGATGCATAACATTCAGAGGTGTAAGACAAAGTACATGACGCATAAAACTCACATTAGCCACTATCTGTGGCAGTCCCTAGGCCAACTGGCCTTGAAGGGGCAAGGACGCCCGGCGTCCAACAAAGTCAGGGGCAAGACTGCGCAGGAGGCACAGTCCCAAACTCAGGGGGTCACAACCTAAACGTAGCAGTTGCCCACTAAGTGCTGGGCAACTGTGAACAGGGAGCGTGGGCACCACTGTGCCTTTTAAATCAATCTGTCGCCCTTGGAGCCTCTCTGGGCTCTAAGCAAATGAAATGCCCCCTAGAGCCTGTCAGGGCTCTAAACAACTTTGTGGGGCAAGGGGGGAGCGGCCCGCTGCCACCGGGGGCCGCTCTAGCATGGAAGAACTGGTGCCCCGTTCGTTGGAGTCCCGCTCGGGGGACTCGTTAACAAATAATGCCCCCGCAAGCGTGGGGGCCTTGTGGGCTCTCGAAACAATGGGCCCCTCCGTTGGAGCCTCTCGAGGGCTCAAGGACTCTGCCCCCTTTGTTGGAGCCTCACTCGGCTCTGAAAACACTGCCCCCGTGGTCGGGGCGCCTAGTGCTCGAAACAACAATGCCCCCAATGTCGTGGGGGCGGCCCACTGCCTTCCGGGGCCGCCCGGCACTTGTAGTGCCTCGGTGCGAGCAGGCGCACAGAGATGCCGTCTACCGGCGGAGACCCTCACACCGGCGCGGAGTCCCCCAGCCCTTGGTACTTACCGGGCGCTCTCCGGGGACTCCCGCGTCGTCTCCGGTCTCGGTGCTTCTCCCAGGGCGCAGGGTAGGCTCCTGCTCGCTCCGGGACTTCTTATTTTCGGCAGGCTCTCCTTCGCCGACGGAGACGGGGTAGGCTCCCGCCCTCCGTCCGGACTCCTGCTTCTCTTCCGGGTCGCCGTCGCAGGAGCGTGGGGTGGGCTCCCGTCGCTTCCTGATTCAAGGGCACGCCCACGTCGTCCCCACGGCTGCCTGACTTCCTGGTCGCCGGGTCGCGGCAGTGATTTTGCAAATGAGAGGGGTAGGCTCCCTCGAAATACGTAATATGCGGCGGGGTGGACACCCGCCAATGAACGCCAATGTCCCTGGCAGGGTGGGCACCTGCCAGGGGACGTGAATGTCAGCGAACACGGGGCCAACGCCGGGTGGGCACCGGCTTGTTGAAATAAAGCGCTCCTTGCGCTAGAGGCCAACCCGAGATCTCCTAGCGCTGCAGGGCAGGGAGAAGCGCTTCCAGGCACTTAGAGGAAAATAGAGCGCTCCCAGCGCTTTAAGGCACACAACAGCAAAAGTCCAGGCAAGTTCTCCCCTGCATGCAGCAGGGCAGGGGTGGGGGGCAAGGATGGACCCAGAGCCAGCTCACTGGGCCTCCAGGCAGGGAGGTAGTCCAAGTGGCGGTCCTCTGGTCCAGCAGCAGCAGCAGCCCCCCTCAGGCAGGATCCTGGCAAAGAACAGTTTCTGTGGGGACACAGCCCCATTTTTATACAGGCAAACCCTTTGTTCTGGGTTCAGGGTGAGGGGGAAAACCAGTCGCAGCTGGTTGGGGAGCACCCTTGATGTGCTCAGCCCCTCACTCTATTCACTGGCAGGGCTAGGGTCGTCAGTCGCACCACAGGGGGCGGGGCCAGCATTGTGTGTGGAAAACCCTGTCCTATTCAGGACCCAGGTGTACTCCTCCCACCCATCTAGCTGCTGATCTCCCCATTCACCACTGGGTGACTCATCCTGACTCTGGGGAATCCCTAGCCCGTCACATGACACGACCAGCCAATCACGCGACAGACACACTGCACACAGAAGTGCCCACTTCTAGAAGTGGCACTTCCACACTAGGTACATGCACGCCGCACACATCATCGCGCAGCATTCACTCCCACGAGTCCGCACATACCAAACTCGGGCCTGCACACCCCACGCATCAGGAACTACTAGGGACACATACACTCCCCATGCATTCCTATGGGAGGGCAGGCCTATCTCACCACATGCACTCAGAGCACGCACGCACTTTACCCTGGGACACAGGGAAAGTGCGCAGAGACCAAACAATTACCACACCAAGTCATCAGTAAAAAGCAAAAAAAGTTCAGGGGTGAACCTGCCAGAAGGGCACAGATGATATCGCTTCTGCATTTGTAAAGCTCATGCATACTGATCTATGTTTGTTTCTGGTTGCTCAGAAGACTTTGAAAATGACATCACTCACATATCAATCTTGTTAGCCTTAATGCCAAATGTTTCTATAGAATAGAAGCAACTGTTTCCGAGGAGTCAGAAACAAAGGCTGTTCAGGAAGGAGGTCACACCTCCCCAGATGGCTAGTGAATTGCCTCATTGCAACATCAGATCGGTGTGTTTCAAAGGCTACACAGCCTCTGATATGCATCAGGGTTGTTCCCCTAAGTAGAAAACAGCCCCCCCCCTTGCCCCAGGCATGTTTGCACCCAAGCAAGGTGTGAAATTAGCTATGCAGGAGGTATATATACCTCAGGAAGGCTGGCCACACCTCTCTGGTGGGCAGCCTGGTCTGTACACCTAAAATTGAATTCTGCCATCTTTAGGAGGGCAGAAATTGTGGGTTCTGGTTAGAAAAAGTGACTTTCACCACTGGGAACTAGCTATCCATTGGCAACTAACTCCCACATCCCTATCTCACCTAAATCTAAGATTGTAGTGACCCACTGACACCAGAACCTTAGATCTGAGCAACTTACTTCAAAGAAGGACCAAGAGGAGACCTGTGTCGCAGACAACAGGACTTTTCCCACCAGCACAAAGCAAAAGAGGGATACTTTGTCCCTGAGCAACAGACTTGGAACTGAGTGACCGACTCTCATTGTTGGCCAAAACCCGACACTCCCAAAGAGAGGGATCCTTGTGGAAGCCAGAAGCACCCTCAGTCTCCCCTGGACTAGTGGTACTAGTCCCCTGATACTGCAAGTGAAAACAGTCACCAGACCTAAAGAATCGCTGACCATCGAGGCCTCCGAGGCAGTGCCCGAATCCAAGTGGTCTAGTGCATTGTGGGAGTTGTTGTCTCTCTCACCTGCCATGAACTTTCAGGTCGCCGCGTTCCCAAAGCTTTTCGTTGTGTTTATCGCCGCCAAGGCTTTTTGGTCACCAATCCGGTAACCGACCCCCACACATGACACTGCATCTACAGAGAACACGGTGCAACAATTATCCAACATCAGCAACTGTATACCTGTTGTGTTTTTTGCATTTTGTTTCTTGCAGCACCGTGTAAGCAATAAAAACAAGCATTGGCATAGCCAATAGGTCTCGCCTTTGGGACCTTATAAGTGTTTAGCCATGCAACAGTTGCATAACTAAATACTTATAAGGTCCCAAAAGCGAGACCTATTGGCTATGAAAAGCGGCCCTGCGGCCGCGAAAGTGAAAGTAATCGCGGCGCGCGTGCCCGCGCACATGCACTGTAGCTCTAGGCTGGCCTGGTAGCACTTTTTGGAGCCCTCTCAATAAGTCTCGCCAGACCAGCGCATGCGCTGGGTCAGGCGAGACCTAAAAAGCACCACCCGCAGCTCCCGTTCAGCACCAAGGACAGATAGAACAACTCTGCACCCGAACTCCACGGGCTAGGTAAAATTGATCTGACTGTTGTGGCCTGCTTCTGGGTCCCGTATGATAGTACCCCTATAGGGGTTCCAAGTAACGCGAACTGCAAGTGACTGATTGTCATAAGTGGATTTTGCCATTGTCAGCAATGTTATTTTCTCTATGTATTTTACTGCACTGGTTTAATATTGCTTCAAAAATCTAGAACTCTGGTTTTATGTATGCTAGTCTGCTCGTTTTGGTATATAAATTAAGGTAAAAATAACCCTATTTTAATAATTTGATGTCAGATTTCTCTTGAGTCCTGTCAATTACTTATTGTCCATATTGGTACTCTGAGAAGCCTAGCTGCTTTTTGCCACTTTAACAGGACTGAGCTAAGGATTTATTAGTGTGAATCCAAGGACCATCTTTGGGGTATTGTGATAATATTACATGGTAAGGCCACCCAGCCATACCACATAACATTCCACTTTCCTACATAGTCCATCAGTCACGACTACAATTATTTCATTTGCAAAGTCATCAGTGATGTTATTGATGATGTCACCTGAGATGTTATGAATGATGCCATGCGTAAGATCATGATCGCATAACAGAGGTGTGCGTTATAATTTGTGCAGCTAGCCATAACTAGCCAATTTCACGTATATTTAGGTTTTGCACTGAAACCCATCACTGCTTAACAGTATTTTCCCCACAGATTGCATCTGCATATGAATGCACCTCTTCTCATAAAACAACAATGGGTAAACACTCATAAGTCAACTTGCTATTTTACCAATTAAGATATTTCAAAGTGATTTAAAATGTCATGATGGCTAACATTTTTGCCAGGCTCAGCCTTCCTGCCCATTAATTGTCATTTAATGGACATTGTTTGGCTAGTGAAGCAAACTTCTATGCCAGGGAGCTGTGTGTAGTTTCTCTGTTTCGTATAACATTCCTTGGTGAAAACACAATTGAATGAGAATGAGTTTACAAAACCTTAAAGCTGTGCTTTCGCATTATGCCCAATTGTCTTAATAAACATGTTATTTACTACGACTACTTCTAAAAGTTGATGCTCAGATGCACTTTGTTTTGACCAGCAACCTAGATGTGAACTGATTAAAATGACACATTTTTGCTGCTTTTGTTGCAAAACATGTTTTTGAAGAAGAGCTACATTGTAACAAGCATTGGAAAGTCATTTGGTCTAGTATTCTCAAGCTGGGAGGTTTGTGGGGAAATTTTCGTAGGCCTGGCATCAGCCACAACGTTTTGTTTTACTAAAATAATATGTATAAAATTCTTACTTAGAGGGGCTTTCAGTGGCCTCTCCCTCTTCATCCATTGGTCTATTATTGTGTCATTCGCATTTTTCTTCCACACAGCATCCAGCACGGGGAAATGTGTTAGCCCACTTCAACTATTAGTTAACTTATCAGTGAGTGACAGCATTGACCCCTTTCACAAGCAGAACATTCACAAACAAGTACGCTGAAGTGCCAAGGACTGCTATGAAAATATATACATTTTGAAATCAACAAAATAGTTTTGCTCTTTTGCTTTTAGCCACTGATTCTTTTTTAAGACTGACAATGGCCCCACAGCTTCCCCAGCAATAACGTTTTGCAAGAATGATCAAAAACATAACAAGCTTTGTTAAAGCCTAAAATCTTGCAACCACCACCAGATCTATTAGCTTTTCCAACGCTAGTTTTATTATTTCTTTCCCAAACATTTGCAAGATAAATTAAAAGAATAAAAGTAAAAAAGGGCATGTGCCTAAACATAGTGACCATGGGGCATATGTATCATCATCTCCAGTTGCGATTCTCAAATAGCGATTTTTTGAGAATCGCTATTTGAGAATTGCAAAACGGGATGTATTTAAAAAATCGCACAAATTTTGCGATTTCTTAAAATTCCTTAATTGCGATTAGCAAATTGCGAAATCGCAATTAAGGAATACCTTCCCATTCATTCCTATGGGCCAGGAGGCCCATAGCAATGAATGGGAAGTCCTTCTCAATTTGCGAATCGCTATTTGCTAATCGCAAATTGAGAATATTTTCAAAGGTGCAAGGGTGTCATGATGACACCCTGCTGCACCCCTGAAATCGGCATGTGTGCACATATGGCGCACATACATGCCCTAAGGGCATGTATGTGCACCACATGGCACTTTGAAATATGCAAAAAAGTGCATATTTCAAAGAAATCGCAACTTACCACCAACTTGAAGTTGATGGTAATTTGCGATTTCTTAAGGAGAAATCGCACAACTTGGGTGCGTGTTACATTGCATTTAAGAAATCGCAATTTGCGATTTCTTAAATGCTTACGCAAACTTAAGAAATCGCAAATTTAGCGATTCCTTGAGATTGCGAGGCTGAAATGCCTCATACATCTCCTTTTGCGATTTTGTATTCGCAAACGCTGTTTTTTTGCGATTCGCAGCGTTTGAGAATACAAAATCCTTTGATACATATGCCCCCATATGTTTGCTATGAAAAAAACATAAGTAGAAATTGAAATAGCACACCCCAAAAGGAGTAAAGCGAAATGAGAAAACTGAAAAAGTGACCCACCAGCAGTGGCACTGAAGCGCACTCCTTTTTTAAGCGAATGTGCACAATGCCTTCACTCACAGGTAATAGGGCCAATAGCTGAGGTGGACTGACATATTTATTGGTCCATGCTGTTTTAGGCAACAGCAAAGTGTGAATGACACACAAACAGAGCAGTGTCTGAAAAGGGCTGACCCAAAGCCCCTCTACGGAAATAATGTATGTACTACTTATGTTAATTTTATTGATTTCGGGGATCTGGCAGGCAGCCAAAGCAACCAGGCATGCAAATATGAGGTTTTTTAGAAGCACGAAAGATAGAGCATTTCTTCCCAACACCTCTTGCAGTGTCAGTTCCGTGTTCCCCATTGACTGTGCGTCCTGTAAAAGCTAAAGATTACGGGAAGTTGTTTCGGTTTCTGAAATGAAATGCATTGGCGCTGACTCATAGAAATGTGACAGCTGAGCTGACACACAAACAAGGGACGGACAGCAGAGGGCGAAACAAATCCTGCAGTATGAATGTGTTTTATGGCGGAACTTTTACTCGGGAGTTTTATTGCGGCTATCGGGCAGATCCCTCATTCACCCGTCCTCCCCCCAACTCCCCCCCCCCACACACCCCTTGCTCTTGATCGTGAGAGCACGCGGAACTGACAGATGGGAGCATCCCTGGCGGAGTAAACACTGTCATGCGCCAATTTGAATATAAGACTTCAGGCAGCCACAGCAGCAAACACCGTCCCAGTCCTGTGTCTGGAGGAGCAGCTCTTCCCCTGGTGCACACAGCGCGGCAGCACAGCAGGTACGTTCAGGCGCGCAACACCCATTGGACTCACAGGGCTTCAGGCCCCCCCCCCCCCCCCCCGTCGTGTGTGGCAGCCCGGGATGAGACACCTTCCCGGGCAAAAAAGCAGCCGCACCCGAGCACTTCACAGGTCTTTAAAAGACCATTTGCATGTTAATGAGGCCTTGCTGTTGTTTCACCCCTTCTAAGAGCCCCTGCAGCTCCACTCTGCCTATTGCTTAAAGTTCAGCCCCCCCGAAATTTTTGCTCAGCCCCCCCCCCCCCCCCCCGAAATGTGGCTCTAGTTGCGCCTCTGGGTACGTTTAATGAGTGTGTGTGGGTTTATAAGAACAATATTACGGAAGCCTGTAATGGTCTGTCCTGTCCTGTCTCTAATTTTCGTATTGCAGGTGCTTTATGACATCACTAGTTGTATTAAATAAGAACATGACCTACATTCTATGTTAAAAGCTTCTTTTATTACCTTTTATAGCGAAAGCTGGCAATGGGAAAGGCAGGTCACTGAGCTGAATTGCACCTGTTCTGTAAAAAATCAAATAGATAATCAGTTTTCAATTTCTTTTTTTCTGATTATTTTTCCCATCAAAATGTCGGATCCTTATTTGACGGGAAACAGATTTCGCATGTTAATGTATGCCACCCCTGGAGCCAGAAAGTGGTGCTTACAGCCACTTCTTCCGCCCGGGGGCACTTCTGTGGTATAGATGGGTTTGCATATGCTTGTGCGACCCCTTCATTAATTAGGATTGCGGGTAGCATGATGACAATGAGGAATTCCCTGTTTGCATCTAGGTGCAGTGGCTCCCAATCAGCACCCGGAAAACCGTCACACACTCCCTGTTCACGGGCAACCTGGACTACAGGAACACCCTCTATTCCGGGATCAACAAAAACTCACCAGAAGGCTGCTACCCATTCAGGACTCAGCGGCGATCACTCCCAACTTCCCACTTCACACTCTCATCACACCACACCTGAAGGAGCCCCACTGGCACCCCATTCACAAACAAGCACAATTCAAGCTCCTGACCTACCCTGTTGATGAACTTCATAACACTGGCCCAGCATACCTCAACAATCACATCTGCGCTCCCAAACCTTCCAAACACTTCTGTTCATCCAGTCTACTAGTTGCACTGATCCTACAAATATGGAAAACTAGAGCCGGCTGTCGAGTCTTTTCCTACATCGATATTGTAGCGTGGAATGACCACTCTCCACCCATTAGGGTCTCCTCCTCACTCCTTGAATTCCACAAGAAGCTGAAGGCCTGGCTTTTCGAGTAGTCCCACTAGGCCATAGGTGCGCCTACACTCACACCCAGGGCTGGCTACGGGGCAGTGCAACTGGTGCTGCAGCACTGGGCACTGACCTCAGGGGGGCACTGTGTTTTGCAATAGCTTACGATTTAAAAGCACCTACTGCAGAGTTCCTTATGCGTCCAGCTTTGAGACAGCAACAAAAATGTCAAGATAATTGTGATTAATGTTCCTGCTAGAAAGAGATCGAGGATTGTCTAGTGGCAGTTTTGACTCACCATAAAGTAGCTCAGAGGGTTAATATGCCTGCTGCAAATAACAGATCTGTATTTTATGTGGATGGATGAGTGGCTTAGTAAAGCCAGCCTCTACCAGTGCTTTAAGACAAATTAAATGTATGTGAGAGAGGTGCTCTGGAGAGACGAGGGGCACTCCTGCCGGGTGGGAGAGAGGGAATCTGAGTAGGTCATGGGGAAAAGGGGCATCAAAATGATTTGTCTCACCAGGTCCCACCAGCGCTAAAGCTGGCCCTAAGAGTCACACCTGCTCAATGCCAGGATAGCCTCTGGGGTGATAGTGCGCTCTACAAATCTGCATAACATAACAGGTCTCGACCCATGCAACTGAGGAAACACTTTGCACCTTTCTACCTATGCAGTACTACAGATGTGGACACAGAGTTTTTGGCAGGGGCCCTTGGGATGGGGCACTGGTGCCCCACATACGCCCTTGTATTCCCCTGTAATCGGGTACAGTAATGCTCTGAACTGCACCCACCTGTAGAGGGATACCAGGGGGGCAATCTTGTCTTTTTCTAATGCACTCTCTTGGGTGCAGGTGTTCTCTGTGTACACCTGCACTGAGAACAGTGAATTGTTCATTGCAAAAAGGGCACTCTTTCCTAGTCTGCGAAGAGCGAAGTTAAGTGCATACGAAGTGAGTGCACACATGCATATTTCGAGCCCTGGCGTAGATTACAAGAAAGTACCTATCTATCAGCATGTTACAGTCGATAGTAGCATATTAAGGAACATAAAATACAAATAATGTGACTAATTAAAAGTTTCATACTGCTTATTATCAGGGTGCATTTATTAGATGAATCTGGAACCTTAGTATCTTTTTTATGAGAAGGAGCAAGAGGCCAAGGGTTTGAAAGAGTTGTGTAAAGAATAGTGATGTGACCATGCAGTAGAAAAAAATGACATATAAACAACTTCACCTTACAACCAATGTTCCCTTTTAAAATGTGCAAGGGAGCTCCCTTCAGGAAACATAGTTTATCAATGTGTTATCTTTTCAGATTTCCATGACTTCAGAAATAAAGTCAGGCTCTTTCCTTCACATGCTAAGATGTACTTTATCCCTTATGAAATTAGGGAGAAGATGTGATGTGGTGCCTAAGTTATCAGCCTTTATGTGATTTGGGTCCTAATATCGGACTACACACCTTTCCCTCTCATCATCAATTTAGCCACATGAAGGTGATATGTAGAACATGTAAAGTGAAGCTCACCCTGGTTTATTTTGTTTTATTTTGTAAGTCCTCTGGGGTTTACCCTGAAATGCCAGTGTACTAAACTGTAGAATTTGGACCATATGAATATGGATTTGGGGCCTTACTCCATAAAAGGTCCTGCTACCATATTTGGCACCTATTCATTAATGGATAAGTGTAATAATCAAGCATATTCAACATAAGGTTCACAAGTAAACCTTTTGTGGATAGCATTCTTGCATCCCCTGCACTGTTTATAGATTCTCCTTTCAGATGATCATTGGGAAAATTGCTCCTTCTTTAGTGTTTGAGGAAGATGTGGACATTCAAAAGAGGCATGTTAGCGGTCTTCTGCCCCAGACAAGGGAGCACTGCTGCACTGTCCCACCCAATCACCAGTGGTGAGGTGGAGAATGAAGCATGTGAAGATGTACAGCCAATTGACTGAGTGAGGAGCAGTTTGAGCCCTAGACCTTTGTGTCCATCAACAGCAAATTTCTATATTTCTAGCAATAACACACTAGAAAATGATCGCTCGCCCATGATCCATAGATCTAGTGCATTCAGATACAAGATCCAAGCAGGGGTCCACTGCGTGATACAATATTATCTTACCCTGATGTACATTCAGCGGCCATAGCAGAGTCTGAATAGATTCTTTTTATGGATCTCAGGTGCTATGGCATTCTGAATGGTTCAATCGGATATTACTTTCTACACTGAAACTTGGTAAATATAGACTTGAATCAGATGTACTTTAACACCCATGTTCCTCACCCTGTGTTTAGCTGATCTCCCAGTATAGTTGCAACAGATAAACTAATTTCTTATATGTCTGGAGGTAGACCCAGCTTTCAAAAGTCAAACTTACATAGCACAAAAGGGATGGATATAAAAAAGGAATTATTTTATATATCACCTGTCCCATTGCAGAGAGGAACCAACCACATGAAAACTACTATCAGCCTGGCTGCAAAAGGGACCGTCCAGCCCCAACTGCTAGGACACATCACCAATGCACTCTACATGAGTTACGGAAAGGGGCTCGGGTATGACCACACAATGGTTGCCAGCTCACTGTGACATAGGAACTGAAACTGCATTTCACCGACAAAGGCTAAAAAAGTAGAAATGCACGAGGAAGTGCTTATATTCCCATTAGGAGGCGATGTAAGCAGTTAAGGCGGAAATATCTCTTCTTGGAACCAGCCAAGGCTGCTATGCATAAGGTGTGTACCAGTCCGTAAATACCATAAACAATCTAAATGCAATAGAACAAAATGCAAAAGTAGTAACAAACTACTTATAAATATGTGGAAATGGCTTCTGTGTTTCTTAAAGCGAGACATTCTGTCTGCTCTTGGGTGATCAACAAAGAAATAATTTGTATGGCTAACTGGACACTAATTACGATATGGGAAGGAGTAAGGAGTGGGTAATAGGCCGGATTTTGTATGATGTTCTGGAGTAGACATGCAAAATGGTCCCCAATATGAGCATAGCTTCAGGAGGAGGTGTTTGGGGTGTGACACCCCCATATAAAAGCATTGTTGGCTTGGTAATTGGGTCTGGGGACCCTGAGTCGAGTCTGCTATGTCTTTGTCAATTTTTCTCCTTGCGGTGAAGAATGAAAGACAAACAGTGAACTTTGATGTAAAACAGGAGAGAGGGAGACAGAGATCAGACCACATCTGGTGGTTAAAATGTGAAACCAGAGAACCTGAAATCAATATTGCTACCCTGTTCAAATTGTGTGACTCTAGGCAAACACTTTATTTCACAGAGACTCCTTTTTCTTTATTATCACATAAAAGAACACTTTTACATACTTGAGTTTGGGATGTGCACTGTAAAAACACCTCTTATGTTTGCTTTATAGAATATAATGTCGTTGCATCTCTAGCTAGAATCTAGGTCACATTTAGGGTTTTGATGACTACGGACTTGCCTTTTAGTTCACTAATGGCGTTGTTCAGGGCTAGCCACTTATGTTTCTAAGGCCATGATTAAAACCATGTCACTTTTAATACATTTCTTTCAATGCAATGATATAATCTGATATACTAAGCTGAAACACTTCTGCATGTTAATGAAATACACGTTTTAACATTTTGAAGATGCCGTATCATATTTTTGCATTATGGTCCTGATTTATCAAACTTCCACACAATGCAAAGCAGCAAGACACTGTGAGAAAGGGAGATGTCAGGAATGCATATTTGAAATTATATGGCACATTCCTGTCCTCTCCTTGCTCTGGCACACAATGTGCTGCCTTGTACCAATGGAGGCACCCTTGCACCGTAGGGAAAGACTGCTTGCATTGTAGGCTGGGTTGTTTTGTACAGGGAGGTAGGTAGGATTGTTTTTGTGTAGGGAGGGGCACCTTCCTGCACAACAACAATCCTTTGAGGCTTTTCCCTCTTTTGAAGTGTGCTGCAGAATGCAGCACATGTAGAAAGGGGGAAAATCAAAGCAAAATAAATATATTTCTCCTCATTACTCCACTAGGAAGGCCTAGCATTTTGATGCATTCCCAGGGTTACCACTCATAGCAACCCTAGAATTGTGCCAACATCCATGGGTGGATGCGTGGGAATACCCACACTCCACCCGTGGAAAGCCTTTCTTGTGCAGAGTAACCTTGCACTGCTTGGTAAATGTGACTTTAGGGCTGTGTTGCCCTTGAGTTTCCATGCGCTTCACAAGGGCAATGCAATACTTTGATAAATCTGCCCCTATGATTGTTGCATTATATGCATGCCAAATGTTTTCATGGCTTGGCTCATGCACGGACTCTTAGAGCTAAGCCAGACCATTAGCTGGGCTCAGGCTCGGCTTGACCGATTAATTTGCTGGCACGTCCATCTCAATTTGCAACTCCGGCTTAGTGCATGGAGTCATCAGTCACTTAATAAATGATTTGTAAAAGGCGAGGACTGGACACATAGAGCACTACCTACATCCCCCATTTTGACAACTCCACCATCAAGGCTTGTCATAGCAGAGGCAAAGAAGAGTGTGTGCAGTCGAAATTCATGTAAAATAAATGATCATAGGGCAGGGTCTCAACGCTGTTGTGTTGTATGTGACCATAGTCATGGGTTCTCAGGGAGAGCTACCAGGTCAAGGTGGGACGGGCAGGGGTGTAGCTTCATAGGTGGGGGCTGGGGTGTGACACTTGCTATCACTGTGTCACTTTTTCTCATTATTCTTACTTGACTAACATTTTTTAACTCGTTAATTTTTAGGACCGGAAAGTTAAATATATAAAATGACTCGTTTGCCAAAACAAATTGTAAATCTGCATCCATAGAAGTAATTACTGAATGGATACAAATGTACTACTTTTTGGAATTCACAAAAATGAACAGTAATAGGCCCGGAAAGCTGCACCAGTCTCAGGTTTCAAGCATTCTAATGGCAATCAAACATTCAAAAGGTGGGAGCGCTAGAGGGCGTGCAAGTAAGATGGCTGCACTTGTGTGAGGCTCCGGTGGCCTGGGAGAAATAATCCGGCATTATCCTGCTCCTGCTATACAATCGACCATTTAAAAAATTGCTGAATCAATGTCGGATGAAACACGGCTGCGGTGAGTGATGCCAGAAGCAATTACGAGCTGGTAATCTGAAGAGAACTACGACTCTCCTCTAGACGCTGCTGCACCACGGCGGTAAGACGCGGCCCTGAAGCTGGAGGAGCAATGCTGAGACCCACTGCTGTGAAGGAGGACTCAGCTCCCGCACTGCATGGTTGCCGAAAGGTGCAGAGGAAACAAAAGGGAGCCCCCACCATAGGAGGATCTGGCAACGGCTGCGGCCTGAGACGACACCCACAAAAGGCTCCCTGACCCAGAGGTTAGGGTACAAGATCGGACCTCTGAAGGCCCCAACAGGCCGTGCAGGCGCCGATTTGAGGGCAAAGGTATGCGCATCAGCGGCGCAAAGCGAAAACGGACACTGCCGTGTTCCGCTGCAGCCGGAAGGTGAAGAATGCGCAGATAAACAGGGGGGGCCACAATTATCAGCGAGACCGCACCCCCAAGGTGGCGGAACTTGAGGCTACAGCAAGAAGCGGATGGCGCTTCAGCCGGTCATGGGGGATGCTAGCCTCTCATTCAGTGACGTTGGTTAGTTGCTATGGACCCAACATTGACAACACTATATTCTTTGCCACATTATGGGGGGAAATAACAGATATAGGATCCACACGTGATATGGGGAGGAGATTTTAACATTACCCTTAACCCGACACTGGACAGATCGCGACCGCAACCACATCACTACACTCACTCCTACCGCCAAGTAGGAGACATAATGACAGAATACGGTCTGCTCGACGCCTGGCGAAATAACACACCTGGAGGGGAAAGAGGGCACATGTCATGCGGCAGCACATGCATCGTGGTCGCGACTGGACTACTGGGTAATCAATAGAGGACTCAGTATCTGGCTGACTAATTTGGAACATATGGCACACACCTACTCAGACCACTCCCCGGTGCTCATGAGCCTCTCACCACTGGTAACACACGCTCTCTACATGAACTGGCGCCTAAATCCCACTAGGCTCTTAGACATGGCATTCCGGGCTGAGATGGACCAGGAAATCCAGGACTATTTTCAGCGCAATACAGACTCAGTTAAACACATGACAACGATGTGGGAGGCGTTCAAAGTCACTGCTAGGGGGATATGCATTGCTAAGGGTGGGGGAGTACTCAGAGATCCGCGGTCAACCCTCACCCGGCTAGAGCAAGAGATAAAACAAATAGAAACTGACATAAATCATTCGCCATCCTCACAGAAGTACACTGAGCTCCGAGACAAGATAACTGAATATCAAGAAACAGCAGATAGAGAATGCCGGTTCCAAGGTAAACATTTTAAAGCCCGCTGCTGAGGGTGAGAGACCAGGGAAAGCACTAGCCGAACAGATTCGTGAGCCTCAATTCTCGAGCTATTTCTTGGAAATACAGACTCCAGAAAGAAGTACAGTCACGGGCATGTCAGATATCCTTCAAACATTTCAGACCTTCTATTCCACAATATAAACCTCGACGCGGCAACATCCATTAATACTACAACAATACCTGGAGCCAGTCGCCTTAGCCTGGCTGGGGGACTCACAGAGAGAATTCCTCTCTGCCGAGTTTGAAATGGATGAAATTTGTGCTGCAATAATGCAGCTCCGATCTGGCAGGGCCGCTGGACCCAATGGCCTACCAGCCAATTTTTATAAAGCATATATAGAACATCTAGCCCCGATACCCAAAACAGGTGTATGAAGAAGCTCTGGAGCTAGGGGAGTTACAGCCCACCACGAGGGAGGCCCCCATAATCTCCATACTTAAACCTGAGAAGCCAGCAGATAGATATCTAGATATCTAGATCTATAGGCCTCTCTCTCTATGATCAATTGCGATGGAAAAATATTTGCAAAAATAATTGCCAATCGGCTGAGTCTCCTCATGACAGTGCTGGTCTTTGCCCGACCGAGCAGGCTTCGTGCCAGGTCGAGCCACCTCTCATAATTTGCAAACCTTGTTTGCGGTGATGCAGGACATAGACCCGGATCTCGAGACAGCCGCATTATTCTTAGATGCCACCAAGGCTAGAGTAATAATATACGGCGCCAACTTGTCCTGTTTCGCCATCACAAGGAGCATGTGCAAGGGGTGCTCTCTGCTGCCGCTGTTATTCGCCTTGACTATCGAGCCTTTGGCGGGCAAGCTTAGACAGCAGCACCAGGAGTGGGCCCTTGAATATCCCACTCGACACATGCTGATTTCACTGTACGCAGATGACATCAGGCTGTATGTGTGAGAGCCCCAGACTAGCCTCAATCCAAACTTGAGAGAGTTTATTGCCTTTGGAGAACTATCGGGAATCAAAATCAACTGGGAGAATACCCAGATGTTCCCGCTTACTGAAGCTGTACGCCGTACGCCCCTTCCTTCTCGATTACCCTATAGAGTGGTGCCCCAATGGAGTAAAATATTTGGAAATAATAATTACCAGAGTCGGCTCGGAGCTCCTTCAGGCAAATTAAGGGAGAACGATGGAGCACATCACAGAGTCGGTGGAGAGATGGGTGGCTCTAACTTTGTCCATGGCAGGTAAGATGGTTGTCCTACCTAAGCTATTATTTCTATTTGTCAATATACCCCATGCACCGCGACCGGCATTCTTTAAAACCTTGAGAACTCAGATGATACGACTCGCCTGGGGAGGGAAACAGCCCAGACTGAAGTGGGAGACTCTGACGCTGCCCTATGGACAAGGAGGATTTGAAGCCCCTGATTTTCAATTGTATTATCTTAGTGCGCAGACGCACTATGCAACCTACTGGTTTAATCCCCCACCTTTCATGCCACACTCGGTGGTGGAGCAATATTATATGCAGCCAACGTCACTGTCAGGATTTATATCCACGCAAGCTAGGGCGAGAGAAGTGGGCTCTACCACTGTGGCGTACACTGTGACTGCATGGAAAAAAAATGAAATCCTCCACTCACCTTTGCTCCCAGTCGTCAGACACCCCGACCTAGAGGTCACTCGGGAGCTGCAATGCCACCAGCTCCTCACGAGAGCAGGCATCACAAAATAGGGAGATCTATATAGAGATGGGATGTTTCGCACTAAAGAGCAGTTTGTTTTACAGATATAGAGGCCGGGACGATGGACTTATTTATGTATGTTAGATTGAGACAGAGCGATGGGTCCACTGCATTGCCTGCTCCAGAACACAAACCCCACCCATGTAGTATCCTTAATATATCATAACGCACAGATGGAGACATGGGTGCCTGCAGAGACTGCCAGAGGGCAATGGGAGCAGGAACTGGGGGAACCCCTCGAAGATGGGAAATGGAGCTATTGCTGCCAGCAGACAGGCAATGTGTCAGCCAGTAGCCGGCTGTGAATTACCTGCTTTAAGTATCTTCAGATATTATACTACACCCCTGTCAAACTCTTCAATTTTAAAATATGAGACAATGATGCCTGCGATAGATGCGGGCAGGAGAAGGCCGACTTCCTACATCTAGCCTGGGAGTGCGTGGAGATCCAGCTCTTTTGGAGACACGTCTTTGAGGCGCTGGGGCAGATGATCTCGGCAACACTAACACAAACACCTGTAGTGGTGCTTTTAGGCTACACCGCAGACATACCCTCAGCATATCAAAGATATGTAGCATTGGGATTGCTGCTGGCCAAGCGACGTGTGGCATGTAGATGGGGCAGTGGACGAGCACCTACATTCAAGTAATGGGTCCGGAACCTCCTTTTCTGGCAGGAACAGACACTAACATATGCAGAACTACTGCCCACGTCCTCTAGGCCAAGAAACATCTGGGACCCATTGCGCACTTATCTGCTTACAAACTCGGAGGCATTGAAAGAACAGACAGCTGCCCCCACTTCCTCTGAGAAGCATTGGCAACTCCTATCAAAAAAACTCAATAGAGACTCAAACACATAAGACTCCCCCTGAAACTGCCAAAGTCCTCAGAGCCTCTGGCCTGGAACTGGGATGCGAGGTGATGGCTATTATAACATCAAGTATAAATGCAAGCTGTTTTCTTTTTTAAGACATAGGTGCCGATCACGATCCGGTAAAAACCGGGTACGAACCGTCGGTCGGAGCGTTTTCCCCGTCCGACTCGTACCCGGTCGTAAAACTTTACAAACATGGAATTACGATTCGCACGGAAACACCATTTCCGTACGAATCGTAAAAAACACCGACCGACGAAAATATACATACGAATGTGATCCGGGAATGCTGCGACGTGACGTCGGGACGCTTTCAGGCAGCGTTTCACGACCCAGGAATTACGATTCGAACCGACAGCAGTCCGGACGGCAATATTTTCACGGCACCCAAAAAGTGCCGCAAAAGCGAAGTACGGCGCGAATCGACCAGAGTAGGTGGCCCGGTACGCACCGTACCCCCCCCCCGCCGCCGTAGGTACGCGCCGACCCCCCCCAGCCCCGGTAGGTACGTGCCGAACCCCCCCCAGCCCCCGTAGGTACACGCCGTCCCCCCCCAGCCCCCGTAGGTACGCGCTGAACCCCCCTGTATGTACACCCGTGTACGTGTCGAACCCCCCGTGTACGTTCGAGTCGTACCCCCACCCGTGTATGTACGGTGCGTACCCCCCGTGTATGTACGGTGCGTACCCCCCCGTGTACGTTCGAGTCGAACCCCCACCCGTGTATGTACGGTGCGTACCCCCCCGTGTATGTACGGTGCGTACCCCCCCGTGTACGTTCGAGTCGAACCCCCACCCGTGTATGTACGGTGCGTACCCCCCCGTGTATGTACGGTGCGTACCCCCCCGTGTACGTTCGAGTCGAACCCCCACCCGTGTATGTACGGTGCGTACCCCCCTGTGTATGTACGGTGCGTACCCCCCGTGTACGTTCGAGTCGTACCCCCACCCGTGTATGTACGGTGCATACCCCCCGTGTATGTACGGTGCGTACCCCCCCGTGTACGTTCGAGTCGAACCCCCCCGTGTACGTTCGAGTCGTACCCCCACCCGTGTATGTACGGTGCGTACCCCCCCGTGTATGTACGGTGCGTACCCCCCGTGTACGTTCGAGTCGAACCCCCCCGTGTACGTTCGAGTCGTACCCCCACCCATGTATGTACGCGCTGGGGGTACGCACCGTACATACATGGGTGGGGGTACGACTCGAACGTACACGGGGGGGTTCGACTCGAACGTACACGGGGGGGGTACGCACCGTACATACACGGGGGGTATGCACCGTACATACACGGGTGGGGGTACGACTCGAACGTACACGGGGGGGTTCGACTCGAACGTACACGGGGGGGTTCGACACGTACACGGGTGTACATACAGGGGGGTTCAGCGCGTACCTACGGGGGCTGGGGGGGGTCGGCGCGTACCTACGGGGGCTGGGGGCGCGTATGCGGGCACGTCTCCATGGTTGCTATGGGAGTTCGGTGCGGACGGTGATTTTTCCATCCGGTTGTAACCTCGGACGCACGGGATGGATCGTGATTCCTCGGTCGGACTTCACCTTTCACGTTTGTACGGTAAATCGTCCGAGGACGTGTCGGACACATTTTCCGACCCGAGGACGTGTGGGGAATGATTCCCAATGCGGTTCGTATGGACTTTTTACCATGCGAATCGTGATTGCCAGTTCGTACGGCACTTGTACGATTCGTACGGTAAAAAGACCGGATACGAGTCGCACGGGGATATTTTTTACCGGATCGTGATCGGCACCATAGTCTTACAAGGAAGTAAATGTGCAGGAATTGAACGGATGTGCTGTATCTTTAACTATGTAAATGACAATGGGACATCACAAATGTAATTATATTAATTGATTACTATATGTTGTATTTGTAAACGTCAATAAAAAGATAATAAAAAAAAAACATTCAAAATTTGATGGGATGAATACTTGCAAATAGTCTAGCGAGTGGCAGTGGCTCAGGGTAGCATTTCCACCCATTGTGTTTTTAGACAGAGGCCCACCTAATGCAAATCTGTACTGACCCTGTTCCTCATGGAAACAGTACTTCTCGAAGCCTGGTCATCCGACCCCTCTACCCTGCAGCCCACTGCTTTTTTGTTGTTGGGAAATCTGACATTCACACTCCGAATGTCACTGACTGAGCAACGACTCTGGTCCCCCAAGGATTAATATTTCACTGAACATTCCTAATAAATGTTGGTTGGTGAAGATGTCAAATTCTTTGTTGAGCTTGCCACACATTATACTTACGGGAATAGATACAACCTTTACGAACCCTACTCATTGACAGGAACTCCAAGAACCATTATTTCACAAACACACAACCCTGTACCCGAAAATCTCGCTAGACAGACCTGCTAATTTTTACAACAGGACTTTGTAATTTTATTAACAATGCACTTAGTAAATATAATTTCATCGCATGTGCCTCTTTTTTACAATTATACAAGGCCCTCTCAGCGCACAGTCTCAGAGGTGCCTTTCTACAGGCAAGCGTGCAGGAGTGCCTCTAATACTAGATTAAGGTGTACATTCTCATTTCCCAGATAATGATGCCCAAATACACCAAACATAATAGGTGTGTGTACACTTTCGTGAAACACCTAAAATGGTAATTAGATGTTTCAAAATACACTTCAGTAAGGTGTTACAAAATCTTGGGGTGGAAAATGTTACATTAATTAATTCATATTTGCAAAACACAAGTGATCTGAAAGGAACAGTGTCCCCTACCAACATAAGTAAAAGACAATAATAAACACAGAGATACAATGATGACTGTGCTATAGGAGTACCGATAGAGAAATTATACTTTTATTTACATCATGAATAAAGAGAACATATAAAGTGTAACAGTATTCAGGAAAGACGTTTAAAAAACTCAGGCATAGCAATGTGTGGCCGAAATACAATCAACAATTAGTCCACAAGCATATATATAGCACCATTGCACATGTTTACACTGATTAATTGAACAAATCAGTGTCGAGGTGCTGAGGTTGACGGCGTTTCGATCCCTAACATGATGTTGGGATCATCATCAGGACATAGTGAATAATGCCTGCTAAATGGAAGAAGAGAATCATGCATCAAGGAAAACCAAACGATCAGTGTGGATGGCGAAATGACTCGCGACAAGGAACAAACTGGCAATGTGGAGAACATAGCGTGTGTCTGCAATGCGTGTAGATATTGTATCAACCAGACCTGAATAAGAGCGGGATACAGAGTGCGTTCGAATAGAGCATACAACCGGTGTCAAGAAAGCAATGATAGCGTTCAGCCCGTGTGGTCAGCTATTTATTCATGCTGTAAATAAAAAAATAATTTCCCACTGGTGTAACGGAACTTGAGGAGGCCCCCCTGCAAGCTACATGGAGGGAGCCCCTCCAGACTCAATCTGGAGCTCTCCAGGCAGAGTACTGTGCTGAGGGGGCCCCCTGGAGCTTGGGGGCCTGTGTTACGCCACTGACCTATAACACACTCATCAGAGTATCTCCATGTTTATTATTGTCTTTTACTTATCTTGTAACGGACCACTGTTCCTGTATAATTGCATTAATTAATTCAGCACCAGTGCTCAGCACATTGACTGGGACTTACAAGAAAAGGTGATGCAACTGCTGTGGCAATGAACCTGCCAGGAAATTGTCTGCTTGGGATGCCACACCCCACACAAGGAAGGAATGCTTAACTACTTGCTAATTTGCCTTATTCTGAAAGCAATTTTTTTTTCTCCCAGGGAGCAGATAATTCTCTTTGCTCAATATTCTGTAGGTTGTGACACCTGTGTGCTCTGCTTTATCCAATATACCCTCTTTGAAGTGCAGTGGGAAGGGAAACACAGCGAGAAATAGTTTTTACAAACCAACTGAGAGCTCTGCCATCTAAGGTATTTGAAAGGCAATTAGATATGTGACTTTCGCAGACACATCAAATATCTCAGGAATTTGTTATGCCTCCTTTTTGGGAAAATAGGTTACATTAGCTTAGGAAAAATGTAGGATTGATGCACTAAAGTTCTGCACATCACAGAAAAAGAGATATTTTCCTTTGTAGTGTCAGGCAGGAGTTTCTGATGTTGCAGCACGTTTGGATGTTGAAGTCTTTCCTGTATCCATCAGTCAAGAAGAAGTAGTCACATAAAGTCAATTTTGTCCAACTCAACGTCTGGGCACCAGAGTTGGTCCTTTTCCTGCCTGCTGGTAGCAGTAGTTAATAGGTGCTAATGGGCACCTTCAGCACTATTTGGGAGACCGGGACTCTTTCTGGCCCTCTGGCGGGCAACCTTACCACCTGTACGTACTGCAAGGCAACAGGCCTCCTAGTCATTATTAGAGAGCCATTGTAAAATTGACAATAAATTACAAGGCCAGAGCCTACCCAAGCTTCTGCTCAGGAATTTCTTTGTGCACCAGTGTATGTTGCTTCAGGTAATAGTCAGCTACTTCTTCTGTCAATCATCGACTGGACACTTGCCTTTGACCAGGTTAAATTTCTGCAAATACCACTTACAGTGGTGAAGTCATCGTCTGTGAGCGGAATATATTTTCGTGTGCATTAAGAATTAAGGGGCAGATTTACAAGCCCCTTGTGCTGCCAGTGCGTCACTTTTTGTGATGCACTGGCAGCGCATTTTTCTGTCCCATATTTAAAAGGATAGGAAAAGCCACCCTGCGTGGCCTTTCCTGTGCTTGTAAATATGCCCCCTTTAAACGCAGCACTTTGCGTGAAAGGGGCGCACCATGGCTGTTGCTGCGGGTGTTCCCACGCAACACCCATGGAACCAGACACATTTCCAGGTTTACAAGAAAAAGTAAATCTGGAAATGCTTCTGAATGCTACGTCTCCCCAGGGAAGGCGTAGTGAGGCGCAACGAGGAGAAATGTTTTTTTCCTCTTTCTATGCGTGCTGCATTCTTCCTGCACCTTCCTGCACATTAACAATCATTGAAACAATGATGTTTTGCAAGTTCTATATGCTAATGCAGCACACATAGAACTTGTAAAATGCCATTTCTGATTGTTTATGTGCAGGAAGGGAACCCTTCCTGGCCATAAACAATCTCCCCACAACGCAGGCATCTTTTCACCATGCTGCAAGGGAGCCTGCACCGGTGCATGGCAGCAGTTTATGCGCCAGTGCTGGGGTAGCCACAGAGGTGCAACATATTGTTGTAAATATGTCGCATTCCTGTGCTTCCAAACTGACGCAACGCAGCGCCGCGCAGCAAAATGACTCTATCCACAGTACCATCCAGCAGAAGCAAGCAGTGTTGGACTGGCCTGATGGCCTGGCTTTACAGGAACTGCATGTGCAATGTTTTTTGTTTTGGGGTCTTGCTACCGTGACGGGAACAAAAAAATAATCTTCTTCAATTTTGCTTATTTGCTCGCAGTGCAGGACCTGGTATTCTCTCTGCTCTATGTTGTATGCTTCTCTGCTGTCCTGTCAATAGCTTTTTAGAAAATTTTATGAAAACTGAGCTGCTAAGGAAAGGTGAGCTGTAAAAAGCATAATTTCACCCCCATTTAAAAAACTTTATGGGGGAAACGATCCAGGCCCTTTTTGAGAAAAGGGGGTTTCCTCGTTTTGCTCTCTCGCTATGATTCCGCTTTATTTCTTGTCAATAGAGGCAGTGGGTGGAGCTAGTGGTGAAAATGGGCGGGTCAGTGGGAAGTGGACAGCACCAGAGGGGAAAGTGGGTGGTGAACTTCTAAGAAAATGTTGGTAATCTCCCCTTCAGATTTTTCAAATTAAGCAGTGGCAGCTGCTTCCGGGAAGCAGTAGTGGGGTGGGGAAGGGAAGGGCTTAAAAAAATAAAAACATTCCTTACTTGCCGGCCGGCCGCCACCTGTCCTCTGTCCTCTTCCTGGCTTCCTCTCTGAAAGTCGAAGCAATACAGCGTTGTGATTGGTCTGAGCATCGTGGTTCAGTGCTCAGCCAGAAAGTGGGAGCCCAGGCATGTTCTCCACCCAGACTGTAATGCAGCCTTTGTGGAGAATATGCAAAGTGTGCATAAATGCTTAGCCGGCCCGAGAGGGCCGGCCAAACAGTCATGTGCACTTAGTATGCCCCCCCACTCCTCCCCCTGCCCTGAGAGCAGAGCAGATCCGCCCGCCAAGACGCCACTGCAGGAAAAAATAAAATGAAAAGAAAATTGAGTTATTATCATTTTATTTCTACCTTTTTCACTGCAATAATCAGTGTGGGCGACGCTCCTGCGCCTTAGAGGAGGAGCCGCCACTGGCTGGTAGAGCTCAAATTATCAAGAAGCTCTTGAGGGGTTTGGTAGCTTGTCAAAACACCTACACAGTCTGTTTATAAACATTCCAATCTGCCCAATTTTAGCAGCTTCGATAATCGTGAGTTCTTTTATAGGCATTTTTACAAGAAACTGGCATAGCGCAGTCTGATGCCAAAATTGGTAACGCCGCAGCCTGACAGTTTCAAGAAGCTGCCTAGCGCCAACACAGACACCCTAGCGCCATATTGCTAGGGTGCCTGTGCTACAGGGGCAATAGTTTAAGTGGAGGAAGGGACAAAATCCTCCACATAAATAATCTTTACAGGCGATTTTCTCTATGTGTGCTGCAGAATAATAAAATATTTCTCCTTGTATCGCCTGCTTACGACCAGGTATTCCCTGGCAGTATTTTTGGCACTGCCCCATACCTTCTAAATATGGGGCAGCGTAAAAAAGCAATCGGTGTTGCGGCGAAACACCCACTGCAACATCCATTGCACTCCGTTTTCACTCTAAGTGCTGCGTGAATAGGGGCATTATTGACATGGCAGCGTTAAGTCACGTTACGTGGTTTACCACAGCCTTGTAAATATGGCTAAGGAGTTAACGCCACTAGACCGTCAGAAAATGTGACATTCTAGTGGCGTTAATTCCTTGTAAATATGCCCCTTAGTTTGGTTCCTGAGCCTATTCACTATCCCAGTCCAACCCTGTTTGTCCATTGGTCTGCGAAAATGTGTCGATGATGCAAACTCCTGCTCCTGCAATGGAACGTCAATCTGGCCTCCTCTGTTTCTATCTGTGTAAACTTAGCTCTCTGAGCCAACGTTGTCGTCATTCCACGGTTTTAGAATGTAAACATCAGGCGCCAATCCCGTGGCTAATGAGCTATAAAAACATGTAATCACAAGAATACTCCACTGAATGTGTGGAGGAGGGAACAAGAGGCGTGGGGTTCTAGGAGCTAGTAGCCTCCAGTACTAAATGTTTACCACAAAAGAGCTGCTCCTAGTGTGATAACCCAAACGAGTTACAAGAACGTCGTAAGTGTGGGCCTATAAAAAAATGTACCTGCCTGTTGGGCCTCTAACTCTGCATGTCTGAATTATAGATCCAACAGTGGAATGAACCGCAGAGGAAGGGAAATCGTTTCAAGTACCGTAGCAAGCATGCCATGGACCCTGATTCAAGTAAGGAAAATGACCCCTTTGACTGCAGCTGAGGTAGTAAAATATAGCAACTATCAAGAGTCAATGGGCCTCACCGGGCTCCGGGTCCCGGTGTCACTGCACCTGCTGTACCAATGGTTGCTCACCGTTGACTGTTTGTTCATGTGGTCTCTGTTCCATTTGGCAATGGTGGACGTCCAGGATTAGCCAATCTAGAAGTTATGCAAAGGCAGATTAATGGAATGTAGTTGGAAAAGTGAACATATTGTGGTGTGCAGGTTCATTATGTCATCGTCAGATTAGACTCTAAATGATAGGGAGTCTTTTATTTAGCTGGAAACAACTTGCCCAAGGTTGCAGAGGGCTACCTTTGTTTTTTGAGCAAGCAGATATGGGAAACCGGATCATCTTTGTGATGCTGGTCTGGTGCAGCCTCCTTCCTTAAACCATATGCACAGGCCTAAATCACTGGGCTCTGGGACCTAAGAATGCATGCTAAGTGCACGAGGACAAAGGCCCTCAACCCCAATGTAAGGCAGGGTATCTCAGTGGGCTGAGGGCGTGCTGTGGAGATCTGTGTGTAGCCTCGAGGTCACTGGTTTGTATCCTGCCATCTCGGCCTTTAATCTTCGATAAATTGAGTAGGTAAGTCATATTAACAACTCGTATTTGTAACCATTACGTGAACCATTGAAATTACTCTCTACAATTTCTTTCCCTTTCAATCACCATTAATGCGGCAAAAAGTCCCATATTCTCAGTGGTCGAAGTGGGCCGAACCTGAAGGGAATGCCATGTCCATACTTTTTTAAATTGAGAAAAACAGTTCCTCTTCTTTTTATGAAAAGACAATCGTCCCAGGACAGTTCATTCCGAGAGTGGAAATGCTTCAGCTGAAGTGTAAGGCAGGGAGTCTCCTGTGGTGTGAAACCGAGGGCGGGGCAGACAGGTAAACAAGCTTTCTTACCATGGTGCCTGCTTACCCCTGAGCGAAATGTAAATATGTACAATTGGTTTATCTGCGCAAGTAAAGAGTGCTTGAAAGCTGGTATTGTCTTTAAGTGATGGAATCACTTGAAGCTTCATGGTGAAGCAGATTTATTATTTTCAAGTGTTTAAGCCGGGTCTGGTGGCTCAGTGGGCTAATGTGCAAGGCCCTGTGTTTGACCTCATGGTCACAGGTTCAAATCCTGATAGATCCACTCAGCTTTCATCCATCTGAGGTCGATAAAATGAATACCATTGAGATGTGTAACAATAAACATTTGATATTCAGCGCGCAGATACCTATGGGTGAATGTGTGCTTTACAAATAAATAATAAGTCATTTATAAAGTGCCTGGCTACACCAACTGGTGTGTCCCTGTGCAACAACTATGTGGGAAGTCAGATGGGGTGGTGAGTCTATGTCAAGTAAAGCCAGGTTTTCAGGCCTCGACAGATGACATTTTCAGATTTTTCTGCGCGCAGCGAAGGATGAAGTGTGTTCCAATTTTTGGCTGCCAAATAGCCAAATGAGCGCACACCAAATGAAGATGAAATGTATTGCAAGGGCATTACCAGCTGAGCTGGGAAGGTAGAGCTTTGAAAGGACAGTTATATAAAAATTGCACTATGAAGTCAGGGTATTGCTAAAATCTATATTTTGGAAGCACTTATTTATCTTAAACTTTTTTGTGTATTTTGTATCAGCCTATTAAAATAATGGCTTACATATTCACATTGCTTTCTGTCACAGACTGTGGCTATTCCCTGCCGCAACAACCAAGATTCAATTCTGTGGCTCTCTGGTTGCACACACAGACCTCTCTGCAGGGCAATAACTAATAGAGTTTTCATAATGTACGACAGAGCATTTCCCACTGCTTAACTTAACTTGTATTTATTTTTCATTTAATATGCCCTGTTTTATATGTAGGTAGCTGAAGGTGAAAGACTGAAAACAGTTAAAGAATATTTTGTTTTTTTGCCATTCCTTTGACCACGCCCCATGCTCTCTCACGGTCACCCCGCCCCTTTGCACACAGCATCACAGTTCCCATAATTTGTTTAATGCACTTGGACCAGCATTTACCTACTTAACCTTACAGATCTGAGGCGAATTCAGGCTTGGAAATAGTCCCTAATGTATCATACGATCACTGTTTTCACTTTCATTATTGTGTTGTTAAAGGGTCAGGAATCTGTCTGGTATTCGAAGCCCTTTCCAAGAAACTCCTTGAATTCCTAGTGGAGAGTACACTGGCTTCAGCACCGTTATTAGGTATAGGATTGCCCAAGGGGTGTTACAAAACACTCTCTGTAAATTAATACACACAACACTCTTCTCTAGATAGCATTGACCCTGTGTTAAGACATCTATAAGAAGAGAACATGATTTGTACATATGATGAGCCGGTTAAGAAATGCCAAATAATCTGCAATTTAAATTGAAGATGAATAGAGTTTCGATTACAAAGCACATGAAATACTTGTAATGTGGGTGCAAAACGAGTTATTTGGTTGGAATGGCACATGGGCGTTTTAGTACTCGGTCAGAGCCATCACAGTTACTATGGCTTGGTTCTGGTCCTGAATATCGACTACAAAAATATCAACCTAGGAAAATATTGAGGGCAAAATATTGACTGCCAAATTCCTAAACCCTATGCTTATAATTAAAATAACAAAAAAATACTGATTTCAAAATAACATTCTACAACAAATATTTAAAGTTTATAATCAATATATTATATGCTGGATAGCTCGTTTAAAAAACGCAAAGGTGGCCCTGCAATATCTAATGTTGGCTAGTTTATAAAAACGATAGAATAAGCAATTTCCTTAATGATACATAACAATTACAAAAGAACATAAAGTGCTGTGAGTATTGCTTGGAGCGACCGTCACTTGGGCATGGAGGTAGGTAGATAGGCAAAGTAGGTACCCTGCATGTGATGGGCCACTAGGAAATGTGCAAAATTCACTTATAACCTCACCATAAACCCTATCCCAGTTTCAGAGTGACAAAGAAAGGAGTTGGTGGATTTTAGGGCTGCTAGTAACCACCTGATGAAGTTATTTTTATACTTCTCCAACCCTTTCTGATCCCTATAACCCCAGACACCTGCCCCGTAGTTGGCATTTGTTTAGTATTTTGCTTTGTATATGGTGGTGAGCTCTTTAATGGTCTTGTTTCCTGTTCTGGTGGCAAAACTAAAGGCCGTCTCCTTAGTTTTTGTGTGAGCGGCAGCCCTCCTCGCCCCTGGAGCTAACATATTTCCGCATATTACACGGAGACGGATGATGCTGCAGACGGCTCTTTCAGGACATCAGGGTGTTCTGAAATTTTGTTCCCTGAAGTTATGGTTTTAGATCATATCTTGCGGGGGAAAAAGGCTAGCATTCGAGAAACACATCAGAGAGATCTGACTGACACCACAGGGTTGTGGGAGGTTATCTTTTGGATTCACTGCTGAAAACATATCTGGATATCTGACTGGTGACAGATTAATTCCAGGTCTATTGGCTATATTGCCTACTACTCATGTTAAAGAATACCGTTATTTACTGCATCTTAGTGGTATATTTTCTGTTGCCCTGATGAAGCCTTTTAAGGGGAAATGCATTGGCTGCAGCCGTGGCCCATGGAGGGAGTTCCGTGGGGCGGTAAGGCGGGGCGGGGGAGGGGCAGGGTGGGGGGTTCTAAAAACCGGAATATGGATAATTGCAGGTAAGTAAACAATTAAATAAATAAAACGCATTTCGTAGCGCACGCTGCATCGCAAAATGCGATGCAGCGCGCGCTACGAAATTCGTTTGTCATTATCACCCAGCCATGTCAAAAAGCTGGGGAGGGTTAAACCCAAAAGGGCAGCCATGAAATAATCATTGTACATCTTTGCCCAGCTCATAACCAACCCTTTCTTCTTAGACTAGAGCAGTGGTAAAGGATTAACCTTTGACTGCCTCTTCTCGTCAAACAGGGAGTCGCTAATTGATATAGTCAGAAGTCTGTGGTCACTGAGGAGAGATTCTGCCAGTGCTACTTGGTCTCTTAGATGCCTTGAGAATATAATGAAGTAAATTAAGCTGTGGCTTCCTCTTCCAATGAAAGTGTGGGAAATCACTGTGTTGACACACAGGTAATCAAAGGCAAAAACTAGGTTACACTTCATGAGCACCAGGTTAAGTTCATCGCCAAATGAGTTGTGGGAAAAGTAGGAATTGGGATCCCCTGCATCATCCACCGACCCACAAGACTCAGTCAAGGATAATTGGCGGTGCTTTAGGTTGAAATCCCCCCATAAACACAATCACATAACTGTCTCTTATGTTGCTAACACAGCTATCAATGTCCTCACACAAAAATCTCACTACTTCAACATTGCTAGGGACAAAGACATTGTTATAGATGTTTATCAGTAACATTTGCTTGGTTAGACACTGTAGCAGAATAAGTTGGTAATATGCAGAACAAAGGCTCAACCATGTGACTTGAAACTCTAATGCAAGGGAAATAAAAGTAATGAGACCTCCCTTCGCCCTGCCCATGGAGCCTGGGATTGCCCGGGTGAAATAGGTGGCAAAGCCAACAACAGACGCAGTATCAGTTAGCCAAGTCTCCTGGAGTACAGCATAACGTTCACTTAATTTACGCCAATCTGAATTTTCCAGCTCGCTGGCCAGGCCAGCCACAATCCACAATGCTATCATTAACCTCTTATCAGTGTACTTACCCAGGCCTTTGTCCAAGGTACTGCCGTCATCAGGGCAGGAGAGGATTACTTGAGCTATTCCTGTCAATGCTATCCCATGACTAGCGTTTAAGCAGATTTGACCGGAGGTGAAAGCTTTGTCAGAGAGTCAATCTAGCTGGATCCAGTTGAGAGATAGGCAAGAATCTGTTTGAGACAATAGTTGAGTAGTGATGGTTCATGTGGAGAGGCGGCATGCTGCCCATTGGACTGTTAACGAAGCCTAACAGAAGTGCTTCTACTTTCGAGGAGATAGATTCAGAGAAGCTGAGTCTGGTAAATCACCTTTGGGTACCATTCTATCCTTGAAGTTGATAACAATACAGTCATTTTTATTGGGCTTCCTTGTGTTACCCACCCAGGCACCTCTCCAGACATGGTTGATAGGGCTGTGTTGTAGCGTGGTGCTTAATAGCCTTCCATTGACCCAGTGCACCACCTTCATCCTCCCTTGAGTCATGCCTCGGGGATGGACGACCCCTCTTAAAATCAGGACAAAAGGGGAAGCTTGAGGAGGTTGTTGTAGTGTATGAAGGCTCTTGGGAATAATCTGCACTATTACTTGTTGAGCCTAGAGGTTCTTTAGGGTGCACGGGAACCCCTTCCTCCCTAACTAGCCTGTGAGCTAGGCCTTTGCTCCATGACATCACTTACTACCGTTCTACAATGGTCGACTTGCCCAGATGAAATGCTGGCCAGTCTAGCTAATGCTTTTAGTGGGAGGGTGGTGTTAAGATCAAAAGAGGGCCCCAAGACCCAGACAAAGGTAGCCCTGCAGAACGATACTCCCCGACAGCAGAGCTCAGATGTTTCAGTACTTCCTCAATTTGATCAAGGCGGGCTAAAATCCACCTTAAGGCATCTAAAAACAGACATTGAGATCTACCCTGCAGATCTCTTGAACTAGAACAGATGTCTTCTCCCTTGGTTTCTTACAAAAAGAGAGGAACAGGGGGCACTTATATGTCCAGCATACGAGCCCCAGGGGATCAAGCAAGCAGAAATGGGATGCAATTACTGCAGGGGAAGGGAGGAGGAAGAGGCTAGGTCGGTCTAACACCCTAACCCTTGAGTGGAGACAGGGTGACATTCCCTAGACTGGAGGGAGGGAAACCAAACACTGAAGTGGGAAAAGAGGAGACTGACTTCCCCTAAGAAATGTGATTAGCTACTGTCTAATACTGCTGGTTATTTTTCCTGATACTGAAATTAGGTGGATGACAGCGGTGAGGGGTGGGACTGCATCTTCTTGTCAGGGTATGATGGGTTCTCGGAAGGGGAGCAGCCCTTTGCCTCTCTGCTGATCACTATCAATTGTGGCTTTACTAGTCAGGTGTTGGCTGCTCACAGCTCTTTGTGCCTTTGAATGTGTGGGTTCCAACCTGGAGAAGATCCTGCTATGTAGAACATCACTCAAGACAAATGCTGAGGCTGGGTGACAGCTTGGGTAGGACACAAATGCAAAAGGGAACAGATCCAAATCAGTCCGAAAAGGCATGCAGAGCAGAGAATCCACTTCCCAGATTCTAGAAAAAAAGGGGAGCTTCTGATTGTTAGAAAAATGGGCGTCTCTAGTTGGCAATGGTTTGCACCTTTGTCCAAGTGGGGACCCTTGCGTCTAGTCAGCATAAGGGAGTTATGCCTTAGACAATCCCTGCTCACCCCATTGGTAGCTTGGCAGAAGCAGACAGGCTTATCTTAGAGGCAGTGTCTAAAGCATTTGTTCACACAGATGGACACCATTCCAGTTTAGAAAAATAAGTAATCTTTATCTAAACCAACCAAGATCAAAATAACAAAAATCCACAATACATATACCAAGATATCCTGAAAAATAGGGTATTCACACAAATAAAGCTTGTAGCAACAAATAACTCCACCTGGAGCTATTACAACGTCGTGACAGATGAAAATCCAAAGTACGGTGCCAACTGCGAGGTGCGCAGCGTGGGACGCGGAATCACACATACCCCCAAAGAGCAGCACCTTGGCAAACGATGAAAGCAAAGATGGTGCACGGCATCGGGGAGGTGATGCTTCATTGGTGCCGGGCAGCGTTGGCTCCTTACGACCACAGGCGAGGTGATAGGTCGGTTTCTTATGACCCCAGGGGATGTGAGGCCTCGGTTCCTTACTGTGATGCAGGGGAGGTGAGGCGTTGGTTCCTTACTGTTGTCGGGGAGGTGATGCATTGGTTCCTTACTGTTGCCGTGGAGGTGATGTTGCGATGGCGCAAGGCATTGGTTCCTTATGATGGTGCGGTGTCGATGGATTCAAGAAGTCACCCATGTCCTGTATTGCTCTGCGATGATGAAGCACTAGCGTCAATGAGGTCGGGCTGTGTTGCAAGTTGGGCAGTGCGTCGTGAGCGTCACGAGCGATGCCCTCAGTTCTGGTGCAGGCAGCGGCCTCGGTGACGGCTTCTGAGTCTATATGGTGCGGCGTCAGCACACGTCGGTGCTGCGGTCCAAGTCGGACGGTGCATCGTGCCCGTCACAAGGGGTGCCCACGCCTTCATTGCAGGTCGCAGCATCCCTTGCTGGCATTGGTGTTGCAATTTCTGTCTGTGGCAGCTGAAACAGCAGTTCCAGATGCAGGAGGACAGAGGAAATTAAGTCTTTGTGCCCCTGAGACTTCAGAACAGGAGGCATGCTCTACAATAAGCCCTTGGAGATCTTCTTCAAGCAGGATACACAGCACACAGCAAAGTCTAGGTCCTCTCCTTGGCAGAAACAGCCACTGCAGGCCAACCCCAGAGAGCAGACTGCAAAGGGGTAGTACTTTTCCTTCAGGCTTCCCAGCTCTTATCCTTGACAGAGGTTCCTCTTGAGTCCAGAAGTAATCTAAAGTTCTGGGGTCTGGGCCCCAATATTTATACTGCAGTGTTCTTTGTTCTCTTGAGGCGGAAAGGCTCTGTGCTCAGTCCAACCCAGTTCTGTGCTCTCTGGTCCTGCCTCCCAGCAAGAGGTGGAGACAGCATAGTGTAAGGCACACCAGGCCCATTCAGGTGCAAGGAAATCTCCTCCCCCTTCTCTAAAAGCAGGCCAGGTCTATTCAGCCCAGCTTTAACTCATCCAGGAAAGGCAGGACACACCTTAAACCCTGCAGTGGCTGTGTGAATAGAATGCACATCCCCAACCCCTGTCACTCCAAACCCAGACAGTCAATCCACAAACCAGCAGAGGCACACAGAATGGCTAAACAAGAAAATACCCACTTTTTAAAAGTGCTATTTTCAAACACCCAATATAAAAATCATCTTTTCTAAAAGGCGCATTTTTATGTTCAGGCATACTAAACTCTATCTTTCAATCTTGTTCCAATGGAAAGTCATCCTTATAAGATGTTATAAATAAACTCCCATTCTATCCTATGGAACCGATAGCCTTTCAATTGTGAAAAACAAAATACACTGTATTTCACTATCAGGACATGTCACACACATCAGGAGATGTCCTACCTTTCACATACACTGTACCCTGCCCACTGGGGTACCTTGGGCCTACCTTAGGGGGGACTCATATGTAATAAAAGGGAAGGTTAGGGCCTGGCAGATGGGTGCACTTGCCAGGTCGACATAGCAGTAAAAACTACACGCAGACACTTTGAAAGGCTGCTTGTGTGGGTGGCACAATGAGTTCTGCAGGCCCACTAGCAGATTTGACTTACAGGACCTGGGCACACACAGTACACTGCACTAGGGGCTTAGTAGTAAGTCAAATACGCCAATCATGGAAACGCCAATCATTCAACAAAATTTACAGGGAGAGCATATGCACTTTAGCACTGATCAGCAGTCGCAAAGTGTCCAGAGTCATAAAACTACCACAAATAGGATCATAAACAGGATGCCCAAAAGCAAAAAGTCTGGGGATAAACCCGCTGGAAAAGCCAGGTCTTACACAATATCTCTGACTGAGAAGGGGTGCTCCACAGAGAACCCAGAAGACCGCTGCACAACCAGGACTCATGTCTGCCTGACAGTTATCTTCGCAGAGGTGAAGGTACATTACTATGAGTCTGAGGTGGAAGAAGATTGTCCTGACTTGTCCTAGGAACCCAAGGAATCGTGCCTGAGCAAATTTAAGAAGTGAGCCCAGCCAGCAGGAGGACTTGACCATTGTAAAGGGGACAGAAACAGTTGACCCTGGTGCAAAGGTCCATGTACCAGAGACTTGCTGACTATGTGACTTGTGTGTTCAATGGAGTGGATTCGTTCCAGAGATCCTCAGAGGAACTGTAGCACTTCTGACGCATGCCTGAACAGCCTTCCATGTCATCCCCTTGGTCAATTCCATAGCACTTGAGGAAGTGTTTCCAATCAGTTAGTTTGACTGAAGTCAGGCTAAACATTAACACCACCAGTAAACCTGTCCGAGGGAGTCACCTTGTGGATCTATTGTGTCAGGAAGAATGATGGGTGAAAGACTATACAGACTATTTAGCTCCAAGAATTGAGCATGTGCTAAGAGACGGTAGGAAACACTGCAGCTGATTTAGACACTCCACCACCAGAACCACAAGCCCATAGACTGGAGGGAGAAAGGGAAGGTAGAGTGCCTAGTAGAGGGGCACCAGCGTGAAGCAAATGGGAGTTGCACCCCAGTATCAGATATCTAACTCATTACTGTAGTGTGCCTTTATGTAAAATTAACTATTTGTCTTTTTCAAAAGAGAAACCATGATATGAACAAGGATCTTATTGCATTTTTGGATATGGAGTTCAGTGCTGCCAATGTACCCCCACACTAACCTTCCCTTATAAGCCTATGACAGCTTTCTACAATTACCACTGAGAGTTAAGTGCTGAAATGACACTACATGCGTTTATTTTGCAAGATTTTATTTGTGCCCTTTTCACATGAGAACTGCCTGCTTTTCGCGTTCTCTGCTATACTCTGAGGTTAAGTCTGCACACTATGTACAAGGTCGATAAACAATGCCCCTTGTTTTTCTGTTCTGGTCAGTCCCTCGCACCTAGACATAAGATGACACACAGCTGCAATACTGAATGTCATATGTTTTAACATTGCTAGCGAAGCATGTTGTTCAGGCATTTGGAGAGAGACCTTTCTAGAGAGAAGAGCTGTGCTTGTCCTGAGATGTAAACCTTTCATCTAGGCCTTGAGGTATGGGGTCTGCTGACAAAGCCCAGAGGTCTTCTTTTTTTATAATTAACTATATCTTATAACAGGGAGAGTGGTTAGGCACTGTAGCCCTTTTCCACTGTCTTTATAAAATGATATCCCCGTTTGTATTCTATGGAATTATGATAATGCTGACGATATTGTGTTTACGCATTTTTCTGCTAGTAATGGCACGTGAACTGTACCATAGAGCACGTTAATTAAAAAAAACATTTCAAACTATACCCTGACTCTGAATACTCTTATTGTGGACAAGTATGAGTGAGTGAGCGAAAGAGTTGTCTTGCTCCCGCGATTCCTGAGAGAGTCGGGAGTGTCGTGTTCTGGGTTGTCTAATCATTGGTAGCTTCGCTATTGGTCGGAGAACGAATGAGACACTTTTGCTAGACGGTTTTTGGGATTTTGGGCGCTGAGCTGATAGGTTGGTACACCACTATCCACCGAGGTCCTGGTTTCCTGCGGATGGTTCTGTATATGTGCAGAATCCCTGCACATGGGTTAACGAATGCTCGCATACGTCATCACTCTGAAGCCGGATTTTGGCTTTTTGTGAAGCTACTCAGCATGCACAACAAGATATTTTTTTCCGTCCTGTTCAGCGTCAGGAACTAGCATTTGCAAAGTCAAAGATTGTGTGACTTCTTTCATAGCCGAGATATGGCTTTAACAGTGATATTTTTTTGACATTGGTTGTACTTCTCTCGAAACATTTATGGCATCCTGATAACAATTGTTTTGGGCTGTGAAGCAGTAATGCTTTCGGTGGAAAATGGTTGCAAAACTAACTGGGTCCGTTCCAATGTTCTAAAGAGTCAGAACAGAGGAGTTTTATGTGCATGAACTTGTCTATTTATCCCTTT